>NC_141547.1:93190000-94501250 GCF_021556685.1 Rattus norvegicus
TCTCTAGATGGCTTTTCCTTCAGTCACTGCTCCACACTTTTGTCTTCATATTTCCTCCTGTGAATATGTTGATCCCCCTTCTAAGGAGGACTGAAGCATCCAGACTTCTTGAGTTTCATGTGGTCTATAAATTGTATCTTGGGTATTCCGAACTTTTGGGCTAATATCCACTTATCAGTAAATGCATATTATCTGTGTTCTTTTGTGATTGGATTACCTCACACAGCATGACATTTTCTAGTAACATACATTTACCTAAGAATTTCATGAAGTCATTGTTTTTAATAGCTAAGTAGTATCCCATTGTGTAAATGTATCAAATTTTCTGCATCCAATCTGATTTCCAGAAGCTTTGCAATTTTATGATGTTCTTTTTGTCTATTCTTGTTCTTAGAGCATAAGCTATTGATGGAAAGCTTCTGTAAGGGAAAGGCATTTTTTCTACATGCTGACTGCCAGGTGTATCAGTACCATTTGTTAAAAATGCTATTTTCGACTGGATGGTTTTAGCTCCTTTGTCAAAGTTCGAGTGATCATAAGTAGGTGGGTTCATTTCTGGGTCTTTGGTTCTTTCTTTTTTCTCCATCTTTATTAAATTGGGTATTTCTTATTTGCATTTCATATGTTATTCCCTTTCCTGGTTTCCTGACCAACATCCCCCTAAAATCCCCTAGTGTTCCCCTCCCCATCCTCTCCCTATTACTGCCCTCCCCCCAATAATACCATTCACTGGGGGGTCCAGCCTTAGCAAGGCCAAGGGCTTCCCCTTCCACTGGTGCCCCTACTAGGCTATTCATTGCTACTTATGCAGTTGGAGCCCAGGGTCAGTCCATGTATAGTTTTTGGGTAGTGGCTTAGTCCCTGGAAGCTCTGGTTGGTTGGCACTGTTGTTCATATGGGGTCTCAAGCCCCTTCAGCTCTTTTAGTCCTTAGTTCTATTCCAGATTCACCTGACTATCTCTGTACCAATACCATATAGTTTTTATAACTATTGCTATGTAACACACCTAGAGGTCAGGGATGGTGATTCCCCCAGAAGTTCCTTTATTGTTGAGAATAGTTTTTGCTATCCTGGGTGTTTTGTCATTCCAAATGAATTTGCAAATTGCTCTTTCTTACCCTTTGAAGAATTCAGTTGGAATTTTTATGGAGATTGTATTGAATGTTTAGATTGCTTTTGAGAAGATAGCCATTTTTACTATATTAATCCTGCCAATCCACGAGCATGGAAGATCTTTCCATTTTCTTAGATATTCTTCAAATTCTTTCTTCAGGGACTTGAAGTTTCTATCATGCTTATCTTTCACTTGCTTAGGTAGAGACACACAATGCTATTTCGTATTATTTGTCTCTATTGTGAAAGGTGTCATTTCTCTAATTTTTTTCTTAGCTGCTTTATCCTTTGAGTAGTGGGAGGTTATTGATTTGTTTGAGTTAATTTTGTTTCCAGAAACTTTGCTAAAGTTGTTTACCAGATTTAGGAGTTCTCTGGTGGAATTTTTGGTGTCACTTAAACAGACTATCATATCATCTGCAAATAGTGATATTTTGACTTCTTCATTTCCAATTTGTATCCCATTAACCTCATTTTATTTCTAATTCCTCTGGCTAGGATTTTGAGTACTATATTGAATAGGTAGGAAAAGGGTGGGTAGCCTTGTCTAGTCCCTGATTTTAATGGGATTGTTTCAAATTTCTCTCCTTTCGTTAGATGTTGGATACTGACTTGCTCTGTATTCTTTTTATTGTGTTTAGGTATGGGCCTTGCATTCCTGATCTTTCTAAGACTTTATCATTAAGTGGTGTTGAATTTCGTCAAATGATTTCTTAGCATCTAATGCGATGATCATGTGTTTTTCCCCCTTTGAATTTGTTTATACAGTCGGTTATGTTCACGGATTTATGTATAGTGAACCATCCCTGCATCCCTGGGATGAAGCCTACTTGATTATGATGGATCATAGTTTTAATGTGTTCTTGGATTGTTTTTGTGAGAATTTTATTGAGTATTTGTACAGCAATATTCAGAAGGGGAATTGGTATGAAGTGTTCTGTCTTCGGTCATTTGTGTGGTAAGGTATAAGCCTTAGCGTGACTTCATAGAATGAATTGGATAGTGTTCCCTCTGTTTCTAGTTTGTGGAACAGTTTGAAGAGTATTGGTATTAGGTCTTCTTTGAGGGTCTGACAGAATTTCACACTAAATCCATCTGGTCCTAGGTTTTTTTGGATGGAACACTTTAAGTGACTGGTTTTATTTTATTAGGGGTTTTAAGACTGTTCAGATGGTTTCTCTGATGATTTAACTTTGGTACCTGGTATCTGTATAGAAATTTTTCTATAATCTACAGATTTCCTAGTTTTGGTGAGTATAGGCTTTTGCAGTAGTGTCCAATAATTTTTCAAATTTCCTCGCTTTCTGTTGTTATGTGGCCCTTTTCACTTTTGATGTTATTAATCTGGATACTCTCTCTGTTCCCTCTAGTGAGTCTGGCTAAGGGTTTATCTATTTTGTTGATGTTGATTTTCTCAAAGAACCAGCTCATTTTTTTGTTTGTTTGTTTTTCTGGTTTTTGGGGTTTTTTGTTTTTCTTTGTATGTTTCTTTTTGTTTCTATTTGGTTGATTTCAAACCTGTGTTTGATTATTCCTTGCCTTCTACTTCTCTTATGCTAGAGCTTTCAGGTATGCTGTCCAGCTGCTAGTGTATATTATTGCCAGTTTCTTTCTGCAGGCACTCAGAGCTATGAGTTTTCCTCTCAGCACTGCTTTCATTGCATCCCATGAATTTTGGTATGCTGTGCCTTCATTTTCATTACATTCTAAAAATTTTTTTAATTTATTTCTTTGTTTCTTCCTTGACCAAGTTATCATTGAGTTGTCTAGTTTCAATGTCTATGTGGGCTTTCTGTTGTTATTAAAGACCAGTCTTAGGCTGTGGTGATCTGATAGGATGCATGCAATTATTTCAGTCTTCTATCTGTTGAGGCCTGTTTAGTGACTGACTATATGGTCCATTTGGAGAAGGTATCATGAGGTGCTGAGAAGAAGGTGTATCCTTTTGTTTTAGGATGAAATGTTCTATGCATATCTTTCAAATCCATTTGGTTCATAACTTCTTTTAGTTTCTCTAATCTCTGATTAGTTTCTGTTTCCATGATCTATCCTTTGGGGAGAGTGTGGTGTTGAAATCTGCCACTATTATTGTATGAGGTGTGATTTGTGATTTGAGCTTTAGTAAGGTTTTTGTTATGAATTTAGGTGCCTTTGCATTTGGAGAACAGATATTCAGGATTGAGAGTTCACCTTGGTGGAGTTTTTCTTTGATGAATATGAAGTATCCTTCCTTATCTTTTTTGATAACTTTTGGTTGAAAGTCAATTTTATTCGATATTAGAATGGCTATTCCAGCTTGGTTTTTTGGACCATTTGCTAGGAAAGTTGTTTTCCAGCCTTATGTTCCTAGGTAGTGTCTTTTTCACAGAAGTGTGTTTCCTGTATGGAGCAAAATGCCAGGTCTGGGCCCTCTTTAAGTATCCAGTCTTTTTATTGGGGAATTGAGGCCATAGATTTTAAGGGATATTAAGGAATAGTGATTGTTGTTTCCTGCTATTTTTATTGTTAGACATGGAATTATGTAAGTGTGGTTCTCTTCTTTTGCTTTCCTTGCAAGGAGATTACTTTCTTGCTTTTTTTAATGTGTAGTTTTCTTCCTTATATTGGAGTTTTCCATATATTATCCTTTGTAGGGCTGGATTTGTGGAAACATATTGTGTAAAATTGGTTTTGTCATGGAATATCTTGGTTTCTCCGTCTACATCAATTGAGAGTTTTCCTGGGTATGGTAACCTGGGCTGGCATTTGTGTTCTTTTAGGGTCTGTATGACATCTTCCCAGGATCTTCTGGCTTTTAAGTTTGGAGTCTTTACTCTCTTCTATACCTGTTATCCTTAGGTTTGATCTTCTCGTTGTGTCCTGTATTCCCTGAGTGTTTTCGGTTAGGAACTTTTTTTTCATTTTATATTTTCTTTGAGAGATGTGTCAATGTTTTCTGTGGTATCTTCTGCTCCTGAGGTTTTACTTTCTACCTCCTGTATTCTGTTGGTGATGCTTGCATCTATGACCCCTGATCTCTTTCATAGGTTTTCTATTTCCAGGCTTGTCACCCTTTGTGCCTTCTTTATTGTTTCTATTTCGACTTTTAAATTTTGGTTGGCTTTGTTCAATTCCTTTACCTCTTTGCTTGTGTTTTCCTGTAATTCTTTAAGATATATTTGTGTTTCCTCTTTAAGGGCTTCTACTTGTTTACCTGTGTTGTCCTCTATTTCTTTAATGGAGTTCCTTATGTCCTTCCTAAAGTTGTTTATCATCATCATGAGATATGATTTTAAATCACAATCTTGCTTTTCTGATTTGTTTGTATTTACAGTATTTGCTTTGGTGGGAGAACTGGGCTCTGATGATGCCAAATAATTTTAGTTTGTCTTGCTTAGTTTTTCTGTGCTTGCCTCACACCATCAGGTTGTCTGTTGTATAAGCTTGTCTTACTGTCTCTGAGAGTGGCTTGACCCTCCTGTAAGCCTATGTGTCAGCACTCCTGTAGACCTGTTTTCTTTCAGCTGAATCTGGGAACAGAGAGCTGTTCCTTGGTTTGTATGTCTTGAATCCTCCAGGAGTGTCACTTAGAGCAGAAGAGTTGGTCTTACCTCTGCTCTTAGGTCTGTCAGTGCTCCAGGTGACTGGCTTTAAGCTCTGTGCTCAGGCCAAAACCAGAAGTATACTGCTCCTGACTGCTCCTAGGTCCTGTGCCCAGAGGGTACAGAGGGCACTAGGCAGGTTCCTCTTGGTCCAGGAATGTGAGCAGAAGTTGTGATCCTCCCTGAGCTCTCAGGATTGTCTACACTTCTGAGAGTCTTCCTCTCTCCCCAATAAAATTTGGGTATAGATACCTGTGTTTCCTTAAGGGAGTTATTTTTGCTCTTCTTAAAATCCTCTATCATCCTCATGAGTTGTGATTTTTAATCTATATCTTATTTTTCTGATTTGTTTGGATATCAAGTATTTGCTTTGGTGGGGGAATTGGGCTTTGATAATGCCAAGTAGTCTTGGTTTCTTTTGCTTACATTCCTGTGCTTGCCTCTCACCCATAGGTTGTCTCTGGTGTTAGCTTGTCCTCCTGTGGACATGGCTTGAACCTCCTGTGTCCGTTCTCCTGTAGACCTGTTTACTTTCAGTAGGATCTGGTTACAGAGAGCAGTGGGACTGGATCAGCTCCAGGAGCAGGCAGAAACTGGAAGAGTCTTGTCCCAGACTGTTCTGCAATGCCTGTGTCCTGAGGCCTGCAGGTGGGTTGCTGGGAGCAAAAGAGTTTTTCTTACCTCTGCTGTCAGGTGTGTCAGAGCTCCTTAGTGACTGGCTTTCAGCTCTGGGCACAGGCAGAAATTGAAGGGGTCCTAGCCCTGACTGCTCATAGCTTCCTGTGCCCAGAGGGCAATAGGCAGGTTCCTCTTGGGCCATGAATGTGAGCAGAAGAATTTGTTTCCCCTGAACTCTCAGGAATGCCCACACTTCTGAAAGTCCAGCTCTCTCCCCCATGGTATTCGAGTATATAGAGCTGTTGGACCAGTTCAGCTCCAGGTACAGACAGAAACCCTAAGGGTCCTGTCCCAGACTGCTCCTGGGTTTGTGTGTCCTGAGGCCTGCAGGCAGGTAGCTCGGAGCAGAAGAGTTGGTCTTAACTCTGTTCTCAGGTGGGTCAGGGCACCTGCCTGGTAACTGGCTTTCAGCTCTGGGAGCCGGCAAAAACCAGAAGCAAGTACTTGTTTTTAAATATAGGTTATCACTTTGTAGTTCATGTTGTTCTTAAACCTTTGATCCACCTGCCCTGCTGAGTAGGATTGCAAACATGCATCATCAGACCTGCAGGAATATTACATATTGCATTAAGCTTAATGTGTTATTTTTTATTATTGACAGACCACTAAGAAACAATAAATTAAAAAATAGTTATTATTCTAGGCACTTAATTACTCTATTAAAAACCTAAATTTTATTTCTAAAGTTATATAATTATTAGTATGCTGAATGTGAATTACTGAGCAGTGCCCAAACATATACTATATTTTCTCCTTGAGGTGAAATTTACATTGACATCAGATTTACCTTTTTATTTTTATTAACTTGAGTATTTCTTATATACATTTCGAGTGTTATTCCCTTTCCCGGTTTCTGGTCAAACATCCCCCTCCCCCCTCCCCTTCCTTATGGGTGTTCCCCTCCCAACCCTCCCCCCATTGCCGCCCTCCCTCCATAGACTAGTTCACTGGGGGTTCAGTCTTAGCAGGACCCAGGGCTTCCCCTTCCACTGGTGCTCTTACTAGGATATTCATTGCTACCTATGGGGTCAGAGTCAAGGGTCAGTCCATGTATAGTCTTTAGGTAGTGGCTTAGTCCCTGGAAGCTCTGGTTGCTTGGCTTTGTTGTACTTTTGGGGTCTCGAGCCCCTTCAAGCTCTTCCAGTTCTTTCTCTGATTCCTTCAATAGGGGACCTATTCTCAGTTCAGTGGTTTGCTGCTGGCATTCGCCTCTGTATTTGCTGGATTCTGGCTGTGTCTCTCAGGAGCGATCTACATCCGGCTCCTGTCGGTCTGCACTTCTTTGCTTCATCCATCTTGTCTAATTGGGTGGCTGTATATGTATGGGCCACATGTGGGGCAGGCTCTGAATGGGTGTTCCTTCAGTCTCTGTTTTAATCTTTGCCTCTCTCTTCCCTGCCAAGGGTATTCTTGTTCCCCTTTTAAAGAAGGAGTGAAGCATTCACATTTTGATCATCCGTCTTGAGTTTCATTTGTTCTAGGCATCTAGGGTAATTCAAGCATTTGGGCTAATAGCCACTTATCAATGAGTGCATACCATGTATGTCTTTCTGTGATTGGGTTAGCTCACTCAGGATGATGTTTTCCAGTTCCAACCATTTGCCTACGAATTTCATAAAGCCGTTGTTTTTGATAGCTGAGTAATATTCCATTGTGTAGATGTACCACATTTTCTGTATCCATTCCTCTGTTGAAGGGCATCTGGGTTCTTTCCATTTTCTGGCTATTATAAATAAGGCTGCGATGAACATAGTGGAGCACGTGTCTCTTTTATATGTTGAGGCATCTTTTGGGTATATGCCCAAGAGAGGTATAGCTGGATCCTCAGGCAGTTCAATGTCCAATTTTCTGAGGATCCTCCAGACTGATTTCCAGAATGGTTGTACCAGTTTGCAACCCCACCAACAATGGAGGAGTGTTCCTCTTTCTCCGCATCCTCGCCAGCATCTGCTGTCACCTGAGTTTTTGATCTTAGCCATTCTCACTGGTGTGAGGTGAAATCTCAGGGTTGTTTTGATTTGCATTTCCCTTATGACTAAAGATGTTGAACATTTCTTTAGGTGTTTCTCAGCCATTCGGCATTCCTCAGCTGTGAATTGTTTGTTTAGCTCTGAGCCCCATTTTTAATAGGGTTATTTGTTTCCCTGCAGTCTAACTTCTTGAGTTCTTTGTATATTTTGGATATAAGGCCTCTATCTGTTGTAGGATTGGTAAAGATCTTTGCCCAATCTGTTGTTTGCCGTTTTGTCCTAACCACAGTGTCCTTTGCCTTACAGAAGCTTTGCAGTTTTATGAGATCCCATTTGTCGATTCTTGATCTTAGAGCGTAAGCCATTAGTGTTTTGTTCAGGAAATTTTTTCCAGTGCCCATGTGTTCCAGATGCTTCCCTAGTTTTTCTTCTATTAGTTTGAGTGTGTCTGGTTTGATGTGGAGGTCCTTGATCCACTTGGACTTAAGCTTTGCACAGGGTGATAAACATGGATCGATCTGCATTCTTCTACATGTTGCCCTCCAGTTGAACCAGCACCATTTGCTGAAAATGCTATCTTTTTTCCATTGGATGATTTTGGCTCCTTTGTCAAAAATCAAGTGACCATAGGTATGTGGGTTCATTTCTGGGTCTTCAATTCTATTCCATTGGTCTATCTGTCTGTCTTTGTACCAATACCATGCAGTTTTTATCACTATTGCTCTGTAATACTGCTTGAGTTCAGGGATAGTGATTCCCCCTGAAGTCCTTTTATTGTTGAGGATAGCTTTAGCTATCCAGGGTTTTTTGTTATTCCAGATGAATTTGCAAATTGTTCTGTCTAACTCTTTGAAGAATTGGATTGGTATTTTGATGGGGATTGCATTGAATCTGTAGATCGCTTTTGGTAAAATGGCCATTTTTACTATATTAATCCTGCCAATCCATGAGCATGGGAGATCTTTCCATCTTCTGAGGTCTTCTTCAATTTCCTTCTTCAGTGTCTTGAAGTTCTTATTGTACAGATCTTTTACTTGCTTGGTTAAAGTCACACCGAGGTACTTTATATTATTTGGGTCTATTATGAAGGGTGTCGTTTCCCTAATTTCTTTCTCGGCTTGTTTCTCTTTTGTATAGAGGAAGGCAACTGATTTATTTGAGTTAATTTTATACCCAGCCACTTTGCTGAAGTTGTTTATCAGCTTTAGTAGTTCTCTGGTGGAACTTTTGGGATCACTTAAATATACTATCATATCATCTGCAAATAGTGATATTTTGACTTCTTCTTTTCCGATCTGTATCCCCTTGACCTCCTTTTGTTGTCTGATTGCTCTGGCTAGAACTTCAAGAACTATATTGAATAAGTAGGGAGAGAGTGGGCAGCCTTGTCTAGTCCCTGATTTTAGTGGGATTGCTTCAAGTTTCTCTCCATTTAGTTAAATGTTAGCAACTGGTTTGCTGTATATGGCTTTTACTATGTTCAGGTATGGGCCTTGAATTCCTATTCGTTCCAGGACTTTTATCATGAAGGGGTGTTGAATTTTGTCAAATGCTTTCTCAGCTTCTAATGAAATGATCATGTGGTTTTGTTCTTTCAGTTTGTTTATATAATGGATCACGTTGATGGTTTTCCATATATTAAATCATCCCTGCATGCCTGGGATGAAGCCTACCTGGTCATGGTGGATGATTGTTTGGATGTGCTCTTGGATTCGGTTTGCCCGAATTTTATTGAGTATTTTTGCGTCGATATTCATAAGGGAAATTGGTCTGAAGTTCTCTTTCTTTGTTGTGTCTTTGTGTGGTTTAGGTATAAGAGTAATTGTGGCTTCGTAGAAGGTATTCGGTAGTGATCCATCTGTTTCAATTTTGTGGAATATTTTGGATAATATTGGTATGAGGTCTTCTATGAAGTTTTGATAGAATTCTGCACTAAACCCGTCTGGACCTGGGCTCTTTTTGGTTGGGAGACCTTTAATGACTGCTTCTATTTCCTTAGGAGTTATGGGGTTTTTTAACTGGTTTATCTGTTCCTGATTTAACTTCGGTACCTGGTATCTGTCTACGAAATTGTCCATTTCCCCGAGTTTTCAAGTTTTGTTGAATATAGGTTTTTATATTAAGATCTGATGATTTTTTGAATTTCCTCTGAATCTGTAGTTATGTCTCCCTTTTCATTTCTGATTTTGTTAATTTGGACGCACTCTCTGTGTCCTCTCGTTAGTCTGGCTAAGGGTTTATCCATCTTGCTGATTTTCTCAAAGAACCAACTTTTGGTTCTGTTGATTCTTTCTATGGTGCTTTTTGTTTCTACTTGGTTGATTTCAGCTCCGAGTTTGATTATTTCCTGCCTTCTACTCCTCCTGGGTGTATTTGCTTCTTTTTGTTCTAGAGCTTTTAGGTGTGCTGTCAAGCTGCTGACATATGCTCTTTCCTGTTTCTTTCTGCAGGCACTCAGCGCTATGAGTTTTCCTCTTAGCACAGCTTTCATTGTGTCCCATAAGTTTGGGTATGTTGTACCTTCATTTTCATTAAATTCTAAAAAGTTTTTAATTTCTTTCTTTATTTCTTCCTTGACCAGGTTATCATTGAGTAGAGCATTGTTCAATTTCCACGTATATGTGGGCATTCTTCCCTTATTGTTATTGAAGACCAGTTTTAGGCCGTGGTGGTCCGATAGCACGCATGGGATTATTTCTATCTTTCTGTACCTGTTGAGGCCCGTTTTTTGACCAATTATATGGTCAATTTTGGAGAAAGTACCATGAGGAGCTGAGAAGAAGGTATATCCTTTTGCTTTAGGATAGAATGTTCTATAAATATCCGTTAAGTCCATTTGGCTCATGACTTCTCTTAGTCTGTCTACATCTCTGTTTAATTTCTGTTTCCATGATCTGTCCATTGATGAGAGTGGGGTGTTGAAATCTCCCACTATTATTGTGTGAGGTGCAATGTGTGTTTTGAGCTTTAGTAAGGTTTCTTTTACATATGTAGGTGCCCTTGTATTTGGGGCATAGATATTTAGGATTGAGAGTTTATATTGGTGGATTTTTCCTTTGATGAATATGAAGTGTCCTTCCTTATCTTTTTTGATGACTTTTAGTTGAAAATTGATTTTATTTGATATTAGAATGGCTACTCCAGCTTGCTTCTTCTGACCATTTGCTTGGAAAATTGTTTTCCAGCCTTTCACTCTGAGGTAATGTCTGTCTTTGTCTCTGAGGTGTGTTTCCTGTAGGCAGCAGAATGCAGGGTCCTCATTGCGTATCCAGTTTGTTAATCTATGTCTTTTTATTGGGGAGCTGAGGCCATTGATGTTGAGAGATATTAAGGAATAGTGATTATTGCTTCCCGTTATATTCATATTTGGATGTGAGTTTATGTTTGTGTGCTTTCATTCTCTTTGTTTTGTTGCCAAGACGATTAGTTTCTTGCTTCTTCTAGGGTATAGCTTGCCTCCTTATGTTGGGCTTTACCATTTATTATCCTTTGTAGTGCTGGATTTGTAGAAAGATATTGTGTAAATTTGGTTTTGTCATGGAATATCTTGGTTTCTCCATCAATGTTAATTGAGAGTTTTGCTGGATACAGTATCCTGGGCTGGCATTTGTGTTCTCTTAGGGTCTGTATGACATCAGTCCAGGATCTTCTGGCCTTCATAGTTTCTGGCGAAAAGTCTGGTGTGATTCTGATAGGTCTGCCTTTATATGTTACTTGACCTTTTTCCCTTACTGCTTTTAATATTCTTTCTTTATTTTGTGCGTTTGGTGTTTCGACTATTATGTGACGGGATGTGTTTCTTTTCTGGTCCAATCTATTTGGAGTTCTGTAGGCTTCTTGTATGCCTATGGGTATCTCTTTTTTTAGGTTAGGGAAGTTTTCTTCTATGATTTTGTTGAAGATATTTACTGGTCCTTTGAGCTGGGAGTCTTCACTCTCTTCTATACCTATTATCCTTAGGTTTGATCTTCTCATTGAGTCCTGGATTTCCTGTATGTTTTGGACCAGTAGCTTTTTCCGCTTTACATTATCTTTGACAGTTGAGTCAATGATTTCTATGGAATCTTCTGCTCCTGAGATTCTCTCTTCCATCTCTTGTATTCTGTTGGTGAGGCTTGTATCTACAGCTCCTTGTCTCTTCTTTTGGTTTTCTATATCCAGGGTTGTTTCCATGTGTTCTTTCTTGATTGCTTCTATTTCCATTTTTAGTTCCTTCAACTGTTTGATTGTGTTTTCCTGGAACTCCTTCAGGGATTTTTGCGATTCCTCTCTGTAGGCTTCTACTTGTTTATTAATGTTTTCCTGTGTTTCCCTAAGGGAGTTCTTCACGTCTTTCTTGAAGTCCTCCAGCATCATGATCAAATATGATTTTGAAACTAGATCTTGCTTTTCTGGTGTGTTTGGATATTCCATGTTTGTTTTGGTGGGAGAATTGGGCTCCGATGATGCCATGTAGTCTTGGTTTCTGTTGCTTGGGTTCCTGCGCTTGCCTCTCGCCATCAGATTATCTCTAGTGTTACTTTGTTCTGCTATTTCTGACAGTGGCTAGACTGTCCTATAAGCCTGTGTGTCAGGAGTGCTGTAGACCTGTTTTCCTCTCTTTCAGTCAGTTATGGGGACAGAGTGTTCTGCTTTCGGGCGTGTAGTTTTCCTCTCTACAGTTCTTCAGCTGTTCCTGTGGGCCTGTGTCTTGAGTTCACCAGGCAGCTTTCTCGCAGCAGAAAGGTTGGTCTTACCTGTGGTCCGGAGGCTCAAGTTTGCTCGCGGGGTGCTTCCCACAGGCTCTCTGTGGCGGCAGCAACCCGGAATACCTGTGCCGCCCCTTCCGGGAGCTTCAGTGCACCAGGGTTCCAGATGGCCTTTGGTGTTTTCCTCTGGCGTCCAAGATGTGTATGCAGAGTGCAGTCTCTTCTGGTTTCCCAGGCGTGTCTGCCTCTCTGAGGGTTTAGCTCTCCCTCCCACGGGATTTGGGGGCAGAGAACTGTTTATCTGGTCTGTTTCCTTCATGTTCCGGCGGTGTCTCAGGCAGGTGTCCTGCCGCTCCTGGGCCCTCCCCCACGGGAGCCCAGAGGCCTTATACAGTTTCCTCTTGGGCCAGGGATGTGGGCAGGGGTGGGCAGTGTTGGTGGTCTCTTCCGCTCTGCAGCCTTAGGAGTGCCCACCTGACCAGACGGTGAGGTCTCTTTCCCACAGGGTCTGGGAGCTGAGAGCTGCTGCGGGCCGGGATCCGCGGGTGTGGGACTTCCGGTAAACACAGGACGTGCCCGGTCCTAGAGGAATTCTGCCTCTGTGTCCCGATTTCACCAGGCAGCTTTCTTGCAGCAGAAAGGTTGGTCTTACCTGTGGTCCCGAGGCTCAAGTTCGCTCGCGGGGTGCTGCCCACGGGCTCTCTGTGGCGGCAGCAACCAGGAATACCTGCGCCGCCCCTTCCGGGAGCTTCGAAAACATGTGCTTCTTTAAAGACTTGGTCTTGTGCAGTCAAGTCAACTGCTCCTGGATGTCGATGATTCAGAGAGGCTCCTTGTGGAATTCTGTAAGTAGATGTGCAGGGCCACGCGGTTCTTCTCCAAGTCAAATGGGCCAGATTTACCTTTTAATAATAATTATAAAAAGCAAAGTGCATTGATCCACTTCCATGCTTAAAACCTTGAATGAAAATTATATCTGTTTGAATGGCCATGCACATTGGGTTAATACTAAAAATCTTTCTCTCACTGCATCTTGCTTTTTATATTTTCACTTTTTCTTTTGATATATCTGAAACCTAATGCTTAAAATATAGACAATTTTATCAGCTTTATTTCACAGGTATTTCTTTTACAAATACTGAAGAGAACTTTGCCTACATTAAAAATGTTTCATAATTATAGTAAACTGCTGTTTTAATTCCTTTTTAGCTTTATAATTTACTGAATATTTAAAATAAATTCCTAGCAAAAAATTAGCAAAGGCGTGGGTCACTACACTTCAGTTTTTGATGATGGTTTCCTTGGAGCCATTAATGGGGTTTCTAAGTTAATACTAAGATCCTTAGATATCCTGGTGTCTTTTTATATCTGGATAAGGCACTATAACTTTTCTGGGTTATATTGTCTCTATAAGCCATAATTGACAAAGTCATGAAATGGCATAGGATGTTCTTAACATGCTAATTTGGCTCACATCTCGTAACTATGAAGTGTGAGGTTTAAAAAGCAATATCTGAAAAGTTTCTTGCTCTTAAGGCAAGGTTGAAGACTCCTAGGTAGACATTTAAGTGGCCCTATCTTTAGCTGACACTTGCTAATATGCTCAAGTTTCATTTGTTATTGTATGTATTAAATAAATATAATACATTCATATATATATATATATATACATATATATTTACAGAGACTAAACATAATCCTAGACACAGAAATGATGATGATGTACATCATCTAAGACCACCATCAACAGCAAATACTGCCTCATGGTATCAACACAAAAAGAGCATTTTCCAAGTTGTAAATCCTCTTAGTAAATAATAGAACAAGTACAAGCTTCCATATCAAGTCAAAATACCAGACTATAATTATCCACCTTGCCTCACTACTGTCTGGAAAAGAAGCAAATGAGCAAGTACATCCTGAGGTTAAGAAATGTTAACCTTTCAATGAGGACAGGATGAATCGATATTACTCAAAGAATTTAAATGGAAACACACAGATTTATACTTTTCTTAATACACTGGAGGCAGCAGAGAAATAGCAATGAGAATATTTTTCTTATTCTTTCTGAAAAATAAATATGCTGAAAATAACCTTGCAATTAAGAATTAATTATTTAAAACAGCGAGCAGAAAATTATATAGTCTTATTTTTAATACTGCATTAACATCCTCACATGAAAAATGTCCCTCTTTGTTTCTAAGCTTCAATGACAATAATTAGATTGAACAAGGAAAATGAACCTTCATGTACATGACACTCAGAGATCTGTACTTTCAAATTTAACCATGAATTCTTTGTTCCCAATCACAAAGAATGCCATGAAGCTTTCTGGGAAATGGAGGTTAATACTGTTTTAGTCCAGGTGAGCATAGGAAGGTATAGGCAGCTGCTGTAATCTAAGATCAGACCTGAGAAAGGTACAAAACTATACATTATTTTTCCATGTTGTTTAAAAAAAAGAATAAAAAAGAAATTAAATCTTTGATCCTTTAGGATATTTATATAAGTGACTGAATACTAGGGTATCATATACTTTCCAATACATTCAAAATTCTGAGAAATGAATAAAGAACAACACAAAGAATATGCTTCTCCGGTGTACTCTCCTGGCCATTGCTCCACCAAACTGTTACTATTTCTCTCTTAGTTCTTGTTTTATTTTTTTTTTGAAGAAAGATTTCTGTCAAGAGTTACAGATAGATTAAGTTGAACTTTCTTTAATTAAAAATTTAAAGCAAAGGACACACTTCAAAGAAAGATAATGGGTTGGCCTAAGGTAAGAAAGAATTGTTACTTTCAATAGTCATTTTCATTAAATTGTTTATTTTATTTTTTTACATTTCAAATGTTGTCTCCTTTACCAATTTCCCCTCTTCAAAACTCCTATTCCACCTACCTCCTTACTTCTTTAATTTTGGTATAATAATTTTTATTTACATTTCAAATGTTACTTCCTTTCCTAGTTTTCTGTCATAAACCCCCTATCTCATCCCTCTCCTCTTCTTCTATGAGAGTGTTTCTCCACACAACCACCCACCCTACCCACCACCCTGCCCTGATATTCCCCAACACTGGGGGTGGGTCCAGCCTTGACAGAACCAAGGGCTTCTCCTCCCATTGGAACCCCCTCCCCCCCAAAAAAATCCTCTGCTACGTATGCAGCTGGAGACAAGGGTCTGTCCATGTGTACTCTTTGGGAGCTCTTCAATCCAGCTCCTTCAATACACCTCCTTCAATCCAGCTCTTTCATTCCTTTCTCTAATTTCTCCAATGGGAACCCACGTCTTAGCTCAATGATTGGATGTTAGCATTCAACTCTGTACTTGTCATGCTCTGGCAGAGCCTCTCAGGAGAAAGCTACATCAGGCTCCTGTCAGCAGGCACTTCTTGGCATCTTCAATAGTGTCTTAGTTTAGTGAATGTATATGGGATGGATCTCTAGGTGGAGTAGTCCCTAGAATGCCTTTCCTCCAGTCTCTGCTCCACAATTTGTCTCCATATTTACTCCTCTGAGTATTTTGTTCTCCCTTCTAAGGACTGAAGCATCAACACTTTGGTCTTGAGCTTCATGTTGTCTGTGAGTTGTATCTTGGATATTCTGAGCTTTTGAGCTAATAACTACTTATTAGTGAGTGCATACAATGTGTGTTCTTTCATGACTATGTTACCTCACTCAGGGTGATTTTTTCTAGTTCCATCCATTTGCCTATGAATTTCATGAAGTCATTGCTATTAATAGCCAAGTAGTACTTCATTGTGTAGATGTACCACATTTTCTGTATCCATTCCTCTGTTGAAGGGCATCTGGGTTATTTCCATCTTCTGGCTATTATAAATAAGGCTGCGATGAACATAATGGAGTATGTGTCCTTCTTTCTGATATGTTGAAGCATCTTTTGGGTATATGCTCAGGAGCTGTACAGCTGGTTCCTTGGGTAGTACTAAGTCAAATTTTCTGAGGAATCTCCAGGCTGATTTCCAGAGTGGTGGTTATACAAGCTTGCTATCCCATCAACAATGGAGAAGTGTTCCTCTTTCTTCACATCCTTGTGAGCATCTGTTGTCACCTGAGTGTTATATGTTGGAGCATCCTTGGGTATATGCCCAGGAGTGGTATACTTGGATTCTCAGGTAGTACAATGTTCAACTTTCTAAGGATATGCCAGTCTGATTTCCAGAAAGATTGTTACAACTTGATATCCCACCAACAATGTGGAGAGTTCCTCTTTTTCCACCACCTCGTCAGCATGTGTTGTCACCTGAGTTTTTGAACTTAGGCATTCTGACTGGTGTGAGGTGGAATCTCAGGGTTGTTTTGATTTACTTTTCCCTGATGACTAAGGATGTTGAACATTTCTTTAGTTATTTCTCAGCCATTTGATACTCCTTATCTGAGAATTCTTTGTTTAGTTCTCTATCCCATTTTAAAATAGGGTCATTTGGCTTTCTGGAGTCTAACTTCTTGATTCCTTTGAATATATTGGATATTAGCACTCTATTGGATGTATAATTGGTAAAGATCTTTCCCCAATCTGTTAGTTGCCCTTTTGTCCTGATGACAGCATCCTTTGCCTTACAGAATATTTGCAGTTTTATGAAGTCCCATTTGTCAACTCTTGATCTTAAAGCATAAGCCATTGTTATTCTGTACAGGAAAATTTCCCGTTTCTATGTGTTTGAACCTCTTTCCAACTTTTCCTTTTATTAGTTTGAGTGTATCTGGTTTTATGTGGAGGTCCTTGATTCACTTGGACTTGAACTCTATACAGGGTGATAAGAATGGATTGATTTGCATTCTTTTATATGTTGACCTGCAGTTGAATCAGCACTATTTGTTGAAAGTTGTATCTTTTTGTAATGGATAGTTTTAGCTCCTTTTTCAAAGATCAAGTGACCATAGGCATGTGGGTTCATTTCTTGGTCTTCAATTCTGTTCCATTTATCTACCCAGCTGCCTCTGTACTAATACCACACAGATTTTATGACTATTGGACTGTAATACAGCTTGAAGTCAGGGATGATGATTCCCCGAGAAGTTCTTTTTATTGTTGAGTATAGTTTTCTCTATCCTGGGTTTTCTGTTATTCCAAATGAATTTGAAAATTGCTCTTTCTATCTCTATAAAGAATTGAGTAGGACTTTTGATGGGGATTGCACTGAATCTGTAGATTACTTTTGGCAAAATGGCCAATTTTACTATATTAATCTTGCCAATCCATGAGCATGGGGGATCTTTCTATCTTCTGAGACCTTCTTCAATTTCTTTCTTCAGAGACTTAAAAGTTCTTGCCATACAGCTCTTCCACTTGCTTGATTAGAGTCACACTGAGGAATATTTTTTGTTATTTGTGAGTATTGTAAAGGGTGTCACTTCACTAACTTCTTTCTCAGCTTGTTCATCTGTTGAGTAGAGGAAGGCTACTGATTCATTTGAGATAATTTTATACCCAGGCACTTTGTTGAAGTTGTTTATCAGGCTTAGTAGTTCTCTGTTGGTACTTTTGGGGTCACTTAAGTATATCACGTCATCTGCAAATAGCTATTTTGACTTCTTCTCAATTTGTATCCCTTTTACCTCCTATTGTGTGATTACTCTGGCTAGGACTACTAGTACTATATTGAATAAGTAGGGAGAGGGAAGGCAGTCTTGTCTAGTCCCCAATTTTAGTGGGATTGCTTCAAGTTTCTCTCCATATAGTTTAATATTGGCTACTGTTTTTCTGTATATTGCTTTTACTATGAGTAGGTATGGGCCCTGAATCTCTGATCTTACCAAGACTTTTAACATGAAGTGGTGTTGAATTTTGTCAAATGCTTACTCAGCATCCAATGATATGATCATTTGATTTTTATCTTTGAGTTTCTTTACACAGTAGATTATGTTGATGGATTTCTGTATATTGAACCATCCTTGCATCCCTGGGATGAAGGCTACTTGATCATGATGGAAGATAGTTTTTGATGTGTTCTTGAATTCAGTTTGCAAGGATTTTATTGAGTATTTTGCGTTGATATTCATAAGGGAAATTCATCTGAAATTTTCCTTCTTTGTTGGGTCTTTGTGTGGTTTTGGTATAAGTGTGATTGTGGCTTCATAGAAGGAATTGTGTAGTGCTCTGTCTGCTTCTATTTTGTGGAATAGTCATCATGTCACCTTTTTAAATACTGACCTTAGTCAACTAGTCAGTCTTTGAGACTGATTTATTCTGGATGTATTTGTTAAAGTTTCCACCTTTGTATCTGTAGAGTTCTGTACTCTGATATTTGTGTATGTAGATTCTGGGAATCTACCATAAATCTGTTATAAGCACATGTGCAAAGCTTTATTGTCAATGTGTTTTAAAATTCTCAGCATACAAAATCAATTATATCATAATATGTTGTGTTTCAAGATACTAATTTTTAAAAGTGAATAGTGAAAATACAAACATTTAATAGATTATAGTTTGTAGTGATCTTTTAAAGTTCATATTGGTAGAAAAACTGTCATACCTCTATAATGGTAAAACCAAGATCCAAAATAAACACAAAGTGATGAAGCTTTTCTTGTCTTTAGTGATCATTTCTCAAAAATTAAGGATTTAATGTTTAATTGGAATTCTGTTCAGTCCTTGAAAAGAGGGAAGTCTGACATTTACCACAATAGCAATAACACAGATGACATTCTGTCATACAACATACGCCAAATAAAAACAATTCCTAGGTAATGAAATATGCCAGATACAAACAATCTCTAGGAAATATCACTTGTTCAATCTTAAAAAGTCGAGGTTACACAAGTTAAGAGCAGAATAGTTGTTTCTAGTTGAGTACATATTCAGTCAGGAAAAAAAATAAGATTTTTCCCTTAGAAGCTGCATGTGGTGTGGTGGTATAATCCTGTGAACGTAGCTCTCTAGAAGCTAAAAGAGAAAGTCAGGGGTTCAAGAACAAACTATGCTGCATAATTAAGCTGTCTTGGAGAAGTAAATTTAAGAGATTGCAAAATAAAATGAGTGAAGCTAGCAATAATCTTCATATAATTGAGAATTGCTGTGTAAGTTTTGTAATATGTCATTTGGCTTGATTTAGCCATCGTACTGCACATGCCTCGTTCAAAACAATGTTTTGTGCACTGTAAAAGCATTCAATAACATTTATTAATTAAAAGCAACAATAAAGATAATTCCAATATTAATCTTTAGACATTGCCATTATAAAACACACTGGTTATTCACTTGCGTACTTCCAGTCTCTCCCTTATTGCTGTAGTCACTAATGAGGTACATGTATGTCTTTCTGTCCTAGGAGAATAATTTTTGTCACTAGCTAATTTAATTCTTGTGATTTCATGACTTTATTTCTATTGTTTCTGTTGACAGTCTTCATGCTTATCTTCTGTGACCACTGTATTTTATTGCTTGCATTATAGACATAATACTTAAAATAGTGACACACTAATTCTAGAGGGAAAACCTTAAGAAATATTTTTAAATGTGATGGAATGAGTGAGTATTTGTAAATTATATTTCTTTTGATAACAAAATTTAATAAAATCAAATGAAAAATGAAAACGCAAGCCAACACCTGAAATAATACTGTATTTCTGTTTTTGGTGGAAAACATTTATTCAGCCTGCTTAAGATACACAAACATGGGCTTGCATAGCCACCTAGGATTCCACTGCCTAGAGCTATACACCCTTTTGGCAAATATCACTTAGCAACTGAGGAAAATCATCTGCACTCACTTGATGTACACCCTTCTACAGAAAAAGCTTATAGTTACTCCAATATTTAGTTCCCTAGAAATTCTTAGTAACATTGTATAGCTGTTACTTTCTAATCAAGAATATATCCAAGAACATGGGATAGTTAGCTGATACATTTATGCATATGAAATAAGACTGAGTAAACTTTGGGGGAAAATCTCTTATTTGCTGTGATTTGTCTATGAATGTTTGGGTGTACAAATCATTGAAATTAGGTGCATTATGCGAACTGATATACACCATAAAAAATTCTAACAGAACTTAAGCCTGTCAATACATCAGAAATCCAGTCATGTTTCTCTGCTTATAAGCCAACTCTTTCTCTAACATCCCTGAAAAACATCAAAAGAGTAGCCTGGGACCCTTGAGGTACTCTCACCCAGAGCCAATTGCTCTCTTGCAATGTAACTTATATGTACTTTCATTTACTTCTCAGTAAATTATTTTCCTATTTTGCCATTTATGTGTACTTCTTCACTTTTCTTTAACTAGACACCAAGAATCTGGAAATACACGTGCAGTCTTGTCAGGGACCACTGGTAATATATCTGAGAAGGATAGACAACTGGATAAAATAAATGTGATGCTGTGAGGTCCACTCTAGGTAGCTAGAGATAGGCCGTTTTGAAAAGAGTAACCCTGTACAAAGCTTAAGTCCAAGTGGATCAAGGACCTCCACATCAAACCAGACACACTCAAACTAATAGAAGAAAAACTAGGGAAGCATCTGGAACACATGGGCACTGGAAAAAATTTCCTGAACAAAACACCAATGGCTTATGCTCTAAGATCAAGAATCGACAAATGGGATCTCATAAAACTGCAAAGCTTCTGTAAGGCAAAGGACACTGTGGTTAGGACAAAACGGCAACCAACAGATTGGGAAAAGATCTTTACCAATCCTACAACAGATAGAGGCCTTATATCCAAAATATACAAAGAACTCAAGAAGTTAGACCGCAGGGAAACAAATAACCCTATTAAAAAATGGGGTTCAGAGCTAAACAAAGAATTCACAGCTGAGGAATGCCGAATGGCTGAGAAACACCTAAAGAAATGTTCAACATCTTTAGTCATAAGGGAAATGCAAATCAAAACAACCCTGAGATTTCACCTCACACCAGTGAGAATGGCTAAGATCAAAAACTCAGGTGACAGCAGATGCTGGCGAGGATGTGGAGAAAGAGGAACACTCCTCCATTGTTGGTGGGATTGCAGACTGGTAAAACCATTCTGGAAATCAGTCTGGAGGTTCCTCAGAAAATTGGACATTGAACTGCCTGAGGATCCAGCTATACCTCTCTTGGGCATATACCCAAAAGATGCCTCAACATATAAAAGAGACACGTGCTCCACTATGTTCATCGCAGCCTTATTTATAATAGCCAGAAAATGGAAAGAACCCAGATGCCCTTCAACAGAGGAATGGATACAGAAAATGTGGTACATCTACACAATGGAATATTACTCAGCTATCAAAAACAACGAGTTTATGAAATTCGTAGGCAAATGGTTGGAACTGGAAAATATCATCCTGAGTGAGCTAACCCAATCACAGAAAGACATACATGGTATGCACTCATTGATAAGTGGCTATTAGCCCAAATGCTTGAATTACCCTAGATCCCTAGAACAAACGAAACTCAAAACGGATGATCAAAATGTGAATGCTTCACTCCTTCTTTAAATGAGGAAAAAGAATACCCTTGGCAGGGAAGGGAGAGGCAAAGATTAAAACAGAGACTGAAGGAACACCCATTCAGAGCCTGCCCCACATGTGGCCCATACATATACAGCCACCCAATTAGACAAGATGGATGAAGCAAAGAAGTGCAGACCGACAGGAGCCGGATGTAGATCGCTCCTGAGAGACACAGCCAGAATACAGCAAATATAGAGGCGAATGCCAGCAGCAAACCACTGAACTGAGAATAGGTCCCCTATTGAAGGAATCAGAGAAAGAACTGGAAGAGCTTGAAGGGGCTCGAGACCCCAAAAGTACAACAATACCAAGCAATCAGAGCTTCCAGGGACTAAGCCACTACCTAAAGACTATACATGGACTGACCCTGGACTCTGACCCCATAGGTAGCAATGAATATCCTAGTAAGAGCACCAGTGGAAGGGGAAGCCCTGGGTCCTGCTAAGACTGAACCCCCAGTGAACTAGTCTATGGGGGGAGGGCGGCAATGGGGGGAGGGTTGGGAGGGCAACACCCATAAGGAAGGGGAGGGGGGAGGGGGATGTCTGCCCGGAAACCGGGAAAGGGAATAACACTCGAAATGTATATAAGAAATACTCAAGTTAATAAAAAAAAAATAAAAAATAAAAAAATAAAAAAAAAATAAAAAAAAAAATAAAAAAAAAGAAAAGAGTAACTCTAAAGTGAAATGCCACTGGAATCTTTAAAATTTGCTCTGCTATTCTCTTTCTCCCTTCCTCTCATCATACAGCCCTGTTGTAGAAAAATCAGATCAATGATTATCCTTTTCCTTGTTCCCTTTGCACTGCAGATGACCATGGAAATTTGCCCTTGTGGTCTGCCAGCAATCTTTGGGGAAATGGTATCACATTTCGTTGTAACACTTCTTGGTTCCAAGGCAAATTGAATGTTACAGAGAAGGCTGTTCAACATGGCAACAGCAAGGTCAATTAAAACATCTCTGTGAAAGACACTGTAAATTGGCCTAAATGATTTATGTTCAGGTCCTCGGGACCTTCCTAAAGACTTTTCCTTTTATAAAAGTTTCACAGAGGCCTAGAACAAAGAAGACACCAACCATAACCCTAATGTGTATGGATAATTCACCTCTGCAATGTCACATGTTTTTCAGAAGTAAACCTTTGCCATCTTTCTGCTGATGTTCCAGCATCTCATAAATGGTGTTAAAATCTTGACAGATTTATATTTCCTGCGTTTTGTTGCTAACAGAAAAAGTTCACAAAACTAATACCTAATGGGAAATATTGTCTAAAACATTCAACTCTGCAATGAATTATTCCATCCTTTCTTTGGAGAAAGAGAGCTATATTTTTTTTCTGTAACAGTTCTTGATACACAAAGATGAGACTGTGGGGACGATCAAAGCTCACTGGAGAGTTCAGCTTGTCAATGCAGTACTGTGTTCAAGCATGACTTCCATGTTCCCTGCCATGGTTTTTTGGGTTCCCTTCTCAGGTAGATGTTGGTAACTTTTTTCCTGGAGCTGACTCCTTCAATAGTTTGGTTAATGGCCCATGGTTTTTAACTGAATTTGTTTTTCAAATATTATCTGTTGGATATCCTTTGGGGAAACAATGTTTTGTTTAGTTTTGTTTGCTTTCAGAATGTTTAATTTATTAATTTTCTAATGCTATTTTTCTCCTGCGCCCCTCCAGTATATAACTCAAAGATATAGAAAATATGAGCCGTATTTGTTATTCCTGATGATCTTATGATCTATAAGTGTTAAAAATTAAATAACAATTAAATTTAAGATAACTTCTTTGTCTATTTCCTTTAGTAATAAGCATTTGATTCTATGGGGTTTGTCATTTATTAACAAAGTGATAACACTGAAATCATGTAACTTTTTCCTGTGTTAAAAAATTCATCTTTCCCTAATATTGTGAAAATCACTGAAAAACAAAATATATCCTACCTTCCTAAATTTTTATTGTTGGTATCCCTAATGTAAAGTGTATGAGTGTATATGTGTATGTGTGTATATAAGCAATTTTAGGAAAAATTTTGCCTCTATAGATTCTTCTGAAAAATAGGTTTCCCAAGATACCAAGTTGAGTATTGTACAAGTCTGAAATAATAAAGGGATGGCGGTGGAAAAGGGAGATTCTTTTAGACAAGAAAAAATTTAACATGAAAATTTCTTCTCAGAAAAAGGAGTGTTCCAAAATAAAAATTGATGAAGGCTAATTATAAGTTTAAAATATGTTATAAATGGTTTGTAAAAACTGAAATAAAAATATGACATTGGGTATAATTAAGTTAATTTAAAATTTTAATTAAAATATAATTATAAAGTAAACTCACTTTTCCCTTTTCTTTGCTCCCTAGATTCCTGATTCATATTCAAATAATCAGTTATGTGGTCACTTCATGAGATAGCTATATATCTCTAAATATATAAATACAACTTGCATAGTCGCTTTTTAATTGTTTGTATGTATATCACTTCAGGTATGAGCCCTTGATATTGAATAATCAATTATGGAACCCATCCCCACTATGGAGGATGATTTTTTTTCTGCTTTCTACTTTTCTTACTTTCCTGGTGTTCTTTCTCTAAGTGTGGGACTCTTTAGATAACTCCTTCCAGGTAATTATTAGGTAATTCATAAGGTCAAACTGCAAGGCCTACAGGTAGAACTTATGCATGATTCTCTAGTCAGAACAGTAAGGCAGTGGAGGACATCAGTAAGCTCCAGTTTGCGTGAGTATCCTTGTCCACAACTTGAGGTGGAGAGCTATAGAGAACAGCCAGAATTAATCTCTTTTACCCCATATGCATTCAATAGCAAGCACACCCACATACATGTGCACATACAAGCCTAAGACACCCACAAATACAATAAAATAGGACTATATATACACGTATACATAAACATACATAATTTGTTTACCTAGAGCAATGTTTCTTGTGACAATTCAAATCATAGCCATAGTCATAATGTTTTAGTTTTTATATCAATAAACAGTACTTCATTGTATTTATCATGATTTGTTAATCCATCTGATATTGTGGACAATTTGATTGCTTTGTGCTATCAGACAATATACTTAATTTTGTATGAAAATCTTTCTCCAACTCTTAGGGCAAGCATCTTTACATATTTCCTTTAAAACATTCTTCTCCTTTCTAAGCTGAAATAACAATCAAATCTGTTTTCATGCATCCTCCCTTCTTTGGAGATTAATATCTTACTATTATTTGTTAAGTTAGGGTTTCTCAATAACACCTTGCCTTTATTTCCTACATTTGTGATCAGAGACCTGGATTTCTTTATTCCATGTATACTTAAGGACACTTAAACATATTGCTTTATCTCCTTCCTGTCCTTAAATAAATTAAATGTTTATGTATTTATCTCTCTTTTATTTATTTGATTGTAGGAAGCAAGTAGCCCTATAATCTGTCTCTTTCTGCCTTCTGAATAGCCTGTGTTTTCATAGCAGGGGTGCCAGTACCTCTGAGCTCAAACTCTCTAGACAGCTTAGAAGCCTTTGAGAATGCCCCATCGTAAATTCCCACCAACTAGCTTTGTCCGGGTTGGCGTGAGGGACTTAGCTATGTCCCAGTTCATGCCATGAAACGCAGAATTATGTGTTTCAATTTAGCATGTCTTTTGTTCTAGTTCCAAATCTGCATGAGTTGGAGAAGTACCCTATGGTTGGGGCAAAACCCACAGCTCTGCTAAGAAACATATCTCCTCACCTCCCAATCTCATGTCACAGAATGCACTTTCTATTCGAGAATCTCTGATTTTTGGATAGTGAGTTTGAGCCCCATGCTGAATGCCGCCTGTTACTGAGTGGTTAATCCACTATACTCTCCCCTATGGCGATGAAGCCACGTGTTCCTTCTAACTACCTCCCTAATGGTCTGGATTCTCCAAGGAAAGACACAGAGAGTCTTATATTTAATATTTAATTAGCTCAATGGCTGGGCTACTCCCAAACTTTCAGGTTTCTAACGCCTCCACTCTGATACACCTGAATTATTACTTACTAAAATCTATATTCCATCTTTGCTACCCTAGATCCAATGTGGGCGGGGCTAGGGCATCTTGTCTCTGCCTCTCACATGCTCTTCTGCAGCTCTCAAAACTGATATTTCTGTTTTCCCAACATGGCAAAAATAAATCCTTCTTCCCTTGATTCCTTTACCCAGGAAACTTAAACTCCCGCCTCTGTCTCCCTGTCCAGCCATTGGCTGCCAGGAACTTTATATACCAAGTAGAACCAACTGAGGACCCAGACCCAATTCTTACACGTGGGATTCTCATATAATTTTTTGGGAACACAATTATTATAACAAGAATTAAGTCAAATCCACAACATTTTCTACTGGTTAATTTTGTTTCTTGTCATGCCCACCCTTGTGTGTCAAAAGATTTTCTTAGGTTATTAATTTACATGTTTCAAATGACCATTGATTCTTAAAACTGTTTGATCTTCATAACTCTACATTAGAATATTTGGTATAATATCTATTTCAATTTCCCATTTTAATATTGAATATAGATGCTTATAAGTTAATTCTAGATTTGATATTAATTAGAAATTAAATAGAAGACTTAAATTATTTTGAAAAACAAATAGTTCTGTGATAATAGAGTATTTCTTCAAGGAATGTCAACAAAATTAAAACTAAGAAAACATCCTATTGATAAAAGCATGAATATAGAACAGTAAAATATAATAGTGATTTAGTTAGTGTAAATTCAGTAATGACTATGACTACATATTTTAAAATTTATTTTTATTAGAATATGTAAATTATGTACAATAATGTGTTTTGTCATGGCACATATAATATATAGCACATAGCATATATTTTGTATTTTATATATTATGTGTATATTATACATTATATTTGCACATATTTATAGACACATACACACATATACATATATATAATACATGAATAAACATCAATTATTTTGATACAGTTGCTTACAGGGTCTTGCATAAGGAATTATTTACAGAAACATGGGCTCTTTACCACTAGGTACATCATTGAATAAGTTGTCTCTCACTTAGTGATGATCAAGCTTTGTTTGAAAGCAAATATGAAGAAGTAATTATGTGAGGAAACACATGTCTTCTTAATATGATATAAGCTCTACTCCTTATTTATATGCTGAACAATAAAGCTTCAAATTAAACTTCATATTTCACAAAGAGAAACTAAATTTAAAGTAAAAATATAAGACATTCAATAGCTGTGAAAAACTCATCACCTGAACTTATGAAAATATTTTATGCACATGAATGGTAAGTACTAATAGTAAAGTAATCATTAATATTCAAATTGGAATTAACAAAAATAATTTTTTATTATGAATTTCTTTGCAATTGAGTTTCTTATCTCACAGTTAGGAATAAGATTGAGTGGGGACAGTAGAATGATAAGAAAATGAGGTTTATTAGGGTGTAAAAATCAGCCCCTATAGCCAAGACAGGACTAAAGAGAAGGTTGCCTTAGAGCGAGTGCTGGTATCTACACTGGAAATAGACTCATTCAGTACCTCCTTAGTGTGAATAAGATACATTTTGATGAATTTGTGGGAATTCTGACTGGTCAGTTGGTGAAATGAAAGTGTATAAAACCCCACTGATGTTAATAGTGAATTAATTATTATAAGTCTAATATTAGTTTTTCCAGTAGTGATTACGGTCATATATCTCCCATTTAACTATTATTATTGTATGTCAATTATGTACAATAATGAGTTATAAAATGGTATACTCAGGCACACAGACACATATATTATACACTTACACAAATATATGTATTACATATAAGTGAACACGAATTCTTTTGTTAAGGCTTTCTTGCAGAGTCTTAGGTAAGGAATTATTTACAGAACTGTGGGCTCCTTATTAATACCTACATCACTGAAGAAGTAGAAAGGCTCAATCATAAGTTCCAAAGTCAGACTTGTCCAGGAACTAAAAAGGACAGATGTTGAGGTCTGGCCGATCTCTTGATGAGTCAGTGTTGTTGGAGTTTAGTTCCAACAGTCAGTGCTCTAAGAGCTGACTATGGCACATGTGAACGTTTTGTTTTCCTTGACTTTGTAACCTTAACTAACTGCTTATAGAATATAGCTGATTTTGTTCCTTAACCCTATCAATTTTCTGAAAGATACCCACATAAGTGTCAGCTTATCCAGGTTTGATGCCTGATGATTTCAATGCCAGCCTGCACCGTTTAGCAAGCTAAAGACTGTAGTGAGAATTTTTGTACCTTTTACGAACACAGAAACATAAGAACACATTTTTGTTTTAATCTCAAGTGTGGGATATGTGGCTGCTTCGAACTGTCTATAGCTGAGTATGATTTGTCTCATACAGATGTTGATTTTGCCAACAGCAGATATTTTCTTTGATTGTGTGACACTTGGATTACTGGGGACTTTTCAGCGGTTATGTAAATGCTAGGGTCCAAGGAGGTGGGTTGGGTTGGCTGATTCATTGGTGGATGGTTGGTGGCAGGTTGTTGGCAGGATGCTGTTGGTAGCTATTTTTTAGATACCCATACACAAAGAAGAAAGAAGAAGAAATTAGTTACCCTGACAGTGAAGATCAAACTTGCTCCAAGGAATTGGATACTGGTAATCAGAAGGAAGTAGTCTAATGATAAGGTTCCTCCCTTTCCCTTCTATCTTTGTTTTTTGTTTTAATTTTCCTATTTATTATTAGGCTTGGAAGAATAGGGCTTGAGTATGTGGTAGAAAAAAAGAAACAACAAAGAGGCCAAAGACCAGCTACAAGGTCCTAGGTGATCTAGACTCCTACATACTTCAGACCTCATTTCCAACTCTCCTCGTTGCCCTTTCACCAAGTTTTCTCTGTCATTGCTCCTCTTAAACATAAAAAACAAACAAACAACCCCCCCAAAAAAACAAAAAAAAATCCAAAAGAACAAAAACAATGACAACAAAAAGAAAATCACAGACCTAGACTTTCCAGGTAATATGCCAGGCCTGAAACAGTTGCTTCAGAAGACTGAGGCAGTATAAAATATCTGAAAAATAAAGGAGTTATAAAACAAGAAAGGAACTTTTTTGGGTATAGGTGAAATCTCCCATAAGCTAGTAGTCAGAACTAAAAATTTCCAATTTCAATTACCATTTACTGTGAAAGTTACCCCTTTTCACAATATACTATTCTGTTTATAGAGAAACATTTCAAATAATAATTTTAAAACAGCAGTTCCACATTCCTAAATGTTGAATACATATGCTATAGAGTAAGAATATATTTTTGGAAATATCCTAAATAAGCTTGTTTACAATAAAAACATCACAACTCCCATAGCAATCTTCTGACTTAGGAGTTATCATCTGTCATATCATCCAATGCCTCCCAAGAAATATCTTATAATCCCATTCATTAAAATAAAAAGGTTTCCTAGCAACCATTTGAGCTCCAACTTCAGAAATTTTAAAATCTTATATGTACTTATTGCAAAGATACTTAAACATAACTTTTACTTAGGAAAAAGACAGCTACACCTGAGTGTCTTACTCATGTTTCCCCCATATCTTCCTATTCAATGTTGTTATTAAATCTGTTTAAAGACCTCTCCTTAGACCTTGAAATGCTCAATCATAAATGGGATATCTCCATTTTATCGCTCCTCTCATAATTCAAAGAATTCTCTCTTCTTGGAGTTTAAGAAACCCTGTGGAAGATGGGGAAGAAAGAGTAAAAAAGCCAAAAGAGAATGGAAGATTCCAAGGAAGAGGTCCTATTAATCATCACGATCAAATCTCATAGGAATGCACAGAGACTGAGGCAGGATGTCCATGGTCTGCCATGGGTGTGCAGTAGGTCCGCTCTACATATATTATTAACCCACACTTAGAGTTTTATGAGAATCTTAAGTGTGGGTTTCTGATTCTTGTGTCTTTCCTTCTGTCTCTTTTGTGTAATTTTGGTGTGTTAGTTTTTGTCTTGTCTTATTTTATTACTATTTAAATGGAATTCTTTTTAAATAAATTTCAATTTTGACTCATACAGACTTGTTTTGAAAAACGTTTCTGTAGCCACCACCCCCCCCAAAATACCAAAGAAATAAAACCCAAAACAAAAAGCAAGAAACCTCTCTTACTTGTGTGGATATCTGATTATTCATCAAATAGAAGTGTAGAGCTGTGTCTTAGCTGACACTCCACTTATGCTGATAAGACTCATAAAAATATTTTGTAACCATATATTTTGTAACCACAGGTATGTGTCACAAGCCATCCTTGTCATTTACAGTGTGCTGAATTTTGTTCTTGAGCTCTAGCCAAGGTCAAGCTCATAAGAAGGTCTTCTAAGGTTAACTCTCTTGGCTCTGTGGACCTCCCTCCTGCCAGCAGCTTCTCTTCTATCTCTTCTTATTCTCTAGTTTGGCAGCACCATTCCATCCCACTTCACAATGTCACCTGAGATTCTACTTCAAGTTTTTCTACTTCTCCTTTATCTGCATCTTCATCCTTCTTTGTCTTCACTGTCTCCTCTATCTTTCTCTTTCTTAACCCCCCATCTTTCTTCCTAATTTCTCTATTTCCTCATTGATCCAAGCACGTCAAGGATGCTAGAAAAGCACTCTCCACAACTAACTGTGGCTCTGATTCTCACTTTTCATACCTTTTCACGCTGAGTCATATCAGACCTCAAAAAATTCTACTTTCTTGCCAAATGAACATTTTATTGGTCATAGTCATTAAAGAGGATAAAAAGCAATACTATATTTCAATTGACAATTCATTTTATTTATGAGTAATATAGGTATGCCATTTTATGGGCATATTGGATTTAGTATGAAATGGGTTCAATATAAACCTGAGACTAACGGAGAACTTGAAATGAAGCAAGTTCACACTGATACTACAGCAGTTTACAGTGAGAGAGTTGTGGATCCAAATCTGCTCTCAAAGCCACCCCAGTTTCAAGGAGAAGCCTTGTCTTCGTGGTTCCTGCTACATAGTTGGATGAGTCTACTTATAAAACCAAACCAAAACAAAACAAAAAGAAATGAAACAAAACAAAACAAACCAGGCCTTCCAAAGACAAGGAGTTCCTAAAAGCAATCTAAGATATGGCTAACTCAGACAAATGGATGATTTTTTGAAGGAAACATTGTATTTGCAGATGGCCATCATATAATTTAACCTATATGATCCTGTAAGAAATTAATTAGTTGAAGTTAAGAAACTTGCAAAATTTCTGTTATTAATACATTGATATTCTGGATCAGTATAAAAATGCAAATGCATTTTATGTCTTGCTTTTCACTTTTAAAATATTACTGTCATTATCAAAGTTTAAATTATTATCCTTACTCATAGTGCTTTATTCTTGGCTACCAATTATCATTTTACTGCAATCTGAGTATGACCTGGACTACTTTAATTCTTTATTTCAAAACTTGATATTGAAAACCACCTATTTCACATACTCAGAAATGTTAAATGTGTTCTCAGAATCCTACTATGGCTAATAGAATATTTTTTGATAAATCAAGATAGCAATGGACACCCCAAATTATTTGCCATAGGATCATTTGAGCCCTCTCCATTTTTCTATGTTGATGCTGTTATTGGTCCTTCCACTAGGTGTTCCTATTGAAAGAGTGATGTCACTTACTATACACAGACTTCAAAAAAGCCAGAAAAGGAAATCAGCATGTTAAAATAACTCAGGCAAAGAGTGGGGCACCTTGTCTAGACCCCAATTTTAGTGGGATTGCTTCAGGTGTCTCTTCAATTAGTTTGATGTTGGTAACTGGTTTGCTGCATATTGCTTTTACTATGTTTAAGTATGGGACTCTCTATGTCTATTCAATATAGTTCTTGAAGTTCTAGCCAGAGCAATTAGACAACAAACAGAGGACAAAGGGATACAAATTGGAAAGGAAGAAGTAAAACTATCACTACTTGCAGAAGATATGATAGTATACTTAAATGACATCAAAATTACCACAAGAAAATTCCTACAGCTGAAAAACAACTTCAGCAAAGTGGCTGGATATAAAATTAACTCAAACATATCTGTAGTCTTCTTTTACTCAATGGATAAAAGGGCTGAAAAATGAATTAGGGAAGTGACACTGTCACAATAGTCACAAATGATATAAAATATCTTGAGGTGACTCTAAATAAATAAGGGAAAGATCTATATGATAAGAACTTCAAGTGTCTGTAGAAAGAAATCAAAGAAGACCTCAGAAGACAGAAAGATATCTCGTGCTCATGTATTGGCCTGATTAACATAGTAAAAATGCCATTTTGCTAAAGTGATCTACAGATTCAATGCAATGCCCATCAAAATTTCAACTCAATTATTTATAGAGTTAGAAAGGCAATTCTTAAATTCATATGGAATAACAAAAATCTCAGGTGAAAACTATTCTCAACAATAAAAGAATTTCTGGGGTAAATCGCTATCCCTGACCTCAAGCTATATTGCAGAGCAATAGGAATAAAAAAAGCATTCTATTGGTACAGAGATAGACAGGTAGATCAATGGAATAGAATTGAAGACCCAGAAATGAACTCACACATCTTTGGTCACTTGATTTTTGACAAAGAAGCTAAAACCATTCACTGGAAAAAAGACAGCATTTTCAACAAATGGTGTTGATTCAACTGGCAGTCAGCATGTAAAAGAATGCAAATTGATCCATTCTTCTTTCCCTGTACAAAGCTCAAGTTCAAGTAGATCTTGGAACTCCAAATAAAACCAGATATACTGAATCCAATAGAAGAGAAAATCCTCGAAAACATTGGCACAGGGGAAAATTTCCTGAAAGGGACACCAATGGCGTATGCTGTAAGATCAACAATCAACAAATGGGACCTCATAAAATTACAAAGCTTCTATAAGGCAAAGGACACTGTCAATAAAACAAAAATGGCAACCAACAGATTGTAAAAAAAAATCTTCACCCATCCTACATCCAAATAAGGGCTCATATCCAATATATACAAACAACTCTAGAAGTTAGACTCCAGAGAAACAAATAACCCTATTTAAAAATGGTGCATAGAGCTAAACAGAGAATTCTCAATTGAGGGAAATTGAATGGCCACAAAGCAGCTAAAGAAATGTTCAACATCCTTGGTTATCAGGGAAATGCAAATCAAAATGACCCTGAGATTCCACCTCACACCAGTGAATGGCTAAGATTAAAAAAACACAAGTGACCACAAATGTTGGCAAGGATGTAGAAAAATAGGAACACTCCTCCATTGCTGGTAGGATTTTAATCTCTTATAAGCACACTGGAATTCAGTCTGGGGGCTCTTCTTAAAATTGGACATAGTACTACCTGAGGATTCAGCTATACTACTCCTCGGCATATGTCCAAAAGATGCTGCAACATGTAATAAGGACACATGTTCCACTATGTTCATAGCAGCTATGTTGTAATAGCCAGAAATTGGAAACAACCCAGTTATCCCTCAACAGAGAAATGGATACAGAAATCATAATACATTTACACAGTGGAACGCCACTTAGCTATTAAAACCATGGCTTCATGAAATTGGCAGGCAAATGGATGGAAATTGAAAATATCGTGGTGAGTGAGGTAATCAGACACAAAAGAATACACATGGTATATACTCATTGATAAGTGGATATTAGACAAAGAGCTTGGAATATCCACAATACAACTCACAGACTACATAAAGCTCAAGAGAACAAAAAGTGGATGCTTCAATCCTACTTAAAAGGGGGAACAACATAATCAAGTGAAGTAGAGGGTGGGGGGGGACTTTGGATAAACAAAGAGGGGGAGCAAAAAAGATGGGCAGAATCAGGTATATGTGGAGATAGAGGAATTGTACTGAAGGTCAGGAAATTGAACAGAGGTGTGTAGCAATGGGGGATGGGGAACTGGGGATAGCAACCAGAAAGTCCCAGATGCCAGGAAAGCAAGAGCGTCCCGGGACTCTACAGGGGAGACGTCAGCTGAAATACCCCAAAACTGGGACATAGATCCTGTCGAGAACATAACCAGAAATTAGTGTTGCCCCTCCCCACCACCAAGTTGAAGGCATTTCCAAATTTTAACCCAGAATTGCTCCTTTCTAAAGGAAATACACAGACAAAGAGTGGAGTAGGGACTGAAGAAAAGGTCATCTAGAGACTGCCTCCCCTGTGGATATATTCCACATGCAGACACCAAACCGACCCAGTATTGTTGGTGCCAAGAAGTTCTTGGTGACAGGAGCTTGATATAGCTGTCTCCTGAAAAGCTATGCCATGTCCTGACCAATATAGTTGTGGATGCCCAAAGCTAACCATCCAACTGATCAAAGGGACCCGGATTCAGTAGTTAGGGTTATGACCGAAGGAGCTGAAGGGGCCTTATCTGGCATCAATGGAAGGGAGGCCCTTTTCCTATAAAGGCTTGATACTTGTAGAGGAGTGCTAGCGGTGACGCGAAAGTGGGTGGGTCGGTGGTGGAGCACCCTCATAGAAGCAGGGTAAGGAGAGATGGGAGAGGGGTTTTGCAGAGGTGAAACCAGCAAAGGGGATAGCATTTGAAATGTAAATAAATAAATTTTCCATTTAAAATAATCCCTCAGGGATGATAGATTTGGTGACTATCATCAATAAATTATAATCTGAACCTATATTAATATTTTCTATTAAAATAAATATAACATACAAACCGTTCTACTCCTTTATCACGGAAGAGTACAATTCTAACCCTGGAACATCCAATAAAAGAATAGCTTTTTCCCATAGTTTCCAATAGTTTTCATAGCTTGACATGGTGCCAACACGTTCCAATTCCATGAACTGCATGCTGCTGATTAGAAAGCTTTGTTATTTTGCTCCCACGGTGCACAGGCGTGAGGGAAAATGTTTCCAGGAAAGCTAGCTGAATTGGATTTGCTACCACTGGGTGATGGAATGCTAATATTCCTTTACCAAAATCACTTAATTTTTGTCTCAGGGATTTTTATTTTAGACATAAGCAACTATGTAGAAGTGATTTTGAGAACTGAGAAGTACATGAAATGCTATATGATCACATGGCTTGATTTCAAGGTAGTGAATTTTCTACAGCAAGCATGAGGCATGTACTTCAGATAAAAAAGGAGATCAGGAGAGAGTTGTAAGGACAAATTATGTCTATCTTAGTATTGTCCATAGCAGTTGTCAAGAAATGGGGAAACTGAGATAGAAGATTCTCCCCTTTAAGATAGGTAAAGAAATGTTATAGAAATCCTCCTGTTAAATTTGTTTCTACAATTACAGCAAGATATCTAAGATGATTAACTTATAAGGAAGAAAAGATACTGGGGTTTGTTTTTTTGTTTGTTTTGTTTTTATTTTGTTTTGTTTTGTTTTTGATCACTTTTTTAAAGATATTTTGAGTCTTTGGAAAGGCTTTAGAATAATGGCTTAGTGTGAACAAGGGAAATTCTCCTCATCCAGAATGTCAAATTTGAAGTATTAAAGGTTAGATTCCTAAGTGCCATGTATCTCAGTTTTGTGTTATGGTTACTGCTTTCATCCGATGTTAAGATAAAATGCTCTACAAAATAAAAAGTAATTGCTTGGAGAAAGGGTTTATTTGCCTCATAATTCCAGGTCATAGTCCATAGTGGAAGAGAAATAGCCATGGATGTTGGACAATACTGATCACCTTATACTTACATTGAAGAGCACAGATCATTCACTCAATAAGTGCATGCAAGGGTTAAGTTAAATTTCTCCAATCTCATACAGTCACATAATTCTCTGCAATGGTGCCACACACAGTTTGGAGGCTACTCTCAAAATTAATATAAACATATTTTTGTCTGCTGACATGATATGCCCAGAGACCTATCTCCCTTGTGAATCTAGATCCTGCTGAGCTGAAAATTAATAGCGGCCATTATACCTTCCATGATATGAGAATATGTTAAAATGATCCACAGTATCATCTCTATCTTTTAAAAGCTTTGATGTTGAATTTTAGACATAGATTTTTGTGAGAATTCAACTTACAAAGGGCAAAAATAACTATCTCTGTCTCTCATCTTGTTCTATATTTAGCAATTTTTTTTTATCAAAATCAGAAGGTCGTGACTTTTGTGTGACCAAGCAATGATTTGACAAGTAGCTTGTTGTTATACAACAAGATATTTGTGGATAAAACAGAAGCTGTGGCAGCAATAAAAACAAATCAAGAAACAATACAATAGTCCATAGAATATTTTCTGAAAACATACTTTTTAACGTTTGTTTAAATCCTTTAAAATAATTTCAAACTTATTTGTTTAGTGATGCATGCATTGTATATTTTATTTATTTACATTTCAAATGTTTTTCCTTTTTCCTGCTTTCTTCTCCATAAACCTGTCCAGGCCCTCAGGAATATCAACTGAGACCCTGGAGAGGGAAATGGGCTGGATGGGACAACAGGCGTGAGAAATGGAGACAAGACAGTATTCTGATCAAGTCTCATTTAATCAAGCAAAAAGCACTTATTTATAAGCAGAAAAACCACACAATACAAACTGTTTGTCAGGGTAACAATAAACACATGTCACATCAGAAGCCAATGGCATAAGTTTTGATTTTCTAAAAACTTCTTACTTACAATAAGTTTCAATTTCCTGAAGTTTCTAACTAACAAGAAAGTGAAACTCATTCTTGTGTAGAAGCAAGCTGCCAGGAAGTCTCCAGTGTTTTTGGCTGGTGGTAACCTCCACGCAAGCTACTCGGAAACAAGGGCCCATGAAGTGGAAAACACCTAGCTCAGGCGAAGAAAGGCATAAGCAGGACAGGTGGCCCCAGACACAAGCCCACCATCCCCTCTCCCACCCCCTGCTTCTATGAAGGTGGTCCCTCATTCACCCACCCACTTCTGCCTCACTTCCCTAGCATTCCCGTACACTGGGACACAGAGCTGTCCCAAGACCAAGGGCCTGCCCTCCCATTGATGCTAGATAAGGCCATCCTCTGCTACATATGTAGCTGGAGCCAGGGGTACCTCCATGTGTACTTTTTGGTTGGTGGTTTAATATCAGGGAACGTTGGGGGGTCTGATTTGCTACTGTTGTACTTCTTATAGGGTTCCAAAACGCTCCGGCTCCTTCAGTCCTTTCCCTAACTCCTCCATTGGTGTTCTCTTGCTCAGTCCAATGGTTGGCTGTAAACATCAGTATCTGTATTGGCCAAGCACTGGCAGAGCCTCTCAGGAGACAGCTCTATCAGGTCCTTTTCAGCAAGCACTTCTTGGCACCAGGCATACTGTCCAGGTTTGGCGTTTGCATATGGGATGGATTACCAGGTGGAGCAGTATCTGGATGGCCTTTCCGTCAGTCTCCGCTTCACTCTTTGTACCTGCATTTCCTTTAGACAGGAGCAATTCTGGGTTAAAATTTTGGAGATGGGTGTGTGCTCCCATCCCTAACTGGGATTGTAGAATAATGGGGTCCCATTGTAGGAAAATGGGGTCCTGTGTCTGCTCTGCCACAGGGCTCTGGTGGCTGGGGAGGCTAAATGCAGGAAGTTTGACTAAGCTTACTCAATGCTGCTGCTGCTGGGCAGGTGTTGTGAGAGCTAGCATTTTTCCACTAGCCTCAGACAGCCCCTCCCATGTAGGGGGATCTGCCCAATCTCCTCTGGGGCAGATCCCTGTGGAGTGAACCTTGTCTTCCCAGCAGGACTATCTTAACCTTATCTAAAGGAACACATTTCAAGGACTCCAACACTGCCCTGTTTTGTAGCAACCTAAGTGTGGATTGAGCTCACCAATGCCCCCGTATGCCCAATTTCCATCTCTGTAACCCGCCCTTTACAGAATGTATAAAACTGTACTTTACAGACTGTTCAGGGTCGCCTCTCCTCCCGAAGTAGGCAGACCCCAGCTTGCTGGAATAATAATAATCTTCATGGTATTGCATCGGCCCCTGGTCTCATGTCTCATTCACAGGAGTCTCCATGCAATTAAGACTCAGGTTGAGTCCTTTTTTTTTCTTTTCTTTTTTTCATAGCTGGGCACCGAACCCAGGGTCTTTCACTTGCTAGGCAAGCGCTCTACCACTGAGCTAAATCCCCAACCCCTCAGGTCGAGTCTTAAAAGTGTCAGGCTGTAGGAAACTGCAGGACACTGCTTCACAGGTGGGGATGGGAAGTCTGAGCACAGGATACAGCTGGAGGTGATCTGAGGGTTCCCCGGTCTGCAAGGAGGCAGGGGGTGGGAGGTGGGGAAGGATGTTGGGTTCTCAGGCTCTTGAGCATCCAGGCACTGTTGGGATGCTGTGAAAGGGCCGAGAGGCTGCAGTGGGGACCACGGGGCTGGGTCTAGTCTGGGGCCAAAGGGAAAAAGGAGGTACTCAGGCTGGTCCTACAGGAGGGCAGGAGTCCTTGGTTAGACAGTGGTAAATTTGAGCTTAGTGGTAAGCCACTGGAGTGCAGGGAGGGTTTCTTCTGGAGATTAGATTGGAGGCAATGCATGCTTTGAGGCGTTTACTGTCATGGAGGAATGTGGATGAGTAAAACTGTACCCTACTTCTCGGAGTGGACCAGAGATTAAATACCTTTTGCAGGGAGGAGTGTCTGGGAAGGGAAGTTCATTGTCTAAGCCTCCAGGCCTTTAGATACCTCATTATAATGGAGATCTGTCTTGAGTCTACCTGTGATCATGTTCTCTACCTGTGAAGGGGCTTGTGGCATTCACCTTATGTCGCTGATGGTCACAAACGCATGGAGGGCTGCAAGCTAATGACCAGCCTTGTTTCCTAGCAGTCAGGTGAAATGCCTACCATCCATCAGGTTGAAGGGATGTAAACATCTTCAACCAGGAACCAGGGTGTCTTTCATTGTCCCACAGGGATAGTGCCTAACCTTTGGATATGGTCTCTATGGGTTTTCTCTCCTCTTTGTTGGGAATTTCAGCTAAGGTCATCCCCATTGGGTCCTTAGAGCCTCCTTGCTTTTGTGTCATCTGGCACTTTCTGGTGGCTACCTCCAGTTCTCTGTTCCCCATTGCTACACACCTCTGTTCAATTTCCTGACCCTCAGTACATCTCCCCTATGTACTTTCAAACATGATCTTGCCCCCCTTTTTCCACCTCTCCCTGCTCTCTTCTTCTACATCCCTTCCCTCTCTAATCTCCAAGAATATTTTGTTCTCCCCTCTAAGTATAACTGAAGCATCCACTCTTCCTTCTTGAGCTTCATATGGTCTATGAGTTGTATTGTGGGTATTCTGAGCTTTTTGCCTGATATCCACTTATCAATGAGTACATACCATGTGTGTTCCTTTGTGTCTGGGTTACTTTACTCAGGGTGATATTTTCTAGTTCCATCCATGTGCCTAAGAATTTCATGAAGTTATTGTTTTTAATAGTTGAGTAGTACTCCATTGTGTAAACATACCACATTTTATGTATCCATTCCTCTATTGATGGACATCTGGGTTCTTTCCTGTATCTGGCTATTATAAATAAGGCTGCTATGAGCATAGTGGAGCATGTTTCTTTGTTTTGTATTGGAGCTTTTTTTGGGTATATGACCAGGAGTGGTATAGCTATGTCCTCAGGTAGTACTATGTCCAATTTTCTGAGGAACCACCAGACTGATTTCCAAAGTGACTATAGCAGCAGTGGATGAGTGTTGTTCTTTCTCCACATCCTTGCCAGCATCTGTTGTCACCTGTATTTTTACCTTAGCCATTCTGACTGGTGTGAGGTGGAATCTCAGATTTGTTTTGATTTGCATTTCCCTCATGATTAAGGATGCTGAACATCTTTTATGTGCTTCTGAGCTGTGTGATATTCCTCAGTTGAGAATTCTTTGTTTAGCTCTGTTATCTAATTTTGAACTAATTGTATGACACAAAAGTGTTTATGATTGTATATTTCCCTAAGTGAGTGTATTTAATTATAATTTTAAGAATCTTAGAGTGATTTAATTGAAATTTAATGTTTTAAGAGTTATAAAAATGATTAAAATATGTGTATGAATATTGAGAGAACACAGGCTAAGTAGTAATAAAACTTTTGAAAGAAGATTGAATGAATAAAATAGATAGAATTGTCTTAGAGAAGAACTACTACTACTTTACTAAATGAACATAACCCATGACTACATTCAAAAGATTTGTGTGTGTGTGTGTCTGTGAGTGTGTGTGCATCTGTGTGAGTGAGTGTGTGTGTGTGTGTGTGTGTGTGTGAGTGAGTGTGTGTATGTGTGTGTGTGTGTGTGTGTGTGTGGTCCTCACCCCTCAACAAGAAAACTTCTTATTGAGGCATATGAAGACCACTGCAGGAAACCCACAACCAATCAAAATGCAGAGTTGAAGAACCCAGTTCCTATGATCCCATTTATAATATGTGTCCTGCACATAAATTCAGGGAGCATTGTGGAAGTGGGCCTGGAAAGATTGGAAGAGCACTATGGCCAGGGAGTTTGTTTTGAGGCTGTATCTCCAAATAATACCTGAGTCTACACCCATAAGACCTCATTAGCATTAATGCCTAAATATGAGTTGAGCAAAAACAGCAATATTCATGTCAAGATAGATTGATGAAAGCGTGTGTGTTTTCAACCGTACATAAAGAACTACAGGAACCTAAAGAATACTGAGAGCCAGCATGCAGGTTTTTCATAGGGAAGATCCAACCAATTGATTTTCTAATACCAAATGGTCATCCCTGAAAACATATCTGTAACCTTTAAGAACTGAAGAAATCTCTTTACTTTGACACTGAGGGTCTTTGGGTGTTTTCTTAACTATTGTGCTGCTCATTTAGTTTTCCAAGTCTGTTGCCTTTGAGATATTTCAAATCTCTATAGTTAACCGAACATAGCATCAGAACATGTCATTCCATTTTGATAGTCAAGTTGATTAATAGTTTAGAAGTCTATATTAGTAGTTCATTAACTAATGTCCATTAGCATTTTTGAGGAAGGTCAGCTCATACTAGAACCAGTCAGCTAGAGAAGGCATGAAAACTCAAGGTATTTCTGTGGCAAAATAGCAATAAAGATTACAAACGGAATTCTGACTTTCTCAAGTAGGTTTTCTGTTGTTATGGTTACTAAATCATCACTATGTATTTAATAATCAACTTTATTTTCATTCATTTGTTTACTTGAATGTGTTTGTTTTATGACTGGAGCAAGTTGCTCTCAAATTTGTGATACTCCAGCCTCCATCTTCCAAATGATGATATTATAGGTATGGACCAGTGCACTTGTTTACCACTTCAAATTCAAAGTCAAAGTCAAGTAGCCTTGCATAATACACCATTAACGAACACAAGATTAGGATTATAACCGAGATTTTCTTGAACTGTAGTCCACTTTTTAATGTAAATGAAATAGATTATCCATATGAGTCTAAGGTAGCAAATGAGAGAAAAATTGGACTGCAGGTTCTGTTACTTCTGTTATGTGGGGATTAGGAGCTAAACTACCAACTTTTAGGTGTCAAAGCCTGGTTGTCAGGTCTCCAAAGGCTCCTAGAGAGATGCTGGCCACTAGGCACCGTCTGCACAGCATCATAATTAACTGAGAAACATTAGCCCTGTACAAGGATGAGTAGCATGGAGAAGAAAGGGAGGAGCCAGCTCATAGTTAATATTTCTAGACTATAGTTTATTTTACAGTCGCAGTGATAACCACAAAATAGAGGCTTTGTATTATTATATTGTAGAAGTATACCTGTAAGATGTGTGTGTGTGTGTGTGTGTGTGTGTGTGTGTGTGTGTGTGTCCAAAGCAATCTGAAAATGACATGAAATGCTACACTTACAGTTGCATTTTGAGTTCCCACTGGATTGTTTCACTATTGCATTGTTTTGAAACTGAGTCTCAAAAGCAACAACTAGTCAAATGCAAATGCATAAAAGAGAAATCTGATCAAGTTATCAACATGCAGTTGTAAGAGTGGGAGGGAAGAACAACAGCATTAAATTATGTAAATAGTTACACAGGGCCTACAGGAAGGAAAAGAGAGGAGAGATGACAGAAAGAAAATTTGCTTTCCTAGAATCTGTCACTGAGGCTTGAGTGTCTGCATGTGGATATTCAAAGGACAGGCTGTGTAATATTGTGAGAGCAAAACTGCCATCAAGAGGTGGGCACTCCTGAGGCTGCAGAGCGGAAGAGACCACCAACACTGCCCACCCCTGCCCACATCACTGGCCCAAGAGGAAACTATATAAGGCCTCTGGGTCCCGTAGGGGAGAGCCCAGGAGCGGCAGGACCACTGCCTCTGAGACACCTCCGGAACCTGAAGGAAACAGACAGGATAAACAGTTCTCTGCACCCAAATCCCATGGGAGGGAGAGCTAAACCCTCAGAGAGGCAGACACGCCTGGGAAACCAGAAGAGACTGCACTCTGCATACACATCTCGGAGGCCAGAGGAAAACACCAAACACCATCTGGAACCCTGGTGCACTGAAGCTCCCGGAAACAGTGGCACAGATCTTCCTGGATGCTGCTGCCGCGGAGAGCTCTTGGGCAGCACCCCTCGAGCAAACTTGAGCCTCGGGACCACAGGTAAGACCAACTTTTCTACTGCAAGTGACCTGTCTGGTGAACTCAAGACACAGGCCCACAGGAACAGCTGAAGACCTGTAGAGAGGGAAAACTACACGCCTGAAAGCAGAACACTCTGTCGCCATAATAGGCTGAAAGAAAACAGGAAAACAGGTCTATAGCACTCCTGACACACAGGCTTATAGGGCAGTCTAGCCACTGTCAGAAATAGCAGAACAAAGTAACACTAGAGATAATCTGATGGCGAGAGGTAAGCGCAGGAACCCAAGCAACAGAAACCAGGACTACATGGCACCATCGGAGCCCAATTCTCCCACCAAAACAAACATGGAATATCCAAACACACCAGAAAAGCAAGATATAGTTTCAAAATCATATATGATCATGATGCTGGAGGACTTCAAGAAAGACGTGAAGAACTTCCTTAGAGAACAAGTAGAAGCCTACAGAGAGGAATCACAAAAATGCCTGAAAGAATTCCAGGAAAATATAATTAAACAAGTAGAAGCCCATAGAGAGGAGTCACAAAAATCCCTGAAAGAATTCCAGGAAATCATAAATAAACAAGTAGAAGCCCATAGAGAGGAGTCACAAAAATCCCTGAAAGAATTCCAGGAAAACACAATCAAACAGTTGAAAGAATTAAAAATGGAAATAGAAGCAAACAAGAAAGAACACATGGAAACAACCCTGGATATAGAAAACCAAAAGAAGAGACAAGGAGCTGTAGATACAAGCTTCACCAACAGAATATAGGAGATGGAAGAGAGAATCTCAGGAGCAGAAGATTCCATAGAAATCATTGACTCAACTGTCAAAGATAATGTAAAGCGGGAAAAAGCTACTGATCCAAAACATACAGGTAATCCAGGACTCAATGAGAAGATCAAACCTAAGGATAATAGGTATAGAAGAGAGTGAAGACTCCCAGCTCAAAGGACCAGTAAATATCTTCAACAAAATCATAGAAGAAAACTTCCCTAACCTAAAAAAAGAGATACCCAGAGACATACAAGAAGCCTACAGAACTCCAAATAGATTGGACCAGAAAAGAAATACCTCCCGTCACATAATAGTCAAAACACGAAATGCACAAAATAAAGAAAGAATATTAAAAGCAGTAAGGGAAAAAGGTCAAGTAACATATAAAGGCAGACCTATCAGAATCACACCAGACTTTTCGCCAGAAACTATGAAGACCAGAAGATCCTGGACTGATGTCATACAGACCCTAAGAGAACACAAATGCCAGCCCAGGTTACTGTATCCTGCAAAACTCTCAATTAACATAGATGGAGAAACCAAGATATTCCATGACAAAAACAAATTTACACAATATCTTTCTACAAATCCAGCACTACAAAGGATAATAAAGGGTAAAGCCCAACATAAGGAGGCAAGCTATAACCTAGAAGAAGCAAGAAACTAATCGTCTTGGCAATAAAAACAAAGAGAAGAAAAGCACACAAACATAACCTCACATCCAAATATGAATACGACAGGAAGCAATAATCACTATTCCTTAATATCTCTCAACATCAATGGCCTCACCTCCCCAATAAAGAGACATAGATTAACAAACTGGATACGCAACGAGGACCCTGCATTCTGCTGCCTACAGGAAACACACCTCAGAGACAAAGACAGACACTACCTCAGAGTGAAAGGCTGGAAAACAACTTTCCAAACAAATGGTCGGAAGAAGCAAGCTGGAGTTGCCATTCTAATATCAGATAAAATCAATTTTCAACTAAAAGTCATCAAAAAAGATAAGGAAGGACACTTCATATTCAGGAAAAATCCACCAAGATGAACTCTCAATCCTAAATATCTATGCCCCAAATACAAGGGCACCGACATACGTAAAAGAAACCTTACTAAAGCTCAAAACACACATTGCACATCATACAATAATAGTGGGAGATTTCAACACCCCACTCTCATCAATGGACAGATCATGGAAACAGAAATTAAACAGAGACGTAGACAGACTAAGAGAAGTCATGAGCCAAATGGACTTAACGGATATTTATAGAACATTCTATCCTAAAGCAAAAGGATATACATTCTTCTCAGCTCCTCATGGTACTTTCTCCAAAATTGACCATATAATTGGTCAAAAAACGGGCCTCAACAGGTACAGAAAGATAGAAATAATCCCATGCGTGCTATCGGACCACCACGGCCTAAAACTGGTCTTCAATAACAATAAGGGAAGAATGCCCACATATACGTGGAAATTGAACAATGCTCTACTCAATGATAACCTGGTCAAGGAAGAAATAAAGAAAGAAATTAAAGACTTTTTAGAATTTAATGAAAATGAAGGTACAACATACCCAAACTTATGGGACACAATGAAAGCTGTGCTAAGAGGAAAATTCATAGCGCTGAGTGCCTGCAGAAAGAAACAGGAAAGAGCATATGTCAGCAGCTTGACAGCACACCTAAAAGCTCTAGAACAAAAAGAAGCAAATACACCCAGGAGGAGTAGAAGGCAGGAAATAATCAAACTCAGAGCTGAAATCAACCAAGTAGAAACAAAAAGGGCCATAGAAAGAATCAACAGAACCAAAAGTTGGTTCTTTGAGAAAATCAACAAGATAGATAAACCCTTAGCCAGACTAACAAGAGGACACAGAGAGTGCGTCCAAATTAACAAAATCAGAAATGAAAAGGGAGACATAACTACAGATTCAGAGGAAATTCAAAAAATCATCAGATCTTACTAAAAAGTCTATATTCAACAAAACTTAAAAATCTGCAGGAAATGGACAATTTCCTAGACAGATACCAGGTATCAAAGTTAAATCAGGAACAGATAAACCAGTTAAACCACCACATAACTCCTAAGGAAATAGAAACAGTCATTAAAATCATTTGGTTGGTATCCCAACCAAACAGAGCCCAGGTCCAGATGGGTTTAGTGCAGAATTCTATCAGACCTTCATAGAAGACCTCATACCAATATTATCCAAACTATTCCACAAAATTGAAACAGATGGAGCACTACCGAATTCCTTCTATGAAGCCACAATTACTCTTATACCTAAACCACACAAAGACCCAACAAAGTAAGAGAACTTCAGACCAATTTCCCTTATGAATATCAACGCAAAAATACTCAATAAAATTCTGACAAACAGAATCCAAGAGCACATCAAAACAATCATCCACCATGATCACGTAGGCTTCATCCCAGGCATGCAGGGATGGTTTAACATACGGAAAACCATTAACGTGATCCATTATATAAACAAACTGAAAGAACAAAACCACATGATCATTTCATTAGATGCTGAGAAAGCATTTGACAAAATTCAACACCCCTTCATGATAAAAGTCCTGGAAAGAATAGGAATTCAAGGCCCATACCTAAACATAGTAAAAGCCATATACAGCAAACCAGTTGCTAACATTAAACTAAATGGAGAGAAACTTGAAGCAATCCCACTAAAATCAGGGACTAGATAAGGCTGCCCACTCTCTCCCTACTTATTCAATATAGTTCTTGAAGTTCTAGCCAGAGCAATCAGACAACAAAAGGAGGTCAAGGGGATACAGATCGGAAAAGAAGAAGTCAAAATATCACTATTTGCAGATGATATGATAGTATATTTAAGTGATCCCAAAAGTTCCACCAGAGAACTACTAAAGCGGATAAACAACTTCAGCAAAGTGGCTGGGTATAAAATTAACTCAAATAAATCAGTAGCGTTCCTCTACACAAAAGAGAAACAAGCCGAGAAAGAAATTAGGGAAACGACACCCTTCATAATAGACCCAAATAATATAAAGTACCTCGGTGTGACTTTAACCAAGCAAGTAAAAGATCTGTACAATAAGAACTTCAAGACACTGAAGAAAGAAATTGAAGAAGACCTCAGAAGATGGAAAGATCTCCCATGCTCATGGATTGGCAGGATCAATATAGTAAAAATGGCCATTTTACCAAAAGCGATCTACAGATTCAATGCAATCCCCATCAAAATACCAATCCAATTCTTCAGAGAGTTAGACAGAACAATTTGCATTTTCATCTCGAATAACAAAAAACCCAGGATAGCTAAAACTATCCTCAACAATAAATGGACTTCAGGGGGAATCACTATCCCTGAACTCAAGCAGTATTACAGAGCAATAGTGATAAAAACTGCATGGTATTGGTACAGAGACAGACAGATAGACCAATGGAATAGAATTGAAGACCCAGAAATGAACCCACACACCTATGGTCACTTGATTTTTGACAAAGGAGCCAAAACCATCCAATGGAAAAAAGATAGCATTTTCAGCAAATGGTGCTGGTTAAACTGGAGGTCAATATGTAGAAGAATGCAGATCGATCCCTGCTTATCACCCTGTACAAAGCTTAAGTACAAGTGGATCAAGGACCTCCACATCAAACCAGACACACTCAAACTAATAGAAGAAAAACTAGGGAAGCATCTGGAACACATGAGCACTGGAAAAAATTTCCTGAACAAAACACCAATGGCTTATGCTCTAAGATCAAGAATCGACAAATGGGATCTCATAAAACTGCACAGCTTCTGTAAGGCAAAGGACACTGTGGTTAGGACAAAACGGCGACCAACAGATTGGGAAAGGATCTTTACAAATCCTACAACAGATAGAGGCCTTATATCCAAAATATACAAAGAACTCAAGAAGTTAGACCGCAGGGAGACAAATAACCCTATTAAAAAATGGGGTTCAGAGCTAAACAAACAATTCACAGCTGAGGAATGCCGAATGGCTGAGAAACACCTAAGGAAATGTTCAACATCTTTAGTCATAAGGGAAATGCAAATCAAAACAACCCTGAGATTTCACCTCACAGCAGTGAGAATGGCTAAGATCAAAAACTCAGGTGATAGCAGATGCTGGCGAGGATGTGGAGAAAGAGGAACACTCCTCCATTGTTGGTGGGATTGCAGACTGGTACAACCATTCTAGAAATCAGTCTGGAGGTTCCTCAGAAAATTGGACATTGAACTGCCTGAGGATCCAGCTATACCTCTTTTGGGCATATACCCAAAAGATGCCCCAACATATAAAAAAGACACGTGCTCCACTATGTTCATCGCAGCCTTATTTATAATAGACAGAAGCTGGAAAGAACCCAGATGCCCTTCAACAGAGGAATGGATACAGAAAATGTGGTACATCTACACAATGGAATATTACTCAGCTATCAAAAACAACGGCTTTATGAAATTCGTAGGCAAATGGTTGGAACTGGAAAACATCATCCTGAGTGACCTAACCCAATCACAGAAAGACATACATGGTATGCACTCATTGATAAGTGGCTATTAGCCCAAATGCTTGAATTACCCTAGATGCCTAGAACAAATGAAACTCAAGACAGATGATCAAAATGTGAATGTTTCACGCCTTCTTTGAAACGGGAACAAGAATACCCTTGGCAGGGAAGAGAGAGGCAATGATTAAAACAGAGACTGAAGTAACACCCATTCAGAGCCTGCCCCACATGTGGCCCATACATATACAGCCACCCAATTAGACAAGATGGATGAAGCAAAGAAGTGCAGACCGACAGGAGCCGGATGTAGATCGCTCCTGAGAGACACAGCCAGAATACAGCAAATACAGAGGCGAATGCCAGCAGCAAACCACTGAACTGAGAATAGAACCCCGTTGAAGGAATCAGAGAAAGAACTGGAAGAGCTTGAAGGGGCTCGAGACCCCATATGTACAACAATGCCAAGCAACTAGAGCTTCCAGGGACTAAGCCACTACCTAAAGACTATACATGGACTGACCCTGGACTCTGACCTCATAGGTAGCAATGAATATCCTAGTAAGAGCACCAGTGGAAGGGGAAGCCCTGGGTCCTGCTAAGACTGAACCCCCAGTGAACTAGACTTTTGCGGGGAGGGCGGCAATCGGGGGAGGGTTGGGAGGGGAATACCCATAATGAAGGGGAGGTGGGAGGGGAGAGGGGGATTTTTGCCCGGAAACCGGGAAAGGGAATAACACTCGAAATGTATATAAGAAATATTTAAGTTAAAAAAAAAAGACTGCCATCAAACTCACAGACTTAGTTGAGATATATATTTCATTTTACTCAAAAACACATATGAAAGGGAACAATGTAGGTTGTAATTCAAAATGAGAAGACAAATGGAATTTCGTCTTCTCAGAAAGAAAGAAAAACAAATTCAGGCCTCATAAACAGTTTAGTTGCAAAGCATATTCACACAGCAAGGCCAAGTTTCTTGCTTTCTTGTAGGCTCGATAGTTTAAGCATCTGAAGAAGCATTCCTTTCTTGTGAAAATCTTAAACCAGAAAAGACAACAAGTAAGTCTGCAGTTCAGTAAGAAACATGGCAGATTACGTGCAGGTCCAAAAGTACCCAAATAAGTATGTAGGAGTTTTTACTTGTGCTCTTGACTTAAAGCAATGTCATGATTTTATTGGAGGGCAGATTTTTGAAAGTGTGCTCTTAGAGTGCTTTTTCTGCAAATATTGGCATTTAACATTTTTCACAATACCCACTTATTCAAAGGGCCAATATTCCAAACTTATACAACATCATATATAACTGAATTCATTTTGACCAGCTTTTATAAGATTTTTCTGATGTTTTAGCCTCTGTCCATTTCAGGTATCTCTATTCAATTTTCTAATATAGTGAGATAAATTCCAGTTTTTAACTGTTTAAAAACAAAGCAGTTGTAACTTAGAGTCAATAAGCTTCCCATTGGCATTCTAAATGTAGTATAAAGAACGGATATGCTAATAGAAGAAAAACTAGGGCAGCATCTTGAACACATGGGCACTGGAAAAGTTTCCTAAACAAAACACCAATGGCTTATGCTCTAAGATCAAGAATCGACAAATGGGATCTCATAAAACTGCAAAGCTTCTGTAAGGCAGAGGACACTGTGGTTAGGCCAAAACGGCAAGCAACAGATTTGGAAAAGATCTTTACCAATCCTACAACAGATAGAGGCCTTATATCCAAAATATACAAAGAACTCAAGAAGTTAGACCGCAGGGAGACAAATAACCCTATTAAAAAATGGGGTTCAGAGCTAAACAAACAATTCACAGCTGAGGAATGCCGAATGGCTGAGAAACACCTAAAGAAATGTTCAACATCTTTAGTCATAAGGGAAATGCAAATCAAAACAACCCTGAGATTTCACCTCACACCAGTGAGAATGGCTAAGATCAAAAACTCAGGTGACAGCAGATGCTGGCGAGGATGCGGAGAAAGAGGAACACTCCTCCATTGTTGGTGGGATTGCAGACTGGTACAACCATTCTGGAAATCAGTCTGGAGGTTCCTCAGAAAATTGGACATTGAACTACCTGAAGACCCAGCTATACCTCTCTTGGGCATACACCCCAAGATGCCCCAACATATAAAAAAGACACGTGCTCCACTATGTTCATCGCAGCCTTATTTATAATAGCCAGAAGCTGGAAAGAACCCAGATGCCCTTCAACAGAGGAATGGATACAGAAAATATGGTACATCTACACAATGGAATATTACTCAGCTCTCAAAAACAATGTCCTTATGAAATTCGTAGACAAATGGTTGGAATTGGAAAATATCATCCTGAGTGAGGTAACCCAATCACAGAAAAACACACATGGTATGCACTCATTGATAAGTGCCTATTAGCCCAAATGCTTGAATTACCCTAGATGCATAGAACACATGAAACTCAAGACGGATGATCAAAATGTGAATGCTTCACTCCTTCTTTAAAAGGGGGAACAAGAATACCCTTGGCAGGGAATAGAGAGGCAAAGATTAAAACAGACACAGAAGGAACACCCATTCAGAGCCTGCCCCACATGTGGCCCATACATATACAGCCACCCAATTAGACAAGATGGATGAAGCAAAGAAATGCAGACCGACAGGAGCCAGATGTAGATCGCTCCTGAGAGACACAGCCAGAATACAGCAAATACATAGGCGAATGCCAGCAGCAAACCACTGAACTGAGAATAGGACCCCAGTTGAAGGAATCAGAGAAAGAACTGGAAGAGCTTGAAGGGGCTCGAGACCCCTTATGAACAAAAATGCCAAGCAACTAGAGCTTCCAGGGACTAAGCCACTACCTAAAGACTATTCATGGACTGACCCTGGACTCTGACCTCATAGTTAGCAATGAATATCCTAGTAAGATCACCAGTGGAAGGGGAACCCCTTGGTCCTCCTAAGACTGAACCCCCAGTGAATGTGATTTTTGGGGGGAGGGCGGCAAGGAGGGGAGGGTGGGAAGGGGAACACCTATAAAGAAGGGGAGGGGGAGGGATTAGGGAGATGCTTGCCCAGAAACCGGGAAAGGGAATAACATTCGAAATGTAAATAAGTAATACTCAAGGTAATTTAAAAAAAAAAAGAACGGATATGTGTCTTCAACACTGCATCCTGCAGACTCATTTTGATGAAGGGAAACTACTTGTGTTATCAACTATATCTGGCTGGCAAATAAATCATCATAACTACCACTTCCACATTCACACTTGTTGCTGAGCTCTTTGTGTCATAAATACCATGTACACAAACAGGTTGTTCAGTGAAGTTGTTTCCTCCTGTTGAATAATTTAGATAAACATAATTTTAAATTGTAATTTTCTGGTGTGATCTGTAGTTCACAGTATGCATTGTGGGAAATTATGCCATCCTGGGCACACTGCTAGATTCATTGGGCCAATCAGGATGGCTTACTCTGGAATTACTATTTCTCAGCTTCCAACTTTATATAAAAATTATACAACAAGGATTCTGTGCTCCCGATGATGTACCAAATTATACATTTTTCTCATTGAAATTGGAGGATTTTTAATATAAATATTTTTTATGTTTTGTTAATTATTTTATTCATTTTCATTTCAAATGTTATTCCCTTCCTAGTTACCCTTGCACATATCCCCCATACCATACCTTATCCCTTTTGCCTCTGTGAGAATGTTCCTCTAACTACCTACCCATTCCCCCCTCACCACTCTAGCATCTCCCTATGCTGGGACATCAAACCTCCACAATACCCAGGGCCTCCCTTTCTACTGATGTCAGATAAGGCTGTCACCTGCTACTTATGTATCTAGAGCCATAGATTCCTCCACATATACTCCTGGACTGCAGGTTTAGTCTCAGGGTGCTCTGGGTGGTCCTGTCAGTTAATTTTGTTCTTCCCCTGGGGTTGCAATCCGTGTAGCCCCTCCAGTTCTTCCTGTAGCTCTTCCATTGCAGTCTGTAGACTCAGTCCAATGGTTGGCTGTATCTGCATCTTCGTTGGTCAGGTGCTGGTAGAATCTCTCAGGGAACAGTCATTCCAGGCTTCTGTCAGCAAGCTCTTCTTGGCATCAGCAATACTGTCAGGGGTTTGTGTGTGCAGATGGGTTGGATCCCTAGGTAGTGTGGTCTCTGGATGGCCTTTCCTTCAGGCTCTGTTCCATTTTTTGTCCCTGCATATCTATGGTCACTTGATATTTGACAAAGAAGCCAAAGAAGCCAAAACCAGCTAGTGGAAATAAGATAGCATTTTCAGCAAATGGTGCTGATGTAACTGGCAGTCAGCATGTAAAGGAATGCTAATTGATCTACTCTTATCTCCTTGTAAAATACTCCATTTTCTCACTGCATTTCTTTTAAACAGAAGCAATTTTGGGTCAAAGTTTGGTAGGTGGATTGCTATCCCTATCCCTCCACTGGGGATTCTCTCTGACTACTGGAGGTAGATTCTTAAGGTAATACATCCCCACTTTTGGGTATGTTGGCTAACCTTACCCACCTTGAGTCCTGGGAGCCTCCCATATCCACGGTGTCTGGGACTTTCTAGAGGATCCCCAACCCCCACTCTCATCCCAGGCTGCTGCATATTTCCATTCATTCTCCTGTCTCTCTGGGCCTCTCTTCTCTCTTCCCCATACCTGATCCTGCCCCCATTTCCCCACTCTCTCCTCTCTCTCACCATGTCCCTCCCTCTCTGCCTCCCATGATTATTTAAATTCCAGTTCTACATGGGATTTAAGCATCCTCACTAGGACCTTCCTTCTTGTTTAACTTTTTACAGTCTTTGTTGTGTATCATGGGTATTCTGTACTTTTTGGGTAATATCCACATATCAGTGAGTATATACCACATATATTCTTTGGCTTTTAGTTACCCTACACAATATTCTCGATTTCCATCCATTATTCACAAAATTAATGATGTCGTTGTTCTTAATAGCTGAAGAGTATTCCATTGGGAAAATGAACCACATTTGCTTTATCCCTTCTTCTGTTGAGAGACATCTTGGTTGCTTCCAATTTCTGTCTATTATGAAGAAGAAAGTTATGACAATAGAATAGTGGAGCACATGTGCTTAAGATACAGTGGAGCATCTTTTGGATATATGCCCAAGAATGATATAGCTGGATCTCCACGTAGAACTATTTCCAATTTTCTGAGAAACTGCCAGATTGATTTCCAGAGTTCTTATACAAGTTTGCAATGCTACCAGCAATGGAGGAGTGTTTCCTTCCTCTATATCCTTGCCAGCATGTGCTGTCTCTTGAGTTTTGGATCTTAGCTAATCTGATTGGTGAAAATTAGAATCTCAGTATCGTTTTGATTTCTATTTCCCTGGTGACTAAAGATGTTGAGAGATTGCTCTGCCGAGAATACTTTTTTTTCACTCTGTACCCATTTTCTAATTTGGTTATTTGCTTTTTGGGGAGTCTAACTTCTTGAGTTCTTTAGATATTTTGTGTATTAGCCCTCTGTTGTACATATCAGTTAGTGAAGATCTTGTCCTTTTACCTTACAGAAGCTATTCTGTTTCAAGAGGTCTCTAGTACCGATTGATGAGCTTAGATCCTGAGCTACTGGTTTTCTCCTATGCCTATATGTTCAAGGCTATTGCCAAAATTCTCTTCTATTAGATTCAGTGCATCAGGTATTGAGGTCCTTGATTCACTTGGACTTGAGCATTATGCACGGTGGTGAATCTATTTTCATTCTTCTACATGTGACCTCTAGTTAGGCCAGCACCATTTGAAGACTATTTTCTCTCCAGTGTATCATTATTGGCTTCCTTATAAAAGTTCAAGTGTCCATTGGTTTGTGTGTTTATTTCTGGGTCTTCCGTTCTAGTCCATTGATCAACGTGTTTGCCTCTGTTTCAATATGATGAGCTTGTTATCACTATTGCTTTGTAATATAGTTTGAGGTCAGGGATGGTGCTCCCTCTCGAAGTTCTTTTATTGTTGAGAATTATTTGAGACATCCTTGGGTTTTTTTTTTGTTATCCCATAAAAAGTTGAGAAATGTCCATTCAATATCTTCAAAGAATTTTTTTTGGAATTATGATGGGAATTGCATTGAATCTATAGTTTGCTTTTGGTAAGATGGCCGTTTTCACTATGTTTAATCCTACCAATACCTGAGCATGAGATACCTTTCTGAGGTCTTCTTTGATTTCTTTCTTTTTTAAAATTTGCTTTAGATGTTTTCTTTTACAGCAAAAGATAAGGCACTAACATATACCCATAAAGTCTTACACCTAGATGCATATTTTTCATTTAATTGAAGAGAATTGTGAAATGTAAAAGGGTTATCTTATTCATTAAATTCACAGGGCTTTTGTCCATATGAGCTTGCAAGTAGAAACAAAATAAGGAGGAACAGCATAATGCTTGAAGAGATTATAGACACTTGTCAGATGTTTATCCCAGAATAACCTTGTGTAAGTGAAAGTGTGTTGATTAAAAATCTTAACAAATACTTTATATTTATACATTCTCACTTAGCATAGTTCTTTCAGATCTTCAAAGACTAGTGTGATATACACTATCTTTAACAGAATGTTTACAGACTAAAGGTTTCATTCTTGTATAAAGTTACCATGAAGTGCAAAGCTTCACCGCACTGATTCCATTTATAGTGTTTCTCTGCAGTACAGCTTTTTCTCATAATTTCAATTACAACTGATGTATGCAAAGGCTTTCCCACATTGCTTGTCTGTAGGCACACATCTTCAGTATGTGTTCTTTTATGTATTCATAGGTACATGTGTGCTGAAAAGGCTTTATCTCATTGATTACATTTGTAGGGCTTCTAACCAGTATTCGTTGTTTTATGTATTCAAAGGGCACTAAAAAATACAGTCATTAAACACTGGTTACATTCTTAGGGTTTCTCTAGCATTTTTTGAGGGAGAGGGCAAGGTAACACACTTTTTTCAAAGGCTGTCATACACACTATAACTGTCCTCAGAAGCAGACATGCGAAAACAGACAATTAGCTACAGAAGGAGGCTGTGGTCTTCACCTAATATGTTTTCATGTCTTTGAACCTGGCAGGTAGTCAAATGCCTTTTCCAGAATAGGCCAATGAAGACAGGTTCAGTTTGGTGCTTAATGTTTCCATCAGCTCCATGGCCTGCCATTCATGCAAAGACATACAGCCATGGGAGTATGCCCAATCCTTCTGGTCCAGTCATAACTCTTGGGGCTATTGGAGGGAGAAGATAGCCAGATTTGCTTGTTTGGGCTCTGCTTCTTGCTTACATAGTTCCTAGATCCCTGTTCAGTTTAATGTTGAGCATGCCACCTTGAAGGAGACATCATGGCCCTCTAGAGTATAGGGCTTGTCTGTAGGGTCTTCAAAGAACACTGTCAGGGCATTCAGCATCTCTTCTGGGAGTCTTTGATGACCTATCTCTTCTAGAGTGCTTCTGTTGGCCATGATCCCTGAGTTCCTCAAATTCACCATGCAGACTCTCTGATTTTTGTTGTACAATATCTGACTCATGTAGTAGATGTTCAAATGGCCTTTGTGGATGAGGCAGATTGCATTGGCTTCTTGTAGGTATTGAGGCATGTTCTGTGTCTAAATATATTGTGAATTTTGGAGATGATTCTGTGAGATGCTGAGAATTCATATTCTTTTTTATTTGGGTAGATGTTTCTGTAGATATTTGTCAAATCCATTTGGTTTATAACTTATGTTAGTTTCATTTTGTATCTTTTTAGTCTCAGTTTTAATGACCTGTCCATTAGTGAGAGTGGGTTACTGATGTCTCCCACTATTATTGTGTGAGATTCAATGTGCGTTTTTGAGCTTTAGTAATGTTGCTGATAGATTCTTTTCCTAAATTTTATTATATGTGCATATTTCATATAATTTTCCTATATTTCTTTAAGTGAGTTATATGTTTTTTCTTTAAGGGGTTCTACCTGTTTGGATTTTCCTGTATTTTTATGGGAATTACTTATATCCTCTTTAATGGCTTCTATCATGTTCATCAGATGAGACTTAAGGTCAGAATCTTGATCTTTAAGTATGTTAGGTAATGCAATTCTTGCTGTAGAAGAAAAGCTGTGTTATGATGGTGCCAAGTTGCATTGGCTTTTGTTGATTACATTCTTGGACTTGTTTTTTCACCACATGTTTGTCTCTGGTGTTAACTGATTTGTCCTCCCCATAGGCAGGTGGTGCTGTGTGTCAACAGAGAAAGACTCCTGGGAGGGAGGCAGTGTTATGTCTCTGGTTAGAGCAAGCCTCCTAAGCACTTGCTTAGAACAGGCCTCCTGGAGAGTGGCAGAATTGTGGGGTGTACTGGAGATTGGTGCACCAAGTGCATTGGAGTTGGTGGGGTTCAGAGAAGGCAAAATGAAGCACATGTTTGCTGTGCAAGTCTCACCTGTACTCCCAGTTATGACAGACCTCCTAGGAGCCAGGCAGGACTGTTCAGTGTGGAAAAGGCATATTGATCTGCTGTGTTCCTGGTTTGAGCAATCCTCCTGGGTACAGATGGTGCTATTCAGTAGGGAAATGAGTACACTGATGCTCCATAAGTATACCTGTAGTTAAAAACCTGAAGGGCTTTTATTCTGTTTTCATCTAGAAAATTTTAAATTTAGGATCATACTTCACTGTTCTGTGCTATAACTTATTGTTTATGAGTTCACTTCCAGACACCGTTAGACTTTACCTTCTTCACATGAACTTTATATCTAATTGCATAGAATCCAAGAAAGTTTGACTGCTCTTTCTTTCTCTCATCTTTCTCTCCTGCTTCCTGTTCCTCCCCTCTCCTTCCCTCCCATGCCCTAACCTTCCCTTCTTTTCCTTCTCTGTTCCTTCTTACATATTGCCTCCCCAAACCAAGGTAGACTAGCAATCGGATTAATGAGCCATATTATAATTTAATTGGTTAATCCTTTCTTGCAAATTTATCATAATAGTATTTCTATTAATTTACCAAAGGCATACTCAGTGGAAAATTTATTCTTGACATCATGATTGTGAAAAATAGTAAGGAAACTATACATACATCATAATCAACACAGTTCACTGGACTATATGAATCACCACAACATTCCCCTCTACCTTCCTGTGATCTCTACTCATGACTCTGGAACTTAAATAATTTCCTCCCTGGCTGCACGTGGGCGTGGACAAATGATCTCTAGTTAATGAAAAATAATCCAGACAGGAGAGCAGTAAAATTCCTGTAACTGTGACTTGGGCTCTCTCTTCTTTCTTTTAATAGTTCTGTTACCTGGTGGTAATAGACCAGTGGACACATACATTCAGATTCTTCCAGAGTCCCCACAAACTATTACCCTGGTCTGTAGTTCACTGATGTCAAAAATCAAGGAGAGTTTAGGGACTATAAACCACTGGCATGCTCGCTGACAAGAAGGAGAGCAGAAGTGTACCCTGTTGCCAAGCTGAGCCTGGTTGCTGGTCCAGAGGACTATGAACATTATCTAGTGGTATGCATACCACTAGACAGAAGATGCTGATAGTGTGAATAAATTAGTTATATAATTTAATTTTAGTTTTCTGTGAACTCCTACATGATTTAGAATGTTCTTCACAAACCATGCACTTGCCCACATACTTCTTCATCTTGACATCCTGTCAGTAGGAGAAATTCTGACACAATTCTGATTCTTTCCATGTGTCCTAGGTAGATTTATGTTAATTTGACATGGGCTAATAGTTAGGAAGAGGAAAACCAATAAAAAAAATGCCTCCATAAGATCAGGCTGCAGGCAAGCCAATTGGGCATCTTTTTAATTGGTGATTTATGGGGCAGAGTCTATTAAGATGGTGACATCTCTGAGCGGGTGGTCCTTGCCTCTGTAACAATGCAGTCTCAACAACCCATGGGGGAACCAGCCAGTACGCAGCACATATTCTTGGCCTTCAATCAGATCCTGCATCTAGGTTTCTGCTCTGTTTGGATTACTCTCCTGAATTCCTTCAATGAAAGAAGTACTGTGAAAGTGGAAGACAAATAAACCCTTTTCCCCCCAAGTTGCATTAGACCATAATGTTTTGTTGCAGCAGTAAAACCTTAACTAAGATATCATCCATCATCCAGTAAGCTTCCTAGAAAAGTGTACATGAGCATTTTACCCTCCGTAAGCCTCATCATTATCTCTGATATCCTGTGATAAGAACCCATAAACAGAATGCTACTAAGGCAAGACTACTCGAAAATCAAGTTACATCACATGGTAACTATATCCCTGGATCCAGAACTTTCTCTTTTATACCAAACATAAAATTGACGTGCAACCCCATAGGAAAAATAACAATATTAACCAACCAGAACTCCCAGGGACTAAACTAAACAGTATACATGGAGGGACCCATGACTCCAACTGCATATGTAGCAGGGGACTGCCTTGTTTGACATCAGTGGGAAAATAGGCCCTTAGTCCTGTGAAGGCTCAATTTCCCAGTGTAGGGGAATGCCAGGACAGGCAGGCAGGAGTGGGTGGGGGAGCACCCTCATAGAATCAGGGTAGGTGAAATGGTATAAGGGATTTGTGAAGTGGAAGCCAGAAAAAGGGATAACACTTGAAATGTAAATGAATAAAATATCCAATAAAAATGTTTTAAGTATACTTTTAATAATTTATGTTGTGTAAATCCTAAGGAGCATTAAAGTTATTGTTGGGGTCCAGGAGTTGCCTCAAAAAAACACAAAATCACCAATCTCAGTTCAGACAGGGATAGTTTGTTGAGCATTAATCTCAGGACTTACTGATCAGGGCCAAAGGCCAGATTCAGGAGCTGATTGTGACATTGAGTCAAGACGTTGAATTCTATGTGGCTTTAACTTAGAAATCTACAAATATCTGTGTTAAGTTATTCCACCAAGCATGAGTTATGGATAGGGAACTTCCTTAGGAACCTGCAAGTTTTATAAACTTAAACTTATTATGCTTCAATTGGTTGGTGTAATCAATTGTGGCAGGGGACTTGTCTTGCCTAACATTCATGTCTTAATTTGTTAACCAGGATGCTAGTTACACATGTACTTGTCTGTTTCTGGTAAATAGGATGACAATTTCCAGGGAGGTCTTGGGAATATAAACTTGTTCAACCTCTACTCAAAATGGAAGTCTTACTCAAAATAGCTTATTTTATGTTGGTGCAGGCATCTCTCTTATGTTGGGGTCCATCCTAGAGGCAGCTTATAAAAGCAGAACCAGAGAAGCTCATACATAGTTGAAGGAACCCCTGCATCTCAGTTGGATTGGGTCCAAGCTTATTATTGCTTGAAGTACAAAGCAGGTATAATTGACTTCTATCCTGACTCGTTTCCAAGAATACCAAAGCACAGAGCAACCTAGTAAGAGCAGTAACAGCATATGAGAAAGATTCCTTAGTAACAGTTATCCATGCCTTAACATTTCACCTATGTATTAACACACTATCTAGTCCTTAACAGTATCATCAAGTCACTTCACTGATCTTTCTGTATTTCTTTGAATTTGTTTCTAATTGTAGAAAGGTGTATGCTGGCTGGTCTTATGTTAATTTGTTACACAATCTAGAAATATTTCTATGGATGAAATGTTAATTGGGAAAATCATATGGATTCCTCCTTAAGATCCATGTGCAAAGCATTTATTTAGTCACTGATGACGGTGTGGTTCCAAGCCTGTGCAAGTGATCCCCAGTTCTGTAAGAAAGAACACAGAACAAGTATGGGAAGCAAGTCAGTACAAGGCATCCCGCCTTGGTCTCGCCATCAACTCTTGCCTCGACCTTCCAGCCTTACTTGAGTTTCTGTTTTGACTTCCCGCACTGATGGAATATGCTCTGAAGTATATGCCAAACAAATGCTTTCCTCACCAACTTGTTTATTGGTCATAGAATAGCAATAGAAATACAGCAATAGAAACCCTAACAAAAACAAACAGTATGTTTTATTTGTGGCAGAGACCAAATCCTGAAATATGTAAGTGTCAACTGTGTATTATTTAATGTTCTAATTTTTATAAACAGAAAGTCAGATAATAAAAATAACAGAAAGAAAAATATATATTCGTGAAATCAAAAACAAAGTTAGAAAGTTTGTTTTTCAAAAATAGAAAAGCTTGGTAAGCAATATATATCTTTTACATGTGTTTCTTCTTACTAAATGGGTGTGATGTCAATTTTGAGACTTTTGTTGATGAATCTTTTTAGTTACTCATTACCTTATTGATTGATAGAAGTGGGAACAACACTTTAAAATCTGGTTTGTTTTCTTAATCGATGATATTGCAGATATTTTATCACACCTGAACTACAAGACTGTGTTATTTACTTAAAAAACATAAGAAGAACATTTTCTAGTTATATGTCTTAACATTTAGCCCACACCTTTAATTCCAAACAATGAAGGTAAAGTTAGTTTGTAGAAGGAAGCACACTTGTGTTTGAAACTGATATCTGATTGGGTGACAAAATGATGAATAAGAGAAATAATTGGTCGAATAGAATCTACACAAATCTACTCTCATGAGAAGAGGGAAGAAAGGGCAGTTATTTAATAGGGAGCAGTGCAGAGAAGAAGGCAGGGAAACAGTTCTATTGGGACAGTTGTAGAGACAGGCTATAGGGAAAGAACAAACAGATAAAGGTAGAATAAGCCAGAGAATAACAAAGTGCCAGACTCTAGAACAGAATTTTAGAGTTAGTTTGAGGCCAATCAGGAGTGATCAGGAGACACACACACACACACAGAGAGAGAGAGAGAGAGAGAGAGAGAGAGAGAGAGAGAGAGAGAGAGAGAGAGAGCAGATTGAATCCATTAGTGTAGAAAGGAATTTTAAGTTAGAGAAGATGAGTTAAACCAGCCAGTCAGAGCTCAGAAAGAACAGCAGTAAGCCCCAAAGACTGAAAATATTCCAGGACTAGATTAGATTGTATGGAGGCTAGAAGCTCCCAGGACTAGGCCTAGGATAGCAAACAGAAGCAGTAAGGATCACCAAAGAAAACTACATTAGGAGAATAAAAGTTACAGTGTTACAGTTACACAATGAAGAAGACACCAGTAGGTTTGGATTAAAATATCCAGTGACTGAAGTGACATGTCAGTAGTTAGGAGTTCTTGCTGTTCATCCAGATGAAGAAAATTATGTTCATAGTACCCATTATCAAGTGGCTCATGAGCAACCACGACTCTAATATGCTAGATATTAGATATCATGGAGGCGAATTGTTCTCACTCTGGAAGCATGAATTTAAGTTCAAATTTCCACTATCTAGAAACAAGTAAAATAGAACATGGTCATGACTCACATTTCCTCATTCAGGCCAGCGGAAGCAAGATTTCATACAAGATTATAACAGTATACAGAAAAATATAAGTGTAAAGAGTCATGGAATAAAAGAAGTCTGCTAGACTTTCTTTCTATAATATTAGACCACAAAACCCTTTTACAGAAGCATGCGTTATTCTTCAAGCAGGGTAAAGAATGTCATAGGCAGTCAGGTGTAATCAGGTTTATTTCTATGATTTTAGAAAATCTGGTGATTATCTCAGTTTCAATAAGCCATCCCTAACTAAAGGCTGTGGACAGCACCCCTGTGCCAATGGCTCTAAATTGGAAGTATATCTTAGTGGATCCATAATGTAAGACTCTGATATATTAGCAACATGAATCTATGCAGTACGCCATGCTCTCATATGAATCTGCTTCATGCTCATGAACTCTCTCTTATTTTCAACTGTTTCCCCCATTGGAAGGGGACTATCTATCTTAATAAAAATGCCCCATCATTATGTTTTGAAACTACTTACCTGTTAAGGGTCATGTCAGAAGACAAATTCTACCTTGAGTCGTATCCATATCTAATTGGATAGTGTTTCAATAAGATTTTTTTGACAAGCTGAGAGTTGATGTTGTAATTAAAGTACTTCACATATGGCAAAGGCCTGAGTTTTTGGATGAATGGAAGAATATTGTTGTCTGAAATCCTAAAAATTCCCATATGGAAGTCTTAGCCACTAAACTGATCTTGCAAGAATTGTTGTGGAATAAGCACGCTAGACCAATGAGAGGGGAAGAGAAATGTCATTGACGCTCTGAGGCCAAGACAACTCCTGAAACACTTCCATGTCAAGTCCAGTTTGTGTTCTCATCCTATACTCTAAAACTGCAACGTGTGGTGGCAAGCATGTCAAATTTTATAGAAGTATATAGGGTGGTCAGCAGGTTTGTAAGGCTAAGAACTTATCATCCTTTCACCATTTCTCCAGGCTTTTCAGTTCTAGGTGGCAAGTGAAATCATGCTTTGCAAATAGCAGTAGAAACAAGTGCTTTAAATAAGGCACCAAGTGAATCAAATATGTACCTAACAATTCACTTTCTTCCTTATTTTACATTATCCTTTTCTCTCCATCTTCTAGCATCTTATGAATCTATCTTGAAGAAATGGGTTAGAATGCCTACTACATTTCTGCATCATACTCCGTTGCTTGTATTTGTACCTGTAGTTTTAATTCTTTTTAATAACATTTTGTTGTTTTTCTCTCACTATTACTGACTGACTGTTTAGCATTAAAGCAGCATTTTTTTTTGCATTTTCAACGGGATATTTTGTGTATTTACATCTCAAATGTTATTCCCTTTCCTGGTTACACCCTCTCACATCCCTTTCTCCCTGTTTCCATGTGGATGCTCCCCCTCCAACCCACCCACTCCCACCTCACAACCCTGGCATTCCCATACACTGGGGAAACAAGTTTTCATAGGGCCAAGGTCTTCTCCTCCTGTTGATGCCAGACAATTCCATCCTCTGCAACATAAGCAGTTGGAGCCATGGGTCCCCCACCATGTGTATTCTTTGGTTGGTGGTTTAGTTCTTGGGAGCACTGGGGGGTCTGGTTGGTTGATATTGTTCCTCCTATGGGGTTGCAAACCCCATCAGCTTCTTCAGTCCTTTCTCTAACTCCTCCCTTCGAATCCCTGTGCTCAGTCCAAGGTTAGCTGCAAGCCTCCTCACTAACAGTAAGGCTCTGGAAGAGGCTCTCAGGAAACATCCATATCAGGTCCCCATTGGCATCAGCATTTGTGACTAGGTTCCATACTGAACCTAGTATGTTTCTGAAGAGAGGCTATGCCTTTACAAACAATAGGTAAGTTTTTGTTTTTGGGTTTTTTATTTGTTTTGTTGGTTTGGTTTGGTTTTGGTCTGAGTAAATAGCTGGCAATGGTAAATTTAGTAGATGACTATCACATGGTCATTGATGGTCATGGACCTTGTCAAGGCCATTCCTAGCAGGACTAGAAAAAACAAGAGTTGTCTTATTTCAAACATCTAAGAAATGATAAGAGCTGCTGCACCTTGCATCCTGGAAGCTGTCTAAATTATGGCAAAGAACATCAGTGTAGAACTATCTTATACACAATAGCCACATACAACATAAAAACATATAACATGTACACAAAGAAGAAAACAGAAAAAAATTCAATGAGGCTCTAAGAGTGGGATCTTCATTAGATGAAATTGACTAAGAAATATTACATTTTTATATTGAGAAAGGAGGTTCCCACTGTCTGCATACCAAGAGAGCCTTTGCCAACAATTGAAGCTATTTGAAACTTGACATTGGGATTTTCAGACTCAAGTTTTTGAAAGTACATATCTATTGCTGATGTCCCATGGTTGATTTTTTTCATAAACCATTCTTACTAATCTATACCATGCCACACACATAAGTCAGAATAATTCAGGAAGGCAGGGTATAAGCACTTCTCATTCATTTTTATGTTATATGCTCTTCATAGAATGAGTCATCATGAGATCTGATAGTATTGCTCTCATTTACCTACAGAAGTTAATTAGGACAAATATAGCTGAAAATTAGTTTTGTCAACAAAGTTAATATAATCTAATAATTTGACATATAATGGATTTATCTTAAAATACCAAAACTGTATAGTTACAATTCATAACTACTCTAATATTAAATTGTATAGGAATGGCTAACAAATTAAGGCATTATGTAAATGAAATACCATATATCTTAGAAACATTATTCATATAAAAGGATGAATACAGAATGATGTAATGCATAAAGTATAAGATGACATTATAAGTACAATTAGATTATTATTCAATGACAAACATTAATATAAACATAAATCAGCTTATATATATATGTGTGTGTGTGTGTGTGTGTGTGTGCTTGCATATAGCCATATAGCTATAATATTTGTAGACCTATGACTTGAAAATGTGATTTCAAAAAAATATTTTTCTTTGTATCAAATTAACTTACATTTTCTGGTTCTAAAATAACTTTTAAACAATTATTTAATTATAAAATGTACATTTTTCTGTAAATTCTGTGTGATGGGTAATCAAAATATTATTAATCTGTTTATGAACATTGTAGATATATTGGAAATGGCAGAAATATAAGAAATTTTCACCTTTAGTTTAAGTTTAGTCCTTTTTTAATGTGCACAGAAAAAAAACAAGGGAAAAAAATCTTTCGGTATGATTTGATATGACTAAGTGTTAAGCAACTTTATTTCTAACGAACTTATAAGGACTCTCTAATAAATGTTGATAAAACAGACTTTTGTTTTAACTTGATATCTTGAAATAAAAATAATTTAACAATGTTTCTGGATACTTTCCCTTCTTGAATTGAAAAATAGAAGTCAGTGAACAAGAAGATGAAAGGAGCCATAATAAAAACAGGAGTGAGGGTGGCTGTCGGCTTCTGAATTGTGGTACCAAGTACACAAAAAACACAGCCTGAAGTACTCACGACCTTGGATATGAGCTTTTGTTTATGAATCACAAGGGCTGCTTTTCAGCTTTTCATGCTAGCAATAACCAATCTTTTGGTGCTATATTTATGATGCTTTTCTTTCCTTTTTTTAAAAGATTATTTTATACTTGGCAGTAGCTAAATGTTGTGCCTGGAATTTAAATGAGAAACTGTTCTTTAGCCTCAGCTATACAAAAGAGTCCAAGTTTATTCTTGATCACAGATTCTCCCCACTTAGACTCCTGAAACAGAAGATCAATTCATTAAAGACTGTTATTATCTCTTTCATATATTAACCTCAACAGGAACATATGAGTTAGGAGTGAGGAAGATCAGTCTCCAGTCAGGGGATGAACATACTGACCCAAGCTCATCTGGGCTGCTTTTCCAGGATGTTGAACCCCCACAGTAAGTGAATGGCTCTGGGGTTTTGTGAAGGACACTTCTAAGATGAAATGCATGGGGCACTGTTGCACAGATTTCAACTACTTTGAAAACAAAGCCAAACCATTGCATTCTCAGGTCTAAGCTTCTTCTGCAAAACTATGCAAGGCCAAGTGCATTATTGACAGCTTTATTTAGTGGTGGAACGTGATGCAGGTATCTGAAACAATAAATTTCAAAATATAGTTTAGTGGTAGATGGAAGATAGCTCTTAAACTTGCATTTGTCGTGGCATTGAAAAAAACTGGAAAATGAGAAATATTTTTTTTCAAAAACAGTACTTCTAAGGTTGTATGCCTAAAAGTAAATGTTAAAATCCATAGGAACATTCATAATTAAAATATAAGTATACTGCCTCTCCCTTACAATTCTTCCCTCTAATTTCTCCTACTTCCTCCCTTCTCCCTCTCAAATTCATGGAATTTTTTTCTTTAATTGTTATTTTTAATACAAGCACAAACACAAATATATTAATTCAACCTCCTGAGTCCATTTAGTGTTACTCGTGTTTATATAATTTCTGGGCTGGCAAATTGATATTACATAACTAAATGGTGGGTTAATTCCCAGGAATAATTTATTATATCACTATTAGCAATCATTATTTCCCTCAAGTGCTTTGTCTAGGGCTGGGGTTCTTTGAGATTTCCTCCTTCACATGACTTTATATACTTACATTTAGTATTTGGCTACTGAATTTTTATTCTACTATGAAATTCTTAAAAATACTGACATGGGAAGTGCAAGCACTGTAATATAGAAACTAAAAATAACTCAAAAATAATAATTGCAATAAAGGGTACAAGTCATAAATGACACCGAAGCTCATGTTTGCAAGTGACGACTTCAGAGTAACTAAATTGTAAATTTTCTCAAAAAGAATCCACAGCATTCACAATATGCAAAGCAACAAAATTAGTCATAGGAATTCTACTCAAATGCCCAAGACATTTAAAGAAAATGCACAAAATCCACAAAACCGAACTCATATGTACTCACTGAGACCGAACCAAAAACCAGGAAGCCTGCATGGGTCTATCCAGAAACCCTCTGGATATATATTATAGTTTTGTAGCTTGATGTTTTTGTAAGACTCTTAATGGAGGGAAGCTATTTCTTGTGACTTTGTCTGCTTTGGAGACCCTTGACTGCCTATTGTGTTGCCTTATCCAGCCTTAATAAGACAGGAGGTGCTTAGACTTATTGCAACTTGATACACCATGTTTGGATGATATCCCTGGTAGGTTCAACTTTTTTCAAGGGAAACAGAGTAGGAGAAGGTGAAGAGGAATCTGTGGGTTCCTTTCTGGTTCTATTCCATTAATCTACCTGCCTGTCTCTGTACCAATACCTTGCAGTTTTTATCACAATAGCTCTGTAATTCAGCTTGAAGTAAGGTATGTTAGTTTCTCCAGAAGGTCTTTTATTGTTGAGAATAGGTTTCACTCTCATTGGTTTTCAGTTATTCCAAGTGAATTTGAGTATTTCTCTTAATAATTCTATGAAGAATTGATTTGGAATTTTGATGGGGATTGCATTGAATCTGCAGATTGCTTTCTCCAAGATGGCTATTTTCATAATATTAAACTTGCCAATACATGAACATATGAGATCTTTCCATTTTCTGAGACCTTCTTGATTCCTATCTTCAAAGACTTAAAGTTACTGTCATGTAGATTTTTCCTTGTTTTGGTAGGGTCATATCAAGGTATATTATATTATTTGTTACTATTGTGAAGGGTGTCATTTCACTAATTTCTTTTTCATACTGCCTATCATTTGAATAGAGATAGGCTACTGGTTTGTTTGAGTTAATTTTATATCTAGCCACTTTGCTGAAGTTCTTTATCAGGTTTAGGAGTTGTCTACTTAAGTATAATATCATATCATCTGCAAATAGTGATATTTTGACTTCTTCCTTTCCAATTTGTACCACATTGATCTCTTTTTGTAGTATCTAATTGTTCTGGCTAGTATTTCAATTACTTTATAGAATAAGTAGGGGGAGAGTGGGCAGCCTTATCTAGTTCCTGATTTTAGTGGGATTGCTTTAATTTTTCCACCATTTAGTTTGATGCTGGCTACTGGTTTGCTTTATATTGCTTTTACTATGTTTAGGTATGGGCTTTGAATTCTTGATCTTTCCAAGACTTTTATCATGAATGGGTGTTGAATTTTGTCAAATGCTTTCTAAGCTTCTAATGAGATGATCATGTGGGTTTTCTTTTCTTTGAGATTGTTTATGTGGTGGATTACTTTGATGGATTTCTGCATATTGAACCATGCCTGCATCCCTGGAATGAAGCCTACTTGAGCATGATGCATCCATCATGCTCATTTTGATGTGTTCTTGGGTTCAGTTAGTGAAAATTTAATTGAATATTTTTGCATCAATATTCATAAGGGAAATTGGTTGGAAGTTCTTTTTCTTTGATAGGTCGGAGTGTAGTTTAGGTATAAGTGTTATTGTGGCACAATAGAAGAAATTGGGTAGTGTTCCTTCTGTTCCTATTTTATGGCATAGAATTGAAGAGTATTGGTATTAGGTCTTCTTTGAAGGTGTGATAGAATTCTGCACTAAATCCATCCATCTGGTCCTGGTTTTTTTTGTGATTGGGAGACTTTTAAGAACTACTTCTGTTTCATTAGGGGTTAAGGCACTGTTTAGATGGTTTATCTGATGTTTAATTTTTGTACCTGGTATATATCTAGAAAATTGTCCGTTGCATCCAGATTTTGTTGTTTTATTGAGTATAGGCTTTTGTAGTAGGATCTGATAATGTTTTAAATTTCCTGAGTTTCTGTTATTATGCCTCCTTTTTCATTTCTCATTTTGTTAATTTAGATACTCTCTCTGTGCCCTCTGGTTATTCTGGCTAAGAGTTTATCTATCTAGTTGATTGTCTCAAAGAATCTGCTCCAGGTTTTGCTGATTCTTTGTATAATTCTTTTTGTTTCTACTTGGATGATTTCATCTCTGCATTGGGTTATTTCTTGCCTTCTACTGCTCATGGGTGAATTTGCTTCCTATTATTCTAGAGCTTTCTGGTGTGCTCTCAAGCTGCTTATGTATGCTTTCTCCTGCTTCTTTTTGGAAGAACTCAGAGATATGGGTTTTCCTCTTAACACTTCTTTCATTGTGTCCCATATGTTTGGGTATGTTGTTCCTCCGTTTCCATTAAATTCTAAAAGTCTTTAATTGCTTTTCTTTATTTCTTCCTTGACAAAATTATCATTGAGTACAGTGTTGTTCAACTTCCGTGTGTATTTAGGCTTTCTGTCATTTTTGTTGTTATTGAAGACCAGTCTTAGTCCATGGTGATCGGATAGGATGCATGGGATTATTGCAATCTTCTTGTATCTGTTGGGGCCTGTGTTTTTACCAATTATATGGTTAGTTTTGGAGAAGGTACCATAAGATGCTGAGAAGAATTATTTTGGGATGAAATGTTCTACAGATATCTGTTAAAACCATTTAATGTATAACTTCTATTAGTTTCACTGTGTCTCTATTCGGTTTCTGTTTTCCTGATTTACAACACCTGGATGTGTAAGTTGCTTACTATTATCAGGTGAGAAGCAATGTGGGCTTTGAGTTTTAGTAAAGTTTCCTTTGTCACTATGGGTGCCCTTGCATTTGCGGCATATATATCCAGAACTGAGAGTTCATCTTGGTGGATTTTTCCTTGGATGAGTATGAAGTGTCCCCCCTTTTTTCGTTCTTTAAAATTTTATTTGATAACTTTTGGTTGAAAGTCAATTTTATTTGACATTAGAATGGTTACTCTAGGTTGTTTCTTGGGGCCATTTGTTTAGGAAATCTTCTCCAGCCTTTTACTCTGAGATAGTGTCTGTCTTTGTTACTGGGATGCATTTCCTGTATATAAGAAAATTCTCGATCCTGTTCACATATCCAGTCCGTCAGTCTAGGACTTTTTATTTGAGTCCACTGATGTTAAGAGATAATAAGGAATAGGGATTGTTGTTTCCTGTTATTTTTGTTGTTAAAAGTGTAACTATGTTTCTGTGACTATCTTCTTTTGGGTTTGTTGAAAGAAGATTACTTTCTTGCTTTTTCAAGGGCATAGTTTTCTTCCTTGTGTTCAAGTTTTCCATCTGTTATCCTTTGTAAGGCTGGGTTTGTAGAAAGATATTGTGTAAATTTGGTTTTGTCATGGAATGTCTTGGTTTCTCCACTATGGTAATTGAGAATTTTTCTAGATATTGTAGACTGGGCTGGCATTTGCATTCTCTAAGGGTCTGTATGGATTCTGCCCAGGATCTTCTAGTTTTCATAGTCTCTGTTGAGAAGTCTGGTGTAATTCTGATAGGTCTGCCTTTATATGTTACTTGACCTTTTTCCCATACTGCTTTTAATATTCTTTATTTGTTTTGTGCATTTGTTATTTTGACTAGTATGTGATAGTAGGAATTTCTTTTCTGCTCCATTCTATTTTGAGTTCTGTAGGGTTATTATATGTTAGTGGGCATCCTTTTCTTTAGGTTAGGCAAGTTTTCTTTTATAATTTTGTTGAAGATATTTACTGGCTTTTTAAGTTGGGAATCTATGCTCTCTTCTATTTTTATTATCCTTAGATTTGGTCTTTTCATTGCGGCATGGATTTCCTGTATGTTTTAGGTTAGAAGTTTTTTTCATGGTTCATTTTCTTTGACTATTGATTCAGTGTTTTCTATGGTATATTCTTCCCCTCAATTTCTCTCATCTATCTCTTGCATTCTGCTGTTGATGGTTGCATTCATGACTCTTGATCTCTTTCCTAGGTCTTCTATCTCCTGTGTTGTCTCTCTTTGTGATTTTTTTTATTGTTTCTATTACAATTTTTAGATCATTTTGTTCGATTTCTTCACCTGCTTGGTTGTCTTTTCCTGTAATTGTTTAAGGGATTTTTGTGTTTTCTCTTTAATGACTTCTACCTGTTTACCTGTGTTCTCCTGTATTTCTTTAAAAGGAGTTATTTATGTCCTTCTTGAAATCCTTTATCATCACCCTGAGATTTAATTTTAAATCCAAATATTTCTTTTCCAGTGTGTTGTGGTATCTGTGACTTGCTGTGCTGCGAAAACTGGATTCTGATGATGCCAAGTAGCCTTGGTTTCTGTTACTTTTTTTTTTGCCTCCCTCTTTCCATCTTGTTATTTCAGATGTTAGTCGGTCTTGCTGTCTCTGACTGGATCTTGTCCCTCCTGTGGGTCTTTGAGTCTCTTAACTTAGGTGTGAGATCATTCCGAGGAGATCATCTCTCTCTGTCAGAATTTGTTTCAGGAGGGCTGTAGGACATCCTTAGCTCTGGGCACAGATGGAGACCAGAAGGATCATGTCCCAGGCTGCTCTGTGTTTCCCGTGCCCTGTGTGTTCCTGGCGGGTCTCTCTTTAGACAGTTATGGAGGGACCGTTGGTTCTCACCTGTGAGCTTTGAAGTGAGAGCATTCCTGGGAGACTATCTCTCTCTGGGCAGGTTTGCATTTGGAGAATTGTGCCTTAGCTCTGGGCACAGATGGAGACCAGCTAGAGCTTACACTTTTATTATTTTGATATATATTTAAGACCAACTAAGACATACATATTTGTGGACATGTGTCTTGAACTTTGTAATGGTAGATAGCTATGGGTGGATTAGGTGAACCATCACCTGTAAGCCACTTTCACTTATGCAGTGACAATGTGATGGAGCAGGAAAAAAGTAAAAAGGGATAAGGAAACATTCTGAATAACTGATGTGTTGTTTCTTCCATGGAGAAAAAAATTTGTTTTAAACAGTATCAACTAAGATATATTAAACATTTCGATCTTAATATATTACAAGTATATATCAATAAAACTATAACATTATAAAGTCATTCTACTTAAATATCATAGTAATTCATACAAACAACTTTCATTCAAATTAGCAATGATTACAATGTCCATTTTATCAAAATTCATAATGCATAAATGAGATTCTTGTGCAAAAATCATTAGCGGTATAAAGTCTGAACTGTTTCAGTAAATCTATAAAGCCAGGTCAGGTGTTCTCAGGCAACAACAGAGGAGAATAACATTTACATTATGCTACAGGTATTCAGTAAAAAAGATACCTGTCCATCAATGCTCAGAAAATATTTGTTTGTTTCATTTTAGTTTTTATAAAATAATAGAATATTAAGAAAAGTCTGAGAGATTAAATGCCCTGGAAGTCGAACCACTCATAATTTTTTCTTGTGACAAAAAGATTTCACATTTCTTAGTTTGTTTGTAAGAGTTCATCCAGGGTCAATTACTTCAAATATCAGAGAGGTTCTTCTCACATTTCACTTTGCCCTATAATAGAAAATTTGAGTAGGCCAATGGCTTTGTGAAAGACAGGAAAGTGAATTAATTGATTATTTTAATATTTCTCAAAGTAAATATATTGATGAGGTACACTTTTTATAAAATATAAACCTTTATGATAATACAGGAGGAGAGGATGGACTGGCAAAGAAAGACAGATAAAATCCAACTTTTGTATACTCATAACTTCTGGGTTGAGATCAATGATTGCAATAATTTTACAAAAGATAAAGTCATACTCTACTTGTGAGAATTATTTCCCTTAGTAGCTGTTTGTTGAGTTTTATTCATTAATTGGTGTGTGAGTGATTTCTAAAAGCCTCATTAATATGATACAGCAGGGGGATTATCATCTTGGAATCACTAAAGCCTGAAAATAAAAAAAAATAACTTCAGTATTAGTCAAAAAATTGCATTGTTCTACAAAATGTCCAGGAATGTGATTTCATTCATCGAATCAGATAAAAGTTGCTATCACTTTTGTTTTAGAAGTGCAAGCTGAAGTTTATGACCTGGTTTCAACTGTGGTAGTCACCTACCACAAAGTGACTCTCACCTGCCATAGCTAACAAGGACTATCAGTCATGCCTGGGAATCCAGCAAGAGTCTATTGAATTGAGGTACTTCATCCAGGAACATAAGAGAATACAGAGAAGACACAGCAGATAGGGATGTGCAATTAATAAATTCCTTCCTCAGGCTTCTCAGTGAAAATGTGATAGAAACTTCTATCATAGTTACTATGAAGCTGTGTCCACTAATGACATTGTCTTGGATAATGTAATGACCTAGCCTTTGGTAAGTGATCAGAAAAAGCAGTACTGTTTGTGAGAATGACACTTTGGTTCCAAGTGCTGTTTTAAGGTCTATAGTAAAGTGTGCAGATCTGCAGGTATATGTGACATATGAGGACCATCCAGTGGAACAATAACACAATTATAGTCTGAGGTCACTCATGTAACTTAGAAGACATTGGTAAGTAAGTTTTCTGTGGTCCTAGATATTGTAACTTTGTCTCTTGCTTTAGTAATTAGTGATTATTAATGACATTGTAAATGTTTATACTTTTAAATTAATTGATTCTTGGGCGTTGACTAAACAAATTATATCAAGGTATAACTTTAAATGTTTTTATTTACCAAAAAGCAATGTCAGGTATGAGTTACATCTCATGAAGTAGCCATAAACCCATTCAGATATTGTTCCATTTCTCCCACAACCTTTCCATCACAATTGTAACAGTGTATCTTGCAGGAAGGTCACCATTGTAGATTGGTGTTTACAATGTTTGTTTGTTGGGGTACCTTACAAAACCATGAACTGTTATCTTCATAGGTGAAAGCTCTAGGAAGGTACCAGCAAATTCCTTTCAGTGAATTTGCAGGTGTTGTCATTATTCATAAGGCATTATTGTCAGTTTCTGTACAGCAACCTATAGCCTTGTTAGTGATCTCTATTGCCTTTAGATTCAACTGAATTAGAGTTAACCCATTCTCAGTATTTCTAGTTCCGGGGGGGTAGGGTGAGAGATGACAAATTTGGGATCTGTCTCCCTGACTACTTAGCAATTTTATCTGATTGCCTTAATATATTTGCATGTATTAGGAAGCAAGCTTCTACTGTATTAGTATTTTATACAACCTCTCAAATCAGCATTAGTTTTGGATGAACCTTTCCTTATTCTTTCCTTTGACTCCTGATTCCCAATTTTCAGTAATTCCCACTTTTACATTCTCTTCCAAGGAAGATCGATTCATCACTGCTAGTACCTTACTCTCTACCTAACCTATGGAATTAAATAGATTATATGTCATATATCAATTAGTTAACAGCTAAATTTTACATGAAAAAAATACATGCTGAATTAGTCTTTCTGGGTCTAGGCTACATCACTCAGGATGTTTTATTGCTTTTCTAGTTCTATGTATTTTTTAATGAATTTTTATGCTTTTTTCTTTTTAATGGCTGAGTAATATTGCATTGTGTTAATGTACCACATTTTCTTTATCTGTTCATCAAATGATGAAAATTGAAGGTTATTTTCAATATCAGACTATAATGAGTAGCACAACAATGAATAGCGTTAAACAAATGTCTCTTAGCAGAATGAAAACATCCTTTGGCTATGTCTCCCAAGAGTTGTTATAGGTCTGTTTGAAGTACTTATCTGTGTTATATAACACATAACTCGGGTTATGGAGAAAATAGCATTTCCTTTAGATTTTCTAACTTGGTGGCATACAGGTTTTAAAAGCGTGTCCTTATAATTATATGGATTCCTTTGGTATCTGTTGTTATGTCTGCCTTTTTAATTCCTAATTTTCTTAGTTTGGATCCTTTTTCTTTGTCCTTTAGTTATCTGAGCTATAAGTTTTTCAGTTTGATTAATTTTCTCAAAGAATTAAGCCTTTCTCTTATTGATTCCTTTATATTTTGTTTCTCTTCTTTCTCTCTCTCTCTCTCTCTCTCTCTCTCTCTCTCTCTCTCTCTCTCTCTCTCTCTCTCTCACTTTCTCATCTCCCTTAAGCCCAGAATTTAATTACTTGTCACCTACTCAATTTAGATGCTATTTATTCTTTTTGTTATTGACATTGCAAGTATGCTGTTAAATACTAATATGATCATCCTCCACTTTCCCCCTCTCTTCTTCTTAATATGTAGGTAGTTGCTGCTATGAATTCATCTCTTAGGGCTAGCTTCTTTGTGTCTCATAAATTTGGGATATTATGTATTAAGTTTCATTCAATTGCAGAAAGTCTTTAATTTCTTCCCTAATATGAGCCATTATCAGTAATAAGTTGTTCAATTTCCATACTTTTTAAAGTTTTCTGCTGTGTCTGTTGCTTGTGATATACAGTTTTAATCCATGGAAGTCAAATGGGATGCAAGGTATTGGTTATAATTTTCTTTTGGCTCTTAATACTACCTTTGTATACAACGATGTAGTCAATTTTAGAGTACATTTCAGGAGTTGCTGACAAGAAAGTTGTGATGGTTTGTATATGTTTGACCCAGGGAGTGGCACTGTTAGGAGGGATAGCCTTGTTCGAATAGGTGGGTCACTGTGTCAGCTTTTGTACCCTAGTTCTAGCTGCCCGCAAGTCAGTATTCTGCTAGCAGCCTTCAGATGAAGATGTAGAACTTTCAGTTCCTGCTGCACCATGCCTGCTTGGATGTTGCCATGCTCCTGCCTTGATGATAATGGACTGGACCTCTAAACCTGTAATCCAGCCCGAATTAAATGTCCTTACAAGAGTTGGGTTGGTCACTGTGTCTCTTCACACCAGTAAAAACCTAAGACAGAAGTAGATTCTTTTCTTCTTTTGTGTTTGTGTGTAATATTCTGTAAACATTTTGTGTCGATTTGGTTTGTGCTATCAGTTAGTTCCAACATTACTCTGCTAGTTTTTTGTTCCAGGATGACCCATGCATTGGTGAGAGTGGTATATTGAACTCCCACTAATACCATGTGAAGTCATATGTGGTTTAAGTTATACCCATACTTATTTTATCATCTTTGCTGCCAATTTTGCTGGAGTTACTAGCTCTTGTTTGACTGAGGCTGAGACCTATTTCAAAGCAAAAACCAAATGGAAAATTATATTTCAAAAGGAAGATGCACAAATTGCTATGGTAAATGGAAAATTGGGACCACATCATTGACTGATGAATGGAAGTTAACTCCTTTGTGAGATTCAGTTGCTCCAAGACAAAGAGACCAGTACTGGATAGACTGAGCAGAACAGGATGCTGAGACACTTTTCGTGGAAATGTAACCTAACAAAACCCATAGGGGAAGTAGAGCAAACATTACTCAGAAACCTAAAAAAGGAGCTATTACATACATGACCCTCTAATTGTATTCCTGAAGAGGTGTGTAAAGGAATTGAAATCAGTCTATTAAAACTGTCTCTGGTGCTGCCAATATGGTTCAATGGATAATGCAATCATAACTAAACCCAATGATCTGAATTTGAGCCCTAAAATCAACAAGTAGGAAAGAAAAAACTGAGTCTTGTGAGTTTTTCTCTGACCTCCAAGTGCATGCCCAATATAAATAATGAAAATTTAAAAATTAACTGTATCTGCACTTTCAAGCATATTCCATGCAATATTATAGTGTAGTAATTCACAGTGTCAAAGGCACGGAGTTTTATTTACCAATAAATGAATGAAAATAATGAACCAGATAAAAGATACAATATTTTCCAACTATATGAAAGGATCCCATTCTGCCATTTGGGGTAACAAGGATGAAACTAGAGATAAATATGTAAACTTAAATGATCTAGTTAGACAAGCATATGATATATCATTGAAGAATATAGACAGAAATTATGCCATAGAAATTGAGATTAGACTAGTGGTGTAAGGGAAAGAAGGGAAGATAGAGATGAGAAAAATGGAAGAGTAGACCCTAAGCCTTGATTAAACAACAGTGAGAAGTTGTGCTGTGCTTGACCCAGGAAGATTCCATAGAAGATAACAGTGAGCTGCTGAGTATTGCAAAAGCAGTGTTTAAGGATTCTGACTTTAACCTTAAGAAAAGTGATGTTTGAGGAAATAGCTTTAATTTCTCTAATTCAACAGTATAATCTGTGAGCGCATTTGGAAAGACATGTTAATATTTAACATGTTTGCATTTATCAAATAAATTTAATTAATTAAACCACAATGCATATTTAAAATGTAAAAGGAGATCATTACACAACAATTACTTCCTTTAAAGGAATTAGGACAACAGTTATGCTCTCACTATGGAACTATCTTTCGCTTATGTGCCCTTTTTTAGTGCTGGGAAGGATTACAGCAGCAAGAAATTGAATATGAGGGGCTGGACAGATGACTCCGTGGTTAAGAGCACTGGCTGCTCTTTCACAGGACCCAGGTTCAAATCCCAGCATCTACCTAGAAGTTCACAACTGTCTATAATTCCAGTTCCAGAGGATCTGACACCTTCACACAGAAATACAGGAGAATACCAATGTAAATTTAAATAAAGAAATTAGATATGTTCAATCATGAAAATAGCATTTTCTAGGTAGTATTTACAGAAGAGGCGGACAACGGAAAAGTAGAAATTGCTGCCTAGCCATCACATCAGCCTGGAGTGACAAAGTCGGCAGTCAAGATGTCCACTGGTAGGGGAAGCTCAGATTTTCTTAGTCGGGATATGTAGGATTATTGTGGTGTCTCCTGTCTGCCAGACTACAGGGCTTGGACCCCTCAGGGAGGCAGGACAACAGCAGTTGATCGTGTTTACCCCAGGCTGGGCCATTGGACTCTCGGCCTCTTGGGAATCCAGGCAGTGCTTAGATGCCACAGCAGAGCTGAGAACAGAGTTGGGGCCCACAGGGCTGGATTTACCCCATGATGGAGGGGGAAATGGGAGAAGCTCTAGACGGTCCTGTAGAGGGTGTTTTTGGCTTTCTGCAGTAGGTTTGAGCTTAGTGGCTGCCGCCACCGCTGGGAGCACAGGGGCCCCTTCTTTGAGAGATTAGAGGGTGGCTATGTAGGCAAAGGCCTTCTCTGTGGTTTCCCATGGCAGATTCTGATGACAGTCTGTACTTTTAAGACATTGTCACAGGGGAGAGTGGATGAGTGAAACCCTGAATGGTTAAACCTGAGATTAAATACGTTTGCAGGGAGGAGTATCTTGGTAGAAATGGTAACTGCCCAAGCCTCCTGGCCAATAGGTACATCATTATAATGGAGATCTTTCTTGAGCCTCTGTGACCTATGGTCATGTTCTCTACCTGAGGAGAGGCTTGAGGCATTGCCCTTACATAACTGAAGGCCATAAATCTATTGAGGGCTGCAGCTAGTGACTGGCCTGGTTTCCTGAAAGTCAGGTAAAACATCTACCATCACTTCATGGACACTGGGGTCTCAAGCTTCCTCAACCAGGAACCAAGGTGCCTTTCATGGTCCCACAAGGATACATATAAAATATTGCTTGCAAAACAAGTAAGAAAAAATTGTGAAATGTGAAAGCATAGGCCATTGAGAGAATGTTTGGACTGTGGCATAATGAAGGCAGAGATGTTTCTGGTTGTAATTTACCTGAGGGTGGTGGGAAAGGATCTTGGCATCCTAAGGCCTGTCATTTCTCCATTTATTCATGCAATAACCTTTGAACACTGGGCACTGAAAATGATGATAGGGCATTATCTCTCAAAATTTCCAATTGAACAAATGAAGCATCAACAGAAGCAAATGAATCTTACATTAATGTCTTTCCATCTTGTATCCACCCTGCAGGATAGCTGTTATTATCTCACTTTAGACAGAAGGAGGGTAAGACCAAGGAATAGGATTATATGCTGAGAGTCAAGTCCCCAGTAAAGTGTCAAGCCCGGCAGGAGTCAAACTCAGTTCTGCTTGGCAGCAAATTATTCTATTACTGCTTTCACAGCAAGAACACATCTCCAAATGGAAAAGAGGAGATGCATTCTGTGCCTAATGGTAGTTTATTTTGAAGAGATAAGATTAGAATAAAATGTATGTTGGCAGAAAATGTTCAAGTACAATGAGGCAAATGACAAGAGATAGCATAATTTTAGAATCTTTAAGAATCGCAAGAAATAGAAAAGCATAAAAATGATTAGAGAACACATGATTGAAAATGTCACTTAGATTAATATAAATGTTTTAAAGAAAAAAGGTGGGAGAACATTTTTATGAGATTCATCCAGTACTTTACTTTTGAGAAATAAAATTAATTCTGTGAAATATTTGATTCTAACAAGTCTAGTATACATGATACAAATTTTTGTTGTGTTCAGAGAGACCTTGTGAATTCCTCTCCAGTCTTTTCTGTCAGTTAAGAAAATAAGCAGGAACCCATACCCCATAGCATATATAATTTCAATAAACTCCAGGGATTGGCAATTTTTTCTTGTACCTATCCAAATAGTTGGGACTCCAAAGTAGAAAGAACTTTTTGTAGATGCTCGAAAAGTGAATAGTGTGGCCAACCTGACAGTACATGGTATTGTTAAAAGGAGACATGGTCTCTAGGTGATGTCACTTTGCAGATAGCGCTTACATTCCATCAAATAAAAGGGACAACGAAGACAGTTTTGTCAACAGAGAAGGTATTTTGGAATTCATGAACTCCTGTGCTCTTTTGATCCTGGATATGTCAGTATACTTGGGGAGTTGAGCTGCAACTAGGGTGTGGACTGTGTGGGATAGGGTCCAGAGCTGAGGTTCTAGTCTGCTGCGCAGATGGGCTCCACAAGTTGTGTGCATCTCTGGCTGGACGAGGAATCTCCTGCCTTGCTTTTATATTTTCCCAGGTATATTTTATAGTGTGTGCCATGAAATATTTTTTAAATTCATTCATCCGGTGAACATTATTCTGCTAATAATTACCCACTCATTTCTGCTTCTGCAAAGTATCTCCTATCATTTCAATTCTAAGAAATTTAATATTATTAAGAAGTCTTAATTTGGAAGAAACAGGAGAAAAATTCTTCTTTTTCTTTTTTTTTAGGAAACTAATTATTATAACCTAGGGTTTTAAACAAAAGTTATTTATATTGTGTTTCTTTTATTGTTTCAGGACCAGAGAATGCCTTACTTTCACAGTCATATAAGTAAGGCTTATTGGAATATTCTGAAGGACTAGAGAGGAGTTACAACCTTTGTTGGGCAGCAGGAATTGCTTCCAAGCTTATGTAAGTTTAGCAGAATCATTTTCCTTTTGGCTTTAGAGCATATGGGCTTCTTTAAGGTAGAAACAGAGAACCTCTGCTATATTAAGTTTCATTACTGAGGAAAAGAGGAAAGCCATTTTTAAGATAAAGACTCAGAGACCTGGGATGAATCCCCAGGGAGTCTGTGAGAATGACTCTGAGACTTCTAGAAGTCACATTTATAAATCCTGAAGTAGCTACCTTCCGTAGCCAAACATGACTCCTACTAGAGCGATAAGAAAACAACCTACACTTCAACCCAAAATTTGTCCAGCCTACAAGAAGTTCAGAGACAAAGATGGAGCAAACACAAATGTCCAACCAGTGACTGTCCCAAATTGAGACCTATCCCATGCTTAAGAACTAACCCCTGACACCATTAATGATACTCTGCTATGCTTCCAGGCAGGAACCTAGCATGTCTGTCCTCTGAAAGTATCCACCCACCAACCAGTGAAAAGAGATGCAGAGACTCATACCCAAATCTTAGATGGATCTTGAGGAATCTTACAGAAGAGGAGGGAGGAGGATTGAGAGCCCCAAAGAGAATAAGGTCTCTACAGGAAGACAGAGTCAACTAACCTGGACCCTTGGAAGTTCACAGAGCTTGAACTACTAACCAAAGAGCATATATGGACTGAACAACCTGCTCCCTCACATATATGGCAAATATGCATTTTGGTCTTCACCAACAATTGGAGTGGTGGTTGTTTTTGACACTGATGCCTGCCTGTGGATCCAGATCCCCAAACTGGACTACTTTGTCCGGTCTTGGTGAGAGTCATACAGTCACTTGAGGTGCCAGGGTGGATTGGTACCCAGTGGAGGACTACCAGATCCCAGAGGAGAAAGGATGGGGATACAGGAGAGGGGAGGGAATAAGTGAGGGGGGGGACTAGGAGGAAAGGTACACTGTCATCAGGATGTAAAGTGAAACTAATTAACAGGGAGAAGATAAAGACTCAACTGAAGGTGTAGTTTCCCATGGTTAATCTGCTTTGATTAATTTAGAAGCACATGATTGGGTGTCTCTATTCATTCAATGTCTGAAACCACGGAAGAGAAAGATCCTTGTCCTTTCCCCTATACATGTCAGAGGGTGAAATTTTACATTTGTCTAAGTCTGTTGATTTTCATCAACCTCTGCAGATATATCTGTGAGAGCTAGCATCTGAATACTTGAAAAAATCAGGTAGACTGAAGTGTAATAATAAAATGTAATAAGGAAATACTTTTGTCAGTTTTAGGGTGCTATATATGAATTAAACAAATAAAGCAATGATCCAAGGAAGGTTGCTTAAGTGCAGAAAAAAAAAACATTATCAGATAAACAACAGTGAGCACCTACTAAACATAAACTGAAAGGTCCTTTCCCAGAATGTTCACAGGATGAATGAATTTAAAAAAATATTTCATGGCACACACTGTAAAATATACCTGGGAAAATATAAAAGCAAGGCAGGAGATTCCTCGTCCAGCCAGAGATGCACACAACTTGTGGAACCCATCTGTGCAGGAGACTAGAACCTCAGCTCTGGACCCTATCCCACACAGTCCACACCCTAGTTGCAGCTCAACTCCCCAAGTATACTGACATATCCAGAATCACAAGAGCACAGGAGCACAGGATCATGGGATCACAGGCTCACAGATAGGATAGGCTCCAGTCAGAGACAGGGAGGCCACATAACACCAGCGATAACCAGATGGCAAGAGTCAAGCACAAGAACATAAGCAACAGAAACCAAATTGATTTGGCAACACAAGAATCCAGTTCTCCCACTACAGTAAGTCCTGAATACCTCAACAAACATATATAGTAAGATTAATATCTAAACTCTCATTTCATAAAAAATAATAAAGGACTTTAAGAAGGACATAAAAATCTCCCTTAAAGAAATACAGGAGAGCACAAGTAAACAAGTAGAAGCCATTAAAGAAGGAAGGCATAAATCCCTTAAAGAAATACAGGAGAACACCATCAAATAGGTAAAGGAATTGAACAAAACCATCCAGGATCTAAAAAGGGAAATAGAATCATTAAAGAAAACTCAGAGGGAGACAGCCATAGAGATGAAAAACCTAGGGAAAAACAGGGATCATAGATGCAAGCATCACCAACAGAACACAAGAGATAGAAGAGAGAATCTCAGTGGCAGAAGACATAATAGAGGACATTGATATAAGAATCAAGGAAAATACAAAAACAAAAGCTCCTGTCTCAAAATATTCAAGAAAACCAGGACACAATGAAAAGACTGAACCTGACAATAATAGGTATAGAAGAGAGGAAAGATTCCCATCTCAAAGGGCTAGCAAATACCTTCAACAAAATTATAGAAAAAAAAATTCCCTAACATAAAGAAAGAAATGCCCGTGAACATACAAGAAGCCTTTAGAACACCAAACAGATGAGACCAGAAAAGAAATTCCTCTCGATGCATAATCCTAATGCACAGAATAAAGAACATTGAAAGTAGTAAGGGAAAAATGTCAAGTAACATACAGAGTCAGACCTATCAGAATTACACCAGACTTCTCCACTGACATTCTAAAACCCAGAAGATTCTGGGCAGATGTCATAAAGACCCTAACATAGCAAAAATACAAGCCCAGGCTACTATTCCCAGCAAAGCTTGCAATTCCATAGTTGGAGAAATCAAGGTATTACAAGACAAAACCAAATTTAAACATTATCTTTCTACAAATCCAGCCTTATAGAAGATAATAGAAGGAAAAGTCCAACACAAGGACGGAAACTACACCCACCTCCCACAAAAAGCAAGAAATTAATCTTTTCAGAACAAACCCAAAAGAAGAGAAACACACAAACATAATTACACCTCTATCAACAAAATATAACAGGAAGCAACAAACATTGGTTTCTAGTATCACTATTATCAATGGACTCAATTCCCCAATGAAAGACATAGGCTAATAAGCTGGATACATAATCAGGAGCCTTCATTTTGGTGCATAGAGAAAACACACCTCAGAGTCAAAGAAAGACACCTCAAAGTAAAATGATGGAAAAATTTCCAAGCAAATGGTCCTAAGAAACAAGCTGGAGTAGCCGTTCTAATAACCAACAAAACAGACTTTCAACCAAATATTCTCCAAAAAGATGGGGAATTATACTACATACTCACCAAAGAAAAAGTGTACAAAGCTGAACTCTCATTTATGTCCCAAAGGCAAGGACATCTGCGTTTGTAAAAGTAATGTTACTAAAGTTCAAAGCACACATTGAACTTCACACAATAGGAGATTTCAATAACCAACTTTTCTCAATGGACAAATCATGGAAAGAACATCTAAACAGAGACACAGTGAAACTAAAAGAAGTTATGAACCAAATGGATTTAACTGATGTCTGTAGAATATTTCACCCAAAAACAAAAATTGTTTCCTTCTTCTCAGCACCTCATGATGCCTTCGTAAAAATCAACCATATACTCGGACACAAAACAAACTTCAGCAGATTCAAGAACATTGAATTAATCTCATGCATTCTATTGTACCATCATGGACAAAAGCTGGTCTTCAATAGCAACAAGAACGACAGAAAGCAGCATATACATGGAAGCTGAACAACTAGCTACTCAATGATAACTTGGTCAGGGAAGAAATAAAGGAAAATATTAAAGACTTTTTGGAGTTCAATGAAAATGAATGCACAACATACCGAAACTTATGGGACACAACAAAAGCAATGCTAAGAGGAAAACTCATAGCTCTGAGTGCCTCCATAAAGAAATTGGAGAAATTACACACTAGTGGCTTAACAGCTCATCAGTAAGCTCTAGAACAGAAAGAGGCAATAGACCCAAGAGGGGTAGAAGGCAGGAAAAAAATCAAACTCAGGGCTGAAATCTGTTGCAGGAAAAATTAAAAAGGAAAGTTTTCTATCAATTTCCATGAGCCAAAACCACTTTTTTCAGCTGCTACTCTGCCATGCAGTCTGCAAGCCACCCTCTCCTGGCTGTGTCCCTTTTAGCTGCCCACTGTGTTCCATCACCTAGGTGGTACTTGCTACTCATGAAAGACACACACACACACACACACACACACACACACACACACACACACACGCACGCACATCTAGTTCTGCAGGCCCTGTGCGTCCTCACTCTACACGGGCAACAGAACCAGATCCGCATGCTCCAACTGCCTCTCAGCCATTTCTTTCACACACTGTCCCCTTTAATCAAGTAAAATCAAAGTTCCAGAAACTTGTAATTTAGCAGTTAGATTTACATGTTAAATTCTCAATCCATAATTCATCCACACAATAAATTCACTGCCAATTGATAAAGGTATAAACCGCCCGCCGAGACAAGATAAAATCGATCTAGTTTACCTAAATCTGAAATATTCCGCTCTCTCAACTCCACCTTTATTTCTCTTTCTTCTTCTTCCTCCCTACAAAAACTTTGTCCCTGCCTTATTCTTTTACTTTCCAGTAATGGCCTTGATCTAATTTGTGTCTGCCCTCAACCACATAACGACATCAATGTACAGAAATCAACCAAGTAGAAACAGACAAACAAAAACTATACGAAGAATCAAACAAAACAAAACAAAACAAAACAAAACCTAGGAGCTGATTCTTTGAGAAAATTCACAAGATAGATAAACCCTTAGCCAGACTAATCAGAGGGCACAGAAACAGTATGGAAGGGGTGCTTGCCCAGAGGGACTTAGTGCAGTGCTTCCTGAGGAAGTCCAGCCAGCAACTGACCAGTGCAGGTGTGGATCCTTGAAGCCAACCATCAAACAGAGCTAAGGGAACCTGGTTGGGGAGCTGGCAGAAGGTCTGGAGGAGTGGAGATAGATTGCAACCCTATTGGAATAACAACATATGCTGGCCTGACTACCCAGTTCTCCCAATGTCTGGACCACCATCCAAGAAGTTTAACTAGAAGGATCCAGTCCCTAGATACATAGGAAGCAGAGGATGGCCTTGTCCTATAGCAATGGAAGTGAGGTTTGATGTACCAGCATGGGGGATTCCCTTCGGTGGGGGAGCACTGTCATACAGGCAAAATGCTGGAGGAGGGTGGATGTGGGTTTGGGGGGGGGCTAGTAGAGGGAAAATTGGGAAGTGGGATAACATAAGATGTAAGCGAATGAAATAATTAATAAAATAAATAAAGCAAGTCAGAAGGACCTCCAATTTAGATTACACTTTGGACAAGACTCAGGATATTCTTTTTTCAGATTGGCTTCTTATAGCTATGTTCTGATATCCAATAAGGATAAACACATTGTATAATTTGAATGTAAACACAGGAGATACATATTCCCTTCCAAGAGTAATCCAAGGAACAAAATGCACGTGAGGTAAAAGGTAAAAGGCATTGTTCACCATGTGTCATCTCATTGACCGTGTGAATTGTTTAGAATTTTCCCGTGGAACCACAATCTTGTGAAGAATGTTCTGATACATGTGAGTACAATACTATACACAATATTTACGAAACCTCTTGAGGATCCTAAACTTCCATGTACATGAGTGCTACTCTCCTTAAGCATTCATATCTCCTATGTCTCTCTACCTGTTCCCTTCCCTCTCCAAATACCTACCATGAAATCTTTTAATTTTGTTGTTGTGGTGTTGTTTTCTTATATCTCTTCGTTTTCCCATTCTGTCATTATGTATTCCTCTGTCCTCTTGAGTTTGTTTAATGTTCAGTTCTATTATAGTATTCTCTGTAGAGCTGGCTTTGCAGACAAGAATGCTTCCTTTTTTAACATTGAATCTTGTTCTTTTCCTTTTCAACCGTGACTGATAGCTTTGCTGGGTATAAATAGTAGTTTCGGCCTGGCACCTGTGCTCCTTCAGAACTTACAAAACACCAATTGAGATCCTTCTGGGTTTCAAGGTTCCTGTTGAGAAGTTTTATTCTGATGTGAATGCTTTTGCATGTGACTAGGAAGAAAGACTGGAAGAGCAAGAAATGGGAGATGACTTCAAGAAAACAATGAATTTTCAGACAAGATAGAAAACTGAATATTTGAACTCACAGAGATTGAGCAACATCAATTAAATGTGCACAAAATGGCAGATTGAAGTGGTAGGGAATGTGGACTTGAAGTTTCATGACTAGCTCCCCTAAAAGCTCAACCGTTCTATAGGACAGGCCCCACTCCCAAGAACATATGGATAATGCAAATTGTACTTAATGTGAAGAAAAGAAAAGAAAAAAAAACCTCAAACGTAGATGGGTAGGGCAATGAAACTAGAAAGAGTATGCTTGAGAGGAGTTGCAGTGTGTGTGTAAATGTAATTAAAAGATACTATAAAGGATTAAAACAAACCCTACTTTAAAAAAGCTTTTTTTCTTTTCTTTAATTTTTCTCTTATACCTTAATTCCTGAACACAGTTTCCCTGCCCTCCACTTCTCCTGGTGTTCCTCAACCTCCCTTCTCCTCCATGTCCCCTCCCTCTCCCCTTCCATTTCCCTTCAGAAGAGTCATGCCTCCCAGGGATACAAACTGAACACAGCACAAGTTACAATGAGACTAAACATGTATCTTCATATCAAGGCTGGACAAGGTTACTCAGTAGTAGTTAAAGAGTTCACGGAGCAGGCAAAATAGTCAAAGACAACCTTTACTACCACTTTTAGTAGTCCTATAAGAAGAACAAGCCATACAACCATAACACATAGGCGGAGGACCTAGCTGAAACTGATACAGGCTCTATGGGTGTTGTTCACACTCTGTGATCCCTTTGAGCCCTGCTTAGTTGATCCTGTGGGACAAGTCCTTCCGATGTCTTCAGGCCCTCTGGCACAAATTCCAACCTTGACCAATGAAAAACTAAGTGAGTTTTAAATCAAAGAAGAAAAGGCATTTCTGACTTGCTATTCCTTTTATTTGCAAAGAAAATGGACACATGAGTCAACCAACTATGAATACAGAAAAAATAAAGCTAAAAAGATGGCTCAGTGAGAAAACAGACTGTGAGCTTATAGATCCTCAGTAGCCATGGAAAATGTTGGGAAAGACTATGTATATCTGTAACCTAATACTGGGGAAACAGAGACAGGAGGTTTATGGGCACTCTGACAGCCAGTACTGCCAACTAGATGAGCTCCAGGTTCATTGGGAGTGCCTGTTTCCAAAGATAAAGTAGAGAATCAATTGAAGAAGATACTAGACATCAACCTCTGGCCTGCAAATGTCTGAACAAGTGAGTACACCCACACAAGCATGTGCATTCTCATATTTATAGAAGAGGAAAAACACATACAACAAGCTTGTATCTACTAAAGTTATGCCACTTTTTAATGTTTTTGTTTGAAGGATGTTCTACACAAAGATTAGAATTTTAGTCATCTATAAAAATCTGACTAAAAGCATACAAGAATGTTTTCTTTTCAGTCGTTCTTTTCTTTCTTTTAAAATTGTGCTTCTTCAATTAAAAAAGATAACACTATGCCCATGGCTACAATTCCTCTTCTGGATTATAATGAGAATCTTAAGTTTTGGAGTCATTCTGAAAACTTATTTATTTTCTTTCTAGATCCCATATTTGTCAAGGAAAAAAGAGCTCTTCAAAAAGCCAATTCATGGTTCAGCCACCACTGTTTTTGCAGTGATCAATGGCTACAATTTGCTATTACCTCTGCCTGCAATAGGAAATACAACATAGGACATTTTTCCCTGGAAATTTTGCCATTAAGTTTAGATCTACTTGAGAATTAATCCTAATGAGAGCATCCTAGGTACCTGTGTTCACAATGCATATTAATGACTATAAATAATTTTGAGTGACATAAAGTCAAAGTTCCCAGGCAAAGAAACTGTTGGTTTCTTTTCTATTTTCTTAGTCATGTGTATGCTGTAAAATTGTTAATCTGAAATTGTCATGAAGACAGCATTTGGCCTATTTCACTCCGTATTTTCACTCCCATGCTGAAGATCCCACATAGTCTGGGGAACTATAACACTACTCTGCCCATGTTACCTCATTTTCAGAGAATTTTATCCCTCCAGGCTGACAAATGCAGACTATTTTCTCAGCCAGCTTTGAAGGCTCTCCACTGGAAACCCACCGTGGACTGTCAGCATGCTTCCTCTTCAGTCTGCATTCACAGAACATCCCTTATCTGTGTCTTATGTGCTCCAACAGCAGTGGATTTACTACCAAAGTCCTTCCTCCTACTGTCTTATTTCTATTTGAGACAGCTCAAATAGTTTCGGTCCATCTAGAATTTACTTCTTATTTATTTTTCTTCTAGGAGACTATACTATTCTAAAATGTGACCTGTTCCTTTTCTGGATATTCAAATGTTTCTTCTTGGCTGTAGTGCTACCTAAAACGTTTATCTAAATTACTATTCTTTCTTGTGAACTAAGGAGTCTGTGCCTAGCAGGCTTCACTCACCTCATTGCTACACCAAACTCTTCCCCCAGAAGGTACAGAAAAAGCTGTTTTTTCCATTCACTGCTATACAACCTCCTTTAATGAGGAAGTTCACTCTCGTATTTTTTCTATGTTTTTAATGTTTTGGTAAAATCATACTTGCTAGATGATTTTGAAGGAAATAATAGAGAATGATTTTGTGACGATCACAAGTAGTTGTGGAAAATTTATATGCCAGAATTTTATTGAAGTTGTTATGGAGAAAAGACAAAACTGAGGCAGATAATGATGTACATTTTGAAAAAGTTTTATCCCTAAGTTCCCAGGGACAGGTAGAAAATTGCATTGCAGGAAAGAGATGCAAAGGGATTTAACCTGACGATGTGATCTGAGCTAATCTTCAGATCTGTAGGTTACACCTCTGCAAATCCAACTGCTTCAAGAGGAAGAGACTTTTAAAAAATTCCAGTTATCTTAAACAGGGTCATAATTTTTACTTTTAATATGCCCTAAGCAATACTGTGATGATAAGAACAATGTACATGCTGTGTATGTTAAGTGCTGTAAGAATGTAGCAATGAATTAAAGTATGAAAGATATTTTCAGGCTCTATACAAACATTGCACCGTTTTATACAAGCCAACTGAATATTTATAGATTTTGGTGTCCAAAGGTTATGGAACCAATTCACCTATAGATACCAAAGGATAACTTCAATTTGCATTATTATATATAATATAACATATATAGTTTTATGTTATTGTTGTGATTCTGGTCACACAGATTAACATGCACTGTGACACTTTGACATTTATGTATTTATAAAATAATTGATGTCTAAATAGCTAGAAAATTATTTAGGCATGGAATAAATTATATATTATAAGAAACAGGCGAAGCTGTATATATGAAAAGAAGTTAATTAGGTGGAAAATTGAAGGTTTTTAATGCAAAACAGTGTGGATTGACAAAAGATATCCACCTTGACTTTTCTTTAGAAGAAGGCTATTTTAAACATAATCCATCAAATGTAGTGCTTGAGACAAAACTGTAGTGAATACACCATTGAGTTCTGTTTTCCACTGGAAGCCAGGATATCAATCGCTCTGCATCACTGAGAAGAGAACAGTTACACTACAGTTTTCTTCCATTAATGTATTTATTCACTTTACATCCAGATTGAAGTGCCCCCTCCTCCCGGCAACTTCCTTACAACTGCCATTCTGCTCCTTTTCCCTCCCTTTCTCCTCTGAGAAGGGGAAGGTCCCCCTGGGTACCAACCCACCCTGGCGCTTCAAATCACTGCAGGACTGGGTTACCCTCTTCCATTGACACCAGACAAGGTAGATCAGTTAGGGGAACTGGATCCACAGGCAAACAACAGATTAAGGGTAAGTCCTCCCTCCAGTATTTGGAGGACTGCATGAAGACCAAGCTATACCTCTGGTGCGTAAGTGTACCACCGAATCTAGCCTGGGCATACTCGTTAGTTGGTGGATCAGGTTCTGGGAGTCACCAAGAGTCCAGGTTAGTTGACTCTCTTGCTCATCTTATGGAGTTCCTCCTGGTCCCTCAATCCTTCCATCAGCTCTTCCAATGCTTCTTCAAATGTTTAGCTGTGGGTTTCATTCAGGTATGTGGTAGAACCTCTCAGAGTACAGTTATGCTATATTCCTATCTGCAAGCATAAGAGAGTGCCATTAATAGTGTTAGGAGTTAGCGCTGTACCTTGGGATGGATCTCAAGTTGGGCCAGTCATTCATTGGCCATTTACTCAGTAAGCTCCATCTTTGGCCTGGGACTTTTGTAGGCAGGGAACATTTTGCATAGAAAATCTGTGATTGAGGTGTTGCCTTATCCCCCCACTGGGAGTCCTACCTGACTATAGGAGGTAGCCATTTTACATAGCATATTCCCTACCAATAGAAGGATTTGCTAGAATCATCCTCACACAGTCGCTGGAACCTCTGCCATGTTCTAGAGATAACACACCTTAACCACTTGACCTGAGTCCTCAGCTGATTTCCAGTTACTTTCTTATCCCTCTCTTCCCAGCTTTCCCTATATCTGGTCTCCTTCCTTGTTCCCCTCACCATTTCCTGTCCACCACTGTTCCGTTAACCTTTCCACACCTGAGGTCTCGTGTATTTCCTATTCTTTATGAGATTCAAGCATTATCCCTTGGGGCTAACTCATTGTTTACCTTCTCTGGGCCAGTCATTGTAGTACTTCAGGACTAATACCCACTTATAAGTGAGGTCCATTTGGTCTGGGGTACCTGTCTCAGGATAGTATTTTCTTGCTCCTTCTATTTGCCTGCTAGTTTTATGGTGTTCTTTTTTAAAATATAGTGGAGTAGTATTCCATTGTGGAAATGAACTGCATGGTTTTAGGGGTATTTTCCTTCCATTCTTTGGTTGAGGAAGATCTGGGTTGTTTCCAGGTTCTGGATATAATGGATAAAGCTGTAATTTACATAGTTGAACAAGTATCCTTGTGGAATAGTGGAGCATCTTTTGAGTATATTCCTAGGAGTGGCATAGCTGGATCTGGAGGTTGAAATATTCACAATTTTCTGAGATATGCCAGAATGACTTTCAGAGTAGTTTTATAAGTTTACCTTGAGGGGCTGGAGAGATGGCTCAGTGGTTAAGAACACTGATTGCTCTTACCAAAGTCCTGAATTCAATTCCCAGCAACCATATGGTGGCTCACAACCATCTGTAATGGGATCTGATGCCCTCTTCTGGTATGTATGAAGACAGTGACAGTAAACTCATATACGTACAATAAATAAATAAAATTAAAAAACAAGTTTGACTTCCCAGTAGTAATGGAGGAGTGTGCACTTGGTCCACATTCTCACCACTATGTGCTGTTTCATGGATTTTTTTTTTTCTTAGCCATACTGGAAAGTAGAACCTCAGAGTCATTTTTATTTGCATTTCCCTGATGACTAAATACTGAATATTTCTTTATGGTCTTCTTGGGCATTTGAAAATTTCTGTTGACAATTCTGTTTAGTTCTGAACCCCATCTTTAAAAAATGGTTAAGTTTGTTGGTATCTAACTTCTTGAGTTCTTTATATATTTTGAATATTAGTCCTCTGTCAAATATAGGGTTGATGGAATTCATTTCCCCTTCTTTAAGCTGCTGTTTTTCTTATCAAAGGTGTTTTTTTGACTCTCAGAAGCTTTTCAGTTTCATAGAGTCTCATTTATTAATTGCTGATTCAGTGCCTCAGCTATTGGTGTTCTGTTCAGGAAGTTGTGTCTGGTGCCAATGCCTTCAGGGCTATTCCCCACTTTCTCATTTGTTTGATTTAAAGTTTCTGGACTTGTATTAAGGTATTTGATCCACTTTGACTTGAGTTTTGTTCAGGGTGATAAATATGGATCTATTTGCATTCTTTTAACTGCAGACATTCATTTTAAATGTACAATTGTTAAAGATGCTTTCCTTTTTTCCATTGTATGGTCTTGGTTTCATTGTCAAAACTCATGAGTCCGGTGTGTGGGTTTATTTATGGGTCGTTGATTCATTTTCATTGATCAGTTAGTCTGATTCTATACCAGTACCATTCAGTTTTTATTACTATTGGTTTACAGTATAGTTTGAAATTAGGGACAGTGATATTTCCAGATGTTCTTTTATTGTACAGGATTGTATTAGCTACTCCTGGCTTTTGTTTTTCCATATGAAGATGAAAATTGCTTTTTCACAGTCTGTAAAAAATTGTGTTGTATACAGGTGTTCTTGCTTACACAGCTAGCAGCCTTACCCAATGAATCATTTCCCAAGCCTGAGGCTAGCTTTTTGAAATTGTTCTATATTTGGGTAGATAGTATCTATCACTTTAGGTCCATAAGAACTTGGAAAGGAAAAAAAAGTAAAACAGAAGCAATTCTGTTACAGGGACTCATATCACATCTTTCTAGTTTTTTACAAATTACCTAAAATATCCAGTAGAAGCTTATAACTAGATATTGTACAACAGCAGGCATCTGGGGAGTTACAAAACCCATGGTATCATTAATGTAGAGAAGTACCATTCAAAACACAGATGTGAAATTTTGAACCCAATCACTTAGCCCTATGTATCAACTTTTTATTTTCTGTGAAGCAGAAACAATAATAGTTGTACCACTGTTATAAGCATTAATCAAGTTGTTGCATATAACTTGCTCTGAGAATTATGTGTCACATAGGAATTAATATCCATAGTTGTCTTGTTTGTTTTGGATCATAACCAGAAGCTGGAATGAACCCAGCTGCCCTTCAACAGAGAAATGGATTAAAAAAATGTGGTACATCTACACAATGGAGTATACTCACCTATCAAAAACAATGACTTCATGAAATTCATAGGCAAATGGAATGAACTAGAAAATATCATCCTGAGTGAGGTAACCCAATCACAGAAAAACACACATGGCATGTACTCACTGATAAGTGGATATTAGCCCAAAAGCTTGAATTGCCCAAGATGCAGCTCAAGGACCACATGAAGCTCAAGAAGAATGACCAAACGGCGGATGTTTCACTCCTTCTTAAAAGGGGGAACAAAAATATCCATAGGAGAGGATATGGAGGCAAAGTTTAGAGCAGAGGCTGAAGGAACGGCCATTTAGAGCCTGCCCCACATGTGGTCTATAAATATACAGCCACCAATACTAAATAAGATTGATGAAGCTAAGAAGTGCATGCTGACAGGAAATGGATATAGATCTCTCCTGAAAGACACAGCCAGAACATTTCAAATACAGAGGTGAATGCTAGCAGCAAACCACTGAAGTGAGGATGGGTTGGCGGAATTAGAGAAAGGACTGAAAGAGCTGAAGGGGATTGGGACCCCATAAGAACAACAATGCCAACCAATGAGAGCTTCCAGGGACTAAACCACTACTCATGGACTGACCCATAGCTCCAACTGCATATGTAGCAGAGGATGGCCTTGCTGGGTACCAATGGAAGGAGAAGCCCTTGGTCCTACCCATACACACACACACACACACACACACACACACACACACACACACACAGACACACAAAGTAGGGGAGAGAAAGATATATATATATATATATATATATATATATAGAGAGAGAGAGAGAGAGAGAGAGAGAGAAAGAGAGAAGAACAAGAAGAAGAACAAGAAGAAGAAGTAGAAGAAGTAGAAGAAGAAGAAGTATTTGTGAAAAAGACATTCTTGATCAGGGATCATTAGTGGGTGACTGCCACAATAAAGCATATTGCTCAAAACATTTTGTGTGTGCTATCATAGAAAAGTAGGTCACAGCCTAGGTTTCTACCATGTGAAATCTGGACTTGGATTATGTAATTCAAATATATGTGCTGAAGATCAGATGTGCCAGTGTGATGCAATCAATACAAGTGCTACAGAGGACTGCATGAAAAAAAGAAAGAGCATTAGAATAAGCATTGGAGCATGTCGTTTATTTTCTAGGAAAGAATGGGACACATGACAGACTACAATGTTTAGAACATATGGAGTCTACATTGTGCTTTTCAAACCAGTCCAGAATGATTATTTTCTATAAAATAAATATCGTGTAATTTTTACCCTAGCATCCTGGTAAACTTGTGTTAAATATGAAATTAAGAAAACTACCAAAATTGAGAGCCAGACGACCAACCATTGCATGTACCAACTAGGTGCTCAGGGGAATGGAAAAATAATTTGCACATTTTGCACTGCAAAATGGATATAAGTGTGTGTGTGTGTGTGTGTGTGTGTGTATGAGTGTATTTACATATCATGTGTGTATGTATGTGTATGAATGTATGCAGCTATGCATAATGGCTTTTTAACCATATGTGTCCCAGCGCTACATCTTCTCTTACCCACTTAATTCTGCTCACATCCCAGCATACTGCTCTCTTATGACATATTTGTCTATCTATAGCATGTTGCTTCCTCTTTATTTGTATAAGATGCACCCCTAAAGATATGACTGAAAAAGCACACTCCATAAGGTTCTCTTAGCAACTTAATTATCACTTTATTAAAGACCTTTTCTTTCAGTTCCTAATTCCTTTTTGGCCTCTTACTTTGTGATTTAGTTCCAGACAATCTACCTTTGAATTATGCATACAGTCGAATGTCTATATTTAAATAAAAGAAGACATTGATTTGTGCCATTAAGAATGTATTTAAACAACTTAGCCAATAATAGAGAAACGAATTTAATTATGTTCTCTACAATTTTGTAAAAGGAATTTCACTGCATGGAATAAATGCTCTGTCATGACTGAAAATTATAACTCATTGGCTTGATGGATTTCATAGAATATGAAATATTGTTAAAATATAAAATGAAACTAATTATCTAATTATCCTATCACATATCCTATTAGAATATCTCAAAACTGCATCATTGACTTGCTGATGCTCATACGTAATAGATGTTGAAAAATATGCAAATGAATTTTCTGAATGTTTAAGAAGCAAAGATAATTCACATCATAAATGCAAATATCTATTTCTACAGAACACCCTGTGCCCATTAGTTTTTTTTTAACCATCATTCAGTGTTTGTAAAAAGAGAAGAGAATGAGGAACGAAATCTCGCACAAAAGTCTTGGGATGTCACTATTTCGAATAGTTTTAACATCTTTTCAGAGCCTTCTGTTTCTTTCCTCATTGTTAATGAATGCTGGGCGTTGCTGTTGGATTAGTTGGATTTAGAGCCATCTGGTTAAAAGCTGTTTACTTTAAAAGAAATTTTAATCTGGTCTCTCCCATATGTAGTGACAGCAGGGATAAGCTGCGCTTATCACTGAGTTCCTCTGTTGCAAGGACCCTGTACTCACACCTACCAGCTGCCAACCTAAATTTAAGAGTTAGCAAATTCACACGAAGAGCAAGTTCATTTCTCACAACTAGAGGCCCCACATTACGGACTATTAACCTGTCTCCTTGCAGCACTGGAAGTGGCTGTTCAGCATTTTCAGGTATTGGTGAATTTGCATCCAGAAAGTTCACAGAATTCAATTCTGCTCTCTTCTGTTCTTTGAAAGAACCAAACATTGTATGGAAAGAGCTCCAGCATAAGGCTGCTTCTCAAACAAAATCCCCAAGAAAAATGATTACATGCTTTTAATTAAAGCAATAAACTTTTGAGAAAAATAAGTTTAATCCTCATGTTAGCAGTTAAACATATTTTTATTGGTAATTATTTATTTACATTTCAAATGTTATCCCATTCCTGGTTTCTCTCCACAAACTCCCTATCCCATCCCCGCCCCCCACATGCTTCTAGGAGGGAGTTATCCCACTCACCTACCCACTTCTTTATTGACCTAGCATCCGCCCACATTGGGGCATCAAATCTCCACCGGAACAAGTGCCTTTCTTCCCACTGATGCCAGATAAGGCAATCCTCTGCTACATAAGTAGCTGGAGCCATGGGTTGCTCCATGTATACCCTTTGATTGGTGTTTTAGTCCCTGGGAGTTCTGTGGGAGTCTGCTTGATGGATATTGTTGTTCTTCCTATGGAGATGCAAACCCCTTCCATTCTCTCAGTCCTTCCCTTAACTCCTCCTTTGGGGTCCCTGTGCTTAGTCTGATGCTTGGCCGCAAGCATTTTATCTGTATAGGTCAGGCTCTGGCAGAGCTGTTGAGGGGCTCCTGTTAGTAAGTACTTCTTGGCATCAGCAGTAGTGTCCAGTTTGGTGTCTAATGGGATGGATCCTTAGGTGGTACTGTCTCTGAATGGTCTTTCCTTCAACCTCGGTTCCACTTTTTGCCCCTGCATTTTCTTTAGACAGGAACAATTTGGGGTTAAAATTTTGAGATGGGTGGGTGGCCCTATCCCTCAACTGAGGGTCATGCCTAAACTCTAGATATGATCTCTACAGGTTCTTTTTCCCCTTTGTTTGGGTATCTCAGCTAATGTCATCTCCATTGGGTCCTGGCAGCCTCTTGCTTTCCTAGCATCTGGGAATTTCTACTGGCTACGCCCAGTTCCACACACCCCACTGCTACACATCTCCATTCAATTTTCTGACCATATGTTCTTCTCCACTGCGTCTCTCGCACCTGATCCTGTCCCACGTTTTTCCTCCTTCTTCCTCTCTCTCCGGGTTCCCTCCCTCCCTCTACCCTTGATGATTATTTTGTTCCCCCTTCTAACTAGGAATGAAGCATCATTCCTTGAGGTTCATATGCTCTGTGAGTAATGTCATAGGTATTCTGAGACTTTTTCCTAATATCTACTTATCAGTAAGAATATACCATGTGTGTTCTTTGTGACTGGGTTACCTCACTTCACAATGATACTTTCTAGTTTCATTCATTTGCCTGAGAATTTCATGAAGCCATTGTTTTTAATAGCTGAGTAGTACTCCCTTGTATAAATGTACCACATTTTGTGTATCCATTCCTCTATCTAGAGACTTCTGGATTTTTTTTTCTACTCAGAAGGTGCTCTACTGTCTATCAGAAGAGAAAGGAAACAACCAAACCAGCAACAAGACAAATTCTTAATATTTTTTTTTAAAATTCAAACTAAATTAAACACAAATTCAACATAACAAATATACACATTTGTATTAAAATTACAGGGGTCCCCTTCGAACAAAGAATTACTTTTTCTTGTCTGCTTGCCTCTGAACTTGGTAATGACACTTTTCCTGGTAATTTTAACTATTTTTCTTTGTGATTTTGTCACAATTTCAACACAAAATCTTACAGTGTTGCTTTTTTAGTATTAACTGTATGTTCTAGTCTTGCAAATAGGAAGTTTATATGTGAGTTTTGACATACAAGTACATGAAACATAGACTCACTTCATTTCTTCACTCAGAGATGTAATTCCTATAAAAATTTCACAGCTGTTCCAAATAATATGTCATAATGTTTTCTTTCGAAAAAATGAAAGCAGTTATTACGGAAGTTATTTGTTGAGAACTCCCTGACTCTTTCTACATCCTATGTCATTATCAGTTTGACAGCAGCCACAGTGACACCCTGAACATCTCCTGGAACACATGCCTATAAGAACCTGGTTTGCCTGATTCACAAACTTCAAACATTTTGTTTATAACAAAGAAGATGCTCTTTTGTTCCCTCTTATTAAAAAAACATTCGTTTCATATTGTTTCTACACAATTTAGTGTTTCCTACCCATGCTTACACACATATATTATTTAATTTCTGACTAATATTATTGTATTACTTTTGGTTAACTCTTTTATTCCTCTTCTCTCGTTGTTTCCATTAGTTTGACACCAAATTTCACATCTTTACCCTTCAATTTATGCTGCCCTTGGCTCACCTATTTTCTAATGCTTTGAGACATTCTTTATATATTTTCTTTCCAAAAGATGAATTCTTTCATTCATACTGGTTGCATATTAGGTTTTTATTTTGCATTTTTGGTTTTCTATTTTTCATTGTAATTGTATTTTATCTCTCCTGTTTTACTTATGTTTTAAAGCCCTTTTTGATAATTATTGCATTGTCTGTTCACTTTGGCATGTTTTCATAGTTGCTTTTTGTTTCATTGTTGCTGCTGTTGTTTTAGATAGCATATATATGTTAGAAGAGATTTCCTACTAGCTCCTGCTCACTGATTAACCTTGGACATTGAGGAAACTAATTGCTTTGAAGGATATTGTAAAGTTTATATATAGTTAAATGTCTCACTTGATTCTTTGGACCTGGCTTTTACTACCACAAGCTTAGACAAAAAACTAAGATATGGTGAAAGAATGCAAGTATCTTTAGTTTTCTAATATTTTGGAGTGTTATGTCTTTTAATTATTCCAAAATTGATTTTTCTACTATATTCCATGATGATGATAGTTTTGCATTCCCTAGTTGTGAAAGACAGGCAGCAGGTGTAGAGGATCATCATTTAGTAGAGTTGCTTTTGTGCTTGTTCCTACAAGACCAGGGTTGCTCTGATTCACACTAAAGAAAAGCACCTCAAGACAGAAATTTCTGTTACTGTAGTGGAAAGAAGGCGACCCATTCATGGCTTGAGAATGAACACAGGTGTCCTAGTTATCTGTGTCGTCATGGCATAGACTATTGTCATCTGAAATGAACACCCCAAGTGAAGAGCTGTCTAAATTAGATTTAATTGTTGACATTTCTAGGGGATCATCTTGATTGTTAATTGTAAGAAGGCTACCTCCATTATGGCTAACACCATTCTCAGTACAGGTGGTCCAAGGTTACATTTAAAAAATTCCAGCAAGGATACTGAGAGCAAGAGAGAGGCCCTCAGTTGCTGAGGAGTCCCCATCCCAACTCAGCCCCTCACACTGAGCATCTCCCTCACAATTCCATCCCAGAACCCCATAATAACAGGAGGGGCCTAGAGAACCCTCCCGATTCTCTTGAATAGCATCAATAAAGTTCGCTGCCTGCCCCCCCCCAATATCATTTAATCACACATCTGAAAATGAACCAGCAAGAAGTAATCTACTTTGCTTTTACCTTTGAGTTTCTGTCTTGATTTTCTTCAGTGGTATATTTTAACTATAAAACTCCTTTCTCTTCTAAGTTGTTTTAAAATAGAGTGTAGTATCTCAGCAACAAAAAATTAAACAAAACAAAAAGAGAAAAACAAAAAACAAAAACAAAACACCACTAGAACAGTAGCATTACCCCCACTGCAAAACCTGTTTCCTTTCATGGTGGTAAGCATCCTAAACATCTTAATAATTTTGTAGAGGATAAGCCAGCATGCTTCCCGCTGCTCTCCCATATGACTCTGTGATATCAATCAACATATTACCCCCTTAATTATGCTGTCTTTGGGTGCCTACTATGGTCTAATTTTCTACTCCTCAACTCATGTTGAACCTAAACACAAGAAGTAAAATAAAATCATTTTGGAAGCGGGACACATGTGTATGATTACCAATAGGCTAAGTTTTAAGATTGTATTGTTGACTTATTTAGAGGAATATGATAGTTCCAAGTTTTCAGTGGTCAGCTATGAGATGCTCTTATTCATTTCAGAATCAACAAGAAGAATTTCATCCAATGCCTACAAGTGACTGACGTAAACTCTTGGATTTACGCAGTCAGGATCAAATAAACCTCTTTCCTTATGAATCTGTCAAATAGAAAATGGCCAAATCCAGAGCTATGAGGTTTTCTGTATGCATTTCTTTTCCATGGACAGCTACTCCTATTAACAAAGTTCTAAGAGAAATCAATCAAAAAAAACATGTGAAACCAAGTCAACTATTCATCTCAGATGCCAGCAGGCAGTTTCACCGTCAATTGTGTTCACTGGACTTGTTCTCCATTGGAACCTAAATGAGTTATTTCTCTCCACATCTCTACATTTTTCAAAGGATTCAAAGTCTTGAGAAATGGTTCACTCTACTTTCAGTTCTGTTTACCTTCGCTAGTTAGCAGTTGTTAGTACCCTGAACCTCAGCTCCAGGATCACTCCCCAATTATTTTATATGAGAATATCTGATACCTTCCATTTATCTCTTTACAACTTTTTTTTTATTAACTTGAGTATTTCTTATATACATTTCAAGTGTTATTCCCTTTCCCGGTTTCCGGGCAAACATCCCCCTCTGTATTTGCTGTATTCTGGCTGTGTCTCTCAGGAGCGATCTACATCCGGCTCCTGTCGGTCTGCACTTCTTTGCTTCATCCATCTTGTCTAATTGGGTGGCTGTATATGTATGGGCCACATGTGGGGCAGGCTCTGAATGGGTGTTCCTTCAGTCTCTGTTTTAATCTTTGCCTCTCCCTTCCCTGCCAAGGGTATTCTTTTTCCTCATTTAAAGAAGGAGTGAAGCATTCACATTTTGATCATCCGTCTTGAGTTTCGTTTGTTCTAGGGATCTAGGGTAATTCAAGCATTTGGGCTAAAAGCCACTTATCAGTGAGTGCATACCATGTATGTCTTTCTGTGATTGGGTTAGCTCACTCAGGATGATATTGTCCAGTTCCAACCATTTGCCTACGAATTTCATAAACTCGTTGTTTTTGATAGCTGAGTAATATTCCATTGTGTAGATGTACCACATTTTCTGTATCCATTCCTCTGTTGAAGGGCATCTGGGTTCTTTCCATTTTCTGGCTATTATAAATAAGGCTGCGATGAACATAGTGGAGCACGTGTCTCTTTTATATGTTGAGGCATCTTTTGGGTATATGCCCAAGAGAGGTATAGCTGGATCCTCAGGCAGTTCAATGTCCAATTTTCTGAGGAACCTCCAGACTAATTTCCAGAATGGTTGTACCAGTCTGCAATCCCACCAACAATGGCGGAGTGTTCCTCTTTCTCCACATCCTCGCCAGCATCTGCTGTCACCTGAGTTTTTGATCTTAGCCATTCTCACAACTTTTAAATATTTCCAAATTGTCACAATTATTTTGCAGTAACAGCTTACTATTTCCTTTAATAAATGAATTAAATAATTCATTTCTATTTAGACTCTTGGTTTCAGTTAGAGTTTAAATTACATCGATGTAAGCAGTATTTTCTTTTGAATTTCTAAAGCTATTCCATATCCACACTTATATACTAACTTAGTAATAAAAACTGTTCAATCTCGGTTGATGTTTGAAACTAGCTATTAATTTTTTCTTAAATAACAATAGAAATGATAGATTCATGATAGATAATAGTGACAAAAGTCAGAAAGATTAATTATAGTTTATATATTGTATATATGGATAGACAGCTGATAGAAAGTAGAGAATTAGATGACAGAAAGACACACATATGACAGATGATAGACAAGTCAACAGATTCTTAGTGACTTAGTGTCATTGTTGTAGAAGTGAGTGCTGTTATGCTACTACATTGATTATATCTTATTCAGGGAAGAAGATGTCAATATATTGATCTTTCCTATTTCCATAGCTTCAGTATTCCCCTGTGCTAGTACTTCAAATAACCTCAAGCTCAGAGGTCACAAAGAAAGAAGTTTTTGTTTTCTTTTTATATATTATTCATAGTTCAACTTGATGAGAGATGTAAGGTACTATACAATTAGAGACTTTTGTAAATGCTTTTTAAACTTCCCTAACAATCTTTGATTTTTACTCAGTGGTCAAAAAGATAGCATACAGATATTTCAATACAGTGTAGCCCTACCAGTGAAATAACAAAGATGAGAAAGAAGCCAAGTATACAGGAGACAAAAAAATTTCTGTGTAGAGATGCTGATGGCGATCATATTATAAAACAGGTAAAATTAACACCAGTAGGGTGATTTTGTGCCATCTGTATAATTTATTAAGTAATTTTATTTAAACATATGTATTTATTCTGTACTTAGGGTACAAAGCTCAGAATTAGGTTAACAGAAATAACAGTACTATTGCTTTGGTATACATTATTTTCTCTTCTGGCTAGCTGTCTTTTTCTTTCTTACTCATGGGATATCAGTAAAAGATAATAATGTTATAAAACCTACTTTATAGCACAATGATATGCGTATATATCATTGGCCATGTTTTACAGCATGTGTCAACCAACATTATTGTTGCTTTGACTTTATGTTTCCTGGGAAACATTTTAAAATTAATAATGAGAATGGTTAGCATAAAGCACTTTCAGAAAGCAAAGCAAACAAACTTGATATATTTGAAAAGCAAAATGTATTTTATAAAACTGCATTGTATGAGTATTTGTAGTGACCATGTCTAATGTGTGGGTTTTTCATGGTTAAGCATGGGTTAGTGAAGTCTGCAAGAATTCAATAACCTTTGCAAGCATCTTAAACATTGGGAAATAACATAAAATCTGAATTAGATTATAAGGCCTACAGTCTATAATGTTATTACTAACTTCATACATAGATAATACAGCCTTTTCACTGCCAGAATATCTCTGCATGCCTATCATTCTTTTCCTTGAAACAGAGGAAGGTTTAGGCAATTGAATACAGTAACTTTACTAGAAATCCCTTACATAATTTAAAGATAATGTATATTCCCTAGGAAAGTAAGAAACATGAAATATTGGACATACTGCAGAAAATATTGAGTAATATGATTTTTCTGAACACAATGCTTAAACAAAACTAAAAAAATACTTTAAAAATTTGTACACAAAATTGGCTAACTTGATTTATACTATTGATTGTGAAGTGAATTAGACATTCTACATGAATGTCTAATGGTTACTTTTAAAATGCAGAGTAAGTTAGATGTTCTCTGTAGCAGAAATATGCAACTTGCATGGACCAACTACAGCTTATCCTTGGTCTTAGTTTATTTTATAGTGATATTGTAACACTGAGCTTACATCACTTGACAAAAAAAACTGAGGAAAAGCAATTTATAAGAAAGAGTTATTTAGTTTGTCTCATGGCTTCAAAGGTATACATCTGTGGTCTACTGCCTTCATTATTTTGGGCCTAAAAGAAAAGTGAATATCATGGTAGCTGGAGGGTGTAGGTGGAAAGATGCTCACTTCTTGCTGGGAAGGAAACAGGGAGAAAAGAAGGCATCAGTGAACATGTATAACCTTCAGAACTCACCTTGAGTTAGCCGCATTCTTTTGCTAGAACATCTAACAGATTTTCCAACTTCTCCAAAATTTATATCACCAGTAAAAGACCAATTGTTGACCCTGTGAACCTTAGGTTATCATTTCCTGATTACAACAATCTCAACTTCCTGTATTCTTATTCTCCCCCTTTTTACCTCATATGTCCTTTAAGATCTTGGTAGAAAGAGTAATATTTGGATAAATGAGAGGAGTTAAGTTTATAAAAGTTTAAAAAAACTAATATATAAGAAGGTTCCCTATCTCTGTATAGATAAATAGTTCTATAAATATCTAGATGATATATGGATATATACATTGATACATATATATATATATATACTATATATATTAGATATACAGATATATACTTTGAAATATATAAATTAGATATATAGACTATGTATGTATACCTACATGTATAGATAAATATATAGATATATAGATGTAGAGATGTACAGATAGATGATAACATATACATCAGATATATAGATAGCTAGGGCAGTGTTTGCACCAATCTTGTGAAAGTAACAAACCAATATGTGATTTGATTTAAAGACTACTCGATAAGGTGGAACCTGACAGTGCTTGGGCGATCAAAAACCTCCAGATAGATAGCACAGAATCTAGGAAAAACCCAAGTCCTATAACTCTGAAAAAGATGTAGCAATAAAATTGCGTCTAATGACTTTCTGCTCTACTCACAGATCAGTGCTCTGCTCAACCATCATCAGAGAAGATTCCTCCTGCATTAGTTGGGTAAAATATAAAAACCCACAGCCAGACATTATGTAGAGAATAAAAAACATTTGAGCTCTTAATCCTGAATCAGATGTCTCCATCAAATCCTTCTGCTCAGGACTCAGAGGTCCTTGTAGAACAGGTAGAAATATTGTTAGAGAAAGTGGGGATATAGGATACCATGAGAATAAGAAACTTCATTTGGTCAAAATAGATGTCTAGTTGGAGCACTTATCCCTCATTATTTGGTAATTCCATTTAGATTGCTTTCAGATCCCTCATTATTTGGTGATTCCATTTAGATTGCCTTCATATATGTATATACTCTAGTAATTTCTAACGTACTGAGTTTCCATCAGATCCCTTAAATAACTCTTACATATAGTGATCATTTCTTCTAGTCCTTCATCCAACTATCCCCTCACATTGTGCTTTTAATCCTCCCTTCCCTACATCTACATATGTACCCATTTATCCTCCTATCCATTCATTCATCCATGTACCCATCTATCCCGGCATGCATCTATCATCCATCTATCTATGACTATTTTATTTCCCTTTCTGTACAAATGTTACCTAGATCTTTTTACTAGCTCACCTCTGTAATAATATAGATTATAGTTTGGTTATCATTAAACTAGAAGCTAATATCCATACATAAGGGAATATATATATTGTATTTCTCATTCTGTGTGTGCAATACCTCAATCAGGTATTCTAGTTTTACCCAGTTACATAGAATTTCACGATTTTTTTAACTGGATGAGATTTATTTTGTGTAAATATACCACACTTACTTTATCCATTATTCTTCTGAGGGACATTTAGGTTATTTCCAATTATTATCTATTATGAATAGAGCAGCAGTGACTATGGTCCATGGCAAGATGCAATGTCTTTTTTGTATATGCCCAAGAGTGATGTAGCTGGATCTTGATGTAGATCAATTTCCAGCCTTATGAGGAATTATTGTATGGATCACAATAGTGAATGCATGAGTTTGACCCACAAATGCCAATGGAATGTGTTCTACTCCACTGTAGAGCAACTGTAATTGTAAGAGTAATTGTAGAGTGTTTACTTTACATCCTTGCTAGCAAGAGCTCTTCTCTCGATGAATTGAACCATCCCTTATGAAGTAGGTCCTATGTACTTTGCGCCCTCTACCAATAGAATCTATCTTTATGATTCTTACAAATTCTTCCTTTTTAGGTTCTTGCCCTAAGCACTTTGTATAAGTCAATAAAACCTATTTTATAATAAATGTCACAGGCGTTTTGCTACTTTGCTAAGGAGGTTTTATGTAGTCATGCCTAAAGCTTTGTTACGGTAATTGTGAAAATCTTTCCCCAAAGTTGTATTATTCTTAAAGGTGTAGTAAAAATAAATCCTAAGTTCAAACTCTCGAAGTTTTGACCCAGAAACTATAAAGGTAGTGTTTATTCCGCCTGTATTCTATATCCAACATATCTTCTAGCATACCTTAGGCTTATGAAATCACTGACAGTTCATAAGACATTGCAATGAATTGCCAATTTCCCACATGATATTTTCTTCTATTAAAAATACATTTGGCCAAGCCACCCTGAGCAGCCAGCTATCCTAAAGGGACATTAATTCTCCTACCACTTCTCCTGCACCTCCATCAGAATCCTGCACAATATAGGTAAGCCCCCATCTTCCCTGTTCTCTGAACACTTAGGACCAAGCCATGAAGAGACAGCTATCCCAAGGTCATCTACATTCTCTGACCTCTCCTTCATCTCTATCAGATTCCTGAAATACATAGACAAGCTTCCTTTCCTTACCCATCTTGCCTCTTCTATGAGACATCAAGACCAAGCCAAGCTGCCCTAAGCAGACTGGTAGCTAGCCAATGGAGACATCTATTCTCCTGCTACCGCTCTGCCTGCTTCATCACAACTGAGCCTTCTGAATTATAGAGAGCAACAGGTCCAAAACTATATAGCCCAATTCTGATACCCATCAGAGTCCTGCCAAACCAGGACCATTGAGATTCACTCCCCACCCTGTCCCCTCTAAATACCCACTACAACAAGCATAACCAGGGACCAAAATCAGCCAGACCACTGAAAGACCTCAAAAGAAGCCAATCAACAAAAACCAGGCCAATATGACACCTCCCAAATAGAGCTAACCCACAGCAAATTCTGGCTATCCAAACACAATGGAAACACAAGAAAATTGCTCTAAATCTCATTTTATAAAGATGATAGAAGCCTATAAAGAGGAAAATGATAAATCCCTTAAAGAAATACAGGGAAGTAAAATTAAATAGCTAGCTAGAGATTCAAGAAGAGGAAATGAATAAATTCCTTAAAGAAGAACAGTAAAATACAATTAAAGAGATGACAGAAATAAATAAAACTGTACAAGACCTGAAAGTGGAAATAGAAACAATAAAGAAAACACAAACCTGAAAAATTCTGAAGATGTAAAACCTAGGAAAGAGAAAAGGAACATCAGATGCAAGCATCACCAACAGAATATAGGAGATAGAAAAGAGAATCTCAATTACAGAAGACATAATAGAAGAAATTGATATAACAGTCAAAGAATATGTTAAATCTAAAAAAAATTCCTGACACAAAACATCCATAAAACCTGATATATCATGAACAAACCAAACCTAAGAGTAATGGAAATAGAAGAATTTGAAGAGTCCTAGATGCAAGACCCAGAAAATACTCTCAACAAAACCATAAAAGAAAACTTTGTCAAACCAAAGAAGAGATGATTTTAAATATACAAGAATCTTATACAAAACCAATTAGAGTGGACCAGAATGGATGATCTTCTTGGCACATTATAATCAAAACAAAATCTACAGAACAAAGAATATTAAAAGTGGCAAGGGGAAAATCATATCAGAATTTTTTAGAGTTTTCAGTAAGACTCTAAAAACTAAAGGTCCTGGTCAGATATCTTGCAACCTCTAAAGAAACACAGTCAATCCCTCAATCACCACAGATGTAGAAAACACAATACTTCAAGAAAAAGAATCCCTACTCAAACAATATCTATTCAAAAATCCAGTTTTACAGAACCCACTAGAAGGCAAAATCCAACCCAACAAGGATAAGTATTTCCAAGAAAACACATAAAATAAATAAATCTATGTCAGCAAAGCCCAGGAAAGCATGCACACACACACAAATACACACACACACACACTCACACACACACACACACACACACACACACACATGCAAACACACACCACGTTAATATCATCAACATCAAAATAACAAGAAATAACAATTACTAGTAACTAATATCTCTCAACATTAATGGACTCAACTCCTCAATAAAAAGACATAGGATAACAGAATGGAGGTTAAAAACAGGATCCATCCTTTTGCTGTACTTAAGAAACACACCTTAGCAATAAAGATAGACATTACTTCAGGGTAAAGGGATGGAAAAGCAGGTTTGTAAGCAAACAAAGCCGAAGAGCAAGCTGCAGCAACCATTCTAATATCTAATAAAATCAAAAGAAATAGGGAAGGACACTTTATACTCATCAAAGGAAAAATCTACCACGAAGGTAACTCAATTCTGAACCTTTATGCTCCAAACATAAGAGAACACACAATGCTTGTAAAAAGAAGCATTGCTAAAGGCTAAATCACACATATAGCCCAATACATTAATAGTGGAAACTTTAAAACCCATTATCATTAATTGGCAAGAAATCCAGAAAAAAACTAAACAAAGAAATAAGGAAACTAACAGACATTATGAATCAAATGGACCTAACAGGTATCTATAGAATATTTCACCCAAGGACAAAAGCATATACCTTCTTTTCAGCACCAAACAGATCCTTCTCCAATATTGACCGTATAGTCGGTCATATAGCAAGCCTCAACAGACACAAGAAAATTGAAATAAGCATTGTATCTCGGTTCTGGAACCGAGAACATTCAAGGAAATTGTACAACTCTCTACTCAATGATCTCTGGGTCAGGGAAGAAACAAAGAAATTAATGATTTTCTAGAATTCAATGAAAATGAAAAGACAATATACCCATATTTATGAGACATAATGAAAGCAGTGCTAAGAGGACATTTCATCGCACTGTTCCTCCATAAAGATATTAGGAAGTTCTCACATCAGCAACTTAAAAATACACCTGAAAGCTCTAGAAAATTGAATCAAGCACACAAAAGAGGAATAGGTGTCAGGAATTAATTAAAATAAGAGTTCAAATTAATCAGAAACAAACAAAACCATAAAAAGAATCAATAGCACCAAACGTTGGTTCTTTGAGAACATAGACAAACCCTTAAGTAGATTAATCAACAGACAGAGCAACAGTATCCGAATAAATAAAATCAATAATGAAAAGGGATACATAACAACTAACACTGAGGAAATTCAAAAAATCATTAGGTCTTATTTCGAAAGCCTGAATTGCCCAAAATTGGAAAATTATAATGAAATGGATGATATTATAGAAAAATACCACTTATCAAATTTAAATCAAGATCATATTAATTATTTAAATAGTCCCACAACCCTGAAAAAAAATAGAAGCAGTCATTACAAGACTCCCAACCAAGAGAAGCCCAAGGGTAGATTGTGATGGGGAAGAACTCTACCTGACATTCCAGAAAGAGTGAATACCAATACTCCTCAAGCTATGCCACAAAATAGAAACAGAAGAAACACTGCTAAACTCATTCTATAAGACCATAGTCACCCTGATACCTGGTGACAAAGACTCATCAAAGAATAAAAATTTCAGACTGATTATGAACATTATTGCAAAAATACTTAAATACTTGTGAGTGAATACATGAACATGTCAGAGACAATATCTATTAATCATGATCAAGTAGGCTGCATATGTTTTCAGCATATGAATATTTATCAAAGTAATCAAACATAAAAACAAACAAAATTAAACCTCACAGGATTATTTTATTGGTTGCTGAATAAACCTTTATTAAAATCCAACACCCCTTAATGTTAAAGGTATTAGAGAAGACAGGGATATAGGGCACATACATAACATAATCACAGTACTACATAGCCAGGCAATAGTCAACGTCATACTAAATCAAGAGAAATTTAGAGCATTTCCACAAGACAGGCAATTTACTCTCTGCATATCTATTCAATAATACTTGAAGTTCTAGCCAGAGCAACAAGAGAAGAAGTCAAAACATCACTATTTGCAGATCCTATGATAATACAAAAATTATTAGAAATTTGACCAGAGAACACTTAGCTGATAAACAACTCAGCAAAGTGGCTGGATCCAAAATTATTTCAAACAAATCAGTAACCTTCTTTTATACATATGATAAATGAGCTGAGAAAGAAATCAAGGAAACAACACCCTTTACAATACCCACAAACAATATAAAATTTCTTGGTGTAACTCTGACCAAACAAGAGAAAGATCTGTTTGAGAACTTTAGTTCCCTGAAAAAGGAAATGGAAGAAAATATGAGAAGATGGTATTTAATGAGACTATCATGTGTTTTTTTCTTTCAATTTGTTTATATGGTGGACTACATTTATAAATTTACTTGTGTTGAACTATCTCTGCATCTACAGCAAGAAGGTCATGTGATCACAGTGGATGATCTTTCTTGGTGTGTTCTTAGATTGGGTTTGCAAGTGTTTTAGTGAGAATTTTTGCATGTACATTTTAATGGAAATGGTCTGTGATTTTTTTCTTTCTTTGTTCAGTATTTATGTAGTTTCAGTAAATTGTTCCTGGTGGTATCATAAAATGAATATGAAAATATTCCCTTTGTTTCTATTTTGTTGAATAATTTAAGAAATGTTGGTATTAATTCTTATGGAACGTGTGGTAGAATCCCATGCTAAATACATTTGTCTCTGGGCTTTTATTGGTTCACTGACTTTTAATCACTACTTCAATTTCCCTACAGGTTATGGTTCTATTTACAGTGTTTATGTGATATTGATTTAATTTTTGTAAGTCTATATATCAACAAAATTATCCATTTCTTTTAGAATCTCCAATTTAGTGGAGTAGAGGATTTTAATGTATGCCATTTGATCCTCTGTATTTCATCTATGTCTGTTGTTATGTCTCACTTTTCACTTAATTTTGTTCATTTAGACATTCTCTATCCATTTTTTAGTTAACTTGGATAAGGTTTTGTCGATCTTACTGACTTCTACAGAGAACCACCTTTTTTCTTTATTGGTTGCTTTTATTGATCTATTTTTATTGATTTTAGCCCTGAGTTTGATTATTTCTGGCTGTCTACTCACTGTGGGCATGAATTTCTTTTCTCCTAGGATTTCCTGATGTGCTATTAACCTTTATGAGATCTATTTTTTAATGTATAAACTTTATGCTATAAACTTGTCTCTTAGAATAGCTTTTATTGTGCCCCTAAAATTTGAGTGTTTTATATTTATTTTTAGTTAATTATAGTCTTTTTTAATTTTTCTTAATTTCTATCTTATAGCATTGTTCATACCGTAATGACTTGCTCAGTTTTCATGAATGTTTTAATTCACTGCTGTTTTTCCTGTTGATATCCATTGTCATTCTATGGTGCTCAGATAGAATGCAATATGTTATTTCAAATCTTTTTATATCTTTTCAGACTTTTTTTGTGTCCAAATATGTTGTGAGTTTGGAGAAAGTATCATGAGGTGTTAAGAGAAGGTATATTCTTTTAAGTGTAGGTTAAATGTTTTATACATACATCTGTTAGTTCCATTTTGTCAGTTAGCTCCATTTCTCTTTGCATGTCCTATCTAATTGTCAAGAATAAGTGGTTATTAGTGAAAAAGTAGGTTGTAGTACCAATGATACAACTCACAGACTATATGAAAATTAAGAAGAAAGAAGACCACACCAAAGTGTGGACGCTACATTTCTACTCAGAACAGGGAAGAAAATAATCGCGGGAAGTAGCAAGAGACAGAGATCTGGGAAGGAGAGAAGATTGAGTTGAAAAAAGGGGTGTTGGATCAGATATAGGAGTAGATGGGAGAGAAGTACAGAGGATCAGAAATTTGAAAGGAGAGTAACCGTGGGAGAGAAGGAGCTAGGAGTAGCCACTAGAAAGTCCCAGATGCCAGGAACTCACAGGGTTTCCAGGACCTAATAGGGAGGATACTAGCTGAAATACCCAACAAAGGGGAGATAGAACCTGTTGAGATCATATCCAATGGATAGGCACAGTCCAAGATGAGGGATGGGGCCACTCATCCACCTCAAAAATGTTAATCCAGAATTTCTACTGTCAAAAGGAAAACAGAGACTGAAGGAAAGGCCATCCAGAGATTGCCCCACCTAGGAAGAGAAGGATGACCCATATCCATGTGACTTTAAATAGCCATAAGTAGCTATGAATATTACATAAGGGATGGATTATTATAGTACAATTTGTCCAAACTAACTGGGAAGCATATAGCAATATCAATTGGCTCTGAGTTTTTTGGGCATTTTGTGGGTTGAGAATTTACCGATATAAATGTGACTGATAAATTACAAGTGTCTAGAGTTTTGATTTTACCTGGTTACAGGAATTTGTGACAGCTAACCGTGAGGTTGGTGGTTGCTGCACAGAGTTAGCCGTGGAGGCAGTGAGACCACTGGCACCAGAGAGTAGTCTGCACTAGCGTGGGATGGTGCATCCTTGTTTATTATTTAACATAGCATTATCTCTTCAGGTTTTAATATTTCCTTCTTTGTTTGCATGGTTACTGTTTCGAATATTATTTGCAGAGGGGCCTTTCTCTTCTGGTCTCATCTATCTGGCATTATGTTTGTACTCTGATTGATATCTCCTTCTTTAAGTTGGTAAGTTTTTTTTCTAAGATTTTGTTAAAAAAAAATTTGTGGACTTCTTCTTCCTCTTTTCCAATTATTTGTGCCAGGAACTTTTTTTTCACCTTTAATGGCTTTTTTGACCTAGGATTTCATTTCTTCTATTGTGTTTTTCAATGCCCAAGGTTTGCATTTTCATTTCTTGAAATTCTGTTGGTAGGATTACCTCTAAGGTTTCTGTTCAAGTTGCTAATTTATTTGTTTCCAGATTTCCCCAAGTTTAGAATTCTATATTGAATGGATTTCTACTTTTAGGTCTTAAACTCTTTTATTCATTTTCTTTCACTGTTCATGTTTTCATGGATTTCTTTAAGGGTACTTTTTCATTTTCTTTTCAAGGACCTCTATTATATTCATGAATGCTAATTTTAGGTCTTTGTCTTGTGCTTCAATTGTTCTGGGGCTGGCTATAATAAGGTTGCTGGCTATAAAGAAGACATATTGTCTTGGCTGTTATTGATGATGATTTTATACACATTGGTTTTAGGTATATTGGCTTGGGATAGAGGGACTGAAATTTTAGATGCTGTTATCTGGTCTTGTTTTTTTTTTTGTTTGTTTGTTTTGGTTTTGGTTTTGTGTTTTGTTTTGTTTTGTTTTGTTTTTTGGCTAGTTGTTTTGTTCCTTGTGTTCTGTTGAATTCTGTGTTATTGAAGAAACTATAATGGTTGTATGTTGGTTGTTAGAAAATCTTTTGGGGATCCTGATAGCTGTAGCCATAGGTTAATGTGCTTCTACATATTGGGAACTGATACTTAATAATGGTATGGGTTGGGGGCTGAGAGGGTCCACTAGAGGGATGGAATTATGGAATGACCCATTTAAATTTGCTTAATGCCCTCAGCAGAAAATACTGAGAGGCCAGAACAGAAGGTCTCCTACAGGATCTTTGGACTTGGAGGATTGGAGGGAGAAGTGAAGAATTGTAGGTAGCAGAAGTTGCCTATGAGTTCCTAGGAAATCACTGCTCATGGTAAGTGTGGAATAAATTACTGAGTTTTGGGAGAATTTGGAGGGAAAGGTCTGTAACATTCATGGTAGGTGGATACAGAGAAGAAGGGGCAGCCCTATTAAGTGGTATTCTACAGAGCTGGGTCTGAAATTTGGTGACTAGATTTGGAAGAGAGGAAGGGGAGTTGAAGAGCTGCAGTTAGCCTACATACTTTCTGGTAGGATTCTCCAAATTTGTCTAACCAGATTCCTGGTTAGAGCCTGTGGATTCCTATTGAGTACCTGTACAATTAAGGACTAGGATAAATAAAGAAGTCAGGATAGCAAATTTGGAGGGAATGATCTCAGTTATTCTCTGGAGAAAGAATTGAGGGAGGAAAGAGAATGCAGCATACAGTCAGGTGCAGAGCTTAAAATAAAATTAGGGGAATGGATTTGGAGCTAAGGGACAGGTAAAGATATATAGATAACCTACCAGCTTCCATGCTCAGTGTAGCCCTTGAGTTTTCAGGTTCAAACTGGGACGATACTCAGGTATTCTGGTCCTAAGTGTAGTACTGGGTATTTACAACACAGTGTCTTTGAAGGTAGAAGCCATTTCCTGGCATCTTACTTGACAGCTGCAGGGAAATTCGAGGAAGTAAGCAATTTAACAGAAACTAAGATAAGCAGTTATCTGGAAGTAGAGGTTTTCACTAGCAGGCAATTTAACAGACACTAATATAAGTCAGTGAGTACATCTTGACCTTGGGTTCTGGGAATACAGTTGGGAAATTTCCATGGGATTCTCCATCACAGAGATCAAATTCTAGTTAAATCTGAAAGAGTTTTAGGAAGAAATTGTGATGCACTGTCTTTTCGTGCTGTATAAGAGTCTTTCATAGAGGAGCCAGAGCATCCAGTTTCAAAAATCCTTTAAATTAGTCATTTAGAGAAGAATGTATTAGTTTGAAAAGACCTAGAGCTGTAGTACATATAATTAATAAGAGAATGTGTTCACATTCCTACACATTCAGTGCACAAGCACAGAATGAGGCCAGGACAGAGAGGTAACAAAAATACTAAGAATGATGTAGCTTCATACACATGATGTATACAAGATGAATAAGGACAGAGCTATGTGGACAAAATGTGTTTGGTCAAAACCCCTTCCAGAGTATTTTCTAAATTAAAAAAAAAAAAAGAATGCTTTCAAAGTAGTAGGTTTGCACAAAGGTTTTGTTCTTGTTGTTGTAGGGTTTGTTTTTGTTTTTTTTTTATTCTGTTTTCTTTTGTTTTGTTTTTTTTCTGTTGTTTGTTTTTAGCAGATATTTTGGTTTATCCATCCCACTTCCTCTTTTTCCCATGTCTCTACCCACATCCCCAATTAAACCTCTACTTTCCAGCATTCTTTCAACTTACTTGCATTCCGTTATCTTCTGTATATGGCATGAATTCCATTATTACTTTCCCTGTCATACCTTTCCTTCTTCCCCTCCCGTAGGCTCTTTCTCATTATTTTGGCTTTTAATCTCATGTAGTTTTTAATGTTACCTTTTTCCCCCCTGCTTTATTATGGTTTACTTTAGGCACAGGAAAGTTCCCAAGAACCTTAGATAACTCTTGCTTCTTGTAGAACAAACAAATCTCAACCATGACACAATTGATGTTCAAGGCTAGGTTTGCCTTTGCTATTGGTCAAGTGTTGTGCATTGTGAAAAGTTTCATAGTATTACTGGCTTCGACCAGCTAGAGGCCAGAAGTACATGTGTGCCTTCAGATGTAATGTCTCCTTGGAATATGTTTGAACAATATTGGTCTGGTTGGCATTAGTCATGTAACTTCCTCATCTGATACAAAAGATTAAAAAAAAAACGGGAAAGGGAATAACACTCGAAATGTATATAAGAAATACTCAAGTTAATAAAAAAAATAACACTTTCTTCAAGTGTATCTCTCCTTTTCTGATGTAGATGCCAAATACATGTTTGTAAACCAAGTATTAAATTGTCAATTACTACAAACACTAATTAGGAGAGTGACCTGTACAGGCCAAGATACTCTTTAAAAATGGCAGGTCAGTTCTCAACTCAAAACGCTGTCCTTCTAGAACAAGATAGCTTTTCATTTCTGGTTTATACCCCGTTTTTGTGGTATAAGAAAATGTGTCCTGAATATTTGTTTTCATAGGACATGGCTCCTGACCCAGAAGGCTGTCCTGTCAGATTGAGATTAGTGGGTTCATCCTGAAAGAACTTTTATAGAGAAAATACCCATAGCATACATAGAAATCAAATAATGTGGTTTACCCTTCTGTTATAAAATAAGTATACTGTGAAGAAAATAAGGCCCATTTGTTTGTCCTATTTTGATACTGTGTTTTTCCCTAGAAGGCTGGGAAAGCTCATTCCTTGATTTTGAGGTCTGAATTTTTTTTCTTAAATATTTTCCAAGCCTTTTCACTCTGTCATGTATCTTGGAAACTTTCCTCATAGGAGAATGTTGCATGTTCTGTAAACTATATTATCTATGCAGTACTATTAACAATGTAGCTCTCTTTCATACCGATGAATAATCAATGAATAATACTAGTCGAATTCTTGCAATCGAGTTAAGAAGAGAAAGCTTTAATTTGAAGCTGTTGACTACTTATAAATGTAATTGTAGTGCTACAGGTCTAAGCTCTGGTGTTCTGCACATGAACGCACCCTATCTTCTCTACATTGCTACATGCAGGCAGATGAAGAAAATATCATCGTTGGTATGGTCCGTAACTGGCAGAAAAGGAAAGTTCATTAATAATACTCTCAATTATCAGTAAAAGCCCAAAGTCATATTGACTTGCCTATAGTGCTTAGTATTCAGGGTAACTAGAGAGGCACTCTGATCCTGTTAGATGCAAAGACTGCTTATCTGGCCCAAATCGAATTATTTCTAAACAGAATGTAGGAGACCTTTCTCCTCCATAATTCAGCTTCCATTTACACTGGGGTTTGCATCCTTTCCCACTAAACAGCTTCAGACTGACAACTCACAGCTTGGGAGCATTGCTCTTATCATTTGCACACTTTATTTTCGAGGTGATTTGCATGTGATTTACATAAATATGCATAATTGCATTCCTTTGAGGGTCCAGAAATGGATTTCTTTAATCAGGAAGCAGCTCTTAGGATCTCTTGTTAGTGGTGCCATGTAAACTACTACCCTCTGTAAAATCATGTTTTTTTTAAAGAAAAACACATTATTTGGATAATTTTGAGCAATGATCTAAAAATAAGAATACATGGGGAGGAGGGATATTTTAGTTCATCACAGTACTGGGCTGCTGGGAAAAGTCTGCCCTCCCTGATCTTAATTTTGGGAAAATCCAGGTGAAGGTGCTTATTCCTCACTAGTTTTCCATCATCTTGAAAATGATACTAATGAGTAGAACTTTAAAAATTTTTCGATTGACTAGATGACTGGACATGCTCTGGCTCAAAAAAACCCCACATAGTCATCCTCAGAGAAAAGAACCTTTCCTTTAATCTGTACCTTTAGTGCCCATGCTCTTACAACTTAAACACCCCAAAACTAGAGTCAGTGAAATTCATTGTCTACACACAAGAGCCTGTACTCAGGGCCACATGTGTTCTAAAGATATTGTCAAGCCTCAGAGACTTTCCTTCTTATCATTACATAGTTGATGATGTTAAAGGAAATCTTGAGCTCTAAGTGTAGACAGAACAGGATCAGCGGAGGAAGTTGGAAAAAGCCAGTTAGTGGCCCTACCAGGTATAGTTTCAGAGAGCAAGCTTGCTGTAGCTACCTGAAGAATAATGATTAGTTCACAGGACAGCAGAACTTACTTTGGCTCTGTCTCCTGTTTCAACATCTCATTATAGGAGGATTCAGTTTGAAAATTACAAGAAGAAAGATGAAATCCTCAGCAGTCTAATTAAAGCAAGCTTTATTTTCAAGTGCTCCCCGGATTGGCCAGCTGGCTATTTCACCTAAAGTTGGGATTTTAGAGCAAAAGCCCAGATGTGAGGAAGAGTTTTTATAGCTCAGGGGTTGGAAATTTCTAAATAGGGATTTTTACCAGCAAATTAGGTGGGGTTACAGGAACAGAACATAAGCATAACAAGTCATAATGGTCTCCTGAAACAAAGACATGATTGACTTTCCTGGAACAGACAGTACAGAACCAGGTGATATATAGCCCAATCCTTGAAAAACATGAGTTTAGTTATGAACAGGAAAGAACTGAGTTTGTCATTACTACAAGGTGGCTTTTAAGCCTAAAATGGAGGCAGGCTGGTTCTTCAAAGGCAGGCTCTTCTTATAGGTTTCATCAGTCTTGACATTCAATCTGGAAGTAATGATAAATCTTGGAGTAACATTTATGAGAATCTGTTCCTTCAATAATGGTTCTACCCAGCTTATGTAAGCAAGCAATCTCCAACTAACCATGATACGTTTGATATTTGTGCTTAGAAGCTCATATAAATTATATATAACCATTAGATTACTTTGGATTTTGAGTTTAATATTATTGATTCTTTGATAATTTTATACATGCATTTTATTCAAATTCATACCAACTCTGCAAAGATTTGAACTTGATCTTCTGAGCAGGCAATGTGAGTGTAGTCCTCTGGTGAGATGCTGGGCAGCAGGACTGAGAGTCAGCCCTCCAGCCAATCACAGAAACACAAGGAAAACCAAGCAGCACTCTCTATTTGCTGTACCTCTGATACAAGATATTAGGATTGGTGTGCTAAATAAAATGTGCAGTTTTGATATTTTTGAATTTCCTTTGAGCTAATTGTCTATAACTTCATCATCAGCTAAAGAGTACTTGTGGTTCTGTTCCATTCAAACTGAATGGAGCAGAAGGTTCTCAGTTGATCAATGATTTTGCAAATACCAAATTTCCCCTCAACCCCAGTTCTATAATGCCTATGTGATGTGCAATCACTTTGGTTTACTTCAGCCTCTTCAGACCAGGTGGGATGCTGACTCTGTACCCTGTTTTTCCAAATGTAAAGCCCAGGAAATACTTTGCAAATATGCTGGACATGTGGGATCCTCTTCACGTGGACATCTCTCCAGGTGACCTTGATTTCTACAAACAACAGTTCTAAAATGGGGGAGGGTGGCATTTTTTTTCTTTATATACATTTTGTTGCCTGTTTGAGAAGGACACATTTACTCACTACCACTTTATATTAACAAATGCCTATATTTTAACTTTAGAAATACTAAAAACACAGTTTTCTCTTTTTCTTCCAACTTCATTTTGTAATTTTTGTAACTTTAGATAAAGCTACACTTGAATCTTAATATTTTTAGGTCATTACGGATAATATCAAAGAAGTTAGGTGAACATTTTGATTAACATCACATAATTGGTGACCTGGTTAAAATTAACGCAAGAAAATTAATTTTTGCAAATTAGACATAAAGTTATATGATTTCTTAATGTTGTTAATTAAAACTCATTTAATCATTGTCAGCTTATTCATTGCTAAGATTGGGGCTTAAGTAATAATATAGCCACTTTTAGTGATTTCACTAATATTCAGTTTTAAAATTCTATATCTTAGGAGATATTACTGAATTTTATCCCTCAAGTGGTATTTTCATGAGAAAGTTATAGGACATATCTTATTTATTCAGATATCATTTGAACTTATAGAAAACAAGCATATTGTCTGTCTTATTCAGACTCTGATTCTGACAAAACACACAGATTAGGAATTAATGATAAATACAATTATATTACATAAAATCCTGAAGTGTTCAATCAGACTTTTGGCATGGTCTGCAGAAGACCAGAGAACTACTTTTGGACTTCAGCCATTATGATCTCTCATGTGGTGAAATTAGAGATCTGTAAAGACCTTCTTTAGAAATGAGTTTATCATGTTCATAAGGACTGAACACTTTAGAATTAATTACATACCAAAGACTCAAATTCCTAACATGTCTTAACAGAAAGGTGATGTGAAGACTCCTTCACAGCATTATACATAAAAGCATGCCTAAAAGCTGAGCCACGATGAGTTGGCTGCAGTCGAGTGGGGGAAAGGTTAATGTAAATATTGTCCCTCGAAGCTTCCTCTGGAACTCCTGCTGTTAGGTCCAAACATAAAAGGGAGGAACATATATGATCGTATGATCTGCAAATAGGGATAATTTGATTTCTTCCTTTCATGTTTGTTTTTCTTTCATTCTTCTCTCATGTTGTTGTTATAAATAAGACTTTTGGCACTATATTAAACAAAGATACAGGGACTGAGAACCCTCTTTTCTGTGATATCTTTAAAGAAGCTTCTTTCAGTTTTTCCTCATTTGCTATGATGCTACCTATTTCTTTGTCATCAATAACATTTATAAGATTGAAGCATATTATTATTATATTTGGATTTTTATTAAGAAGGCATGTTAAACTATATTAAATGATTTTTTCTGTATCTGCACAGAAATCCATATATTTTCTGTGTAAATTTTATTTATTGTGAGATTTTCATTTGTTTGTCCAACAAGATCAAGCCTAGTAATCATAGACTGATGTCTTTGAAACAGTAAGTCAAAATAAAACTTTAATCCTTCTACTTGATACACGTATAGTACTTGTCATGGTAACAAAAAACTGTCTAGTATATAAAATCATCCTTCATTACGGTAAGCCCGCTACAAGTTGCATGAAATAAATACAACTTTAAGTAGAGCATTGTTTGATTTCACCCAAAATATAAGCAGTAATTGATAAGTGATCAGGTTTATTTGAATGAAGACTAGAAATTTGAAAGATGATTCCTATATTAACAAATCTTAACATTTTGAAAATTTCCATTGAGGAGATGAAATCAAGTTAAAGGATACATGAAATTATCCACTGCTGGATCAGTGACAGCTAGGCAGTCTGTCTATAATGACAAAGAGTTTATGAGAATGATGAACAATGTTTAGTTTAGCTTGAGGTCCACAATATGAGAACCCCCTACACTATTGGCATGGCCAGGAACCAGTGACTAAATAGTCTAGAGTCCTAGGGTAGAACCAAATACCACAAGCAAAGAACAAACAAAGAAAAGAAACTTCAAAAACTGAGACAATCAAAACTGTACTGTGCCATGCCACGATTCCATGTAAGAGCAATAAGAAAAGTTGGACTTAGGTCATTATTGGTTCTTTTACTTGGGATATAAAATTTAATTTGAAACAAGGCCAATTGTCTGAGAGGTTCTTCAATCTTTTCTTGCAAAAATGAAGTCTGTTCCTATGTCTGTCAAGAAGAATGTTCATCATCCAGTAACTGTTCTCGTTGAATTCAATGTAACATAAATCATAGCTATTACTGAAGAGATAAACCTGTGTACTAAGTACACAGCTGAATTTACATAAATTTTATAATTTATATTTAAGAAGCTATGACTTATTATTTTAAACAAATTATGCAGAAATGAATAATTGCTACTAGTGTTGCATATATACCACCCAAATGGTGAATTCTGACAAGGAATAGTTTTTCTTTCCTTTTTGACAGCTGTAAAAATAGACAAGTTTCTTGTTTTGTTTCATTTTAATTTTAAGTTACTTTGAGACACTGGAACAGCTGGATTATAGCTACTTCACATTCATGAAGCCTGTAATTTGCTCGATCACATGACATATTCTGACAAATTTATGAAATAAATGATACTACCGTAGTGTTGTAAATGAGAAAAAGCAAGAAAACGATACTCAAATCAAGTGATCAGTAGCATATCAAAAATATAGGAAAAGGGAAAAATTGAACTTTTCGATCTCTGAATTCTAGTTTTTAATTCTGATCTACTCTGACTCCCTTCTCTTCAGTGGGATCAGCCATTTGGTCAACACAGTCTTTTGAATCACTTTACTCTGAAGAACATGTGGCCTTACTGAGCATTATATTTTACTGATTCAAAGAATTTAAGGTGAGTGAACCCTTTCTCAATGGCCTCATTTTAGAAACTGTGTAAAAGGTCAAAGTAAGAACTAACCCTAGAGTATACATAATAGTGAAAATGGGAAATAATAAATTCCTAGGGTGATGATACCCATTCTGTGAGTCTTTTTCTCTTATAGCAAACTTCACTATTTACTAAGAAGCAGGGAGATGATTTAGCCTAAGGAACAAGACTGATTCCCTGGAATTTGATTTAAAGGCCTTAGAGAGGATAGAGGAATGGAGAGAGAGCTCAGTGCTGGACCATTTTCATTCCATGAACAGGAAGTGCCTTTGATCCTTGAATACTTGCCTATTATACCCAAGACTTTTGCCTTGATTTCAACCATGAGAAACTAACTACACACACACACACACACACACACACACACACACACAGAGAGAGAGAGAGAGAGAGACCCCAAAAGACCACCAAATAGAAGCTAGAAGTCTTTTCTCTAAGAGATATATGCTTGAATAAGTTTCTTGGACTGCCAACAGACATATTGTGTGATTTCTGGAAAAAGTCTCCTTCAGAAGAATATGGGAGACCAATCACCTGATAAAAAGATGACAAAAAGTCAGTGAAGACCAGATTACGGAGTGTTATTTCTAACGGTTTTTGTAGCTAAGTACATGCTTGGTGTTTCAAGCAATTTTATTTCAAGCACTAGATTGTGGTGATATAACCCGATTCCTTTTTGCCTGTATATTGTGTGGATATGGATACCAGTGTGAAAATAAGGCTGCAAAATTAGAGTGATATTTAATCATACTACCAAATACATAAAATTTGTTATTAGAAAACATGTTGCTAAGTACTCTAAAATGACAATGGCCATTTCAGAGGCTCTCTGAGTACTGAGAAACAAAAATGGCCCCCATAAAACACAGAGATCTGCCAAGTTAACATTGCCTAAAGTTTAGATCATATATCACAAAAAAAACTACATTGGTACATACTTGGCAATAAGAAACATAAATTAAAATTTCCAGAATGCATTTTAGTAAAATTGGGCAATTTGTTCTTATGCACTTCATTTGTTTGTCTTATTCCAAATCATTTTCCTTTTCTTGTTTTAGAAATTGATGAGTACTGCTCAGAAAAATTGCTATGAAAATGTTTATATAGATGCCTATGATTTTACACAAAAGGAAATTGAGGAAGTAACTTCTCACCATACTAGGAAGTAAGCACCAGCAGAACAAAGAAGAATGGCTCAAAGACTATGAAATATTCGATAGAAGCAGGAAGAAATGTGTAATATTAGAGAAAACTTAGCAGACACAGTTTCAGATGCTTACAGGAGAAACAAATGTAAAATTTTAGAGATAGTGATACTGAATATCCAAAGCTCTTGTATTAGTTTAAAATTTAAAAGTTTATAAAGCACGATGAAAGGGTGACCAGAGTACTGACCTTTAGAAACTGCTTCTCCTGAAAATCAGTGACTACTTACCCGGGTTCACAAATAACTAAAAGCAGACTAGATCGCACCCTGAACGTTTTACTAAGCACAGGTTTTTATATTTTACCCCAGGTCCTCCTCTGCTTATACCTAGCTCCAAAGTGAAAACGGGTCCGTGAATCTTTTATTTGTGCTTCCTAGAGTAAGCACTGATTAAATCTATATTCTCTATTTTTATTATTATTCACTTTTTAAAGAGGTTAACTTGTCAAAGTTCTTGGAAAAAGGCTTTTGTCATAAATGTTGGTATTTAAAGATGCTTGTTTGAGGGAAGAATTCACTGTTTATTTCTGGATGTCCTAGAATTTGCTTTGTAGACTAAGATAGCCTGAACTTGGCAACATCTACCTTCCTCTCCCTCCCATGTGATAGGATTAAACAATGCACTTCCATGCCTTTCTGGTGTTTGGAGCTGAAAAACAAAACAAAGCAAAACAAAGACAAAAACAAATTTGTTGGTGTCATACATTTTAAAATGTAATATGGATTGGTAAAGGGAATAATTGGAGGACATAGTATTTTTAATGAGTAATGTCAAGTTCCAACTTTGAGAAGGCTTTAAATAACCTTGGGGAAGAGACTTGGTAATGCTGATAGATTTTCTTGATTAGATTTGTTGAGTAGGAAAACATACCCATCTGAGCTTCACCATTCTCCAAGCTTGACTCCTGGACTACAAAGGGAAGACAAAACTGGGAGAGCACAAATATTTATGTGCCTCTGCTTTCTGACTGTAGGTAAAATATGACCAAGTACATCTAGCTCTAGCTTCCATTAATTCTATGCCTTATATGCTTGACCTGTTACTCCATATAACACCCCCTTTCTTTAATTGTTTTAGCATGTATTTTTTTAACCTTCTGACAAAAAAGTCACACCCCCCCCACACACACACGGGGACTGGGGTGGGGACTTCGTATCATAAGCAGGGTTTTTCTATGTTAACATGTTGTTCATAGGCATTTGAAAGTAATATGACCTATGTTCTTAGAAGAGTTAAATTGTATTCATAGATAAGAACAGTGAATAGCAAAGGAGCCATAGACTAATTATTACACTCTCTCTGAAATTTTCTCTACAATGAGACTCTCCTTACATGTGAAGGTTTTACTAGTCCAAAATTCCAAATTACTGTGCATTTGCACCACCAAGTTAAAATGATCTGAGAATCACATGCTCAGGGTTATTACTGTAATAATGCCAATTCTGCAACAAATTTTGTGAATTAGTTTCTTTACTGTTATTATGGTAAAATTTTTACAAAAACATATTTAGAAAAAACAAGGTTTTATTTAGTACACAGTTTAAGGGTAAAGTTCATCATGACAATAGAAACACAGAGGAAGGAGCTTAAAGTAGCTGGTCCCAATTCATCTGCACAAAGAAAGCATACAGTAGTGGATGTTATTGGTCACACGGCTTTATTCTTCTTATGGAGCCCTGACCTCTGTTTAGGTAATATTGCCATCCAAATATAGGCTGGGTCTTTCGACATCAAAAGACATAATCAATATAATTTCTTATCAGGATGCCAACGGGCAATTTTAATCTGAATAATGCATCAAAGGCATGTCGAGAAGTTTACCTTCTAGAAGATTACAGAACCTGTGAGGTTGATAATCAGTTTTAACCATCACAATAAATACATCCATTAGAAATATAAATTGTTCAGCCTTGAAGTTTAAATTAGATTTTCAGACACAGTGAATGATCAAATGAGATACAAAATGTTTTAAGGGATATAATGAAAATAAATACATATTGATCACAAAAAAAATAATGAAAAATATTCACAGTAATTCAAATAACCATTGCATATAAGATAAATTTGGGATTTTCTTAGAACAGAGAGATATGTAGATGTGTTTACAAATTTAATATTGTTTATCAATATATATTAGCAGAAACAATAGTATGACAAAATGTCATAGTCATAATATTTAGTGAAATGAGCAAATAAAAATTATTCCACATTTTGGGGTTCTACTAATATAAATTTCAACTGCAGTTAAAGTGTAAGAAGCCAAAGTAAGTACTAACCTTGGAGTGTACATAGTAAGGAAACTGGGAAATAATAAATTCCTAGGTTGGTGATATCCATTCTGTGAGTCTTTTTCTCCATATAATGTTTGTAACACAAATGAGTTGAATTTCTAATAATATTTCCAGTTTGTCTATGTGAATGTGATATATCAATAATATATTTTTTCAAGAACATGAGAGAATTTTAAGTAAATGAAAAAGTTATTAAATGATGCCTATATTACTGTGAGGACTATGCTGTCTTAGCATCAAATAATAAGTATTTAAATAAAATCCACTGTAAAAAGGTAAGTGCACCAAAACTTCATAAATTATGAATAAAATATAACTGTTCAAGGTCAGAAGACTCTATCATACCCAACTGCACATAATCTTAAGATTTCTTGCCTAGTACAACTTGATGCTCATATCTGAGGCCATACCGTACAAACCCTTCACTACATCTTAATCCATAGAAAAATAACAGCAGTTATCCCTTTCCTTATCTGAACAGAAATCATTTCAGTTATACCATTCATGAATCAGCAAAGTATACACACAAAAAAACTGAGTTTCTACCACTGCCTGGCTGTTGGAATACTATGCACATCAGGATAACACTAAACAAAGATCTGTGTCTTGATTAGGATGTTAATACTGTTAACAGACACCATGACCAAGGCAAGTCTTATAAAGACACCATTTAATTGGGGCTAACTTACAGGTTCAGAAGTTTAGTCCATTATCATCAAAGTGGGAACATGGCAGCATCCAGGCAGGCATGGTACAGGAGGAGCTGAGAGTTCTACATCTTCATCAGAAGGCTGCTAGCGGAATACTGACTTGTAGGATGAGTGTCTTAAAGCCCACATTCACAGTGATACATCTGGTCCAACAAAGCCATACCTACTACAACAGATCCAGACGTTCTAATAATGCAATTCCCTGGGCTGAGCATACAAGAACAATCATATTCTACTCTGTGGCCTCCATAGGCTTGTTCAATCACCTGAATAATATTAACATAAAATAATGCAAAATACATTTAGCCCAACTTCAAAAGCCTTCATATTCTATAGCTGTCTCAAAAATGTTAAAAGCCCAAAGCTCAAAGTCTCTTCTGACATTCAGCCAACTAGGTTTCACCAATAGCCTCTCATTCACTCTCTTTCTGGCATCAAACCTCAACTTCCTTGAATGACCCCTTCAGTCCTGGGCCATCAACTACAACTGAGGTCAAACCTATACCAATAGTCTTAAATGGCCTCTCTCAGTGCCAAGCCTCAGCTGCTCTTCATGACTCATTCATGCCTTCAAAACCAGTACCACATGGGTGTCTCTTACACATTAACAAATAGAGCTGCAGCACGAGGTACAGCCTTTGCTATCTCTGGAACACAGTTTCTTTGTGCTCTCAAAAAGCACTTCACATACAATTTCACCTCAGTCATGCAGTCTTTTTTTAATCAGTCTTTTCTTAGCTCCAGTTAACCAGCATCAATTGTCCCTGTATTCCCTATTTTTTTCCCTCTCTCTCTCTAAGTGGAAGATCTGTATGACAAGAACTTTAGTCTCTGAAGAAAGAAATTGAGGAAGATCTCAAAAGATGGAAAGATCTTCCATGCTCATGGATTGGGAGGATTTATATAGTAAAGATGGCCATTTTGCCAAAAGCAATCTACAGATTCAATGCAATCCCCATCAAAATTACAACTCAATTCTTTATAGAGATAGAAAGAGCAATTACCAAATTCATTTGGAATTACAAAAAACCCAGGATAGCAAAAACTATACTCAACAATAAAAGAACTTCTGGGGGAATTACCATCCCTGACTTCAAGCAGTATTACAGAGCAATAGTCATAAAAATTGTATACAGGAAACACAGCTCAGTAACAAAGACAAACAGATTCTACCTCAGAGTAAAAGGATGGTAAACAATTTTCCAAGCAAATGGTCCCAAGAAACAAGCTGGAGTAGTCATTCTAATATTGAATAAAATCGACTTTCAACCAAAAGTTATCAAAAAAGATAAGGAAGGACACTACGTATTCATCAAAGGAAAAATACAGCAAGATGAACTCTCAATTCTGAATATCTATGCTCCAAATTCAAGGGCACCTATATTCGTAAAAGAAACCTTACTCAAGCTCAAAGCCGACATTGAACCTCACAGAATAATAGTGAAACACTTCAAGACCCCGGTCTCAGCAATGGACAGATTATGGAAACACACTAAACAGAGACACAGAGAAACTAACAGAAGTTTTGAGCCAAACAGATTTAACGGATACCTATAGAACATTTCATACTAAAACAAAAGAATATACCTTTATCTCACCACCTCATGGTACCTTCTCCTAGACTAATAGCTTAAAAAAAAAAAAAAAAAAAAAAACAGGCCTCAACAACTGCAATATTATTGAAATTGAAATAATTCCATGCAATTCCTTGCATCCTTTCAGATAACCACTGTCTTCAATAAAAACAAAAACGACAGAAACACACACATACACACGGAAGCTGAACTACACTCTACTAAATGATAACTTGGTCAAGAAAGAAATAAAGAAAGAAATTAAAGACTTCTTAGAATTTAATGAATTTGAAGGCACAGCATACCCAAATTTGTGGGGTACAGTGAAAGCCATGTTATGAAGAAAACTCCTAGCTCTTAGTGCCTTGAAAAAGGCACCAGAGAGCGCATACATTCGCAGCTTGACAGGACAACTAAAGCTTTAGAACAAAAAGAAGCAACTACAACCAAGAGGGGTCGATGACAGGAAATAATCAAACTCATAGCTGAAATCAACCAAATAGAAACATAAAGTATTACACAAAAAAATCAACAAAATCAAGAGCTGGTTCTTTGGGAAAATCAACAAGATAGATAAATCCTTAGCAGCCTAACCAGAGGTGACAGAGAGAGTATCCAAATTAACAAAATCAGAAATGAAAAGTAAGACTTAAAAACAGAATCTGAGGAAATACAAAAACCCATCAGATCCATATATATCCTGTACTCAATGCAACTAGAAAATCTGGATGAAATGGAAAATTTTATCGACACATACTAAGTAACAAAGTTAAATCAGGGTCAGATAAACCATCTAAACCATCCCATAACTCCTAAAAAATAGAAGCAGTCATTAAAAGCCCAGGACCTGATAGGTTTAGTGCAGAATTCTATCAGACCTTCATCAATGATCTAATGCCAATACTGTCCAAAATATTTCACAAAATAGAAACAGAAGGAACACTAACGAATTCCTTCTATGAAGCCATAATTATGCTCATACCTAAACCACACAAAGTCCAAACAAAGAGAGCGATTTTGAGACCAATTTCCTTATGAATATCAATGCAACAATACTCAATAAAATTTTCTCAAACAAAAGCTGAGAACTCATCAAAACAATCATCCATCATGATCAAGTAGGCTTTATCCCAGGGATGCAGCGATGGTTCAAGAGACAGAAATCTATCAATGTAATACATAATGTAAAACAAAACAAAACAAAACAAAACTCACAGAAAAAACAACCCACAAGGTCAACTCATAACATTCTGAGAAAGCATTTGATAAAATTCGATATGCCTTCATGTTAAAACTCTTGGAACCATTAGGAATTTAAGGACTGTAACTAAACATAGTAGAAGTAATAGATAGCAAAACAGTAGCTAATATCAAAATAAATGGAGAGAAACTTGAAGCAATCCCACTAAATCAGGGATTTGTCAAGATTGTGCACTGTCTCCCTAGCTATTAAGTATAGTACTCAAAGTCCTAGCCAGAGCAATCAGACAACAAAGAGGAAAAAGGGATACAAATTGGAAAGGAACAAGTCAAAATATCACTATTATAGATGATAAGATATTATACTTAAGTTCTACGAGAGAACTACTAAGCCTGATAAACAACTTCAGCAAAGTGGCTGGATATAAAATTAATTCAAACAAATCTGTAGCCTTCCTTTGTTCAAAGGATAAACAGGCTAAGAACGAAATTTGGGAAAGACAACCTTCACAGTAGTTACAATAAACAAAATACGTCAGTGTTACTCTAACCAAGCAAATGAAAGATCTGTATGACAAGCATTCCAAGTATGTGAAGAAAGAACTTGAAGAAGATCTCAGAAGTTGGAAAGACCTCCCATTCATATTTATTGGCAGAATTAATACGGTAAAAATGGTCATTTTGCCCAAAGCAGTCTACCAATTCATTGCAATCCCCATCAAACTTCCAACTCAATTATTCGTAGAGTTAAAAAGGTCATTTTGCAAATTCATTTGGTATAACAAAAAACCAGGATAGCAAAAACTATCCTCAACAATAAAAGAACTTCTGGGGAAATCACCATCCCTGACCTCAAGCAGTATTACAGAGCAATAGTGATAAAAACTGTATGGTATGGTATTACAGAGACAGGCAGGGAGATCAGTGGAATATAATTGAAGACCCAGAAATGAACCCACACACCTGTGGTCACTTGATCTTTGACAAAGGAGCTAAAACCATCCAGTGGGGGGAAAATAGCATTTTCAACAAATGATGCTGGTTGAACTGGTGGTCAACAGGTAGAAAAATGCAAATTGATCCATTCGTATAGTCCTGTACAAAGCTTAAGTTCATCTGGTTCAAGCACATAAAACCAGATAGACTTAAACTAATAGAAGAAAAAGTGGGAAAAAACCTTGAACACATGGGCACTATGGAAATTTTCCTGGGCAAAACACCAATGGCTTATGCACTAAGATCAAGAATGCACAAATGGGACTTCATAAAACTGCACAGCTTCTGTCAAGCCAAGGACACTCTCATTAGGAAAAAACAGAAACCAACAGATTTGGAAAAGATCCTTACCAATCCTACATCTGATAGAGGACTAATATCCAAAATACACAAAGAGCTCAAGAAGTTAGACTCATGATAGTCAAATAACCCTATCAAAAAAAAATAAAAGTATAGAGCTAAACAAAGTATTCTCAGGTAAATAACATCAAATGGCTAAGAAATACCTAAAGAAATGTTCAACATACATAGTAATCAGGGAAATGCAAGTCAAAATAATCCTGAGATTACAGCTCACACTGGTCAGAATGGCTCAGATTAAAAACTCTGGTGACAACAGATGCTGGCAAGCATGTGGAGAAAGAGGAATACTCCTCCATTATTGGCGGGATTACAAGCTGGTAGAACCACTCTGGAAATCAGTCTGGAGGTTCCTCAGGAAATTTGACATTGAACTACCTGAGGACCTAGCTGTACTAATCCTGAGTATATACCAAAATGATGCTCCAACATATAACAAGGACACATGATCCACTATGTTCACAGCAGTCTCATTTATAATATCCAGAAGCTGGAAAGAACCCAGATGCCCTTCAACAGAGGTACGGATACAGAAAATGTGGTACATCTAAACAACGGGGTATTTACTACTCAGTTATCAAAAACAAAGACTTCATTAAATTCATAGGCAGATGGGTGGAATTACAAAATATTATCCTGATTTAGGTAACCTAATCACAAAAGGATAAACAAATAAACAAACTCCCCCCCCCCAAAAAAAAACCACACACATGGTATGTACTCACTGATAAATGGATATCAGCCCAAAAGCTCAGATTAACCAAGATACAATCCACAGACTACATGAAGATCAAGAAGAAGGACAACTAATGTGTGGGTACTTCAGTCCTTCTCAGAAAGGGGAACAGAAATATAGGAGGAGATATGGAGACAAAGTTTGGAGCAGAGACTGAAGGAATAGCAATTGTGAGCCTGCCCTGCCTGGTAATCCAGCTTATATTCATACGGCTACCAAACCCAGACTGTATTGCTGATGCCAAAAAGTGCTTGATGACAGGATCCTAATATAGCTGTCTCCTGAGAGGCTCTGCCAGAGCATTACAAATATAGAATTAGATGCTCACAGCCAACCACTGATTTGAGAACGGAGTCCCCAATGGAGAAATTAGAGAAAGTATTGAAGGAGCTGAAGGGATTTGTAACCCTGTAAGTACAATACCAACAACCAGAGCCACCAGGGACTAAACAATCATCCAAAGAGTTCACATGGACAGACTCATGGCTACATCTGAGTATATAACAAAGGATGGCCTTGCTGTGCATCAGTGGCAGGAGAAGCCCTTGGTGCTGCCAAGTCTCCATGCTCCAGTGTAGGGAATGTCAGGGAGGGGAAGCAAGAAGGAGTGGTGGGTGGGTGTTGGGAACACCCTCCTAGAAGCAGGGGAGGTGTAGAAAATGGGGGGTTTATGGACAGGAAATTGCGAAAGGAGATAACATTTGAAATATTAATAAAAATATCCAATGAAAATGATAAATATATTCTTTCATAATTTGCTTTTGTCTAAGCATTTAATTGTATTGAGCAAAGAAACTTTGACAAGAAAAAGAAGGGTAGGATGTATTTCAAGTAAAAGCAAATAGGAAAAGAAAGTAGACATTCCTTTTCTAATGTCTGAAAAATCAAAATATTCCTTAGGCCAAGGGTAATTGGAATAGATGACTTTTCATTCTGATCAAAGTAACAATTTGCTTCAGTGACATCATAACTGTAAAATTATACAAACCAAACTTGTGTATCCCAAATCCTGTGACATGAATACTATTTGATACAAAACTGTAGATGTATATCACAACTGTGGTTATGAGTAACTTCAGTACCCAATTTTTTTGCAGTGACATTGTCATTAACATACATTTAAAAAATAAATACAGAAATTAAATTATACCACTGGTCAAATGGACCTAACAGATACATATAGTATATTTGCATGACACTACAGAATGTACATTCTTTTCAGTAGCCAATAAAACTTTCTCAGAAGTTACTACATATTTGGACACAAAGAAAAATCACTACCAACAAAAAAATAAACAGAAATGACTTTGGGTCATCTATCTGACAACATTGAGATACAGCTTGAAAAGGAAATTATTGAAATGGACAAACACAGGTAGATAAAACAAGGAAGAATGAATGAGTCCTTGAAGAGATTAAGATAGGAAAAAAAGCCTCCTGATCTAAATGCAAATGACAGCTAAACATTTCCACACTTTTATGATGCAACCAATGTACTAATAAAACTCAGAGCTCCTAATTCTTATATTTAAATAGAAAATAATAATAAACTCAAATAGTTTATTGATGTACCTTAAGGTCTTAGAGAATGAAGTAATCTTCAAGATGTAGATGGACGAGAACTTTAAAATAAGAACAAAAATTAATAACATGGAAACAAACAAAAAGCACAAAGAACCAATGAAAACATGAACTGCTTTTCTTGAGAAGATAAACAAGATTGATAAAGTCTTAGCTCGGTTGAAGGAAAAGATCGCAGAGGAAACTCAGATTAAGAAATTAATCGTGAAAAGAGCCAACAAAAGCCCATATCAAAGAAGTTCGGAAAACATAAGGGTACATTTTATAAACCTATATTCCACTAAGTTGGAAAAACTAAAATAAATGAATTACTTTCTATGTTTTTGACCCACCAAGGTTAAACCAGGATGAGACAAATAAATTTAAAAGACCTGTAAAAAGAAAAAAGATTGAAGTAGTAATAAAAATTTCTCTCAACTAAAAAAGCACAGGTCATGATGTACTCATAGCAAAATTCTAATGCACCTTGAAAGAAGAACTACAATCAATGTTCCTCAAGCTACTCTATAAAAGAGAAATAAAAGGCGCACGTCTACTCTTCTTATATAAAGCCAGTATTATTCTAATTACAAAACCTGATAAAATGCGTTGCAAAAAAATAAATAAATAAAACAAGGACCAAAATTCCCACTAAAAAACAGAGGAAATCAATCTCAACAAAAATATATTATAAATTGAAATCTTCAACACAGAAAGTTACATCTCCGTAATAAGTGCTATATCAATACTCTTATAGTAAAGGTCATTATGGCAAATTGAAAAATATGCCTCAACTATTTCCCCTTAAAGTCAGGAATAAGACAAGCCTATCAACTGTGTTAATTTCCTACTCAATATAGTGTTAGAAAACTTAGCAGTAAAATAAGAAAAGCAAACAAAAGATATACAAATAGGATTAGTAGTCAATGAAGTCTTGTTTATAAATGATACACTACTATATATATATGAGACCTTATTGAGTAAATCAGAAAACTGTTTCATAAATGATAAACACCTAACTGTGAGGTGACATAATATAAAAATTAACATATATAATCGGAATATAGCCTTTGTATATAGTGCTAAACATACTGAGAAGAAATCAGGAAAATAATCCCATTAATAATAGACTAAAACACTAAAATACTTTGTAATAAACCAACTGAGGAGGTGAAGAATCCATAATAAAAAGTTTAAAACTCTGAAGAGAAAAAATCAAGAAAACCATTATGATTAAAAATCTATCCATCTATTAGCTGAAAAGTATTAATAGTATGAAAATAACCATACTTCCTGCAATAGAGTACCACTTCATTTCTATTCAAAATTTTCATTATTTTCTCCAAATAGAGAAACAATCTTAAAATTCATATTGGAAGACAAAATGTACCAAATAGCCAATGCATTCTAGAGGAGAAAGAATAATATTAGCATTTCCATACCTGATGTCAAGTAATACTGTAGAACCATGAAAATAACAGTATGCCAATTGTGTAGATCAATAGAATAGAAGACTAGTACATAAGTCCAGGAAATTATAATTACCTGATAATTGGCAAAAATACCAAAAAAATACACTAAAGATAGTGTCTATATACAGAAGAATGAAAGTGAGATCCTATGAACCAGATGAACTACAAAAGGGCATAATAGTAAGATGTACCAAATATGTGAAAATTAGTGCAAGTATTATGGGGTCAACCAATTGCTTTTTGATTGGATTTGAAACCCCATTCGTAAGAGTGTATTCATACTTAAAACTGTTAATCCAACCAAATATGAATGACTAGGGTGGTAACAAGGCTTAAGTGGCATGAGAAAAGGACTTACTATTGTTTAAAATAAATCGACAGAGTCAAGCTGCCTTCTAAATATCTATGTTTATGTGCATAAAAAACTTCAATGTTCACTATTAATTGGAGAAACTCCTCTTTCCAATCAATGACATTGGCTGATCCAGGTACTAAGAGTATGGGTGGTTGAATGTTCCTCTGTAAATAAGTTATTTATGCCCCTCTTTCTAATAATATTCCTGGAAACAGGGAAGTGAGAAAGGAAAGCTGAGGAGTAGCGAGAGGTTTTGAAATACTCCCTCTAGGCATGACACAATCATATTATGATTATCCCAATCATAAATTCGCAGCAACTATGGTTGGCTGCACTTCCCAAGACCTATTACTACCCCGTCAGTTTTGGGGAAGAACTCATAAGGCTAAATTATTGGGTAACAATGGTTTTAAGAGAAGTGGGTTTCATTATCTTCAGCTGTGTTGTCTGGTCAGGGTCAATGGAATGACACATGATGATGCACTATGCCTTGGAAAACTGCGAAAGAAGCTTCAAGGAAAAAAGCAGAGATCTTTTTACCTCAGGTGCATTTTGTTTTGTGGACAGATTTCAAGTATGATTTTATGCCTCCTATGTTAAACATTTACATTCAATTTATGAGATGTTTGTTCTCACTGGATGATAAACCAATAGATATAGAACCCAAACTAGTCTATGTACCCTGAAAGTGGACAAAATTTTTGCCTTGCTTTCTTGCTCTCCCAGATATAATTTACAGTATGTGCCAGACAATTATGTTTACATTGATCTGTCCTAAGAACGTTCTGGGAAATGGCTTCTCTGTCAATATTTACTATGCGCTTGCTAATATTTATTTACATGTTTTTATGACCACATTTTTTTTTCTGAACTGAAAATGTTCCTCATATTATTGCTTTCTTTGCTACATAAATGTATAAAAGTACAGTAAAACAGAAGTAAGGTCTGTCTACAACACTAGGCTGCAGTTTGTCCGTTTCTTTCAGTTCCTGAGATCTCATGTCAAGTAGACATAATCTGCAAATGTTGGCCAAAAAGTAGACATGTGTAGCAATTGGTAAATTAGTTCACTCCATTGCCTAATTCTATACTTGTCTCCACACTGATGTTCTTGGTTAAACTCAGTGGGCCTCAAAACATTAAAACAAACAAAAGAGAGAAACATGAGAAAAGGACCTATATGCAAAGAGAGATAGGATCAAGATAAGGCAACTTCGGGGAAAAATAATTGTAAGGTATTTTATACATGCATGCATTAAATTGTGAGAAATATAATTAATAAAGACAGACATGTATAAGTTCTCCAACAATGCACACAAAAGCTAAAAAAGGATGGGGTAAAATTCCTTATTTTAAAGTGAATAAAGTACATGATACAACAAGCAAAATTGTGAAACAAGATGACTCAGCGATCTTTCCTTTTAACAGTTAAGGAAACAGAGCATTACTGCAGAAACAAATGATACCTAAGGAATTTCATTATTAGACCTACATTAACAGAAATATGGAGATAATTCTTCAAGTTAAAATGAATAATACAAGAACAAAGGATGTATGAAGCTCACTGGTTGGTAACAGTAAAAATATTTATTTGAATTATAATACCATAATGCTATAATGGAAATATAAAATGAATTTATTTTAAATCTCATATGAAAGGCAAACAATAGTCTGGGGATATAAGAGAGTGGTGAAGTGCAAATTAATAAATGTGAGGCATGGGATTCTGTCCTTAGTATTCTCAAAAATAAAGTGTGTGTACACCAACTTTTTGATATGTATTGAAAACACAGTGGTACAAAAATATGACATATTATGATTAAGTATGAAGGGGGGACTTTAAGACTATGTGTATATGACTAAAGTTACATTGGTATTAGCTTCAAATTAAAAGGTAACGATTTTGATAAAATTAGAAAGGGAAGAGATGGTGTGAAGAACTCATGGAGTGGGAACAAGAAAGGGACAACTGTTGGATTGTAAATAAATAAAATAATTTAATATAAAAAAGTTAAACACGCCCTGTATAAGCCCATGAACAATAAAGGGTATACACAAAATAGATAAAGAGAAAAGTATCAGTATATGACACCAAAATTTTCTATAAATTGCAGTGCAAGATTATAATATTAGAAGGAAATGATAGACTGTAGACTATATAAAATTAGTATATTGAAAACACTATGTCAATGATTATTTTAATGTAATTAAATAATTACTTAAATCTAAGTCAGTTACCAAATTTTTAGTCAAAGAATAGCAAGCAGATGAAAGACGTTTCGCTCCAGTACAATGTCTATTAAAGCTTATTTTAGCCTTAATGATGTAGACTGAAAGTGAATGGATGGGCTAGCCAAGCCAATGACTTAGTGACCAAGGAGAAGCATTACAGCCAAAATATCAGACAAAGTAGAATTTTAGTCAATACTGTACAAGTAACAAAGACAGTTCCTTGTTTTAAAGGGTCAGCATATCAAGATGGTGTAGCCAAAGTTGGAATGCTTAAATGAAAGATCCAGATATACATGGAGAAACAGGAAGTAATAAAGCAGGAGTCAATGCCATTAGTACCCCTATAGATAGATAATTCTCTGAGTGAAATCCTGTGCAATCTTGGCAACTGTCCTATATCAGTGGTCAATATATAAAATGTTGTTTATTGATCTCCAACGGAAGGAAATACATTAAAATTCATTAAATGCATTAAAATACAAACGGAGGGACCATAGCTCTATATAATGTTTCTACAATTATCCAAAAAGTACATGAAAAATAACAGTGCTGTGTACCTTGCGATATGCTACCCAATCCTGCTCTTTGATGGTTGGTTTTCTATAGGAAATTTTAGACATGGGGTGTATAATGTGAATACCCATACAGTCTCTTTGTGAAGCCTAAAGCCTTCTATCACTGACTGCCAGCTGAAACAAAAACATTCGGAATACTGTGTCCCAAAGCTCCTTGGTAAGAAAAGTAAAAAAAACTCAAAACATAAAAAAGCAGAAAACTCAGAAAGTTTTTCCTGAATATACTTGACCCGTTAACAGGGGAAGGAAAAACTTACAGTTGAAAATTAACCAAGAAATATCATGTGAACTGTAGCTCAGTCAAAAAACCTTATTTAACACTTTAAAGAGAAAATCTCACCCCTCAAGTCTCCTATAAAGTCTCCTATACCCCAGCATATTAAATATATATATGGAAAATCCTATTTAAGAACTCTAATTTATTACTTTTATTAAAATGGAGGAAAAATTTGTTATTTGTTTTTTTTTTTATTAACTTGAGTATTTCTTATATACATTTCGAATGTTATTCCCTTTCCCGGTTTCCGGGCAAACATCCCCCTCCCCCCTCCCCTTCCTTATGGGTATTCCCCTCCCAACCCTCCCCCCATTGCCGCCCTCCCCCCCCATAGTCTAGTTCACTGGGGTTTCAGTCTTAGCAGGACCCAGGGCTTCCCCTTCCACTGGTGCTCTTACTAGGATATTCATTGCTACCTATGGGGTCAGAGTCCAGGGTCAGTCCATGTATAGTCTTTAGGAAGTGGCTTAGTACCTGGAAGCTCTGGTTGCTTGACATTGTTGTACATATGGGGTCTCGAGCCCCTTCAAGCTCTTCCAGTTCTTTCTCTGATTCCTTCAACAGGGGACCTATTCTCAGTTCAGTGGTTTGCTGCTGGCATTCGCCTCTGTATTTGCTGTATTCTGGCTGTGTCTCTCAGGAGCGATCTACATCCAGCTCCTGTCGGTCTGCACTTCTTTGCTTCATCCATCTTGTCTAATTGGGTGGCTGTATATGTATGCGCCACATGTGGGGCAGGCTCTGAATGGGTGTTCCTTCAGTATCTGTCTTAATCTTTGCCTCTCCCTTCCCTGCCAAGGGTATTGTTTTTCCTCATTTAAAGAAGGAGTGAAGCATTCACATTTTGATCATCCGTCTTGAGTTTCGTTTCTTCTAGGGATTTAGAGTAATTCAAGCATTTGGGCTAATAGCCACTTATCAATGAGTGCATACCATGTATGTCTTTCTGTGATTGGGTTAGCTCACTCAGGATGATATTTTCCAGTTCCAACCATTTGCCTACGAATTTCATAAACTCGTTGTTTTTGATAGCTGAGTAATATTCCATTGTGTAGATGTACCACATTTTCTGTATCCATTCCTCTGTTGAAGGGCATCTGGGTTCTTTCCAGTTTCTGGCTATTATAAATAAGGCTGTGATGAACATAGTGGAGCACTTGTTTCTTTTATATGTTGAGGCATCTTTTGGGTATATGACCAAGAGAGGTATAGCTGGATCCTCAGGCAGTTCAATGTCCAATTTTCTGAGGAACCTCCAGACTGATTTCCAGAATGGTTTTACCAGTCTGCAATCCCACCAACAATGAAGGAGTGTTCCTCTTTCTCCACATCCTCACCAGCATCTGCTGTCACCTGAGTTTTTGATCTTATCCATTCTCACTGATGTGAGATGAAATCTCAGGGTTGTTTTGATTTGCATTTCCCTTATGACTAAAGATGTTGAACATTTCTTTAGGTGTTTCTCAGCCATTCGGCATTCCTCAGCTGTGAATTCTTTGTTTAGCTCTGAACCCCATTTTTTAATAGGGTTATTTGTTTCCCTGCGGTCTAACTTCTTGAGTTCTTTGTATATTTTGGATATAAGGCCTCTATCTGTTGTAGGATTGGTAAAGATCTTTTCCCAATCTGTTGGTTGCCGTTTTGTCCTAACCACAGTATCCTTTGCCTTACAAAAGCTTTGCAGTTTTATGAGATCCCATTTGTCGATTCTTGATCTTAGAGCGTAAGCCATTGGTGTTTTGTTCAGGAAATTTTTTCCAGTGTCCATGTGTTCCAGATGTTTCCCTAGTTTTTCTTCTATTAGTTTGAGTGTATCTGGTTTGATGTGGAGGTCCTTGATCCACTTGGACTTAAGCTTTGTACAGGGTGATAAAGATGGATCGATCTGCATTCTTCTACATATTGACCTCCAGTTGAACCAGCACCATTTGCTGAAAATGCTATCTTTTTTCTATTGGATGGTTTTGGCTCCTTTGTAAAAAATCAAGTGACCATAGGTGTGTGGGTTCATTTCTGGGTCTTCAATTCTATTCCATTGGTCTATCTGTCTGTCTCTGTACCAATACCATGCAGTTTTTATCACTATTGCTCTGTAATACTGCTTGAGTTCAGGGATAGTGATTCCCCCTGAAGTCCTTTTATTGTTGAGGATAGCTTTAGCTATCCTGGGTGTTTTGTTATTCCAGATGAATTTGCAAATTGTTCTGTCTAACTCTTTGAAGAATTGGATTGGTATTTTGATGGGGATTGCATTGAATCTGTAGATTGCTTTTGGTATAATGGTCATTTTTACTATATTACTCCTGCCAATCCATGAGCATGCGAGATCTTTCCATCTTCTGAGGTCTTCTTCAATTTCTTTCCTCAGTGTCTTGAAGTTCTTATTGTACAGATCTTTTACTTGCTTGGTTAAAGTCACACCGAGGTACTTTATATTATTTGGGTCTATTATGAAGGGTGTCGTTTCCCTAATTTCTTTCTTGGCTTGTTTCTCTTTTGTATAGAGGAAGGCAACTGATTTATTTGAGTTAATTTTATACCCAGCCACTTTGCTGAAGTTGTTTATCAGCTTTAGTAGTTCTCTGGTGGAACTTTTGGGATCAATTAAATATACTATCATATCATCTGCAAATAGTGATATTTTGACCTCTTCTTTTCCGATCTGTATCCCCTTGATCTCCTTTTGTTGTCTGATTGCTCTGGCTAGAACTTCAAGAACTACATTGAATAAGTAGGGAGAGAGTGGGCAGCCTTGTCTAGTCCCTGATTTTAGTGGGAGTGCTTCAAGTTTCTCTCCATTTAGTTTGATGTTAGCAACTGGTTTGCTGTATATGGCTTTTACTATGTTTAGGTATGGGCCTTGAATTCCTATTCTTTCCAGGACTTTTATCATGAAGGGGTGTTGAATTTTGTCAAATGCTTTGTCAGCATCTAATGAAATGATCATGTGGTTCTGTTCTTTCAGTTTGTTTATATAATGGATCACGTTGATGGTTTTCCGTATATTAAACCATCCCTGCATGCCTGGGATGAAGCCTACTTGATCATGGTGGATGATTGTTTTGATGTGCTCTTGAATTCGGTTTGCCAGAATTTTATTGAGTATTTTTGTGTCGATATTCATAAGGGAAATTGGTCTGAAGTTCTCTTTCTTTGTTGGGTCTTTGTGTGGTTTAGGTATAAGAGTAATTGTGGCTTCGTAGAAGGTATTCGGTAGTGATCCATCTGTTTCAATTTCGTGGAATAGTTTGGATAATATTGGTATGAGGTCTTCTATGAAGGTTTGATAGAATTCTGCACTAAACCCGTCTGGACCTGGGCTCTTGTTGGTTGGGAGACCTTTAATGACTGCTTCTATTTCCTTAGGAGTTATGGGGTTGTTTAACTGGTTTATCTGTTCCTGATTTAACTTCGATACCTGGTATCTGACTAGGAAATTGTCCATTTCCTGAAGATTTTCAAGTTTTGTTGAATATAGGTTTTTATAGTAAGATCTGATGATTTTTTTAATTCCCTCTGAATCTGTAGTTATGTCTCCCTTTTCATTGCTGATTTTGTTAATTTGGACACACTCTCTGTGTCCTCTCTTTAGTCTGGCTAAGGGTTTATCTATCTTGTTGATTTTCTCAAAGAATGAACTTTTGGTTTTGTTGATTCTTTCTATGGTCCTTTTTGTTTCTACTTGGTTGATTTCAGCTCTGAGTTTGATTATTTCCTGCCTTCTACTCCTCCTGGGTGTATTTGCTTCTTTTTGTTCTCGAGCTTTTAGGTGTGCTGTCAAGCTGCTGACATATGCTCTTTCGTGTTTCTTTCTGCAGGCACTCAGAGCTATGAGTTTTCCTCTTAGCACAGCTTTCATTGTGTCCCATAAGTTTGGTTATGTTGTACCTTCATTTTCATTAAATTCTAAAAAGTTTTTAATTTCTTTCTTTATTTCTTCCTTGACCAGGTTATCATTGAGTAGAGCATTGTTCAATTTCCACGTATTTGTGGGCATTCTTCCCTTATTGTTATTGAAGACCAGTTTTAGGCCGTGGTAGTCCGATATCACGCATGGGATTATTTTTATCTTTCTGTACCTGTTGAGGCCCGTTTTTTGACCAATTATATGGTCAATTTTGGAGAAAGTACCATGAGGACCTGAGAAGAAGGTATATCCTTTTGCTTTAGGATAGAATGTTCTATAAATATCTGTTAAGTCCATTTGGCTCATGACTTCTCTTAGTCTGTCTACATCACTGTTTAATTTCTGTTTCCATGATCTGTCCATTGATGAGAGTGGGGTGTTGAAATCTCCCACTATTATTGTGTGAGGTGCAATGTGTGTTTTGAGCTTTAGTAAGGTTTCTTTTACGTATGTAGGTGCCCTTGTATTTGGGGCATAGATATTTAGGATTGAGAGTTCATCTTGGTGGATTTTTCCTTTGATGAATATGAAGTGTCCTTCAGTATCTTTTTTCATGACTTTTAGTTGAAAATTGATTTTATTTGATATTAGAATGGCTACTCCAGCTTGCTTCTTCTGACCATTTGCTTGGAAAGTTGTTTTCCAGCCTTTCACTCTGAGGTAGTGTCTGTCTTTTCTCTGAGGTGTGTTTCCTGTAGGCAGCAGAATGCAGGGTCCTCGTTGCGTATCCAATTTGTTAATCTATTTCTTTTTATTGGGGAGTTGAGGCCATTGATGTTGAGAGATATTAAGGAATAGTGATTATTGCTTCCTGTTATATTCATATTTGGATGTGAGGTTATGTTTGTGTGCTTTCATTCTCTTTGTTTTGTTGCCAAGACGATTAGTTTCTTGTTTCTTCTAGGGTATGGCTTGCCTCCTTATGTTGGGCTTTACCATTTATTATCCTTTGTAGTGCTGGATTTGTAGAAAGATATTGTGTAAATTTGGTTTTGTCATGGAATATCTTGGTTTCTCCATCTATGTTAATTGAGAGTTTTGCAGGATACAGTAACCTGGGCTGGCATTTGTGTTCTCTTAGGGTCTGTATGACATCAGTCCAGGATCTCTGGCCTTCATAGTTTCTGGGAAGAAGTCTGGTGTGATTCTGATAGGTCTGCCTTTATATGTTACTTGACCTTTTTCCCTTACTGCTTTTAATATTCTTTCTTTATTTTGTGCGTTTGGTGTTTTGACAATTATGTGACGTGAGGTGTTTCTTTTCTGGTCCAATCTATTTGGAGTTCTGTAGGCTTCTTGTATGTCTATGGGTATCTCTTTTTTTAGGTTAGGGAAGTTTCCTTCTATGATTTTGTTGAAGATATTTACTGGTCCTTTGAGCTGGGAGTCTTCACTCTCTTCTATACCTATTATCCTTAGGTTTGATCTTCTCATTGAGTCTTGGATTTCCTGTATGTTTTGGACCAGTAGCTTTTTCCGATTTACATTATCTTTGACTGTTGAGTCGATGAGTTCTATGGAATCTTCTGCTCCTGAGATTCTCTCTTCCATCTCTTGTATTCTTTTGGTGAAGCTTGTATCTACAGCTCCTTGTCTCTTCTTTTGGTTTTCTATATACAGGGTTATTTCCATGTGTTCTTACTTGATTGCTTCTATTTCCATTTTTAATTCCTTCAACTGTTTGTTTGTGTTTTCCTGGAATTCTTTCAGGGATTTTTGCGATTCTTTCAGGGATTTTTGCGATTCCTCTCTGTAGGCTTCTACTTGTTTATTAATGTTTTCCTGTGTTTCCCTAAGGGAGTTCTTCACGTCTTTCTTGAAGTCCTCCAGCATCATGATCAAATATGATTTTGAAACTAGATCTTGCTTTTCTGGTGTGTTTGGATATTCCATGTTTGTTTTGGTGGGAGAATTGGGCTCCGATGATGCCATGTAGTCCTGGTTTCTGTTGCTTGGGTTCGTGAGCTTGCCTCTCGCCATCAGATTATCTCTAGTGTTTCTTTGTTCTGCTATTTCTGACAGTGGCTAGACTGTCCTATAAGCCTGTGTGTCAGGAGTGCTGTAGACCTGTTTTCCTCTCTTTCCGTCAGTTATGGGGACAGAGTGTTCTGCTTTCGGGCGTGTAGTTTTTCCTCTCTACAGGTCTTCAGCTGTTACTGTGGGCCTGTGTCTTGAGTTCACCAGGCAGCTTTCTTGCAGCAGAAAATTTGGTCTTACCTGTGGTCCCGAGGCTCAAGTTCGCTCGTGGGGTGCTGCCCATGGGCTCTCTGCAGCGGCAGCAACCAGGAAGAAATGTGCCGCCCCTTCCAGGAGCTTCAGTGCACCAGGGTTCCAGATGGCCTTTGGTGTTTTCCTCTGGTGTCCGAGATGTGTGTGCAGAGAGCAGTCTCTTCTGGTTTCCCAGGCATGTCTGCCTCTCTGAAGGTTTAGCTCTCCCTCCCACAGGATTTGGGTGCAGGGAACTGTTTATCCGGTCTGTTTTCTTCAGGTTCCGGCGGTGTCTCGGGCAGGGGTCCTGCTGCTCCTGGGCCCTCCCCCACGGGAGCCCAGAGGCCTTATACAGTTTCCTCTTGGACCAGGGATGTGGGCAGGGGTGGGCAGTGTTGGTGGTCTCTTCTGCTCTGCAGCCTCAGGAGTGCCCACCTGACCAGGCGGTTGGGTCTCCCTCTCACGGGGTCTGGGAGCAGAGAGCTGCTGCAGGCCAGGATCTGCGGGTGTGGGACTTCCGGTAAACACAGGAAGTGCCCGGTCCTAGAGGAATTCTGCCTCCGTTTGTCCAGAGCTCACCAGGCAGCTTTCTTGCAGCAGAAAAGTTGATCTTACCTGTGGTCCCGAGGCTCAAGTTCGCTCGTGGGGTGCTGCCCACGGGCTCTCTGCAGCGGCAGCAACCAGGAAGCTCTTATTTGTTTTTTAAAAGGTATTTAGCACATAGTAAATAATAGCCACTGTTGATTAAAGGATTATGGCCTAGTGAAAAGCACACAAAATTAAGAAAGTGAATCACGTGCTCAGAACCTTAAACATACCAAAAGCATCATGTCTTAAAAGGTTACAGCATTGGCAGGTATCCCCAATCTCAGGACTACAGGGCGATACTGCTGATTTCAGGACTTTTGGGAGGCATTGGAGTTTTCAAGAGGAGTGGCAAGTTGGAGTTCTTCCAGCCCAGGAAGCTATGTCCTTGAGAACTTCAGGATGCTCTACTCTTACTGCTCTGTTTTTCTTTCTCTACCATTCCAACTTTCTCATAGGGAGACAGGGGCTCTGTTCTACAATGCATTTCTGGTCATGGTGGGCAGCTTCACCCCAAACCCCCAATCAAATATGAACCGAGGCCTCCAAATCTGTGAAGCAACACAAACTGTTTTCTCTCCATCAGCCTACTTATCTTTGGCATTTGACTAATGTAATGACTACAAGGAAGTGATCATCACCTGGATTGCTTAAGTTAAGGATACATATAGGAGAAAGAATTGGAGAAGGTATTGTAAAGAGCTTTGAGAGGCTTCAAAAATGAAGGTATCCACTGAATGAACAAACTTCCATGTTCCCAACCCCAACTCCCCATCCACAGATGACAGACATATCTGGAAGGCTGGAGGGAAAGGGGGATACCATGCACAAATTCGATACAGGACCTGAGGTTGGCAGAGGGATTCTCTCTCATAGACTGTCAACGGTATTTGAAATTGAGTCTTTGGGAAATTATTCACTATGAGAGTGTTGGGAAGAGGAGACATAAGTTCAGTACAGAATAGTGAGTTACAAGACAATAGAAGTAAAAGGGATAGAAGGTGTATAGGGTGTATACACTGCTAAACTTGTAAAGAAAGTACATAAAAAGGAAGGTAACACAAAATGAACAAGTGGAAGACCTTTATTAGAAGAGTTACAGGCTCACAGCCACAGACAGCCATGATGAGAAACAGGAATGGGAGAGCATTGTGACGTAAAAGAGATAAAGCCAATAAACAGCATGAGAGATTCCTGAAGAGAGAGAGATTCTACAATCCCATAGCAGAAAACAAATTTATGACTCTTACTAGTTATCAGTGGGCTTGCACTTGACCAAGTGACCTACTTGGGCTTAGACAAGGTAGCAGCAGTCATGAGGCAAGAGGCACTTGCCAAGGTCAATAAATGTTTTTGGTGTCAGAAAAGGGACTAAAGGCCACAAGACTTTGCCATTATGTGTGTGTGTGTGTGTGTGTGTGTGTGTGTGTGTGTGTGTGTGTGTGTGTATGTTTGAGAAAGACACAGAAAGACAGAAAGACACAGAGAGACAGAGATAGAGAACATTGAGAAATTGGTCCCTTAATTATCTAACATGTACTGAATTAGAAAAATAAAATTCAGAACCATGATAAACCCCTGATTCTGGTGCCTGTTTTTGCTTTTGTTTATTGGAATAATGGGGCTAAAGAAAGGTCTCTGTCTCTCTGTACCTGAGTGAACTTTTAGGGCATCACAGTCTACTCAAAGTGACTCCTTAAGAGCTTCACAAAAAGAGTTTCTGGGAAATTTTTAAAAGTAAATGTTCTTCCAGGCTGATAAGTAAGATATATATGCCAAAGAAACTGCCTGAAGGGATTTGTGTGGCTCTTAGCATTTGGAAATCACTAAACTAGTTGTGACTATAAGGAATGCATCTTCTAGGGGCCAGTGAGATTCTTAAGTACTCATGTAAAAGTGAAAGGAGGTAACTGACTCCTCAAAGTTCTCCTCTAGCATCTACACTTTTCATGACATATGCACACCACAGCATGCATTTAAACACACCACACACAACATATTAATAAATAGTATTTGAAGTATTTTAGAACAACAAATGGTCTGATCTCGAATCAAAGTTCAATATAGCCAAGCAACAGATTACAATTAAAAAAAAAGTAATGGTTTCAACAAGTGTAAGTGCTGTTAAGATTATGAGTGACTTACATAGATGTATTACCAAATTTGATGATAAAGAAATAAAAGGAATGTCTTACTGTCTGACATTGTCAGTGCTCTTTGCCCAAACTAGAATCAAGTACAACTAATGTCTTCTAAGACAAGCTTTGTGTGGATGAATGAGAAGTGAGTAGACAACAGTGTGCAAAAACTATATAGAAGCAAAATGAAAAGAAGAACTCTATTCTACAGACATACAGAATGTTGTCATGAGTTTCAATAAACTTCAGTTCAAACTGTACTAGGGAGAAAGATCAGTCATTTAAGCCAAATGTGCCATAAACGAAAAGATTGTACAATTTTAAAATTGCATTCAAATTAAAGCATCACAGATTTGTGTTCTGTATACAAGATTATATATATGGAATGCTGCTCACTTCATTCATAATTTATAGGTATATAATTTATTAATATTAAATGGGTATACATTTTTTCTTTTGTCCCCATAAATAGGGTTCTGGAAGTAGAGGTAATCTCTGCTTATGACTGTGAATTGTTCCAAATTTAACTCTGAACACAAATCCATGCTCATAGTATGGTCTCCCTCCATATAAATATTACTCTTTATTTTATTTTAGGCAGTGATGTAGATTCTTGATTGATCTTGATTTTTTCCCCAGAGGAGACTATGAAGAGGATTCTTAAGGAAAGATTTTTAGTATGAGCATTTCAAAACTCAGTATCCCTCTCTATCCGGACTGATAGAAGCACTCTCACCCACTAAGGTGTAGGAAGACTTATTTCCTCCTTGTCAATGATAAGAAGTGACTGATGTGGCGATAGACACAGATTCTTTGTTACTGAAAACTATGATGCACAGTGACAGCTCTCTTTTCTTTTTGCTATTTCTCTAGTAGATGTCTGCTAGAAGAACAAAAGCCCACCCCATGAAGTCTGTGTGAAACTAGATTACATAAGTCAATTCAGGTCAATCCAGTTACTTACATTAAACCCCATTCTATTTGCCTAGGGAACCTTTGTAACACATTTGATTCTGATTTTAAATTGTATCACATTGATTTAGATAAAAACATTTAACACGTGTATAGTTTATAGTATGTTTATGATTTGAATATAAAATTCAACCTGCAAAAACATGTTCAAAAATTCCCTTTGTAGATGTAGTGGCTATTGTATGATTAGTCCTACCCTACTCACAAGGCTATTAACTTTATTAATAGCCTTTATTAATAGCACATACTAAATGGACTGTCCAGTGAGAGGCCCACCTGGAGGATGTTTATCATGGATTTGAAGGATTTATTTTGGACCGTGACTCTTCCCCTAACTTACCATGAAGTATACAGTTTTCTTTTGCTATGACCTTTGTCCATAGCCTCCACCATGTTCTGCCATTCTCTAGGCCCAGAGTCAATAAAGCCAAGTTAACACAGACATCTAAATCTAGGAGGCAAAATTATTCTTTGCTCTCTATTGAGTGTCTTTTATAGTTTGTTTCAACAATGAAAAGCTGGTCTTAAACTTTAAAAAACGTCAACTTTTTCCATTATACTGTTTGAATGATCTACTACAACTTGCTTGACAGTACAAAGAAAGATGGCTGATAAAGACCTTAATGGCAATGAAGTTTACTCTTGCTGTTCACTGGCTAAGTGAAGTTTCAAGTGCAGCCTAACTGTGAGTGAGTCACACTACTGCAATATGTGACAGCAGCTATGACTTCACGTTATCATGGAACAGTGTAGCCTGGGTGACATTTGTCATTTAATAAGTGAAATTCTTTCGATTCTTGTTAAAGTAAATGACACTAAAATGAGGAAGATATAGGGGAATGTGTGTCATTATCAAATCCTAGCTTTGCATGTGAATATCTAGGAAAGCAAAAAAATATACTTTTGTGTATATAATAGGTAAGAAAGGAAAGAGAAAGGTACATAAGATTTATGAAGCCATTGGGGAGCTATGGACACTGTTGTACAAGACTGAATGAATATCCATTTGGCTTTTGACATTTATCTAGAGCCTTAAAGAAAGATGTATTTAGAATCAATTATCATCACAATATCATTATAGTTTTGAGGGTAACAAGTACCAGCAAAATTCACAAAATTATTGATATTTTAAGACTGATATTAGCATTTGAAAATGCTATGGGGGTTGTTAACATCAGAGCCTGAGCCCAGAAAATCCTAACACCTAGGAGATGTTCAGGTTTATACAGAAAGAAGAGGTACTGATAATTAAACAATTCTGGCCAAGGCATAGACCATTATCATGTTCTCATATTCAGTCTCTCTTGTAAGGTAATCTGACATGTTGACAAATCTATGGAGAATCTCTTTCTTGGGAGAATACAACTTCCTCCTCTGGGGTGGCACCAGGTTATAGATTTTTTTCTTCTCCCAAAATGAGACTTCTGAAGAAATTCCAATTCCTTCAGGACTATTGTTTAAATACTCAGAAAAAGGGAGAAGCATATGTGACTCTGTATAACATTTTCATTACTGTCAAGATAGTCAGATTCACAGTAAGGCACCTAAAATGTTGAGGGGGAGAGAGAGAAAGAGAGAGAGAGAGAGAGAGAGAGAGAGAGAGAGAGAGAGAGAGAGAGAGAGAGGACGAAAGGAAGGAAAGACCATATTAGGAGAAAATTTCCTGAGTCCAGCCATCATAGGTATATATTCCATCTGTCTTACAAGGCAAAACTGAGTTCATGTTCCCAGGTTCCAGAATCAGCTCCCATCCTGCATCTCCAGATATTTTTCTTTTTAAATAATATTTCTTTATTTATATTTCAAATGTTATCCTCTTTCCTGGTTTCCCCTTCAAAAACCCTCAATCCCATCCCACTCCACCTTGATCTATAAGAGTGCTTCCCCACTAGACCACCCACCCATTCCAGCCTTGTCTCCATATCATTCCCCTCCTTACACTGGGGCATCTACCATTTACAGGACCAAGGACCTCCACTCCCACTGATGCCATATAAGTCCATCCTCTGCTCCATATGCAGCTGGAGCCATGGGTCCCTCCATGTGTTTGGCTGGAGGATTAGTCCCTGGGAGCTCTTGGGTGTCTGGTTGGTTGATATTGTCGTTCTTCCTATGGAGATGCTAACCCCATCAGCTCCTTCAGTCCTTCCCCCCAAATCATCCACTGGGATCCCCATGCTCATCCTGATAGTTGTCTGCAAGCACCTGCATCTGTATTGGCCAAGCTCTGGCAGAGCACCTTAGGAGACAGCTATATCAGGCTCCTGTCAGCAAACACTTCTTGGCATCAACAATGGTGTCTGGGTTTGGTGACTGCAAACGGAAAGGATCCCCAGGTGGGGCAATCTCTGGATGGCCTTTCCTCCAGTCTCTGCTCCATTATTTTTTTCTGTATTTCCTTTAGATAGGAGCAATTCTTGGTTAAAATTTTGGAGATGGGTTGGTTGCCCAATCCCTCAAACAGGGGCTGTGCCTAACCTCTGGATGTGGTCTCTACAGGTTCTCCCTCCACTTTGTTGGGCATTTCAGGCTCCCAGGTTTCCTGGTATCTGGGATTTTTGTGGCTCCCCTTATTTTGTCACTCATTGATACACACTTCATTTCTTTTTCCTAACTATATGTACATCTCCCCTCTCTCCTAACATACCTGTTCCTGGGCCCCTTTCCCCTCCTCCCCTCTTCCTCTCCTTCTCCTCTTCCTCCTCCCTTCCTTCTAATACCCTTCCACCCTCTACTTCCCATAATAATTTTGTTCCCCCTTCTAAGTAGGACCACAGCATCCATACTTTTGTCTTCCTTCTTCTTGAGCTTCATATGGTCTGTGAGTTGTATTATGGGTATTCTGAGCTTATATATATATATATATATATATATATATATATATATATATACACATATATATATATGTATATATATACATATATATATATGTGAGTGTGTGTGTGTGTGTGTGTGTGTGTGTGTGTGTGTTCCTTTATGTCTGAGTTGCCTCACTCAGGTGATATTTTCTAGTTCCATCCATTCGTCTAAGAATTTTAAAGTCATTTTTTTAATACCTCAGTAGTACTCTGTTGTATAAATGCATCACATTTTCTGTACTCATTCCTCTGTTGAAGGGCTTTTGGGTACTTTCCAGCTTCTGGCTATTATAAATAAGGCTGCTATGAACATAGTGGAGCACGTGTCCTTGTTAAATGTTAGAGCATCTTTTGGGTATATGCCTAGAAATGGTATAGCTGGGTCCTCATGTAGTACTGTGTCCAATTTTCTGGGAAACTGCACAACTGATTTTCAGAGTGGCTGTGCCCGATTGCAATCCCACAAGCAAGGAGGAGAGTATTCCTCTTTCTCCACATCCTAGTCAGAATCTGTTCTTACCTGAGTTTTTGATCTTAAACATTCTGATTTGTTTGGGGTGGAATCTCAGGGTTGTTTTGATTTGCATTTCCCTGCTGACTAAGGATGTTGAACACTTCTTTAGGTGTTTGGCTTTTTTTGCTTTGCTTTGTTTTCTTTCCATTTGAAATTCCTCAGTTGAGAGGTTTTTTTTTTTTTTTTGTTTAGCTCTGTATTCCATTTTTAATTAGGTTATTTGGTTTTCTGGATTCTGACTTCTTGAGTTCTTTGTATATATTGGATATTAGCCCTCTATTCAATGACACTCTTTACAATAGTCACAAATAATACAAAATACCTCAGTGTGACTCTAACCAAGCAAGTGAAAAACTGTATGACAAGAACTTCCAGTCTCTGAAGAAAGAAATTGTCCATCTCAGAAGATGGAAAGATATCTCATGCTCATGGATTGGCAAGATTAATACAGTAAAAATTGCCATCTTGCCAAAAGCAATCTACAGATTCAATGCAATCCTCATCAAATTTCCTCATCAACTCAATTATTCATAGAGTTAGGAAGACCAACTCTCAAATTTGTTTAAAATAACCAAAAACCCAAAATAATAAAAACTACTCTCAACAATAAAAGAATTTCTGTGGGAACCACCATGCCTGACCTCAAGCTGTACTGCAGCGAAATAGTGACAAAACCTACATGGTATTGGTCCAGAGTCCGGGAGGTAGATAATTATAATAGAATTGAAGACCCAGAAGTGAACCCACACTCCTATGGTCACTTGATCTTTGATGAAGGAGCTAACACCATCCAGTGGAAAAAACATATTCAACAAATGGTGCTGGTCCAACTGGAGATCAGCATGTAGAGGAATGCAAATTGATCCATTCTTATCTCTTTGTACAAAGCTCAAGTCCAAGTGGATCAAGGACCTCCATATAAAACCAGATTAACTGAACCAAACAGAAGAGTATGTGAGGGTAGATCCTCGAACATATGGGTACAGGGGAAATTTTCCTGAACAGAACACTAACGGCTTATGCCCTAAGATTAACGACTAACAAATGGGACCTCATAAATATGAAAATCTTTTTTAAGGCAAAGAAAATTGTCAATGGGACAAAACAGCAACCAACAGATGTTTTAGGTTTGTCTGTTAACCAGTAAAAATGTATAGAAAAAAGATGCTGATTGATTAAACTAAGGCACACAAGTAGTAAATGTAATGCCTGTTGTGACTTAAAATGACTACTTGGAACCTGCCCACTCTTCTGTTCTTTATCAGTCTTAGTTATAGACTGAAGTCCAGGGGGAAAAATTGACTACAAAAACTGAATCAAGTCCCCTGAAGCCAGATGATCAAGTGACCTAGTCACCAACATTAACTTCCTTACTTAGCCCCTTGCTGTCAATACATGATTAGTCAATACAGCAACCTGGGCTCACCCCCTTCCTTTGCGTTCCCATCCTATACAAATATTGTACAATATTCCTTCTGTGATGTGGTTCAGATCTTGAACTGGCAGCCATCCTGAGAGTGCAGAAAATAAAGCTTTAATCAATCTTTTATTTGTTCCCTAAATTGAGATTCCTTGACTTCCACCCTGAACCCAACATTTGGTACATTGGCCTGGAAATGAATCTGAGCTTCCTTCATGGCAGGTAAGAAATCTACCCTTGAACCCCTGCACCATGTTGACAGCCAAAATGTTGGGCTTTATTCAGGTCAGGTGGTGACTGGGTCACTGATTCAGCTTTTGCCCTCAGGTATCCTTCTGAATTCTGGTCCACAATTTAGAATGATGAGGGAACAGACGACTGGACAACCTCCAAGTAATCAACTTACATCATGACAGGCAGTGCGTTTACTAATTGTGTGCCTTAGTTTATACAATTGTCTTCTTCCCTATTTATCTTCTTTACTGGTTAACAGACAAACATGAGACATCTGAAGAAACAGGATAGGAGCTGATTCTGGGGCCTGGGAACATGAACTCAGTTTGGCACGGCCAGCAAGATGGAACTTGTTCCCGAGTTGGCTGGACTCAGGAAACTGAGACTCTTAACAAAATAAAAAAAAAAAAAAACAAAGATCATCCAGGATCAGAATGTACCTGGCTCCTTAAGAACAGCCTGTGAAAAGCAAGACAGTGGAGCAAAAATATCCAAGGTAAGAGCTATCTCAGCAGTGTTTCCAGTCAGTCCCAGGAGCACATGAATTCCAAAAGAGCATTTTCAGCTGCACACATTCTCTAAAGATTACCTCTACTGATACCTTTTGTAGAAAGTTACTTTTATGACGATTTCCCCTCAAAAGAGAACATGTGTTAACACCAGGGGATAGCTCAGTACCATCCTATTTGTTATGCTCTTCCTGCAAACAAAGGGCTTATTGAATGACATACAGATGAAACACCCTTCTCTGGGCTTCCTTTCTCTGCCTAGAAACAGATCCTCCAAAAAGAACACAGTATCATCAAGGCCTTCCCTGGAATTATGCAGATATCAGCCTTTGTCTCTGTCTGTCACCTGTTCCTCTGAGAGCCCATTCATCTCTGCCCAAAGCCATTTCCATTTGTTCTTGCTCCAAATCACGTGTTTCCTTTCCCGTTCTTCTTATTCCAATATGTATAAATTGTTCCATCCTTTAGGATTGTCTGGATTAATCACCTTTCTTTCCTAAGAGATACTTACTTAAGTCATCAAAATGTGTATACAAGTTCTGTTCTTCTGTCAGCTGTCACTGTGGTCCGTGGACTTTACTAGAGGGCTGAGGAAAATGTTCCCTATCTTCCCCACAGTAGGGAAAGCTGTACCATCTAGTAAGGGGGAGAATTAAGAGATTCAGTAACACAAGAATTCCAGGGGAAAAGCAAAAAGAGGAAAGGGGAAGGGGTAGAAAGCAATGGGGCACCAGACGGGGCAGACAGGGAATTTGTCACCATTGCTGTGCAAGAGGAGGCGGAGACGTAGCACCACAACTTCAGTCCTCAAGCCATCCTTCCAACTGGAAGGAGTTTTTGAATGATACAGAAGGGTATGTTCCACTGATATGGACGGATAAGCCAAGGAAGAAGACTTGGCATAAAGAAATGGAGCTCCTCACTTTTGATCGTCAAGGGATTTGAATGCAGTAGGCTAAGGCATGAGCTACACGATGTAGGAGAAGAACCCCACTAGAAAAACTTGTGAAGAAAATATGAAATTAAGGACTTTGAATCTATTTTGGCCTATTGAACTGAATGCTACAGAAGATGAACAAATGAGAATGGTATGTAGGGAGATATCTAAGCAAAAATACAAATCCACAGGATCCTTTAACTTTAGAATAAATGAAAAAAGTAAATGAAATCTCATTAGGATAGGGTAGTAACAGTATGGCAGTGTAATTCCTGAATATTGTTTCACCCCCAGATTTTAATGGGCTATTGTTTTAGAGTTTTATTGCTATGAGAAGACACTATAACCAAGGCAACTCTTAAAAAACATAAATTTAGTGGGGCTGCCATAACATGTTCTAATATTCAGTCCATTATCCTCAAGGAGGGAAACATGGCAGCATCCTGGCTGGAGGAGTGCTGGAGGAGTGGGAGTTCTATACTTTGAGCCGAAAGCAGTTGCAGGAGACTGTCTTCTACCAGAAGCCAGGAGGAGGTCCCTTAACTACCAGGTGGGATGTGAGCATAGGAGGCCTCACAGCCCATCTGTGCAGTGACACACTTATCATAAGGCCACATCTCCTCCAATAAGGTCACACCTTCTACTACTGCCACTTCATATGGTCAAGCATTAAAATATATGAGTCTATGAGGACCATACCTATTCAAAACAACACAGTTATACTAGGTGAATGAAGAAGATAAGAAAAAGAGTTTTAATGGCTATTAAGAAAGACAATTTAATATTCATGTTACAAACAGAAGCTAGCTAATACCTTTCAAATTTATGAATCCTGTGTTAGCAATTTACCTATAAAAGTCAGCATTCTGAAGGCTACCTAATGAGGTATGTTTGTGTCTCTAGAGGAAGGCTTCAGGAGGAGCGGAAATTGGTTCCATTGAATCCCTTTAGTTTATTACTTAAGGTTTTAAGCTATTGTGGTTGAATTAGTTTGATAAAATAAAATTTGATTAAAACTTTCATGATCCAGTTTAAGTCTCTGTGATGGTATCAGGCTGACTTCTCTGGGTGTCATTCATCAGCTTCCATTGTGCCCACGTGTCTTCACCTTTCGCCTCATGTAGCTATGACTGGAAATGTGTTCATGAAGTTACTGCTGTTCAGAGAGCCCCACTCCATCATACAAGGTCAGTGGAAATATATAGGATAAAGTAGTTTTGACAAAGTATGTACATAAAGAATCCCTGTCCTTTCTCTGAGAAGAGGAGGCTGCCTAGCAACTATTGTACAGGGAGGAGCGAGCCAGCCTCAGATTACCATTTTTATGCCTCTCATGTATGGCATTCAACTTAATGAAATGAAAGCTCACATCTTTTCAGCTCGGAACCCTGATCTTTCTCTCAAGTCTTTCTTATAGATGCATTTTAGGAGAAACAAGTACCCGAAATTACCTTCAGCATATAAATGTTGTTTTTATCTCTAATTCTGCTAATAATTTTATACTAACAACGCAATGTGGGACAATAAGAAGCACTCGCTGAAAGTAAAGGCCGAGTGGGTCTGATTATGTTTCCGTGTTGTGTGCTTTTTGTGTTATCCTTTCCGCTTGGATAAATGGATAGTGCTCAGTTCGGATTTAATCCTGCTACAGTTTGCTCGTCTGAAATTTCGCATCTCTGTGATCAAAATGAAAGACGTGTTTGAGATTTATTGGGGGAAGTGGGTGTTTGAAAGGCTTTCAGTGCTTGGAGTTTATTTCTCTTTTGTGATGATTTTGTAAAGAGCTCAGGAAACAAAGTGCAAATCTTGTAGGAGTGTCAGGACCAAAGCTGCTGCTCTGGTGGGTGCAGTATGCAGGCTCAATTATCACACTCCATTAACTCCTTAGAAAAAATAAGCCAGGACTCTTTGTCTACCTTATGAAAACAAGAAACGAATGCCTTTTGATTTCTCTCCTCCGGCTTCTGAACTTTAGACAACTGATAACTAATAAAAATCCATTAAACATTATGAACAAAGTCAGTTACAGTTTAATCAATTCAACCCACATCCCTCCCCACAGTTGAGCTAACTCAGATCTGCCTCTGTTCTTAGGGGAAAAAAAAAACATGAACTACTCCGGGGCATACTTGTTCTAAGTCTGTGGACACATAATTTTCTAACGATATCAGGCTTTTTTTCTCCACTAACAGTTCTGTAACAATGTAGTGTTTTTTGGTGACACAGAAAAGTACCTTCAGTGAATCACAACTCTGACATGGCATGCTTCTCTGGAAAAAAAAAATTCTGATTAAAGCAGGTGTTAACTCCTGGGTTAAATTTTGAAAAACGAATTCTCTCACCACAGCATCAAGGTATACTGTGAACCGATGGTGGAAACTATATAAAAAGGAAATATAATAGCACACACAACACGAGAGCAGTGAATAGCCAGGGTTAATGACAAGATGCAGTCTCCAAGCCTCGATTCTTCCATTTGATTGCCTAACGGCAATTATGCGATCAGTACTTTTGATCTACTAGCTAAGGATTCCCACAGCCAAGAAGCACCGCTGCCAGGGGGAATAAGCATGTGACCTTTGGTCAGGACAAGAATGGCTAAGCAACTCAGCTTCCCTGTAACTCATTGGCTATTCAAAGTTTGGTGGAAGTTGGCACTTGGGAGCTCGGAAAATGAGCACCAGCTGGAACATTTAAGACTTGTCCCAGCTTTTCATTTCCAATAAAGGATACAATTACTTTCCCCTTGGCAGAAACGGCATCTCTAAGCTAGTCATTACAGAAGGTTTTGCCTCCCGAGACTCCTCCTCGCTATTGTACAGCAAGCAGCGGGTTCCTTATTAAACCGCGACCCTCAGTCTGAGAGAGTGAACGCACCCCCAGCAGCTCTTCCTTTTCCCAACATTCTCCTCACATCAGTGGGGATCCCCAATAATAAATCCGTCTATGCACTGGACTGCCAAGGTGAGAAATAAACCACAATAACTCTCCTACAATATAAGACACTCTCGATTCATAGGAGATTTTTAATCACAGTGGAAAGGCAAGGGTGTTAATGAGGTCTATAAATTAAGTTAAAGGAGGATAATTATATTCTATGTTGCAATAAAGACTGGGGTGGCCAATATCATTAAGGCACATTAAACACTTTTTAGATTATGGAAATAAATTGTATAAAAATATTACTATAAACAAGGGGCTCATTTGTTGTTGTTCATATTAATTATGGCATGGAGGCTACAACTGCTGCCCGTGGGTACTCTGAAGCAATGAATAGCTTTGCAGTTTGGATATGGCTGAGAGTTAACAGGTAACATTTTATCATAGCATCAGGAGCTGCTTCTGCCAGAATCTTGGACCACAGTCCATGAAATTATTGTGAATTTTTCTTTTTTTGTTAGTCTCTATTTTTTTGATTGTTTGAATATATATATTTGAATATATATTTTTGAATATATATATTTTCCTTGCACGTGCCCCAAGAATAAAATTATTCAGTCACAGGGGAGATATGCATGATTCTGGTTTTTTGCAGGGAACATACCTGCTGACATTTAGAGCAACTGCGTGGGTATATATTCCCATCAGTAAGTGTAAGATTTCTTTTTTGTGTAAATCACTGGTTCTCACCCTTGCTACTACTGTGACCTTTTGACACAGGTCACCATGTTGTAGTGATTGAGAAATGCTGGTCTAAATCCTGTCCACAAGTTATATAATTTTTTAATGACTCTCGTTCTGAATAAAATGAGCCCAAATTTAAATTTAATTTTGATTTTCATTTCTCTGCTGGCTAATGAAGTTGAACATTGACCATTTCTCTTTCACCTTTTGATAACTGTCATATGCATTCATTTCATTAGTCTATTCACTATTTTGCTCACTTGATTTTTTTTGTTTAATTTTTTGAATGATTTATATATTCCAAATGTAAATCTTCTATCAGATGTATAGCTAGCAAAGACTTTCCCCCATTTTGAAATCTGTCTTTTTGCTTCATTATTTCTTTTGTTTCTCTACATAAGTATTTGACTTCGTGAAACCCTGGTGATTGGCATTGTATCTTGAAGTACCGGAGTCCTAATTGGGAAGTCCTTTCCTATTCCATTGTCATGCACTCTTTTGCCTAGTTCTCTTCTTGACACTTTCAGAGTTTCAGGCATTATATGAAGGTCTGGTATACATTTGAAATGGAATTATTTTTAACAATAATTCTATGAGCATTCTGCATTCACTCTTCTTCCAACATTTCCCCTTATCAACCAATATTAAGATCAACCACTCCTTTTATTCATTCCTTTTTATCGCCATTGAGGCCATTTGTTTGTTTGTTTGCTTGCTTCGGAGCTAGTCTTAGGATTGGGTTCTACTCTGAACTGTAGTCAGTCCACCAAAATCACACTACTAAAAATAAACAAGAAAAAGACTCTTTCCTATCAGTCAATACATGCTACTGGCTCTTCAGCTTGTGGTGGGATCCCATACCCATTTCCTACAAGTGTTTCTGTGCTGAGATCTTGTCTGGTTGGAGCCTGTATAGGACTTTCCATGCTGTCAAAATCATCATGAATTCATATGTGCTTCTGCATTGTGGTGTCTGAAAACTACTGTTCCCTTGAAGTTATCTGCTTCTCCCCTGGCTCTTGAGAGACAGTTATTGTAGTGCAGGGCAAGAGAGACTGAAGTGGAGATTTCTTTTAAATATATATATATATATATGTATATATATATATATAATTTTTGGTATTTTTTATTTACATTTCAAATGTTATTCCCTTTCCCAGTTTCCCAGTTTCATCTTCTTCTATAAGGGTGTTCCCCCTCACCAACCACCGATACTTCCTCCCTCCCCACCCTGACATTCCCCTACACTGGGAGATCCAGCCTTGGCAGGCCAAGCGCTTCTTCTTCCATTGGTGCCCAACAAGGCCATCCTCTGCTACGTATGCAGCTGGAGCCATGGGTCTGTCCGTGTTTAGTCTTTGGGTAGTGGTTTTAGTCCCTGGGAGCTCTGGTTGGTTGTTATTGTTGTTCTTATGGGGTTGCAAGCCCGATAAGCTCCTCCAATCCTTTGTGTCAGGTGATATTTTTCTGGAAGCTGTCTTGTGGACCTGTGATGTTTTGTTGCTAACAGACACTTGAGAGGATGCATGATGTTTAGAAAGGATGTAAACAGAACCCGTCAATCAGTGAGAGGATGCTCTTGCTTTGCTACGGTGTGCAACACTTCTTCCTCGGTCATCACCTCAAAGAGAGAAATGCGCTAAAGAACTTCTCATGATTTTTATTTATTTGTTTGTTTGTTTTTTTATTTTCTGCTGATTCTAGTCACTTCTGCTGATTCCTGCTGATTGGTGGAGTCTTGCTGTTTATCTTGTATATTTGGATTGAGACACTGCTACTGATTAGTGTTCGGGGTTTGCTATTGAACTAGACTGCTAGTATCCTGATTACAAATCGTGGAAATCCCCAAGGAACTACATTTAAACAGGTCCACAACACCCCATTCCTATCAACCTTCTTTTACCCTGCCTCTGCTTAGTGGGTTAAAAGGGAGATTAAAAAGTTTAAGAACGGGGCTGGGGATTTAGCTCAGTGGTAGAGCACTTACCTAGGAAGCGCAAGGCCCTGGGTTCAGTCCCCAGCTCCGAAAAAAGGAACCAAAAAAAAAAAGTTTAAGAACCCTAAATAAAGTAGGTTTAGAGGAAAATCCAAGCCTACACAAAACAAATCCTTGAAGAATTTGTTCAGTAAAGTAAAGGCTAAACACATCAAACCAACAAACCTATAGTGGACATTGAAGTGAGCTTTATAACTCAGTTATATTATTGGTAGAAATGGCGGAACACAACAGGATAGACTGGAATATACCTCTCTAAAGAGTATTTGTGATTATTGATGTTTTCTTTATTACTTGTTTTTTTTTCTTCTACTATAGGTTGGGGGACTTTTTTGTCTGTCATCATGAAATGTAATATTCAACATATAAATCCTGCTTCAAATTTTTATTTTAGAATCCCATCATTGAAGCAAATGTTCCAATTGTAAACATTTTTTTTTTTGGAATGTTTTCCAGAAACAAGTGCACTCAAACACATTTTCATTGATAATCTGAGGAAAGAAACTTGAAACAACTTCTCAAACTCTTTCTTATTAGATCCTTCTAATCATAAAAGTATCTAGAAGACTTCTCAGCCCACATATTTCCATAGAAATTGCATGACTTTAAGTAATCTGAAAAGCTGCTAAAAAGAAAAACAATGTATCCTATGTTTCTTGAAGTTTTCTTATATTATGCTAATGATATTGTTTTTGTTTGGGTTTTAAATAAATTTTTTCTTGCACAATTGGCACCTGGAACAAATTGTTATTTTTTATAGGAAGCACCTACTTCTACTCCATATTTGAATTAGTAAGGACAAGTGTTTGAGCCTGTGGCCCATCACATTTTCAGTCTGGTATAAATGCCTCTCTCAGGAATTCTTTCTCTTCTGTCCTAAGAGTGCTAGTGTTCTTTAGTTTTGAGATTTAGGATAACATCTATGGTACTTTCTGAGAGCCCAAAGTTTTCAGCTTATTTGACTCTGTTAGACTTCCTGTGGAGTTCTTATCCCTTCCAGGCCTGCAACCCTTCTCCTAGACTTCCATAAGAGTCCTCAAGCTCCATCCAGAGTTTGGCTGTGGGTGTCTTTTTCTGTTTGTGTCAACTGCTGGATGGGGCCTCTCAGAAGACAGTTATGCTAGGCTCCTATGTGCAAGCAGAAAAGAGTATTGTTAATTGTCTGGGAGTCATGCTTGCTCATGGGATAGGTCTCAACTTGGCCAGGTTATTGGTTGGCCATTGCCTCCACCGCCACTCCATTCTCCATCCCTGTTTTTCTTGTAGACAGAATATATTTTGGATCAAAAGACTTGTGGGTGGGTTGGTGCCCCTGTTGTTTCATTGAGGTTCCTTCCTGTCCACAGTAAGTGCCACCTTCAGCTTCCATATCCCTAGTGTTGTGAGTCAAAGCTAAGGATTCTAGGGTACACCACTGATACCAGTTCTCTGTCTCATCCTGGAGATGCTCCCTACCTCCCCACCTTCATCTGTTGGAGATTTTCATTTATTCTCATGACCATCTGGTCATTCCTCCTGATTAATATTAAGGATTGTGGTATTAGCCATTATATATATATATATATATATATATATATATATATATATATATATATATACATACATACATATGTATATGTATATGAGCGAGCTTGTATTGTTCATATGCTAAAACACATGACTCCAAGGAGCAAAGAAGCATAAAACAAGAATACAAAATGAAAATTCCCTTACAAAATGAGAGTTATAGATCCAACTCAGATCTAACAGTCATATAACCACAGAGAAAGCCACACATGTAATAAACAGGGAAAGGGACTTTATTGCCTTCGCTGAAAGCCCATTTGTTCAGTAGACTTCTGTCTTGGTAACTGTCTTAGAACTATTTCTTACTTCCTGGGGAAATTGAATGGAAAGTAAACAGAGTTCCCATCTGACCCACCATATACATGCAGAGCAACCTTCCACAGAACAGCACTGGTCCCTGGAATTTGTCATACTTCCTGCGTTTGTCAGCATCTCCTGTGTGTGTTTCCTTGTGATTAAGCCAACACTGTTTCAAAGATGGCTATAGATGTGATATGACCATCATCTATAGAGGAAGTAGGGAATATGTACAAGTATTTAGGAATTATATAACATACATTCTAGTTAACCTTTCTTACAGAGTTTATCTTGAGAGACCTCTGATTATAGAAGAGATATTCTTTTCTACTCATTCTTAATTCTTTCTAGATTCGTTAAGCGTAAAATTTATCAATGATATTCATAGGCTAATTTCAACTTGTCTGTACTGCAAAACCTTATCTTGAATGCTTTAAGAACACCTGTCTTTAGTTTTAGGCCTATGCATACTCTTATTTTGATGATTTGTAAATCAAACATTGTGTTCTCTGTCTGAATGGACTTGAATATTTCAGAAAAACAATGTGGGTCTCATTGCACGCATTTCATGCCTAGTGACATACTAGCATCTGCTTAATTTCCATTTTAAAAAGCCAACTTGCATCTTAATTCCTCAAGGGCCTAGATTTATCACTTTAGGAATCCTGGCAATCTTTCTTACTAGTGGAGGTACATGCTGGACTCAAGTCAAAGATCCCTCAACAATTCATTTTCACTATAAAAATAAATGAAGCTCCAGACAGCACCCAGCTCATCTTGCACAGGATTCAAAATGAACACATCACACACTGGTCTCTTATTGCCTCTTATAGGAATTTTATTTGTTGCTAGCCCGAGGCAGCACACTCACTGGTGTTTTTATTGCTAACTTCAATCAACAACCTGTTTCAATGCATGCTATGTGGATCTCAAATAGCACCCCAGCTTCTGTACTTTGCATACAACCTCTCAAGACTGAGATTCAAGAACCCCTCTGGGTGAGCCTCTTTTAAAAATGCCTCTAATTAGGAGACATTGGAGTTGGTATAGATTGTGTGAATCTGTGTGATCTCAAAGTTTTCTTGGGAGGTTTCAAATGTTTTCCTGAGCTAACAAAGATTCTGTAGAAGGTCTGCGATAACTACACATGAAACTGGGCTAAACATTCTTTTCCTCATTTTAGGAAGAGAAAGCTTAAATTTAAAATGCTTTCTGCACTCTCAACCTGTCTAAATGTACATGTGTCCTCTATATTCTGCAGTCCTGCTCATAGCCAGTTCACAGGAGAAGCCTTGAACTACCTAGTACATGGTTCAAAGGTAGTTTACACAACACCAACACATTTCATTTTTATTGGCTCAAAATCCAATGATTGCATTTGCAATTTAATTAAGGCAGGTCTATTTTTAGAGTTTGCTTTGAAGGACTTGTAGGAAAGAGGCAGGTTGTTCCTCTGGCTACACAGGAGGAAAACATAAACACACACACACACACACACACACACACACACACACACACACACACACACACATACCCCAAAGCAAGTTGGCAAATTATTAAGAGAAAGCAAAGTAGATGATCCTAGAATTAAGCCCTGCCTCTGATTTCACTCTGAATGCAGTTATTTGGAGGAAGCACAAAAGGTCTTTTTGTTTGTTTGTTTTCTCATTTTAACCCTCTATTGCCTTTTCTTGAGAATAATTTATACCGGGGTGGGGAGGATATAGAAAGGTGGCTTGGTAGTTATGATCAGTTGCTCATTTCACAGAGGATCTGGATTCAGTTCCTAGGACCTATGTGGCATTTTACAACCTCCTGTTACCCAGTTCTGTAGAATTCAATGCCCCCTTCTACCTTCCACAGGCACTGACTGTATGTGGCACATTTACATATATACAAGCAAATCATACATATAAAATAATATATACACCGATAATGATTAAAGAAGTGGCTATGAAATTCAAAGGGGATGAGGGAGTCATTAGACAAGTTAGAAAAGAGGAATGGGGAAATGATTAAATATATTACTTATGTCTTAATTTCAAAAATATCTATAAATAGTGGAAATACTGGTGGAAGGATGATCTGAGCATGAAATGCAACATGGGGCATAGTTTTGCTACTACTGCAAACTTTCATTTCTTTCTCTTTTGATCTAATTAAAACACCCTCCAATGATCTGCATGGTGTTCCTTTCAAACAAGAATCTTTTCATTGTAGCCACTACTCTATAAATTACAAGCCTTTTTCTTTTAACAAAGCCAATTTAACAAATCACAGAAAAGATTTGCTGAGATATTTTTTGGCAGTCCTGAAATTAAAACAATTAGGCAGCAGCGACTTCTGATTAATGGTGAGTATAGATATTTGGGCTGGCCTAAGAGAAAACCAATTAAGTGTCTAGTAGAGGTGCTAATGAATCTCTTCCCCGGAATTCATCTCAGCCCTTCCATAGATGCTCAGCCTCTGCTTTAATGGCATGCTGTCTTTTAAAATTAACTGCCATGAGTGTGGGCTGTCCATACACTATGAACCTCTTCTAGCCTCTGGTAAAATTCACGAGCCAATTTTACTTTTTATTTCCAGGGTGCTCTGCTAGCCATGTTAAACTCACTTTTCCCCAAAAGCTAAGAGTATCACAATTATGACTTTTATCACAGGAGGCAAAGGAATTCTTTGCTATTAAGCCACAGTTCCTTACAGTAGATCTAGAGATGGTTCTATGGCTAGCAGTGGCTACCATGTACTTCTACTCGAGCAGTATTCTTTTAGATTTACTGCCCTATTATAAGATGTAAAGATTTGGAAATTTAAGGACAATTTCAAAACAACTTGTTATTATTGCACAGAATATGCATCCAAACATGTAGTCAGCACAACACCAAACAACAAAAATTACAAATGATACCAAATATTTATTAAATCAATACTTTTCACCAACAGAAATTTGTCAGTAGGAAACAGATCTGAAATTGCTAAGCAGCCAACAGTCCTACCAAGTCATGATATCTATGAATCACTATAACCAGCATGGTGTGATAACTTTAAGGGTACAAAGGAGGCACACATACCTTGGCTGTAGCCAAAAAGGTCTCAAATGTATTAGAACCTTCTCACCAGGAGGGATATCATGCCTAGTACTGTAAATATACCCAAATGCCCAGATGTAGTAAAGTCGTGGATTTGGAAGAGAAACCCAAACTGACACTTTACTAAAACAGCACATCCTAAAAACATAATCTTCTTTACACCCATAGAGAAGTGCTGTTTTCACCTCCCCATCAAGAAAATGTCTCTTTCAAACAAAATCGATGATAAAATAATCACACCGAATAAAATTGCAGCTCTATGGAAGCTAGTCCCAAGGGATGCATCAACAATATAGCTTCCATATCTAAGACTCAAAATCACTGCAGAAACAGGGACAGAGAGAGTATTAGGGACCAAAGGTCAGGGATTTTGCTGTGAGATTGTGTCTCTTAGGTTGGTGACAACCTACACTCATAAATCTCACTAATTTGACTGCCTACCCATGAGGTGACCAAGGATAACAACAATCATTGTGCTAATGTGGACAGGAAAAACTGAACAGACCTCAACCCTACACAAAGAGCTACAAAATTCTGTGGTTGGGAGAACAGTCTTCCTTAGAGAAGAGTATGCTAACTAGTTATGTGAAACCAAATGGTCAGTCGTGCAAGCATACAAGTAACATTATGTAGACTGAAGGGGTTGTAGTTATGCAGTAAGAGAATAAATATCCATATATATGTTTATATAAGGATAGTACATAAATATATGCATTATATGTTTGGTAATATATACTTAGGAATATATATTCATAGATAAATAGAAAGATAGACAGTAGATAAAACAAAATTAATCAATAAAAGAGGTTATGAATATGAAAGAGTAAGGGTGGTAAATGGTTTTGAGGAAGATGGGGAAGATAGAAAATTATGTAATTATACTATGATCTAAAAATTTAAAAAGGTAATCACAAATGAAAACATTTCACAAAACTAATTCCTTTAGAATTTAATGTGTTGAAGTTTGCTAGGGGTGAAGAATAATGCTAAATTTTTATAATCTAGTATCAGTTACCTGGGTAGCAATCCTCTTTTTTGTTATTGTTGCTCTGGCTTGTTTTATTTTTGAGACAGGGATATTCTGTGAAACAGTACTGCCTCTCCTTGAACTTGTTTTGTAGATCAAGGTGGCCTTGCACTCACAGAGCTGCGCTTGCCTCTGCCACCACACTTGACTAATAGTGATCATCTTTATCCATGAATGCCCTTTATTTGCTAAATTTACTTTGATGAGAAATCAGTTTCTCATCAAAATGAATATATGTTGTGGCTACCCGGCCAGGAACATTGAACCAGCATTATAATCAGAATGGATCTCAGGAATTCCTAGTAAGAAATTTATAATCCACAAAAGTTTTCCTTTCACACATACATTATCAGACATGTACACAAACACACACATACAACTAAATTTTATTAAAAACAGTGCAACAATCATTTATGTTCCTAGTATTACATAAGAAGTTTGTTAACATCCAAGCAGAGAGAATCAATTTAACCAGAAAGGAGCCAATTGATTCATCATACTACATGTTAACCATTTAATATGTATACTCTTCATTCAAGATGTAACTCGGTTGGGGATTTAGCTCAGCGGTAGAGCGCTTGCCTAGCACGCACAAGGCCCTGGGTTTGGTCCCCAGCTCCGAAAAAAGAAAAAAAAAGAAAAAAAACTTAAAAAAAAGATGTAATTCACCCCAACAACCTGTGCTCCACTGTTTATGTTTGCCAACACCTACAAAACAGTGTCTTTGTATCATGGGAATAATTTTACGTTTTCAAAATATAAAATCATGTATATTACATGACACTTATTTGTAGAAACAGTATAATTACTGTTTTCAATAAGCAATGTGTAAGATTCACTCCTGGGAGGATTAAGGAGAGATGGTCCATCAGATAAAGATATTTGATCCCAAGCCTGCTGGCCTTAGCAGATCCCCAGAATTCAAACAGAGAGAACTCACTCCTGAAAGTTGTCCTCTGACCTATACACACACACACACACACACACACACACACACACACACACACACACACACAGAGGCACAAATATTAAATAAAAAATTTAAAATTACTTAGTTATCAAATACCAAGTGATCAGCCTTGATATAATATGCATGCAAATAACATTATAAGAAAATATTGGTATGTGTATAACATACATGTTCTGCCTGCAAGATCTGCTAAGACAATAGTGGATCAGGGATCAGACCTTATGGGAATGGCCATTCAATGACTGATTTGATTTGTGACCCATGACAGACACTGACTCAGAAGTGGGATGACTCAGAGATTTAGGGTAGAACCAAACCTGACAGAAAAAAAAGTGAATGAAAAACAAAAGACAATGAACTGATGCCTACTGATGTTCTACTATGCTCATCATCATCAGAGAGGCTTGGTCTAACAACTGATAAGAACAGAAGTAGAGACCTATGGCCAAACATTAAACAGAGCTTGGAGATCCCTGTGGAAAGGGGGTAGCAAGTATTGTAGGAGCAAGTGTGGATACAGGGAACTGTAGAGCACAGTTCACAAAACCTACTAATCAGGGCTCACAGGAGCTCACAGAGCCTGAAGCAGCAACCATGAGTCTCCATGAGTCTGTGCAAGGTTCCCTCCATTCATGCTCTGGTTGTTTAGCTTGAGGCTTTATTGGGATTCCTAAAAGTGGAATTAGTGGTATTTCTGACTTTTTTGTCTGTTCTTGTAACTGCTTTCCTCCTACTCGGTAGCTTCATCCAGCCTTGGTAAGAGGGTTTGTGCCCATCTTATTACAACTTGTTATGCCACGTTCATTTGCTATCCCTGGGGGGCCTGGTGTTTTCTTTCGAGCAATGGAAGAGAAGTAGATCTGGGTGGGAGGGGAAGTGAGAAAGGAGCGGAGAGAAGTGCATGGAGTAGAGGCTGAAATCAGTATGTATTGTATATGAGAAAAATAAAATGAAAAGAGAAAAAATTCAGAAAACCAAGGAGAGAGGTGTATATGAGGGGTTGGTTGGCAGGAAGAAAAGAAAAGGGAAGACGAATGATTTTGTAATTACATCTTAATTTCAAAACATAGAAATATCAGTATTAAATTTCAAGCCAGGTTTTCACTATCTAGTATTGGTCTGGAAATCTTTATGTAGAACATTGAAAGTATGTTAGGATTAAATGTATATGCTATCATGCCTAGCCATAAAATATATGTTTTTAAAAGAGTTCACTCTTTTAGTTTAGTCAGTGGCTTGAGTCATACTTTGGTGCTACAAAAGAATGTCAAAGGCTTGGTATTTTTTACAGAAATAGAGCTGTTTCTTACTATTCTGACAGTTAGGTGGCCCCTGAGCAAGGCTATGGTAAGCCTTCAGGGACTTTGTGCTACCTCGATTGTGACAACAGAGAACATATGAGAGGCAATGCTTAGGACAAACCACTGACATCACAAGTAACCCAGTTCCCCAGTACAGCTGTAACTTATTTCTGATGGCAGACCCAGACAACTTTAATAGTCCAGCCCTCAGTACTGCTTTGATACCAGTCCACATCAACAGGAGCTTCTAAGAGAATTCCAATCCCTAAATGATGCATTTTTTAAAAATGCAATCTGAGTTGAATGCCTTTTTTCAATTCCTCAAGGTTCAGGCACTTGCTCTCTACCCCAATTAAAAGCATCTTATCTGTTTTCAAAGTGGGCAGTTATAAATGAAGCATATTTTGGCAGGTTCCCCTGTGAATGAAAGTTACTTAAAAAGCTTGTTAAATACAAGGGAGATTTAGTATTGGACATTCTGTTGTACATTTTTCTTCGTGGGAAGTCACTGGTGCCTCATTGAGAATCTAAGTGTTTCTCGGATTTTTCTACTTATTGATGTCTCTTACTGGATGTTAGTCATTCTAAAGCATTTACTGTCATCTAATCATGGTACAGAGTACCCTTCAAAAACAATGACCAAATGCTCACATTTCACAGTGCTGGCCACTCAGGTATTTTATGCAGTCCAGTTGCAATTGTGTCCCCTATCTTTTGTTGCTCAGAGGGAGTGGTATTTGGGAATGATAAAGAAACACATTTTATTGAGTTAAATTTTCTGGTGCATGACTATTTTTAAGTGAGGAATTTATTGACCTAGTTAACAGTATTGGAATATTAAATCTTCATGAGAACTTTTGTCAGAATTATGGCCTATCAGAACAAAGTACACATTCATTGTGGCGATAGCTGCAAAGTGCTAGCAATTAAATTCAAATTGCATTGCATGTATGGGTCAAGAGGCAAAAAATTGACTCGTGCTTTAGTTATCTGTTTGTTCTATGACAAAATACTCAAGAGAGTACAATTAAAGGGGCCACATATTTATTTTGCCTCACGATTTTAGAAGCTATCATCCATGCTCACCTTAGTCACTTGGTTTGACACTATGGTGAGGTAAGATTCAGGTAGCAGGGAAATGGGCTCTGGCTCATCATGCTCTTCAAGGCTGTGTACCCACTGACCTATCCCTTCGTTCTAAGCCCCACCCTTTCTATCTTCCCAAAGCACAGTTATTATATGAAGGCTAAGTATCCAATATTTGAGCAATAGACATGCATGACATGTACTCACTGATAAGTGGATATTAGCCATAAAGCACGGAATGCCTGTTATATACCCCATGAATGCAATTAAGTTAAACAAGGATGACACAAGGAAGAATTCTTGAATCTTACTTAGAAGGGGGAATAAAATAGTCATAGGAGGCAGCGGGAGGGAGGACACGCGGTGGGAGAGGGAATATGAAGAAAATGGGGGTCAGGATCAGTTGTGGGGAGAGAAAGGAGAGAGGGAAGGAGGAAAAGGAAAATGAATAGAAATATCCAGCTGTCAGGGGTAGGAGGGTAGGGGTAATCTCTAAGAAGTTTCAGAGACCTGGGATGGGTGAATTTCTGAGAAGTCAATTCAGGTGACCTTAGCTGAGATGACTAACAGTATGTTAATGAAACCTGAAGAGGCCACTTCCTGTACCCTGCCAGGACCCTCAGTGGAGGGATATGGACATCAAACCAAGGATAAAACTTTTGACCTAAAATCTACCCTTTCTAAAAGAAATCCAGGGACAAAGATGGAGCAGAGACTGAGTGTCCAACCAATAACTGGCCCAACTTAAGACACATCTAATGGGTAAGCCCCAATTCCAGATACTATTAGCAATACTCTCTTATTCTGAGATATTTTTGAAACCCTAGACATAACAACATGTTAAAAATGCTGGAAATCAAACTGGAGGTTCCTCAGAAAATTGGAAATAGATCTACCTGAAGACTGGCTATACAGCTCTTGGTCATATACCCAAAATATGCCCCACCTTGCCACAGGGCCATATGTTCCACTATGTTTGTAGCAGGCTTATTTGTGATAGCTAGAAGCCAGTAACAACCCAGATGTCCCACAACAGAAGAATGAATACAGAAAATGTGGTTCATTTACACAATGGAATACTATTCAGCTATTAAGAATGAAGACATCATGAGTTTTGCAGGCAAATGGATGGAAGTAGAAAATATCATCCTGAGTGAGGTAACTCAGACTATGGTATGTACTCAGTAAACAGTGGATATTCCCAAAATGTATAGAATTCCCAGTATACAATCCTCAGAATTCAACAAGGTTAACCATTTAAAGGGCTCAAGTGAGGATGCCTCAATCCCACTTGGGGAGATGGGGAAGAAAACAATCATGGGGGTCAGAGGGAGGGAGGAACCAGGGCAAGAAAGGGGACAGGGAGGGGAAAGAGGCATGTTCCAGTATTGGGGGCAGGGAGAAACAGGACATAAGCCCTGAGGGCCATCAGAATGGAAACGGGAAACTTTAGGAGGCAGGAGATGGGGGGAATCTATAGAAAGCAACAGAGACCTTGGAGGTGAGAGACTCCAAGGACCCAAAGGGAATGAACTTAGATGAAATGTCAGACAGTGGGGATAGAGAACTTATAGAGTCCATCTCCAGGAAAAAGACAGGGCATCAAGTGGAGGGATGGGTTTGCGATCCCACAGTCAAAAACTCTGACCCAGAATTGTTTTTGTGTAAAAAAAAAAACAAAAAAACAAAAACAAAAACAAAAAAAAAACCCCAAAAAACAAAAAAAAAACTGCAAGGACAAAAATGGAGAAGAGCCCAAATAGTGATCCAGCTGAAGGGTAGACTCCAAGGCCTGACACTATTACTGATGCTATGGTGTGCTTACAGCCAGGAGCCTAGCACTGCTGCCCTCTGAGAGGCCTAACAAGCAGCTGAAAGAGTCATATGCAAATACTTACACCGAACTAATGGACAGAAGCTGGGTATATCTGTGGTTAAAATAGGGAAAAGCTAGAAGAACCTGAGGAGGTGGGCCCCATGGGTAGACCTGTAATCTCACAATCTCAAGTAACCTGAACCACCAAGATCTCTCAGACACTGAGACCAGACAGTCTTAAACCAGCTGATAAGAGCCCCCCAACACATATACAGCAGAAGACAGCCTGTTCTGGTCTCAGTGAAAGAAGTTGCACCTAACCATGGTGAGACTTGAGGCTCCAAGTAAGGGAGAGGTCTTGTTGGGTGGGATGAGGGTGGTGGGGACATCCTCTTAGTGATAGGTGAGGAGGTATGGGATGAAGAAACAGTCAGAGCATGGACCAGGAGGGGGATAATGATTGGACTGTTAAAAAAAAAAGATTAAAGAAAAAAAATGCTGAGATTTTAAAATTCCTAGACATGGATATATTTCCACTTACTTAGATCCTCTTGAAATTATCCATTTATTGCTTTGCAGATTAACATGTGCAGATTGTATATCTTTATAAATAAATGTATTTACATTAGTAGATTAAGTAAGAAAAAACATTTTCTCATATCAACATACTCAGAACAAGTATTTGATGAAATTATAAGCATATTTGGAATTCTCAAAAATATTAAAAAAAAATTAAAAATAAAGGTTCTCGGGAAATAAAGGCTGTAAACATCTTTCTAAGATAATGGGAGTACCTGAAAAGCCCATGGCTAATATCAAAACTATAGTAAGAAACTGGCACTGCCACAGGCTGACAATAAGGAGCCAACGGCCTTACCCCTCATTCCTCCTACTTATGAAGCTCTGCTATAACACATACAAGTGAAAATTATAAAAATAGAAATAAAATAGAAATTGATAAAGTTTATTTTATCTAGAAGTAAAATTATCAGCTTATGTTGAAACCCCCAAGTGAAATATTTCCCAGAGCCAATAATCATTAGCAATAAAGTTGCAATAGCTGTCTATAGATCAGCTGCCAACAAGAAAACAAACATATGTAAAAGCAATATGTCAGTCAGAAAATAAACACTGAAATGTTTATGAATAAATATGTAAGTACATTAAAAATCCATTTTTAGTTAAAGATTTGCAAATAAAAGTATCTTTCTTTGTTTATCTGGGATTCTTAGGATACTTTCTTGAAAAGTTCCTATACTCCTATAAGGTATGCATAAATTAATGGCAGAATTTGGGTGTCTTTTTTATTGTAATATATGTTCTATCAACAATGTGGGAACATGTCTTAGTCTAATGCCTTAAAACAAGATATAAATATGCAATTATCAGATTATTTAATGTTATATTGCAACCATTCAAAAACTTTTTAGTTCCTTACCCAAGTATATGTGTGTGTGTGTGTGTGTGTGTGTGTGTGTGTGCGTGCGTGTATGCAGAATGCTTGCACTGTTTCTTCAATAAAGACTAATAATAGTATAAAGTTGGTAATCTGTCTGGTATGTTTAGTAAGCCAAGAGAAACTGAAAATATTCTTTCCATTTATGGATAATATAAAAAAGTATTTGTATGAGTGATAGCTGGTATCCTACTTTAAGTTTTTAATGCTGTGAAAAGTTGTCAGGGCAAAGGCAAATCTTATAATGACAAACATTTGATTGGAGCTATCTTACAGTTTCAGAGATTTAGTCCATTTTTATCATAGCAGGAAGCCTGGCAGAGTACTACAGAAGCCAAGACTTCTAAATATTGATCTAAAGACTGTAGAAGACTGCTGTTCTACATAAACAGGCAGATGAAGACTAGATTACACACTGGACAAAGTGTGATCACTGGGAGACCTCAAAGTCCACCTCCCACAGTCACAAACTTTATCCAAAAAGTCCCCTTCTACTTCAATAAAGCCACAACTCCTAATTGTCCCATTCCCTATGACCAAACCATCAAATTTCTATTTAATTTCCTAAACACAGGATTTAGCTTCATTCCACTTCCTGGTGCCCTTTTAATCTTTGAACCATATACTTTGTATTTTTCCTTTCTCAGTTTGCTACGTTTGATCAAAAGTCTCTTCTTGTCAGTGAAAATCAAGAGAGTCTATGCTAAACTATCTTGAGATTTCCTTTGTCAATGCAATTAGTCTACATCTCTTCACCTTATCCTCAAACATACTCTTCAGGCAAGGGCAAAAATCAGCTACATCCATCAATAAAACATTACAAGAAGAGTCTACATTTTTAAATTCTTTTCCTCATAAACCTCTTGAATCAGGTGCCCACAGTTCAAGTGACCCTCATCAACACTGTCATGCTTCTACTAATATGGTCCAGTAAGCCCCACTTAAGACATTTAACTGCTTTCCAAAGTCTCTAAATCCACATTCCTCCAAACAGCCTTGGTCAGGTATATCACAGAAATACTCAGTCCCTGATACCAATTTCTGTCTTACTTTGGGTTTTCTTGTTGTGAAATCCATCATGGAGAAGGTAACTCTTATAAAGCCAAGCATCCAAATGGGCTGATTTACAATTTCAGAGGTTCATTATCATCATGGCAGGAACCATGGCAGAGTGCTGGAGGAGCTAAGAGTTCTACCTCTTTTTCCAAATGAAGGAAGAGATTATTGTTCAAAGGAAAAGCATTCAAAAGGAGACTAGATTTCACATTGGGTAGACCTTGAGCATGAAGAGACATCAAAGCCTATACCAATAGAGACACTTTTCTTCCAACAGGGCCACTCCCCCTAATAGTGCCACTCCCTATGGCCAAGCCTTGAAAGATATGACTATGTGGTGAACAAACCTATTTCAAACCACCACAGGCAGCAACGTGTTTCACAAGGACATATTGGCAAAGGCATCATCAAACTCTCTTTAGCAAGAAAAGGGTCTGGAGTAAGATTTCTAGATAAAATAGGTTTTACATTACATGAACATGAAAGATATGTTTATTGACTCGAAAACTTTGATTTTAAATAGAATTCATGTAAATTCAAAACAATGCTCTCATGTTAAGTTATTCAAGGAATCATCATCACTTAAATATAAATTACATTTATATCTTTTCTTTAAGACGTGGTTTATGTCTAGGAAAATTAGCATTCATCTAAACTATGAAATGCATTGTTAATCTTCAAATGTACTTCCAGGCTTATATATGTACTTATAAAAACATGTCTTTTGTAACACACACACACACACACACACACTTCATTTATTGCTCTATAATTCACCAAGATGTGTAGGTTTTATGCTTTCAGGTGCTTTTATATGTCATTTAGTATTCCATAATTTTTTAGACATATGTTGCTTTATTAACTGAGAATTACAGAGTTCTTTGTCCATTTTAGTGTGTCTCTAAAGGTAAATATTTTCTTTTAATTGAAGGATATTTTTTATTTCTGTTTGCCCCTAACTGTAATTACTTAGTATTGCCACTAATATATCATTTCTATTCAAGAGTTTTTCTTTCTATGATTATGCTGTACATAAAACTTGTTCCAGTTCTTTGCTTCTTTTCAGTTCTTGCCGTTTAACCTTTCCAATAATGACTCCTTAGCTTTTAACACATTTGGAGATGCAAGGGAAACACTGGGAGAATTCTAAATTTGTCTAAGAATCACTTCCTGTCTGCTCTTTTTTTTCCATGGACAACAACTTGTTCTCTTTAAAATATACTCTAAGAAATAAAGGCATAGAACATTGGGTATCAGTGTGAAAGAATGGAAATTTGGTGAAATTATTTTAGTTTAAATGACAAATGTTTCAAACACTACTTGTACTGTCAATTTTTAAAAACATGTCCAGAAAGATAATGCAATAGAAAATATGAAAATTATATTTCACTTTTTAATAATTTTTATTTATACATAGATTTATATCTTATTTTGAATTAATGCATATTTCTTTGTGAGAGTATGTACATACAAATATATGTACCATAAAGGCTATGTGTTAGCATACCCCAGAACTGGTATTTGAGTTGGTTGTGAACCTGTCTTAGGGTTTTATTAATGTAAAGAGACACCATGATAACAACAACTTTTAAAAAGTAAAACATTCTATTCTGATTGGCTTATATTTTCAGCAGTTTAGTTTATTATTATGCTAGGAAGCATGGCAATATGCAGACAGGCATGATTTTGGGGCAGCTGAGAGTTCTACATCTTGGTCTACAGCAGGAGAAGGAGACCGTATATCCCACTGGGCACAGCTTGAGCATATGATACCTCAAAGCCCATGCTAAAGTGACACAATTCCTCCAACAAGGCCAAACATACTCCAACAAGTTTACACTTTCCAATAGTGCCATTCCCTATGGGCCAGGATTCTAAGCACACTAGTCTTTGGGGTCTGTACCTATTCAACCATAACAGAATCAAGTATTATAGATGCTTAAAATTGGATCCACTGAAAGAGCAATACATACTCATAAACACTGATTCATCTCTCCCAAGAAAATTGTCACCTTATTAAACTGAGGCGGAAACTGGCTAAGAGACATGACAATCGTCTTTGTAACACTTGGAGAGAGCAAAAAGTGTAGTAAGCTTTTCTAGTGGCTAGGGAGACAAATGCTAAACCTGTCCTTAAAACACAAAGAACAGAGGGTGAAAATGATCAAAGGAAAATAAGAGGTATGGAGGACTAACGTTAGATCAGGTAAATACGAGAAAAATAACCGGAATAATACATGAAAAGATGAGCATCTTCTTCTGATACTAAACAGAATTTGGGAATCCTGATTTCTGTACAAATGTGTCTGTGTGTCTGTGCATGCCTTGCACCTGTAAGTCCCACTTAGAAGGTCTGCTATCTTACGAAGACCATTTGCTTTTCTTGATTTCAGAAGGATATTCAGGAAGAAATTTTTGGGTGCATGAAAAAGTGTTATCAATGAATTCAAATTGCATAAATAATAACCATGCAGAGGACATAAACTGAATTTGTTATTCAGGTAATATTTATTGTGCTTAGTAAACCGGAAAAATAGCTGTTGGTGTATGTTCAATGGTGTGGAGTGAACCTGGAAGATTATGGCTGCTGGGTGATCTGCAGGTTCAATACACAGCTGTGTTTGTGAAGATGTCTTTTTTCTTAAATATTCATTCTGAAAAATCGATATATCTTTAAGAAAAATGAAAACAAGTTTTTAAAAATGCAGTAGGGATAGTCTCTTTCCTTTTCGGATTCTTTGTTCTTTTGTCACTTTAAAGTAGAAATGGAAAATGTGGAATCGTTCTAAACACATTTGTCAACATTTTAATGCCTATAGGACTCGTGTGGAAAAGGAACTAAATAACAATGCACACAACAATGAAGAATAATTATGAAGTGAAGCAAAAGATGTACACAGAGATAGTACATGGCTCAATTAACATGAGGATTCTAGGAATAATGTGACTCCTCTACCCTCTGAATGCCTTTGTATAAAGTTAAAGTAAGCCCATTTGTGTGTATCTGTGATTAGATCAAGGTGTCCAACTGTCACTGTGTCTTTATGTTCAGAGTCTTTGAGTAAGAAATTTTCTACATATGAAGGAACAGTAACGTGGTTGTATAATGTTCACTGTAATAATAAAGTCTGGCTTTATAGCTCATCCTTCTAATTACAGCACTAATGAGGCAAGGACATATTTAAGTAGTTGGTTCTTTGTGATTTTGAAGCCAACCAGTATAATCTCCTGTCTTAAGAAAAAAGAAACAGAAACAGAAACAGGAAAAAAAAGGCAAGGAAGGAAGGAGGAAGAAAGGAAGGAAGGAAGGAAGGAAGGAAGGAAGGAAGGAAGGAAGGAAGGAAGAAATAATTGACTAAAATACTGAAGAACTATTTCAATTACATTAATACTAAATGTTTCCCCTTCTAAAATAAAATCTATGAAGCCAAGTTCCTCATCAGATTTCAAAAGAATTGTTTGTTTAATCTTTAAAAGAACAGGTTATATATTTTTCCAGGCTGGGCTCAAACTCGCTGTATAATCTTGAACTTCACTTACACTACCAAAGTGGCTGCACATCAGGAGTATACCACAGCAGGTTTCAAAATTTTAAGTGATATTCTTCTACTTCCTTTCAATGTGAATAAGTGACTCCTAGTGTTACCTTTCCTTGGCACCATAGGGCAGCAATTACTAAGAGAATAGCCTAAGCTATGGATTGATTTTGACATAGTCTTAACAAATACCATGACAGGTAGCTTGGCATTCTCAGCAGTGCTGAGTTCACATACATGGCTTTGCCCTAAAGCTGTATCTTTGAGTCTATAAGTGAAGACTTCGTGTGAAGTTAAGCACTAGATCCTAATTTTTATATATTATGAGATTCAAGGACAGTTGCTTCAGGGTTCATTATTTTCCATTTCAATATTTAGAGTCATGAAGATAGCATTAAGTCGGAATCAGCAGTGATGTCTAATCAAAGCTAGAAATCATAGAGCTTGGCCGGAATGCAGGAAATAGATACAGGTGGATGCCAGAATATTTTAGTGGATTGGAGCAATCAGCAGTTTCAAAAGTAGGTTTCATGTACCAAGAAAGACATGGGCAGGAAAAGTGACTTTAGAAACTGCCAGCTGTGATAAGCCTGATTAGCAATGGCCTGTAGTCCTACGATACCATCTGTGATGTGTATACTGTCATTATAATTCGTGGGAGCACAGGGACCTACCATGCCGTACAGCAGACAGGCATGTAGCAACATAAAGATAATTTGCCTGGAAATGCTTAAGGTAAAGGAATTCTACAGTTATATAATATTGCATTTTAAACAAACACAAAACAAAAATTAATAGAAAATAATGAAAACATGACCAATTTAATACAACTTTAAACTTGTTTGAATGTATTTGTGTGAAGTGTGAATTTGGGGTTCATGTATGTGAGTGAATTTGCATGTGGTCTGTGTGTGTGTGTGTGTGTATGTGTGTGTGTGCGTGTGTGTGTGTGTGTGTGTGTGTGTGTGTGTGTGTGTGTGTGATGCGCATGTTGATTGCTTTCCTCAATCAAGTTCTCCTTATGCTTATATTTAAGTATGGTTTCTAATTGAATCTGGAACTTATCTTTTTGGTCTGGTCAGCCATCTTGCTCAGTAATTTCCGGTTTCTGCTCCCCACATCTGATAGAATTGTAAACTAAGTGTCACATATACTTGGATTTTAAGTTGCTTTATGGGATCTAAAGTCTACTCTTTTTGATCACTACAAGCTCGTTATTCTCTCATTCATGTCCCCAACTTAACAAAATTTATTTTCGATGGGAAATCAGTTAACTTATTTGTATATTTTTAAAATTAATGCCAATTGTTTGGTTAAGCACTTCAAATGCATCAATAGTTTTGAGACCTTATAGGTCTGTTTATAATACTTTCTATTATGTCAAATTACATTTTAAAAAATCTGAAGTAATTTTAAGATTTTTACAGGAACAAGCTAAAAATACAGAATAATATGTTTATCAAAGGGCTTATTTCACATATTCAAAAGTTTCATTTTTTCATTTAAAAAATAAAATTATGAAAAGCAGATATATATATATATAATTTTAGTATACCATAATTATAATTGTGTTTAGGTGGATATATTTTAATCATACTCAATAATTTTCTATTAGAAAGAAGCTTCATTCTTGGTTCTATGCAGGAAATGCTGGAGGGATGAGCAATTACTCTGATTATTAGATTCAGGGTAAGGAATATGGTTGAGTACTTCTTACCTGAATATGGAGTAAATTTGGGTTTAGTCCAAGGAAACAAATATAGAAAACACAAATCAGGGTGCCCAAACATCACAGACTGAGGAGAGTGATGAGGCAAAGGGTCAAATGAAGCTGTCATAGCACACAGGAGGTAGAACATAACTTATAGGTTGCATTTCCTTAACAGAGCCAGTCTCTATCTCTTTTGTGATGTTTCTTGACACAAGCTATAAATGACAAGGAGAATCTAAAACCCAAACAAAACAAAACAAACATAACTACCAAACAAAACAAGGGTCTAATGAATAAATTTTATCATCTTATGTATGGCTTCACAATATTAGACATCATTCCACAGAGATTTGTCAGTTATTGCATTCATCCTTCATTGTTTTGCTGCATTCATTGCATGCTCTCAACAATATCTTGAACATACACCATTTCTAGAAAATATCTTTTTGCCATCAAGAGTGATGTTTACAAATCATGTATGCCTTTATATGTAATACGATGTCACTGTTACCACCATCATATGTCCAAGTTGATAGAGAAACTGTTACGTGGCCATGAAAACTATATGAAAAGCCATGAACCAGCTCTAAGAAGGCAACTAGAACTGAACAACCTGGCATTCTGGATATAATTAGTTACTTTACTTCATAACTCCTCATTTTCATCAATTTCTTATTTATTTTTTCAAAATATGTTTTTAATTAGAATAGAATTGTATCACTTTCACCCTCCTAAATATTCCAGATTCCCTCTGCCAACTTGTCTTATATTTCTTAAATCTCAAGCTATTAACTACTTTTTCTTTGATATTTATTGCTACATATAGGAAATCATATATATATGTGTGTGTGTGTGTGTGTGTGTGTGTAGCATAATATATAAATTCAACCTATTGAGTTTATTTTTATTATCTGTGTCTACATGGACTCAGGTCTATCAATTCTCTGTTTGGCAACCAATAAGGGGCGCTCATCTCTGGAAGAGGTTAATTCTTTTTCTTTCAAGAGTCATAAGCTCTTGCTGGATCTAGTAAACTCATGAGTATTAGAAAACAATATACTGCCATCATGATCATAGAACAGCATAATTCCTTACTGATTTCTAAATCTTATCCTATTTGTATACACATAAATGTAGCCACCACTCCTCAACAAAGAAATTTCTCTTTGCAACAAGTGGAGCCTAACAAAGAAAACCATAGCTAGACACGTGGAAATACTAACGGATCTTGGGGAATCCAGCCCCAACTAATTTATTTGCACTATAGCACTTCCATCTATGGCTCAAATGTATCTCAGAAGATGGGTGGAAAGATTGTAGGAACCAGAATACTCAAAACTCTGCTTTGTATAGAATTTATCTTGAGGTTCATACAGTGAAATATGATATCTATCATTAATATCTACTTTCTAGCTCCCCACAGCTCCATTCTCCAAAACATTCCTCTTTCAACTTCATGACCTTTATTGTTTCTCTTCCTCATCCTCTTCCTCCTCCTCCTCCTCCTCATCCTTGTTTTCCAAGTTCTCCTTGTCCTTTCCATCCTCATATTCCTTTTCCTACTTGTCCTCCTCATTCTCCTAGTCTTCCTTGACCTCATCCTCCTTTCACATTCCTCCTCTTTCTCCTCCTCCTCTTCCTCCTTCTCCTCTTCTATTCTTCTCTCCTTCTCTTCCTTTTCCACTTGGTCCAGGGGAAGAATTCCATACATTTATAGAATTTCCTATACATGTATGTCTATGTGCCTAGCCACTTGTGCAAGAACAAAATCCTGTTAGTAACATATCCAAATGAAAATTCTTGCCTGCCTATGTCATGTCATTGCTCTAATAGGCATATTTTGACATTTGGGTTAGTATTTTGGCATGAAAGTTCCAATGTTGGGTAATATCATGGAGAACTTTTATCCATGAAGCTCATTCTGGCATTATCAAAATTATTTAGCAGGAAGGAAGATTTCCACTTAGTTTGAGATTAATTTTTCCATGAGTGTCAGCAAGACAGAATACTGTATTCATCAATAGGATCTACCTGCAAGTAACAAAGAACAATGGCCATATCCTGTGCTATTTTTGAGATCTTTGTGTGTCTCTGACCAAAAAGTTACAAATATGTTTCCTATGGATATCAGTATGATTTTTATTTAATAATTCAGGCAATCTGGGGGAAACATTGCCTATTTATGCAGTATTAATCTGCTCAAACTTGGTCTTTTAAACTACATTTTCAAATTAGTTTACTTAGTGTAAGCAACGGGTCCGGGGGTCACCTGGAAGAGAATGGGGGACAAGAGACGCGAAGAAGGACGCCAAGACAAGAGTCTGATCAAGGCGACCATTTTCTTTTTCCCCAAGGCTGAATTTATACCATAATATGGGTAACAGAGGGAGGGGAAAGTAAGAAACATTTACGCAGACCAAGGACACGATATTTGTGTGGTCAGGGAGTAGGCTGATGTTGACAGGTTGTCAGAAAGGTCACAGGTTTGTCATATTATTAGTCAGCAGGACAACTTTGTCATATCATTATTCATCCTGACCACCAGATTTGTATTAGTCTTCTGCAGCTGGTTGGGGATTTTCTAAGAACCTAGTCATACTTAGTTCTAACCATAATAATATCATTAACAATGGAGGGCTTCAAGGGCATCGCTCCCAACAACTTAGTAGTAGACTTTTATGAAGCTTTTCAAAGATCCTGAATATTGATTAATCAACCAGAGGAAATGACTCTTCTTTGCTATTCTCCTATTCCTATTTCTTGTAAACAGATTTTAATGCCCAGTACCTCCTCACACTTCTTAACTCACCTAAAATGTGTTCTATTATATCTTTAAATTTTATTTTTAATTTGGTTGTAAAATAACAAATTTCTGCATGGCTTATTTTTACACCACCTCTTTGGGTTGACCTCTACCCCACTTCTTGGCTTTTGCAAATCACTTCCACCCATCCCTGGTAACATCTTTGGGAGGTTAGTATTCTACCTCTTTACGTTCATGTAACCTATAATCTACTCTCCAAAGTGACTTAGTAAATTTGCCATCACTGCAATGATCCTGTTTAATTTCCTTGCTTCAATTTGTGATTTATATTGAACACAAAACAAATGACTGGAGAGAATGTGTAATATCTTTCTGGGCCTCAGTTACTTTGTTTTTCCTACTTTGAAGATACTTACACATTCATGCTCATTTCTGCTCTATTTTTACTATCAAGTAAATAGAAATAATCCATTTGCCCACCAACAGATGAAAGGATAAGAAAAAAATGATGCTGGTACATTCACAAATGTCAGCATTATGTAGATGTAAAGAAAATTAAGTTATAAAATTTCCAGGTACATTAATGGCATCCCAGAATTCTTAATCCAAACTTAACTCAATGACTTCCTTATGCAGTCTTTAAACTTTGCTATATATTACATCAGGTTTCATAGAAAGATTGTTCCATGTGTTAGACCTTATATTCTATAATTAATATTAGAGCCATATTGAAGAACATTTAGATACTAATTTCAATGAATTAGTCAAAAAATATGAATTCATTGCAGAAATGAAATATTCAGATACATGGAGAAATTGAAGAATGTTTTTATTTCAGTAGTTTTAACTTACTTTATACCTGATATGATACCAGGCTAGTCAGGGAAATAACAAAACATGACTGCCATGAAATAATACAAGATACTTGAAGTCCAAAATGTAGAAAGCAACCAAAAACAATTCATCATAATTTGCTATAGCAATACATTTTCTTCCTAAGCATTATTCAACATGTCTATCCCTGTGCAAATATATTCCTTTACATTTTTTAAGACTCATGAATGATACATAAAATATTCAGTAATTTATATGACAGTGGCCCAGTCAATGAAAACAATGTAGTCTGAGTATTCCCCACACATGCCATGACTAAAACTCTGACAGATTCGCATATATAAACTGGAATGGGGAGATCTAGAAGGACAGATCTGCTCAGAACCTATGCAACATGCCTAATGTGGTCTATGTTTGTGTCAACCTGAATGCCACGTGAGTCATTATTTTCTTTATCAATCAGGTGATTAAGACTTGTGGCTTAAGGTGGCTATCAGCCCATGTTGACAGAAGGAAGGATTGTTGGAGCTACAGTTTGAAGAACATATTATTAATAATAACCTCTTCCATAGTTTATGGTCTAAAAGACTCTGGGGCACATGATATACTCAGTAAAGAAATAAATCATTCATTTGCCTGAATAGATTTAAGGAAACTACAGAATGTGAGACTCCATCTGGACCATAAAGAAGGAGTCAGATTTCAGCACACACTTCTTTCTGCAGGGTAATTGAAAGAAGGTATGAACGCACACTCATTTCTACCGTTTAATCATCCAAAGCTTAGCATGAGTCATGCACACATTTATTTATGTCTCTGTCACGATTAAAAGAAATTCTCTTTAGTACTTAATCCTGAATTAGATATTCATATACTCAGTTTGTCAATTTTCAAGGGGCAATTAATTTGATACTTGGACTAAAACTCCTTTTGGGTGTTAACCTCAATCTTTGCAATATTTCTAAGTGGGTTCTAAGATGATCACATTTCTGAAAAAAATCACATATAAAACAGATGTATTTTATTAGACTGTCTGGACCAAAGACGAAGCAGGCAAGGGGACTGGGGCCCTGAGGTAGGTCAGAATGGCAGAGAAATCTCAGTGCATGGGGAGGAACGCAAAGAAGGAATAAAGGGATATCACGTGCTTTGTTTTTTTTTTTTTTTTTGAGACAGGGTCTTGTAAGTTTCATTTTTTTTCAAATCCTATATTTTTAATGATAGTTATTAAATGCTTTAAACTTCTTTGTAGCTCACCAACCAAAAGAGGTAGTGGAAAAGAAAAGATATGGGGGAAGGGGATCTGTTTAGAAAGGTTCTTTGAGCAAATCCAGCCTTTGTTGTCTGGAAATCAGCAGTTTATTTAACAACTTAGCAGACAGTGGCAGCTCGATCCACTCTCAAACACTTCATGGACGTACCAGCAATCCAGTTCAGTAGAACTGGGTTAGCAACAGCAGTGACAACACCTAGCAGAGACAGCCAGGTTTCAGTCTTGACTCAAGTCAGCAGGAGGGACCCGGAAAATCTCAGCTGTGCCCCTCTAAGGGAAGCCAAGATCAGCAAAGACTTGAGATCCACAAGCTAGATGTATCAGCAAGCCCAGCTCTGTCACTCTGTCACTCTGTCACTCTGTCACTCTGTCACTCTGTCACTCTGTCACTCTGTCACTCTGTCACTCTGTCACGTGGTGGAGTCCTATTTATACCCTCCAAACATCCTGTATTCTTCACTTGTCTTGTCTCAGTATGTGCAAAAGGTAGCTCAGCTACGTGATATAGCGCAGGTTGCCTTAAACTCTGCATACAGTGCTCGCTGGCCTTGAATTTGGGGCCATTTTTCGCCTTCCTACTTTAAGGCTCCAAATTCTAGAATTATAGGCATTAGATGTGACCTCTGACTTATAATCTTTTAACATTTCCTTTTTTTCTCTCGACATTAAAAGAAACAAAGTTAGACTGATTTATTTATTTTGTTTTGTCTTGGTTGATTGGCTTGTTTGTTTGGGTTGATTTTTGAGACTGGGTTTCTTTATGTAGCCCTGGTTGTCCTGGATCTCATTTTGTAGACTAGGCTGGCCTTGAACTCAAAGATCTACCTGACTCTGCACTAAATGCCAAGCAGTGTACAGGCACTTGGATGTAGAGAGATGAACATAAGTGGCTTCTATTTATTGAGGATCTTGAGGTCAGTTTAATATTATGTTTTCATTTTCTGAGATAAATTCAGAACTATTAATAACATTCTAAAGACATAGAAAAAATAATGGTGAAGAATCATAAAATCAGAGAATTGCTTTTAGATATTTTTTTTGTTACATAGCCCTAGCTGGCCTCAAACTTTTTGCCTTAGCCTTCTAAGTGCTAGAATGACAGGTGTGTGGCCCATACTGGCTCAAAGTGAGATTGTCTTTGAATCAGAGTGAATGATTATAAGAAGACTCAGGTAGTTTCTTCTCTAGTAATAGCCACAATTTAGTCGTGAAGGATCCTGGAGGCATTGAGGCAAGAGTGGCAAGGTGTTCAAGCAACAAAGGAAAATGGACATGAAAACACTTTTGCCATATTCTCTGGTATAACTTTAAACATTCAGCATATGAAGATACATTTCAGAATGTAATATGTACATCCCTTGAGCACATACATTTCAGATTTAAAATTAATGTGGAATAAAAAATTGCTTAGTAAATGATGAAAACAAAACCCTGCCGTTTTTACTGATGTTGATGATTATTCTAGAAATTGCACTAACAATACTTTTATCAACTTAGGCTTAACACAAAGCTGAAATCTGGATACCACCATACAGCTTATAGACAGAAACAGAGTCACATAACTGATTTGAAGGACTGTAATTTTAGTGTAGATCACCCTTATCCCAAATTCCATATTCTCTGTCTTTGCCAATGTATGCTTTGTCTTCAGTTCTCAAAGGCTTCCGATGCTGAAAACTCAATACAGCAAAAGGCACCTATTTTGCTTATAACTAGTTTCTTCCATTCAGTTTCTATGGTTTTGTTTATACACAGTTAAAATGTGCATTTGATCTGTCTATCAACTTTCTTCATTGGATGCTGCGTGGCACTGAGGTTGGTGACTTTGTTGGCCAGGATTTTTGTTCTTGGGGGAAACATGAATAACATCACTCCAGTAAGATTTGTTGCCTGCCAGGAGCATTTCCAGCTCCTAGCCACTGTGAACAAAAAGAACTTCTAGAAGCTACTTGTAACACGTGTTTTGTTCTCTTGTAACCACCAAACTAACACTGAGTGGTTGGGAACTGGCTGCCACCACCAGTTCCTCTGGATTTCATTCAGTTGAGCTTAATTTTGATATAGCCATCTTTGAAAATATATGGATATTCCCCCTCCCCCCTGCTTCTATGAGGGTGCCCTCCTAACCAAGCACCCATTACTGCCTCCCCACCCTGGCATTCCCTTCCACTGGGGCATCAAACCTTTACAGTACCAAGGACCCCTTGTCCCATTGATGATTGACAAAGCCATCTTCTGCTACATATGTGGCCATGGGTTGCTCCATGTGTAGTCTTTGATTGTTGGTTTAGTCCATGGGAGTTCTGGTTGGTTGGTATTATTGTTCTTCCTATGGAGTTGCAAACCCCTTAAGCCCCTTCAGACCTTTCTCTGAATCCTTCATAGGGGACCCCATGCTCAGTCCAGTGGCTGGCTGTGAGCATCTATATCCTGTATTGGTCAGGTTCTGGCAGAGCATCTCAGAAGACAGCTATATCTGGCTCCTAACAGCAAGTACTTCTTGGCAACCGCAATAGTGTCAGGGTTTGGTATCTTCAGGTAGGACAGTCTCTGGATGACCTCTCCTTCAGTGTCTGCTCCACACTTTATAGCCATATTCCCTCTCTTGAGTATTTTGTTCCTCTTTCTAAGAAGGACTGAAGCATCCAAACTTTGGTCTTCCTTCTTCTTGAGTTTCATGTGTTCTGGGAATTGTATCTTGGGTATTCTGAGCTTTTTGGCTAATATTCACTTATTAGCGAGCACAAACCATGTATGTTCTTTTGTGAATGGGTAACCTCACTCAGAATAATATTTTCGAGCTCCACTCATTTTCCTGAGAATTTAATGGAGTTTTTTTGAATAGCTGAGTAGTACTCCATTGTGTAAATGTACCACATTTTCTGTATCCATTCCTCTGTTGAAGGACATCTGGGTTCTTTCAAGCTTCTGACTATTATGAATAAGGCTTCTATGAACATAGTGGAGGATGTGTCCTTGTCATCTGTTGGAGCATCTTTTAGATATATGCCCAGGAGTAGTGTAACTATTGCTTAACTTTCTGCCCAAACATAAAGAAATTCAACACAACAGAAAAATAGCAGGTAAAAACCTGAAAATATTGTTATAAAATTGTTTGCATAGTAACAATGTTTAATTTTTTCTCAAATAATTGAAATGAAAGCCTGGAAAACCTCAAATTCCCCATACTTACATGGTATCAAAGTGTGGACACCATTTGGATTCAATCACCTGTGTCATCTATTCTCTAAGCTTGTGCTATACGTATCATGATATACTTTCAAATTTCATCTATAAAATAGCATTTTATGATAGAAAAGTGAATAAGATCATCCTTATATTTAAAAAGCTATGCTTACATTTTAATTAATTTATTTGAGAATTTCATACATTAGTACTTTCTTACATTCTTTCCATCTTTCCTGAAATCCTCCTATCCCTCCACAGTTCCTGTTGAATTTATGACCTGTTCTTTTTTAATCAATAATATTACATGTGAATACACACACACACACACGCACACAGAGGTGAAGGGTAGGCAGGGTGAGTGAGAGGAGGAGGGAGAGAGAGACTCATGCCCCCACACACAGATAAGCACACATAACTTTTGAGTCCATTCAGTGTTGTTCATATGTGCATGTGTTCAGGGATGGACACTTGATATGAAATAACCTGTCAGGAAAGATGTCCTTGGAAAACAGTGCTTCTACATGTCTCAACTTCAGCTGATTGCCTATGTGTCTTTATCTACAGGTGAAGTCTTATTAGACTGTTCCCATGCATTTGGCTTGTTCTATTATCTGTCATTGTGAAAATATGGTTTAGGTAATTAGACTGTTGCCTAATTTCATGAGGGAAACTTCACAGATGTCCTGGGATTTCTGCATCATTTCTGTGGTATCCCCTAATTTTTAGACATAAATGTTGCATAGTAGATGACCAGTTGAGACTGGGCGCTTATTAGTCACTTATCCTCTGCGTTTTGACCAGTTTTGGATCTGTGTAATCTTCATCTGTTTCAAAAGTAAGCACTTTGATGGAACGATGGGGAAGACAGTTATGTCTGGATATAAGAGTAATTATTTAGAATACAGTTAGAAATTATATTGGTTTAAGAAACCAATGTCATATAGTCTGCTCAGTTTCGTACACCTCTTCATCCACAGATTACCTGGCTGGGTTTACAATACCAGGCATGAATTCCCTCCTACTGATTCATATTAGATCACTGTCACTCACTTCTGAGATAAAAGACCCACTACTGCACTACTGGGACAGTTTGCTAGGCAACAATTGTGCTTCCTATACTTATCATGTGAGTAAGAATATTGGTGGCTTTTTTTCCCTTATAAGTTTGTACATAAGATCTGTTATTCTGAAGACTGATCTTCAGAGAAAAGAGTTGAAGATCAGTTGCAGTTAGATTTCTTCAAGTCCTGCATCCAAAGTTTGTGGGATGTTCAGAAACACAGTTACAACTGGGAGGCTACCAAGAAAAATGACAATAGATTATATTTTATAGGAGTAGCCCTGTATGCCCCGAATGCCAATGACTATCAATTTGAAGGAAGGTTTTACAAGTTTGTTACTGGAGATTATATTAAATTGTTTGTGGCTCTTGGGAAGAGTGTTATCATTTCTCAAGTTCATATTTAGGTATGTAATATGTATTTTAAAAAGACTGTAAAATATGTTCCTAAGCCTTTTTCAAATACCAACACTAAATATATATTCACTTAATTTCTATGCTTCACTTCTAATTTTACTGTTACTTTTTTAATGCTTCTCTGTAAGTACGCCACTGAACGGTTGTAACCTTTGTGTTCAGTAGCCAAGGAACTTAGAAGAGAAAAGCATAGGACAATGCTTATTCTCAGTGGGATTTTCAGGCAAGACATACCTGAGGAAATCACCATGTTTCCACAGCAGGCATGAACTTCGGTTCTCATATATATTGGAGATCTGGTTATCCTCTGAGTTCTGATCTTTGAAAATGAGATTCTCAAGATACTAAAAATTTGTGTAAACTTTGCCATCAGTGATTATTTCCAGACAATTATTAGGCTGCCTTGCAATCTCCAAAGCTCAGATATACCATGAATTTACTTTCCTGAAATTTACAATATCTGGTTATTGAGTGATCCATCAAATTTTACAGCCTATGTCACTGAGGTACAGGTTTTCTGAGCAACAAACCTCCCGAAAATGACTGTGCATCCAATGTACCTTAAGACACAGGTAAATGACTATTTGTGGCAATCAGGATAGACTGGGGAGAAGGTTATTAGAAAATTTACTGGGGAAAATAGCTGTAGTATTAGCTTACAAGTCTCAGATGTGAACTTGATAAAATTTCTGCTGTAAGGATTACTTTTTTATCCCTATATTCAGTTATCCTGCTTATTATAGATGTTTTGTACAATAATTATATACCAAATTAGATCAATAAACTTTGTGTAAATTTGTATATGTATAGTTTTGCCAACGGGGAAAGGAGGAAAAAAACAAGTCACGGGAGAGAATGAGAAATGAATTTGGCAAGAAGAAGCTTAATTAAATATGCAAGGACAAGGAAGAGTAAAGAAGACATGTAGAAGAAAATTATGATGTAGTGTCTCAAGGAAATTCCATTCAGAATTGTGGCTACAGACATGCATGAGTTGTTCACCTCTCTTGCTACTGCATTTAGCATCCCAGCTAGAACAGGGACAATGCTTGTCCTGGAAACACAAATGATATTCAAAGTGTCATGGATGACAGATGGTTTGAAAAGGGCTATTTCTTAGTATGCACATGGAACGCAGAATAGTAAGCATTTTGTGTATGTTCTATAACTTGATTTTTATATGAGTCCCATCATCAAATATTAACTAGTATCCCATGAGGCAAGGACCTTGTAGATGTTGATGGTGCAGCTTCACTCTTGTTTGCAATGACCTGGAGGCAAATGACTTTCCTTAACCTCTTTATTAGTTATTTTTCTTCTGATGTGGCCCAACTCTATCAGCATGTATCTGTATCTTAGTGCATTTTTTTTATTTTACTTGGCATGTGCGTTATTTTTAGTATTCCATACCCTCTTTTTACAATCTTCTGTGAGGCAACACTAGAGTACTTTTGTCTTAATTTTTGTTAAGATTCTTTGGCATTTAGGATATAGGAATCTGCCTTATACATATCGTATGCTTATTCCAATTACTAAGGAAAGAGTGTATTTCATAAGAACTATACAAGACTTCTTTATCTGATAGTAGAGAACCATTTCCAAGTTGTACAGCTTCTACAGATCTATATCTAATAACAGATTCTGTAAAACCTATGAAGAATGTGTGTTTCATCCTAGGATCCCTGGGGTAGAGAACAGGGACCAGTACGATGCTCTTGGGGTGGTGGACAGTAGCACAGAAGCCCATTGCTAGTTTACAATGAACCTTCCCTTACCAGATGTCCAATGGGAAGCACAAACTGGGACCACTCTGTGAACTTGGACACTGTAGCCAGTAGCTTATTTGGGAAAAATAATGGATATTTTTTTATTTTGTTCTTTTAAGAGTTCAATAGACTCAAAAGTGACACTTGTCTGGTTAGAGGGCTAAAACTTCACTATTGACTCATCTGTCACTTTCATTTGGGATGGCTTGTACCTTCCTCTTCTCAACTCAGTCTGGCCACAAGGGAGAAGTCACTTGTACACTACACAGAGATGAGTCACTTCTTACCCATATTAAGCCTAGGGTTCGCTTAACTGGAAGTATTCCCACAAATTGAGAGCAATCCATTATTGTGGATGTAAGGTTGGCCTTTCAGGGGCACAAAGACCCGTCTAATCCTCATCAGTTTGGGTAAATGAGGTTGTAGCTTATGACGTAATCTCCAAAAATTACTTTGGTTTCTAAAAAATAGGACATTTTAGTTCTACAAATACCCATAAATCAGGCCCCATGTCAGTATCTCAGCAATTACATTAATTGAATATTGACCTTTACAGCAAATCCTTTTAGTGATTTTTTCCCCTTCTCATTTATAACGGAGCTGTTCCTAATTTTGCTTTATCTCAACCCAGAAGAAATGTTACCTTCAAAATTATTATTTTACTCATACTGATTTACACAAGTATAAAGATCATTACCTCTTTAAGTTAATGTCATTTGGAAAATGTGTAGCCTTCCCTCTGACTAGGCCTTGCTTTCTAGCTTAGTTTTTCTGGTGTTCTTTAGTCTTGATCACCATTGCCACTGGGAGGGCAGAACCCCATTTGTTACTTAGATTGCCTAGTTATTTTCTAGTTTAATGGCTCATTCTTTAGGACAGGACTATATTTAAACAATGATGGGTAAGGTTAATCATATGGAATGGACCTTCTGTCGAATGGAGGCTTCTAATTAAGGTCTCGTCAGAATGCCAGACACAGACCGGCAAGCTAACACAAAAGCTTCAGAGTCTAAGTAGAACATAAGATATTTAAGACTAGGAACCAAGTTTACAGATGTTATTCTTGCCTTGAATTATTTTGCTATTTCACTTCATGTAAGATATTAAAAGGTTCATTTGAGGACCAAACGTTATCTGTCTAGCATTTTCCTTGAAAATATCCTCATAAAATAATACCAGAACTCTGACATAGACAGCAGTGAGGACGTAATTGTTCCCCTGGGACAATTCTCTGTGGTGAATTGTCACCCCTCCATGCTTCTCTAGTTAATGTGACTTCTATCAATTGCAAGGAGCAGATTATTCTTTCATTTGTCCCAGTACCAGTGCCTGCTGTTGACTTTAAAAATGCATATGTACAAAAATTCAAATTATGAACCTTCTTTTTATTTAGCTGATTTGATTGAAATATTTTTTGTTATTTTATTTGTTTACATTTCAAATGATGCTCCCCTTCCCTGTCTTCACTCATTGGAACCCCTTCCCCACTCCCTTCACATTTGCCTCTAAGCAGGTATTTCCCATCATACCCACTCATTAATGCCTCACTCCTCTAGCATCCTGCTTTTTCGGGGCATTAAACCTTATGGGATCAAGCTTTTCCCCTTTCACCAAAGCCAGATAAAACAGTCCATTGCTACTTATGTAGCAGGAGCAATGGACAAGACCATATACCATTTGGTTGGTGGCTTAGTCCCTTGAAGCTCTGAGGGGTCTGTTAGTTGATATTATTGTTCTTCCCATGTGTCTTTAATCACCTTAAGCTCCTTCATCCCTTCCCTAAACTCTTTCATTGGAGTTCCCAGGCACAGTCAAATGGTTGGCTGTGAGTATCTGCATCTGTCTTACTCAGCTGCTGGCAGAACCTCTCAGAGGTCAGCCATATTAGGTTCCTGTCTGCAAGCACATCTTGGTATCCACAATAGTGTCTGTGTTTGGTGTCTGTAGATGGGATGGATCCCAAAGTGGGGCAGTTTCTGCTTTCCTTCAGTCTCCGCTTCATTTTTGGTCCTGCATTTATTTATGCAAGAACAACTCTGGGTTAAAAATTTCGAGATGAGTTGGTGGTCCTCTCTCTTCACTGGGGGCCATATCTGTCTACTGGAGGTAGTCTATACAGGTTCGATCTCCCTGCTGTAAGGCATTTTGGCTGATGTCATTTCCACTGAGTCCTTGCAGCCCCTTGCATCCCTGATGTCTGAGACTTTCCAGTGGTTCGCTCATTCCCTGCACCCAATGCTATGTATTACTTTTCATTCTCCTGGCCCACTGGCCTTTTACCCTGTCTCCTCACATACCTGATCCTGTCCTCTCCCCTTTATCCCCTCCCACACCTTAAGTTCCTCCCATACTCTGCTTTCATTGATTATTTCATTCTTCCTTCCAGTAAGAAGCACCAACATTTTAGCCTTTTTTCTTGTTAAGGTTCATTTGATCACTCAGTTGTATCATGGGTATTCTGGGGTTTAGGGCTAATATCCACTTATCAGTGAGTACATACATGTATGTCCTTTTGTGTCTGGATTACCTCACTCAGGATGATATTTTCTGGTTCAATCCATTTGCCTAGAAATTCATGATGTCGTAGTTTTTAATAGCTGAGAAGTAATCCACTGTGTAAATGTACCACATTTTCTGTATCCATTTTTCTATTGAAGGAAATATGGGTTGTTTTCAGCTTGTAGCTATTATAAGTATGGCTGCTATGAGCATAATGGAGTACAAGTCATTGTGATATGGTAGAGCATCTTTTTGGGTGTATCCCCAGGATTGGTATAGCTAGATCTTCAGGTAGAAATATTTCAAATTTTCTGAGGAACCACCAGACTGATTTCCAGAGTAGTTGTACCAGCTTGCAACCCCACCAACAATGGAGGAGTGTTCCCATTTCTCCACATTCTTGGCAGCACCTGCTGTCACCTGAGACTTTGATCTTAGCCATTCTGACTGGTGCGAGATGGAATTTTACTTGCATTTCTATGATGATTAAGGATGCTGAACATTTCTTTAGATGCTTCTTGGACATTCAGGATTGCTGAGTTGAGAATTCATTGTTTACCTCTGCACAATTTTAATAGGGTTACTTGGTTTTGTGGAGTCTAAATTCCCAAGTTCTTTGTCTATTTTGGATATTAGTCCTCTATCAGATGTAGGTTTGATAAAGATCTTTTCCCAATATGTAGGTTGCCTTTTTGTCCTATCGACTATGTCCTTTGCTTTATAGAAGCTTTTCAGTTTCAAGGGGTCCCATTTTTCAATTGTTGATCTGAGTGATTAAGCCACTGGTGTTCTGTTAAGGAAATTTTCTCCTGTGCTAATGTGTTTGAGGCTATTTCCCACTTTCTCTTCTATTAGGTTTAGAATATCTGGTTTCTTGTGGAGGTCCTTGATCTACTTGGATTTAGGCTTTGTTCAATGAAATTAAAATGGATCAATTTGCATTTGTTTACAATGCAGGTCACCAGGTAAACCACCACCATATGTTGATAATGTTTTCATTTTTCCACTGTATGTCTTTGAATTCTTTGTCAAATATCAAGTGACCATACATATGTGGATTTATTTTTGGGTCTACAATCTATTCCATTATCTACCTGTCTGCCTCTGTACAAATGCCATGCAGATTTTATCACTATTACTCTTTAGTATAGCTTGACATCAAGGATGGTGATTCCCCAGAAGTTATTTTATTGTAGAGAATAGTTTTCCCTATTTTGCACTTTTTGGTATTCGATATGAATTTGACAATTCCTCCTTCTACCTCTGTGAAGAATTAAGTGGACATTTGGATGAGGACTGTAATGAATATGTAGATTGCTTTAGGTAGGATGGTTATTTTCACTGTTAATTCTGCAGATTCATGAGCATGGGAGATTTTTCCATATTCTGATATCTTCTTTCTTTTCTTTCTTCAGAGCCCTGAAATTCTTGTTGTGCAGGTCTTTCACTTACGTGGTTAGAGTCATATCAAGATACATCGTGGTAGAGAGATCGTGGTTTGTTCAAAAGATAACACATCCAAATACAAAACATACTTCGTAAAACAGGATTTGACTGAAATTTTCCTTCGTTTCACAGTTTGGCTGTGGAATATGAATCTCAGTCTTGAGGCCATGACACATTCTTATGGAGAAGTTAAACTGCAGGCTGCTTGGGCCATTATCAGAGCTAACAATTCACAAGCTCTGAGAAGAACATGAATTGTCACATCCTTAATCTTATGGATGACATTCATGGTGATTTACCGGAAAAGTATACTCTTTCATCCTCAGTGAATACAGTGTCTAGTAAGAGGTGGAATCCATCAGGAGACCTCAACAACTATCACTACTCCTGTCCTCTACCGATAAAATAGGTGTATGGACCTCTCTGCTAGATGCCATTGCCGGTGTGACTCCCATGGACAGCCTGTATTTTCCATTTGTTGAAATGACTCTGCCTACAGACATACACATTTTGGTGTCACTGTCTCCTATAATTCTGCATTATTGGTTCAGAATCCAGTTTAGGAACCTACGATTGTGGTGAGCCCCTTGCCCTTGCTTTTAAAGAGGAGTGCAAGGCAATGTTCAGTTCTTTAGTGGATTGTAGATTGATTGATTTTTCTCTAAAATTTAAAGTATGGCTTCAGAAACTCAGAAGGTAAAGGAATAACAGGAATGTCTGTCTCTTCACCTACATATTTGGTAGGTTAGATTTTAATTATTTTACAAATATATTTGGAACAACAAATGGGAACTCCATAAGAAAGTGTGAATAGAAACTGCAGAGCATGGCCTTATGATCTTTTCTATTGCTGAAATGTGAAATGGGGAGCATGCTTAACAGCTTTTAAACCTCATATCTCCAGCACGATTCTCAGCTTACAAGAAGATACTCCATGAACTTTAGTCCTAGGAAGGAATTTGTGTCATATTACATTCATCTCACTACCCTAAACAACAACCAGATATGTAGATTTCTTTAATATCAATCAAACTTCTTTCAGAATTGAATGGCATTGCAATAGGAATACCAATTTTGAACAAGTCACATTGTGAACACACACAAAGAGGCTAAGGAGATATTGTAAAACAAAAGTGGAGATTTCAGAGGTGGCTTTAAAAATACAATCCTTACTCCTAAGAGGCAACAAGAAATGTGTCAACAGTCTGAAACTGAAGTGATAGATCTTGGGGATTTACCCATGGAGCACTTGTATGAGCTTGTGGTTATCTTTCTATATCGTTGTGTCAGTATTTTCAGTCAATATGGCTTTCAAGAACACAAATATTCAATTTCCTCCTTCATACCTTCATGGCTTTATTAATTAATTTTAAATTATGGCTTATCAAATGTGACTCTGTTTTGCTTCTGAGAACTTATAGTCTTTCCCAGCTACTGCTACAAAATACCCAAAGTGGGTCACTTATAAATGATAAATGTATTGGGGTTACTTGTACGGCTATGGCTGAGAAATTACTTAGAGGGGCAGGGATAAGGCAAAGGCAGATGTATCACTGAAAATCTCACTGCATTCTGGATTCTCATTATGTGTGCATTGTTAAAGCGACTCACAAGTCGCTCTGCGCTTGCTGTCTCTACTAAAGGTAGCATAGCCTGGTAGTCTCTTCTGTCCAGCAGTTGTTCAGTATTCATCTAAGCTTGGTGAAGGATCTTAAAATCCTCTAAGTTTCTGTTTTGCAGAATTTGTGAGACTTTTTGGCTTCCACAGTCTCATGAGCCTCACCATCTTCCCTCCAAAAAACTATTTCAGTTGAGAAGAAAATGATACATAGCAAAAAGGTCGCAAAATGATTATGCTTGACTTTCTTCAGAAGAAAAATGTGTAATACCAAAGTCAAATCAAAAGCTCATATAGGACTTATAAGTCTCTGATGATGAGCTAAACTTCTGTATTTAGAGTTTGATTCTCTTCTCAGAATGCATAGAATTAGTGCTGTCTTGTTCAGAATTCATATATTATAACAAAAATGGATTTCAACATTCTTTTAGGGGTACCTGTAGGCACATGAGTACTTTAAGGTAATAAAAAACAAAAGGAGGTCAAGATGTGCTAACATAGGTGACATGGAGGAATGGAAGGTAGGCAAATGACACTAGAGCCTGTGGGCATGAATGGAGAAAATAGGCTAGGAAGAAAGAAGAATAGAGGGTCAGCCAGGGGTAAAAATGAGTGGAGAATATAAGGGGGTCAAAAGTCAGTATGTCATACTTGGTTCAATAAATCCATATATAGTCAATACACTGTGTGCTAGTTTAAAATTATTCTTAAATTCAAATAATGAATAAAACAAATAAAACCATGCTCTAGTTTAAGTCAGTTATTAAATCTATATTAAAAATACATATCACTCAACACAGTTATGAGTTTAAAATCTGAAGAGCTTTTTGAAAGTGTTAGTCATTGTTCATTTATATTCTGACTTTATGTAACGCTGAGTCTAAAAACCAAACATAAGTATTTCAATTGCGTCAAAGTAATCTTTTCAAAATAGGTGAGTTCTTAGCCATACCGTCCCCACAGTATTATCATCAGTGTAATCAGAGAAACAGAGCTTAGTTTAAAAAGAAACTGTAATACATTAATGTACACCAATGTGATATATCTATTAGTACATATTTTAAAGGATGTAACTTAGTGTGTTTCATTTTTCAAGTGTTTTTAAAACTTTGTTGGTAATTATAAATTCACTACATCCAAAGGTCAAAGACTAAGCAAAGTGATAGACCCGATATATGCAAACATATAAGAAAAACAAAACACTTAAACATGTATTTGCTATTGAGTTTATTATTTTACAAATGGATAGAAGTTTTGCTAATGATGATGTTGGGAATGATATTGATGGTGTTCATGATGATCCTGGTGATGGTAGTGATAATGGTGATAATAATGGTAGAATTAATACTAGTGGTGGTGGTGGTGATGATGATGATGATGATGATGATGATGATGATGAGGTGGTGGTGGTGCTGGTAGTGATAATGGTGATAATAATGGTGGAAATAATGCTGGTGGTGGTGGTGGTGGTGGTGGTGGTGGTGGTGGTGATGATGATGATGATGATGATGATGATGATGTGGTGGTGGTAATATTGATTAGTGTGTTGGGGCAGGGAACCCCCTTGCACAAGGGCATATATGGAGGTCAAAGGAAAATTTCCTGAGTTCATTCTCATATTCTACCTAATAGGGACAGGATTTATTTTTGTTTCTGACAAAGTGTTCGCTCCAGGCTAGCTAGCATATGAGCCTCAAGACAATTCTGTTCTTTCTCACATGTTACCATAAGAATATTTGGATTACACTCTCAATGCCACTGCCACTATATTTCTTCTCCCCTCTCCGTGTGTGTGTGTGTGTGTGTGTGGGAGGGGGGTTCTGGAGCTCAAATTCAGTTTTCTATGGCTTCCACAGTGAGTATTTTTAATCACTAAGCCATCTCTCCACAATACATATATATATAGAACTGACTTGACAAGTTTTTGATTAATGTTACAATTTTAATATGGTTGTGTTAATAGAACAGTAAGTATGTATTCACAAGGTCAAACTTTAAAACCCTCCTAACTTACGATAAAACAAAAAGTATGTGTTTCCATAAATATTAAGGTAATTATAAGGAAGTTCATGAATGGGATCATGACAGGTTGCCTTGCACTAAAGAATTGCAAGATTTTCAACAGTAGTAGCTGAATAAACCATTTCAATTGCCTGTCAACAGTTTGCCAAAGCAATGTAAACAGTAAGATTATACTCGAACAGAGAAGGCCACTAAGCTGATATGTGTCTGTGACCATAGCAAGATGTTCTACATACGGAGTGGGTATATGGGAGGAGCACAGCATTGTCTTTCTTCTGACCACAGCATGATGTTCGTGAGGGTAACAGTGAAAGGCGATAAAATCTTCAAAAATGGTTGAGTTGAAAGACTGCATTCTAACATGTGTCCCTCCATGTGTGTTCTTTAGTTGGAGGTTTAGTCCCTGGGAGCTCTGGGGGGGGTCTGTTTGGTTGATATTGTTGTTCTTCCTATGGGGTTACAAACCCCTTCAGATACTTCAGTTCTTCCTTTAACTTCCCCATTGGGGTTCCCCTGCTCAGCCTGATGGTTGGCTGCAAGAATCATCATCTGTATCAATCTGTATCAGTAAGGCTCTGGCCAAACCTCTCCTTGAAATGGAGACATCCATTTCAAGTTCCTGTCAGCAAGTACTTCCTGGCATCAGCAATAGTGACTGGGCTTGATGGCTTTGTATGGGATGGATCCCCAGGTGGGGCAGTCCCTTGATGGCATTTCTTCAGTCTCTATTACACTCTAAGTTGCTGTATTTCCTTTAAACAGGAGCAAATCTAGGTTAAAATTTTGAGAAGGCTGTGTGGCCCCATCCCTTAAGCAGGGATTTTGGTCTCTACAAGTTCTCTTCCCTTTGTTGACTATTAAGCTTATGTTATCCCCATTGGGTCTTGGGGACCTCTTGCTTTCCTGGTGTTTTAGAACATTATGTTGGCTGGACTCAGTTCTCCATTTTTAATAGGGCTATTTGATTGCCTGGATTCTAACTTCTTGATTTCTTTGTATTGAGTATAGGCGTCTATCAGATATATGATGGATAAAACTCTTTTCAGGGGATCTCATTTTATGTGGAGGTCTTTGATTCACTTGAACTTGATCTTTGTACAAGGAGATAAGAATGGATAAATTTGCATCTTCTACTTGCTGCCCACCAGTTCAACCAGCACCATTTGTTGACTATGCTGTCTTTTTTCCACTGGATGGTTTTAGCTCCTTTGTCAAACATCAAGTGGCGATAGGTGTGTGGGTTCATTTCTGGGTCATCAATTCTATCCATGTAATCTACAGCACTATCTCTGTACCTGTATCATGCAGTTTTTATCACTAATGCCCTGTAGTAGAGCTTAAGGTCAGGGATATATTCCCATAGAAGTTCTCTTACTGTTGAGATTAGTTTTCAATATCCTGGGTTTGTTGTTGTTCCAAATGAATTTAAGAATCCGTTTTCTAACTCTGTGAAGATTTGAGTGAGAATTTTAATCAGGATTGCACTGAATCTGTAGATTGCTTTTGGTAAGATGGACAGATTTACTATGTTAATGCTGAAGGTCCATAAGCATGAGAGATCTTTCCATCCTCTGAGATTTTCTTCAAATTCTTTCTCAGAGACTTGAAGTTCTTGCTGTACAGATCTTTCACTTCATTAGTTAGAGTCAAACCAGGATATTTTATATTATTTGTGACTATTTTCAGGGTGTTATTTCCCTAAATTTCTTTTCAGCCTGTTTGTCCTTTGAGTAAAGAAAGTTTACTATTTGTTTGAGTAAATTTTATATCCATCCACTTTGCTGAAGTTGTTTTTCAGCTGAAGGAGTTCTCTGCTGGAATTTTTGGGGTCACTTAATTATTCTATCATATCATTTGCAAATAGTGATGCTTTCACTTCTTTCCTCCAAAATTGTATCACTTTGACCTCCTTTTGTTGTCTAAATGCTCTGAATTGAACTTCAAGTACTATACAAAATAGATAGAGAGAGTGGGCAGCCTTGTCGAGTCCCTGATTTTAATGGGATTGTTTCAAACTTTTCTCCATTTAGTTTGATGTTAGCTACTGGTTTACTGTATATTGCTTTTTTATGATTACATATGGACCTTAAATTTCTCTTCTTTATGAGACTTTTTACATGAAGTAGTATTAAATTTTATCAAATGTTTTTTCAGCATGTATACAGATGATTATGTGGTTTATCTCTTTAAGTGGGTTACTATATATTGCATGCCGTGGATGAAGCCTATTTGATCATAGTGAATGATTATTTTGATGTGTTCTTGGATTTCATTTGGAAGAATATTTTGAGTATTTTTGCATCAATATGCATAAGCAAAATAGTTCTGATGTTCTCTCTCTTTGTTGGGGCTTTGTATGGTTTAGGTATCAGCGTAATTTGGCTTCATGAAAGGAATTAGATAGTGTTCCTTCTGTATCTACTTTATTGGATGGTTTGGACAGTATTGGTATTAGATTATCTATGTAGGTCTGATAGAAATCTGCGCTAAACCCATCTTGTCCTTGTTTTTTTTTTTGTAAACTTTTTTTCCCCACCTTGATTGGAAGATTTTAATGACAGCTTCTATTGCTTTAGGAGTTATGGGACAGTTTAAATGGTTTATCTGATTTAATTTGGTTCCTGGTATCCGTCTAGAAAATTATCCAGATTTTCCAGTTTTGTTGAGCATATGCTTTTATACTAGGATCTGATAATTTTTTTGAACTTCTTCAGTTTCTGTTATTAAGTTTGTGTGATTATCTTATTTTGGGTGTGTTGAAAGAAGAATAATTTCTCACTTTTTTTTTTTTTTTTTGGTGAGTAGCTTCCCTCTTTGTATTGAAATTTTCCATCTATTATCTTATATAGTGCTGGATTTTTGGGATTATATGGTGTAAATTTCTTTTTTTGTCATGGAATATCTTCCTTTTACATTCTGTGGTAATTGACAGTTTTGCTGGGTACAGGAGCCTGGGTTGGCATTTTAGTTCTGTTAGGATGTGGATGACATCTGCTCAGAATCTTCTGGGTTTTAGAGAATGTGGTGTAATCCTCATAGGTCTTTATATGTCACTTGACATCTTTCCCTTATTGTTTTTAATATTCTTGCTTTGTTTTGTGAATTTGGTGTTTTGATTATTATGTGACAGGAGGAATTTCTTTTCAAGTCAACATAAAGTACTGTTATGGTCATCTTTTTCTTTAGATTAGGGAAGTTTTCTTCAAAAGTTTTGTTGAAGACATTTATTAGCCCTCTTTGAGTTTGGATTCCTCACCCTCTTCTTTGCCTATTTTCCTTATGTTTGGTCTTTTCATTGTGTCCTGGATTTCCTGGATATTTTGGGGAATGAGCTTTTTACATTTTGCATTTTCTTTGACTACTATGTCAATGTTTTCTTTGGTATCTTCTTCCCCTGAGATTTTCTCTTCAATCTCATGTATTCTGTTGGTGATGCTTGCATCTTTGACCCCTGATATCTTTCCTAGGTTTTCTATCTCCAGGGTAGTCTCCCTTTGTGATTCCTTTATGGTTTCTATTTCTACTTTTATATCTAGGATGGGGTTGTCCAATCCCTTCACCTGTTTGGTTGTGTTTCCCTGAATTTCTTTAGGGACTTACATGTTAACCTGTTTAAGAACTTCTACCTGTGTTCTCCTGTATGACTTTAGGAGAGGTACTTATGTCCTTTTGTATACTTCTACTTCTTTTTTTTATATTGTATATCTTCTTTACCTATATTTCAAATGTTATCCACTTTCCCAGTTTCTCCTCTAGAATCCCCCTGTCTGATTCCTCTACCACCTACCTCCATGTGGGTGCTCCTCCACACACCAACCCACTCCCTCCCACATCCCTGTCCTGGCATTCCCCTACAATGGGGCATCTTGCCATCATAGGACCAAGGGTCTCTCCTATCATTGATGCCCAACAAGTCCATCCTCTGCTATATATGGAGCTGGAGCCATGGGACATTCATGTATACTCGTTGGTTTGTCATTTAGTCCCAAGGAGCTCTGGAGTGCTTGACTGGTTGATATTGTAATTCTTCATGGTGGGTTGCAAACTCTTTCAGCTACCTCAGTTCTTTCTACAATACCTTCATTGGGAACGCCATGCTCAGTCCAATGGTTGGTTCAGAGCATCCACCTCTGTAATTGTCAGACTCTCTCAAAGCCTCTCAGGAGAAGTTATATCGGTCTTCTGTCAGCATGCACATCTTGACATCTATAGAGTGGCTTGGTTTGGTGTCTGATATGGATTGGATACTTAGATGGGGCACTTTCTGGATGGCCTTTCCTTCAGTCTCTGCTCCACATTTTGTCTCCATATTTCCTCCTGTGTGTATTTTGTTACTGCTTCTAAGAAGCACTGAAGCATCCACATGTTCGTTTTACTTCTCCTTGACCTTCACATGGTCTGTGAATCACATCATGGGCATTCCTAACTTTTGGGCTAATATCCACTTATCAGTGAGTACATATCAGCTATGTTCTTTTGTGATCATGTTACTATACGAAAGATGATATCTTCTAGTTCTTTCCTTTTGCCTAAGAATTTCATGAAGTCATTGTTTTAATAACTGAGGAGTACCCCATTGTGTAAGTGTACCACATTTCATCTATCCACTACTCTGTTGAAGGGCATCTGGGCTGTTTCCAGCTTCTGGCTATTAGAAATAAGGCTGCTATGAACATAGTGGAGCATGTCTCTTTGTTAAATGTTGGAGAATCTTTTTTGTATATGCCCAGGAGTGGTATAGCTCGGTCCTCAGATAGAATTATGTCGAATTTTTGGAGGTATTGCCAGAATGATTTTTAGAGTGCTTGTACCATCTCTCAATTCCACCAATAATGGAGGAGTGGTCCTCTTTCTCCACATCCTTGCCAGTATCTGCTCTCTCCTGAGATTTTGATTTTCACCATTCTGACTGGTATGAGGTGGAATCTCAGAGTTGTTTTGATTTGCACTTCTGAGACGACTAAGGAAGTTAAACATTTCTTTAGGTGTTTCAAGGCCATTTGATATTCCTCATTTGAGAATTCTTCATTTAGCTCTGTATCCCCTTTTTAAATAGAGTATTTGATTTTTAGAATTCTAACTTCTAGAGTTCTCTGTATATATTTGATATTAGTCCTCCATCAGATATAGGATTGATAAAGAACTTTTCCCAATATGTTGGCTGTAGTTTTTTCCTATTAACAGTGTCCTTTGCATTAAAAATATTTGCAATTTTATGGTGTCCATGTGTCTATTGTTGTTCTTATTGGATGAGTCTTTGGAGTTCTGTTTAGGAAATTTACTCTGGCATCCATATGATTAAGACTTTTCCCTACTTTTTCTTCTATTAGATTCAGTTTATCTGGTTTGATGTGGAGGTCCTTGATCCACTTGGACTTGAGCTTTGTATATGAGATAAAAATGGATCAATTTTCATTCTTCTACATGATGACCTCAAGTTGAACCATTACCATTTATTGAAAATTCAGTCTTTTATCCACTGAATGGTTTTAGCTCTTTTGTCAAAGATCAAGTGACCATAGGTGTGTGGGTTATTTCTAGGTTTTCAATTGTATTCTATTGATCTATCTGGTTGTCTGTGTACCAGTACTATACAATTTTGATCACTATTGCTTTGTAATACAGCTTGAGGTTAGGGATGATGAGTGCCCCAGAAGTCCTTTTATTGTTGAGAATTGCTTTCACTATCCTGAGTTTTTTGTTTTTCCAAATTATTTTGCAAATCACTCTTTCTACCTCTATGAAGAATTGAGTTGGAACTTTTATGTGGAATGCATTGAATATGTAGATGGTTTTTGGCAAGAAGGCCGATTTTACTGTATAATCCTGCCAAACAATGAGCATGGGAGGTCTTTCTACCTTCTGAGATCTTTTATTTCTTTCTTCAGAGATTTCCAGTTCTTGTCATAAAGACTTTTAACTTGGTTAGAATCACACCAAGTTATTTTATATTACTTGGGACTATTGTAAAGGGTGTCATGTCCCTAATTTCTTTTTCAGTCTGTTTATCTTTTGAGTAGTAGAAGACTCCTTATTTATTTAAGGTAATCTTATATCCAGCCACCTTGCTGAAGTTGTTAATCATGTTTAGATATTCTCTGGTGGAATTTTAGGGTTACTTAAGTATACTATGAAAACATCTGCAACAGTATATTTTGACTTCTTCCTTTCCAATTTGTATCCCTTGACCCAATTTTGTTGTCTAACTCGTTTGGCTATACTGAATAAGTAGAGAAAGAGACAGAGAGAGAGAGAGAGAGAGAGAGAGAGAGAGAGAGAGAGAGAGAGAGAGAGAGAGAGAGAGAATGGACAACCATGTCTAAGACCTGTTTTAGTGGGATTGCTTCAAATTTTCTATATTTAGTTTGATGTTGGCTACTGATCTGTCACATATTACTTTTACACTGTTTAGTTATGGGTCTTGAATTCCTGATCTTTCTAAGATTTTTAACATTAAGTGGTGTTGAATTTTGTCAAATGCTTTCTCAACATCTATTGAGATGATCATGTGGTACTTTTTTTCCTTTGAGTTTGTTTACATAGTGGATTACATTGATGAATCTCCATATAGCTAACCATCCCTAAATCCCTGCGATGAATCCTACTTGATCATGATGGATGATTGTTTTGATGTGTTCTTGGATTCGGTTTGCAAAAATTCTATTTAGTATAGTGGCATCGATATTCATAAGTGAAATTTGTCTTAAGTTCTCTTTCTTTGTTTAGTCTTTGTGTCTTTTATGTATAAGCATAATTGTGGATTCATAGAAGGAATTGGGTATTTGTTCCTTTTCTTTCTATTCTGTGCAATACTTTGATGGTCTTACAGAATTCTGCAATTCTGCACTAAATCCATCTGGACCTGGGAATCTTTTTTTTTTTTTTCATTTAGGCAACTTTACATGGCTGCTTCTAAATCTTTAGGGGATATGGGACTGTTTATCTGATCCTGTTTTAACCTTGTATCTGTTTAGGAAATTGTGCATTTCACTCAGATTTTCCAGTTCTGTTGAGTATAGGCCTTTGTACTAGGATCTGATGATCTTTTTAGAATTTCCTCAGTTTCTGTTGTATGTCTCCCTTTTCATATCTTATTTTGTTAATTAGAATACTGTCTCTGTGCCCTCTGGTTAGTCTGGCTAAGGGTTTATGTATCTTGTTAATTTTCTCAAAAAGCCAGCTCCTGGTTTTGTTGATTCTTTATATTGTTCTTTTTGTTTCTACTTGGTTAATTTCATCCCTGAGTTTGACTATTTCCTGCTGTCTACTCTTCTTGGGTGAATTTGCTTCTTTTTATTCTAGAGCTAACAGGTGTTTTGTCAAGCTGATTGTGTAGAAGGTCTTCAGTTTCTTTTTGGAGTCACTTAGAGCTATGAGTTTTCCTATTAGCACTGCCTGCATTGTATCCCATAAGTTGTTGTTTCTTTGCAAGGAGATTATTTTCTTGGTTTTTCTAGGATATACTTTCCCTCCTTCTGTTGGAGTTTTCCATTTATTATCCTTTGTATGGCTGGATTTGTGTGAAGATATTGTTTGATTTTGGTTTTTTCATAGAATATCTTGGTTTCTCCAAGTATATATTGTGTTTTCTTAGGGTCTGTATGACATCTGCCCAGGATCTTCTGACTTTTATAGTCTGGTGAGAAGTCTGGTGTAATTCTGAGAGGGCTGCCTTTATTTGTTACTTGACCTTTTTCCCTTACTATTTTAAAAATATTTTTTCTTTGTTTTGTGTGTTTGGTGTTTTGACTATTATGCAACTGGAGGAATTTCTTTTCTGGTCCAATTCATTTGGAGTACTGTAGGCTTCTTGTATGTTTATGGGCATCTCATTCTTTAGGTTAGGGAAGTTTTCTTCTATAAATTTGTTGATGATATTTACTGGCCCTTTAAGTTGAGAGTCTTCACACTCTTCTATACCTATTTTCCTTATGTTTGATCTTCTCATTGTGTCCTGGATTTCCTGGATGTTTTGAGTTAGGAGCTTTTTGTGTTTTATATTTTCTTTGAGAATTAGGTCAATGTTTTCTGTGGTATCTTCTGGCCCTGAGATTCTCTCTTCTATCTATTTGATTCTGTTAGTAATGCTTGTTTCTATTTTTCCTGATCTCTTTCCTATGTTTTCTATCTCCAGGGTTGTCTGCCTTTGTGATTTCTTTATTGTTTCTATTTTCATTTTTATATCTGGGGTGGTTTTGTTCAATTCCTTTACCTGTTTGGTTGTGTTTTTCCTGTAATTTTTGAGGGATGTTTGTGTTTCCTCTTTAAATGCTTCAATCTGTTTATCTGTGTTTTCCTCTATTTCCCTAAGGGTGTTATTTGTGTCCTTACTCATCATCATGAGATGTGATATGATTTTAAATCTGAGTCTTCCTTTTCTGTTGTGTTGGGGTATTCAGAGCTTGGTATAGTAGCATAACTGGGTTATGATGATACTAAGTAGCCTTGGTTTCTGTTTCCTATGTTCAAAAGCTTTCCTCTTGCCATCTGGTAATTTCTGGTGTTAGCTGGTTTTGCTGTCTCTGACTGGAATTTGTTCCTCCTGTGAGCTTGTAAGTCTGTGGTCTTAGGTGTGTCATCACTCATGACCTTTCATGTGTTAGCACTTCTGTTAGACCTGTTCTCTCTGCCCAGGACTTGACTGCATTGTGGGACTAGGGTATGCATAGCTGTGGCCCAGGGTCACCCCTGGGTGCAGGAGGAAACCAGAAATATTCTTTCCCTTGCTGTTCCTGGTCCTGAGTGCTCTGGGAAGGTTACATTGGGACTGGTACTTAGGCAGCAGTGGTGGTCTCATTTTTGATCTTTGCTGTGTCAGCATTCTTGAAAGACATACTATCTCTGGGTAGGACTGGTGTGCGATGTAGGCCTCCTTTTTATCTAAACCTGTTTTTTGTTCTGGAATTGGCCATTTATTTTGTGTTTTGATAAGAACTAGCTAATTTATAATACTTACTAGTTGTATCTACAGCCTCAGTCACTCTTTCACTAAATGTTGTAAATATATCAACTGGACATTTAAACAATGAAAATTTATATTTACTTGAAATTTTTTTTAATTGAACTGTGAGATTCTTAGTGCAGTGGTCTTGGATTTAAACAGACAAATGTTTAACCCTATTTTAATGATTGACTATCTTTGATATTTAAACTCTACATGTAAATTGAATATGATGATGACTACTTATTATGGTAATATAAACTTTAATTGAGTTGCATATTTCAAGTACCTGTCAACATATTTGGCAGTAATAATATTATTTTTATTATGTGCAAAACAATATGTTTGACATTTATTTAGCTTGCAAAAAGTGTGGTTATTAAGTAAAGAGGAATGTAAAGTGATACAAGAATGAAAATAATTGATACAAATTTAAAATAATAAAAATGACTCTCAATAATAATAAGCAACAGAGTCTTGGCTATGATATTGAATACTTGAGCTTTAATTTAGATAACTGTAATGTTTACTTTGATGTACTATATTTAATTTCCCACAAGGCAAAAATAAGCAGTAGCTTTGATATAAAGCATGTGTATATATTGTTTTACATTTTATTTCCCTTAATCTCATATATTAAAATTTTCTGGATGTGATTTTCTTTCCCTACTTTAAGAAGTGAATATTTCCCTAACAGGATATTTATCCACTATAATCATTATGAACTCATTTGTGCAATTGTGCTGTTACTGTTTTGGGGTTAGATAACACAGCAAAAGGGAATCCATGCTTAGAATTGTAAACCTGGTCAATGAACCAAGAGAGGAGATACCGTTGTGTTTGGTGAGGGTCTAAATAACATTGTTGAGAAAAATATAGCATTAGAATGCATTCTAGACATTTTTTTCTTAAAACTCATAGCCACATGCTATTCTCAGTCTTAATCAGAAAATTTTCTATTTCATATGAAAAACGGTGAATGTTGGCACGCATGACTGCTTGCTGAGAATATGGAACAAATGTGTGCTCAACTCTAAATAAGACAAAATGTCATTCATTCTAAGTCTCAGGAAATAACTGCAGAAGTGGGTACAATCATAAGCGTGAGAAGATTAGAAGAAGGGCTGAAATTTTATCTCCTGGGTGAGGTAAAGCCACTACAGCCATGATTTCACAATAACTGAAGATGTCTGCACTGTGCCTGCATGAAAGTGAGTGTTAACAGCCAGTCACAGATATTAGCAGGACCAGGATGGTCCAACACTTTACTACTGGGAGGGACCAGGATCCCTATACCTCCCTTCTGACTATTTTGCTAATGGTTGATTAATGCAGCTAAGGAAGAATCGTTGCTTTGGTTTTTGTACCCATGGATGATTCTGCAAGGCTCCTGTGGATAATTCCAATCCAATGGTCACACAGATGGCCCTTGTTAAGCTAAATTGGCAACAAAACCAAACTCAAAGTCATGAACTTGGGAATGCTTTTGGCAAGAAATTGGGTGGTGTTGATAGTGATGAGAGGGAACGTAAGAGGAACAAGAGAGAGAGAAATCAGAATTCATTGGCTATATGTATGAAATTGTCAAACAACAATTGTTTAAACAATTAAAGTGTTGAAAACAGATGAGGATATATGAAGGGCAGATACTAGTTAATAAACAGACATTAAACAGTGGTAGAGACTTTTAGCATTTATTTTAAATATAGTAAAAACTTTGCACCAATAAAATTTAATATTTACTTCATCACATTTCACTCACATGTTCAGTGAAAGCAAATATATACAAAATAGAATATTTTACAATTCTTCTCATGATGTGGAAAACATTAATGTTTTTCCCTTTTAGAGCATTAATTAATGCCTTAAAACTAGATTACTTTTCTTTTACATTCATTTGTAAGAAGAAATCATACTGCATTTAATTGATTATGGGGCTGGTATGGAAAGAGAGAATTACACTCATTTCAGGACTGATTTTCCTGTCTATTACTCATTAGTTTGGAACAGTAAACTCACCCGACATTTGTTTTTAAGTACCAGAGAGTTACTTCTCTTTCCCATTTTAAATAGTCACACCCATATTTAAGTCAAAATTGTGAGTGCAAATAACAGAGCAGCATTCAGGTCTATAGTAGCCGTAAATTCCTACGACCCCTGTGACTATTGTCTGTGTTTAGTGAAAGGCTGTGGGTTCTAGGAGAAACCTATACATGTGTCCAGAGAAACATCAACTTACGTGAGTCAGTGTATATGTTTAAGCCTAGTACTTATTTGTGAGTTCCAGGTAATTCTTTCTGTCCCTTACTTTAAATAGTTACGTTTATACTTTATGCTTATTTGTGCGGCATCATGCCCATTATGAAATATTCCTATGGCAGTATTAGAACCAATATTTAACTAACTTTTGAGTTGTACAAGATTTCACTTTTCTCTGTGTATACACACACACACACACACACACACACACACACACATACACTGATATAAATTAGATATAGCTATTAAATCCATATAAACATAGATATACATATATGTATACAAACCATATACTCTGATTAAACATAAATAACTCTAAAATCTAAATTACGAAATATTCTTTTTTTTTTCTTTTCTTTTTTTCGGAGCCGGGGACCGAACCCAGGGCCTTGCACTTGCTAGGCAAGCGCTCTACCACTGAGCTAAATCCCCAACCCACGAAATATTCTTAAGCTGAATACTTTTTTAATATTAAAACAAGGCTGAAATTAAAAACTTGCATTTGACTCAAATATAAATACGCTAAAAGCATTATATAAATTGTCATGTTTGTGTTATCTGAATAATGAATGAATTTTAAAATCAAATTTGCATTGTATCCTCAAAAAATATAATTCTACTTATCCAAACACCTAATATTTTACATCTGAAACACTTCTTCCCCCAGCATTTAAAATAGGTATAAACATACACACACACACACACACACACACAAACTCACACACACACACAAAAGCACATGCACACATTAAATACATGCATGCACAATCAGAATATCAAAAACACAACAGTTTTATACTTGCTTATGTTCCTAGAAAGCCATTTGGACAACTATATCTTTGTCTATTGTCACTCTACCTTTCTTACTGAACTTTGCATCATCCATTGACATGCACTCATTGTAAGCAGCCAGGAGTGAGAGAACTCTCAGGAGCTGTCCTAAATCTGCTTTGTGTCTGTTACGTAGTAGACATTACATGAAATACAACATTCTATTTTAAAATTAAAGACAGACTCATCGAATGGAAAATACGCATGAGAAATAATGCACCAAATAATGTAATGTTATGTCAGCAAGAAGTATAAATAAATACAGCCTAGTGGAGCCTGGCACAGGAAAAAAAAGCCATGTATTCATAACTCACATGTTAATGAAAGATAGAGAGTGAGGGAAATACGCATATATATTCTCTGAATGAAAATTAGGAATTAAAATGTGAATACAACCACTATTTAAGGGGAAACAACAGAAAAATTCTAAAATACACATTGAAAAAAATTAAAGAGGTGGATGGAAATATACAATGATGATGCTATATAACAATAAGAGGGGAACAGAGCTTTAAAAGTATAGGGACATTAGAAGCTATAATTGTTGCATGGAATTAATGAAATGAACCAGAAGTGGTTTCTATTCATCATAATTTTTTGAAGCTTACAGGGAAGTATAAAAGAAGGAAGAAAAATCCAGATTATATTAATTTATCGAGTCACTTAGAGGTTGGTATTGAGGACATGTCAAAAATACATTGTCTTTAAAAGGAATGGGAGAGGATGTGACACACTAGAGCCCCAGGACTAGAGCATGCTCCTATTGTTCCTTATGAGCTTAAAATATTTAAACATTTCTTTTTTTTTTTTATTAACTTGAGTATTTCTTATATACATTTCGAGTGTTATTCCCTTTCCCGGTTTCCGGGCAAACATCCCCCTCCCCCCTCCCCTTCCTTATGGGTGTTCCCCTCCCAACCCTCCCCCCATTGCCGCCCTCCCCCCAACAGTCTAGTTCACTGGGGGTTCAGTCTTGGCAGGACCAGGGGCTTCCCCTTCCACTGGTGCTCTTACTAGGATATTCATTGCTACCTATGAGGTCAGAGTCCAGGGTCAGTCTATGTATAGTCTTTAGGTAGTGGCTTAGTCCCTGGAAGCTCTGGTTGCTTGACATTGTTGTACATATGGGGTCTCGAGCCCCTTCAAGCTCTTCCAGTTCTTTCTCTGATTCCTTCAACGGGGGACCTATTCTCAGTTCAGTGGTTTGCTGCTGGCATTCGCCTCTGTATTTGCTGTATTCTGGCTGTGTCTCTCAGGAGCGATCTACATCCGGCTCCTGTCGGTCTGCACTTCTTTGCTTCATCCATCTTGTCTAATTGGGTGGCTGTATATGTATGGGCCACATGTGGGGCAGACTGTGAATGGGTGTTCCTTCAGTCTCTGTTTTAATCTTTGCCTCTCCCTTCCCTGCCAAGGGTATTCTTGTTCCTCATTTAAAGGAGTGAAGCATTCACATTTTGATCATCCGTCTTGAGTTTCGTTTGTTCTAGGGATCTAGAGTAATTCAAGCATTTGGGCTAATCTATGCATTCAACAGAGCAAGGAATCAAGAGGCTGGTCTGGACACTGACAAGCAGGCAATCTGAGCGGTCAGAGCTCTGGGCGGAATCAGGGAAGCTCAGAATAGTAAGGCTTTAGGAGGCTAAACAATAAATCTCTCTCTATTTCACTGTCACCATCTTAACTAAATGATTGAGGTGAGGATCATCCAGGGCAGGAAGACCGGGCGTTGCCTGCCTTTGATATCACCCGGTGAGAAATGCTCAGGGTCACTGGGAAGCATTCTTGCTATAGTTGCTTAACTTAAAAGTAATCCTAAATAAAGCACTGAGAAATGACAGAAAGTGGGGCAATCCTCTAGTCAGATGGTCTCAAAGCTCCATAATAGACAATGGCATGAAGAACATAACTTCAGTCCATGCCGAATATGAAACATACATGCTAAAAGACTGTTTTCCAGAAACGATTAAGGAGCCTGAATGAAGCCAGGCACTCTGTAACCTGGTTCTACAGTGAGCATATAATGTATTTGAGTTTTTGTACAAAAACGGATTTCACTATGTCATGTTCATTTGCATTATTCATTGTATGTTGCTCATATTAAAACCCTCACGACCTTTCTTGTCTAGTCTCACCTCTCCCATTGATCTTCTTGCTCACCGACAACCTCCCTTTAGCATCCCAAACTCCACCTAGAGAGAAATTATGTGATGTTTGTGTTTTGTTTTGTTTTTTAATATTTTTTTTATTTAATCAAGACATGATTTCTCTGTATTGCCCTGGCTGTCCTGGAACTTGCTTGGTAGAGCAGGCTGGACTCAGACTCACAATTGCTGGGATTAAAGTTATGTGCCAACATGCCTGGCTCTGTGTGTGTGTGTGTGTGTGTGTGTGTGTGTGTGTGTGTGTGTGTCTTTTAAAATTAAAGCATAACTTTGCTTTCCGATAGCACATTTATTAGGTAAAAGGAACCCAGACATGGTCAGTTTTAGTGAGCAGGGTGATTTAATCTATAAGAATTTTTCTCATTTTTAGAAGATGCTGAATTGCAAAGGACTGAAGTGTAGAAGCATAAATACAGGTCTATGAGACAATTTTAAGTGTGCATTTCTTTAGATCTTCCAGAGATTTCTAAGTTTTTCAAATCAAGCACTAGAAGAACGTCAAATCTTTCTATGGCCTATTTTAGCTAAGTTGTGACATGATCGAGGCATGCAGTACAGTACTGTGGAGACGTTACTAACACACTGTTGACCATCTTTAAACATATATCGTTATTTGCAAATTCAACTTTTTTGCTAAATCTTTCTTTAACTCCCAGGTCAAGGCGGCATTTTTAGTCATCCACTGACTTTCCAGAGAGTGAAATTTTTGCTTGTCAAACATAAAGATTCTTCTCTGAGGTGGTGAAAGACTATTATTCTCTGTCTTCTTGTTTCTATTTTACTCCAAAAAGCAACCTTTTCAATCTGTTTAGAGTAATAGCTTACAAACTGACGTACTGTAAACTGACATACTTTTGTTTGTCACTTCACCATTTAACCTTCCTTCTGAGAAAATCTCTGGCAGGCTGTCTATTGACTCAGGTATAGCGAGGTTGCCATGTGCTTTATGGGAGTCCCATATGTATTAAATAAAATGTGATGAAACGTGTCGCAGTATAACAAGCTCCGAATTCTATGTTAATGAATCAACAATACAAATAGACTGAGATATGTTTAAGCTAAGAAGTATAATATGAAACTAGTTAATGTGGTGAAAATCTTTGCAGGAATCTAACTCTGCCTTTAAAATTAATGATAAACAACCTCCCTCTGTCTCTCTGTCTTTGTCTCTGTGTCTCTGTGTCTGTCTCTGTCTCTGTCTGTCTCTGTCTCTGTCTCTGTCTGTCTCTGTCTCTGTCTCTGTGTCTCTCTATATCTGTCTCTGTGTCTCTGTCTCTGTGTCTCTGTCTCTGTCTCTGTCTGCCTTTGTCTCTCTCTCTCTCTCTCTCTCTCTCTGTGTGTGTGAGTGTGTGTGTGTGTGTGTGTGTGTGTGTGTGTGTGTGTGTGTGCGCGCCATCTCTTTGTGTTTGCGTGAACATGTGTGACCCTGTCCTATGTAGGAAGGAATACAGACACCTGATCCTGGTGCATGCTACGACAGTTGTCTTCCACTAGGCTTTATCCTAGTTCCTCAAAACACTTTCTATTCAACAGAACTAGACATTTTTATATATGTACTTAGTCTCTTGGTCCCAGGTTATGCCTCGAAACCAGTGAGGAAGGTAACATCACATCTTGTTCCATCAAACTGATGATGGAGAGGTAAGAAAAACTTGATATGGAGTTCTGAAGCCAATGTAATGGAGGAAGCCTTGCAGCCATCTAGCTAGAGGAACACATCAACTGGGAGAAAGGAAAAAGATGCTGCTTAAGTTGCCACCATCCAAGAGAAGGGTCACAGTCAAGCGCCAGCCCTAGATTCATTCAGGAAAGGAAAATGCTTATTCTTCAACATGTCTAAGACTAAGCAAGTAAAGCAGACCTATGAGATCGTAAACAGAAGGCCATGTTGCCGTGCTCTATGGACTACCCTGTTCCCCTTCTGCAACCACGATGGGCTGGTCAGAGAAAAATCACGGGAGGAGTAAATGAAGCACAGTTTCTAAAAGCAGTGCACCACCCATGTGCTTTTGAGCTTAGAGAGTGAGACTGCGGGAGCTGAAGCATAGATATCAGAGTGCTCTGTGGGGTTATGGCCATGTTCTTTCCCACAGAACTTAACCATGTGACTCCTGTTCTTACTGCATGTGCCTTGCACAGTTTCTCCTCTTTCCTGGCCCGGGGGTTGATGTTTTCTAAAAGGATCTGCTGTTCTGAGCTCCCAGACATCTTCTATAGTACTGACTCCTTACAGGATAGGAAACTGTGTTTTATCATGTATGAGATGATTTTATATTTTTTAATACATTGGGCAGATATAGTACAGTGTCCTTGGCCTTGGGCCTATTTAATTAAAAACCTTATTTACTGTTAAGTAATAAAGAGGCATGAAATTCTCAAAGTTTACTTAAGAGAAGGAGGAGGCTTACCTCAGGGTCTGAGCCAAGTGATATTCTTAGGTCTAGCCATGTGTGACAGCTGGCTTCCTAAAGTATTTGTTGCTTCTTCAAATACAGGAAGCCCCTGTTATTTGCTATAGAAGAATTGTAGAACTCTAGGGCATATCTGAAGCTATTGATGCACTGAATTCGACATATACCATTTTCTGTAATAAATTTTAGCTTTGAAATTTAGCATAGTGAGGGCTACACTATAATAAACAAAAACAAAATAATTGAAGTGAAACATGGCAATCAAAATTATTTGAATATAGTTTCTCTTACATTATTGCATGGCCTCAGATCTATTTTCTTCCTTGTTAAGTTAAAGGGAAGCCTTTTACAACTTCTCTTTATCTTACATAATTGACAATATCACTGTTCCTGATATTGGGGCAATGATCTTACTTTAAGTAAAATGAGGGGTTTATTTTTCTTTCCTTTTTGTTTTTTTCTTTTTTCGGGGGGGATAGAAGCACTCTAATATCAAAAGAGCAAATCTGATGACTGCAGGTGACTCTGGACAGAGTACCCACGTAGTGAGTTATATATCCTAGGCAGATAGACAGAGGAAAGATCACCTGCCAGAATGGTTTGGGGAGACTGGTGCCAGACCCCTGATGGTAGTCAGAACAGCATGCAGTTTATAACTTATGAAGTGGTTGTTTCTAGTAGCTTCCCGCTAACATCTTTACACCACAATAGAACTCACTGCTATGATTGAAATCAAGGGAAGCAAAAGCATGCTTGAAGTTGGACATTTGTATAGGTATTGGCATGAACGGGATGATTTAGGACTCACAGGTTTTGTACTAAGAGAGCTCAGGATGGCTTTGAACCTTCCACCTGGCTCTCATGGTGTTGTGCTTAGAATTGAGCTTTGATTTTCACTGCAGCTGAGAAGGCTTTACCAGCAAATAGTAGCCATAAACACCAGTGAATTCAGAGAATTCAAATTCCATGTCCCAATATGAACAGGTTCATGAAGTGTAATTCTTACAGAACAAAGTCTTAATTCAAGGAGTGTTCAAAATACATTGAAGGGTAAATCAGACGTTATAGCAGAGTAAGGAAAGCTTTTTTAAGGTTCATGGTGCTATTTGATGGCATTCACAGCATTTGAGTTGGTGGAAGCTAGTGGTCTACATAGGTAATAGATTCCAATGTATTTACCATTTTTTTAATTTTACTTTTCTTGGATACTTTATTTATTTAATTTCAAATACCATCCCATTTCTCCCCCTCTCCCATACTCCCTTCTCTTTCCTTTATGAGGATGCTCCCACTCCCACCCACCGACTCCAACCTCAACACCCTGGCATTACCCTACATTGGGGAAACAAGCCTTCACAGAACCAAGGGCTTTTCCTCCTATTGGTTCTGGACAATGATGTCCTCCACTACACATGTGGCTGGAGTCATGGGTCCCCCCATGTGTTTACCTTTTAACCACACAGATTGTTCTAACGGAGAATTGGGCAAGTAATATCTGTCTGGGAACTAAACCTAGCCCAAGGCAACATAAACCTCTGGACCTGTAACCTCCCAATCTCTCCAAGGGACTGAAGCCCTAAATACTGAGTCACTCTTTGCAGGCACAACTTTTTTTTTTCAGGAATCTGCTCACATTTCCACATGTGCAGAGATACATTCTTCATGTGTGGAGAGTTATTAAATTTTCACTTTTGTTCACATGTGCGTAAACATATAAATAGGTTGCTTTTTCTGCTTCTCTGTGGCCTCTGCCATGTGTGTTTTGGGTCAAGATTTAGCCCACAGATTGGGAAAGGATCTTCTCAAACCCCATGTCTGACAGAGGGGTACTATCCAAAATTCACAAAGAATTCAAGAAGTTAAACAGCCACAACCCGAATAACCCAGTTCAAACCTGAGGTACAAATCTAAACAGAGAATTCTCAGCAGAGCAATCTTGAATTGCCAAGAGGCAGTTAAATAAAGGTTCAAAGTCCTTGCTCATGGGGGAAATGCAAATCCAAACAACTCTGAGGTTCTATCTTACATCCATCAGAATGGTTAAGACTGAAAACTTAACCATAGCACAAGCTGCTGAGGATTTGAAGCAAGGGGAACACCACTCCATTGCTGGTGGGAGTGCAAACTTACACAACAGTCTTGGCAATCAATTTGATATTTTTTTTCAGGATATTGGGAATAGTTCTACCTCATGACTCAGGTATACCATTCCTGGGCACATTCCCAAAAGATGCTCCAACAAATCACAAAGACACTTAATTCTGTTCATAGCAGCCTTATTTGTAGTAGCCAGAAACTGGGAACAACTTATATGTCCCTCAACTGCAGAACGGATAAAGAAAATGTGGTACATCTACACAATGGAGTATTATTGAGCTACTAAAAACCAAGATACCATGAATTTTGAAGGAAAATTGGTAGAACTTTATCCTGAGTGAGGTAACCCAGTCCCAAAAGGAATTCCTGGGATGTAGTCACTTATAAGTGGATATTAGCTATAAAATATAGGTAATATATTATATTCCACTGACTCAAAGAAGCCAAACAAGAAGGAAGGCTTAAGTGATGAAGAAAGGGAATAAGAGAGTCAAGAGGAAGGTAGAAGGAAGAAACTGGGAGAAGAGGGGAGTAGGGAAGGGAATGGGGGACTGTGGATAAGGTTTGGAGAAGAACAGGAGAGGTGCCTAGATGGCTATGAATATGAATGCAAATCTGCAACTGACAGAGGTGAAAAGGGGAGGGTATGCCCACAACTAGGCATGGCCCTGCACCAGGGAAGTACCCAAGATTCAATGGGGGTGGTCTTAGCTGTGACTCAGTACATTAGAGATATGAAACTTGAATTGTCTACTTTCTGTATTCAGACAGAAACCTCAGTGGAAAGTAGAGTCACCAACCCACCTGTAAAAGTTTCAACCACATTTTTTTCTGGTCTACAAGTAATGTAGGCATGGGGAGGATACAGAATGTGACTGAGGGCATGGCCAAGCAATAGCTGGCCCAACTTGAGATCCATGCCATGGGCAAACACCAATCCTTAACATTACAAATAATGCTCTATTATGCTTGCAGAGAAGAGCATGCTGTCCTCTGAGAGGATTCACCCAGGAGCTGACTCAGACAGATACAGAAACCCACAGCCAAACAGTTGATGGACCTTAGGGATTTCTTAATGAGAAATATAGGAGAGGGCTTATGGATACCACAGAGGATAAGAGCTCAACAGCAAGACTCAGAGAGTCAACTAACCAAGATGCTTTTGGCTCTCACACTCTGAATCACCCACCAAAGTACATGAATGGACTGGACCTAGGCCTTCCCACTCATATGTAGCAGATATGCAGCTTGGCTTTCATGTGAATCATGAACAACCTGAGCCAGGGCTATCCCAAAAGCTGTTGCCTATATGTGGGATATGTTCTACTAACTGGGCTGCCTAGTATGGCCTCAGTGGAAGGAAAGCACTTAGCCTTGCAGATACTTGAAGTGCCAGGGTGAAAGGTGATAACCAGGGGCCCCTACCCACCCAGTGGAAAAGGGGAATGTGGAGGAGGAAGTGTTGTGGGAGAAAGTGACTTGTGGGGGGGGGGGTCAGTGAGTAAGTTGCAAAGTGAAGAAGTAAAAAACTAAAATTAAATAAAATAAAAAAAGTTATACTCTAAAATGATATGTTTTAGTAAGACTTCCTGGATGCTTCCCTTTAGTGTCAAGTTAGTTCATTATTTTTTACTGACAAACATTTTCTTCTACCTTATCAAGCATGAATGTGCTTACTAAGGGGTCTGACAATCAAATTCTTTCTAATTCACACGAATCACCTGACAAACATTCCCTTTCTAAGCTGTCCACTGTATCACACTTGCTTAGGCTGATAAAGCTTCTTTTTAAACCCAGAGAACAGATGAGGTTGTGGCCATGACATTATCAGTAGACTCAGCTTCCTGGGTTGGCAGGAAATACAGGACAATATATTAAACTGCTTCCCATGGAGCAGATACCTACTTTCTTGTCTCTCCTCTTTGGTAAGAAATTTCTTCTTGAGATGTTCTCAGTCCTTCACAAAACTTGGTTGACTTTATATATGTGGAGCCCATTGAAAAGATCTTGGCTGACAAATTCTGGGTTGAATTTTCTGCTGGTTCTATATGTATCCTTTCAACACACATAGATAACATGTGTAGTAATGAGGTTAATATTCTTTGTTGTGAAAAAGTACATTAATCTTGCTCCTGAACTGGTTTTCTGCTTTATGCCTTTGCTTGCTTGTCGTTTTCATTTTTTGCAGTAAAACTGAACATAAAATTTTGGGGTCCTGCAATTTTTAAATTCCTTGATGAGGTGATTTCTCCTAGACATTGAATAATTATTGGAGACCTGTATTTGCCATTATATTTATAGCTTTAGCCCCTTTTCCAATGAACATAACTATTTTTGTCCTCTAGAAAGCCCTGAAGTGACATTTTTCTCCTATGTACTTTCATATGTATTCATTTTAAATGTTAAAACTATTTAATAACGTGAAAACTGGCCCTAAATTTGAGACAGGGAATCTCACTCTGTTTTCCAGGCTGGAAGGGCATCTGTGGGTTCTAGATATTCTCTCCATGAGATGCTGGGAATACAGAAGAATGTCACTGTGCTTGCAGAGAACTCAGCAAGGACATTCTAAGTCTCCGTCCCTTAGCTATCTTTATCTGTGCAGCAAGAAGGTGTTCCTGATTGCCAATGTTATTAAGAGCTTTCTAAGTTTGATGGGAACTTGGGGTCAGGGTCCAGCCCTGTCCCTATATGCATGGCTCTCCTATTGCAGGCAAGTTTCTTGACAATGTTCAAGATTTGTTGGTAAGTTAGTCATTTTAATATGGAGCACCCAATTTGATGTTTGGGTCCAGAGCAAGTATTAAATGTCAGCCTTCCAGATATGAATGGTACAAGTTGAACTTGAAATGATTGATTTACAATGTGTCTATAAAACTGTTAGCTGAGATAGAAGAGGTATGTATAGAGAGAGGGAAGGAGAAAGAATAAGATCTAAAGGGAAATAAAGAACAGGAGAAATAAACACTGATTAGCTGGTCCTTTAGAATTACATTTGGAGACATAATAAAGGGACTAGTATTAAAAACAAATCTTCACAGGATTTAAGTGAAAGCATTAAGCAAAAGAATGGAAAGAGAAGTATGTGTGCATATGAGTTTCCACATAGCCTTCATCGGCCTCTATGCATTGTAGTAATCCATCTCTCTTTATTGGACATGTAAGTCTGCGTTTATGGTCCACATTTGTATATTTCTAACTGAGATTCAGAGAGAGAGAGGAGAGAGAGAGAGAGAGAGAGAGAGAGAGAGAGAGAGAGAGAGAGAGAGAGAGAGAGAGAGAGAATTAGTGTGAGTTGGTATCATGGATTAAGTCTATGGTTATTAGCCTATTACTTTCAATCTGTGGCAACACAAACGTCAGAAGAAGGGTGTGCTGTGGATGGGCCTGTTCATTCTATGTCAGTCTGGAAGCAATGACTGAAAGGAAGGGGTGGGTTTCCAGTAACCTCTTCCAGGTGTGACCCCAGTAAGCGAACTTACTTCATCTAGGCTCCACCTTCATGTGCGTTACTGCTTCCCATAGAAAAAAGACCAGCTTTAAATATATCAGCCATTTGGAGATATTTTATATCAAAATTCTGGCATTCTTTCTTCTTTATTACTACTTTGAACCACATGTAGCCGAAATAAAGTATAATGGCCAAAATAAATCCTTTACTCCACAAAGAACATTGGATCTCCTCTGAGCTTCATTTAAGGGCAGAAGTTGTACCTCTTTTCTTAGCTCACTAGATTCGTGTTTGTTCATCCAATATCCACTTACAATGAAGTTCCTCACTCTGAAAAACCTCTGATTCTTTTTTGCAAGCAGATATGATTATTAGAGGGAGTTGTTTTGGAGATACAAAATTCTACTACTACCAGAAACGTTAGACACAGTGTGAACTCATTGTAATTTTCAGGTTTCAATGCTGGGTCTAAGCACAAAGAAAAAAATGTACAATATCATTTACTAAAGCAGAAAATGTGACTGTTGCTCCCACCTGCCCAGATCTTTCCCATATTCTGAGTCATTATGGAAGTTTTGATGTGCTTAACTTATTGAAAGGGATTAGAATTTTCACCCGAGGATCCTTGAATTAGGAATTAGAGAAACAACCTGTGGTCATTCACCTGTTTTTTTTTTTTTTAATTACTGGAGCAAGTATGAAATTGAAGTTTTTCTTTGTACCTAGTTATTGTGCACAGTAGTAGTATATTGCATGAGGACACCGTCATATAAATCTATACTGAAAATGTCCCTCCTAGAAATCTTCCTGTTCCCTTTCTTGCACCTCTCATTCCAGTAAGTTCTGCTTAATTCTTCCACCTAATCCTTTATGCTATATAGTCATATGTGGTATTGTACATCTTAATTTAACTAATACTTTTATTTTGAACAGCATTCACTTTCCTATAAATGATATAATTTTATTTTTATGGGTAAAAGGAAAGCATTTTATTGTGACTATATACTCCATTTTATATATCATATTTTCCCTATCTGTTCCTTTGCCATTAGACACCTACGTTGGTTCTATAACCTAGCTATTGTGAATAATCGTGCTGAAGTGGATTCAGTGTTTACTGACGAGCAGGTGTCTCTGGGATGTTCAGCTAGTGAAATCCAGGAATTAGGTCAAGCGGTAGATAGCATTTTTTATGGAAATCTTGGCTTCCACAGTAGCTGGAATAGTTTACTCCCCAATGCACAGTGTAGGAGGTCTCCTTCTCCATCCTTGCCCTCACCAGCATTTGTTTTGTTTTCTCAATGACTACAATTCTGAACGAAGATAAGGAGATGAAATCTCAATGCAGTTTTCACCTGGATGTTTTTGTTGGTGAATGAGATTGAAATGTCTCTCCATTTGCTTACTAGACATTAATATTTTATCATTTGAAACTATGTGGTAGTTGAGTTTATTTTTATGCTTAGCATTTCCACACAAAGGATCATTCTCCAGTACACTGCCTTTTGAAGTGGTGATGTGTTTGAGCTGTGTCTATATCAGAAAAAATTGCTCAAATTGATATTTTTCTGATAATAGGAGTACATAAAAACGCTTTATAATTTCTACGCACAGAAGAATGGACATACAATCATACTCTGTGATTTTATTTTTTTTAACAAGGAAATCATCAAGGAACTTCCTACATAGCCAAATCTTGCTGCATGCAGTCCAAGGTTTCAAGTCGATGCTGGTTTATAAAGAAGTGTCTGTTTTCTTAAATGGCCTCTATTTTAAAACTTAATAGCCTTAAATATCATCTCTCTGAATGTTGTATAATCTGAGTCATTCAAAATTATTCATCACCACATTGATATTTATATGAACATACATTTAAGAACAAAAATAAGTTTAAAAAAAGTATTTGTATTTATTAGAACTCATAACTTTATGTGGAAAGACAGATAAGATAAAATGTTTTCTCACCAGCCTTAACCAAATCATTTTTAACCCAGCAGGGTATAATACTGCAAGTTTAAGTATTAACTCTAACTTGTGAATCTAATTTTCTTAAGTTTCATTAGCAGTTACTCTTAAAATAAATTCTTATGAAATCTCACACTGTAAAATTACAATTACCCAGTAATTTAAAAAGGATTGCTGGAGAGAGACAAGAGTCAGGTTCTGGTATATTATGCTTAATCTATCATCTTCAATTGTCTGTTTCAATGTAACTTAGGAAGATTAATGCAGAAGGAACTCCTGGATGTAAATTACCCTCCATGAGTTTCTGATTATGCTTCACTCTGTATTAACTTCAATTCTTCCTCCACCACTACAGAGTCATTTTTGTTCTTCCACTAACACAGAACAAAAACCTACCCTAAACAAATGAGTCCTATAGCTTACAAAACTTTGTCTCTCTTATTAGATCCCTATGAGTATAGGGCCGGAGGGTAGGAAAGTCAGCTGCCATCTATGGGGATTCTCAGACTATCCAGAAATCTAAGTTATCCAAAAAAGAAAGTAATATATAATAATGTTTAATGTGATTAATCTAATTTGGGCATGTGTCACCACAGGAGGCAGAAAAGATTATTTTAATGAATGTATCATAAACTGGGGAAAACAATTATTGTGTTTTCTTTTAAAGAAAGTTCCAATGTTAATCCACCCCCCCATCTTTAAATATGAATGCATAGGGAGTAAATGTGGGCAAAGATCAGGGGGGGAAAGTGGCCCTTATGGTTCGTGGAAAAAGCTTCAAGGGAGTGGGTGGTCTGGGAAACAAGAACAAAGTAGAAGAGAGAATACTTGAGTTAAAGAGTACAGCAGCAAAACTGAGAGGCAGGGAGTTAAGGGAGAATGTTAGTGGTAGAACCCAAAAAATGAGAAAGGGAAGGAAACCCTATATGCTAAAAAGTACATTGAACACCTAATTTAAGAAATGCCTTTATTTAAAGAGTAGAAACTAGCAATTTCATATATGTGCTTAATCTCCAGCATGTGCAGCTCTCCTCAATATCATCATTCTACAGGCGATGGACACAATGTAACAGTGTGGAACGGATGCTTGTGTCACTGTCATGCTTTGCAGTGAGTCTATTTATTGCAGTCATACCTTCATTTTTCCTTCAAATTTTTTTCCGATTCATTTAGGTAAGTATTGAATGACATTCCTTTCTGTTTGTACCAGTTCATTTTTTTTTTCTGTCTCAAGCTTCTTTGTTTCATGGTTCCAATGAATACTTCACGATCCTAGTAAACATTGTTCTCTCCACATAAGCCTCTTCATTCCATCCTGAAAGGTGTCAGTTCTGGCATCAATTGCTGCTTGCTTGGAGCAAGAGCTTTAAGAGCCTTCTGAGCTGCTGTGTCCCTAGGATTTAAACTATCGTCACTGGTCAGAAACAAGGACTATAAAACCAGGAGTTTCTGTAAAGCCGTGAAAACAATAAGCAAGAAACTGGGGCAGCTTCCCATAATGATTCCTCATGTGTAAGGTACTATTTATGTTTATCTGTAGCATCTGTATTGCTCTTGACAGCAAGCCAAATGTGGCCAGAGACTTGATGACACTGCTCAAAGGAGGAGGAAATGATCAACCTTTCCTGGCATGGACATGTCTATAAAAGTTTACCATATCCAGTTGAGCTTTGTCTGATACAGGGAATAAGTGACTTGCTAGCTTTCAAAGCTAACTTTGTCTAATGCATAAGAGTGCCAGTTATTTACTTGTACACTTTGACTTAAAAATGGACAAGAAAAGGTATCTCTATTAAATATTAGCCAAGCTTTGTTTGCCTCTGCTGTTACCTATGCACAAGCCAGTGTTTTCACTACTTGTGAGTTAAAAAAGCAAAGAAAGGAGGCATACAAGAAGGTTCAGATTCAAAGATATAAACCAATGTAAAGACAGCTATTCCCAGGCAATTACTGAACGATCCGGAATAAGAGGCAGTTAAAATGAAAATGGCTCCAGGAGGCCGATGGTGGAAAAGGGTATGAGATGGATGAGATCAGGAGAAATCAGAAGCGGTCATTAGTTAGTTGGCACAGTTCTGTGTACCATTACCTTTAGATTTTGGCACAGCCTCAACCTCCAAAATAAGTACTGGCCACTCAAACTTGTAAGCTGCTGCTCATAGACCCACTGAGTCAAAGACAGGTTGAAATGAAAATCTAAAACTTCAACTGTAGCAAACACAGCAAACTAACACAGCATATTGAGAACAGGGGAAATTGGAGGAAGGAGGAAGCTCTTCAAAAAAGCTCATGAATTATTTATAAAAGGAAATCTAAGACTGAAGGAACTGGCCTTTTCTTAGAAGAAACAGCTCACTAAGGTAACATTTCAAACAAAGCCAACTTTCTGTGACCCAGTGCCACTAGTGTCTAAGAGTCTATGCCTTTGGGGCATCCATGGACTGTGAATTGCAAAGTAAAAAACTTTTTTTTTTATTGTTTTCTTTCTACTGAGGAGCAGCTGTGCTATTTCCTGGCAGCCATCTGTTTTCTTCTGAAATGATCAGCAACGACTTCCTGGTTTATGCTATCCATTGGTGAATTTTTAGCTTGCAGAAGGTGGTCTTCCAAAGGAAGTACTTTGGTAATTACAAGGATCTTGAAGAGGAGAGGACGTGAGATAAGCTCAGAAAAAGATAGACGTCATGGGTCAGTTTCCTCAAGGTAGAACAAGAACAGGCACAGTGGATAGAAGAAGAAAGGTTTCAATGCATTTTGATATTGGGTTTTAAATAGCATGAAAGAAATAACAAAACAGAAAACAAATGAACAGTGTAGGAAGGAAACACAGAAATGGACAGAAGAACCAACCGAAGGTAAGATACTACAAACTACAACCATCACCTAAGGGCTGGAGGTGCAACTCACTGTTAGGACATTTTCTAGATGGTATAATGTTAAGGCTTAGACCATTAGCACCACTAAAATAAATCACACAAAAGTGAAAATACCACCTAAAAATTAGACATTAAAAACAATCAGTTTTTTTAAAGTGGGAAGGTAGCATGCAATATGGATATGAGAGGACTATAAAGGACATAAGCCACAAAATTCACTTTGGAAGGTGTGTACTAGAACTTTAGACTGAATTATTGAAATACATGAAGTCAGAAAGGCTTCAAATATCCGACTTCTTACCTGCCAATATTAACTAGGTGTCTGATAAGGTTTGTTTTCTCTGACTGTTGAAAAGCTAAAAGCAGGAAAAAAAAATCTTGTACTAGAGAATCAGGAGAGAATTTTTGAACACTACTAATAGGACCAGGCAGAATCAGCAGTTGAAAACATGAATGTATTAGGGTGAGGAAACAAAGACTTGCTACAGATACAAGGTAAAAGAGACCCTCTGCAAAGACACAGGGGGCAATTAGGAAGCTAAAATCTATTCTCCTCTTGAGGGTTGAATGGACTTACTTCCCTTATATAGGGAAGGTCAGTTTGAAGAAAGACAGCATGGATGATTGCCCCACAACTGTTTAATAAACATTTACTGAAATGGCCTTGAATTATTGAGCCAATCCCTCACCACGGGGTCTGTTGGGAGGACAGACCACAAGCACTTGTCTTAAGATGCCAGGCTTTTGTCCAGAGGGAAGAAATAGCCTGCAAACTTGGAAGCTTACCATCTTTATGAACCAATAATGGCCATTCTGTCTGGCTGTCTGACTGTCTATCAAGGAATCTCCTCCTATCCCCTCACCAATAAGACATCATAAGTGGAAAATGGCACATTTAATCTTATGTGACATGTCACGGAACATGCCAGAACGCCATGTTTGCCATCTTCACCAGAATGCCGTCTTCACACAGTGTTTGTGAAGAACATAGTTTCTACAATCTCTACAACTGTGGAGTATTTCTTTTTATTTAAAAAGAAAGAAAAAAATGGAGGAAGGAAGGGAGGAAGGAAGGAAGGAAGAAAGAAAGAGAGAGAGAAAGAAAGAACAAACGAACAAAAGAAAGAAAGAAAGAAAGAAAGAAAGAAAGAAAGAAAGAAAGAAAGAGAAATTAAAGCTCAAAATGCAGAATCCTTAATTTCTGTAAAGGTAGAGAATTAGAAAAACTCTTGGCTCTCTCAGTGACCTTTTTACTAAACTCCTATGTGAAAGATGCATATGTTATCCAGTGAGTTCTACCACATCATTTAGACTTTTAATCGTTGCCTCCTTTTTATCATTACAAGTTAATCCACTTCACAGTAACTTAATGTAGATTGAATACTATCAATTTCTAATTAAGTCACTCCATGTTCTGATTGGAGAGAGAATGGGCTTGATTTTCATCTCATCTCACAGGAGTTGCTGTTTGTGTTTCTAATACTTTTACTTCATTTTCCCTAAATGCCAAACATTAATAATACTGAGAGTGAATTCCCATTAGCAGGCACTTGTGACCTAAAATGTATAATAGGTTTCCTCCTAAAATATTTTCTTATAAACAGCAAAGATCATTTTATCATAAATGATGGTAAATTGTTTTTTACATTTGCTCTATTTGATTTGATATAAATAGAATCTAATCTCTCTAACTGTTTCACACAGCGAAATTTTGCTTGTTTGTTTGCTGTTTGTTTTCCTATCAAAGGTACCTAAAAATTTTTTTTCTTCTAAGGTGGAAAGGCCAGCAAGAACCCCTATTTCCTGATCTGACCCAAGTTATATACTGATATATAACCCAAATTATATAGCATTAGGGTTTGAAGACAAATGCCCATCAAAAGATGAGACTCAGTCACCATCTAGAATAGTAAGAAAAGATGACTACTATATTGGTCAAGAGTGGTGCTAGACAAGTTTTGGTCTTGGCTCAAAATTTACAAAACCAGAATTGGCTTGCTGAATTACTTTTACTTTGTGTATTTCTTTATATGAAACCTAGGTTTTTCTTTGTAGCACAACAGAAAATAAAAATAAAATATCAAATAGAAACATACACTTTAAGGGAAAATGTGCCATCATATCTCCTTCAAGTTTCTTTGCACAGATATTTTGGAATCCAATTTGGAATCACGCTGATAGAGAATTTTAAAGAAATGTCAGTAACCAGAAAATCCAGTCTCTTCTCATGGGTGGGTAACTTAGATTTTAATCCTTCCTCAATTTTATCATTACAGGTTACTCTCTTTAGTTTGGATACTGTTAATTGATAACTAAGTCATTCCATGTTTCCTATAAACAACACACTTGAAAATGTAGAACCGTGCCTAGCAAAGGATATAGTTTACATGTTACAGATTGAACCCCGTATTTATGTAGAGAAAACCCATGGGCATATATGCAGATGTAATGTTTACTGAATCAGATCTTACACAGGTCCCAGAGCTGTTCAGGTTGTCCTTATGTCGCTCACAGAGGTTACATGAAGCCTGAGCTTTCATTCTAAAGCAGTTTCTCTCTCTCTCTCTCTCTCTCTCTCTCTCTCTCTCTCTCTCTCTCTCTCTCTCTCTCTCTCTTTCTCTCTCTCTCTCTCTCTCTCTCTCTCATTATCCATCTAGGAGACATGGAAGTGGATCCCTAGAGGATGTTTTAGAAACAAAGGGCACTGTGCTCATAGAGAAAGAAAAGGTGGGAGATCTTAACACTATTTGGAGGAGGAGGGAGAAAAAAATTTTCTTATCTATAACATAATCCTGGGGCACAGTTACATGTCTATCAACCTCACACAAACCTAAGCAGAGGAATTTTCTGTACTTTTCCTTTCATGGAACTTACTAATTTATAGGTTATATAAACAAAAATATAAATAAATATGTTTTCTTTTTTCAATATGCAATTCAGTGGTATTGATTATGGTTACATCATTACAAATCATCAGCACTATTTCCATAATATTTAACTTATTGTACACAGAAACCATTTCTATCAGTTGAACTTTTCCATTTCCCCTTCCCCCACTACTTCATAAACTAAATGTACTTTATCACCCTACAAATAAACAATTTATCTTAATCGACTCATGAGGATACATTTGAATGAGATTAGAAAGAAAGCTTGAAATAGGAGGAAGATTTATAAACACTTTACATAGTATTTATAATTAGCTCTAAGTAACTGCATGGCAAGTGAGTAATCAAAAAACTTCAGAATCCAAACAATATATGAGCAGGAATTAACAGAAGTAGGAAATGACTTAGTTGTTACATGTAAAGCACTTTATTATGAGAAATCCAATATATATTACATATATGTATACATTGTTTTTAACTTTTTGACATCCTGGGAAGTGAGCCCACAGCTGCTTTGTGTTATAGAGTCCGCTTTGTTTAATATATGTGTACATAGATATGTGCTTGTGTTTGGTGGATTAAAAATAGAGTATCATCTATGTCCAGCTAAATATCGAGGCAACAAGGCCTTTGACAAAAATGTTCAGAGGAAAATGTCAGAAGACTGAAAAGTGTATTTATAGATGTAAAAGACTAATGGAGTACCAAAATAATTGTATACCAAAAGTCACATGGAAATAGTAATGTCTGATGTTTGGAACACATTGAATTATGTGAAGAATGATATCAGTACATGAACGAGGACCAGATGAAGCAATATACACGTGATGTATAGCACAAGTAGACATTTCTTGCTCAGGTTTAATTTCCTCTCTATACTGTGTGGAAGTTATCCAATTAGTATTCTAAATATCTTCTGTGTTAGACATTTAGTTAGACATAGGCTATTAGCCATGAGACCCGGCAGCCCCTCCCCCCAGCTTTAGCCTTAACCAATGGGGTATTAAAGGAACTGTTTTCAATTTAATTCATGCATCCTGAACTGATGCATGAATCTTCTTGTTTCATTTGTTTCTCTTTCCTTTATATATTGACTCTATAGAAGAAAAGAAAATAGCGGTATCTACTTATATCAGTATGAGCGACAGTGTCAGAGGTGTACAGGCTCATCAATAGGGAGCCAAACTCAGTTCTCTCAGGAATGCTTGAATAAGAGCTGGGTAAAAAAAATCTATTCCTCTTTTTGGATAAATAATTTTATGTGAAGTGAGATGGCCAGTGTCACATCATTTGCTTTCTCAGAGTTTTGTGGTTTGAGAGAACAAAGTTGGGTATAGAAAGACTCATGTAATTATGGAATCTCCGTGAGTTCTTGCATTACTTTTCAATGTCTTATAATGAAAAGAACAAAAAGAACAAAGGAAAATGAGATGAAAATCCATGTTTATTTTTTATTTAGCTCATTTCATTTGAAACACTGTTTTCATTGATGTTTGTTTTTGGTTTTGTTTGGTTTTGTTTATTCTTTTGGGTGTTTTTGGTAACAATGTTTAAAGTTTCCAAATATACACACGAGGACATAATTTTCATTTTCTTGGACTTTGATTCTAAGAGTATGAATTAAGCAATGTTGTGTAGACACACATATTCTCCTCAATGACTAACATTCTACTAAGCATTAGTGAGTTAACCTTTATCTTTAATAATTCTTCACAATGCTGAATTATTAATATCCACTTGCCTTCAAGGTTGACTTTACACTTGTATGCAAATTGCAAAGCTCTTGAACTTCAAATAACTTGGTTTTATCCAGCTGTATTAGTCAGGGTTTCTATTCCTGCACAAACATCATGACCAAGAAGCAAGTTGGGGAGGAAAGGGTTTATTCAGCTCACACTTCCACATTACTGTTCATCACCAAACGGAGTCGGAACTGGAACGCAAGCAGGACAGGAGCAGGGGCTGACGCAGAGGCCATGGAGAGATGTTACTTACTGGCTTGCCCCCACTGGCTTGCTCAGCTTTGCTTTTTTATGGAACCTAAGATTATTAGCCCAGGGATGGCACACCCACAATGGGCCCTCCCACCTTTGATCACTAATTGAGATCTCATGCAGGCATTTCCTCAAGGGAGGCTCCTTTCTCTGTGATAACTCCAGCTTGTGTCAAGTTAACACACAAAAACAGCCAATACACCTCAAATTTGGTATGCATTCCTTCATTTCTTCAATTTTTTCCTCTTTCTCATCTCTCTTTGGCCTCAGTCTCTTTCTTTCATCCCTTTGTGACCTCAGCCATGACTCCAAACTTTAAAACAATTGTACAAAAATAAACGAATAAATAAATAAAATGAATAAGTAGGGTGAGGCTGATGAGATGGTTTAGTGACTATCGTGTTTCTTTTTCAAACTTGAGGATTTTATTTAAGATCCCCAGACACTTGTAGAAGTTAGACAGTGTCATCCATGTCTGTAATGACTGTGATGGTCTGGAAATGGGGAGAGACAAGAGAGTCCTAGTGGCTCCTTGGCCAGCCACTAGAGTGGAAACAGCATACCCGTATTCGGTGAACAGATTCTGTGTTAAAAAGTAAAATGCAGGTGTGGCTCTCTTTGCTAGCAGAGCTGATCTGTGATCCTAAAGGGCTGCCAACACAGAGCCACAACTCTCATCCAGCAGTCTCACAGATGAGGAGACCCTCAGCTGCTGCTCTGATTGAGTCTCCAACACCAAGCATTTTCTACTGCAACAAACGATGCTAAGAGTTAGTGATCCGGAGTCCCTGAGTTTTCATAGGAGGATTCTGGGACTGACTTGACTCCAGAAGTTTGATTTTCCTACTATGAAGTTTTCACTCTTATTTCTTAGTTTATCAATGTAAGAATGACATCCCCAAAGATAAGAATGAAAGGATAGCAAAGATATTCTACAGAAAAGCCACACTTGAGTTGACACACAACTGGAGATCTGAAGATGACGAGACTCAGAGTTACCACAGTGGCTACTCAGACCCTCAGGGGTTTGGTCACATTAGGATTGCTGTTCATGATGCCAATGGTGCATGTAAGATATATGAAGAACTGGTAGTCACATGTATGAAGAAACCCAAGGATGGTAAAATGAAAGGTCTGGCATTTGTTCAAGATCCTTATTGTAGCTTGATATCAAGGCAATACATAATTGGGCAGTAGAGAGTGAGGCGGGGAGAAAGTTTTGTAAGGTGCAAGAGAGGAGGAAAGAAAGAAATGAAGATGGAGTCCACAGAGGAGGATGGCTCAGAATTAGGTGAACTAGATCGATTTTATCTTGTGTAGGTGGTTGGTTTAGATCTTTATCAATTGCCAGTGAATTTATTGTGTGGAAGAATTATGAATTGAGAATTTAACATGTAAATCTAATTGCTAAATTACTAGTTTCTAGAACTTTAATTTACCAGGCTAAAGGGAACAACATGTGAAAGAAATCGCTGAGAGGCAGTTGGGGCGTGCGGATCTGGTTCTGTTGCCCACACAGAGAATGTGCAAGGGCCTGAAGAATGAGGGATGCCTCTGTTTGTGTGTGTGAGTGTGTGTGTGTGTGTGTGTGTGTGTGTGTGTGTGTGTGTGTGTACCAGGCATGGTAACTACTGCCTAGGGGACCTCGTAACCAAAAAAGGAGACAGCCAAGAGAGGGCGGCTTGTGTACCACATGGCGGAGTAGCAGCCAAAGCAAGAGGATCCCGCACTCAAGAACTGATAGAAAAACATTCTTTTTTTGATTTTTACAACAACACCTTATAGCTACCAGAATAAGATTTTTAATCCTAACCAAATAGGAATGATCATTTAATTCTACGAGAATGCTCCTTTATGTTGCCTCGGACAACCGGGCAAGAATCAGCATCTGAGGCGCAGATGGTTCCGGGACTGACGGAACTCTGCTCCAGTTCAAATCATTATGAATCGTTTTATTGTTCTGTTTCAGTGGATTTTTCAAAATCTCCTTGCCTCTGTTTAGTCAAGCTAATTTTCCAGTAGCCATTTATCTAATTACCTTGAGAAAGTTGTGTGGCTTTACTTTTTAGATATTAATTAGAACAGTGCCCTCTACAGACTGAAAAGTAAGATGGGAAAGTGAACACACCTACATGATCACATACACACATGATATACCACACACAAGCATGTAAGGAAACTAATAAGATGTAATCTTTTTTAACTTTCAAATCCATAGGTCGGGTCTAATCTCTTACCTAGTACCTTTGTGAAATTACAAATCCCAAACAAAAATACTGTATTTATATACATTTCCCCATTTGCATATTCCCTGCTTCAACTCCCTGGATTTATTGTTCATCAATCCATCCCGAATATTTTCCAGTTTTTCCAAATATTACCAGTTTCCAAATGTTTTCCTCACCTAACCTGAACTTGAGAATACATGACAATATTTAAGTGATTTATTTTCTTTATTATCTCAAGGGCAGCAATAATTACCATCTCTTATGTATTAGTTAAATGTACATTGACAGGCTATGCCATGTGTAGAAGAAAAACCTTAAGCCAAATTTTCTTGTACATCAAAGATTCATTTTTTCTTATATATATATATGAATCTATACTTTCATATATATGGGCAACATGTAATCATTATTCCTAAAAGCCAGGAGTGTGTGTCAGACCCGCTGAAACTGGAATTACAGAGGTTATGTACTGTCATGCAACTCCTGAGAATTAATCATCGGTTCTCTACAAGAGCAGTAACTCTTATAACTGAGGCATCTCTTCAGTTGCCATTAACCTAAATCTTTTAATGCACACATTGAGACTGCTCTGGATATTTTTTCCCCTCCTTTGTATAGTTCCTAAAATTTACTTCATGGAATCCTTCATCTTTGTTTCCTTCCCCACTCAAACTAGACTTCGGCGGCCAGCCTCAGTGGATCTTCAGAGCATCTATGCAGATAAGACTTGGTCTTATGAGATAGTTAGAGTTGTTGTATACGAGCAAAATCTTCACCTGTCTTAAGTCTAAGTCACTTTGCTTTAGTAGCTGACCTGCCTTCTGAGTTGCTTTGAGGTGAGAAACTGTTTACCACCTCATCCTAAAAGGGCAGGTGATTAAGTAATGTAGCCTTTGTTCTATTTCTGTAGGAACTGCCTGTGCGGTTCTTACTTTCCAGCACGCAAGTTGAAGTCACAGGAAAAGAAAGGAACATTTTGAAAAGTGACTTTAACAATTTCTTCCAAGTTCCAAATGGTTTCTTATGAAAGCTCTCTACGAAAAACAGGGAAAAGGACTTGTAAGAAAATGGAATCAGGGGTGTAAGAAAAAGGTGTGGGGGGGTGGGGGATAAGCAGAATGCCCTCTTCTCTGTCTTCAGCACTTATACATCTTTCAGAATATATGATCATATGGTAAAATGTTCATCACAAGTTTACACATAAGTTTGAATCATAAATTAAATAAGAATTTTACAAAGGGGAATGTTTACCTACATATCCATTAGGAGTGATTATCTATCTAAAAACTCATTATCTGTCACAGCTTTATGGGTTCATGGAGGGTTAAAAATCCTAACTTTTTGTGACCATCAATGAATTTTAATGTAAATAAACCCAGTTAATATTCTATCTTTTGTCCTAGCACCTATGGTAAGTTGATAGTTCTTTATTTACAACCTTTGGGTAATGGTTTTACAACCTCTTGGAATGTGCTCTGAACTCAAAATGCCTGCTTGCTTTCTCAGAGGCAATTAATTCATGACACTAAAGACTGGCAGGATTCTCACTGAAGGTTTGTCTATCAGAAATGATTTAATAGCAGTGTATTTTAAAAGAGTTTAATCATTACTGTAATTTTAGGAATTTTATAGAATCATCATTAAATGTAAGAAATAATCTATTTGTCTACATTACATAGCATAACTATAAGAATGTACATCTTTGTTGTTTGCAGAGTACTATTCAAAGAGTAGGCCAATACTTAGTGATTATTATATATATTTAATAATAACAGAAAAAGCATATTAATAACAGGAATCTTGCCTAAAGAGGATTTCTGCTGGGCTTGTCCACTGGAACAAATACAATTTAGATTTTAATCCAAGACAGACCCATCTCAGGAAGATCACCTACTAATTATTAGCTTCTTGTTATGGGTACCTAACAGTAGACCTACACTGTCAACAGTATATGTCTCTGTTACTGGGCAAGACTCTTGGAAAAATTCTTATTTCTAATATATCTTCATCATCACAGGATATCAATTTGTATACGACAAAGATATGAGGGAATCATAATTAGAAGACAGCTTTTATCCATTTTATTTTCATATCTCTTGTTTTCCCATCTCCAGGATTCAGAATTTAACTCTTCTGTATTTTTCTCCTCTCTTTTCTCTCCTCTGAAAATCTATCACAAATCAATAGCATTAGGAAAGAGAGGAGAGGTCATCATGTTTAAGACTACTTTCCTTTCTAATAAAAGCATAAATGATGTCCATGCAGGTAATTAGGAAAATCCATTTAACCTGGAGAACTGTGCCTCCTCCTTTGGTAAGAATTGCAGATTTCAACGTTCACTGCCTTTTTTTTATTCAATTAGCTTTGACCTATTCTTCTTTCTTTTTGGAAGTCAAGTAAATGAAGATAAGGCTAATGTACTTTGTCCTTTCAAGATAGAAAAGTAAATCCACTTGCTGCTCTCTGCTCAGGACCCTGACTTTCCATGTACTTTTTAAAGAGAGATACCTGTCCCATGATGACTAATAGGATAACTAATAGGATGAGCTCCATATGAAAAGAGAAGAAGTTAAAATGAAGCACCATGTATAAGGTTATGAGGGAAGATGATGTTTGTTAGAAGTGGGGGGGATGAAGACCCCTAGCCCTTAAAATGTAGTCCCTGGTTGAGACACTATTCCGTGAACCTCATCAGTCACTGCCAGAATTCCATTCAGCTTTCACAGTGTTCAATATCTAGCAACTCAGCATACTCTGACACCTACTACCATTCTTTGTTCTCCGTTATGGTGTTAAGGAGATATTAATCCTCTGTGTGTACATGATTTCCCAAGACCAGCAATGATGTTGGATCACAAGAGAAAAGGAGAACTTATTAGGAAGATATGACATATGTCTAACACTACCAAAATTTTCTACTTAATTATTATTTATGGCTATACTGCTTTAATTGTAATAGTGAATATATTTAAGTATAAAATGTCACAGAACATTAAAGTGTTCAGAAAATTAAAAGTTTTTCTTCAACTTCTTTTATGAGCATTACTTGAATTTGGTACTTGTACTTCACAAATGTGTTTTAGGGAGAAAATTTCAGGTCAGTCTTTTCACAAGCACAGATGCAGACATTATTGCAAAAAAGTAGAAAGTAGAATGAGCATGCCACAATCATGTTTAAAGTATCCTTAGAATATCTCTTTATATACACTGTTCAGAGTTATATAGTGTATGGAAAATAATTATCACACAATAACTGATACAATCAAAAAGCAGAATCAACCCCTAGACTGTCACCAAAGGAAGAGAAAGATATGTGAAATGTGATACAATTATATTTGAACAGCATGCAGAAGTGACAAGGAGCTCAGTTATATACAGCAGCCTGAACACATTTCACCAAATAATTTTATACAAATGGAGTCAGATTCCACGGTGTATGCACTTAATGAATCCTCATTTATGTGAAGTTTAAATCACGTACTTTTGATCTATGAGCATTGCAGTTAGGTTAACTGTGTCTTCATGTAGGAGAGATGGACAGTGATAGAGAAGTAGTTACATTGCAAATAAAAAGAATTAAAATCTCTGTTCACAGAGTTTATCATCTGTTTGGAGTTGACAGGCAATAAGCAAGAAAATAAATAAAATACATAGGCTGTCAGTTAGTGGTAAGAACTTTGAAGTAAAAAAATTCTGCTAACTCTGAAGACAAAACATGTCAAGGTAGAAGTGGGGTATGGATAATGAGCTAGTTTCTTGACTCAAAAATTTGTCTGGGAAATGCTTATGTACACAGATAATTGAAAGGGAGGAAGTGACAGTTATTTTATAATTATTACTTCAAATGATTTTCTGAACAGAGAAATGTTGCAAGTGAACTTATGTTGTGATGTTGCTTCTGGCTCCTGTGACATTGTTAAGGAGATTAGAGTTAGTCCAAAAAAGAGAAGATGTGTGCAGTTGACAATAAGTATATGGAGAAGCAATGATATAGGTATGTATATAGAAAATGACAGGATTTGAAAGGGAGGGGAAAGAATAATCAAGAAATATACAAAAACTTTCTCAAATGTTTACTTATATGCATATCTCTCTATATATCTATATCATACATATATATACATAACAAACACACACACACACATATGAGAGTTGTATCCAAGCTTTCCAAATGTATAGCTTGGGCTAGACTTAGCATTTCTATCTAATGATCCCTAGGTCTAAGCCTAGGCCTAGAATCTTATAGCCTCCCTACAGTCTAATCTGCAAACCTGGACCTTTGAGGACTCAGTTTCCAGCTTTCTTCTGCTAACCTGAGGCTAGAATGTTTTAGCCTCCAAGATTTACTACTGAATAAACTCACACTTTCTAGCTCTTTCTGAATTCTGACTCACTGGTTCAACTTAACTATTCTGGTTCAAAGTCATCTCCAAACAGCCTGATTCAAATAGGCTTTTCTCAGCTTCTGACTTACTACCTCTGTTGGGAGAGACTGCCACTGAACTCCATGAGCTGAACTCCTTCAAATTCAACTGCTCTGCTCTGAACTGAACAGCACAGAACTGAACTGCTTCACCCTAACTAAACTCTGAACTAAACTGAACTGCTCCAAACTCAACCATTCCAAACTGAACTGAAATCTGAACAACTTCTACTCTCTCCCTCTCTTTCCTGTCTTTGTGGGAGTTGAGCATATCTTATCTTTGAGTAATTCTGTCAAATATTTCTCTGATTCATCACTCTACCTGTTGCTCAATTAGATAGCATCTTTGGGATTAAAGGTATGTACTAAAGATGTGTCTGTATTCCAGTCAGATGGAGCAAAGGTGTGGATTTCAGCCAGAGAAAATAAAGGTTTATGGGTTGACTGCATTCAAGTTGGGCCATATCTTTGGATGTGACACCTTTCCAGACCAATCATGTTGCTTGATTGAAATTCCTTTACAGTAGTTGATGTTTGCCAAGACACCTTACGATGTGTCATTGTAGATACGTGTGATAATAACCTCAAGGGTAAAGGAAAATTATTGTATTCATGACAAACATGATCATAAAATAAATTACAAGGGTCTAAATGAATTTTAAGCCAAATTTAAATGAAGAAAGTCTTCAGGCGGATATGTATGGCACACTGTAACCCCAGTGCTGTGGCAGCTATGGCGAGAAAACTAGGATCACGAAAGCATCCTGTGTTACAGAAAAAGTCACTATCTCAAAGCTAACAAGGACAAACAGTAACATACAAAAAGCAAAGCCATGTCTGGGTCATGACAGATATTTCAGTAGGGGCGAGGTTTATAAACACCCATTGCATTTGACAGCCTAGGATCACGTTCTGAATTGAGCAAGAGTAAATGATAGATGGGTCAATTTATTAAGTACCCATCAGCAATCATTACTTATCAGTATGGGCACACTGAGTAACTGTGGCAGAGGTATTGAGCAGTGATGAGGGAAAAAGTTCTGTTTCTTGGCTACTATTTAAATCGCTCACAGTTTTCCTTGGTGCCTTTTATTGTTCCCACAGATCTTTGTGTGGTTTGATCTTTCAACTAATTCTTCACACTCCCACGATTTAAATTAACTTTTGGCAACCACAAATACAATGACCAGCTCTTATCTTCAGATTCTGTGTTGTTATTTTAGTCATTAGCAACCACGAACTATGCAGCATAAATTCTTAGTATGCAATTTGCTTTTGTCTTTTTGTAAATTTTATTTTGATGAGTCCTGAGATAAATTTTAGTTTGTTTTTTTATCACTCTTAGGGTCCGTGAATCTATGAGGAATGATATCTCAAACTCAAATAGCATATAAAAGCAAAGATCATTTATTCCTGCATGCAGGGGCCCAATTTTATCAGGATAGAAGGACCCCACCTGAATATTCAGATTTAGTTTTAAAGCCAAAAAGAGTAATTGAGGAAATGTTAGGTGATCTATACCTTGATTGATGGGTTCTATCTCTGGGGTCAGGGTGATATTGTGATTCAGACTATTCTAGCTATGTGCCAAGGAGAGGTAGCTCTACCTCTTGGCCTATGCCTGCAGTTGTTCTAATAACTACCTTGCTCAGATATGGAAAGTAGCATCTCAGGCCTGGTCTCTTGAATTGCTAGTTTGTATCCTAGAATGGAATCAGCCTGGCGCAAGCCAATTAACTCCTTTCGATCACATTCACCCTTCAATTCAATCTAGATTACTTTTTCTTCCTTACCTATTCAGATCTGTATCCTTTAACGGTTTCTGCTGTCCATATATACTCATAGATGTATGGCTAGTGTGTGGCTTACCTATCAGAATCCTTAGAGAAAATCGGATCCCCTTGTCCTAGAGGTTATTAAGTACCATAGATTCTCAACTAGCCAAAGGAGTGCATGGTATTCCCCCATGCTGTTATGCTGTCTATCTTGATATTAAATATTATTCATATTGTCACAGTTTCTGAGTTAATATGTTTAGATACTTTGTTGGGTCCATAAAACACTGTTTCCAAGAACTTATCTACTACCTGGGGATTTTACATACTTTCTGCCACTCTTCCATGAAGACTTCCAAGAAGAGTATAATACTAAAATTTCTCAAGATATTTTATAAAGTGGAAAAGGATGGAATAAGTAATATTACTTTAATATAAAAATCAAACAAGGATTCAACAAATAAACTTCAGAGCAAATATCTCTGATGTATATAGATGCAAATATTCTCCATAAAATACTAGCAAACAACTTATGAACACTTAAAAATGATTTTGCACACTATGGCCTAGTAAGTTTCACTCCAAAGATGCATAGTTGGTTTTACATAAGTAAATCAATAGATAAAATCTACCATATACACAGACCAAAGGACAAGATCACATGATCCTCTCATTAGATGAAAAAAAAAAGCATTTGACAGAAAACTGTATCCTTGTAACAAAAGTATTGAAGAATCTATGGGTGAGGTAGAAATACATTAAAATAATACAAGAATTTATTCAACAATCCTACACAAAACATCATATTAAATTGAAAACAAAACAAAACAAATGAACAAACAAAAAAATATTTTCACGGTTGGGAATTTAGCTCAGTGGTGGAGCGCTTGCCTAGCAAGCACAAGGCCATGTGTTCGGTCCCCAGCTCCAAAAAAAAAAAAAAAAAAATTCACTAAAATCAAGACATGATAAGGATGTTCTCTCTCTTCCATTCTTTTCTTTTTTTTTCTTTTCTTTTTTTTCCGGAGCTGGGGACAGAACCCAGGGCCTTGCGCTTGCTAGGCAAGCGCTCTACTGCTGAGCTAAATCCCCAACCCCCTCTCCCATTATTTTCAATACTGTACTTGAAGTCTTAGCTAGAGCACAAAAAATGGTAAAGAAAAGAAATGCAAAACAAACAGCAAAAGATAAGTTCAAAGTATTCATGTTTGTAAATTACACTATTCTAAGTATAAAAGACCCTAAAGAATCTACCAGAAAATTCCTACAGCTCACAAATTAAATGCACATGCACACACACACACACACACTCTCACACAAATGTATATACATATATAAGCAAATGTTACATATATATGTATGTGTGGATATACTATATTCATACAAATATAACCAACTACATGAAAGATGTACAAAACCTTTATGATATTAATGAGTTATCAAGAGAAAAAAAGAAATTTAATATCTATAATGTCTTCATGTCTATGAAGCCCTACTTTTAGTGTATATGTTAACGGTCAGGGTCAATGTAGACCTATTCATCTTGGGTTAATTCCTCTTCAGTATTTATATATTTCTCCCAGTATCAATTAAATTCTCCAATGTCTATGTAACCTTCTATATACTGATACAACTTCTGTGAACTCATAATCATAATTATACTCATATGTCAATTTTTTTCAAAACATACCTCCTTTAAAATAGAATTAAATGCATGGATGGTTAGGCTATCATCATATTCTCCATTGGGCTGTGGAACAGCAATTGTTATAGGCTGTTAATATTTATAAATGTTCACATCTGACCTAGAGTGATCAACCTATATTATCAAAATATATGCTATTTGTACAGATCAATTAAACTCTTTCAAGGAATAAGAGAAAAGGATCTTAATATAAACAAAAAAGATGCTAACTTATCTTCCACAACATACAATAATCATCCACAAGATCAAAAAGATAGGTTTCCTAATGAATAATATAATATAAATATTAAATAATATTTAACAGCTATTTGGAAAATATAATGCCTGGTCTTGCCTAATGTCTCAACAAAGTTATGTCAATCTTTTTGCTAATAAGTTAAAGAAGAAACATAAAATTATTTTCTTTTTCATAGATATGGAAAGGTGTGTGACAAAATTCAATATTCCAGAGTTGACCAGATCTAGAACCAGATCCCAGGAAGAAAAAGTGACTTTAATGTGGTACATAGAGAGTTCCAGGAAAAAAATGGGGCTACAGAGCTATACTGTGTCTCAAAGAAAAGAGTCAATGATTTAGTTAGTTAGCTAGTGAGTTAGTTAAAAATAAAGAAAATAAGGGAAGTCAATTAAGAGTAACAACTACATTCAGATATGGATTTTAGAAAATTTTACATTTTAACATAAATTATAAAACTAAATGTTTATTTAGCACAGAAGAAGAATTCTACCTGAACATTCTAGTTAATACAAAGAGATCAATTTAAACAACACACTGTGAACCTGTGGGTGGAGGATATTAAAATATAATTCAGTTAGCTAATAGGATTATCTCCCTGGAGATCCAGAGGAAATGACAAGGAACTGAAGGGCACACAGGGATAATTATACCAATTACTCTATGAATTTCACTTAAAACTCAGCTCATCATCTTGTAAAATACTGTGGAATGTTGCAGCTTTTGAAAATGAATACAAAACTCAATATAAGTGTTAATCTGTTTATTAATGTTTGGATTCAATTTAATTCCATTATCAATTCAATACCCTAAAATGTCTTCTCACAAATTGTAAACCAACAAACTTGCCCACTGGCAAATCTAACACACTTTTGTAAATGGAATTCCATAAGAATAAAGTTTATAATGATACCCGTGAACATATTATATTTGTTTCCATGTTATGCTGCATTTTGAGGAAAATATCAAGATTAGAGACTGCAAGAGAGTTTATGCTTTTAGCCTTTGTTTCCAAAATCTACTAGTCTCTGCTATCAAGGAACTATGTCCTCCAAAGACCAGGGTCACTCATTAAAAAGAATGACATAGAAAGTCTGATATGATGTGATGCTTGAATTTTGTTTAAGTTATTTCTTTTAATAAACTTACACTAAGATCCACCAATTTCCTATATTTTTGTGTTATATCTTTACTAACATACAACTGTAGGAAGTGACATTTTAGTTTGAGAATTTGATATATGTCTACACTCCATATTCATCAACTAAATTCTTTCCCCTGTTCAATTTCTTCTGTATTAGCATAAATACCTCCCTTTCAACTTCAGGAGCCTTACTAGATTGTTTGTTGTTCCCAAACCTACGAAGGCTACCTAATGTACATACTTGTAAAGTAATTGGATGGAGCATGGGTATTCTCCCAGGAGTGGAATTTCTGAAGAAAATTAATTTTCCCTTCCCATCTAACAATTGCCACTAACTCCTCATGTAATGGCAGAACTTTATGAGATACTCATTCATCCACACTGGTGTGAGTTCACATGTACAACAACCTATAATGTTTACAAATTCTGTTCCATAGAAGATATTCATTGCATTTGGCTCTTAGACTCTTTCCACTCTCTTACATTCCAAGTCACTGTGACAACTAGAACAACTTCAAAGGAAGAACTTTCTGTTGCTTCATTATATCAGATGGTTTAATCCATAGCTACCTGGTCCTACATACTTGAGTTGAAGGCCACAATAAAAGAAATAGGTGCTAAAGGAGAGTGCTTCAGTTCACATCTATTCGGGAAGTTAAATAAGACAGGAACACATCAGATATAGCATAACCCCAAAGAGTTGGGTGAATTACTTCCTCTAGCTTGACTCCATATCCTAAAATGTACATAGCCTCTCAAAATAGGATCACAAGCTTGTTGGAATAAATCTTGAACAAATTCGTCCAGATGGTGATGAAGACTCCATATTAGAAATCTAGCTTCTTCCCTATCACCATCCTTGCCATTTTCAGTTGTCCATTATCACCCCGCCTTAATAGCCAGAAAAAGGCAGTTTCTAAGAATAAAACAGTCTTGCCTGGACAAACAAGTTAAGAAAGGAGAAACTGCAAGGTTGTGCATAGCCCCAGAAAATCTATTACATTTCCCCTTGATAACTACCTTATATAAGCCACAAATATCCACTTTCTTTTTGCAGATACCCCTTTCCTGCTGTGTTCGACCCTCTCCATTTGTAATAAGTAGAACCATTGGCTGAGTCCACACTGGTATTTTTCTGCCATCTGTCACTTTAACTTTCCTCAGAAATTGAACAAAGCAAGAGTTCAAACTTAAAGTACATGAGGCTGTGGCAGGACTTTTCAGATTCAAATCATGACAGATGATTTGAAATAAAAAATCAATCATTTTATTTCTTAATTCATTTTATTCTTGGATTCTGTTGAGCGGAAACACTCTAGTCTGCTTTCATATAATTAATTTCTACTAAGGCATACTTTATCAGACAGTCAGCTTGAATCCCACCTCAGAAAATATAATGGGATGATTGTTTCCTTCTTATGCATATGGGAAATGGTCAAAACACAGTACAGATCTTTTCAGTCATATGTCAATTACAATAACAACCATCTTCTAAGCCATAATTCCGTGTTTGTTTTACTTCCAGTACATAATTTTTAACAGTGTGAACATTATGAGTGTGTTTTGCTGTTTAAATCCTGACTTAAAGTTTGTATGTGGCACTTGGATTTTTGTCTTGCAATCCTAAGTACAATTCTACCTTGCTATTGCTTTGCTTGTTATTGCAGTATTTTCTCCATTAGGGAAGCACCATATGTTTAAACACTAAAACTTATATCGCAGATGTTCTATTTGTTTTATAGGTGGCAGCTAATTCATTTCCATATAAAGATTTCTAAAAATTGATCTTGCCAAAATCAGATGTAAATATATCTCTTCATACATTTAGAAAATGGCTGTAATTCATAGCAGATAAATGTATCAAGACAATCTATTTATATTACATCTCTGTCAATCATACTAAGCAGGGACTTGGGTAGAACACTTATCAGTTAACCAGTAGGTTTCTCCATGTCAAAGAGAAAACTTTACATATGGCCCTAGTACTTTCTACCATTATTGTATGAAATTCAACTCTTCTCTATTCCCAGAAAATTGACAGAAATTTAGTAAATGTTTGCATGTGTATAAGTAAGCAAGCATGTGAGTGGATATGTACAATTAAACTCGACTGAAGACCATGAGAGGAAAATAAGAATCAGTTGGAACAAGAATGGCACATGTGATATAGAAACAGAAAAGTAACTTCTTTGCTTGAAAATTGTCACAAGGAAAGCACATTCTTTTTAAGCTAGTTTAAAAAATGTTTCAATTTCTGAAACATAATAGATTGAAACAAATAAAATCAGGTGAAAAAAATGGATTGTAGCAGGAGAACTGGGAAACGACCTTGACCCATGAGTAGTGTGCTTTAAATTAACCACATAATTGAACAAAATGTCAGTATCAACAGATACAATCAGGATTCTATCTGACTACCATGGAATAAAGCTGGATATCAACAACAGGGACAAATTGAACAACTCACTACTGAATGAAAAACAGAACTAGACAGAAATTAAGAATGAAATAAATACTTCCTACAATTGAATAAAAAATGAATACACAAAGAAACTGAAACTTCTTGGACACAGTGTAAGTAGTTCTATGAGGCAAGTTCACAGCACTAAGTACCTACATAAAATTCTAAAGATCTCATGCTAATAACTTCACAGCATACCTAAAAGTTCTAAAACAAAAAGAAGAAATCACAGTCAAAAGGCATAGATGGGAAGAATATTCAAACTCAGGGGTGAAATCAATAAAATAGAAACAAACAAACAAAGAATCAATAAAATAAGGAGTGGGTAAAAGTCAGAATGATTGACAACTCTTTATCCAAATTTACTAAACTATTAAAAGAAAAAATACCCAAATCAGCAAAATTAGATAATGAAAAGAGGATACAACATTGGACATCCGGGAAACCCAAAGTTATTATAAGGTCAAAATTTGAAATCCTATTCCACCCAAACTGGAAAATCCTTAAAAAGTATATTATTTCCTTGTTATATACCACTTACCAAACTCAAATGAAGATTAGATAAGCAATTTAAACAGGCCTATAACCCCAATAGAAACACTAATTAAAAGTTTCTCAACCCAAAATAGACCAAGGCCAGATGATTTTAGCATAGATTTCTATGTAACTTTAAAAGAAGAGTTATTGGTATTACTTTTCAAATTCTTTTATAAAACAAAAGCAGAATGAACCCAACCTGTTTTTGAGTCCTCAGGTACCCTGATATTCAAATCACAATAGACCAAACAAAGAACAAAGACCGAACAAAGAAAAGAATTAAACCAATCTAATTATGAACATAGATTATAAAACCTCTCAATAAATACTTGCTAACTGAACAACAGAACACATTAAAATATAATAATAATAAAAAAACTCACTCATCATGATTAAATAGGCTTCACCCAGAGATGCAGGAATAGTCCAACATACAGAGATTGATAAATAAAATTAACCCTATAAAAAATAAAGGCAGGTTACAGTAAACCCATGGCAAACTTCAATAGAAATGGACAGAAATAAATGACTAAAATTCAATCTGGAAATTCTTACAGTTAATAAATACTTGAATCAAAGTAGTTGTATACAAAATTAACTTACCAATTTCTTGTCACCTTACATATCAATGACAAATGGACAGAGCAAGAAATTAGGGAAACACATACCTCACCATATCATCAAAAAAATGTAAGTTGTCTTGGGGTAACTCTAACAAAGCAAGGGAATGATTTATATGATAAAGAACTTCAAGTTTTAAAGGAAAGAAACTGAAAAAGATATCACAAAATGGAAAGATCTCCTATGTCCATGGATTGGTAAGAATAGTATAGTACATATAGCCATCCTATCAAAAGCAAACTACAGATTCAATGTTATTCCAATTAAAATTATTCACATTTTTAAAGGACATTTTTCAGCTTCCTATGGAAACACAAATACTCAGCATAGCTAAAATGAGTAAGAATAATAAAGAACTTGCTGGAGGTATCACGTCTGATTTCAAGTTATATACTGTATTTGATGTAATAAAACCAACATGGTATTGGCTCCAAAACAGACATGTTGATCAATTAAATAGAAGTGAAGAACTAGACATAAATATACATACTTATGGATTCCTACTTTTTCAACAAATGGTGCTGGTCAAATTTGATATCTTCACAAAAAATGCAAATAGATGCATACTTATCACCATGCACAAAGTTTTTAAATCCAATGGATCAAGAAAATCAACATAAAACTAAATACAAAGAACCTGTAGAAGAAAAATGAAAAGTAAGCTTGAACTCATTTGGACTGGAAAAGACCCTGAACTGAATTGGAATTAGTATTGTCACTAAGCTTAAAATTAATAAATGAGACCTCATAAAATGCCAAAATGTTCAAATGACAAAGGATTCTGTCATTTAGAGGCAGTGGCAGCCTACAGATTGGAGAGAACTGTTCACCAACTACACATATGATACAGAGAAAATATCCAAGATGTATTAGGAACTCAAAAAAACCTTGATATTAAGAAAAGTAATAACTCAATTAAAAAGTACTTACATTTTAAACTAAGAATTCTCAACAGAAGAATCTCAAATGCCTGGGAACCATTTAGACAAATATTTAGCATCTTTAGCTATCAGGGAAATGCAAATCAAACAACTTTGAAGTTTTATCTTACAGCTATCAGAAAGGCTAAAATCAATAAGTGACAGCTTGTGCTGATGAGAATGTGGAATAAAGGAAAAACTTGTCCATTGCTGGTGGGAGTGCAAACATATATTGCCACTAAGGAAATAAGAATGCTAGGAATAGATTTACTTCAAGATTGAGCTATACCATTATTAATTATAACCCCAAAAGATGCTTCACCCTTCCCCAGGAACAAGCACTCAACCAAATCCATTGGTGCTCTATTCATAACTGCTAGAAACTAGAAATAACCTAGACATCTCTCAGCAGAAGAGTCAATAAAGAAAAGATAGTATATTTAGAAAATAAAACATTGGTCAACAACAACAAAAAAAATGAAATCAAGAATTTTATAAGTAACTAAAAATAAATCATCCTGAGTGAGGTATCCCAGACCTCAAAAAAGAAATAGAGTAGATGGTTACTTATACGAGGTTATTAGCTGTTAATACAATGATAACCAAGGTAGAATCCACAGAACCACAGAAGTTAAGCATAGAATAAGCATATGGGGTAGGTGTATTTTCTTAGGAAAGGGAAAGAGAATAGAAAATTATGGATGGTTAAGGTGACTCAAGTGGAAAGAGCAAATGGGAAGCGGTAGGGAGAAGAAGGATGAAGAAGGTGGGAAGAGTAGAGATGGCTAAATTTAAAAGTTATTTGAGGGGTAGTATGAAAATACTTCTGATACATTAGAAGCTTCCTAAAATAGATACATATATGAAGCCAATCTAAATGAGGTTGCCAAATAATGAGGATGGCAACTAGTTATTTCTTATCACCAAAGAAGCTTCCAACAAAAAGATTAGGTTACATACCATGGGAATCCTAACCAATCCATTCTGTCAAGATAATTGGTTGCTTTTAAAAAACTGAGGGCAATGTACTATTGATGAGAGCAACACCTACTTAACTCATTAAACATGGAACAGTTGAGCTGGTACCTACATACAGCTTTTGCATCTACATTCTAACAATATTTGGTATAGTACTAAAAGGGAAATGTAAACACACACCAAGCCACAAACTCTCTGATCCACAATGGTGTCCTGTCTGCAAATATGCTTGAAAAGTAATTGTACAACACTTATGGAAGTAACCAATCAAAACGTGATTTGACTTAAGGCCTAATCCATTAGATGGTACTCATACCTAACACTACTTGAATATATAAAAGCTTGAGAATAGATAGCTCAGGAACTTATGGGAAATCAAATTCCTAGTGTTCTTTAAAAAATGTAGCAATGAAATGATTCCTAATGACATTCTGCTATATTTAGAAATCACTACCTTGTTCGGCCATCATCAGAGAAGCTTCCTCCTGATGGAGATGCAAATACATGGATAGACCAGACATTATTGAGAGTGAATGTACTCAGAATACTCAACCCTCAATGTGATGTCTCCATTAAATCCTTCCGCTCATGGATCAGGGAACACAAGGAAAATGAGCAAGAAACAGTAACAGCCTGAACAGATGAAAGACATGGAGAAAACAAGAATTACCATGAACCAAGTTCACATGAACTTACAGAAACTGAAGCTACATGAATAGAGCCTACATGGGTCTCTCCCATGTATTTTGTGCACATATGGATGCTTGTATAATATTTTCATAAGTCTCTTGAGTGCTCAAAGGAGTGTCTGAATATGATTCCTTCTATTGGACTCTTTTCTTTTTGTTTGTTTTGTTAAATTTGACATGATTGTTTTCCTTTTATCTTATTATATATTATTATTATTATCCCTTAGAAGCCTGTTTGTTGTCTATTAAGAGACAGAAAGGTGGTGAAGCTGGTTGAGAGAGAAAGCAAGGAGTAGATGAGGGGAAAACATAGTCAACTTTAAATAAAAGGAAAGAAAAAGTTAAAGCACATCAATTTTGTTGGTTCCAGTTAAGAAAAAAAATAGACCAGAAAAAGATTAAAATGCCTTCAGTGGGGCTAGAGAGGTGGCTCAGAGGTTAAGAGCACTGACTCCTCTTAAAGGGGTTCTGAGTTCAAATCCCAGCAACCACATGGTGGCTCACAAACATCTGTAGCGTGATCTGGCAATGCCCTCTTTTGATGTGTCTGAAGAGAGCGGCAGTGTACTCACATAAAATAAATAAATCTTTAAAAAAAATGCCTTCAGTGAAACTAAAGTACAGAGGAAGAATTAAACACTTTATAGAGAAAAGTAGACAAGAAAGTCAATCAAACAAACAAGAGCATCAACACATAAACAAAAGCCAAAAACAAACAAGCAAAAAGTTCCACAGAATCAGCTCAATTTGTGCTTTTACTTCTTCATCCTCTCCTATTTTCATTATTCAATTTTCCTGTTTTAAGAGTTCAATGTTTTGTTTGCATTTTCATTGAAGAGAACACAGCGACTACATTCTTCCTAAGAAAACATATCTTTGGCATCAAATATATGCCAAAATCAGATAATAAGATATAATAAGATAAAAAAAAACAATCATGTCAAATTTAACAAAACAAACAAAAAGAAATGAGCCCAATAAAAGGAATAATATTCAGAGACTCCTTTGTGCACTCAAGAGACTCATGAAGATACTATACAAGCATCCATATGTGCACAAAATACATGGGGGAGACCCATGTAGGCTCTATTCACGTAGCTTCAGTCTCTGTAAGTTCATGTGAACTTGGTTCATGATGATTCTGCATGTTATTGCCATCACATGAGGGAATAATCAGGCTTATTTTTTAATATGTTCTGAATAAAGATTTTTGGAAAAATCCATAGCTCATATGGGAGCTTTTCTAAAGCTAACGAACTCATCCTAAGTTCAGGGATTTTAGAGAGGATGAAATATTGCAGGTTACAGCATAGTTAAAGTTGTTCTTGGACACCTTTGTGTCTGACCTAACAACTTTTCGACAATCAGATAAAAATGAGTTTAGCAGATCTTGGTTTCTACTAACACGAAGATAAAGATTGCCCTTGCGTAGCATCTGAAACTGTAATGGATATTTTCCTCGCTTGTTGCAACTCAACTGATGTTTCTTCTAATATATTTGACAAGTGCCTTGATTTACCCCATTTTACACTTTGCTACTTTGAACTTCATGTAACTGCTGCTACAGGGGAGTATGGAATTTGAGATATCCAAAGTCTGAATCTGTGTTTTGACCCAGGAAAAGTCATGGTCACTTTTCCTGGGTAAAAATAATCTCATTTTTGATGAAGGAGCTGTTCCTTCTGCAAACAAGGTTTAACTGTAGTCATGGAAAAATTTCTCTTTGTGGTCCTAAGTACAGTATGTGTGCCAAAGATTAAGGTACAGGTAACAACATGAATACTGTAAGTTCTCCTCTTAGTTCAGGGCCTGCTAAAAGCTTCTCGGCCATGGGCTCACATTTAACCTTGGAGTAATTGACAGGTTCCTCAGCACTTGACTGATTTTTCCTGAGACACACAGTGAAACCGTGGATACTTTCGTTAATAGCATTTCAAGTTGTTTCCTTTATTAATTCCCTAAATTGCTAATTTATCATAGCAGAATGTGTGGCAGGGAGATCTTCAGTTTGAGAAAGTTACAATGGACAAGGAAGGTATGAGGAAAAAAATGAGACATATCATGGAAGGAAAAAAAATAGCTGGACATGACTCAGATTGTGAGTCCCTTGATTTGAATCTGGTGGTGCACATGCTTTTTGTTTTTCTTTCCAATATGGATAGGGAGGATGTGTATCACCAAAGAATATTATGGAAATGATTATGTACAACTCTTAAGACCAGATACAAAGTTTATTTTACTCTTTTTTGGATAACTCACCCTGAAGTAAGCCAGTGATATGGTCTTTATGAAGAGTGACTATTATGCCCTTCTGTAAGCCACTTGACCTTCAGAGCTACCAGAAGGTGTATTCCTACCCTATCAAGCCTTCAGACAGTCACATTCAACCCACAATCCTTCCAAGGAACAGTTGTGATGTACCTAGGCATGTAGGTCCTCAAATAATATATGAGATATGTGATCATTAGTTTTATTATCAAATTGACGCAACCTAGAATCACCTGCGATGAGAGTGTCAATGAGAAACTGTTTTGATCAGATTGAATTGTGGATATGTTTAGGGGGATAATCTTTATCAGTCATTAATTGATGTGGGGAGACACAAATGTCTACATACTACACGGTTTCCAAGTCAGGGATATTTGTCTACAAATGAAGAGAGGGAACTGAGCAGAAGTCAGGATGTCGTTCATTTTCTTTGCTCTGGACTGTAGATGTGAGATGGCCAGCTGTCAAAGAATCCTGCTATCGTGACTTCTCCACAATAATGGATGGTATTCTGGAATTATCAGCTAAATTAAATACTTTCTTGCCTAAATCGCTTGTTGTCAGGCAATACAGATGAAAGTGGGGGAAGATTTTTACATGCCTACTATTTTTAGAACCCACTACTGTTTTAGTGAGTTTGAATCAATACTTCACACAAAATACAAAGGAGAGAATTTATTATGAGTTCAAAAGTCAAAGCGGATTATTTCAGAGGTGAGGGCAATTTTGGACACGAGATTCTTTAATGGAAATGTAAGATGATTGATTATTTCAGTAACCAAAATATCCCTCTCAACTCTAGGATTATAATTTCATTTTCTTTTATTGAATGTGAAATAGACTTTCTCTGCTATTTACTTTTCTAAGAGTTGCCCTTTGATCCTGTCAGGATGATGCTGTAATTCAGTGTAAAGCTTTGTTGGGTCTAAGCTTTTGTCTTCAATATACTTCATGGAATGTTTTCGTTTCCTCTCTTTTATTTGTGCCTTTTGGTATTTTAATCAGCTATTATTCTGCACTGCAGGAAGGCTGTTGCAGTTTTCTTATGCGCACTAAAGCCTCTTGTGGTGATCAGAGATAAGCCACATGTTATGAATATGTAACTCCCAGCCAGAACGTGAGTGATGTTCAATGAATGCAGAACTCTTAAAACCAGAAAGCTTTTAAAGCAGAAGTGAGGAGACTGTAAAAGAAATGGCTTATTTATTTTCTGACTTTTTAAAATGGTAATGGAAAATGGAATTACAAGATCATTAGTAGTTTGACAGATTCTTTGCTCCATTCATCTCTCCCTTTTCCAGCAAACCGCTATAAATCTGACAAGACTTTGTAACTTGAAAGTATTATAACTTGAAACTTTTTCAAGTTCAATGACTAACACAATGTTTTTGTTTGATCAAGTGCTTTTTAGGCTATTGGACTTTCATTCAGGTGACATGTATACTGCATATAACACCCAGTCAAATGTCAAAGAATCCTGCTATGTCAGTGTGTCCTCTTGGCAGGATCTAGAAGCACCTAGTAGAAAAACCTCAGGGCATATTCATGAGAAATTGTCTAGATTAAGTTAACTGAGAGGGAAGACCCACCTTAACAGTAAGTGTTACTGTTACATGGGCTGGGTTACTAGTTCGAACACAAAGCAGAAAGTAGCCTGAGTGTCAGCAGTAATGGCTGTATGGTCCCTGGCTGCTGCTATATGAGCTCCTTTAAGCTCCTGTCATCACTATCCTGACATCACTATCAAGATGAACTAGACTCATAAACTAGGAGTGAAAAATCAACCCTTTGTCTCATTAACATACTTTTTCAGAGTATTTTATCATACTAACAGGAAGAGCAACAAAGAGAAAAACATAACTGTCAACAAACACAAGAAAATGCATACCTCACCAAAAAAGGAAACAGAGATAATTTACACTGAAGTCAAGTATAAGCAACCATGGCACATATAACATGAAACTCTGTTAACCCAGTTTCCATGTTTGAAAACAGTTTCTAGGCATTTTTATAGTAAAGGAACAGATTGGGGTCATAATCAACCCCATTTAAAAATACACATGTGCATACATCAATTAAGCACTAAGAATGAATGTTAGATCTGATGTATATGTGGGCAAAAAATAGCTCTTTAGGAGGTAAAGATAGCCCAAAAATTTTCAATTAATGCATCCTGTCTGCAATTTTTAAACTATCTATAGTCCTGGAAGTGTTTGTTTATCTGACAGTGTAGACAGCTTAGTCCTAGTACTAAATGAAAGGTGGAACCATTGTTGTGATAGGTCTAATGGAGTTCAGGTGTTTAGCGTTGGTTTAATGGAGAAATGTTTGAAGTAATCCAAGGTGAGGTGTTGTGTGGAGGTTTAGAGATTCAGGTGAAAAGGGTACAGACCACAAAACACTACTTATTAAAGAGATCAGGATCAATGGAGGGAAACTTTCTACTGTATACTACCACAACATGAAAGGTTTCACAAGACTCTATATATTGAATGCTCCATTTTCTAAAAATATGTCAGTTTGAAAGAAGAGAGTCTAAGGTAAGCATGCTTCTGAAGGAATGCCACCCAGGAAAGTGTTTCCTCGTGTCATCAGACAAAGGCCAATGGGTCCTGGCTCCATTCCAAGTGTCTGAAGACTTTTGAAGTATTGTGCAGTTGGTGGAAGTGTTATAGAGATGAAATATACAAGACTCAGTGTATCTTTTTCACTATGTTTTCATAAACTGACTGAAGCTAATATTGTTGGATAGGGCTGGTCTCTAAATGAAGCCTCATGAAGTTGTGAAGATGAAGTCTGAGTTTTGATAGAGACCACAGAACTTTGGAGAACATGGTATTTTGAAACATTTCCCAATATAAGTTTTAGGCTCATATATGGTAGGGCAGGGAATGTCACATGATGAGGAACTTCCTGTCCTTTTCAAAAATCCTTATGAGTTATAAACAACTTAATTTTGGGAATTCAGAGGCTGTTTCCTTAGGTCCTCCATTGTGTGATACATGCTGGTTATTTCTCCTGTAGAAGCTCTTCTTCACACCTGAAGTCCTGTTTTCTTTGTTCAAGCAGCCCTTTTGAATGTTAACCTAACTGGATGTCTGCAGTTATTTCTGTGGCTTTAAGGTAAGTATCCAGGCAACACACCGGAAATGAAAAATAAAAGATACTGCCCTGGAAAGCACTGACACTTCACTAGGCCTACAGAATAAGTAAACAGAAGAAGGCAGACACCTCTGTTTCATTTTCTGTCTCTTTTACTTTGCCTGAAAGCAGAGACATAAAAGCAAAACCTTTCCAGACAAACAGTTCTCATCTCTGGAACTGTAGGACTGCACACTGGAGCAGAAGTAATGATATTACTGACATAACATCCATCCCATTAAGGGCACCTCCAAATCACCTTGCAGAACCAGAGCTTAGACATTGTGAACTAGGTAATAACCACAGAATGCGCATACCTCTTGCCCTTCTGCAATTCCTTCTAGATTTCAGTCTAAACTTCCTGTCCATTACCCTGAATGGACATAAGACTACAGGATTCCTTTTGACAGTTCCTTTAAGTAATGTGTATACACTGAATAAATCTCCTCTCTGCTTTCCGATATTACATATTTCTCTACTTGGCTTATTTGGGGTAGGTGACTAAGCAAAGCTTGTTGTGGAAATCACAGTCCTGAATTTGTCACTGAAATATCTTGCAAGAATACAGTGTCTAATGGTCTGTGTTCTCTGTTCGCCACAAAAGAAATGTGATTCATCACCAATAGCATCATAGACTAATTTCTATGGGAGATATTCTTAAAGGGAGAGAGTTCTGGAATTTCCCCGTAGTCAGAAGTTTCCAGGAAGTGCTCATAAGTCAGAGGTCTGAAACCTGTGTGAGATGCAGGTGAATACAAAAGTTAAATGACTATGGCAGGACCACACACAGGGACAGAGAGAGGCCAATGCAGAGACCCAAATTCTCCCGGAGCAGACACACTGGCCTCGTGAAACGAGCTGGGGAGACAAAAGGGTCATGTGTTGTGATGGAATCCAATGCAGGTGTTTTCATAGGAGAACTAGCCTCCGGATGCAGGTTCTTGATTCCATAGTTTAAAAAAAACAAAAACAAAAACTGGTCTCAGGAGGAACCTCAAGGTTATCTTTAGCTTGAACAAACAATAAGTAGGAAACCTGGTGACTAAGCGGATGTGTTGTTGTAAAAATATAAAAATAAAAAAGTATATAGTTGTCTTTTATCCCGCTAGGTTCACACAGTGGTGCCCAAGATATCTGCTAGGTATCTTGGTGGAAACACATCCTCCTAGGCGACCCAGTGTCTCTTGCTGCCACACACTTTCCTATTCTCAAACCCTCACATAAATGAACACACAGCACAATAATCTTTGAACCAATTGATAAGATGTAATTGCCCACTTAAACATACAAAGCCCAGTTACCATCCATCCCTTAGGAACATTGATAGCAACCTGTAAATACACAGAGAAGAATCTTAACATCACCTGCCATGGCTTCTCCCCTCTCTCTGTCTCCTCTCTCCACCTTTCTCTCCTAGTCTCCTCCTCTTCCTTCAAACTTCTCTCCCGCCCATCCTTCCTTCTCCTCCAATGACAGGCCTCCTTCTATCCTGTACCTGCCCCTCACCTCTACTTTACAAATTCAATAGGGTGGTGGTTCTGGTGAAGTCACCTGAGTTCTGAGTACTTGACTAGGCAGCTGTCCTTGGGGCAGTGGAATTAGCATCAAAATACAGATAACTTCAGGGCAAACCACAACACAGATGCTAGGAAGATGCTGATGGGAAAAAGAAAAACAAATGCAATGTCTGTTCTGTAAGCCAAGAAAGCAGGTAGGTGCAGTGGTAGTGTGGATTCTTGGGGTTTGGAAGACATATCGAATTAAGAACATATTTTTTTTCTTACTTTCTTATCACAAATTCAGTTATTTGGCTTTAAGTTGTAAATCAAGACTCTTTCCTTATCTCAGAGAGTCTCTGGCTTTACCTGGGCATGGAAAGTTTCTATAGTTTACATCAAAAAGTGATTAGTCACTATAGGTCTAGCCATTTGAAAAGGAGCTTACTATCTATCAATCATATCATTTCTGTCAGAGGACACAAATACTATACTAGAATCCATAGGTCCCAAAAGAGGTCCTAAACACAGGAGCAGTCCAGTGTCTCTTTACTTACCTTATAAAGGCAGCTGCTGTTTCAGCCACTTAGAGTCATTAAGCTCACAACATAGCTTCGCTGGAACTTAAACAAAATTAAGAAATAGATGTTGATGAAGGAAGAAGTCTTTTTTTTTTTTTTCAGAGCTGGGGACCGAACCCAGGGCCTTGCCCTTGCTAGGCAAGCGCTCTACCACTGAACTAAATTTCCAACCCCCCCCATTTTTTTTAAAGATTTATTTATTTATTATATAAAAGTACACTGTAGCTGTTCAGACACACCAGAAGAGGGCATCAATCTCATTACACATGGTTGTGAGCCACCATGTGGTTGCTGGGATTTGAACTCAGGACCTCTGGAAGAGCAGTCAGTGCTCTTAACCACTGAGCCATCACTCCAGACGGAAGAAGTCTTAATATAGTTGAACAAAGCCAAGGCTGTATCTAATTTCTTCCCCATTGTGCCTGTGGTCACGTACAATTCAGAGTTACTGTAGACTATTTATGGAGGTTTCTCAAAAAATTAAAAATAAAAGTATCATATAAGCCAGCTGTACCGTTTTTATCAAAGGACTCCACATCTTGCCACGTAGACAGTTGCTCATCCGTGTTATTGTGATTTATTTACAGAAGCCAGGAAATGGGAAGCAAAATAGATGTTCACAAACAGATGAACGAATGGATCATTATCTAAACAGGAAACATATACACAGCAGAATTTTATTCAACCAGAAATAAATGTAAATTTTAAAAATTTGCAAGAAATTGAGTTGTACTGGAAAACAGTATATTGCATGATGTAACCCGGGCTTAAAAAGCAAATGCTTTATGTTCTCTCTTATATGTGCATTCTGGGTTCTAATTTTTCAATAACTTTGATATTTATGCAAGTGAATGTGGGCAAAAATCATGAAGCCGGAAAAGGACCATGATAATGGGTGGATTAAACCTTCTAAGTGATGATTACAGGAGGTGAACAGAACAGAGGTGATAGATGCAAAAGATAGGAACAAAGTGTGGAACAAGGGAGATAAGACAGAGGAAGTAGGAAGAAATGGGAGAGAAGAATCAATTAAAGCAAACAAGACAGGAAAGGTCTTAGGAAATACTGTTTCTATATATGCTACTTAAAACATAAAGCAAATTAAAATTCTAGAGCACATATGTACTTAATTGTAAGATAGTATTAGAGGTTCTTTTCTCCAGAAAAGGGACCTGGACCTGATCGTCTCCATTCTCCTATTCTCCCTTTTGTCTCCTGAGATCAATTTTATTTAAGTTGGTGGCGGCAAATGGGCCTTAATCATTTAGTGCTTTGGGTTCCCTTTTCCTTAGCTCACCAGCCTACTTCCTGCATGGAGTTGTGTTACCCTTCATAATAAACTGTTTCTAGTCTGTGTATAACTTGAAAGACCTAAATTCATTCCATCTTCTGATGGTTTGTGGAATTTTCATCTTGGGTAGTAGAGAGGCATTTGGAAGTAAAGAAGTCTTTTACAACCACAATTGCAGACCGTGCATAGGAAAGGCTTTAGGAAGACCAAAGGGAACTGAAATACCACTCATTGCATTAGTGGGGGATGCTTGCCTAAAAAGAGGTGCAAGAAAGGAGCTCACCATCTTTCCCCTGATTGGCCTGAAGTTCAGAGAAATTTGAAGTATATTCCACCGAAAGCCAGTCGTAATGTTAATCTTGACCACTGCCAGCTCAGCGATGCCACCAGCAGATGTCAGAAGTGTCTAGAATCCAACTTTTCTGTCTCTATACAGGCTTGCCACCCTCAAGGCCCAGGGCTACTTGAACTTGGTCTGTCACTCCACATTGATTTCCATGTTGTTAAGTACAAAGTTGTAAGTCCTGCTTTGGAGGGAGTTACATGGGAGAACAGAACATGTCCCCCGCTGGCAGTTCTTTTGCCTGTTGTTGTTAAATTTGCTCATGTTAATATATCTTTTGTTAAGAGGACTCTCTTCTGGCTAAAATCTTGGCAGAGCTGATAGAAATTGTAGTGTCTCTAATCCAGATCACACTTTACGATTCAAGGAAAATAAATCACATGAACTATGAGAACTCAGACAGCAGCTCATAACTGCAGGAGAGGGACAGGAAGTCCAGAAGCAGAATGTGCAGTGGGAGGTAGACCAGCTCCTATGCCAAGTACTCTACTTTGTCCTCTGTAGTAAGCAGGGTGAGTCATGAATACGACCATGTATCTCCACTCAGGAACAGGATTTTAACAACTGAAGAAATACAGATGCTCTCCAGCACTTGAATTAGACATATGAACCTACTGCACATTGCTCAGGAGCTGTTGCATGTGTACGCTTTCTTTTATCTCCTGAAAAGAAGGTGGACCTCAGACAATTTCCATTTAAACTGAAACACTACTTATTGTCAGAACATAGTCGAGGGAGAAAGCTGGGAGAATTCTGTATGTATGTGAAAACATCAGAGTCTTGTGATCTCAGTTTCTTTAATATTGGGTATTGGTCTTGAAATGTAGTTTCTTCTCCTCCCAGTTATAACAGATAGGAGTTTACTTCAGTTAGCTCATTATTGCTAATTGTTGTTATTCAGTTACATATTTAAACTATTCTTTACATGCCTCTATGCGGGGAAAACCATGTTTTTGCTATATGTGTCATGTGGCTTGTCCTTGTGATTGTACATAGCTTGAACTCATGAGAACTTGTGTGATCTTAACTCTCAGAGAAATTGTTGAAGACCCTAAATAAAGTTTTGTTTTGTGACAGTTAGGTCTTCCTTGTTTATTGGCTTCACCCTCCCAGCTTCCACCATCTCTACAGCTATGGCAAATTATCTTGTCTAAGTTTAAAGGAATGGAATGGGTTGGGCTGTTATCTTCATAGAGCCTCTGTTCTACAAGAAGGAGTTGTGTGAATGCTTTTAGATTGAGAATCAGAGTTCTGTAAGGTGCTTTCTCCCTTCTGGCCATACTAGATCTCTTGCTTTTCACATTGGAAGTCAAACCTAAGGATATTTATAAGGAGACTCATGAGATATTCTTATCAGTTCCAGTGTTAATATTCTCCCCTTGTAAATGGGAGCCTGAAGAACAATGAGAAGAGTTGTCTTAAAAAATGAGTTTTCATAATCACAGAATGCTCTTAGCCTATAAGGCAAATTAAGAACAGTTAAGTCTGATACTGTGAGCACAGTTCCCTCAAGAATGTTCATGTTTCCCAGTGTCAGGACCTATGAATAGAATAGGACATCTTGTGCAGGAGAAAGAATTAAGGTCATCACGACCGTGGATCTGACTTTCATATAAGAAGGTATAGATGCTGTTACATGATTGCTGGCCCAGTGAACATGATAGGGATGGATTTTAGCCTGGTCCTTATTAAACGTTCTCATGAAAATACACAATCATACTTACGTCTTTAAATCTCTAAAATTTTTCATATCATCTAAACCTAGGACCACATAAATCTGTAGATGTGTGTCAATCTCTGCTGTGAGCCTAATCATGGAAAAGAAAAGAACATTTTATTACCTGATCTCTTCTATATATTTTTATTATTACTAGAGTTCATTAATTATTTCTATTTCTTTGCCTCTTCTTCTCACACTATAACAAAGCTCTCTTTAAATGTCACAATACACAGTTTTTATCCTGAATAATGAGTGTTTAGAATTCTTTAGGTGGCATATCAGACTTTTCACAAGCAGCCATTTTTGAAAGTAAGTTTTTAAACTCTACAATTCTACCCAAAATATTAGGAATATTTTTTCATTGAAGATAATGAATTTATAATGCAATCTCAAAGAAATAAAAGAATTTCTCTATAGAGTTGGCATAATTAAAAAGAGTGTTTGCTTATTGTTCCTTCCTAGATAATAAATTCTTACTTTAAAATATCTGGTTGCTTATGAGAGTTTAACCAGTAAAGTTCATGAGTCATGTAAAAAGGAAAAAAAAACTTTTAATAGTCATACAATTATTATCTATGTTTTGAAAGACTTGATTTCCTGATGCTTTTTTTGCTATTAGCAAAAAAATTATAAAATGCTCATTTATTGATTATTATAATATATTATGTCTGTATGCTTATGAGTTTGCATATGCTCATACATGCACATGCTGAGTCTGTTTAATTTTTGTTATGCACATGGTTTTAAGTCAAAGAATCTATAAATATATGAGGGGGAACACAAGTGAGGGATTCAAGGTAGGGTAGGTATCAGAGGTATTAGAGGAGTAAAAAGGAATAGCAAAGTAATGTAATTCTATTTCATTTTTTAAAAGTTCTTTTATGTTTTGTTTATTTTGATTTTAAAATATTTTAAGGTTTGTATATTACGCGGGGTGTGAACATACATTTTATGTTAATGTGTACAAGTCTGCAGGTATTTGGAAGTTATGGGTAAATGTAAAGTATTTTCTTTAATCCAACGTCATCTCATTGTTAGAAACAGACTGTTTCATTGAACCTGGTTGTCATAAGTTTAGTTATGTGGGCTGACCAATGTGTTCTCCATACAGGACTAGAGTTACAGATGTGCAAAATTGTGTTTTTTTTCTATGGGTATAGTGGATATGCACTAAGTCACACTTGTGTGAAAGCCAATTCATTGAGGCCTCTCCCCAGACCTCACATGACCTAATGCTATTTCAATACAATGTATTTATCTTCATTTTTCACTTTATTTGTACTATAAAGATAGATTTCTAAAACATAAAAGAGAAGATACATTTTAGAAAGAAACAAAGCAAACAAGGTTGCTCAGTGGTCCATTGTTTCTGGCTAAGGAGAGGATGAAGAGAGGGCAAGGAGAAAACACAAATATACGTTTGTAGATGTTTGCACACCTTACAGTTACAATGGAGGTTAAGGTATATAAGAAATCTAGGTTCAGATGTAAATTCAGAGTAATAGAGTAGCTTGATATAGAACTAAGGAACTGTGCTGTAGATATGAAAAGTAGACAGTAATTTGTTGAATATTTAACCTGAAGAAAATCAACACCTTGTTCCATTGAAGGGAGAAAGCTGGTCAGTGCAGCTAGATGGTAAAACGGTCTCAAGAGAAGTAAGAAAATGAGAAGGAGTATGGGAAGATACTTAGGAGTTAGATCAGGAACGAATGGTGGCTCTACTGAAAATGATAATTATCATGACTGAAATTATTTTAAAATGTTTTCAAGGACTGGAGAGATTGTTAAGTGAATATAAGCACTGGCTGTTTTTCAAATCTCAGTGCCCACATGGTTGTACACAACCATCAATAACCCCAGCTCCATGGAAACTAATACACTGTTTTGGCCTCTATAGACACCAGCCACACATGCAATGCTCCAATGTAGTTACAGGCAAAACACTCATACACATCAAATAAAATAACATTAAATTTTTTAAAATCAACTCAAGAAGCTCTGTCTCAGATTTCCAAATTTTCTCTTTGATGGTTCCTTCTTTGGTCAACAGCCAAGCAACTTTTGAGGCATGAAAAGGGTTCTCATTCAAGACAGCATATTGTTCTAAGGCTTTTATTTAGATTCTGTGTTTAAAAGCATCAAGGCACAGATATGAGAAAGAATATCAGGAGCAAAAAAAATGCAGAATTATTAGTTAAGAAAGGTTTTGATTCTTCTTTAATTATTAACATATTTCAAATGTGTATGTAATTGGACTCTGTGGAAATCAATCTTGGTGAAGTGTTGCAGATCTTAGATGCACCCTGTGTCCCAGATGCTCCTACAGATTTTTACCAGTAGTATAATATTTCCTGTGATGCAGTAAATGATATTTTAAGGACAGCTCAAGTGAATAAACATGGTAATTTCACCATGTCTCCATGGCCATTTAGACATTGGAATTTAGACATAAGGAATGTAAGGACATTTTAATGGTAGCTGAAAGAAGACTGAAGAGAGGTATTCCCAGAAGTGTATTTGAGATTTCAGGGTCACACTGGAAGAAGGCATTGCGCAAATGTGTTTCCATCAGGCTCAGTATGGCTGGTGTCCTGGCATCAGCTGGTCATGTTCTGAGAATTTTCCTTTTATGGCTATGATGGTGGGGACAGCACATCGTTCAGAACTTTTCACTGCTTTGTGATTACATCCCTTTCGATTTCAAACTTTTTCTAATATTTCTAATAAGCACAAAAATATGTTTTTGATATATATCTAATACATCATTTACATAACATATTAGATAAAATGGAAGTAATTAGAAGCAGATAAGCAATGAAGAAGGAGTAGCAGCATTAGTGAAAAAGAAAACAATGATAGGGAGAGTCACAAACACTGCTGAGAAGAGAAATATAATACAGGCTCTTCTAGAGCCTGACCAATATAAATGTGGAAGCTCACAGTCAACCATCAAGGGTTACGGAAACCACTGAGGGAGCTTACGGGGTTTTCAACCCTGTAGGGAGAACAACAGTATCAACCAATCCGACCCTCCAGAGCTCTCAAGGACTAATTGACCAACCCAGGAGTACACGTGGAGGGATCCATGACTCCAGCTGTATATGTAGCAGAAGATTGCATTATCTGGCATCAATGGGAGTGGAGGCCCTTGGTCCTGTGGAAGCTCAATACCCCAGTGTAGAGGAAAATACAATTATTTTTAAAGTTATGAATTACTATACTTGTGATGTCATTTGAAAGCGTCTCAGAAGGAACAGTACTTTCGTATTCATCACTAACTAAAATACAAAATATATTGAAATATGAGTTAGAGCAGTGTTCTATGCTTCTCATGCTTTAAAGAAATGGCTTCATGCAGTGTAAGTAGAAATAATCAGTTAATTAAAAGAATAAGCAGTTAATATATTTTCTATAATCAGGTTTTAATGCGCTGATTACTTACTTCCATTGTTAATATAATATGCTACTTTTCATAAACAATCATTTCTATGAGCTCTGGATTCATTAAAATGTAGCACTGGAGTAGTTTGGATAATAAAAGATCTTTGATTCAAAAAATATTCTGTCAGTATGATTATTTCATTTTCAGTGATTAATGATGTTGGCATTTGGCTCATAATGAAACTGTATTACTTTGAATTTCTATGACATTCTTTCCCTTAGAACCTCAAGGACTCTCCTCTTTCATGACCTCCAGAAGAATCGTACAAGCATAATAATCTTAGCTTTCTGAATTTTAAAGTCAACAGACACTTCTTTGGAAAATTTTGCATTTTAAAAAAAGCTGGTGGCTTCAAGACCTCTCAGGTGTTGACCATAAGTTTAATAATTCCCCACAGATGTTAATAGCTTTGCTACTTTCAATGAAGTTCAATGTGTAATCTTAATTAACTTGGAAACTAAAAGTATTCTTTTAATAAAACATGTTAACATTTGTCTCAGAAATTAAGAAATAAAGTGTTGGACACATTTTGTGAAGAATTTGTGTCCTGTGTGATACATTTCAATGTTAAATACAGGGTTTTGTACTCATGTTTTAAATAGAACTTTTTATGTCCTTATCAATTATGATACTCTGAGTTTTGAGAAAAGAGAATGCTCATACACTATCAAGAAGAGTAAAATTAGTGAAGATTCTGTGCATTTCTAAGAACTAGAAATAGGTCTACTGTATGACCTAGCTATACCACTCCTAGACATAAACCCAGAGGAATACATCTTTCAATAAAGATACAAGTTGATTCATGGCCCTTACTGCTCTACTGATACTAGCCAGGGTACAAAAACAGCCTACATATGGATCAACTGGTGAACAGAAAATAAATATATGGTACCTATACACAGTGGAAACTTTTCTAATTATAAGAAAAAAATAAGGTTCACTTGGTTCAAAAGAGAACTTACAAGGACACAAATAAAAGCCAGAAAAGTAAAACCCTGGCAGAATTAAAATGAGATTATAAAAAGCAGTCATTAAGGGTATAAGTTTGATTAGGTGTGCTGAAGGCTGGCTCGTTTATCAGTTCAAATCATTTGTTCAATTGTTTCCAAGAGAAAGTCATATATGTGTACTTTGAGAATTAAAATGAGGCATCTCCTCATTTAAAAAATTTATATTACCTTAGTTTTACTCCTGATTCCAAGGTAACTTTATATTTAAATCTAAATTTCCTTTGAAGTTGAATATTCATGTTAATGAAGTTAATTCCATTTTTTTGAAATTGTGCTCTTGGTTATGTTTCTAGAAATAAATGATGATCATAATGGAAAAACAAAGTATTATTTTCATAAAACACCCAGATTGGTATCTTCTGCACAATGAATAACAAAAAAAAAAGTCCACAGATTTTAAACAAAAACAGTTAAAACTGTTCTAAAGCATTCTAACTTTGTAATCATGTTCTATATATTTTTCCTAGATAAACATAGCTCTTACCCTTCATCAAAATGATTTCTTTTTTTCTTTTTTTTCAGATGGAGACCATTACAGAAAGATACAACTGGTCAAAATGTAGGCAATGGATGGTGGAGTGCCCAACAATGGCTTACATATCTACCATAGAAACCTTAAATTGAATTCTCAGTGTACAACCGAAAAGATGATGCTGAAAGATTCTACAAACCAGAAAACTAACCAGTCATTTGACTAATATGTATGAATGCTTGAACATGGCCAGACAGAGAATAACACTGATCTGACACTGCAAAAGGGAGGTAGGTCATCTTACAAGGTTCAAACAATAGAGGAGCAATAGGCAATTAATAGACAGAGAAAAACATTCTGTCTTAGATGACACAATCTCAAGTTGTCAACCCTAAAAACATACATCTGAGCATAAATGATCTCAGCAGACAATATCTTGAAATGTACATATAGGTATGATAACAATAGTTAGGGAAATGATGTAAATGCAGGACTATTTTGTGAAATCCTAAAGCACAAAATCTTTAAAACATAGTGCTAAACTTAAATATCAAGTATTAGCAAATATGCCAAGGAGAACAATTTTGGTTTCTTTTAAGAAAACTCTAAAGTCTATATATCAATCAAAGGAGAATACATTGTGATTCTAGTATCTGCAATTATAAGAGCTACACTGCTACTAATTCAACACTAGGAGTTTGTATTGAATAAATTGACATAGAGGATGTAGTTGATGAATTTCTTTTTCAAAAGCAACTTATTAAACAATAAAAGAAAGAGATAAAATTTAGAAACTCAGTCCCTTAGAAATCTTCTAAAACTAAACTCCTTAATATTATCATCTAAAACTTTGGAAGGTAAATAATAAATACTACAAAAAGTTTTATACAAATAAAAAGGTTCTGCAACTCATTTAATTGGTCAACCATTTATTTGACAGCAAAATCTAGTGAGAATATTACAATAAAGAAAGAAATCTGCAAACTTAAATTTGGATGCCACAATGCATAAATAAAATATACTGTAAAAAAAAGTGAACAGTGAAGCAGAATTTCAAGAGTAGTTTAATATTTAAAATAAAATTAACATAATTTAATGACTAGCTAAGAGGAGAAATATGGAAATTACTGATGAAGCAAAATACTTTTCATAATATTCAATAACCGAGTGACTTAAAGAATAGCTATTAGTGAAAAGGTCATTAAAAACAGTTAAATCGGGGTTGGGGATTTAGCTCAGTGGTAGAGTGCTTGCCTAGCAAGCGCAAGGCCCTGGGTTCAGTCCCCAGCTCTGAAAAAAAAAATAGATGTGCAAAAAAAAAAAAAAACAGCTAAATCTGATGACGAGAACTTACTATGAAACAAACAGCTTATATCGTTCTGAAAAGAACAATATACATTTTTCTGCGAGAAAAAACAGACAAGAACAACATTACTAGGATATTTAAGATGATTGCTGTATCATTAATTCTGAAGTAAAGTAGAATTTCTTCACAATAGTTCAAAGCGCTATGAAAAATCTACATCAAATATACTTGAAGAGAAGAATTTTAGTCTTTTCAACTAAGAATAGGAAGAACAGAAAGCTGTGCTAGCTTCCTAGTCTCTAACTTCCTAGTTAGTATTGAAATTATACTTAAGTCAATAGGAAAGAGAATTAAACACAAGTGTGTAAATTGGAAAGAAAGAACTAAAACTACATTGTTAGTAGAGAGCATAATTGTGTATGCACAGAACATGAATCAACAAACCACCTTCTGGAACTAATAAGCAATTATAGCAAGGTTACAGAAAACAAGTTAACATAATCTGCTCAAGTTGATTGCTTTTATATACAGCAGCAAAAAACAAGGGAAACTGAAATTAAAAACACAAAATCAGTTACATTAATACAAAACAGAAAATACTTAGTAAAGAACCCAGTAAAACCTGTTCAAGATTTACATGGCAAAATCTACAAGAAAATATAAGCAGAAAAGAAAATAGAAGTAAAGAAATGAAGGAATTCTTCATGTTTATTGGTAGGAAATTTAATATTGCTAAATACAGTTTTACCTCATTTTGTCTATAGATTCAATAAAATTACATTAAGTTATTTTATGATTAATGAGCAATGGGTTCTAACATTTATAAGGAGAGGTTCTAACATTTTTAAGACCCTCCGTTCGAATCTTTTGAATTAGAAGAGTGAAATTGTACAACACCACACGGTACTATATAGCTATGGTGATCGAGACAGAGTGACATCAGCGGTGAACTAATAAATCGAACATAATAGACACCTGAGAAAAAGATCCAAGGGAATATGTCCAACCAATATTGGAAAAAGTGGTGAAGGCAACTAAACACATAAAAATTGTATGAACTGAAAATGGAGCTGGAACAGCTGTATGTGTTTGGGAGGGAAAAAAAATGAACCTAAACCTTCATAAAATGAAGTAAAAACCATTTATAAGAAAAAATGTAAAACATAAAACTCTATGTCATACACTATATATTTGTTTTTGAAATACCTGTGGAGGCTGACGTTTTGTGGCTATCAGCAAGATGGACCACATACATCTTCCGGATCAATAGACCATACACAGCAGAAGGCCGTGACTAACCATGGTAGCAGCAAGCAGGGGACAATGCAGCAGTTTTCAGAGGCAGGAATGCGATCCCGAGCAGAACGGCAAAGGTCCACAAGTACCGTGGGCTCCACAGAAATTTCTCAATGCCTTGCACTTCAGACCTATGATGGGTAAGGAACCACTGAAAATCATGTCTAATTTTCATCACGCAAATTTTACTCTCACAAATCTTATCTTTCTATATAACATTTATCTATTTATTTTAATTATCATTTGGGTATATTTGTGGTATATGGTTCTATGCTATAAAAGGGTACTTTTACACTAAAATATATTGTGTGTTATTTTATGTGGCCATCTCAATAGCATCTTTCCCACTCTACCTGATCACATTAGGCATCTTTGTTCCCTTAGACAGTTTAATTTTTATGAACTCTCTGTGAACAACATTTTACATTTCTAAATAAAGTCTAGTATGGACATGGGTTAACAGTTAGGATGCCTAATTGTCATCGTCATCTGGGCAGCTTTCTGAAAAAATGAAAAACAATTAAAGAATTATGTGCATTTTATTGTTTTCTTTATATGACTACATGTCATTTTCTCGACTAACATTTTATCTAAAAGGGTCTATGTCACTGCGGGTGCTCCCAGCCCTAGGCGAGTTAGCCTTGGACTCGTTACACTTAACTACTTGTGCTTTGTTTTTGAGAACTGTTTGCTCACTTCATGAGCTCATTTATCAATTTAGATACTTGATTTTATTTGTCATTTAGAGTTCTGTTGTACACTGTAAATATTAATTCTCTTTCAGAGATAAAGAAAATATTTCTTTCATATTGCATATTATATCTTTACATAGATATATTCTTCCTTTGCTGTATAGCAGTGTTGATGGACTAGTTACTTTTTCAGTGACTAGAACTCTTTAAACAGTCATTACTTTTTTCTTTATTTTCCTGTGTGTGTGTGTATGTGTGTGTGTGTTTCCTTATCGAGTACTAACTTCATATTCTGTGTTGACTTTCTTTTTTAATTTAGCTGGTGTATTCTCTTAGAACTCATTCAGGAAATTACATATGTTTTCTTTGGCTTCTTTGAAAACATAAATAATTTTGCTTTTGAATTCTTCCTATGGGCTTAATCTAATTGCCTCACATTGGAAGCCATTAGTATAAGACTAGGCATTTTTGAAGTTGCTTTGGTATTTATCTATTATTGTCATTACAACTTGTGCCTCTGTGACTAGATTAGTATTTTGAGCTTTATAATCACCTTTTCCCAACAATGGAAGTGTTTACAAAGGTTAAGAGGACTCCATTGTACTAAGGTTGAGACGTCATTGTTCACTATTGGACTGGTACTAAAAACACAAGGCTGTATCTCCAGTACAGTGTGAAAATCTTTCTAAAATATATCTGCCAATTCTTAGGCTGACTAAATATTCTTTAATTGCTAAATAATGTATCATTACTTAAAAATCAATAATTTTACAAAGACAGCACTGACTATATGATGTGCTGTATGATATTTCTTACCCTGTATGTAATTGGGAAGAAGAACACAAAGCAAGTAACATGGATGACTAGTGTTTGATTGATTGAGAAAAGTGAAAAGGGAAGCGCAAATTGAATAAGGGAACAACAAGAACATGGGTGAATCAATGACATAGTTATGGGTAAAGGTAGAATCAAAAGAAGGAAGGCAAGGAACCCAAAAACATCAAATGCTGCTTATTGCCTCAGCTATCTTGGCATTTTGTCCCAAACCCCATGATTCTTTCTACAACCTTCTTGGTACTTTATGAGGTCAGGTCATACATAGCTCATCCTGTCAGCAAGTAGTCCTGTGTACTTGACATTGCAGGTGCTGTTACTCCCAGGAATCCAGTTGGCAGTGCTAGCCCTAACCATGAGTTGTCTTTCCAAAGCAAGCAAAATTGAAATAGGTTCATTGTACCTCTGAAGGCTTTGCTACTGCCTAGATTTCCATTTATTAATAATTCTGATTCAGTTTCCTCCATACAATTTAGATATAGTGATAAGAACCAGCCTCAAAATAGAGAGGGGTTGTAAGAAAGAGGTATTTGGGCTCAGTAAAACAAACAACTTGAATTCGAACCATGGGTTACAAGCGAATGGCTTATGTTCTGCTTGAGATGGCACCTTAGTCAACTCTCTGTAGATAGCTCTTGGCTCTATAGCATGTTTCAAGACAGCTTTCTGATACAGAGAGCTCTCTGCTTGAGAGAGCTTTTTCTTCCTTAAAAAAAAAAATCTAAAAGCTCTCTTGATAGCTCATGAACTTTACAACTAAAGTCAGAAAAACTGCTATAAAAAAGTTCTTGGATTGTCAGATCAATTTAGAAATCCCATTAAAAAATTTCTGCAACTAATTCTAGTGTTTTTTGATCAAAATCAGGAAGTCAGACAAAATTCTAAAACAGCTGTGTTAGTTCTTCTGATAGCCTTCTCTGGATAGCTGGTAGAAAACATTCTGAATGAGGTATGTCAGCTTTCTAAGTAATTCCTGGGATTTCCAACGAAGGTCAGAAATTTTGTTAGAAAAATTTCTACAAGAGCTCTGAAAAGTTCTAAGAATTATGTTCCTTCTCCATGAATTTTCCAAGCAAAATCGGACATCCTGTTAGAAAAAAGTCTTAAAGAGTTATATTTTTCTTCAGAGCTCTTCCGACAGCTCAGCTCTTGCTAGAAAAGAATTCTAAATAAAGAACTACCATCACTCTGCTGGCTCATATCATGCAGAGCAAATGCCCAGTCTTATTTACATATTATTTCATTCATTTATCACAGGTTCCCTGTTGACCTTACCACATTAATCAGAATTCCACAACCTTTGCCCAGTTGACTCTTAGGAAAAGGACAGATGGAACATTTTCATTTTCATTACAAAAGAATTAAGAGATATGCCTTCCTTTGTAAACTTAGCTGGGTGAGATCTTGCCACTTCCTAAATCTCTCTATCTCCTCCCTTAGTATCTTTCTAACAAACTGGCTCATAGTGCAGCTGACTCTGTTACTTTGGATCCATGAAGCTCTTTACACAACTCAGATTGCATCCTGATATTTGGCATAGTTGAGAAATTGTGTATTTTTGAACCCACGTTTTCAGAGTTATTTCTCACAGCCTTAAGGGTCTATCCTGAAGGTCACAGTATCCTACCAGTTTGCTGAGACATTAAAAACACCTTTGCCTCCCAGAGTGACTGCCTTTGATTATCATGGAGTCTGTCTTAGTTAGGGTTTTTCTGTTGTGAACAGATACCATAATCAAGGCAATTCTTTTAAAGGACAACATTTAATTGGAGCTGATAGGTTCAGAGGCTCAGCCTGTTGGACCCAAAGGACCACCACTAAAGATCCTCTCATCCCCAAATATCAGCTGAGCTAAGGTTCAATGCAATCAGCAAGAGGTTTATTAATTCCTGTGAGTCGGGGTTTCTCAGCCTTCAATTGGGAGAAGAAGGCAAGGAACCCTGTCCTACAGATCTACAAGATATATTTAAGCACAAGAACCAAAAAAAAAAACAAAAAAAACAAACAAACAAACAAACAAACAAACAAACAAAAAAAACCCACAGGAATGGGGATGGGTACATTGAGGCACACAAGGATTGGTTGGAACCATGGTCACATTGTCTTGGTGCCTGGGACAATGCTGTGGTTTTGGGTTGTGGAAATTCCCTACAGGTCCTGCTGGTCATGTGACTACCATGAGGACGGGTATAACTAGGTCATAAAACCGCAAATGGGTAGGGGGAGGTGTAACTGGTGGAATTTCCTGGCAGGGAAATTTTTCTTAGTGGAGGGGTGTAGCTTGTGGAATTTTCCTTTGGTTCCACAAGCCCATTATCATTAAACTGGGAGTATGGCACTATCCAGGCAGGCATGGTGCAGGCAGAGCTGAGAGCTCTACATCTTCATCTGAAGGCTGATAGTGGAAGGTTGACTCCCAAGCAGGTACTATGTGGGTCTTACAGCCCACATCCATAGTGACACACATACTTCAACAAGGTCACACCTACTCCAGCAAAGACACACTTTCTTTTCTTTTTTTAATTTTTTTATTAGATATATTTCTTTACTTACATTTCTAATGTTACTCCCTTTCCCAGTTTCCTGTCCATAAGCCTGCATCCCCACCCCCTCCCCCATACGGTTGTTCCCCCATCCACCTCCCTTACCCCACCCCCAACATTCAGCTGCACTGGGGTTCCAACCTTGGCAGGACCAAGGTCTTCCCCTTCCACTGGTGCCCCAAAAAGGCTATTATCTGATACATATGCAGTGGGAGCCCTGGGTTATTCCATTGTATAGTCTTTCAGTAGTGGTTTAGTCCTTGGAAGCTCTGTTGGTTGGTATTGTTGTTCTTATGGGGTTGCAAGCCCCTTCAACTCTTTCAATCCTTCCTCTAATTCCCCTAAACAGGGTCTTGTTCCCAGTGCAGTGATTTTCTGCTAGCATTGACCTCTGTATTGGACATGCTCTGGCTGTGTCTCTCAGGAGAGATCTATATCCAGTCCCATTCAGCATGCATTTTTAGCTTCATCAATCTTATCTAATTTTGCTGGTTGTATATATATGGAGGGCCACATTTTCTAATAGTGTCACTCCCTGGGCCAAGCATATACAAACCACAAGAGTCGAGAGTCATTAACCTTGGCAGAGAGGACATTCCTCAAAGGAGGAGCATGAAAATATGCACATTATTATACATACAAATCTAAAGCCCACAGTAACCTTCTCACTCTGTCCCTTACATGATCAAGCATGATTCAACAATATTGTCCATTTCATAGGCTGTGGTATATAGATACTTCCTCTGATGGTCTTACAACTGTAACACATTGAGGATTTGATTTACTTTTCAGGGAAGAGGGGAGGTTTTTCCAGCATTTCTTTTCTTTCTGCCACTGTCAAAGACAACTTATGTTTCTCCTTACTTTACATTGTCTTTTTCTTTCAAGTGTCTGTTATTGAGAGTACAGTGCTCTCATACTTTTAGTGCTCTCATACTTTCTTATGGGAAGGGAAAACTTACCAAACCATACCAATGTTTCAGGATGGACACTGTAATTTTCCTTTACTGATTTTTTAGAATATCCTATTTTATTTAGGTATCAGTCCTAGCCATCCCTTCCCTTCTGATTATTATTTAGTTTTCTTCAAGTTATTCCCTAGAGTTAGCAAACCAAGCCTGCATTTCATCTACCAACTTGGATCTTCTGTTGTTTTTGTGAGACAAAATCCCAAAGCAATTTTAAAAGTGTGATGCTGACACAGAACAGCAAATTGACTCAAGCAACTCCCGTGGAGTATCCAGTCAGAGCATTACACTTGCTTGCTCACCTCCATTATAGCTATGGAGAAAAGATATGCATTTTGATAAATTATATTTGGTCAGCAATTTTTGCCTTGATATAGAAAAAAAAACATGCCTCCTTATATATAACACTGAAACACACACATACACAAGGTTGTTTGTATTTGACAATGAATTTTTTTATTTTTGGTTGTGAGCCTAGCCTTTAACGGCTGAGCCATCTCTCCAGCCCGAATTTTTTTATTTTAAAATAAAAATTCATTCTATGTCCAAGCCTATTATGTTTATGTAACTATATCTAGAATGATGATAATCCAATATAAATGCCAATTATGCCTATAATGTTATGTGTTGCTTTATTATTTGAAATCTTATCTCCTTTCTCTCTTTCCATATGTGCCTTTCTATTGTTAATCATCATCTTACTCCTTTTTTTAAAAATGCAGGTGATAATCATGTGGAAATTCTTTGGTTAGTTATACTTTTTTTCTTTTATTACATTTTAGTTTTCTTGCTTGATTTTTAGTTCAAACTACCAAATTCAAACAATTTTCCAGCTAAAGGATGTTGAGAGCATGGCACAACACCTAGTGAGTTATTTATTGTTTTTATATCAGGAATATGTTATGTCCATGATAAAGAAGCAAGTTTTGAAACCCTGGGTTAAACAGGGATTGAGCCATAAAAAAGATACACTGCACCAGGTGTGATGCTTCTCTCCCATAACCTGCCTTTGGAAGAAGCAAATAAAAAGATTACAGACCTGAGGCCATCAAGAGCTACACGGTGATGGCTTGTCTAAAAAAATGCTTCATATTATGTGAGAAGATCAAAGTGACAATTTAATAGACATGATTTATGACAAAAGTACAGTTTATGAACTAGAGTCAAGCAAACATATTGTTTATGAAAACACATTACAGTTCATCACTACATGTCCCTAATGTTAAGGAAAGACCATTGATCATAACACACACACACACACACACACACACACACACACAAACACACAGAGTGAGTGAGAGACATACACAGTCACAGACACATACATACCACGCACACATACACCACATATACCATACACATACCTACACACACACCTACACATACACTTACACGCACACAGCAAACCATACTACACTACAAACACACACCAGACCTCTCACACAATCCATACACACCACACACACCACATACCACCTTCCCCCACACAGGTTCCTATACGTGTTTGAGGACAGTGCTAATTTTTACAAGCTTGCTTCTAAAATTAAAAACAGAAAAGTCATTTTATCTAATCAAGCTGTGAGTTGCAGAGTCACACAAGCAGATTGTGCAGAGTGGGCACTGAAAAATGAGGGCATGGACACTGTGCTATGTACTCTTAGCACTGAGCACTGCTCTCTATAGACTTCCCACATCACAGAGCAAGAATTATATGCACAAGGTCACTTGGTATAGCAAATAAGTATGTCTCCAAGAGAATGACCCTACAGCCTTAAGCTGCATGTTGTGGTCTTTTTAATCTACCGTTTGCATTCTACATTTTAATAAATACATCTGTTTTCTTTCTACTTTTATTGTTTATAAACGGTGAATGAATTTTATGCCCACCTGTAAAGAGTGGCATACCTGATATATGAATATATATATGTGTACATGTGTGTGCACATATATAATATACACATATTACTTATAGCCAGCATTTCTGAGTAAATTTCTAAAACTTATATAATATATGAACATATTGCATATATGCATGTATACCTAAAAGGGATATATCTAAAGAATTGTAGGAAAAAACAGATATAAAACAAATAGATGCTATATTCTGAACAATAAGTCAGACAAAACAAAATGTGAAGAGACAAAAGAAAAAATGCAGACATGGTCAACATATTTTCAATAGAGTGTGACAGTATTTGAAAGATAAAACAAAACAATATATGACTCCTGACCTTGTATGGCTCATAGGATTCTGGAAATGCCAGAAATATAAACACAGAACATCTAAGGTTTCTGGGTGAGCCTTTTCAATCAGAAAGTAGTCTGCTCTAAGAATTTAGAAACAAACAGCAAAGCAAACTGGGGAATACATGTTGACTTTTTCAATTTTTCATCAACTCAGTGAATACACATGAAATTATAATTGCATTAAAGTGCCTTAAAAACAAAGGTAGAATTCTAGGAGAAAATGTTGACATGAATTGTACTACGAAATAGTCACTAATCTTTAATGTAATTTTATTGAATGTTTTAAAAAAGGTGATATAACCTAGAGATGTAGCCCGGAGAAAACCACATGGTTTAACTACGAGAGTTGTTGCTGGGATCTGAGCCTTTCTGTGCATTCCATGTAACATCAACATTCACTGAGGAAGATTTTCTTGTAAATAATTCTGTCTCCAGTTGGCATATAATATCCATTTTATGTTTTGACACAAAAATCTTCATATGACATGATCCTGCTGCCTCTGTATACAGAACTCTAGAATTAAAAGTGCTATCCCCCATACCTGGGAGAATAGGGACATCTTCAAATGTTCTTTTGGTTCACTTTGTATTGCCAATTACCTTCTTTGAATACCAAGTTGCCAAATATAATATTTTGATATGTAAAACTACCTGGATTATGCATTGTATATGTTAGTAATTTGTATGGTGTTGGGGTTCTGAGTTCGTTACAAATGAGTGGCCCTGGGATAACAACAATATAAAAGCTTTACATTTAAATTAGTTGGTTTGGGGCCATAACTCTTATTGAATTTTTATTAGATTTATATATATATATGAATTTTTATTAGATTTATATATATATGTGTGTGTGTGTGTGTGTGTGTGTGTGTGTGTGTGTGTGTGTGTGTGTTCAGATGAACTAGTATACATGTATGGATGACAGAGTTAGTCACCTTCTACCACTGGGTCTTAGGAATTGACCCACATTCTGTTTCCTAGAAAAATTAAAATGTAATATAATTTATTTTGGAAAAGACATAAATAACAAACACATACACACACAACTGTATACAGAACAAACACACTGTATTGTTTTGAATAAGAATGATCCTCATAAGCTATTGTATTTAACATTTCATACCTACACTGTTTCATGGAAGTTACAGAAGTTTCAGAAGGGAGTATGATATTTAGAATGACTGAGAGTTTCTAGACTCATCCCATTTCTCATTCATTCTCTCAGTTTCATACATATGGATAGAGATACAGTTTCTCAGTTTCCTGCGCAAGCTGTCTGTTTTCATGGCTATTCTCCCATTACAAATGTTCCTTCTGGAGCTGAAAATCTAAATAATCTTTGCTTTCTATAACTTGCCTTCATCGTGCTATTTTATTACAGCATCAGAAAGCAACTAACAGACATTCTTGCAAGAAATCAAGCTGAAATTTAATAGGGAATCCTCTTTGCTTATTAGTTTTCAAAGTGCCAAAATGTGCTATGCAGAATGCTGGGTAGATAAAGTACCAATTGTTACTCAACTATAATAGGAGTCTATAAGACAAGGTGGACCCCTGTGAACAGTAGTAGCAAAGCAATAGTATGAGAAAATTGACCCCTCTTTAATCAGACCTGAGGATTGCTCCACAGACAGGAACCCAAGCTTGTTGTGTCAGGCCTAGGCAAGAGCCATACCCCAGAAAGTCATGGGCCTTATATGAAAACATACATTATATGTTTTTGGTGTTCCGCTGCACATCAAACTGTCTTCTCTACAACAGTTACTCTCACTCCTAATCCGAAGAGCCTGCCTTTTCAGTGAACAACAGTGACTATGGAAACTTATCACTGCCCAAAATGCTAAGAATAAATAACAGATGGGAGCTTGCCCACATCGCACTAATTCTCCCTCTTTGTAAATCTTAGAAAATATTGCAGAAGGGACTAAAATAATAATAAGAGATAGGAAAAATGATAGTGGAAACCCATTTTCTGGGCAGGACTTTGCCACTGTACATAAGAACTCATAACAACTGTGATTACTTACATTAGGCCTTCATATGACACTCTCTGCAGCATCTGGCATGGATTGAAGCACACATATGGGACCCTACTTCTTCCTTTTGGGATACAGACTACTGATAGACTCAAGGTCAAGGCATATCAAGGAAGCAGACATTGTGTTCACATCTGTAACCATCGGTAAGGTCACAGGGTTCCAATGACCAGATTTAGTTTCTGGTCACTAGGCATAGTTCATCCTATTTTAAGTACAATGTTGGAAATTCTCCTTATCTTAAGATAGATGAGATTTTCCAAAGTTGTTGGTTGGGTTAGTACATGTGGCTCTTTTCTCCATGCTGAGAAAGGCAAATGCTTTTCTCCAGAATCAGAGAAGGTAAATCGGAGGTGATTTTTTTTTATTTTTTAATGTCTTCATTGAGACTGTCTGGACTTGAGCATCAGTCAGAGAATAAGGCCAAAGTCATTTAAACTGCTGAGACTACACAGAATATTGTAGACATATGTCAATGTTCTGAAACACTATAGCTTGCACTGATAATCAATGATGAGATCCCGTTTCCCAGGAACTTTGTGACCTGTGACATTGAACTCTTCATTGTTTCTGATCCTGGTAACTATGAAGGTCAGCATACTTGTAGTCTAGGACATTGGAACTGATAAGCACAACGAGAGAAGTATAAACAGTCAAAATTCAAGGCAACAATCAGATCTAATGGAAATTTTTAAAATTACCTTTACATTGATCCCTAGTGTCTTAAATTAAAAAACTAGTCATTTCTCCTATTAAACCCCCCAAACTTCATAGAAGAAATCTCCTCATAAGCTAGCTACTCAAATCTTGAAGAGCTCCACTAGGTTATTTGCTTTTTTGATTCTAGTGACTTTAAAGGACTTAGTTGAGTAAAACTATCCCTTTAAAGAACATTTTTCTACATGCACATGATAGAATAGAACTGAAAAGTAGTTTCTTTCAACAGTTTGTGAAAATCAGAAATATTGTACATTATTTTTATGCTGAAATACAGGCATATATTTTTGTTGAATATTGAATAGTATTTAAAATCCAAAAGCACAATTTAAATGTATTTTTATTGAATATAGAGTCTTCTCTCATACAATATATTCCAACAGCAATTTCTTCTCCCTTCATTTCTTCTAGCTGCTCCCGTCCCTCAGATCCACTTCCCCTTCATTTGTCTCAGAAAAAAAACATGTCTTTGAGACAACAGCAAAGCATGACAAAATAAGATACAAAAATAAAGGCTAAAAGGCTGGACAGTGCAATCCAATAGGAGGAAAAGAGTCTTAGGGACAGGCAGCGAAGTTAGAGAAGCACTCTCTCCCACTGTTAGGAGATTCACAAAGACACCAAGATAAGAGCCATGGCATATACACAGAAAACTTGTTATACACCCTTGTAGGCCCTTGGCTTTTCTTTTCAGTCTCTGTGAGCCTATATGAGCTCCATTTAGTTTATTCTGTGGTCCATGTTTTCCTAGTGTCCTTCACCTCCTCTGACTCCTATAATTTTTCTCCCCTCTTCTGCAGAGTTCCTCATTAGTTCTCTCACAGGTCCATGGGCCAGGCCCAACAAATCACTGTGGGAGTGGGGAATGGGGAAGTACATTTCTAGCTTACAGACTGTTGAGTTTCTTATTTTATGAGAACTACAGATGTAACCCAAGGGCGAGGGTCAAACAAAGCTAATTACCACAGTCTTAAGTTTCATTTCTCGTTTAAAAGTGCAGTTTAACTCTCAAATTCATGTGTAAGCATGAATGCTTAGTGGTGCTTTGGCTATAATCTGCCGAGTTATGGAAATTTAAGAAGACAGAGCTATTCATAGTGATTGTATAGACATCATTGCCTTTTGTGAATTTGGAAGAAACATCACATCACTGCTAGGCAATTATGCCTAAACTCTACATTAATTGGAAAATTCTTTCAATTCAAACATAAATAATTATGATATTTCTGTGCTAATTAATCCCTACACAAGAGGTGATCTTACATAATTGCATTTTAGGAGACAATGTTTTCTTTTCTCTGCCTCATACTTAATAAACTGCATTTTACTTTTGTTCCTCTCTTAGGGCACATGCACCAAATGATAATGCTTTTTCACAAATTATTTGGCAGCTGGTGGGAAAATATTTAAGTCCATTAAATTAAGAAACCATTTGCCAAGCCCACCCCACCCTAAATTACACCATAAAACTAGGAGTAACAGTTCATAAAGCAGAGTTCTGCACACAAACAATTAGATTCAGAATTTGAAGCCTTAACTGCATGTAAACAAATTATTTTTTTCCGACTTCACAATAGGAATCCATTGCTATGGGGTAATATACCTACATTAAAACTGCAAATTGATTTTTGATGAAGTAAAGTTACCTGCAACCTGAAGAAAATCTGATGCCTCACTGAAGACAATGTTGAGCAGACAAATGCATGAAAATATTTGTGAAAAATGAATTTAAGAGGAAGGCTATTAGGAGAGGAAGTTTGTCAAGGAGTCAAAGATAAAGTATGTATCATTAATTTTATAGAAACTAACTTAAGAACAAAGATGAAAAGATTATTCTTTTTTTAAAAGCCTAATGATACTATGATACAAATAAATCATTCATTATTTTTAATACTGGGAGTGATAATCATGTGACTTTAACAGGTAAACTCCGTAGCATGATAACATCCCTATCCTTGGGATGGCAGTGATACATAAAAACAAACAAAAGGAAAATATAGTTGTAGCAATGTAGAAAGAGCTTTCACTGTAACAATGAGAGAACAACAGCTTGTGAGTCGTAGGTAGGATTCAGCTGAGCCTACAGTGTGAAATGTAGTTACCTTCATTCCTTGATCATAGGCATCTAGAAGCATAAAGAGGACTGGTCATTACCACTGTATACTGAAGCTAAAGAATACTGAAAGGCTATCAGAATCTATTCCTGAACATGTTTACTCTGCTTTTGTGACCTCTTCTCTATCTTCTTTCTCAGAGACCTTCCAGCCTGTCTAAATAGCTAATCCGGCAACCCATTTTGTTCCTACTGCCCCTGTCTTTCTTGGAGCATCGTATAGGCTAACAACCTGCAGCGATAAATGAAAAGGAATAAGTAACTATAAATAAATATAAAACCCACAGATATTATCAGCCCTATCAAGGGATAGATAGCAAATTAATCTTCCAAGATCTGGAGTAGACAAATTTAGACAGTGAGAGTTTAGTTCAGCTTAACTGGAATATCCAGAAACACAAACTCTCTGGGGAACCTACATGAAAAAATTTGAAATATCTGAACAGTGAATTTGGATTAGAGGGATCAAGGAAATGCATGGCTATATCAGGAGACCCTTAGACCTTTATGACTTTAATAACCCATCCTTTCTTTCTCATATATCTCTTAATAAATGTCTCAGCACATTTCCTGGCTCTGATGAAACCAGGTGAAGGTAATAGTTACCATAATGAAGTATGCTTTACTTGTTCCTCATAACATGTTGTTCTCCAAGGTAACACACTTGCTTAAAGGTAAGATATTTGTGGAAACACCAGCCAACCTGGTACAGAAGTTCAGCAACATGACCCAAGGTAGAGGCGGGGTTAGATCCACTTCTGCAGAAACTAGGATACTCAAGGTTTGGAGGTGCAGATCCATCAAAGGAATAGAGACTAAAGATGAGAAGGAAGAATGTCATCATGCTACTAAATCTTTCTATACAAAAGTCCAAGGAATCTTAACATAAATGAACAGATTCAATGCCTTTTCCGCTCTTTCAGGAGGATGATGTATGGAACCACAGAGCCCAAACTTGGAATGACAGCAACATCAGAGGAATTTGAACTGAAGTACATTTAACTAATACTAACACAGCATATTTGTAAGAGAGATAATTTTTGAAAATAATTACCATAGTGACTATCTTAGGGTTTTATTATGCAGGCAATATGCTCATGTCAACACTGTAAAGACATGAAGGGAAGGGACAATTTGAGGAAACAGAAAAACAAGTAAGAGACAAAAGTGAAAAAATATCAGTAAAACTCTCTTTCACAAGCAAATCTGAAAGTTAGAAATGATCAGAGAAAAATGTTTAAAATATGAAATGTTAAAGTTATTAACATAGAACAAATTCAATGAATTTATTCTGTTAAGTGAGAAAACTTTTAGCTACCTGCTGCATGTTCAGAAGGAATCCCCTTGCAATCAAACATGGAAGGAACAGAATAAGTTAGAAATCAATACCATTTCTGAAATGCCACAGAAATCAAATTCATTAGACACAATGCCTCTTCAATATCTAGAAAGATAGATAAACACCGAAATACAGTGAAGATTAGTTATCTGTAGGAAGGACAGAGAAAAGAGTCTAAAATCGATGAGTGATAAGGAGATTTAAGTGGCAATTTAGATGAAAAACTGGAGGCTGAGTGTGGATCGGCAGAAGACAAAATAATCTTGTGGGGCCATGCTGTGGGGCCTTTTACCAATGGGTTTGTATTAAGCTGTCATGATAAAACCTAGACAAAAATCCATCTGTGCTCTGAGCTTTGTGAAAAAAACAGTGGCAGTAAGAAGCACTCAGGGAGAATTCTCCCCAGCAAAGGCCTACAATGTAAAGGGGAAGTTTTTCACCAGAGTCTTCATCTATCCAGAAGAATGTCAATTAGAAAACCCCAACATCCTCAGTGATTACCCATCTTGTGTAAAGTTGGGGGTAGGGAGAGAAGAAGGAAAAATGAAATCTCTGGCATTTGCAGTTATAGCAAAGATTCAACCTGGGCCAGCTTCTAGGTCAATTATCATAAGATATTATGATAAAAGCCTCATTAACTTAGTTGATAATCAGCCGACATTTTTCATCTGCATTCAGTATAAAACTGCAAGACTTGCTAAAAGGCTTGTAATGTGGAGGAGGAAACAATTGTGTGAAAAGATAAAACTGGTGTTACCAGGAGAATCAGATAAAGAAACGCAAATGTCAGATTAGGATTTCAAAAGGACCGCAATTGCTATAGAAAAGGCCCCAGTAAAAATGTAAATTGCATGCAATAACCCATGATAGGGGGTGAACAGAGAATGAGAAACTAAAGGGTCCAGCACACTGGAGTGAATATGGAACTGAACAGAACAAAATAATTGTTAGAATGGATATATGGCTGAGGAAAGACTTAGTGGGTCTGAACACAGAAATAGAAATGTCCAAAACTGATGTACATAATAATAAAAAAAGATTAAAGCACTCTTAATAAGGGATGGGAATGAAAGTCAATGAAGTTGTGGAATGGAGACAAGTAGAACCAAGGATGGTTGATTCCTCAAAGAGTTATACTATTTTATATTTAACTAAAATTATATATAATACATTTAACTATACGTTCAAGGCCTAACTGGTAAATTTTAATTCTGTCTCAAATTTAAGGAAAACTGGGCTGACATGACTCAGTGGCAGAACATTCATCTCAGTATGAGGAGAGGAGAGAGAGAGAGAGAGAGAGAGAATCTAGTAAAAATGATTTTCAAAATATGTATTGTAAGAATCGAAGTAAGTCTTAACTACCAGAAGACCACACACACCCCCACACACAAGTGAGACACCGTATGATGTTCGATGGGAATGCAAGTTCTGGTATATCAGGATGGACCTTCAATCAGGCCCTCATTATGAGTGACTAGAAGGTGACTCCAAATGGCAATAACAAATAGTTTTTATACTTTTTAGGGGTATGGGTTACATCAATAAGGTTTAAACTTATTGGTTAAGCATATTGACCTTTGAACCTATTGGCTAGCAAGCATATGGCATGCATTCGAACTCCATCTGGGCCCAGAGGATCAGGTGACTATCCATCAGTACATTCTGCGGTTTTTCAAGAATGTTCCTGCTGTTCCCAAGAAGTGTGGATGGAAAATGGAACCTGTCCTATCCTTGCCCTGAGGCAGATGGGTGGAAGGCTGGTGAAAGACCCTAGGGTCCTTCAGTATCTTAGAGAGAATTTCTGATAACATATTCAGAAATGAGCCAATGAAATGATTCAACAGTAAACTTGCTGCTGGCAAGGTTGCTGATCTTAAAGCAATTCCTGAAACCCACATGCTGGAGAGAACTAAGGCTAGCAAGTTGTTCTTTGACATCTACCTGGGTGTTATGATAGCTCTAGGACACCCATGTGTATAAATAAATACACGTGTGTGCATACACATACCTGCATGCCCACTCACACTCTTTATACACTTAAGTATAAAAACATAATCAATTTTTATTTCAAAAATTGCAAAGATATATCATATATTAAGAATTTGTGTAAGAGGCCACAGAAACCCATTAGATACAGAAAGAAAAATAAGAGGTCATATATATAAGCCTAAAATTTAGACCTAAATGGTTGCCAGCTAGAAATTATAAAACAATAATGAAATACTGCTGTAACATTTAATAATGCCCGAGCTGAACACCAGGTGCTAGTAAAGGTCCAGAGAAATTAAACCTAATTTTTCTGATGAGCCTAAAACAAGTTACAGCAAGGCACTTTGGTCATTTCCAAAGAAGATGGTACAACCGAGCTTCCAGATACTTATCAAGTAGATTTCAACACCTACTCCTTCTTTTTTAAAATTATTATGTACCTAGTAATATGGGTGTTTTTCCTACATATATCTGTGCACTTTGTGTGTGTCTGATGCTCTCAGACACCAGAAGAGAATATTGGATCTGGAGTTACAGGTGTTCGTGAACCCAGATGTGGTTGCTGGGAATTAAAACCACGTCCTCTGGAAGAGCAACCTATGTTCTTAAATCACCAAGCCATCTCTCCCATTCTTCTGTACACTTTTGAGCTTCCAGCAGAAGCATTTTCTTTCTCTGTAAAAATCAACAGCCTACTTATTTTTCTTAAATCTTGTCAACAGCCAACGTCAATTAAACTCGGGCTGTTGCAATACACTAACAGTCGATAATCTCATCTGTAGTATGATTTAATGAATCTTCAGTTAATGGCTACCATTCTCAGAAGTTTTACCCAGGAATTAGTGGCACTTGGCCAGGTTTTGTAATGGTTTTATGGTTGCTAAAACCTAAAAGCAAACAAGATGTTCTGTAAGTTTTACATAATTAGTAATTATGCTATTTTTATATGAAATAATAATATTGAGAGGTAAAAATGAGCTATCAGCTCTTAAATAATACTGACTAAATATTCTAACAATATTTATATGAAAAAAATGGAGAGGACCATTTACTTTATGCTCATTATAGATGTGGTGAAAAAGGAAGAACAATAGAGAAAGATTAAAACTCTGAGGTTTGGCTCTCTGCTCCTTCAAATTCCAGAGACAGTAGCACCTTCTCATGCAGTGCCAGCCTTGCCCTGTCCTATAGACAAGATGGGGGTTGGTGTGAATGGATTTGGCTGTATTGGGCGCCTGGTTACCAGGGCTGCCTTTTCTGAATCTGGCAAAGTGGAAATTGTTGCTTTCAATGACCCCTTCATTGATCTCAATGATCTACTTGGTTTACATGTTACAGTATGACTCTACCCATGGCAAATTCAATGGCACAATCAAGGCTGAGGATGGGAAGCTTGTCATTAGCGGGAAGCCCATCACTGTCTTTCAGGAGTGCAATCCACTAATGTCAAATGGGGTAATGCTGGTGCTGATTCTGTCATAGAGTCTACTGACATCTTCACCACCATGGAGAAGGCTGGGGCCACTTGAAGAGTGGGGCCACAAGGATCATTATCTCTGCCCCTTCAACCGATGCCCCCATGTTTGTGATGGGTGTAATCCATGAGGATTATGACAACTCACTCATGATAGAAATATGACAACTCACTCAAGATTGTCAGCAATGCATCCAGCACCACCACCTGCTTAGCCCCCCTGGCCAAGGTCATCCATGACAATTTTGGCATTGTGGAAGGACTCATGCCATGCCATCACTACCTCTTAGAACACTATTGATGTCTTCTTTAGAAAGCTGTGGCATGATGGCAAGAGGGTGATCCAGAACATCATCCCTGCATCTATTGGTGCTACCAAGGCTGTCAGACAGGTCATCCCAGAGCTGAACGGAAAGTTCACTGGCATGGCCTTCCATGTTCCTAAGCCCAATATATCCACCTGGAGTAACCTGTAAGGTATGATGTCATCAAGAAGGTGGTGAAGCAGGCATCTGAGGGCCCACTAAAGAGTACTCTGAGCTATACTAAGGACCAGGTTGTTTCCTCTGACTTCAACAGCAACTCCTAGTCTTCCACCTTTGATGCTGTAGCTGGCTCTCAATGATAACTTCGTAAAGCTCATTTCCTAGTATGACAATGAATGCAGCTACAGCAATAGGGTGGTGGACCTCATGGCCTACAATGGCCTCCAAGGAGTAAGAAAACTTACTACCCACCCTAGCAAGGATACTGAGAGCAAGAGACAGGCCCTCAGTTGCTGAGGAGTCCCTGTCCCAACTCGGCCCCCAACATTGAGTATCTCCCGCAAAATTTACATCCCAGACCCATGTAACAGGAGGGGCCTAGGGAGCCCTCTCTAGTCTCTTACTGACTAAATATTCTAACAATATTTCTATGAAAAAATAGAAAGGACTAAATACTTTATGCTCATTATAGATGTGGTGAAAAGGAAGAACAATAGAGAAGGATTAAAAATCCTAAAGTTTGCTGCACCCCCTCCCCTCCCAAAAAATTCTGAGGTTCTCAGAAACAGACTAGAGTGGTAAATCAGTAGATAAGAACATATTTTGACAGTGGAACATTTTCTCTTTTTATTAATTATTTTGTTTATTTTCATTTCAAATATCCCTCTTCATGATACCCCCACCATTAGCTCCCACCCCCATGCCCTTCCCTTCACCTCTAAGAGAGTGTTGCCCCACCTATGAACCCACTTCTACCTCTTCCTTCTAGCATCCCCCTTCTCTGGGGCATCAAGCCTCTACAGGTCCAAGTGCATCCCCTCCCACTGAGGTTAGACAAGGCCGTCCTCTGTTACAAATGTAGCAGGGGCCATGGATTCACCCATGTATGCTCTTTGATAGGTGGTTTAGACCCTGGTCCAGTTAGTTGATATTGTTGATCTTCCTATGGGGTTGCAATCCCCTTCAACTCCTTCAGTCCTTTTTCTAACTTATTTTCTGTGACTTTTGTTCCAATGCCTTTAGAACAAAATGTATTCCTAATACGCAATTTAAAGAAAAAGTTTGAAGTTTTAGAATCACAAGATATACTCGAGTGGAAGAATAATTTATCATCTTATTTTCTATGGCAAATAATATCACTAATAAATTTAGAAGAATACGACTGGCCAGAATAGCTAGGATATTAATATAATCTATAACAAATACAATAGAATATATTTAATGGGGAATTCTAGAAAAACTACAACATATCAATGACAAATTTAACATTAACAGTGGGAGGTCATATTACACACACACACACACACACACACACACATATATATATATATGTATATATATATATATATATATATATATATATATATATATATATGATAGGAAATAGTGAGCATACCTTCATACAGGAACAGTATTTAAGTACTGATACAGTGTTATAAACCTGCTAGTAGAAAAACAGTCAACAAAAAGAAGGTGCTATGTTGATGAGACAATGAAATAAGAAAATGAGAAATGTAAATAGATGGTAGAATTTACCTAACTATAGAAATCCACATAAAATGGAGATGGGAAAATATAGCATTTGTCAACGAAAGAAATTCTGGTAGATTTACAGAGTAATACATGATTCGTCTCATAGCATTTATCAGCTCTGGGCACACATAAATATGAATATCTCCATTCTAGTAATTCCACTTAGATATCACATTAGATTTGATTCCTTCTGCATATAATTCTTCCTATTACATAAATCTTTATAAATTTTAATGTATTCTTAGGATATCTTTCACACATCTTGATCATATCAATTGCTCACTCCCCATCTCCAATTTATCCCAAGGTCCTCCAAGTCTTAACTTTCTCTGTTTCATGAATTCATAGATATTTTCATGTAACTAACACAGCCAGTTTTAAAGCATAAAGCCCATCATAGACCTTAGGAATTCAAAGGGCTCACATGTAGCTCAAATGTTTTCCATGTGGACAACATTGAGAATTGTTTTTCTTATATAACATCCTCTAGCACTATGACATCTATTCAGTAGAGATGAAGATTCTAACTCTGAACTAGCTTGATATTTCCATGTTCTCTGACTCAAGTGTATATTGTATTCAGTCATCTGGCCTCACAGTCAAGTCCTAATGGAAAACAAGGAGCAATGACAACAGTTTACAATGTTTGGGGTTCTTTGTGGCCTCACCGGCCAACAACTCTAAAAGAAGTAACCATTCCTGGCACTGAGCTTTTTATATGCTAGTCTATGTTATATATTGCTGCCCTAATATAGGTTAATTCAATTCTAAGTTGTATTTACACATTATAGCCTACTTAATTAATACCACTTCTACTTTGCTTTTTGTTTTCTCTTTCTTTAGGTAAATTTTGACATTTATTTTCAGTCGTTAATTTACTATATCTACATTAAAGCCTTCAGGTTGCTTCTCTCCTTAGTTTATCCGGGACCTACAATTTTTTGAATGTACTAATTCCATGATCATTGAGTTTACATGTTTTTGAAATATATTTATTTTGCAAGTATATTTTATGAGAGAGTAGAAAAACACATTTAAACACACTTTCTTTAAAGTTGTAGGGATCTACCCAAATATCCATCAAAATTAGGATAGAGATTTTCTCCTGTTGCTGTACAATATAAAAGATAATTTAAAAAAGCAAACTACAAATAACTTCTGAATTTCAGAAGTTTTCTGAAAGTCTAGAAGACTTTATTCATTTATTTTGACAAGGCAGATATTTGGGGAAATAAAAAGTATTTTATAGATGATCACACTCAGAATTTTAGGAACTGTAATATACATTCTCAGAGTTTACTGCTGACCTTATTTTATATTGACTAATTAAAAATTCAGTTCAGCAAGACATGGTCATTTCAATCTGTAATCCCAGAACTCAGGAGGCAGAGGCACAGGAACTACAAAGAGCTTAAGTCCAGACTGGGCTGCATACAGTATGAGGTCCTATTTCATGGCATGACAATGGTTTCATAAGACTGATGGCCCTGAAGTCCATGAAAATATGAAGGGAGAGATGGAGAAAACTGAGTCCATTGTCCTTGGACATTTACTTATATGTCATGGAACACAATTAAACTACACATACATGCACACACACACACACACACACACACACACGTACACACACACATACACACACATCATCGATAGAAGACACATTTATACAAGCACACACATACATACACAGACACTAGCAGTAAAGTGGATATGTATATATTATACGTGTGCATATGCGCATGTGTTTGAAAGATTAAGAAAGAAATGAAAATTGTGATTTGATTAAAACTAGAAAGATATTTGTGTTAGCAATTACTGGTGTGAGATAACATGCTTTGACATGAAAATAATGGAACTGCACATCTTAACAACAGGTTACTTAACACTCTGAATGTCACAAAACTAATTCTAGTCAATGTGTTTAGTAATTTTATTTCATGAAATATTTTAATATTTATAATTCTTATTTACTTACCTGTTTTTTTTATTATATAACTGAGCTTGTACAGAAAGTTAAAACTAAAGTTTACATTACTTTTCAATGGTCTAAAAGTAGGAAGAGACAAAAGTAAATTAAAATTTAACCTCCTTCAGCCTAATTCTAGAAATAATTTTAATTTACAAATACTGATTGAAATGTCAGTAAATGGTGTTAATACTGGAAGGCCAGTTTACAGCTCTAAAGAATACAATTCATGCACATTGTCCTATGAAGGTTAGAAGGCTATGCATGCTGGCAGTAATATATAACACAAATCAAAACACAGGGGGGCAGAAAAAGGAGAATACTTCTCACACATTGAATTAATTTATGCTTCTGTGATTTTCCTACAGAGGATTTCAAAGGATCAGACTGCATCTCTAAACCTACATATCTTACTTACTATATTGGGAAACATTCCTATAGTCTACCAGGATGAGTTCATACTGAGTTGAATTTAAATTCATTACAATTTTACTTAAGACATGCCTGATTTGAAGTGAAAAGCAAAGAACACTTGTCACTATCGTCTTGTAATATATGACATGATGAAGATTGATTGTCCTTCTTAAGTTCTCCTCAGTTCTGAGTTTACCTAGCAATCTCTCAGTTCCTCAGACTTAGTTTATTAACAGCTTTAATGCACCAGAAGCCATCCATTTCTGACAGTTTTGAACTAAAAGAATCTCTGACTGATCATAGTTGTATGGCTTTCAATTCTCCCTTCCTTTTATTTCGTTCTGGTCTAACTGACAAACATCCCATCAGACTGTGCCCTTTGTGTATTCTGAACTCATACAAGAATATTGTTGTTTATGTATTCATATGTTAGAGGTCTAGGTTCAGCAATGTAATTGTTTCCCATATTAATGCTTTTGGTAATCCTTGTCCTCCTATCCACCAGACATGTCATAGTGACTCATTGAGCAGAATCTTAGCTTTCTCAGGTTCAGGATGTTCTAAGATCACTGTGCTTTTAAGCTAGTCCACTTTAGCCAGTTCTGAGGGGGCATTTGAAAACATTTCACCCAATTCCAATTGTCTTATTAAAACTCTTCTTTTCACAGATGTTCCAAATTGTCTTTACTTTTTGTATTAATAATGTACACCATCCTTTTCTGGTTCATATTAGTAAGGACTAAAGATTACTTTGGGACAGTATGAACACAACAAAGTAAAGGGAAAGAACAAATAAAGCTATCTGATCATTCAATAAACCAGAGTGGTAGACAGAGCTTTAATCTGCAAAATAAAGAACAGGATGTAATGTTGACATGTTCAATAAACTCCTGTTGAGAATATGAGGACGACTTCTTAAATATGTGTAAGGAGTAAAATATACAAGAAAGAAAGAAAGAAAGAAAGAAGGAAAGAAAGAAAAAAGAAAGAAAGGACAAAAGAAAGAAAGAGAGAAAGAAAGAAAGAAAGAAAGAAATGTCAGGAGAAAAATACATTAGGGTAAAAATAAATCAAGTTTATCCTATTTTGCCCAAGGCATTTTATAATTATGATAATCGACACGATATTTAACAAAAGACCTAAGGCAATTTTCTTCTTGATTTGATCCAATAAAAAATTAAGGATATCACTCTATTCTTTGCAAATATACTTTAAAATGCAACTAATAAGAGGCAAATCCACAATTGAAATTCTATGTAAATCCATCAGTAGCAGAGAGATATGATGTAATAATTTAGATTTTAACAAAGGCACTTAAAAGATCACAAATATGAAAATAAAGGAATCATGACCAAGTGTTTGATCATAATAATTACAAATTACATTATACAAACATGTGAAGTTTTGTTATTTAGTAAATCAAAATTTCTTACACATATAAAATATCTTATAAATACTTGGAGGCCCTGGATCTTAATATCTTCCAAATTATTTCTAAACAACTCTGGCAAAAAATTTCCTTTTTTTTTTCCTCAAAATTGAGTTTTTAAACATAGTTAACATAACAACAACAAAAGCAACAACAACAGCAGCAACAAAAACCCTTTAACTCCAAAAGAAAACACTTTATCCAAAATGCCCAACCCTGGAGAGATAGAACCTGAAGAGACCACAGCCACAAGAGATATAAAGTAGATAGACAGCCCCCCAGTGGAGGGTGGAGTCACCAACCTACCTTCAACATTTTTTTACCCAGAATTGTGCCTGTCTAAAAGAAATTCAGAGAGTAAAATGGAACAGAGATTGAAGAATAGTCCATTCAGTGATTGGTCAAACTTGGGATCCATCCCATGGTTGGCCACCAAACCCTGCACTATTACTGATGCCATGTTGTGTTTACAGATAGGAGACTAGCATGGCTGCCTCTGAGAGGCTTTATCAGCAGCTGAGTGATACAGTTGCAGGTATTTTTACCCAACCATGGGACTGAGGTGGAGGATCCCTATAGCAGATTTAGGGGAAGAATTGAATGAGTTGAAGGGGCGGCAACCCCATAGGAAGACCAAGAGTATCAACTAACCTAGACCTTTGGGTGTTCCCAGAGAGTAAGCCACCAACCAAAGAGCATACATGAGCTAGTCTGAGGCCTGTGGCACATATGTAGCATAGGATTGTCTTGTCTGGCCTCAGTGGGAAAGGATGTGCCTAATCCTGTAGAGACTTGATGGCCCAGGGAAGGGGGATGAGGGAGGTACGGTAAGGTGGATGAGGGGTAGGTGGATGGATGGATGGGGAAGCAACTTCTCATAGGAAAAGGAAAGGGGCTATAGGATGAAAAACTCTTGGGGTGGAGTTCTTGGAAGAGGACAACATTTGGAATGCAAATAAATGCAATATTTTTTTTTAAAAAACGGAGACACAAAACATGAGGTCAGTTCTATCTCTAAAACCACATGAATAAAGAATTAGAGCAAATATCCAAGTGAAATTAATATTAGAGACCTATCCTAAATGGCATGAATTTTATAAAGATTGAGAAGAAAATTAAGAGCTGGAAATGTAGTAGTGAACAGGAATCCTGACAAAGAATTATATCCAAATTTATGAATGAACAAAAGATGTAAACACGCATGTCAGCTAAAAGGAACAAACAAATAAAACTAATGGTGAAAACGTATTCTCACACTGAAAACTCTTTTGAGCACCAATGTAAACCTTAATCCAACATTAAGTAAACCAGAAAAGAAACATACAATATTTGGAAAGCTTAGATTATTGATTTCTGTTGTTTTGTTTTGGAGAACTAGAATTGAATCCTCTGTTTACTTTTCATTTAGAGAAACAAAGTCTCACTAAATTGCCTAATCTGACTTTGGATTTGATCAGTAGTTTAGTCTGACTTTACACTTCCACTTCTACAGCCTGTTTTCCCAACTAGAAAGATTACAAAAAAAAAAAAAACTAATTTATTCCTAAGAAAACTCTTAAGAAAAGCAGATGACTGTGTAGAACAAAATGTGTTGATTCACGTTTATATACCAAACCACATTAAAAAAAATGAACAGATATCTACTTTTGAAATATAGGAAAGATGGTCACAGGAAACAAATGAACAACACAAAGAAAACTAAGTAAAATGTTAAAGTTATCAAAAGAAACAAATGAAGTTTGAAATTAGTGATAAACAGAAAAAATTTAAAAGAACATACATGATCACAAATACTCAGTAAGAATTAAGAAACATGCATGCCTTTATACACTCTTAACCTGTCTTCCAAATTCCTTATGTTGCAGGTATTTATCAGATCTAATCTTTCAAATAGTAATGAAAGACTCCTGGAGCAGGGAGACCCTCACTCAAGTCTCAGGATGACGTGACCCCCCAAGAACTCACCTGAGACCGTCCTTGTTGTAATAACATGAGGTTTATTGATAGGAACCAGTGCATTGGGGTCGAGACTCCTATCCCACGCAGGGATAGAAGAGTTAGACCACGAGTATGAGAGAAGAGGTATTTAAAGGTGGAAACTACAACCCGAGGGGGTAGGGATGGTGTCATTGGAAAATGTCGAGAATACCAGTGAAAAATCACAAGGAGAAACTTCCTGTTTCTCAAGATTATTTAACTTTATGGTCAGCTAGTTCCTGGGAGAGAGTTGCCAAACCGGCTGGGGTGTAATCATCAGTTCTATGGTCAGTCAAGTTTCTGGAACATAGTCACTGAACTGGCTAACCTACATTTTTGGCTCTACTCTGTTTGCTAGGGGTTCTGAATTTTTCCAGACCACAAAGACTAAATATAAGCACTCTGGCTGTTTTCTGTTGTAATTTAACCATGAACCCATATCTCTAAGGACAACTTAACCAAGACTACCTAAAGCAAAATTCTTATTTAATTTCCCCCCCTTCATTAACCACAGACTCTTTCCTCACACAATATTATCTGAATACATTTTTTCTTCCCTTATTCTTCCTGTTCCTCCCCAACTCTCCTCCCATCCACATCTACTTCTTTTCTGTCTTTAGTTAGGCAACCAAAGAGCAGACTTTCAAGAGATAACAAAATAAAACAAAATGTAATAAAGTAAGATAAAACAAAAACTATCATATCAAAGTTGAACAAGCCAGGACAAAAGACATCAAGAGACACAGGATCAGTCACAAGATCAGGGACTGCTCACTTGCTCATGAATTCCTGAGAGCCATAGTATTGCTAAACTGAAAGTGATAGGACATAGTCAAAGAATTTAAATCTGTGTAGGCCCTGTGTTTACTGCTCCAGTCTCTGTGAGTTCATATGAAGTTTCCTGAGGTTTTCTTAAAGAGCCCTAGGCATTTTTTCTTTTTTATTCTTAATTATTTTGTTAAAGGCTTCGTATTTTAAAATTGTATATGGCAAAACTCAGAAGTTGGCTGAATTGCCAAGTCATGACCAGAAAGATTTCTTTGCAAGCAAGATTTTCAAAGCTAAGCTCCCAACACAAAAGGATAGGTGCTATCCTCAGTATATTTTAAATTCTGTTCTGTGAAGAACTTTCCAGGCACCTTCTAGAAACTTGGTCTTAATTTGACAGGCCAGGACAAAGAAGAAAAGTTCAAGGTGAGAATCTGACTTTGGGCTAGGACTCAGGAACTAGGCTCAGATAAAGAACATTTACATTTAAGTCAATGCAAAGTTCAGAGCAGGCATAGGTGAGGCACATGTGTCATGTCTTTTGTCTTGGTCTTCCTGACTAGCCCCTAGAAAGGCGTTTACAGAACTTTGTTTATTGCCTTGCTTGTTCTTAGACCCAGAACTGATTTTATCATTTCCCATGTACTTAAAGTGGTATAGAAGCAGACTAAAACAAAAATAAACCCCCTTCAACCTCAGCACTGGCTGGAGTCATGTTATAATATTTTCCTTTTATAAAATTGTCGTTTTCTTTTTAATCCCCACTCATACCCTGAAGAACATATTGACTGACTAAGCGGGCTTGGTCACTTTTCTGTGGAATAAAGACTAGAAAGATTACAAACATGTTTTAGTTGAGTAAATGTATTAAGTGTCTGGGAAGCCATCCCATCTTGCAAAGTGCAAACACAGGTGGAAATTTTGAGATACAAAGTAAAAAATAACTGTTCGAAAGGCATCTTGAGCTGTCATTTTATATGAACATATGTTGGTGATGTGACAAGTCATCCAGTGAGTTGATAACTGAAAACTCCACAGAGAACATTGAGCTTGTCATGATGCTATGAAGCTGACTTAGAGTTAGCATTTAACATAGGAAAGGTGAGTAGATATGTGGAGAAAACAATCACGAAGTTCTGCAGAGATATCCACTCAATACATGTGCAGCAGTCAAAGTGTGATTAGTATTAACTATAAAACAAATATGATATTTAGTGATGAATCTTTTCTTTTTCTGATTAAAAACAAGAGCTAAATGCTTACTTTTACGATAGTTACGTGTTTATTAGATGTGCTAGAGAGCAACTACTACAAGACCAAATTTTAGAAGGGTATCAAACAGAAAGAAAACCATGTGGCCTTTTCATATCCTCTGCCTTGATACTTTTTCTCAATTTAACACCAAGTGTTCTTTTTCATTATCTTCTGAAATAAAGAAAATAAGTCACCTATCTCTTTGAGCGCAGTGGGTTCTGCTCTCTATCTGGAGATGGAGTTTGCACTCATAATACTACATCTGAATGAGAAAGTTTGGTAATTGTATATGCTGTTCTGTTTTGCAATACTGGATTCAGAGAAAACATCTAAATATAATTTTATTCAAAGACAGTATTCCCAAAGTATCTTTTGCCGCTGAGATGAGAGGAACTTGTTTCAGAAGTTCCAGCAAAGTTCTGTATCTCTTTTGCTTTATTTACTGAGTAAATGTCCACATTGAATGTAGGTTGACAGGTTGAGCTTTGAGTGGCCTTAAGTTCTTGTATGCTAACATTTGCATTTATTTCTTTACTGACACAGTCAACAAAAGTAGATTCATCCATCTACATTTCACAACTGAGACCATAAAAAAAATAGTGCCTGGAAATTAGAGCTACATTTCCTAAAGCTTTAGGTGTTGCTCAATTTTGCAGAATTTCTGAAGGATACAGTCTAAAATGTTCCGTAATATAATCACTGATGTAATATTTATAAGACAAACTAAAATTGAGTGTTTTAGTTAAAAATGCATAAATCAATATGTTAATGTATAAAGTGTGTTAATTTATAACCAATGACAGATTGTCTATCTTGGAAAATACATTTTCATTGATTGTGCTCATATTATAAGATTTTGGTGGAAACACATTATCATAATTCAGAAAGTATCATATTATTTTCCAATATTTCAGATCTAGAATGATTTTTGTGGTATTTTATAATGCTAAGATTTAGGGATTATTTCTTCCCTTTTAATTTAAATTAAGAAGCTGAAACTAAGATGAATTATCTTCCAAAGTTGTTGTAAAAGGTTTTATATTATCTATTTTGACAAACATAGCCTTCTACTTGTTAAAATAGTAATACAGTTAGCATGCAAAAAGTGTTTCAATGAATTAATTTACAGATAAAATTGCTGTGGTGGTGAGTGAAACAATGAGTTTAAATGAAAACTAATCACAAAAATGTCTGAGTTAAAGAGAAACCTTTTTGAGAAACAGGCTTTATCTACAATGTTCAACTAATCAGCTTCTATGATTGCTACACTAATTGTTTCCAGTGGAATATTAACTATGTTCCATGCTGCTGTTCACCATAGATTTTAGTACAGCAAGCATACCACTGGATACACATTCAACTACTGTTGAACGATAATTGAGAGCCCTAAACTCTGGCAGTATTTACTTAATGTGTATCTTGCTTCATGACTTGAATGTGACAATACATTACCTGTCTCTAGTTACTGGCTGTAATTTAAGTACGTAATTTTGACTGGCTTTTCAGTAGATATTACCCTTTTGTTCTCAACTAGAAATGACCAAGGCCAAGGTCCTGCTGACTTCTTCCTTGGGTTGGCTACATATTAATTTATGCCGATCAACATAATGTGTATTGGTCGCCACACAACCCACAGTCATTCAGGCTTTACGATAAATGTTTTCTTGATTTACATAATTTTAATATGGTTTAGAATAGCATTCTCATTTCATTTCTACTGAAGACTATTTGCGATTATTCTAGGTAGCAGGTCAGGCTTGCGGAAAGCATCGACTCAATGCAGTACCTGTGGAGCTGATTTTCTTTAAAAGCTGCAGAAATATGTCTCCTACTGTGATATCCAGTGGACCAAAAAGCTTCCGGGGAAATCACCCATTCATTATGCCTCCGTAATTACTGTTTTGTGTTGGGATAATTTTAACAAGCCATGAGACTTTGAATTACGACTCTAGGAGAGTTACAAGAACCTAGCTTGCTACAGGTCACTCCTCTGTGCCTTTGAATCTTTGCATTTCAGGAAGCCTCTGCTACAGTGTACTTTCAATCTTTATTTTCTGCTGGTTGATCACAATGCTAACTTAGAGATCCTTAGCATGAATGCCTCTTTTATCAAGTGCTGAACATTTAGAAAAGGGAAAAAATTTTATTCAGTACTGAGCAGAGATGTAATCTTTTTTTTTTTTTTTTGACAATTTCATCTTGGGCAAGAAAGAGTGCTACATAGAGCATCACTGGCTCATTCATTTTATGAATTGAAGGTTTTACTCTCAAATTTCACTTTAACTGTGTTTCAAGAAAAAAAACCCACATTTCTCCTTTTTCTTATAACAAGAATCTTGATGCCATATATATATATATATATATATATATATATATATATATATATATATATATAGAACAACAACAAAACAAATGTAAGATTTTTTTTCTACTATATCAAATATAAATGCCTAGTTTTTCTTCAAAGGGGCTAAATTTAAATTTATGATTGTAGGGTAAAAGGTGAAATCCAGGTTGTTAGAAAAAGTTCAGTCTGTTTTTATGAAGTACCATTCACTTCCTTTATATTCAGTGCTTGTTTCATGGCCAAAAACCACGATGTTTAGTTTTCTTACATTTTCCTATCGCATCCATTCTCATTATGCTTTTTACTTTTGTGTGGAAGAGGTGAGGTATAAGATGCATGGAAAAGTCAAAGGACAACCTGAATAAATTGTAGGTCCAGAGGATTAAACTGAAGCCTTGCCTGTGAGTGGCTTTCTTTACTGGCTGAATCATTTTGTTGGCCTTTAATTACATTTTATATCAGGAGAAGAGAGCAGTGTTATTATCTCATTCAAAGGTGTGGGCTTTTATGAATGGACACAATACTCTAGTATATCTTTGGAACAATGAACAGGAGACAGGATGCAAGGATGAGCCTGTGCACTCAAGCATGTCAGTTCATCAACATTGGCCAACAATGGGATGTCAGATACCACAGGCAATCAGCTAGTTGGGCGATTCTCTGAGAGCCTGTACACCACATTTTCTGGGCAGATTTAAAATTGACTTTAAGTAATTTTCAGAAATTTATACCAATTAGTAGTCAAAAAGAAGGATGTGGAATTGTACAAGACATATATATCTATAGCTAGCACTCCCTCCTACACTGTGTGTGTGTGTGTGTGTGTGTGTGTGTGTGTGTGTGTGTGCGATTGTGTGGGTATCTGTGAGGTTTTGCTGGGTTTCTCATTTCCAATTACTCCCCTTATAGTTACCCAAGACTGTTGGTTCCTCTGCACATTTTTAACTGTTAGAATTATAGAATTTAAAAGCAAGTACAAAATAAATTTAATCTTAATTATCATCTTAACAACATTCTAAAATGATGTATAAATACTAAATTTTGATCTTTCCTTTAAATATACAATTCCAGTTGTCTGAAATAAGGGCAAATTAAAAAAAAATAGTACTAATACAGAACGCTATAGCAAATATTCTCTTGTATTATGCCCAATAGTATAATCGATATTACCTGGAAAGCTGTTTGAAAGTAAACCATTAAGATCAATAGAGACCTAGTCTATTTTAGCAAGATTCCCAAGTGACTATAATACATGAACATGTGAGCTTAATTCATGTATTGACTTGGAAAAAATCATTCTTAGGAATCTGTTTGATGTTTTTATTCCTTTTTAAAATTATTTTGAGCTAGCACTTAAAATAATGGCTTTTAAGGAAAGACTGGGTTTATGACTGAGTTGTTGAAGTACTTGGTCTGCATTAACAAAACATTGAATTCACATAGCCTCAAACTAAACAGGGCATGGCCATCCACACCTGTATCTCAGGCCTTTAGAAATGGAGGTGAATGTGATTGTTGGGGGGAGGGTGGTAATGGGGGGAGGATGGGGAGGGAAGCCCATATAGAAGGGGAGGAGGAGGGGTTAGGGGGATGTTGGCCCAGAAACCAGGAAGGGGAATAACAATCGAAATGTAAATAAGAAATACTCAAGTTAATAAAGATAAAAAAAAAGAAAAGAAAAAAGAAATGGAGGCGATAAGTTCCAGAGTTCAAAGTCATCTTCAGCTCTGTAGTAGAGCAGTTCAAGATTAGTCTAGATTATACAATTCTCTTTGTTTCTGTCTCTGTCTCTCTGCCTCTTCTTCTGCCTCTCTCTCTCTCTCTACACACACACACACACACACACACACACACACACACACACACACACTGTGTAGACTCATTATTACATATATGTATGTATGTATGTATGTATGTATGTATGTATGTATTACACATTGATAATGGTCAATTCCTAATACCTTTTCTCTTTAACACTTTGAAAATTAAATAAAAATAATCTATAGGAGCCAGCAAGTGGTTGCTCACAAATGTAATCCCAGCACTTAAGTGGGTAACACTAAATATAAAGAATTTACCTTCAATGTAGATTAGAGAGAACTACAGAGCAAATAATGTTTCAAACAAATGAACAAATGAACAAAAAGCAAGAACCAAACAATTATTTCAACAAATATCATATTCTTAACAGGAGAATAAGATCACACATTGGAGATAGATAAGATACTTTGAACTCTGTATTATAGAAAAGAGATGTGATGATTTGTAAAATACACATGTGAACGCATGTTTTTTAAACATAAGTTTCTTTAGTGACTAATGTCATAGAAAATCTATAGAAGTCAAAATAAAGGACAATAGATTAGTTTGATAAGCATGGGCACCTTCTCAAGATTAATTGTTCCAATATGTGAACATGAAATTTGTAACTTCTAGTGTCTTTATTTCCTTCTTTCTCTGTGTCTAACAATTTTCATCACAGAAGTCTGTAATTTCACTAGTTAGGTTCACTCCTGCTGTGTTTTGTTTAAGTTAGTGTGTGTATGCATGTGAGTGTGCGTGTGCATGTTCATGCACGTGCCTCTGTGCCTGCTCGCGCGTGCGCGTGCGCGCGCGCGCGTGTGTGTGTTTGTGTTTTGTTTTGGGGATTGTTTCCCTGACTATTTTTTAATAGGTTTGTCTGTGATGTATAGGAATGCTGCTAATTTTGTGTATTAATTTTGTAATCACATTGCTGTATGTGCTTATGGATTTTAATAATCTTTAAAGAATAACAACAACAACACAACCACATTGATTTCTTTTGCTATTGACATATTTTTTTTCTTAGTGTACTGCTATAGCTAAGTTGCACAGAAATGAAAAAACACTAAGTTGCACAGAAACGAAAGAGTAAACATGTTTGTCTTATTCCTGATCTTAGAAGAAATGTGAAAATACTTTGGGGCCTTTTTTTTTTATTTAATAGAAGATTCTAGCTAAAGAGTGCCAATGTATAGCCTTAGTTATGTGGGTATGGCTTATGTTGTGAAGAAAATTACAGTAATGAAATAGGATCTGTCCCCCATGAACCTGTAGAATGACTGCATATTTAAAAGATGTTTAAGAGTGGTTTTTACCAGATTGCCTAGGGAATACAATAATGGGACTATGTTGAAGATGCTGAGAATCTTGCATTTACTCATTCCACAGTGATAGGAATCTCAGTAATTGAAATGTGATGCTGAAGGTCAACTCTAGAGGATCCTAGGAGAGCTGCTGGTTGGAAACACAACCTATGTTGGAATCTGTTCTAATGCCAATGAAGAAATGCACCAGGGGCAAAAAGCAAGATAAAGGAACTTACAAGCAAGAATGAAGTCATACCAGCAAGAAGAGTTCCTTCGCTTTTCATTTCTTGTCCAGGTTTTTATTAGGATGCCAACCACACTGATGGTGTGTCTTCTCACTTGAAATGGTCTGACTGAAAAAATCTTTCAAAAGAGTGTCTAGCAACTTGCTTTTAAGTTGATTCCAGATTCAGTTTAATTCATTTTAAAGTCAATCAAGATTAACTAATTGACTTCTGATTAGATCTGTGATCGGATCCACAGTTTGGAATTTCACAGTTGGTACTTTAATCCTGCTTAAAAGTCCATGATTGGGAGATCATTAATTCCAAGATTTGAATATGCACGCAGGTATATTTACACAAGGAACTTTGAATCAACATATTACAGTCATTCTTGTACATCATTGCTTATTGTAGCACTATGCAAAATAGCTAGGTTATGGAATCTCTGTCCAATAACAGAGAAATGTAGAAACAAACGTCTATTTTTCTATGGTTCTCCAAACTGCCTCCCCCCAAAAAGCAACCTTGTGTTAGTCTCAGGAAAATTAATGTTGTGGAGATAGTCATATCCAGTAATAAAGGCCAATCTCAGAAGAAATGACTATATGATTTTTACTACATGTGTCTCTTAAATTTTATATAGATACATAAAATCAAGTCTGTGCACATATGAAAGATATTAGGATGAATGAGAAAAGTGTCAAATCTTAAGAGAGGGTGAGATGTGGTTATGATATACTCAACACTCTATGTATGTGTATGGATATGTCTTTATGGAAAAGGATATAATTAACCATGAATAGACACAAACACACGTGCACACACACACACACACACACAAACACACACAAACACAGAGAGAGAGAGAAAACATAAAATGAACACATAGCCTAACTAAACAACAACAATGACTGTGAATCTGTTTTGCTTTAACAAAGAGATGCTAGTAAAATCAAAGCACATGAGATCTTCCACATCATTCAATAAGTGACCACAGATCAGCCTCTGCCGAAATACCATTAAACATGGACTAGAATCAAAAGCCATGTGATTAGTGGTGTGAATACTGTAAGCAGATACCAGAACTCTAACACTCTGCTGGAGAGACTGAAATATTCTTGCCAGTTTGGAAAATATTTGAGAAGTTTCTTCATCTTTCAATGTTGCATTACAAAATAACCCAGAAATTTTGTTCTTTTCTAAAAAATGAAAATATTGAGTTAAACATGTTTAGCTATGAATACTTAAAGCCCTGCTATTTAAAATATGTATAACATAAATGCACAGACAAATTAAATATCCATGTGCTGTTCAAAGGAATGTTTATACGTATATGTATGTGTTTTGCCATATATACATATATATGTATGTATATAAAATGTTCTAGTGTGTATATGTATTTATGTGTGTGTATATATGTATGTGCATGTGGATGTGCGTGTTTATCAGACTCACATACACATGAATTATTTCATGACAAGAATATTATTGGCATATATGACTCAATTAAAACAATGTTGAAAGAAAACAGTCAGAAAGGGCCACATAGTGTACAACTACACACAAAAAAAAAATGATGTCATTGGAACTGTAATCTGTGCAGATACACCGTAGATTAATGGTTGTTGATAGGTGAGAGGTTAGATAAAAATTGGTAATAGATTCCAGGTACATCTTTCTTTGTAAACTGATGGAATCATTAAAACTTAGTGTTGTGATGGGTGCTGATGTCTGGGAATATACTAAGCGTTAATGAGTCTTGAAATGCAAATGGGTGATTTGTGTGGTATTTCAATTATACCTTGAGATTTTTTTAAACATTTAAAGAGTAAGAACACTCTCAAGGTAAAATTTAAGAGCAATAATGAAAAGAATAAGCAAAATTTGTCACCAAGTTCTTAAACAAAGATTCACATTGACAAAATGAGAAAACACAAAGACTTATTGGCTCAAATAGAAGACAGCACAGAATAAATCCATAGGTGGCATTGCATAGGGAACAAGTAATATAGACAAGAAATAGGAAATTATGTAAAGAAAATGTTTCTGTGAGGAAAAATGTAGCAAGTGATGTGTTCATACTGAATTTTCTTTTCAATTTTTTATTTGTTTTATTTTATTTTTAACTAGGATCTTTTTATTAAACTCTGTTTAGTGTCTACATATGCCTCTCTTCAATCTTGGAAGAACCTGTGTTGTTTTGGGTTTGTTTCCTATGCATGCCTCTGCTTCCTGTCCCTTAACATTATGGCCCATTCGAGGGTACTTTATTCACATGCACCTATGAAAGGTGATTAAAAATAGTACATTTCACACAGCCTATAACAGTCTTTCAAATGTGCTTATTATAGGTACTTAGTTTTTTTTTTTGTTTGTTTTTTTTGTTTTTGTTTTTTTTTTTTTGTTTAGGACTAGAGAGTTTTTCTTGTTCCTTATGCCCACAGTGACTACCCTTTACTATTATGATAAAATAACTTGGGTAGCCTGCCATATAAAATTAACAGTTTTATTTTTATAAAATTAACAGTTTTATTTTGATTACAGTTATGGATGTTTACAGGCACAGAGGTACTGGTATCAGAAGGGCACTGTTGAAGGCCCTATGTGGCTAGTGCCACAATGCTGGAAGGGTCATAAGCAAAAATGATAGGTTAAACTTGCACAGGAAGCCTCAGACATAAGGAATTGGCTCTACCTTACTTCTTTCTAACAGAACTCTTATGAGAGCTATCCCAGAGTTACATGAGGAATTCCTGAATTTCTTTGAGGGTACAGTCCTAGTGTACCAAGGTTCTCTTGCTAGAATGAATGGGGGTGGGGTGCAAACTCATTCTCCAAATCACAAAATATTGTACACTATTAGTACAAAACAGAGTAAGACATAAAGAAAGGGAAGAAGAATAGAAAATGAAGAAAATGGAAGGAGTCAAAGGGGGAGAACATAGTAGTGTTCAAAAATAGGAACAGTTATACATATGAAGCCTTGGAAGGTAAAATTACAGGAATCTATATAAAATGAATGTCAGTACCAAAATATAAATTATGGTCTACCGTCACAATCTTCATAGAAGATAAATAGTGAACATTAGCAACTATTCTGGAAGAATAAAAAAAAAAACACCACACTTACTGAAATAGAAACTAGTTATTGTTTCTTAAGGACATTCAAATGAATAATGCTCATTTTTCCGTATAATGAAAGAAAATATGCTTCTGCAAATAGTCTGTATGAAATTTCTGTGAACTCCAAAAATCATTACACTTCTCTTTCTAAATGGCAAGAATAAAATCAGAGTGAGGTTGCTGGTCAGGTGTTAGTTACATGGCCCATAACGGAAAAAAAATGGTGGTCTCTTACAAAGACAAAGCAAGGATTATAATGACTCACTAAGTCTGGTTTGTCCATTAAAACCACTTTTATTGAGTGTCTGAAGCAGGACTTTTCCTAACAGACATGGTGCACTTGGTTTAAGTGATGAACAAATGCATCAATCCTTACAATCAGTGGAATGATTTAAGGTGTGAAGAGAAGTGAGGTGCATTCCACAAACGGGATGGTTGTTAAATTCACCAATGCTAAACAATAAGAAGCAGCTACACAAGGCTGTTCCACACAGAATACTATTCCTATTGAAGTTCAGAGCAGAATTCCAGAGAGGCTATGTACAATGGAGCGAAAATATGCAGGAATGTATTTCTGGAGCACAGGATACATATATTTATAACATGTAAGAGTTGTAGAGATTACAAGAGTCAGTACAAATGACTAACACATGCATATCCCATTAATGAGAGGACCCTGGAAACCGTTTCCCTCATGCCTCGAAGCAGCAGCGTGTGTGTGCGTTCCCAGAATCCTCTCTCAAGCTCGCGCTCACAGCCAACGGTCCTGCACGTGACAGGTCCTTGGTTGCCAGAAGCTTTGAACATGGGCAGCTCCCTGGGCTCACCCCAGAGATCGCTGTCTGCCCCTAGGAACCCAAGGTCTAGGCCTTGGTCTGAGTGGGTTCAGCAAAGCCCTAGACCTAAGGTCCCTGTCCACCTCCACACGCCCCAGAGAGCGCTGGGAACCTGGAGGCGCTCTGCCATCAGACCTTCTACAGATGCCACCCTAGGCCTGGATCTCTCTAATGCCTGGGATACCTATATGAAACGATGGCTTTGGAGTGTACGGAACCCTGGGTGGACCTGCAGCCCGGTGACAGTCAAGATTGCCCCTCCTGAAGGCAGAGGTAGTACGCTGACCTCTTCAGGACTGGGAGTACGCATTCCAGAGCATCCTGAGAAGCTCCCCGACCCCTGTGCCAAGGAGACAGTGCTGAGGGCTCTCAGCCAGTGCAAGAAGGGGGCTAGACGATTTGATGGGCCTCTTTGGTTCGAAGTCCCAGAGGTGAAAAACAGAAGACAGAACCCCGAACCCAAGCGTTCTTCAGCCTTTAAACCGTGGATAAAAAACGGAGTGGTTACTTCCTTTGTTCCTAAGCCTGGACCTCTGAAACGAAGCATTGACTACATGAGCTTCAATGTCTGTAAGAAGGAAACTGACCTCCAGTCCTGTATCCACACAGCCATGAATGCTGTCTCAGAGCGTCACATGGAAAGCTTTGAGAAATCCCGGGTCTCCTGTGATCCTTGTCTGTCTCCTGGGCCCAAGTCTGGTTCTTATGGAGTCTCCTTGGCTGGTGGGGATTTCCATTCTTGTCTGAGTTCTGCCATCCCCTTTGGAGACTCTAGTGGACTTTGACCCTCTGACTCCGCATTCTAGCCCAGTTCAGGATGCAATACTTGGCTTCAGCTCCCTATGTCCTGTCCTGTCAAGCTCAAGCCATCTCTTCTGCTCCTGCCCATAAGGACCTTCTACCTTTCAAGCCCATACCAACATCTTGGAATTTGTCGCTCCTTCCTGTTTGCCCATTTTGTATAGTGAAACATTGACCTATTAAAATGGTATCAATGAGAAATGCTTTAAATGCAAAAATTTTCCAGCAGGACAAGAGCTAATCCCAAACCCTTTCCATGTAAACTTCTTTACTTATTTGAGGTCCTAATCATTAGCTCAGTTTAGCTAGAGAGTAGTGAGAGGAAACTGAATTGAACAATAGGGAAAAGTGTGGGTTGTAATCTAAGAAACAAGCATTGAATAAAAGGTCCAGGATCTGGTTCATACGTTTAGAAAGGTGATTTGTGTTGCGTACATGAAATAGAAGCCACTGAAGTTCAATGGAGTGCGTAACATACCTGTACAGGAGGTAGATGAGTTGCTGCTGGTGCACTTGATGGTATCACTAGGAAAGTGAAGGGTTGTGTAATTGTTGGCTTATTTTTCATGGTACTGAAATGGATGCTGGGCTGCTTATTGACAAAAAAAATACTAGCAGGAGAAAACGTGAAGAAACAGGCTTTACTGTCACCTAGAATGATGATATTCTTGATCCAGTAAATTTTTTAATTGTACAACTGAATAAATAAATCTAGAACTCAGATAGTTTGAAGCCAGGGAATTACTTCAGGATCCATGACCATGTAAATTCACATATAACATTGAATTAAGGCCAAACAAACTTGAGAGATGAATGGTGCATTACATACAGGGAGGGGATGAGGCAAGGATGAGTTTCTCTAATATTATGAAAACCTAAAGGAGGAAGGTAAAAAAGGCGTGGTAGCAAACAGACACTGGAACGAAAGGGGATCCAATAGCAGTGGGCACGGAAGAGCATCCCAGAACTGAGATTCAGATAGTAGATTTCCTAGATCACTTCTGCTTTAGAAACATGTTTCATGCAACTATAAGGCAAGTGGACAAGAATCCTCAGGACAAAAAAAAAATCCTTCTTACACAACTCTCATTCTCTGTGCCTTCCCATGAAAAAGTATACTTACCTCATCCATTGTATTGATTCAGCTCATCTGGAGAAACAGAAACAGGATTTCAGAAAATATTCTGCATGCTACTTTGCAGCCCAATTAGGATTAAATCTTCTAAAAGAATAACGTTAACTTTGATCATGGAATCAAAGCTGGGTAATAAAAATAATCTTAACTATTATCAAAAAGACAAAGTTAAGTGCTAGGATGTGGAGGAGAAGGAAGCTCTTGAATACTGTAGGTGGCAAGGGAAAATTATTAGATCCATTTTTAGGAACTACAGAAGTCCACAATGAATTATTAACAGAACCACATTAATCCCATCAGTAGGTAAACATCTAAAGAAGTAAAATCATTACATGGAAGAAATTTGAACAATCTCATCATTTTACCATTATTCATGCACACAAAAGGATATGGACCTAACATCAGCATCCACTGGTGAATGAAGACTATGTGGTGTATATACAAAATAGGATGCTATTCACATACAAAAGTGGAAGAACTACTGTCACTTGCAAAAATATAGATAAAGGTGGCTTATGCCAGATAAATCATATGCAGAAAAAAGTCATTTATGTAGTGGCTAAAATCATGTATTCATGAAAGTATAAATTACAATAAAATTCTAGTAATACCAGGAACTTGGTGTAAAAGGGAATGTGCAACAAAGATACAAAGTCGAAGGCCGTTACAAGAACTAAAATGCATCATAACATTTCAGTTAGTAATGATTTGTTACACAGCTGAAAAATTAAGAGTTGGTTTTGTTATGTGTTAGATCGTTACCAAGTCATAGAAAGGATGTAAGGAATTGCATTTTCTGACAGCCATTTTACAATGCATCACATTTCAAAATATATGTTTCGGGAAAGTGTATGTATATGTTTACATATTTTAATGTAACGTGTACACAAAATAATATGAAACATTAGACAAAAGTCCTGGGCATGGGTTTACATCAAAAGTCATGTGCATTATGACCTGAAAAGTAATGAGGTTGTACATCAACTCAAATTGTCAGTGAGAGAAAAGATGCTCTAATTGGAACCAATAATTAGAATCAGCATAAATCATCTAGCATTATCACTTCGATGTAATGTAAGGGAAATATTTTGGTTTTGTTTTTTGTTGTTGTTGGGTATTTGTTTGTTTTTGAAAGAATGAATAATAGTAGTCATAGCTTGGAAGGACAAATTGGAACAATGAAATATTCACTATTGTGTCTAAACCATGAGGATCATGGCATGCCTAGGGGATGACATGGCTGTGCTCCAAAGAGAAAACAAGGAGTTCAAAGCTGCAGGTGAGTGAGAACCATGGGAAATTTTCTAGCAATATATGAGCTTCAGTGGCATTGTGTTAAATTCCCAGGACATTGGTAAGAGTGAAATAACCTGACTGCCTTCACAGCATGGATGGGAGTCTTCACTCCATCACTTACACAGTGGCTCAAGGCCTATTAGTCAAATTAAAGGTCAGATAGTTTATCTGGATTCAGATAAATGTTATGAAAAATACATTTTGGAGATGCTTTAAGATCTAAGTGAGATAAGTACTGAAAGAAGAAATTGAAGGTGGGCAATATTTAGCCATTTAACACAATATGGCTATAGTTGGACTGAAAAAACTATGGATTCAATCACCACATATTAGCAATTAAAATTATACATGTCCTGAGCATGAACAGAGAGTTTTCATTTTCCCTAGATGTATAGCCTAACAATGGTTCCATGTTAAATACACATTGTGTGATTGTTAATATTGTCTGTCCATCTGCAGAACCAAGAATCACCTAAGGGACATATCTCTGGGCATGTGTGTGAGAAAGAATGTAGAATGGGTTAAGTGAGGTGGAAAAACTCATGCAAAAATGTGAGTGGTACCATTGTGTGGGTGGCAGTGCTAGACTGAATAAAAAGAAGATTAATTCTGAATTAGTGCTAGACCCTGTTTGCTCTCTAAAAACAGATACAAAGTGATCAGTGAATTGACCTTCAAGTTGGCTTTACTTCCCTGACAAACAAACCCTTTAGTTGCATTTGTCAGGTGTTTTACACAATGTAAAATAATTAACTTTTTTTAATAAAAAAGAACATTGAAAGACTTTAGAAATGAAGTTAGCATACAAAATAAAAGGATGGTCCAGCACTGTAGCCGGTGTCAACATCTTTACCATTATTGTGTGCTTTTATGCCTGGTCTGACACTGGCTTCCAGGATTACAATGATGGCAAATGTTAAATCAGGGGAACTGAAGGGTGGTGGGAAGTAGGAGGAAGAGGTTTTAATACAGATTGACAGATTGGATTATAAAGCAAAACCACATTTTTCCTATGAACTATAAAAGTGATAGACAACATTGTTCTATAGGTAATTTGAAAAGTGAATTTTACAAGATGATTAGATATTAACTATAAAAAATAAAAATATGAATGAAAATGGGAGAGTGAGCAGGACCAACACAGTTTTGGAGGTTGGGACATATTTAAACTGTCAGGTTTGTTAGAGTAAGAAAAGGTGTATGGACCAGTTTAATAACATGCATAGCTTCTGCCTCTATCCAGCATGATTGCTTTAGACCACTGGGTGGCATTTTTTCATTCAAATCACTTCTGTAAATGAAAAATTGTATGCAACACTTAAGAAAGTATAATATGCACTCTAAACTAGGTACTGGCTTAATTTAGTAGGGAACAATATAATCCTCTCTGTCCTTTTAGTTTGTGTGTGTAAGCTGAAGCTCTCATGAGAATTTGTGTTCAGTTAGTCACTCTAATTCAACATCCACAGTTGTGTGATATACATTGTAAAGTTGGGAGGAACCTATCAAAAAAAGAGCACAAATCAAAGAACATACACTAACTAAAGACACAGAGTTGAACATGGGCAAGTATATTGCTAATTCTCATCCAGTTAACAAGCCATCTATTCCTAGCTCAGTGTTCTTGGATACAACCTCTGTATTTCTTAATAAGTGTAGAGTTACTGATGCACTAATGCAGACATTTCTCTGTCTAATTTCCATCGTATCTGAACATATTTCTAGAAAACCACTTGTCTTTTGGGAAGTTCTATTTCATGAGATAACCATACTTTTACCAGGAGTTAACACCATTTCTTATACTCACCAAGTAAGTGGTAGGCAAACTAATGTTTTGTTTTGTTTTCTATAGGCAGCATTAGAATAGGAGATAAAATGGGCCTGTGAGTAGATGGTAGCATCACCTTCTTCATTATGAGAAGTTAAAGGTCTGCTTAACATCACACTGCATTTGTATGCCTGGCCTTCTGGAGTCTGGGTCTCCATAACAGGCATAATGCCTTTGTCAGGAAAGCTAGTAAGATCATGCTTAGTGAGCTGTCAGAAGAACTTCCTGGATTCCTCAAACAAAATAAACCAGAGGACTATGTGGTATATGGATCTCCTTTTTTAAAGAAGAGTCAAAAAGAAGTAGATAATTTGGGCAGTATAGACACACAGGTCACTAACATGAAGTGGTAGATTAAAAAAATGGGGAAGGGGGATATAAGCAGAGTAGAGTACATTTCAAAGAGAAATAACATAAGGACACATACCCATAAAAGTGAACAGGACTCCACCTCTCCCCTTAGTATAGAGTTTACTAGTTATAATTTTGGTAAGCATTGTGCTTTGTAGGCAAATTGTTCCTGCGGAGGGTGGGTGGATTGTCATTTGGTAGTACAACATGTACTTAGTATGTAAAAGGTCCTCAGTTCAATCCCTAGCATATAACAAAGTGTCAAGTTAAGTTTTATGTCAAGAATTTTCTACATAAAATGTATTAAAGAATGATTTTCTTAATCTTACATATGTGTTACTCCCACTTTCTGCTTCATTATTGCTTCAGACATATGCTCATCTTACTCAGAACTCACTGTTGACACATTCAGGACAGAGGATCCTGTATCACAATGGACTGTGTTCTTCTAATGTCATGAGAATTTCAACCTGTATCCTCTCTTATATGATCCTGAAGTCAGTCAGGTACAAACTGTAGTCTGAATGTTCATGATTCTAGATACCAGGCTCATTCCCTCATGACAAACCCAGCATGAAAGTCACAGAAAATATTGTCTGCACATAAAAATACAAAGAGAAGAAGCACCACCCAAAATGTACTGAAATCCAGTTTCTGTTTGAATATTATTTTTTCATTGATGTAAAAATTTTCATCGCTTTTGTGTATTGAAAAAAATTTGGATATAGAAGAGCACAACACAGTTTTAATATTTCTTCCCTATGCACAAAGATTTTCTGACTTCACAGTTCTTGTGGTTTCCATATAACACTTTCCTGTGGCTGCATGTTTTTCTTTGTACTTCCAAACAGCCCTTTAGTAAATGGAGTCACATTGCATGAATAGAGATAAGAATTCAATTTGCCCTAAAACTTTCTTTCAACAAAAGGGTAGAAGTAGTGTTTTATTCTGCATAAAACTAGAGAATTGAAACAAAATAAATATATTTGCAATAACATTCCTAGCAAACTATGAAAAGGAAAGAAATAGCTGATAGAATTTTAACACAGAGGTAGAGACAAACTAGAGTTGAGTTGATATTGCAGTGAGTGATTGGGGGGATGGCTTAGGGGGCACCACACTGACTCTGTATGAATGAGGGTGTGAGTTCTGGGCCCCAGTACCCATAGACTTCATGCACAGCTGCACATACCTGAAATTCCAAAATTGGAAAGAAATAGACCCCGAGAGCATCCTGATCAGCAAGTCTCACTGAATGGAGAGGTCCAAGTTCACTGAGAGACCCTGTCCCAAAAATAGGGAAGAGAACAATTGAAGAAGCCATTTAAAGATCATCTTGGCCTCCTTACCCACCACATATATACATATGCATACAGAAGAACCCACATACACACAAACACACACACAAATAAACGTATTTACAAATGCAAATAAATAGTTATCTAGATTCAAGGTCAACTGAAAAATTAGAACTTAGTAAAAGAAAAATGAATGCTGTTAATACTAGACAATAGAAAGATAAATTACTGTATTTAATATTAATAAGGAAGACCTGCTGTAATGCTTCATTCTCAGAGTGAAAAATGCTAGTTTTACTCTAAATTCTTTAACAGTATATGAAAGTTATACCATGCTGATTTTATTTGAAAAAATATTTTTAATTAAAATTTCTATATTCATTTTATAACTGAGAAATGGATGGATGGCCTAGTCAACATTCCAGCCTTGCTCAAATGTCTAAGTTCAAAATTTTCTCCCAGATAAAATGCAAGTTTTAATATGAACCCTCATAAAATATTTTTAATTGTATTAAACAAAGATATTATGTATAGAATAAGCACTACCATCTCAGAAAAGAGAAATTGGTGACAAAACAGAACTGAAATCAATCAAGGCAAACATGATAGACGATATCTACATGTTCCATTCTAAACATGTTCTGGCATACATGTGTTCCAAAGGACATGGGCAGTCAGAACTATGTCTTGATCTTTATAGTCACAAGGCCTCTTACCTGGGTAAGCACTGTTCACTGTGTGCAGTTTTCTTCAGCAGACATTTCACCAATTCTATTCTCTCATTCCCTAGAGTTCCTAGTGTAGTTTAAACCCACCCTCAAATCTTCATGTATGACAGTCTCATGAAAGGGCTTTAGGATTCCATAACCTGTCATATATTCCCTGACCTACCTGGCTTTCCTTTGGTATCTGATTGGAAACCTCTGCACCTTCACATTTCTTATATTCTGCATTCCTATACAGTGTAGCTGATGCCTAGGCCTGCTGCAAAATTAGGCAGAGTTTTTCTCTTGTTGGACCAGAGTTTTTCTCTTGCACACCTCTGAATACCTCAAGCAAAGGGTATGAAGTGAGACATTTCTTTAGATGGACATGTAGAATAAGAAGCCATCTCTTTTAAACAAACAAGCAAGCAAACAAAAACTTTCTAACCTTTGAACCTATTACTACAGTAGCAAACACATTCTTTTCTGATTCAAGCTCTTCAACTATTGCTCCTCTGATTTTGTATCACAATTCTTAATATAAGCTTGTTAAGCATAGAGTAATAAGCATATTGCAACTTGAATAGTTATATGTCTTCATATTGCCTCTACAAGATTAAGGAGTCAATCATCTTTAAATTCACATTTCTTCAAAATCCCAGCACAGGGACAAATTGTTGACAAGCTGTGTGCCACATGTAATGGTCTTTGGTTCAACTCCAAGAAGAGATTATGTTTCCATCTATTATCTCTCCAGCATCAAACATCTGCTTTATCTGCCTTCCTATAGTCAATATGCTCCCAGCTCTCATTAGATTCCATTATTAATCTTTGTTTATCACATCGTAGAATTTCTTTGGATTTATTCTTAAAATTTTTCCTACTCCCACTTCCAAACCATTTCCAAATGCTGAAGGACACCCCTCCCGCCCCGGGCATCTTTACTTACGTCAATAGCCTCACTTTTCTTGTACCAATCTTTATTGATAGTGCCACTCTTTGACACAACAATAGAAATGTCAAGCAATAGCAAAGAAGAATGAATGTTTTCTTATGTTTATAGTTTCAGTACATGGTCATCTGTTCTGGGTTTTCTTTCTTTCTTTTTTTTTTCTTTTTTGCCCTGGTACATCATCAGCTCATTATGGTGAGTAAACAATGAGGAACAGAGCTGTTCACTTTATGGAATCCATAAAGTAAGATACAGTCACACAAGGATACCTGCTTAATGCCTAGTTTGCTCAAGTAAAGTCCCTAAAATGTATAGAACATCCAAATGTATTACTGCTAATAGGAGACCAATCCTTCAATACGTAATGGAGTTTATAGAACACCCCTAAACAAGCACATATAAATGCTATGTAAACTGAAAGAAGTTCCCTGGCTTTTCCCAAAGGCAACATGGTGAGCACCTTAGGCTGTGAAAGAATCTCATGGAGGCCAAGCCTATGGAGATATAGGTATCTTTCCAGTTGGTTAGAAGTTGTTTGAAAGAATAAGAGCACATTGTAGAGCATCAGTAGAAATAAACTGAGGCAAAGGAAAAACTTATCCTTAACTATATCTACAAAGGATAATCCCTTTAACAGGTAATAGAAATGTATAATTAAAGATATATATACTTATGTGGCTCGATGAGCTGAACACCATGTGATATTACCCTATCTCTTCTGTCCCTTCCCAAACAAACCTTTATAGCATGACACAAATTCCATCATCAGACCTGGTCCCAGGAGTGAATCTGATGTGTGACAAGGCCTCTCTTTCACCATCGAATCTTGGAGAATGGTGGTACCAGGGAATGAGGCCCAACCTTGTTTTTACCTCTCCAGAGATCTCTGTGTGTAAAGTGCAGGGTCCTGTGTCAGTAATTCTTTCAGAGGGACAAGTCTGATACTCATACAACAAAAGGCTCCTCTTCTGCTAAGTTGATGCAGAATTAGTTCTGCCTCTCTCTGGGACAAGGACCCACCATCCCATACTTAGTTGAAAGGAGCATCTCATATCAATGGAACCAGTACATGAAGCTCAAGAATGTGAATCACCATCAACACCATCACTGTGGCAGGACTGGCACAGACACACTATGGGGATTTATCCTGAACTATTGAAAAACTAAAACAAGCAAAATGGAGGTCAGGAAAGAAAAATTGCAGAGCATTCCCCAAACCTACAGTCAAATTCATTCAGCCCTTCCTACTCTCACTTCTGAGGTGTCAGCATGGATAGCACTTTCTATGTCCTCAAAAGCTGATACTATAATTCCATAATTTCTTCCTTAGTAATGCCCCCTTCTTTTGTCCTCAATATGAAAAAGTAAAAAAAAATATAATAGAAATAGAGAAACAATATTCAACATCAAAGCCATCACAGAAATACAACTAAAACTAAAACAAATAAACACTGATTTTCCATTACACATCTGTCATGATAGTTATTAAGTGATTGATAAGAAAACTTGGTGGGTAAAGATGGCCTTGCCTAGATTAATGATCTAATTCTGATCACCCAAATCCACAATTTAGAGCGAGATAACCAATTTCCTGAAGTTAATCTTTAATTCTCTCTCTCTCTCTCTCTCTCTCTCTCTCTCTCTCTCTCTCTCTCTCTCTCTCTCTCCCTTTCAAAAACACACATACACACACATACACACATGCACACATGCATACACACAAATACAAACACACACATGCACACACTCACACATACACACACAAATTCACATATGCACACAAACACACCCACCCACATACTCATACACATGCACACTAAATAAAATTTAATCTAAATACATATTAAAATTTACAAAAAAATTGAGTAAGAGAGGTGGCTCAGAAGAGAAGAGCACTTGTTTCTCTTCCAGAGAATCTGACTTTAAAAATCAATGCTACCTTAGTTTCTTCTTACCCATGGCCAAAGTATTTAATATCTTCAATAAGCAAGACTTACTTGTAGTTCTGGTGAGCAAAAAGAATAGTGGCAATATTCTGTGTGATGTTGCTGGTCTTTGGCATGGCCTTGATCAGCAACTCAGCGGGGAATAAAAATGACTAAATTTTTTTAAGTGTTCACATTCTAAGTCATCAGGAAAATCACAGATTAAAAATATATTGAAGGATCATCTTATGTCCGCCATGATGGTTGAATTCATGAAGACAAATGACAAATGACAGTAAATGCTTCACAAAAATCAATTCAAAATGAACCAAAGACCTTACCATAAAATCCAATATACTAAAATTACTGGGCAAAACTTATGTAATAGATTTAGAGTTTAAAAACTGCAAAAGCGTTCTGTCACAAATTCTAATAGCACAGAAAATAATCTCCTAAATGAACAAATGACACTGCATAAAACTAAAATGTTTCTGCACAGTTAGAAAAAAATACTAGTACAATGAACAAACAGAATGGCAGAGAATCATGAATAGCAATACTTCAGACAGGGAGATGATATTTGGATTATGTAATGAGCTGAAAATACAGCCATTAACAACATAAAACTGTCAGTCAATAAACGAGCTACTGAAGTGAGCAACTAGATTTTACAGGATGATGCAAAACTGGCCATCCAATAAAATGTTCAATGTGTTTCATCATCAGAAAAATGCAAATTAAAAGCACTCTGAGAGTCCATGTAATCTGCCACAGAATGGACAGGGTGCTGAGGTGAGGATAAACTTCTAACCATTATTCAGGTGCACTGGAATGGTACTTCTTAAAGTGTATGTTAGGTTTGCAGCAGAGAAAGGGAAAAAAGACTTTTCTCAGTGTACTCATTATACCAACAAAGTTTTACAGGTGTGCTTTGTAAGCGATTTGTATGTCTTTAGTTGAACACAAAGACCGAATTTTATGTACACTTAGCTTTTTGTTGAAGAAAAATAACTCTTACATAAATATATCTATTCATAGCTATCCTTGCATAAGTTTGTATGCATATTCAAATACAGTGTGATTTCTCACTTACTGTTCTGCAGTTTTCTAGCAATGTTCAGGAAGCATGGAACTTTGTGTAGGTGGGGACCACTCCAATACCATTTGATTAAGGTCTTAAAGAATTAGTAGAAATGTTTTCCTGTACAAAGATTCAGAGTTTGTCTCTGTTGTCCGGAGAGTTCATTCATTCATCACCATGTGACTTTCTGTCTAATCCTTCCCAGTTCCCCCAAATAGATACATCCTTGCTGTTCTTTTTTGACTCTACCACAGTTATCAAAATGTATATGTATTTGACTTAGACATGGAAGATTCTATCACACTTTGTCTTCTGTTGTCTATACAGAATAAAAATTCTGTGAAAGTAATGCTTTTATCAATATTACAAGCCATTGTTTAACATTCCTTTTTTATGATTCTTAGTTTTCTGATAAGATTTAGTTATGAGTTTGGTCACACTTCAAGTAAAAATCCAATTCTGGCTTTGAAGAAAATGGTCATTATCAATATCACCACTCTTCAGGAATACAAAAGCAAAAGCCTAGTTGCAAACTTATTAAGATGACTCCACAGGGAGTCTGTGTCTAGTACTCTTTTGTCCAGCCAGTCCATTAAGACACCACTGAGTATCATCTAGTTCTGTTTGCACACAATTACAAACTGCGTTTTAATAACCTCTATTAAGTAGTCTAAGGATTATCACTATCTACCTCTCTGAACTTTTATTTCCTTTAAGACTCCCTCTGCCTCTCTCTTTCTCTCTTCAATTCTGATTTGGTGGCACCTGTCCTTATAATTCAGGGTTCAATTCCACTGTACCAGGTTTGAATACATTATGAGAGCCATGATTTACCACATGTATCTTGTATTTTCTGTAAGTATCTGTCAGAACCTTTGGTACTTATATACTAGAACCAAAGTGATAATGCATAGAATATGACTATGCTAAACTGCTGAGGCAGATGCAAACTACATACAATGGTGTATGCTCTGCAAAGTATTCCAGGATGACATTCATGTGTCATGAAATCCATTTACATCACCTTGCTGCAGGATAAGAACTTTACTCTGACTCTGAGATTTAGAGGGTCCAATCCAAGTAGGAAAAAGAATGCTATACATCAGGCAGAACAATTAACATGTTTTTCCCTGAGTCAGAGTAAAACAACATTGGCTGATCATTTCTTTTGCCCTTCTGTCCCTCTATTTTGGAGTAGTATCTGAGACGCTGATGCCACCCCTGTTTAGGTTGGTTCTTTCTTTCTTAGGTAATTCTTTGTAGAAATGTCTTCAGACATATAGAAATGTATCTCACCAGTCTCCTTGGTAATGATAATTCCTGTCAAGTTGACAGTGAAAGTCAACCATTATACAGCTATGTGTGAGGCCCTCTATGCAACTGTGGCTAATCAAAATGATTCAAATATTGCATATTGGTGGGACAGGAGGAAATCGAAGCATATGCAGTAAAAGAATGGCCTACTGCAGGAATCAATGAGGTGGAGAGGCGTTGACTCCAAAACCTAACATCTAGAAATCATTAATGCAAACTAATTAGTACAGATGAATCATAAACAGTGGGGCTGTCCCTAAAGCTGTTGCCTGCTTGTGGAATATGTTTGCCTTCCAGAGTTGCCTTGTCTAGCCTCAGTAGGAAAGGATATGCCCAGCAATTCAAAGACTTGTTATAGCAGGGTTGGGGGATATGCGGGGTGGGGGAAGTTCTCCATCCTCTCAGAGGAGAAAGGGAGGAAGGGTGGAGGAAGGGATTGTGTGAGGTGGGGAGACAGGAAGAACGGATAGAGTTAGTGTTATAAAGTGAATAAAAATGTTATCTTACGGTTTCTTTTGTTCTGTTACTGTAAAAATTTCATGAACTTGATAGTATATTGGACCACGGTATTCGGAGGAAACCATAACTGTCTCCCTAAGTCATTTGCAATCACATTTGGTTGCAAAATCAACCATCTTTTATTGCTTTGAGATAAAAGCTGTTTTATTCATTGATACATCAACTTGTTTCCCTAAGGCTTACTTGCCTTCTGGAACAGTGGAATGTCATTGACTGTTTTGACATCCCCTCTGTCCTGAGAAAGTATTCTAGGATCTAAATTTCTATTCCTCATACAATAAAAATAAATAATATCTAACTATGAAGAAAAAGAAATCTCTCTCTTTGTCTCTCTATCTCTCTCTTTCCTTTTGAATTTTACTATCATGTTGATAACATGCAGAGGTAATTAAACAATTATCTTGATATCCACTTGCTATTCCTGAAACTATATTTAATTTTTATGGAATTTGAAGGCTTCTGCAGTCAATGTTTGTGGAAGCTGTATTACTCGTGAGGAACCATTAGGCTAGCCACAGCAAGGAAATAGCTTGTTGTTTTCTCTATATCGTTGAATAAAAACACTGTGATGTCTTGAAAATCAATCTACATTTTTCTGTTTCTGAGCATAGCCAAAAAAAGACACTAGAAATATTCCCTTGAAGATCTTATTGTTCTGACTCCATTCATAAGCAGCCAGCTCATGCTGTCTCCCAATCAGTACAACACACTGTAAATAAGTTTAGCAAAATAGACATTGTGCCTCAGGAAACATATGTCCTTAATGAGGCACAACAATTTAAAAAGCCATGTAAACTTAAAAGAAAATGCAAGACTCTGTAGCATTCGGCACCTCCCTCTCTGCATTCCAACAATGCCTCCATTATGCAACACTTTTGTTAGAAACATCCAGATAAGAATTCTCTTTCTAATGTAAGATAATTTCTCCAAGTTGATTGCTGTGTACAGAAAACATGAATGCAATGAGCTCTACGGAGAAATTAGTTCCTTACCAAAACACTCCAAGAACATTTTCAGACAGTAAGAAGTTGATAAAGATGAATATCCATTTAGATGTGAGCTTTCTGTGAATCTTATTTAAAATTGGGTGCACCCTATGTGGGGAGTGATAGATCTCCTCCTTCTGAGCATCACAGTGAGGTTTCAGATGAACAGATGATTTGTTTCTACAAGCTTGTGCAAAACTATCAGGCCACATTTACCATCTTGCTGGATTCCTACTTTGGGAAATGTCAGACCTAAGAGTGAAAGTTTCTATGTAAGGGTACCAACGCGACAGCACATATCCTACCTAGAATGCTTTCCCCCCTCCCATCCCATAAAGAGGTAACCTGCATGTTCTGGAGGAAATGCAAGCAGCTGTGAAGGTGATAGACTCATAGCATCTGTTCCTTAAGCTTCATATGATCCCTGGGCCAGGAGTAAGGCTGGGTAAGTATGTGCTGAATTCTAGAATACATTTGAGATATAATATGCACAGCCATCCATGAAGTATTTACAGGTCATTGCAACACATTTATTGTATTTTACATCTGGCTTAGGTAAACATCCCCCTCTTCATTATAGGTTTACCGACCAAATCAGCTGAACCATGCATTTTAATTGTCTTTGAAAAGCACTGGTGGTATCTAGTATCTGGGGTGAGTGTGTGTGTGTGTGTGTGTGTGTGTGTGTGTGTGTGTGTGTGTGTCTACAGTTGGCAAAAAAAATTGCTTGCCTGAAACCTTTAAGAAATCTCAGGAAAACATGTTTTCTAGAAGCAAAACTCCCTATGTGTACTATGTTGTTCTTTTTATAACTTTTACTCTGTATATTACAGTTGAAACTATTTAAAACACAGATTTATCCAATGGTTAAGTCAGACATGTCAAAATAAATGCATGAGAAGTGTTTAAAAAATAGAATCTATGCTTATATCACAAGATTTGTATAACTAATTTTTTAATGAAATTCTCCATACTCATTTCATCTTTAACATGTCATCTGTAAGTCTGATATAGTTGGTATGTTGAAGCTCAGGCAGAAAGCACGAGTTCACTTTCCTTCATCGGGGATCTGGTATTGTTATTATGTCACAGTCTTGAGGATATGAAACCTTCTGAGTGGTAAACTCACCCTTAATGCCCTTTAGGAGGACCAAATGCTTGTTATTTAAGGCCACTTAGTGTATGATATTTTGTTATGACAAATTAGGACAACCATGCCACAAAAATATCAGAAGCAAATAGGTTTACATCTATTTATTTATGTGAAATGATAACTATGAATTATCTAACTGAACATTAACTTATTTGGCACAAGAACATTTGGTCATGTCCTATGTAGTGAATGTGGTTTCTAGTGAGATTCCTATCATTGCTGCTTTCCATCTGGGAAAGTACAAAAGGAATTATGCAAATATTAATTTAGAGATGTTTCTATTTGACACTGGGTTTGGTGGGTTTAGGGGGTCCTAATATTTCCTGATATTTCTATTATTCCTCAAACACAAAGAATAATAACAAAAGATGTATATTTATCTTCAGTATGATGAGAGAGAGGGAGAGAGAGAGAGAGAAACAGAGACAGAGAGAATATGTATTCACTTTTTTGAAAAGTGAGATTATAGTATTAATACAGATATAACTTGGACAGATCGTTATTACTCCGAATTTCTTACAGTTTTTTAGGAGTATTGTATATATTTTCATCTTCAAGTTCAATGATTGTCTTGAGGGTGTAAAGCAGTCTTGATCTCAGTAGATCTTTGTTTCTGTCTGGGCAAAAGAATCTCCTGCAATTTACTTACATCTAAGTGACTTATTAATAAGTGGTAACCAAACAGTTAAGAAAGGAGGCTACCATGAACATGCTATTGTAACAATGGATGTTGTCCTTTTGGTATTCATGTGACTCTGACATGTGAGATACCCATACTGTACATCAGAGATTATGTTCAAGAGCCTGGTATAGCTGTCCTCTGAGAGTCTCTACCAGAGCCTGACAAATACAGATACAAATGAATCCAGCCAAACATCGGATTGAGCTCAGAGACCCAAATAGAGAAGTTATGGCAAGGACTGAAGGAGCTAAAGGGGTTTGCAACCCCATAGGAAGAACCACAATATCAACCAGCCAGACCTCCCAAAGCTCCCAGAGACTAAACCACTAACCAAAGAGTACACATGGGAGGTCCCATGCTCCAGCTGCATATGTAGCAGATGACTGCCTTTTTGGGTATCAATGGAAGGAGAAGGTTTTGGCTCTGGGAAGATCTGATGACTCAGGGTAGGAGAATATTTAGGGTGCTAAGGCAGGAGTGTGTGGATGGGTGGGAGAGCACCCTCATAGAGGCAGAGGGAAGAGAGGGGATAAGGGGTTTGTGGATGGGAAACTACGAAGGGGGATAACATTTGAAATGTAAATAAATAAAATAACTAATAAGAAATGAAATATTAAAAAAAGAAACGTAGTTCTTAATAATGGATCATGCTTTTTTACTTGAAGACACACACACACACACACACACACACACACACACACACACACCATAAAGAGAGAGAGAGGAGAGAGAAGAGGAGAGAGAGAGAGAGAGAGAGAGAGAGAGAGAGAGAGAGAGAGAGGAGACAGAGACAGAGAGACAGAGAGAGACAGAGAGAGAGACTGTGGCCAGTATATAGCTAATTAACATGAGGTCATATGGAAGAATGGCCAGTCTAGTCTTTGCCATTCTTTTCCTGGTTAGGCCTTTTTGGTTATTGTTTTGGTTATTGTTTTTGTTTATTGGTGAGTCTTGTAATGAATTACATTCATCAGTTTCATGTCTGTATAACTTCCATCAAAACCCTGATTTCAAGGTCAGGTTTGGTAGGAAAGTTTGTGTTGTTTGTGGTCCTCTTCTCTTTTCAGATGGTGGCATGGACACAATTTGGGGAAGCATCTCCTCTGTCTTTTAGAAAAAGTATAGCAAGAACAAAATTTCCAGCTTTTTTCTGTTGATGTGGTACTGTCTGGCAAATACTAGATTCAGTGAGCTCTGTTAGGGTGCTGGTCACAGTTGTATACCCCAATACTCAGACCTCATTCAGTATGTAACTATTATTATCAGTGAGCTGTGTGGTTTAACGATTAGAGAGAGGTTTGTCTTAACACTAATGATTAGTGTTATGTGTTTTATTTTTTCCTAGCAGACACGTATAGGAGGAATTGGAGTATGTTATTAATAGAATAGGGAACACGTGTCAATAATGTCAGAATTTTGAGCTCTGTGTCTTCTGAAAGGAGACTGACATTTGCATATGTGGTTAACAGAAGCCATGTGGAATGTCATGAGTGTCATGTTTACACATACCTGGCACATAAATAACAGTGATTCCTTTTCCCTGGATTTAGCTTGGAAACTTCCTTGGCTAACTGGGCCACTAAGCTATGTACAGAGACCTGTGTGGACTATATATTATCTACTAGACTTAAGATTTGTGATAGGTAGTATGTGGCTACCTCATATCTATCATAGGTGAATGGCTAACTCTAGCACTTCAGTGAGGACTTCAAAATCATTTTCCTTTTTCCATTTTTGGATAGTTTGGGTTCTATTATAGGCGAGGTAAGAACAGTAGTTAGATCCTGTTTGAGTATTTGTAGAACCTTTGTATGAAAAGCCAAACTACTTAGACATTACTCCTTTATGCTTTACCATGAACCATCAAAAAGGCTTAGATATGGCCTAAAGCTGGGTTATATAGATAGGACAGTAATCTGGCATTCCCACATTCCAAGTTACTGTTTTTTTAAATCAGAATGCCTATATCTTAGATCAGTTTGTGTGTGTGTGTGAGAGAGAGAGAGACTAGAGCCACAGCTTTGGAATTAACACAACTATACCTTTTATATTTGTGGCTTGTGAGGAGACTCTAGATCCATAGGAAACAGATCTGTAATACTCAAATGATACATGGGTTAGGGGTTTCTTGATTCAAACAACATATAAGCTGATCAAATGTGTGCTAAAGGAGACCATTGGAAAGGAGCTATATTGGCAGATGAGTAGAGGCTGTCTTAGAAACCACAGAATAGGACAGTTCCAGTTAATCACTGTCTGACCTTTGAATCAAGTCTCAAAAGTAAGCAATAGAGGGATGTACCAGAATACAGAAGAAATATCTTTTTAGTCTAGTGCTATGAGTCAGTAATTCCCAGTGGAAATTTGTTCTAATACAGCGTAGTGGTTTGTTACAAGACAGGACATATAGAAACTTAAGATTTTGCATAAACCAGTATGTTCAGTTGTTTTATTATTGTTTGGTTTGTATGTTTATATGTGTGTTTTAGGAGAGTGACAGAGTTGTAGTAAGCCAATGGTTAAAAATATATAGATGAGAAGTTATGTTTCTCCCTGTGTTTCAAGCTAAGGAGTATTAGAAGAACCTATTAGAAAAGTTGTTTTCTTTAAAAGAAAAAATCTTTATTTCTATTTATTCTTCTGGTCCTCTGGACTTGTTTCCCATCTCCCACCCATACCTGAAACTCTAGAAAATCACAGAGACCTTGGATAGGGGTGCTTCCCAGAAATCAATTTGAGTGATTTAGGCTAAAATGCCCAACAGTGGGGATATAGAAACTGAGGAGACCAACTCTAGTAGTCAGACAGGAGTCCCAGTTGGGGAATAGGGACATGAGTGACCTACAAAAATATGATCCAAAATCTTTCTTGTCTAAAAGAACTGCAGGGGCAAATTGGAGCAGAGACTGAAGGAATGGCTTACCAGTGAACAACCCAACTTGGGATCCATTCTATGGGCAGGCACCAATCCCTGACATTATGTTGTACTTACAGACAGAAGCCTAGTATGCTTGTTCTGTGAGAGGCTATATCAGCAGTTGACTTAAACTAGTGAAGACACTCAAAGCTAAGCCTTGAATAGAGGTTGGGAACTCCTGTAGAATAGTTCAGGCAAGGACAAGGACAGAAGGAACTGATGGGGATGACAACATCACAGGAAGACAAACAATATCTACTAACAAGAACCCCTTAGAACTCCCAGAGACTGAGGCACCAAACAAAGAGCATACATCAACTTGACAAAGGCCCCAAGCATTTATGTAGCAGAGGCTGCCTTGTGTGGCCTCAGTGTGAGAGGATACGTCTAATTGTGTAGAGATGCCCAAGTTTGAAGGGATATTGGGAAAGGTGAGGAATCCTCTAAGATGTAAAGGGAGAGGGAGAATGGGGTAAAAAATTCTTCTAGAGGTGATAGAGGGGAACATGACACTTGGAATATAAATAAATAATTAAATAGTTAAGTTAAAAAGGAAATGGTTTACATACATTGCAAACAGTGGCCATCCAGGGATTAAGATACCACAATTATTAGGAATATATTTTTTTTAACAAATGCAAAACCAGATACAATGAAGCTAATAGAAGAGAAAGTGGGGAAGAGCCTCCAACATATGGGCACAGGGGAAATTTTCCTGAGGAGAGCACCAATGACTTATGCTCTAAGTTCAGCAATCAACATATGGGACCTCATAAATTTCTGTAAGGCAAAGCACCCTATCAATGGGACAAAACACCAACCAATAGATTGGGAAAAGATCTTTACCAATCCTACATCAGATAGAGGGCCAATATTGAATACATAAAAGAACTCAGGAAGTTAGACTTTACAAAAAATGGGGGTATAGAACTAAACAAAGAGTTCTCAACTGAGAAATATCAAATGGCTGAGAAGCACCTAAAGAAAACTTCAACAACCTTACTCCTCAGAGGAATGCAAATCAAAATAACTCTGAGACTCCATTTCACACTAATCAGAATGGCTAATATCAAAAACCCAGGTGACATCAGATGCTGGCAGGGATGTGGAGAAAGGGGTATACTCCTCCATTGTTATTAGAATTGCAAGCAGGTACAGACACTCAGGAAATCAGTCTGGTGGCTCCTCAGAAAATGAGACATAGTACTACCTGAGGACCCAGCTATATCACTCCTGGGCATATACTCAAAAGATGCTCCAACATATAACAAGGACAAATGCTCCACTGTGCTCATAGCAGCCTTGTTTATAATAGCCAGAAGCTGGAAAGAACCCAGATGCCCTTCAACAGAGAAATGGATACAGAAAATGTGGAACATTTACACAATGGAGTACTACTCAGCTATCAAAAACAATGACTTCACGAAATTTATAGGCAAATGGATGGAACTAGAAAATATCATCCTGAGTGAGGTAATCCGATTGCAAGAGAACACACATGGTATATACATTTACTGATAAGCAGATATTAGCCACAAAACTCAGAATAACAAGATATAATTCACAAACCACATGAAACTCAACAAGAAGGAAGTCCAAAGTGTGGATGCTTTAGATCTTCTTAGAAGGCGAAACAAAAATACTCACAGGAGAAAATATGGAGACAAAGGTAGAGCAGAGTCTGAAGGAAAGTCTATCTAGAGACTATCCCACCTGGGGGATATTTCCCATATATAGACACCAAACCGAAACAATATTGTAGATGCCAACAGGTGAATGCTAACAGGATCCTGATATAGCTGTCTTCTGAGGAACTCTGTCAGAGCCTGACAAATACAGATGTGGATGCTCTCAGCCAACTACTGAACTGAGAAATGAGTCCCCAGTGGAGGAGGTAGAGAAAGGACTAAAGTAGCTGAAGGGGTTTGCAACCCCATAAGAAGAACAATAATATCCACCAACCAGACACTCAAGATCTTCCAGGGACTAAGCCACTATTCCAAGAGAACACAGAGATGGACCTATGCCTCCATCCACATATGTAGCAGAGGATGGCCTTGTGGGGAATCAATGGGAGGAGAGGCTCTTGGTCCTGTCAAGGCTGGATGCACCAGTAGAGGGGAATGTCAGGGTAGGGAGATAGGAGGATTGGGTGGATGGGTGAAGGGGCACCTTTAAAGAAGCAAGGGGTAGGAGGATGGGATGGGGGTTTCTGGAGGGAAAATCGGGAAAGGGGATAACATTTAAAATGTAAATAAAAACATATCCAATAAGAAAAATAGGTAGAGAACTAAACAAAGAATTCTCAATTGAGGAACATCAAATGTCTGAAACGCAGCTAAAGAAATGTTCAACATCCTTAGTCATCAGAGAAATGCAAATTAAAACAAACCTGAGATGCCACTTCACATCAGTCAGAATGGCTAAGATCGGAGGCACAGGTGACAGAAGATACTAGCAAGTATGAGGAGAAAGAGGAACACTCCTCTATTGTTGGTGGGATTTCAAGCTAGTAGAACCACTCTGGAAATCAGTCTGGTGTTTTGTCAGAAATTGGACATAGTACTACCTGAGGACCCAGCTATACCACTGCTGGGCATATACCCAAAAGATGTTCCAACATATAACAAAGACACATGCTCCACTATGTTCATAGCAGCCTTATTTATAATAACCAAAAAGCTGGGAACAACCCAGATGTCCTTAAACAGAGGAATGGGCACAGAAATTGTGGTACTTTTACGCAATGGAGTAGTACTCAGCTATTAAAAACAATGACTTCATGAAATTCTTAGGCAAATGGATGGAATTTAGAAAATATCATCTTGAGTGTGATAACCCATCCACAAAGAATATACATGGTATGCACTCACTGACAAGTGGATATTAGCCCAAAAGCCAGCAATAACCAATATCCAATTCACAGACCATATAAAGCTCACGATGAAGGAAGACCAAAGCATGGATGCTTTAGATCTTCTTGGAAGAGGAAACAGAATACTCTAGGGAGGAAATATGGACACAAAACATGAAACAGAGACTGAAGGAAAGGTCATCCAGAGAATGCCCAACCTGGTTTTCTATCCTTTATATAGACAACAAACCCAGGTACTATTGCAGATCCCAAGAAGTGCTTGTTGACAGGACCTAGATATAGCTGTCTCCTGATAGGCTAGGCTATAGTATGACAAATATAGGGGCAATGTTCATAGCCAACCTTTGGACTGAGCATGCGGTCCGCAATGGAGGAGTTAGCGAGAGGACTGAAAGAGCTGAAAGGGTTTGCAACATATAGGAAAATAACCTTCATCATCCAGCCAGACTCCCCAGAGCTCCCAGGGACCAAACCATCAACCAAAGAGTCTCCAGCTGAATATGTAGCAGAGGATGGCCTTGATGGATATCAATGGAAGGAAAGGCCCTTGTTCCTGGGAAGGCTAGATGCCCCTGTATAGAGAAATGCCATGGTGGGTAGGCATGAATGGGTTGGGGATCAACCTCATAGCAGCAGGGGGAGTGAAGATGGGATCTAGGGTTTTCAGAGGGGAAAATGGTAAAGGGGATACATTCCAAATGTAAATAAATAAAATATTCAACAAAAGAAAAGAAGAGAAACAGACCAAAATGTAGAGATGTACGCCTAGAGTTCTACATTAATGGATTATTGAATATGGATGGTTAAGTTGTGTAGTGGGAATATTGAGCCAGTACTTTGAACAGAACATTGTTTTGAAAAGATTTTTTTTCATAGCTGTGGATTTGCACATCTACATAATAGTATAAATGAATGGCTAAAGAGGTGTTTTTCTAAGAATCTGACCAGAAGGTGTGGTGACCTGCTTTAGATCACATGTTAATAGCAGTGGGGGGACGGAGGACTGAAAGGTGGATTTAGTGAAGTCAATTAAAGCAGACTAAGTGGCCTCGTGTTGATTAAGAAATTAATTATAGTTGTCGTTACATCAAGAGTTTTCCCATACTTTTGGACAATATAGCACTGTATATAGTCTCAAGGCCATACCTATCTAGCTGGTTGAAGTTTTGTTTTATTAAAAACATGACTATCTATGAATTTCATAAAGTCGTTGTTTTTTATAGCTGAGTAATATTCCATTGTGTAGATGTACCACATTTTCTGTATCCATTCCTGTGTTGAAGGGCATCTGGGTTCTTTCCAGCTTCTGGCAATTATAAATTCGTAGGCAAATGGTTGGAACTGGAAAACATCCTGAGTGAGCTAACCCAATCACAGAAAGACATACATGGTATGCACTCATTGATAAGTGGCTATTAGCCCAAATGCTTTAATTACCCTAGATGCCGAGAACAAATGAAACTCAAGACGGATGATCAAAATGTGAATGCTTCACTCCTTCTTTAAAAGGGGAACAAGAATACCCTTGGCAGGGAAGAGAGAGGCAAAGATTAAAACAGAGACTGAAGGAACACCCATTCAGAGCCTGCCCCACATGTGGCCCATACATATACAGCCACCCAATTAGACAAGATGGATGAAGCAAAGAAGTGCAGACCGACAGGAGCCGGATGTAGATCGCTCCTGAGAGACACAGCCAGAATACAGCAAATACAGAGGCGAATGCCAGCAGCAAACCACTGAACTGAGAATAGGACCCCTGTTGAAGGAATTAGAGAAAGAACTGGAAGAGCTTGAAGGGGCTCGAGACCCCATATGTACAACAATGCCAAGCAACCAGAGCTTCCAGGGACTAAGCCACTACCTAAAGACTATGCATGGACTGACCCTGGACTCTGACCTCATAGGTAGCAATGAATATCCTAGTAAGAGCACCAGTGGAAGGGGAAGCCCTGGGTCCTGCTAAGACTGAACCCCCAGTGAACTAGACTGTTGGGGGGAGGGCGGCAATGGGGGGAGGTTTGGGAGGGGAACACCCCTAAGAAGGGGAGGGGGGAAGGGGATGTTTGCCCGGATACCAGAAAAGGGAATAACACTCGAAATGTATATAAGAAATACTCAAGTTAATAAAAAAAAAAAGAAAAAGAAAAGAAAAGAACCTATTGGGTGAAACTCAAAGAATAAGAAACTTTAAAAAAAAAAAAAACAAAAAAAAACATGACTATCTTTTCCCCACTGGTCGTAGCATTCATGGGCCTTTTTTACTGATATCAGTCTATCTTTTGAGAAGGAGAAGCAAAATCACTTTTAAATGCCTTTGCATTTGCAAAGTTGACATAGGACATATGTTGGGCTTTGAGAGTTTGACAGCATCCATTCAATTATCTTGGCTGGTTGCACTGATAGCAGCTTTCTGAGGCCCCTTTATGGCAGGTAAGAAGACATTGATTGATTTTGGCCTCTCCATAAGGGATAGAGGGTTCATATAGGGAGAATTAGGGTATGTCATGTCAAGAAGTACCCAAAGATTCCTTGGAATGCACACGGGGCCAGTTATAAAAGCTGCCATGAATTAAATTTCTCACTCGCCACATTTATTTACTTCTCATTACTATTTGGTTTCAAGGCTTCCTCCTAGTTATTGAACAACTCAAAAGCTATATCTAGAAAAGTGGGAGCATGGCTTTGTGAACAAAACTCTACCATTTGAAATTTTTGCATTTTTAATTTTTCATGAAATATCAACAAAGAGATAATAGATGCTTCTATGACAGGGGTTCTCAACCTGTTGATCTTGATACCCTTAAGGACATAAAGTATACATCCTTTATATCTGCTATTTATAGTAGGATTTATAATAGTAGCAAAATTACATTTATGATATAGTAACAACATAATTCTATTGTTTGTGGTAGTCACCACAACCTGAGAAACTGCCTTAAATGGTCACAACGTTAGGAAGGTTGAGAACCACAGCTGTATGAGACTGTTTGGATCTAGGTTGGTATATGTATGTACATCTTCAGAGAGTCTCAAATGTAATAAGAATATATTTTCAGTAAGACCTCAGGAAGGTTCTCAAGGATTGAGTAATCAAATATTGTTATCACTTTCCTCTTGATGCCTTCTATTAAATGTATAAATGTATAATTACTGAATCTCTGTCCAGATGCTTATATTGAATTGTCCCTGAGGGTTGGCTTTGGGGATTGTATTTTTCAAAGAAGGAGGGGGTGATCTTCACTTGGATTTAAAACACGGGTCTTTTCAGTCTACTACTAAGCCAATGATCAAGTTGAATCTTTGTCTCATAATACAGTAGGTAGTTAAAATAATATAGAGAACCTAACAAGGTGATCAAGGGAGAAGGTAAAAAGCTCTTTTAAATAAAGTTGGAATGGTATTAGTTAGAAGTGTTTTGCTTGACTTGTACATGGGCAGGTTCACACATGAGGAGTGGAAAATGGACATTGAGAATATTTCTATTGTCTTTCCACAGAATTATAATAGAACTCCTGTGGTATATGGAAGTGTCTATTTTGAAAATGAATTCTGTGAACAGATAAGTGAAAGTGAGAAAGTGTAAGGGCTTTCCTACAAAAATGGGAGAGCTTGAAAGCACGCAGGGAAATGCAGATGAAGGATAGCCAGCAAAAGAAGGTGAGACAAAAGGTCATTCTTGGTGTTCTGACCTTCTGAAGAGCTGGACAAACAAAATGCAGAGTTTGTTGTTTTGGATCCTTAAGAAACACTAAAGTGTCAAGTATCATCTATGGGAAATTACTAAACTAGTGTGCCCGTTCAAGACCTAAGTGTTCTTTCACAGGGGACATTTTTTACCTAGAAGATATTAGCTCTATTGAGCAAATTGTCTGCATAGCACTTCAATTTACTCAAATCACCCCTCTAATCCTCTGAAGTAATTGTACAATGAAGAGATTATTTTTTTCTCTTTGTCATTGGTTAATCTTGACGATACACAATATCACTTCCACATCTGCTTCTGTTCAGCAATAATGCAAATCCATAATGTTTTAAGGAAGTGAGCCTACACTACTTTATTAGTAGTATACATAAATTATATAATAATTTTATTTTTTATTATTAACTAATCTCACATTAATGAATCTATATATTAACTAACTTGACTTAACTTCCACCTGTGAAAAGAAGATGATACAGTTTCCAGTTTCTGGAGTTTAAACCTAGGACATTTATCTTTCCAGGTCTCCAGAAAGAATTTATCAAATATATTAATTTCTGACCCTTTAGGTGTCTTTTTATTTTCATATTATCTGAAGTCTTCTTTCTCAAGGAGTTGGAACATTACAAGTACAATGAAAAAACTAGAAATTCATGATCACAAAAGCCAAACTCAGTTATTGGTATCATGCTTTCTTTCAATTATTTTAAATTCGCTGTATTCCTTACCTATCATGTATGTATTTAATTTCTTTTCTTTTATGGGAAGTGTGGACAACACTTTTTAATTTTTAAAAGTTTTATTTATTTGTAATATACCCTGTTCATGGTGTTCCCTCCCTCTATTCCTCCCTGTTTCTTCCCATCTCCCCTTCCCTCTGATCTACTCTCTTCCTGCTCAACCTTTATATTTTTGGGATCTTTTAATAGAGTTTCTAATGTTGCTGTGAGCCTCCAACTATAGAAATATCTGTTTACTAGTTCATAAATGAATTTTGCTATTGTTACAAATTGTAAGGCAAATATCCATGTTTTCCCAAGGTCTAAGATGACTGCTGTAACAGGGTCATTTCAACCCGAAAAGAGATATTTGTCCATAAGTTGAGAACCACTTTTAGAATCTAAGAGATAACAACCAACCATGAAACCAAAAAAATATAATATAATAAGATAAAATAAAAATATATCAAAATTGTACACAGCAACCAAAAAAGAGGAATAGTGTCTCAAACGGAGACACAAGAGTCAAAGACCCACTTGTTTGCACGGTTAGGAATTCCATAGAAAATATTAAGCTAAAATCTATAGTATACACAAAGAGTATGTGGTGTAGACCCATGTAGACCCTGTGCTTGATGCATTACTCCCTGTGAGCTCATATGTCCCTTGCTTAGTTGATTCCTAGGACCTTGTTCTCTTCCTGTTCTTTGCCTTCTCTAGGCCTTACATTGTTTCTCTCTCCTCTTCCAAAGATTATTGTGAGTTCTGAGAAGAATTTGATGGAGAACTCCCATTTAGCTTCTTTCTATTAATGTCCAGTTGTGGATCTTTGCATATGTTCCTATCTGCTGAGAAGATTCCTCTCCAGGGATGCCTAGATGAGGCACTGATCTATGACTTTAGCAGAGTATTATTAGGAGTCATTTTATTGATAATTAAAAAAAATAATTCCAATGTGTTTAGCTTTACCAAAGGTCTCTGGGCTATCTAGTGTTTGGTTCTTGATTTTTCCAGGCAGTATCAGGTATGCGTGTCTTCTTGGATTTTGGTCAAATTAGACACTTTCTGTTTAGGTTTTGGTGTAATACCTTTCCATTTGCTACAGAATGATTTATAGAAAAACATTTTCACGGATTTTATGATGCAAACTTTCACATGGGAATCATCATTTAATTACCTGTATCAGTAATTTTAAATGTTTAAATGTTTCTAACATTTTATTATAAATAGTAACATAACAAATGTGTCAGCCCATGAAATACTTTGTTCATTTTAGATGTTTTGAAGATATATGTTTATTTGTATTATCAAAACGATCTAAAAAGAAACCATTGTGTTAATTCTTCATTCTGTCTCCTTCTTGCAGTAATTCATTTCACTAGTTCTTCCTGCCATTGGAATCTGTTGGGAAAAGCACATGAATATACACCCCCTCTGAAAAAAATTCAAACATTAAAATATTAACTGAATTATTAAACCAGAACATTGCTCATTTTGAACTCTATCTCTTTTGATTACCTCTGGATATGAACAAAATTAAAAAGGAAATTAGAGGGAAGACTAACAATAGTAAAGCCAAGAGGAAAAAATATAATAAGTAAAGCATGGGATAGAAATTAATTTATTTACAATAATCTTGCATTCCACAGGCATCCAAAGGTGTAAATGGAAGGAAGGCTCAAAGTCTTTACTATGGCAGTAATACATTGCATACCTCCTTAACTCAATGACATAGTTTTACCTCCAAAGTCATGGCTAAAATTGTGCTTTGAAATCAGATATCATAGGTCAAGACCTTTTTCTACATGAGCATTGTTTAGACATTAAGTAATATATTTTCTTATCATACCTTGTAGAAACCAAGTGTTGTGTTTGATAGGTATTCCATAAGCTTTTCCCTTTCCTCTTTCCACTATCCTATTCATCATTTTCATATATTTTAAAACTGCTCTTTTCCAGAAGACATCTGAGTATTACAAACTAGTAAAGATTTAAGTAATTTGCTTACTAACATCAGCATTCAATTCTTAGATTATTCTCTAAAAAAGTAAATCAGTTTGTGTTTTCAAGCTTAAAAATTCTAAATAAAATATTTTAATGGTAACTGGATATCATCAAATGTGTACTGAGATGTTTTAAGTTTACCAAAGCAGTTTTCTGTCTTTATCAAACTTATGTTCTTTATTAAGCACTGTACTTAGAGCCAAGTGTGGCCCGGGAAACTATAAAGAATAGAATCACAAGATAGAGACTGAATTCCTAACCAATGATCTGTGAATGCTGACATTCACATCCACAATCTCTCAAATTCTCCTTTCTTCAGAAATATAGTAGACATCAAAACATATGAGATTAATATCATTCTGCTCAATGACTATCATCCATGGATGAAACCATCATATCAAAACAGAAAATTATTTATTTTTCAGGATTTCTCTTGAATATTGAATCTCTTTATTTTTCAGGCATTTTCAGGATAATCTCTTGAATATTAAGAATCGTATCATTCTATTATATTGCATTAGATTTTCTTATCATCATTTTGATAAAGAAATATATGACAACAGAAGTTTAAAAGAGGATAGTATGGTGGCTCAGTGGCTCAGTCTATGATGGCAAATACATATAGTGGTACCTTGTTTGAATGGTAACAGATAAAATCAGAGACTGACCCAGAACCATGGATAAGTATTTGTAGTATTAATTATTAAATCCAAGCACGAGGTTTGCTACTTACTTCAATGGTCTAGGTTCCCAAATGAAAGATGCACACAGCCTTTATATTCCAGTACGCCTGTATAAAGTAGATAGTAGCAAGGCAACTCCTAGCATCAGTGCAGCTAGAATCTACCTCCAGTCCAAAATTATAAATTACTACTTCCAAATTTCTTTTTTTATTTTGTCATATAGAGTTTTATTACATATATAATGTGCTAATAACATTATTGTATATTTCTACTTATTCCTTTATCTGTGTGACATCTTTTTTTGGTGCATATAATAGATATTTTATCTATTTTTTAAAAATGTTTCATTAGATATATTTCTTTACTTACATTTCAAATGTTATTCCCATTCCCGGTTTCTTGTCCATAAGCCCCTATCACCTCCCTGCCTCCCCAATATGGGTATTCCCCCCCATACATCTCACTTACTGCCCCACATATTCCTGCACTGGGGGTCCAACCTTGGCAGGATTAAAGTTTCCCCTTCCACAGGTGCCCCAACAAGGCTATTCTCTGCTACATATGTAGTTGGAGCCTTGAGTCTTTCAGTAGTGGTTTACTCCCTGGAAGCTCTAATTGGTTGGCATTGTTGTTCTTATGGGTTTGCAAGCTCTTTCAACTCTTTCAATACTTCCTGTAATTCCCCCATGGGGGTTCTGTTCTCAGTTCAGTGATTTGCTGCTAGCATTGACCTCTGTATTGGACATGCTTTGGATGTGTTTCTCAGGAGAGATCTATGTCCGATCCCTTTTTAGCATGCAATTTTCAGCTTCATCAACCTTATCTAGTTTTGGTGACTGTATATGCGCATACCAAGTGCGTTTTTCTGTGACTGAGTTATGTCACTCGGGATGATATTTTCTAGTTCCCACCATTTGCCTATGAATTTCATGAATTGATTGTTTTTGATAGCTGAGTAGTACTCCATTGTATAGATGTATCATATTTTTGAATCCATTCCTCTGTTGAAGGGCATTCTGGGTTCTTTCCAGCTTCTGGCTATTATAAATAAGGCTGCTATGAACATAATGGAACATGTGTCTTTGTTGTATATTGGGCCAACTTTTGGGTATATGCCCAGGAGAGGTATAGCTGGGTCCTCAGGTAGTGTAATGTATAATTTTCTGAGGAACCTCCAGACTGATTTCAAAAGTGGTTATACCAGTTTGAAATCCCACCAACAATGGAGGAGTGTTCCTCTTTCTCCACATCCTCTCCAGCATCTGACATCACCTGAGTTTTTTATCTTAGTCATTCTGATTGGTGTGAGGTGGCATCTCAGGGTTGTTTTGATTTGTGTTTCCCTGACGAATAAGGATGTTGAACATTTCTTTAGGTGTTTCTCAGCTATTCGGCATTCCTCAGCTGTGAATTCTTTGTTTAGCTCTGAACTCCATTTTTTATTTATTTATTTATTTTTATTAACTTGAGTATTTCTTATATACATTTCGAGTGTTATTCCCTTTCCCGGTTTCCAGACAAACATCCTCCTCCCCCCTCCCCTTCCGTACGGGTGTTCCCCTCCCAACCCTCCCCCCATTGCCGCCCTCCCCCCAACAGTCTAGTTCACTGGGGGTTCAGTCTTAGCAGGACCCAGGGCTTCCCCTTCCACTGGTGCTCTTACTAGGATATTCATGGCTACCTATGAGGTCAGAGTCCAGGGTCAGTCCATGTATAGTCTTTAGGTAGTGGCTTAGTCCCTGGAAGCTCTGGTTGCTTGGCATTGTTGTACATATGGGGTCTCGAGCCCCTTCAAGCTCTTCCAGTTCTTTCTCTGATTCCTTCAACGGGAGTCCTATTCTCAGTTCAGTGGTTTGCTGCTGGCATTCGCCTCTGTATTTGCTGTATTCTGGCTGTGTCTCTCAGGAGCGATCTACATCCGGCTCCTGTCGGTCTGCACTTCTTTGCTTCATCCATCTTGTCTAATTGGGTGGCTGTATATGTATGGGCCACATGTGGGGCAGGCTCTGAATGGGTGTTCCTTCAGTCTCTGTTTTAATCTTTGCCTCTCTCTTCCCTGCCAAGGGTATTCTTGTTCCCCTATTAAAGAAGGAGTGAAGCATTCACATTTTGATCATCCGTCTTGAGTTTCATTTGTTCTAGGCATCTAGGGTAATTCAAGCTAGTGGGCTAATAGCCACTTATCAATGAGTGCATACCATGTATGTCTTTCTGTGATTGGGTTTGCTCACTGAGGATGATATATTCCAGTTCCAAACATTTGCCCACGAATTTCATAAAGTCATTGTTTTTGATAGCTGAGTAATATTCCATTGTGTAGATGTACCACATTTTCTGTATCCATTCCTCTGTTGAAGGGCATCTGGGTTCTTTCCAGCTTCTGGCTATTATAAATAAGGCTGCAATGAACATAGTGGAGCATGTGTCTTTTTTATATGTTGGGGCATCTTTTGGGTATATGCCCAAGAGAGGTATAGCTGGATCCTCAGGCAGATCAATGTCCAATTTTCTGAGGATCCTTCAGACTGATTTCCAGAATGGTTGTACCAGTCTGCAACCCCACCAACAATGGAGGAGTGTTCCTCTTTCTCCGCATCCTTGCCAGCATTTGCTGTCACCTGAGTTTTTGATCTTAGCCATTCTCACTGGTGTGAGGTGAAATCTCAGGGTTGTTTTGATTTGCATTTCCTTTATGACTAAAGATGTTGAACATTTCTTTAGGTGTGTCTCAGCCATTCGGCATTCCTCAGCTGTGAATTCTTTGTTTAGCTCTGAACCCCATTTTTTAATAGGGTTATTTGTCTCCCTGAGGTCTGACTTTTTCAGTTCTTTGTATATTTTGGATATAAGGCCTCTATCTGTGGTAGGATTGGTAAAGATCTTTTCCCAATCTGTTGGTTGCCATTTTGTCCTAACCACAGTGTCCTTTGCCTTACAGAAACTTTGCAGTTTTATGAGATCCCATTTGTCGATTCTTGATCTTAGAGCATAAGCCATTGGTATTTTGTTCAGGAAATTTTTTCCAGTGCCCATGTGTTCCAGATGCTTCCCTAGTTTTTCTTCTATTAGTTTGAGTGTGTCTGGTTTGATGTGGAGGTCCTTGATCCACTTAGACTTAAGCTTTGTACAGAGTGATAAGCATGGATCGATCTGCATTCTTCTACAGGTTGACCTCCAGTTGAACCAGCACCATTTGCTGAAATTGCTATTTTTGTTCCATTGGATGGTTGTGGCTCCTTTGTCAAAAATCAAGTGACCATAGGTGTGTGGGTTCAATTCTGGGTCTTCAATTCTATTCCATTGGTCTATCTGTCTGTCTCTGTACCAATACCATGCAGTTTTTATCACTATTGCTCTGTAATACTGCTTGAGTTCAGGGATAGTGATTCCCCCTGAAGTCCTTTTATTGTTGAGGATAGTTTTAGCTATCCTGGGTTTTTTGTTATTCCAGATGAATTTGCCAATTGTTCTGTCTAACTCTTTGAAGAATTGGATTGGTATTTTGATGGGGATTGCGTTGAATCTGTAGATTGCTTTTGGTAAAATGGCCATTTTTACTATATTAATCCTGCCAATCCATGAGCATGGGAGAACTTTCCATCTTCTGAGGTCTTCTTCAATTTCTTTCTTCAGTGTCTTGACGTTCTTATTGTACAAATCTTTTACTTGCTTGGTTAAAGTCACACCGAGGTACTATATATTATTTGGGTCTATTATGAAGGGTGTTGTTTCCCTAATTTCTTCCTCGGCTTGTTTCTCTTTTGTGTAGAGGAAGGCTACTGATTTATTCGAGTTAATTTTATACCCAGCCACTTTGCTGAAGTTGATTATCAGCTTTAGTAGTTCTCTGGTGGAACTTTTCGATCACTTAAATAAACTATCATATCATCTGCAAATAGTGATATTTTGACTTCTTCTTTTCCGATCTGTATCCCCTTGACCTCCTTTTGTTGTCTGATTGCTCTGGCTAGAACTTCAAGAACTATATTGAATAAATAGGGAGAAAGTGGGCAGCCTTGTGTAGTCCCTGATTTTAGTGGGATTGCTTCAAGTTTCTCTCCATTTAGTTTAATGTTAGCAACTGGTTTGCTGTATATGGCTTTTACTATGTTTAGGTATGGGCCTTGAATTCCTATTCTTTCCAGGACTTTTATCATGAAGGGGTTTGAATTTTGTCAAATGCTTTCTCAACATCTAATGAAATGATCATGTGGTTTTGTTCTTTCAGTTTGTTTATATAATGGATCATGTTGATGGTTTTCCATAAATTAAACCATCCCTGCATGCCTGGGATGAAGGGTACTTAATCATGGTGGATTATTGTTTTGATGTGCTCTTGGATTCGGTTTGCCAGACTTTATTGAGTATTTTTGCGTCGATATTCATAAGGGAAATTGGTCTGAAGTTCTCTTTCTTTGATTGGTCTTTGTGTGGTTTAGGTATAAGAGTAATTGTGGCTTCATAGAAGGAATTCGGTGGTGCTCCATCTGTTTCAATTTTGTGGAATAGTTTGGATAATATTGGTAAGAGGTCTTCAATGAAGGTCTGATAGAATTCTGCAATAATCCCATTTGGACCTGGGCTCTTTTTGGTTGGGAGACCTTTAATGACTGCTTCTATTTCCTTAGGAGTTATGGGGTTGTTTAACTGGTTTATCTGTTCGTGATTCAACTTTGGTACCTGGTATCTGTCCAGGAAATTGTCCATTTCCTGCAGATTTTCAAGATTTGTTGAATATAGGCTTTTGTAGTAAGATCTGATGATTTTTTGAATTTCCTCTGAATCTGTAGTTATGTCTCCCTTTTCATTTCTGATTTTGTTAATTTGGACACACTCTTTGTGTCCTCTCGTTAGTCTGGCTATGGGTTTATCTATCTTGTTGATTTTCTCAAAGAACCAACTTTTGGTTCTGTTGATTCTTTCTATGGTCCTTTTTGTTTCTACTTGGTTGATTTCAGCTCTGAGTTTGATTATTTCCTGCCTTCTACTTTTCCTGGGTGTGTTTGCTTCTTTTTGTTCTAGAGATTTTAGGTGTGCTGTCAAGCTGCTGACATATGTTCTTTCCTGTTTCTTTCTGCAGGCACTCAGCACTATGAGTTTTCCTCTTAGCACAGCTTTCATTGTGTCCCATAAGTTTGGGTATGTTGTACCTTCATTTTCATTAAATTCTAAAAAGTTTTTAATTTCTTTCTTTATTTCTTCCTTGACCAGGTTATCATTGAGTAGAGCATTGTTCAATTTCCACGTATATGTGGGGATTCTTCCCTTATTTTTATTGAAGACCAGTTTTAGGCCGTGGTGGTCTGATAACACGCATGGGATTATTTCTATCTTTCTGTACCTGTTGAGGCCCTTTTTTTGACCAATTATATGGTCAATTTTGGAGAAAGTACCAAGAGGAGCTGAGAAGAATGTATATCCTTTTGCTTTAGGATAGAATGTTGTATAAATATCTGTTAAGTCCATTTGGCTCATGACTTCTCTTAGTCTGTCTACGTCTCTGTTTAATTTCTGTTTCCATGATCTGTCCATTGATGAGAGTGGGGTGTTGAAATCTTCTACTATTATTGTGTGAGGTGCAATGTGTGTTTTGAGCTTTAGTAAGGTTTCTTTTACGTATGTAGGTGCCCTTGTATTTGGGGCATAGATATTAAGGATTGAGAGTTCATCTTGGTGGATTTTTCCTTTGATGAATATGAAGTGTCCTTCCTTATTTTTTGATGACTTTTAGTTGAAAATTGATTTTATTTGATATTAGAATGGCTACTCCAGCTTGCTACTTCCGATCATTTGCTTGGAAAGTTGTTTTCCAGCCTTTCACTCTGAGGTAGTGTCTGTCTTTGTCTCTGAGGTGTGTTTCCTGTAGGCAGCAGAATGCAGGGTCCTCGTTGCATATCCAGTTTGTTAATCTATATCTTTTTATTGGGGAGTTGAGGCCATTGATGTTGAGAGATATTAAGGAATAGTGATTATTGCTTCCTGTTATATTCATATTTGGATATGAAGTTATGTTTGTGTGCTTTTCTTCTCTTTGTTTTGTTGCCAAGACGATTAGTTTCTTGCTTCTTCTAGGGTATAGCTTGCCTCCTTATGTTGGGCTTTACCCTTTATTATCCTTTGTAGTGCTGGATTTGTAGAAAGATATTGTGTAAATTTGGTTTTGTCATGGAATATCTTGGTTTCTTTATCTATGTTAATTGAGAGTTTTGCAGGATACAGTAACCTGGGCTGGTATTTGTGTTCTCTTATGGTCTGTATGACATCTGTCCAGGATCTTCTGGCCTTCATAGTTTCTGGCGAAAAGTCTGGTGTGATTCTGATAGGTCTGCCTTTATATGTTACTTGACCTTTTTCCCTTACTGCTTTTAATATTCTTTCTTTATTTTGTGCATTTGCTGTTTTGACTATTATGTGACGGGAGGTGTTTCTTTTCTGGTCCAATCTCTTTGGAGTTCTGTAGGCTTCTTGTATGTCTCTGGGTATCTCTTTTTTTAGGTTAGGGAAGTTTTCTTCTATGATTTTGTTGAAGATATTTACTGGTCCTTTGAGCTGGGAGTCTTCACTCTCTTCTATACCTATTATCCTTAGGTTTGATCTTCTCATTGAGTCCTGCATTTCCTGTATGTTTTGGACCAGTAGCTTTTTCCACTTTACATTATCTTTGACAGTTGAGTCAATGATTTCTATGGAATCTTCTGCTCCTGATATTCTCTCTTCCATCTCTTGTATTCTGTTGGTGAAGCTCGTATCTACAGCTCATTGTCTCTTCTTTTGGTTTTCTATATCCAGGGTTGTTTCCATGTGTTCTTTTTTGATTGCTTCTATTTCCATTTTTAATTCCTTCAAATGTTTGATTGTGTTTTCTTGGAATTCTTTCAGGGATTTTTGCGACTCCTCTCTATGGGCTTCTACTTGTTTATTTATGATTTCCTGGATTTCTTTCAGGGATTTTTGTGACTCCTCTCTATGGGCTTCTCTTGTTTATATGATTTCCTGGAATTCTTTCAGGGATTTTTGCGATTCCTCTCTGTAGGCTTCTACTTGTTCTCTAAGGGAGTTCTTCACGTCTTTCTTGAAGTCCTCCAGCATCATGATCAAATATGATTTTGAAACTAGATCTTGCTTTTCTGGTGTGTTTGGATATTCCTTGTTTGTTTTGATGGGAGAATTGGGCTCCGATGGTGCCATGTAGTCTTGGTTTCTGTTACTTGGGTTCCTGCGCTTGCCTCTCATCTTCAGATTATCTCTAGTGTTACTTTGTTCTGCTATTTCTGACAGTGGCTAGACTGTCCTATAAGCCTGTGTGTCAGGAGTGCAGTTGACCTGTTTTCCTGTTTTCTTTCAGCCAGTTATGGGGACAGAGTGTTCTGCTTTCAGGCGTGTAGTTTTTCCTCACTACAAGTCTTCAGCTGTTCCTGTGGGCCTGTGTCTTGAGTTCACCAGGCAGGTCACTTGCTGCAGAAAAGTTGGTCTTACCTGTGGTTCCGAGGCTCAAGTTCGCTCGCGGAGTGATGCCCTCGAGCTCTCTGCGGCGGCAGCAACCTGGAAGATGAGCTTCAGTGCACCAGGTTTCCAGATGGTGTTTCGTGTTTTCCTCTGGCGTCCGATATGTGTGCAGAGTGCAGTCTCTTCTTTTTTCCGAGGTGTGTCTGCCTCTCTGAAGGTTTAGCTCTCCCTCCCATGGGATTTGGGTGCAGAGAACTGTTTATCTGGTCTGTTCCTTCAGGTTCCGGCAGTGTCTCAGGCGCAGGGGTCCTGCTGCCCCTGGGCCCTCCTCTGCGGGAACCCAGAGGCCTTATACAGTTTCTTCTTGGGCCAGGGATGTGGGCAGGGTGGGCAGTGTTGGTGGTCTCTTCCGCTCTGCAGCCTCACTAGTGCCCACCTGACCAGGTGGTGAGGTCTCTCTCCCATGGGGTCTGGGAGCAGAGAGCTGCTGCGGGCTGGGATCCGCGGGTGTGGGACTCCCGGTAAACACAGGAAGTGCCGGGTCCTAGAGGAATTCTGCCTCTGTGTGTCCGGAGTTCACCAGGCAGATCTCTTGCAGCAGAAAAGTTGGTCTTACATGTGGTCCCGAGGCTCAAGTTTGCTTGTGGGGTGCTGCCCACGAGCTCTCCGTGGCGGCAGCAACCAGGAAGCTGAACTCCATTTTTTAATAGGGTTGTTTGTCTCCCTGCAGTCTAACTTCTTGAGTTCTTTACATATTTTGGATATAAGCCCTCTATCAGTTGTAGGATTGGTAAAGATCTTTCCCCAATGTGTTGGTTGCCATTTTGTCCTAACAACAGTGTCCTTTGCCTTACAGAAGTTTGCAGTTCTATGAGGTCCCATTTGTTGATTCATGATCTTAGAGCATAAGTCATTGGTGTTTTGTTCAGGAAATTTTCCCCAGTGCCCATGTGTTTGAGACTCTTCCCCACTTTTTCTTCTATTAGTTTGAGTGTATCTGGTTCGATTTGGAGTTCTTGATCCACTTGGACTTATTATGCTTTGTACATGGTGATAAGAATGGATCGATTTGCATTCTTCTACATGCTGACCTTCAGTTGAACCAGCACCATTTGGTGAAAATGCCATCTTTCTTCCATTAGATGGTTTTAGCTCCTTTGTCAAAGATCAAGTGACTATAGGTGTGCAGGTTCATTTCTGGGTCTTCATTTCTATTCCACTGTTCTAACTGCCTGTCTCTGTACCAATACCATACAGTTTTTATGACTATTGCTCTGTAACACTGTTTGAAGTCAGGGATGGTGATTGTTCCAGAAGTTCTTTTATTGTTGAGTATATTTTTTGCTATCCTAGGCTTTTTGTTATTCCATATGAATTTGTAATTTGCTTTTTCTATCTTTATAAAGAATTGAGTAGGCATTTTGATGGGGATTGCATTGAACCTTTAGATTGCTTTTGGCAAAATGACCATCTTTACTATATTAATCCTGCCAATCCATGAACATGGGCGATCTTTCCATATACTGAGATTTTCCTAAATTTCTTTCCTCAGAGACTTGAAGTTCTTGTCACACCTATCTTTCACTTGCGTGGTTAAAGTCACACCAAGATATTTTATATTATTTGATACTATTTTTAAGGGTGTCGTTTCCCTAATTTCTTTCTCAGCCTTTTTATCCTTTGAGTAGAGGAAGGCTACTGATTTGTTTGAGTTAATTCTATTCCGGACACTTTGCTGAAGTTGTTTATCAGGTTAAGTAGTTCTGTGGTAGAACTTTTTATTGTTTGACTCTCTTTTGGTTTCATTGCAAGGAAATTATATTCTGGCTTTCTGTATGGTGTAGTTTCTCTTCTTGTGTTGTAGTTTTCCATCAATTATTTTTGTAGAGCTGGATTTGTAGAAAGATATTGTGTAAATTTGGTTTTGTCATGGAATATCTTGGATTCTCCATCTATGTTAATTGAGAGTTTTGCTGGATACAGTAAGTTGTGCTGGCATTTGTGTTCTCTTAGAGTCTGTATGACATCTATCCGGCATCTTCTGGCTTTCATAGTCTCTGATGAGAAGTCTGGTGTAATTCTTGTAGTTCTGCATTTATATGTCACTTGACCTTTTTCCCTTACTGCTTTAAATATTATTTCTTTGCTTTGTGCATTTAGTGTTTTAACTATTATGTGACGGGAGGAATTTTTGGGCATCTCTTTCTTTAGGTTAGGGAAGTTTTCCTCTATGATTTTGTTGAATATATTCACTTAACCTTTAAGTTGGGAGTCTTCACTTTCTTCTCTACTTATTATCCTTAGGTTTGATCTTCTCATTTTGTCCTGGATTTCCTGTATGTTTTGGAGCTTTTTTCATTTTACATTATCTTTTACAGTTATGTCGATGTTTTTATGGTATCTTCTGCCCCTGAGATTTTTCTCTTCTATATCTTGTATTCTGTTGGTGATGCTTGTTTCTATGGCTTCTTTTCTCTTCTTTAGGTTTTCTATATCCAGGGTTGTCTCCCTTTGTGCTTTCTTTATTGTTTCTATTTCCATTTTCAATTCCTTCACTTGTTTACTTGTGTTTTCCTGCATTTCTTTAAGGGAGTTCTTTATGTCTTTCTTAAAGTCCTCCAACATTATCAAAAAATGTGACTTTAAATCTAAATCTTGCTTTTCTGATGTGTTTTGATATCCAGTATTTTCTTTGGTGGGAAAACTGGGCTCTGATGATGCCAAGTAGTCTTAGTTTCTGTTGTTTAGTTTCCTGCGCTTGCCTCTAGCCATTGGGTTGTCTCTGTTGTTGGCTGGTCTTGCTGATTCTGAGAGTGACTTGATCCTGCTGTAGGCCTCTGTGTCAGCACTCCTTTAGAACTGTTTTACTCTTTCTTTCAGCCTTTTCTGAGAACAGGTGCTCTCATTTCAGGTGTATCAGTGCTCCTGGAGACTGTCTTTCAGCTCCAGACATGGGCAGGAATCAGAAGGGTCCTGTCCCTGATTGCTCGTAGGTCTTTGCACCCAGTGGGCACATTTGGCACTATGAGTTTCCCTCTTAGGTCTGGACTGTGGGCATAAGATAATCTCCTCTGACTTCTCAGGAGTATCCACACTTCTGAGGGTCCAGCTCTCTCCTCATTGGGATTTGGGTGCAGGGATCTGTTTGGCCAGTTCAGTTTGGTTCTGGGCACAGACCAGGACCACAGGTACTGCCAGATGTCTGTTCCTATATCCCTATGTCCAAAGGCACTGTGCAGTTTCCCCTTATACCAGGGATATGGGCAGAGTTGTGCAGAGTTGGCAGTCTGTCCTGCAGTCTCAGGATGTCTGAACTCTTTGGTGTTCAGCTCTCTTCCCCATGGGATTTGGGTCTACTTACTTATTTCAATGTTATATCTTAGTTACTCATAACCCATTTGTGCATCCCACTGTGACCTGCTTTCTTGGCCAAGAGCACAGGGCAAACTTTTTGTCACACTCCAAGGTGGCCTCTGTCTACTCTCTCTATGCTCTTCTAAACACTGGGCATCTCCTCCTTCCTCTCTTTACAGTCCCAAACCTGGGAACGCTAAAATACCAACTCTGTCCTTTGCAGCCATTAGCTTCTTGCATCTTTATTTACTAATCAGAACCAACTGCTGGCCAGTTCCCAGAAGCTACATGCAGATCCTTTCTTGCAAACAGTTTTTTTTTTTTTTTTTTGGATGGGGGGCGTAATTACCATTTGTAATACAAGCAGCTACAGATGATAAGACTCAAAGGCACACTTTATGGAGCAGCCAGTTACTTTTACTATTCACAGAGGTTCCACAACCTTCAGAACAGCATCACAAACAATCAAACACTCACAATACAAATCTATGAAAGACATTGAATATTGACACCATGACAATATTGACATATCAAAAATCAGAACACATATTTCTCATTAAAAGTAATTACAATTTTGTTAGCTCAAGTTCTCATTCACTGGTATGTAGTATATGAAATCTATTCATGCTCTTTTTTTCCTTTTGGGTTCTCTTTTTTTTTTCTTTTTTTCGGAGCTGGGGACCGAACCCAGGGCCTTGCGTTTGCTAGGCAAGCGCTCTACCACTGAGCTAAATCCCCAGCCCTCATGCTCTTTTTTTCAAAATTCCACACTATTGGTTATAATTTGTATGTAAATTGACAATAATTCCCTTTGTATTGCATTGGCATATCATTATATGCAATTATTTTCAATAGAAATGATAATAAGTTATACATCTCAATGTTCTGTCCTAACCATCACATTTAAAAATACTTTATTAATATGATCATATAGTTTGGGTTGATATACTGTGAAGTTGTGACTCTCAGAACTGACAGGAAGTTTTCATCCATACTTGTCTTAACAATATGGCTGTTTACAAAAAAAACCTGAACAAGAACAACAACAATAAGCATACTAATATGGAAGGAGGAACTCTCATGGGGCTCCATCCCTAGACAAAGAGCTATGGCTGCTAAAGATTGAGAAGAGCAGAAGTTATAGGCTCCTACAGGGATGAGTCCTCTATTTGGTTATGTAATATAAAATGGCCATCCCTGAAATCAAATACTTATGAGATGAGTCACACTAAATAGGTTGGGCAAGTTTTGTGTGTGTGTGTGTGTGTGTGTGTGTGTGTGTGTGTGTGTGTGTGTGTGTGTGTATGTGTATTTGAGTAGTGATGGGGTTTGTGAATGTAATATTTTAAAAAAGCCATGAGTTAGAGGGAGAATAAGATGGTTTATGAAAAGGATTTAAGGGAAAAAAAGGTGAGGGAAATTATGGATTATATTTTAATTTCCAAACATAAAAAAGTAAAGAAAGCAAATATTAGCCTATTAAGTAAATGACATTAAATATTAAAGAAAAAATAATCATTTATTTTTAAATATTTGTTTGTAATATGATTTTGTTCTAGTGTGCTCTTTTTCCCTTCCAGATTCACAGATTCTTTTCTAGGTTAACAGATTCCACTTAGTGCTGCCTGTATGTGTGTGGGCATAAGACCATCTACAGAATCATGGGAAGGGTTTCAGGGCTGCATGTATATCAGAGAGAATGTTATTAGATTTGTTCATGTATTCTTTTATTGATTAGTTGAGATCTTAATACCATCTACAATAAATTTAACTCTAGGCATTCATTATCTAGAGATGATAAAATAATCTTTTTCTTTACCAATTAAAATCCAAATGATGAAGAAAACTTAGCAAATCAGAAAACTGATCGTTTTTAGAAATTGGTATGCAAGTATTCTAACATTGCTTTGACACAAAAAGTAAACAGTAAAAAAAGCATAGAGAAATAAAAAGTAGGAAAAGAAAGATGAAGTTTGTCACAATATAGTCAGTAATATAAAGTTTCAATAATCCATCACTATGTCACTTATAACTGTTTAACAGCAGGATTCCCTGAAGACTAGCGAGGAGTTGTCTATTTGCTTAAATGTGTTCAGTACTCTTCTGAATAGCAGGGCACAGATGTTTTCAGATCTTCTGAACTTGTGTTTTTGTTCTGTAATGGCAAGTTTAAGTTGATCATATTCTTTGAAGGAGAGGAGTAATGAGGAAAACAAAAGCACATTCTGGGGACATGGATTCTCATTAATTTTACACGTTGGTAATGATAGAAATTGTCAGATAGTTTTCACTTCTCCTACTAAGCAATTAAGCTGCCAGAAGGAATGACAGTAATGTTTAAAACAGTCGCCCTATTTCTTCTTCTACTTCCTTCTCTTCTTCTTTTCCTCATCAGGGACTTTTTTCCACAGACAAAGTGGGATTAAAGCACCCGTTTAACCTCAAAAATGGGGACACACACAAAAAAATCGTAAGTAAACATCTGAAACAATATGTAAATCACATGCTTTTAAAATATATTCAATTATCTGACATATTTATTAAGTTAGTTCATGGTAAGAGTAACAAACATTTGCATATTCATAGGCTTTTATATAGAGGAAATGTAAAGAAAAGTGATGGGGACTGAGTATATTAAGGCATTTACCCTCAGTGGAAAAAAAATTAAGACTTCATTACACCAAAAGGATATATTTTACAAAGCATGATTTTGTGTAAATAAAAAGTTCCCATTGCAAAGATTGAAAATGTGTTTTCAGTAAAGCCAAGTGAATGGCAGTAAGAGCAGTTGAGAACCAAACTTCTAATTCAGATCATTGTAAAAACTGTATGTACTTTTCTACTTGTTTAGATAAGAGGAAAATAAAAAAAAACATTCTTTTTCTCATATTCACTTAAAAGACAATTGGGATCGTCTTACATAGACTTTGGAAAAGATGCATTATATTGTAAAAGAAGTTGGGAACAATTAAGAAGAGCGAGCACCGAGTGTGGAAAACACGGGAGACTATGTTGTAGTAGGTGCACACTGGTTAGCAGGAATCATGCAATATAGGAAAAAAAAAAAGGATGATGACATATCTAAAAGAAGAAAGCCACAAATTCACCAAAATTTATTTTCTTCTTACTTTTCTTCAAAATCACCATCACAAAAGCATGAACCTTAAGTATCGCTCAGAAAATACCATGTTACAATCAATAAAAAGAATGAGTAATAGTTAGTAGGTATCAAATAAACATTGCTTGATTTACCTAACTCAGTTTTTCAACTTTAAGTATTAAACATAAGTATACAAATGTATGTATTTAAGATATAGTATGATATAAGATAGACATTTCATCTGAATTATTGTTAACTACTTCAATTTTTATTCAATCATATTCATTTGACACTCTCTGTATAAAATATAATTATCATTAATAACTGCATTTTTGGTGACATTTATTTTAATAATGCTTATGCATAACTCTATTATTCAAACTAATTTCCCCAATTTAGAAAATATACATTGAGGAGATGACATTTTGAATATAATGGTGAGACTGGGCCACGGTTAGGGGACTTTTGCTACTCTTTCAGTAAAATAGATTCTGGTTTTCGGGAATCCAATGACATCAGACAGCTCATTATAGCCTATTATTCTAGTAACATGCCCTCTTCATAATGCAAATATACACATTTATACACATTTATACATATGTGTATACTTATGTGTATATGTATATATACATATATGTATGCATGTATATGTATTTCTGTATATGTATGCATATATACACATATATACATATATATGTGAGTAATCACACATAAACAATGAAAAATAAGTCTTTAACATGTTCTTGGTAGGAATTATTAATGAAAGGAGAAATGACAGGGCCTCCTTAAATTTCTTTTTCCTTGTTCTAGTTTTTGACTTCTTACTATTTTGTATATGATTCATGGAGTAAGCTAAGGCTAAAATATAGTGAAATTCCAATTAAGACTCAACAGTATGATCCATCTGGCATGCCTCACTGGCTTGTGAAGGCTGTTTTAATGTAACATTCCTTAATTAAACCATCAAAGATGGTATGTAAAATAGTCCCTAGTTGGAAATTTTACTTTAGAGAAATTGACAAATCCATAAATAAGAGGTTACTTTTACTTTTATAGAAATATTTGTTACGAATTGGGCATTATATTTCTGTACATCAGCCCACATTTAACTGGTATAGTCATACAGAAATTGAATTAGGATGGATTACCCACCCTCTGTGATTGTCAGTTTACATCTCCAAATGAGGCCAAGCAGTAGCTGTTCTTAAGGAGTTTACTAGATGAGATACCTGTAAAGCGTTTACCACATTAATAATTGTGACAGTATTAGGGCCATCATCTATATTGCACTTCCTTAACTGTGCATATAAGACAGCACTCAAGCAGGTCTTGCTTCTTTTTACATCCTGACAATTACCCGCTAGAACCAAGAGTATGAAGGTCTTATATACTGAGTGTTTTTCCTTATACGCTTATGTTACCTTGGAAAAGACATGTAACTGATGACTTCTTAGAGCAACTTTCTGGTCCTCTGTGGTCTGTTAAACATTGAGAACAGCTGGTACAAGAAATGATTTATAGAAGAGAATGAAGCAATGCTCTAGGAGTCTCAGGATTTGGGTTTGCGTAATGAAGAAATGCATTAGATTCTCATCATGTATTTTTTAAACCTATTTTTCCAGTAAGATTTGATGTGTTTTGTGAACAGTTATATTTTTATATTACAAAGGGTAAGACTTACATACTTTGCTTAGCTATGTTTTTATCCACAAATCTATACTTTAGCAATAATCTTTTAAATGTAATATACAAATTCCTAAATATGTTTTAGCTACTAAATCATGGATATTTTTAAAATAAGACACAGAAACTTTAAAATTTGGACCTAAACATTGAACACTTATTTTTTTATGAGGTTTAATTTTACATTTAATTTTAAATATGTATGAAAATAAACTTTGTAAGATTGTCCCAATCACATGCTGGTTCATTATATTCATAAAGTTGTTCATTGTCCCTGAGACCTTCAATTGTTTCTTGGAGACAAACTTGACATGGCCCCTTTGCTCTAGTGCTAAAGGCTTGAGATGCATAGAAGGAAGTAAAGTAATGAAAGAACAAAGTTTTCTATGACTCTTATATTTGAACCATGCTTTTTCATTCTAAGAAAGTGTTTCCTGGCAGATAAGAGCAATTCTTTGTCTTGTATTCTCAGAAGACCTATATTCTCTGCAGCAGATGGGAGTACCAAGCTCATTTACTTAACCAGGGCATTGTAGCAAAATTATAATATGTGATATTTAAGTGGAATATAGTTGATCATATATCTTACCATAAGATTTGATAAGGCACATCAGCAATCTATCCATAGCTGCATAATAGCAGCTACTATAACTTAGTCCTTTTATTCAAACAGAGGTGAAATATCCTATCTATGCTCTTCAGTAATAATTCTGTCAGTAATAGGATGTCTTTCCCCATGACCTTACATTCTCCAATATGAGATTTGATTATCACAGTTTGAGGACGGAAAGCTAAACCACAACTGTCATAAAATTAGCATCACTTTTAGTTTCATGTTCAACAATGGCTACATTTTTGTAATCACCAGCTTCAGAAAGTGGTTCATTGAGCATGGATATCAACATCATAATTCTAATAAACCTGCAAAATAATAGAATATCACTTTTCTTATCTGAGAATAACAATTTAACAGTGTTCTTTAACTGTACGTTAAGGTTCATTGGTGGACCATTTGTGCTTTTCTAATGTAGAGAAAATTTTAGTTCTTCTTTATTGTATAGGTCTTGAAATACGTAAGAAGCAAACAGCATGGAATGGGTGGAGACCGGATGGATGGCAAGTGCCTTCTGTAATGGGGACAATCACATGTTCATTTCTAGTCTCTTGACTATACTGATAACTATCCTGTGGTTTGGAAGGACAGAAATGAAACTGGTGTCTATGCACATGCAGTGCTCTAGCTTGGGACTCTATGTTCTTAAATCACATATTGCTATGGAGGGCACACAATCACAATGCAGGATTTAAAATATGAGCTTTACTACTCATATCTTGCTTCTCCTAGCCACGCTGTTTGCATTAATATCATGCATTTTTTTAAAAAAATACAATAGGATAGAAACTCTGGAATACATGTCAACTGTCAAATCTTCATTTTTTTCATGCCTAGTCAATTACAATGTTGTTTCTCTCCTTCAAAAAGCAGGCCCATGTTAGCTTTTCACATTTCCATCTTTTCTGCCTTGCTCTATGTCTTCCCACTGATGCCTGCTATCTCCTTTTTTATAATCCATCATAAACATGGTTGTAATAAAGTTCCTTCTATATACAACTTTGATCTGTCAGTAACTGTAAACAAAACAACAACAAAAACAAAAGAAAACACACACTACCTGAAATTTCCACATTTTCTGTATTATAAAGTCTATATTCTTGAATGTTCCTTAAGATTCTTGTAATTAACCACATGTAAATCTACCACCCTCATGTAGCATGGGAATAATGCACTATAAGTCCTTGCTTTCTATCCTGCAGCTTCCACATTCCTTTTGTTATTTGTTTCCAAACAAATCTTTTATGTCTTGTAAACTTTGTCATAAGATCCCTTGTGCCTCAGAAGTGTTATTTCTCAGTCAAGTGGGAATAGTCAGTCTTTCAAGTTCCGTGACATTAATTTCTTTACTAGTTTTATATTTAAGTCCTTAGGGTATGTATGTACCTTTCTACAGCTTCCTGTTTCTACCTAGAGAATCAGGTTTTCAACTCGTTTTTTCTTGTATTTCTTAGTGCCTCACAGTATATTTTGTTCATAAAAAACTACAGAAAAAAAAGTAGTTTTGGAAAGAAAAAAAATCACTTACTACCAAATAAATACTACCTTGCAAGTCATTTTTGTAGAAATTACAGATATATTCACGTGGTCAATTTAGTTTGCTTTCTAAATCCCTACTTCAGAATTTTATTGCTATAATTTCCTTCACTGTAGAGTCTGAATAAACTACTTCAAGATGCTCCCTTGTTGATTTTCACGCATATTAAAATTGGAGGACCACTTGTGCACTTTGGCATTTTTCAGAGACTTATTTTATAAACTAATTAAAATATTAACAGAGATGGTGTATCACAGAAGATATCATCACTAGGCCAGCTGACATTCTAATTGACATTTCCTGCCCCTACCCTCATTTGCACATATGAAGCATGTGGATAAGGCTGAATTATGAATGTGCAGTGCAGGAAAGGCTTTTCCAAAGTTATTTTATTAGGCTACTGAAATAAGTCCATTAAAATGCTAGGAAACTCCAGAATATTGCAATATGCCTTAGGAACTAAAAAATACTTCATTCTGTGACTTAAAATTGTGTGTGTGTGTGTGTGTGTGTGTGTGTGTGTGTGTGTGTGTTTGATGTCTGTCTTGGTCTTTATATATAGTTTTTACCTTTTTTTTTTTACAGATTTTAATCATGTTGATAACTTTACACAAATGAATAAATTCTTTACTGCTCTACAACCCAATGCCAAGCATGGGTAGATGTTTCACAATTTTACATCTTTTACTTATATCTAAATCTGGTAGAAATAATACATACTGTAGTCCTAAGTATACAGCAAGAGAATGAGGTTCTCTCCAGTGAGGGGAAAATGCTGGGCAAGTGCTCTCCCAGATTTGTTACTTTGCTTAATATCCCCATGAGCCCAGCTAATCCATAGAGAGTTTGAAACCACCCGACCGTGAATGACTCCATGCTTTACTTATCTTTAATAATTGAAATGTGTCCCCTTAGTCTAATAATTATGAAAAGCACTTAAGTGATTTTATTCATGAAATGCAGATTGGGCTTGGATATGAGAATATAATGTATATTTCATGATTAACCAGTTTATGGAAATAATGGCAAGTTATTTTCTCCTTTTGATTTGACAGATAACCCTGCTATTTTCTATCCTGTGAGAATGATCCTTGGAGGCCAAAAATGCAAACAGTACAGTCTTCTTTATATAGGTGACACTGAATTGCTCCTAACCTTTCTCCAGATTTTCCTGAAGTTATGACATGCTTTGTTGATTATGATGGCCAGATGAAGTAGACATTTGCTTGGCTTTCTTGGCTATCAAAAGAAATAGGTGAACAAGATTAAGATGCAAAGTAGTTCTTCCTTTCCTGACTGTATTTTAGCTTTAGAACTTTCATTTTAACTTCCTTTTTCTTCATCACCTTTGTTTTTAACTTTCTATGTACATTTATTTATTGATAAATATGCTACCTTTATAACTCCTATATACTATATACTATAAATACCTATATAACTTCATATGTATATATATGTATATACACATATATATGAAGTTAAAGAAAAGTAATATATTTCATATATATATGAAATTTCATATATAGTATATATAGTATTATATATTTCAGTGTCTTTACTAAAAACATCATTTCTGAGCAGCAAATATTGGGTGAGGAATCTGCATGAGGATTCCATGGGATAATGGGAAATGCTTACGATATAGCTGGCTTCTTAAAGGGATTTGTACTTCAGGATAATTAGCTACTCAGGTGATCTATGCACTCCAGTGTGCCGTCTAAAAATTTACAAAATCACATTCTAATCATCAACACCTGTAAATTAGGTTACCTCTGCTTTCTAATGTGACATTAAAAGGCAAATGTACTTTGCCAATCCTTGGTCCTATGTTGGACACCAATAGCTTGCTGCTCTAGCATTTGGTACTAGAAATTTTATCTATTTAACTTTGAATTATTTTATTTATTGTCAACTACTCCTACAGTAGCAAAATAAAAGTATGCTCATCCAATTTGATTTCATTAGACTTTGTGTACTTTTTACTGCCAAACCATGTACCAAGATCAGCATGCTTACATTTGGTAAGAGAACTTTAGAGTCTCCACTACAATATTGAAGATATTTTCAATATAAATTAACAATAAAACACAACTAATTAGGACTTATGCTGTCATAGTAACTAGACTAATTTAGAGCATTTACTCAGTTCATTAATTCTAAAAATGAAGCCGTAAGTCTTAGTATTTTTTATGAAATGATTGTTGTGCTCATTCACTCAGACAAACAACTTCTGAAAATACATTGTTACTGACTCCATATAAGCAACACAAATAAGACTTTTATTAAAAGAAACATTTTTGGACGGTAGATGTGTTACAGACTGGTATTCTGATTATGTATAAATTGTCTGTGAAATTTGGATATAATTTCATTTTTTTCTGTTTACAATTCTATACAGAAGTGGAATAACTTTTGTGTATTTTGATTTGCAATTTCGCTTACGTAAATCTTGAAGAGAAACAGCATCTTAAAGGACAGGATGCAGATGAAGATACTGCTTCTCAAACTCTGGAGCCTGAAGTATGTGAAATGCAGTGAAGAGTAGTTGGGAAAACACTGGCTGTGACAGAGAGCTTGCTGAAGTGACTATAGAGTAGCAATAGAAAGGTGCTCTTCTTAACCCCTCAAGTATGACAAGTTTCTGACACATTTATTAATATGCTAAGCTACATATCTAGCGATTGATCGATTTATCTATCTACCTACCTACCGTCTATCTATTTCTATCGTCTGTAGATCTCTTTCTCTCTCTAATCTGTCTTTCTATCATCGATGTACCATCTTTTTCTTTTTGAGCCAGTGAGTTTATGGAGGCATTTCCTTATAGTGGTGGCACCTGGCTCAGAACAGGAAGAGGGAATGGGTATTCCCCACACTGCCCAGATCTCTCAGAGTGGAGGTAATTTTTAGAAACAAGAATTCCTCTAACTTCTCTATAGGGCTTACATTTTCAAAATCTATTTTACTAAGGGTTCTCAAATATTTCGACCTTTCTTCTAGCCTCCCTTCTAAAGGTAAGGGAGGAAGGATGGTAAATAGGACAAAGGGATGTGGACTTGTTTAGAAATAATTCGTTGGGGCTATTCCAATCTATCTATCAAGATACCAGCACTCCAGTTCATTAGTGTCAGTATACCAACAGTCCAGTACAATACAAATCCGAAATAACCATGATCCTGAAAAAACCTCCAAGCCTATGCTGAATCAGCCCGAGTCAAAGAAAGGAAACAGGTACAGTCAGAATGCCAGGAGTTCTCTGCCGTGTGTCACTCAATGAAGTGAAGTTCAACATAGTTAGTAACACAGCTAGCTATGCAAGCATGTCATTACTGTTTATCAAATCCTACTTATATTCTCTCCAAGCATCATGTGTCCCCTACTGGATCTTGTCCCCGCAAAACATCATGTGCCTCTGCATCACATGAAATAACCAAAAACTTCCACTTCAATTCTACAATGCTATGCTACTTTGAAATGAGAAACCAAGTGACTCAAAGATGCCCTATCCTGAGCAATGCGTTTTGTCACACAGACCTTGACTAAGCATCTCAATGGCGAGTTAAACTTTCTCTACTGCTATTTCCTAATACAGAAACTAAGCCACACTGACCCTGACATATTAGGAGACCAAACCATGTTATGATCTGTGGGATGATTTCAAAATTTTTATTCTTTCCATTTTTTTCACTCCATCTCTTATTGATCATGATTTTGAGTAGTTATGGAATCTAGTATATCTTCATACTATTATGATTGTAGGTCCAGAGATCAAGTACAGGACCTTTAAATAAAAAAACATATTTTTATATCCATCATGCTCATAGAGTTCAGAACTAAATCTGGGCTAGTTTTAATTCACAGTGGCATTAATACCATTGTGTCATTATTTTTTCCTGCTTCTGATGAATGTGTTCTCCTAATAACACTCATTGTATTTTAGCAGAGTTCACAGATCATAAAAGTAATGCAGGTTATATAAAATTTGAAACATTCATTTCTTCTTGCCAGCATTGAAATATCTCCCTGTTAAAGTCTCTGAAGACATTATTGCAGTGATTAATCTTGATTTTTAACTTAATGCATTATAAAGTCACCATGGAAACAAAGCTTGAGTTTGTCTGTTGGAGATTATCTTGACTAGGTTATCTGGAGTGGGATAAACTGCTCATAGTGTGCATGCTATCATTGCATGGGCTTGGTTCCTCAACTAAATGAAAATGAGAAAATAAACTAAGCACAATCATTCAGTGTTTCATGCTTTCATGTGGGTGCCATGGGTCAACCAGGATAAAACCTTCTTTCATCAAAGGATTTTTGTCAGGTACTGTATTGAAGCAATGAGACAAGCACCTGATCTATTTATGTAATTGAAAGTCCATTTATTTTGCTTTTAAAATATATTTTTATTTTATATGCATTGTTGTCTTGCTTGCATTTATGTCCTTAAGAGGGTGTCAGATTTTAGAGGTACAGACAGTTGTGAGCTGCCATGTGGGTTCTGAGAATTGAACCTGGGTCTTCTAGACAGAATAGTCAGTGTTCTTAACTGCTGAGCCATCATTCCAGTCCCTTTTAGCTTTAATGAAAATATTTATTCATTAATGTAAATGGTGTTTTGTTAACATGTACATTTTCACAGCAGAAGAATGTCCTGGATCCTATGGAATTACAATTACAGACAGTAGTGAGCTACCACATGGGTGCTGGTAGTTCAACTGAGCACCTCTGCAAGAACAGCCAGTGCTCTTAACTGCTGAGACATCACTTAAGCTCTTATATATTTTAATTAAGATATATGAATTGCATCATTTACCCTCCTCTTTTCCATCCTATATCTCATGTAGCCACACCTCCCACATTAACATACCTCTTACCTCCAGTTTTTATTATTACTTATGCATGTAAAATAAAGTGAAACAAATACCTCGTGTACTGAGTCCCTTCAATGTTGCTATGTGCTTACATTTTTAGAAGTGATCACTCTTTCTTTAGGTTTTCTCTTTTATCAGTTGTGTCACCTATAGCTCTTCCGCCAGGGGTTGGGCCTCATGATATTCTCTCACGTGCATTACCATATCACTGTTTTTTGGAATTATTTCAGTCTTGTTTAGACTGCCATACTGTTAAGATTTCATGTGAATTGCTTCTTTGTCATACCTAAAAGGAACAACCTCCCAGCAGATTTTCTGATGTTCCTTCTCTTACGACCCCCTCACACCCTCTTCAATGGATGCTAAAGACTTGGGTATCAGAGCTACGTTGTAGATATGTCAATTTGAATTAAACATCCCACTCCATAATTTTCACAAGTTATGATTTCATGTAATGGTCTCCTAATGCTGTAAAAAAGAGAGAGAGAAGAGTTTTGAATGAGGGATGAATGTACAATTATCTCTGTGTATTAAGACAAGTATTTAGAATACAATTAGGAAAGATGTTTGTTTAAGAAATTGGCAGAAATTTCTCTAGATCCTCCAACCCACTAGCCATGTATAGTTGACTGAGTTTACAAACCATGCATGTTTTCATTCTTGTCAAGCAGTGCCTTGAGTTCAGTTCAAGAGCCAATGTTTTCACCAAAGTGTCAATAGTTCACCTTTACAGATAAAATGTTCATAGGCATCACAACCAAGAAAGACAAAAATATTTTCTTCCCTTAGCATCTTGGTATCTCGTTGTGATATTATGAAAGCTAGTTTTTAGAGAAGAGGCATTCAATTCAGTTCCAGCTCAAAATCTTGAAGTTAATATCTAAAGTGCAAAAATGTCTCAATAACAGGGACTTACGTTCATAGAGTGAAATTTCCATTTATATGTTCAACATGCAATGATCTAATCTAATGTCCATTCTTTCTCTTCTTTTCAAAAACTTTCATAATTATTATTAAATTAGTGTAATAGTTAAGGAAAACATTGTAGAGTTCCTCATGGAAAAAATAGATCTGTTACATTATCCAGATATGCCACACTCAAGTATATATCCAAAAGTAAAAATGAAATTATTATACTAAAACATGTCCTGTTCACCTTTGTTTATATGGGCACTAAATATTATTCTGTTATAAAAATAAAAATCTGTCCCTTAAGTGGATGCTATGTGAATGGAAATGGAGGCCATCATATTACCTGAAATAAGTCAGACATAGAAAAACATCCTACAAGTTAAAAAACAAAGTCAATAATCAGTCAGTAGTTTCTCTCTCTCTTCCCTTCTCTCTCTCTCTCTCTCTCTCTCTCTCTCTCTCTCTCTCTCGCTCTCTCTCTCTCTCTCTCTGGATACCTATCTCTCTCTCTAAACCTAAACCTATCTCTACTTCCCTCATACCATTTTGGTTTAGGAAAATATACCTATCAATATGAAACAAACAAAAATTCCAGAAAATCAGAGATTCAGCAATTTTAAAGAAAGTTACAACATAACAGAACACCACTTGAATAGGACTTGGGAATGTTGTAATTGTCAACTAAAGAGTCAGGGGATTATACAGAAAATACGTGGACAGAAATTGCCATGGAAGAGGTTCAAAATTTTATTTACAAAATAATTATTTTAAAATAAATGACTTACCTATGAAAAATATCCCCAGCCCTAAAGGAATACATACAGACAGAACTACAGGAAAGTAAAAGGATAGTAAATGATAAGAGGATGTTGGGTACACTGCTATAGAGTTATGTGTTACACCCACCACTGCACAGCACCCTGGATTAAAACAGTGGAAAGAATGTCATGTGTAAATGTTAGGTAGAAGAGAAAATAAGAAAAAGCATTTGAAAATATAAATATTTCATACATATATACACACTTACATGTATATGGCAGTGTGTACAGTATTTTTTCTAAGGCAGCTCAAAATCAAATTACAAAATGATTATGAATCTATTTTTATTATATGTATTTTATCATATGCATTATAAATACAAAGTATGAAGATCCATTTCGTCATACAAGTGACATAAAGAAAAGAAAAACTATACTGAGGAAAATATTTTTATGCAATTGAAGTGAAATGGACACAAATTCAGGTTAGCTCAAGGTAGTTACTATATTTGACGTGACATAGAAAGTAGTTGTAGGTTACATAGAAAAGAAATGAGTAGCGACTCATAATGTGCTATTAAACACCAATAGCTAAAAATAATGCAGAGGCAATGTAAAGAAGAAACAAAAATCCCATCAAGGAATCTGGAAATAATTGACGAAAATGTCAGCAGCAAGATGTGCCCATGTAAGAGCATCTGAGATTGGAGCACAGTTTAGAGAGGGGTTGGGGATATATTCTTAACCCACACAGCTCTGTAGGAGATCCACTTTAAGGGAATTTTAAACTTCACTAAAAATGAAAGGACTATAATCCATAAAAACAATAACCAGAGAAAGCAGGTTCAACTTTACCAAATCGAAAAAAAAATGGAGACTATATCCCAAAAATACTTTATAACCAATTGAAAAATGTACACTGTCAGATTGGTTAGATTTCAGACCACAAACTGAATAACAGAAGAAAGACCACTGAGTTGCAAACTCAAGTTATGTTTTCCTGAGTTTGATAGGGAGGAACAAAGGAAGATGAGTGGGAAAAAAAGAGAAAAAAATATTCTGAGGGAAAAAAGAAAAGCTAGGAAAGGAAGGAGGACTGAGTGGGCCCTCTGGCTGCAAACCCAGAGTAATGCACAGCAGATGCCATGGCACCCATTCCTAATGATGTCTCATTCTTGGGCCTGTAGTACCTCTCCATACAAAAACTGGTCCCTCCCACCTTAACTTTGAATTGTAAATACATAAAATATTTAATCAAAAACAAATAAAAAGTAAACATATGACTAGTAACCTATGTATTTGCCTTGAAATATGTAGTGAGCTCATTATTTGTTACTTCAATTTTGAAGACTTAGCAGATAGCCTTTTTGCCTCGGAATGAATTACAGCTTGATACTCACCATCAGTTGACTTACACAATTTAAATAACTTGGCAGATTAAGTGATATTTTAAACTGTAAATGGATTATCCTTTTAAGGAGATTGGGTGTATTTCTCTTAAAGGGTATATGTAAGTTGGTTCAATCATTGTATGTTCCAGAGTAACATATAATACTCCTCTTTCAACAGGTGAGACCCTTTTGCCCCAAATCTGTTCACAGATAAGTACATAAATTAATGGCATTTATCTGGTTGGATAAAACTAAAGATCTGAGAGTATGAGAGGAGGAAATTGTTTGGATTATCTGTGATGATCTGAAAAATTATAGCAGAGAGAGATAAGGGGGAGAGAGAGAGAGAGAGAGAGAGAGAGAGAGAGAGAGAGAGAGAGAGAGAGAGAGAGGAAGAAGGAGGAGGAGGAGAAGGAGGAGGAGGAAGAGGAGGAGGAGAAGGAGGAGGAAGAGGAGGAGAGGGAGAGAGGAAGGGGATCAGTGTCAGAGACAAGCAAGACCAATGACTTGAGATCTGGAGGCAATAAATGAGAAAATTGTGGAGAAATTAGAAACATGGTGAATTATTCTGTAAAGCAAGAACTTGTGACAGTTTTAATATGACCAATTGAAAATCAGTACAAAGTACATAAGAATTTACTATCATCTAATCTACAGTGTGATACGTATCTGAAATACATAGCATGCATGTTCATACAGATACTCGTGCATACATGTCTGTCATACCTGTATTTGCAGTGTTTTTAGTATTAAGTGATACTTAGTCTCGTAATTAAAGTGATTAGTTAAAGTAGACAAATATAGTGGAGTACTTTGTTGCAGAATATAATTGAAAAGAGGGTATAATAGTAAGAGTTAATTCTACTAATGATATAGAATCCTAAAGATGTTACAAAATAACAATGCAAATATTATAAACAGATTTTCATAATAAACACCATATCAAAATGTTGAAATAATAATAATAATAATAATAATAATAATAATAAGCATGATTGGCTATTTCAATATTAGGAAAGTGTCATAAACAGGGAGAAATAAAACACTAATTAAGAATACTAGCAGCTCTTCCAGAGGAATCAAGTCCAATTCCCAGCATGTATTGTAGGCTAACAACCATCTGTAATTCCAGCACCACAGGGATACAATTCTCTTTTCTGCCCTCTGAGAATACTTTATGTATGAATGCACAGATACTGATTGAAGCAAAAGGACAGACACATAAAATTAAGAAAAACAATCCTGTCATAATATATTTATAATAATATATATTTCATATCTATATCTATCTATCTATCTATCTATCTATCTATCTATCTATCTATCTATCTATCTATATCTATCTATATACATAAGTTCTGTTATCATTGTCCATAATTAAAAAATAATATTAAAGTTTTAGTTAGTTATAGATAAATTTATCTCTAGTATGGAGAACATGTACTAAATTGAATGACCACTGCTTATAATACTTGGAGGCAACAGAATTAGGAAAAGAAAAAATTTGTTATATGAAATTAAGAAGAGTTATTCAACTCAATCTTCAATAACTTAGTGAAGAGAATAGTGTATTTAAATCCATAGCTAACTTTGCAAAAATTAGTATGTATATAAAACTGTAATTTAAGAAAATATTAACATAAACATATAAAATTGAAATGTTATGTTTTGGCATATATTAGCCAAAATAAATATTCTAAAAATTTAGTGAAAAAATGAGTATTGATAAATGATTTTTTTTAATTACAAACAGAAGGCTTAAGCATAGCATTTATATGGAAATGTGTGCAAATTATTATTGTAAGAAATATTGCACAATGGATCAGCATGTGACAATAAGCCTAAGAGCTTGAGTATAGCAGTAAACAATGAACCGAAGAATTGTGGCCCATGAAAAATGACATAAACACAGCCAATTATATTAGGAACTCCAGAAGCAGACAGAGGTATGTTTAGAAATTGAGAGCATGTTGAGAATGGCACGGAAAACATAGCCCAGTTTATGTTGACAAACAGCAGAATAGTGATTTGAAAGTGAAACAGGCTCCTTCACATTGCTTCATATTGTTTCTAAATAATGACTTTATTTTTATTTTGTTATTGATTTTGTTTAGAATATAGAGTTATGTCTTCATGAAGGTGTTTTCATACATATGAATCCTTATACTATGTTCTCATTCACTGATCTCACTTAAAGCAGTCTCCTACAGCTGGTCCCTTTCCTTCCACTCCTCTCCCTCTTTCTTATTGCATATATTCCATTAACTTATTTCATTTTCTTCGTCCCTCACAATCCTAACTTTCGTTTTATCACACTGACAAGCATATCCAGAAACATACAGGCATGCATATACGCAAACACAAAGACATGCAGATGCAAATGCATATACACACGTGTGGTCATATGTATTTCAAATCTGGGTGTTCATATAAAAGAACATATGCAATATTTTTAATTCTTAATTTAAACTAAGGATTATTTACTTTATAAACTTTTCTGCCTAAGTCCTTAATTACAATTTTTCTTGGTAGCTGAATAAAATTCCATTGTGAATATGTACCCTATTTTCTTTATACATTTATCTTGCAACAGGCTGTTTTTTTTCTCCTGATATAGACGTGGAAGCATTGTGGTTGTTTGTTGAATTGGAGTCTTCTGGTAACAGATAAAAGTAGCAAACCAGGGGTTGGGAATTTAGCTCAGTGGTAGAGCGCTTGCCTAGGAAGCGCAAGGCCCTGGGTTCAGTCCCCAGCTCCGGAAAAAAAGGAAAAAAAAAGTAGCAAACCAGGGATAACAAGTCTCTAGGCAACATTCCTCCATGGCCTATGTTTCAGTTCCTGCCGCCAGGATCCTGCCTTGTGTTTCCATACTGACTTCCCTTCATAATACATTAACATTAAACAAAAATCACAAAAATATAAAAATTGTTTTACCCAATTATAATTTTGTCATGACACTTATCATAAAAGAGAAATCCATCTAGAGTAACCCCTACACTTATATAAGTAGTGACTTCACCAGTTGCACTCTCAGAAGCTGTGAGGATATGAGTTATCCTCTCTTATCACATATGCACCAGCGTTTATTTTCAGTTTTCAATTGATAATACTAACTAAAATAAAGTGAAATATCAAATATGTTTTCATTATCCAATGTCTTAAAATTTTGAATAGTTTTCATTAATTTGGTACCATTTATTTTTCTTTTTGGTGTTTAAGTTTTTCAATTCTTTGTATATCAAGGCTATCACTCCCCAGACCTAACTGGAAGTAATGTCATCTAGATTCTTTCTTTATTTTTTTTTATATTTTTATTGGATGCTTTTAATTTACATTTCAAAGTTATCCCCTTTTTCCCACCCAACCATCTGATCCTTACTGCCTCCCCACCCTGATATTCCCCTATGTAGGGGAGTCCAGCCTTGGAAGACCATGGGCTTCTCCTCCCATTGGTGCCCAATGAGCCCATCCTCTACTACATATGCAGTGGGAGACATAGGTCTCTCCATGTTTACTCGTTGGGTGGTGGTTTAGTCCCTGGAAGCTCTGATTGGTTGGTATTTTTGTTCTTATGGGGTTGCAAACCCCTTCAGCTCCTTCTCTAACTCCTCCAACCGTGACCCAGTTCTCAGTTCAATGGTTGGTTGATTGCATTCACCTCTGTATTTGTCATGCTCTGACAGAGCTTCTCAAGAGAAAGCTATATCAGGCTCCTGTCAGCATGCACCTCTTGGCATTAGCAATACTGTCTGGGTTTGGTGGCTGCCTGTATATGGGTTGGATCCTTAGGTATGGCAGGCCCTGAATGGCCATTCCTTCAGACTGTGCTCCAAATTTTGTCTCTGTCCTATGAATATTTTTGTTCTGCCTTCTAAGAAGGACAGAAGCATCCGCACTTTAGTAGCTCTTCTTCTTGAGCTTCATGGAGTCTGTAGATTGTATCTTGGGTAATCTGAGATTTTTGGCTATTTTCCACTTATCTGTGAGTGCATATGATGTATTTTTGTGTGACTGGGTTATCTCACTCAAGATGATATTTTCTAGTTCTATTCATTGGCTTATGATTTTCAAGAAGTCATTGTTTTTGTTAATTGAGTAGTACTCCATTGTGTAAATGTACCACATTTTCTGTATCCATTACTCTGTTGAAGGATATCTGGGATCTTTCCAGCATCTGGCTATTATAAATGAGGCTGATATGACATAGTGGAGCATGTGTCCTTATTATATGTTGGAACATCTTTTGTGTATGTGCCCAGCAGGTGTATAGCTGGGTCCTCAGGTAGTACTACACCCAATTATCTGAGGTACCTCCAGGCTGATTTCCAGAGTGTTTGTACCAGCTTACAATACTAGTAACAATGGAGGATTGTTCCTCTTGCTCCATATCCACACCAGCATCTGTCATCACCTGAACTTTTGATTTTAACCATTCTGACTGGGGAGAGGTGAAATCTCTGGGTCATTTTGACTTGCATTTCAATGATGACTAAGGATGTTGAACATTTCTTTAGGTACTTCTCAGCCTTTCGATATTCCTCAGCTGGGAATGCTTTGTTTAGCTCTGTATCTCATTTTATAATAGGGTTATTAGGGTCTCTGGAGTCTAAATTCTTAAGCTCTATGTATATATTGCATATTAGCCCTATATTGGATGTATGATTGGTAAAGATCTTTTCTAATCTGTTGGTGGCCATTTTGTTTTAATGACAGTTTCCTTTGCCTTACAGAAGATTTGCAATTTTATGAGGTTCCATTTGTCGATTATTGATTTTAGAGCATAAGCTATTGATATTCTGTTCAGGAAATTTTCCTCAGTGCCCATGTGTTCGAGGGTCTTCCCACTTTTTCTTTTATTAGTTTGAGTAGATCTGACTTTCTGGGGAGGTCCTTGATCCACTTGTATGTGAGCTTTGTACAGGGAGGTAAGAGTGCATGCTGACCTCCAGTTGAAACAGCACGATTTGTTGAAAATGTTATCTTTTTTCCATTGGATGGTTTTGACTCCTTTGTCAAAACTCAAGTGACCAAAGGTGTGCAGGTTCATTTCTGGTTTTTCAATTCTACTCCACTGGTCGATCTGCCTGTCTCTGATTATACCATACAGTTTTTATCACTATTGCTATATAATATTGATTGAGGTCCAGGATTGTGATTCCCCTAGAAGTTCTTTTATTGTTGTGGATAGATTTAGCTATCCTGTGTTTTTTGTTTTTATAAATGAATTTGCAAATTGTTCTTCCTAACTTCAAGAATAATTGATTTGGAATTTTGATAGGGATTGCATTGAATCTGTAGTTTGCTTTGGCAAAATGGCCATTTTTATTATATTAATCCTGCCAGTTCATGAGCATGGAAGGTCTTTCCATCTTCTGAGATCTTCTTCAATTTCTTTCTTTAGAGACTTGGAGTTCTTGTCATACAGATATTTCACTTGCTTTGTTAGAGTCACACCGAGGTATTTTATATTATTTGTGATTATTTTGAAGGGTGTCTTTTCACTAATTTATTTCTTAGTCTTTTTATTTCTTGAGTAGAGGAAGGATACTGATTTTTTGTATTAATTTTATACCCAGCCAATTTGCTGAAGTTGTTTTTCAGGCTTTGTAATTCTCTGATGGAACTTTGGGTCACTTAAGTATACTACCATATCACCTGACAATCAGTGATATTTTGACTTCATTTTCAATTTGTATCCCTTGAGCTCATTTCATTGTCTAACTGTTGTGTATAGGACTTCATATCCTATATTGAATAAGTAGGGAGAGAGTGGGCAACCTTGTCTACTCCCTGAATTTAGTGGGATTGTTTCAAGTTTCTCTCCAGTTAGTTTGGTGTTGACTACTTGTTTCTTGTATATTATTTTTACTATGTTTGAGTATGGGAAATGATTCCTTCATCTTTCCAAGACTTTTTGCATGAAGGGATGTTGAATTTTGTCCAATGCTTTCTCAGCATCTAATGAGAATATCGTATTTTATTTTTTCTTAGAGTTTGTTTATATAGTGGATTACCTTGATGGATTTCCATATATTGAACACTCCCTGCATCACTGGGATGAAGCCTACTTGATCATGATGGATGATTGTTTTTATTTGTACTTTGATTTGGTTTGCAAGAATTTTATTGAGTAGCTTGTGTTGATATACCTAAGGGAAATTCGTCTGAAGTTCTCTTTCTTTTAGGGGCCTTTGTGTAGCTTATGTATAAATACAATTGTTGCTTCATAGAAGGAATTAGGTAGTGTTCCTTCTGTTTTATTTTGTGTAATGGTTTGTACAGTATTAGTATTATATCTTCTATTAAGGTCTGATAGAATTCTCCACTAGACCTATCTGTTCTTGGGCTTTTCTTGGTTGAGAGACTTTTAATAATTTCTTCTATTTCTTTAGGAGTCATGGAACTATTTATATGGTTTATCTGGTTCTGATTTAAATTTGGTACCTGGTATCTGTCTAGTAAATTGTTCATTCATCCAGATTTTCCAGTTTTTTTAATATAGACTTTTGTAGTAGGATATGATGATATTGTAAATTTCCTGAGATTCTGGTGTTATGTCTGCCTTATCATTTCTGATTCTGTTAATTTGAATACTCTTTCTGTGGCCTCTGATTAGTCTGGCTAAGTGTTTATCTATCTTGTTGATTTTCTCAAAGAACCAACTTTGAATCTTTGTATAGTTCTTTTTGTTTCTACTTGGTTGATTTCAGCCCTGAGTTTAATTATTTCCTGCTGCCTACTCTTGGGTGTATTAGCTCCTTTTTGCCTGTAGAGCTTTTAAGTGCTCTGTCAATCTTCTAATGTATGCTCTTTCCAGTTTCTTTTTCAAGGCACTCAGAGCTATGAGTTTTTCTCTTAGCCTTGCTTTCATTGCATTCGATAATTTTGTGTATGTCATGGCTTCATTTTAAAGACTTTAATTTTTTCCTTATTTCTTCCTTGGTCAAGTTATCATTTTGTAGGGTGCTGTGATCTACCGGGTTTTTTTGTTTTGTTTTGTTTTTTTGCTTTGTTTTTTTTTATTATTATTATTGAATACCAGCCTCAGTCCATGTTGCATTGAAGCATGGGATTACTTTAATCTTCTTGTTTCTGTTGAGGCCTGTTTTGTGACCAATTATATGATTAATTTTGAAGAAGGTGCTATGTGGTGCTAAGAAGAAGGTATATTCTATTTTTTTAAGGATGAAATGTTCTATAGATATCTGTTAAATCCATTTGGTTAAAAACTTCTGTTAGTTTCTGTGTATCTTTGTTTAGTTATTGTTTCCATGATCTGTTCATTGCTGAAATCTGAGTGTTTAAGTCTCCCAGGATTTTTTTTTCCTTTTTCTTTTTTTTGGAGCTGGGGACCGAACCCAGGGCCTTGCACTTGCTAGGCAAGCGCTCTACCACTGAGCTAAATCCCCAACCCCAAGTCTCCCACTATTATTGTGTAAAGTGCAATGTGTACTTTGAGCTTAATAAGGTTTCTTTTATTAATGTAGATGCCTTACATTTGGAGCATAGATATTCAGGATTGAGATTTCATCTTTGTATATTTTTTTCTTTGATGTATATGAAGTGTCTTTCTTTACCTTTTCTCATAATTTTTAGTTTCAAGTCGATTTAATTTGATATTAGAATGGCTACTTCAGTTTGTTTTTAGGGACCATTTGCTTGGAAAATTGTTTTCCAGACTTTTACTCGGAGGTGGTTTCTGTATGCACTGAAGTGTGTTTCCTGTATGCAGCAAAATGCTGGATCTTTTTATGTATCCAGTCTGTTAGTCTATGATTTTATTGGGGACTTGAGTCCATTGATGGTAAGAAATATTAAGGAATAGTGATTGTTGTTTCCTGTTATTTTTGCTGTTAGAGGTAGAATTATGTTTGTGGGGATCTCTTCTTTTTGCTTTTGTTGCAAGGAGATTACTTTCTTGTTTTTTCTAGAGTGTAGTTTCCCTCCTTATGCTGGAGTTTTCCATTTATTATTCTTGGCAGGACTGGGTTTGTGGAAAGATATTGTCTAAGTTTTGTTTTGTCATGGAATATCTTGGTTTCTCCATCTATGTTAATTGAGAGTTTTGCTGGATACTATATTCTGAGCTGGCATTTGTGTTCTCTTTGGGTCTGTATGACATCTGCCAAGTATCTTTTGGCTTTCATAGTCTCTGGTGAGAAGTCTGGTGTAATTCTGACAGGTTTGCTTTTATTTGTTACTTGTCCTTTTCCCCTTACTGCTTTTGATAATCTTTTTGTTGTTGTTGTTGTTGTTGTCGTTTGTTTTGTTTTGTGCATTTGGTGTTTTGACTATTATGTGGCAGGAGAAATTTCTTTTCTGGTCCAATCTATGTGAAGTTCTGTAGACTTCTTGAATGCTTATGGGCATCTCCTTTTTAGGTTAGGGAAGTTTTCCTCTATAATTTTGTTGAAGATATTTCCTGGCTTTTTAAGTTGGGAATCTTCACTCTTCTATACCTATTATCCTTAGGTTTGATCTTCTCATTGTATTTTGCATTTACTGAATGTTTTGGATTAGAGCTTTTTGTGTTTTACATTTTCTTTGAGAGTTGTGTCAATGTTTTCTATGGTGTCTTCTGCTCCTGATATTTTCTCTTCTATCTCTTGTATTCTGTTGGTAATGCTTGCACCTATGATTCCAGATCTGTTTCCTAGGTTTTTCTATCTCCAGGGTTGTCTCCCTTTTTGATTTCTTTATTTTTTTTTTACTCCCATTTTTACATCCTGGATTGTTTTGTTCAATTTTTTCACCTGTTTGACTCTGTTTTCCTGAAATTCTTTAAGGGATTTTTGTGTTTACTCTTTACGTGCTTCTACTTGTTTGCCTGTATTGTCCTGTATTTTTTTTACGAGAATTATTTATGTCATTCTTAAAGTCCTCTATCCTCATCATGAGATGTGATTTTAAGTCAAAATCTTGCTTTTCCTGTGTGTTGCAATAACAAGTATTTTCTTTGGTAGGAGAACTGGGTTCTGATGATATCAGTTAGTTTTGGTTTACGTTGCTTAGGCCTCTTGCCATCTGGTTGTCTATGATATTTATTTACTTGTTACTATTTCTTTTGCTGAGCAGATTTTCTTTTATTTCATGTAATACCAATCACGAAATCTTGATGTTAATTCCATTGCAGACTTCATAAAACATTATAGATCATGCCCATATCTCCAAAAATTTCCTCTACAGATTTCAAATTTCTGAGGTTATTTAAAGTTCTAAACTCATTTGCAATGTTATTTTGTGCAATGTGAGAGGTACAAGTCTAGTTTCACTCTTTTATACGGTGTAACCTTATTTTCCCAGTGCCTTTTCTTAAGATATTGGCTTTTCTACAATGACTTTTGACTGTTTTGTCAACATGTAAATGGTTATAATTGTGCAAGCTAATTTCTAGGTCCTCTATTCTATTCCTCTGGTCAACAAGTCTATTTTTGTAACAATATCATGATATATTTGTTAGAATGATTCTGTAATATTATTTTGATCAAGTATTTTGATATCTATAACAGTATTTTTCTGCCTAGTTAAGATATCTATATCTATATCTCTCTCTATATATGGTGTTTTTCATTTCCACATGAATTTTTGAATTATCTAATTTTAGTACAGTGAATCACATCATTTGGGAGTTTATTTCTATATATACCACAATGAAAATCTTGGTAATAACCAGTGTTTGAAACATGAGTTATGCCTATTCAAATCATGAGGAGCTTTTTTATTGTCTAGTGTCTTCTTCAAATTATTTCTTCAATATATTAAGTTTCCTTCTATTCCTCTTTGCTTTCTTGGTTATCTTTATCTGTAAATACTTTTTGACAGTATAGTAAGTGGGGTTTCTTTGTAAGCAAGTTCATTAGTAGTACAGAGAAATACTATTGACTTTATAATATGATTTTGTATCATGCTATTTGCTTAAAATGTTTGTCAGTTCTAAAATTTTTCTGTTGGAGTATTTATGTCCTTTAAGTACATGATCATGTCATGTAAATTCAGAATAACTATATTTCTCTTTTTTATAATTTCATCATTTTTGTTCCATTCTCTTACATTATTGCTCTTGCTAAGTAGTCACATATTCAATTGGATAAGAATAGAAAGAAATGGATATGGCTACCTAAATTTTATTTTAAAATGTCCTCATATCTCCCATATTTTATAATCATTGGCTACAGGTTGTCATTCACAGCCTTTTTATCCTGAGATCTGCTTCTGCTCCTAGATTATTCAGGGATTTTTTTTAGAAAGATATGATGACATTTGTCAGAAGCCTTTTCTGTGTCATTTATACTCATGACATGTTTTATTTTTTAACTCTGCTCATAATGGTACATCTTATTTGCTAATTCATTTATATTGAACTAAACTTGGATCCCTGAGATGAAATCCATTTAGCCATAGCACATAGTCTTCTCAATGTATTCTTCAATTCAGTTTATGTGAATTCCATTGTGAATTTTGATGTCTCTATTCAATAACATAATTCTCTATTTTATCTTGTGCTTTTTTGTTCATGTGTTTGTGTGTAGTCATCTGCTTTTGGCACTTATAGAAGGTTATGTGGGAAGACTTGGAGAAGAGGACCCTCTACTTTTCTTTACGTTTCTCTTTAGCAACAGGAGACTTGAAAGTTAATAGCAAGCAAGTTTAGAGTTAGAAATATGGGTGAAGAACTCAGCACTCAGTCATATAAATATACTCTTCAAATCTAGTGCATTCTGAAGTCAATATTTGTTATTTCCAATAGCACCATTTTAAAATTGAGCTAACTGTAAAAATATTCTGATATTAACATTAAAAGCCATAAGGTTCATTTTATTCTTACTTCACAAGCTAACATGTATAGGTGTTTAGCTTGCCGAATCCAACAATTCCAATCAATCTTTCATTCTCTAATTCCATTGGATCTCAGCTTTTTCAAGTTGCTTATTGGTGTGTGCTAAGCAAAAAGAGCTGTCAGTAAAAGTTTGATACTTATATCAAATAATTAAATGTATGATTTATTATTTATTTATTTATTTATTTATTTATTTTTACACTTCAGATTTTTTTCCCCTTCTGGTCCACCCTCTGACTGTTCCAAATCCTATACCTCCTCCCCGTACCCCCTGTCTTCACAAGGATTTCCCCACCCCACCCACCCCACCAGAACTCTAAGCTTCCTGGGGCATCCAGTCTCTTGAAGTTAGGTGCATCTTCTCCGATTGAACCCAGACCTGGGAGTCCTCCACTATATATGTATTGGAGGCCTCATCTCAGCTGGTGTATGCTGCCTGGTTGGTGACCCAGTATGTGGGAGATCTCAGGAGTCCTGGTTAATCGAGACTGCTGTTTCTCTTACAGGGTTGCTCTCCTGTTCAGCTTTCTCCGGTTTTTCCCTAATTCAAGCAGAGGGGTCAGCAGCTTCTGTTATTGGCTGAGTTCACATATCTGCATCTGACTATTTCAGCTGCTTGTTGGGTCTTTTGGAGGGCAGTCACGATAGGTCTATTTCAGGATGATTACCGATAGTTCATTTCAAGGCAAAGACAGAACAACTGAGCTTAAAGTTATTGTCTTTAGAACAGTTTTTGAAAATATAGTATAAAGCTCTTATTTTCTATAACTTTAGGTAATTCTATAAATTAGATTAATGCATTTTTGAAAACACTTAAAATTTCCAAAGTTTTTCCATTAAATTTATGAAAAATGCATCATCATTATATCAAGACATTGGCTTTTTATTTAATTTTGTATATTTCTTTTAAAATAAATACTGATTTGATTCAACTAAATTAATATTCTTGTGTAATAATATTCGGTACATAAACAGTAAGTTTGTTGAAGACAATTTTTCATGCTTGGAATTTGGGTGATTGTTGTGAGGTATTTTTTAGCTCTGCTCTGTACAAGGGTTGTGCAAACCACTCTCAGACTATAGTGCAGAAAGAGAATCTCGAACTGAGTGTGTACTTTATACTACATTTTTGGTTTTGCTTTAAGAAAAGATACACTATGAAATGTTTTAAAAATCTAACTTTTTCTATTTATTTATTTCTTTAATTTGTAACTGTGAGTGCTTTACTTGTATTATGTCTGTACACCATATGTGTGCACAGGCTGAGCTGATAGAAGAGAATACTGAGTCCCTGGGTCTGCAGAAACAAAGTTGCTAGGAATTGAGCCCAGTTTATTTGTAAGAAAAAAAATACTCCTCTGTTCCATCTCCCAACACATGGAGATGCTAATGTGATGGGACTCAAAAGCAAACAAAATAAACAGAAGAAAATAAATATGGAGTTTTCCTAGAGTACTGTCTCCAATTCCAGCTCACAATTTGGGGCTTAAATTTTTTAATTATATATTTTTCTCTGTCAAGGCTCTATAGTCAATTGAGCCTTGGTCCTAGCTTTGTTAAATATTACAGTAATGAAAGAAATTGGGAGTAAATGTTTTAAATGATACCCTGAGAAAGTGATATTTCAATTGTTCACAACATAGTCATCATTACAGTCTGTGTCTCAAATATGTTATTAGAAAGGTGAAAATAAGTTGGATGAATTTGATTACATGATCTGTCAAAAACCTCATTAAAGCTTTCAACTGGTACTACCTTTGATACAATTTATTTCAGTTATCACCAAACAGGAAATATTCTTTTAAAAATATTTCTGTCAAGATGTCCTACTCTTTCTCTTCTCAAAGACTTATCCAGCCTTTGCTAGGAGTCACTGTGAAGAAAAATAAGGCAAAGGCCAGATCAAACCCAGACTCAATGAAAAGTCAAGAATTAGCCTAAAGACTCTTTGCTCTACTATTAGGTTTACAAAAGCTTACTAATCCTACCTGTTTACTTGACTTTATACAATTAGAGAAATAATTTAAAAGAGCAAAAAATTTAAATACTTATTTAAAAGCAGAGATAAAGAATACAGCTAAGAGTTGACAAAGAAAGAAATTATAAGAGAGTAAATGGCCAAGGGAGAACGAGGCCCCTGCTAACTGCATCAATAGCCCAGCTTCACTGATGGGTGAACACAAATTTGTCCTTTAACTTCAGTTAGTTCCTGAGCTGCTCAAAAATCAACCTTTTCAACTACAAAATGAGACAGGTAATGAATAGTAGTTCTGAGTTTTAAATAACTTAGATTATAAAGAGATCAGCATTACATCATGGAAAAAAATCTCTGAATAAAATATTGATTTACTTTCTAAACTCTAGATTCCATCTAATGTCTAATATAAATCTGATTATTCAGACACTATTTCAGAAATTGATCAATTTCCACTTTGCAAAAACATTGGCAAGAACTGTTCAAAACCACAGGTATCAATGAGGATGCAAATTCCACGAGAAGAGGGCATTTGGCCTGTGTCATATCCCTAATCAATGAGTAATAGCAAATATTGAAAGATGTTTGTAGGACATAAAAGAATTCACCTATGCTGTGGAACATACAAAAAATATCATCTATGTGAAAGATTCCTGCCAACTTGAATTTGGCATGGATCTGGGCTGGAACAAGATAATTTTCAGAGACAAATTCAGCACATGCTTAGATTTAGTACTAAGAACTCTGCCAAGGCGGGGACTAACCCAATCCATAGGGATGGCCAAGTGGAGTGCGGTAGAGAATATGTGCCACAGAAAGGAAGTCTCAGCAATACCCCACAGACACTTAGGCCAGATGTTGTTCTTGGCTGTAACAAGAAACGGTGCATCCTCCTCCATCACAAGCTGGGCAGCAGCCCGTCTTCCCTTCTGTATCTCCTTATCACTCATCCATTCTCATTGCTTTTTTCCCTCACCTTTACTCTTACATCATTACTCCTTCATTGCCCCACCCTTCTTCTTGTGTTTCCTTTCTTTCCTTTCTGGGCCTTATCTATTAACCATCTTTAAATAGAACATTAGAAAGAAAACTACTTGAGAAGAATTTTTAGCTGGTTTCATTGAGACAGATATATTTATGATTTCTATCTATTACTTCAATGAAATAGCATGACCAAAGCAACTTAGGGAGAAAGGGGAATATTTGACTCATGTTTCTATATAATAGTTCATCATTGAAGGCGGTCAGAACAGGAACTAAAACAGGGCAGGAATCTAAATGTAGGAGTTAATGCAGAAGCTATGAAAGGCTGCTGCTTACTGCTTAGCTCAGCCTCCTTATTTTATATATGGAACCCAGGATCTGCAGTGGCATCATCCACAATAAACTATACATTGCCCCTCAATCACTAAGTAAGAAAATGCCTGACAGATTTGTCTATATACTGACATTATGGAAAAATAGAATTTTTTTCTTTTAGAGTTTCAGAATCTTGAATGATTAATCCAAACGTTTAGGGTGGCACACCTAGATCTTTTAATATGGTCTATGTGTTTGTAAGTTCTTTTGTTTTTCAAAGACACTTTTTTTTTATTAACTTGAGTATTTCTTATTTACATTTTGAGTGTTATTCCCTTTCCCGGTTTCCGGGCAATCATCCCCCTAATCCCTCCCCCTCCCCTCTTTATGGGTGTTCCCCTCCCCATCGTCCCCCCATTACTGCCTTTCCCCCAACAATCTAGTTCACTGGGGGTTCAGTCTTAGCAGGACCCAGGGCTTCCCCTTCCACTGGTGCTCTTACTAGGATATTCATAGCTACCTATGAGGTCAGAGTCCAGGGTCAGTCCATGTATAGTCTTTGGGTAGTGGCTTAGTCCCTGGAAGCTCTGGTTGCTTGGCATTGTTGTACATATGGGGTCTCGAGCCCCTTCAAGCTCTTCAAGATCTTACTGGGGAGACGTGAATACATTTCTTTCTGCCCCAGGTAGATGGTTTCTTAGTTAAGATTTTAAATGCTCTGAATAGATGTTAAGGCAACTTTTTGAAAAACATTTAATTGGGGCCAACTTACAGTTTCAGAGGTTCAGTTCATTATCACCATGGTGGGAAGCATGTGACTTGCAGGCAGACATGGTGCTGAAGGAGCTGAAAGCTTCGCATTTTGAGCCAAAGACATTCAAAGGGGACTCTGTTCTGAAGGCAGCCAGGAGGAGGCTCTCTCTTCTGCAATGAACAGAGCGTGAAAATAGAACCTTAAAGCCCAGTCCAGACACTTACTTTTGCCAATAAGACCACAGCTACTCCAACAAAGCTACACTTCTTAATAGTGTCACTTCCCTTGGACCACGCATAATCAAACTGCCACTGTCCACCCCAGTTCCCAAAAGTAATTCAAAAAAATCTAGCATTGTGAACCAGTTAGTTTATTGAGGATACTTAGAGTAGTATGGGCAGCGGTTTACATCAATGAACATAGGTGACACAAAGGAAGTTTTATCAGCAGAAATCTTACACAGCATGAGGTCTGAAAGAGACTGAACACTACGTGTCTCAAGAATCTGATGTAACTGCAATCTTTTCCACCTGTCCTCTTTGTTCCCATAATAACAGTTCTGAAGTTTCATTATTTATGAACAAATGCTTAGGCCATAAACTTTGTTTCTCTCCCTGAATAGCTTGTAGCTTACACAACCTGTTTACTCTTGTCAATGTCTGCCACATCATTGGTCACCTTTCCTCAGTTTCATACGTCCAACTTCCTCAGAGTTGGGTGAATCTCCACTCTTTGATTCCCAGAACCCCAATCATTCTGTGAGAACTCCCCACCTTTTATTTCCTAACTCAGCTAGTAAGTCATCAAATGTTACTTGACAGGTAATGCTTCCACATAGTACAAAAGAGTTTCCTTCTACATGGAGGGTAACTTAGAGTGAGCTCTATGGGCTGATCTTCTCACCCTAGCAATAATTTTTATAACCTTAGGAAGGGGCATAATTAATATTGAAAATTTCTTTACAGAGGTCTATGAATTCAACATTAGCCAACTGAGTCTTTGGAGTGTTGTTCTTCCATCCAGCTGAGAATGTTTCAACTCAGAGGAAATAGTAATCCCGTATTCACATACAAACTCATCTGATGGGAGAATAATGATGCTATTAACTTTACACTAGCCATTGAGACCCGATTCAAGTCCTGGATGCATCACAAACATCAAACTCATGACATTTTATTGATCTGTTCTCTGAAGAAACATGGCTTGAGCAAACTGGAGAAGTTATTCTTAGAAATATTTCCAATAAGTTTACAGGTACAGGCTTCAAATCAATCAATCTATCATCTATCTATCTATCTCTCTATCTCTCTATCTATCTACCTATATATCTATATATCTATCCTCTATCTATCTATCTATCATCTACCTGTCTGTCTGTCTATCTATCATCTATCTATCTATTATTCATTCATTCATTCATTCACTTATTTGATTATTTATTTGGCTGCTACTGTACTTATAAGACCCTTCCAAACCTTCTCTTTCACATAGATAAATAACTATATTACCAAAACTATATATGAAAGCAAATCCAGAATTATAAATGTTGGGAGGATCATGAGCATGAGGCTCCTGCATCTGTCCTGGTGTCATTGAAACTAAAGCATGGAAGAGAAGATCCCAAATGTTATTCTGTAAGTAAGGTAGGAGAGAGGGGGCAGTGAAGAGGGGTGTTGATTGAATAAGTTTTTCATTGAGGAGTCCTCCAAATCTCACCACAGGAAAAGGGACTGCAGAACAATTTTCTTTTGGTATGAGAGTTGTCATCAGAATGGCAGCCTTTCTTTTGTATAGAAATTTTAAATATGAACTGTAAAACAGCAGTAGACCAAGCTCAAGACCTAAATTTTTTGGAGAGACCTTCCTTACTCTCTGTGCTATCTCTGAATTAAACTGGAAACTTGTTTATAGTGACAATATCCTTAGTTTCTCTTGCCTGTGATCTAGAAATTCTTGTCTCAATGTAATCCAGCCAGTGAGGCCCACCTTAGGAACCACCAAGTAATCTCATTTAAATTTCTTAAGAAGCCTTTACAGAAAACAGCTTGACAACTCATCCAATTTTATATTAAGTCTTGGTAAGCCATCTTCCCCTTCCTTTAAATGTCTGTTAACTTTCCATGCTTAAAATTCATTGTTCAAATTTCCTTTAATAACTCCAACTCTCATATTGACTAATCCTAACACTCATTTTCACAGTGAGGTCAAGGATCAGGAGTCACACAAAGGCATCAAGAAAAGAATCCCAAGTTGCTCCAGGTGACATGTGCAGCATTGTCCTTGTCTCTGCCTCTTCTCTTCGCCCAAGCCCATTCGAAAATTTCTGCATTGGAGTAGTATACCAACATGCTAGCTCATGACAATCTCACCCATGTCTTCTAGGATACATTTTTCCAAATGAAAAGATAATATAACCAAACACTAACAAGAAGAGGAAGTCTTTCTTCAGGGAAAATGTATAAAGGAGTCACAGTCACTTGCAAAAAGGAACCCAAGCAAACGATCCTTCTGGTATGGCTTCTGAGTAATAAGCTTCAGAATTTTCCATTTAGCCTGTGCTTACAATTTCTGAAGCAGGTCAGTTTCTTTGGAACTTAATAATAATGATTATGTTTTCTAAGTGCATATATATTTCATTTAAACACAGGTTTTATAGCTAAATATATATATCAATCAAAATGTTTAATCTTAATTGAATAGTTACTGATTTAGTGCTAAGTCAAAATCCAAGAAAACATACCCAATACTTTTATACCTCTCCCTTAGGGGTCACAAAATCCAGTGATTTACTTTTCCTGGTTTAATGGGATCGAGTAACTCAACACCTGGCTTTCAGACCTTTAATTGTTCACCATTTAACACAGAATCTATTGTTAGCATCATTAGAAGTGGCTTGCTTTGGTTAATAAGTTTACATTAATATCAGATTACTAGAACTTCAAGATATTTTACTTGTGAAACAGCTAATTTTTAAGCTGAAAAATAAATAATTGACTACACAGACAATGAAACAAGTATCAAGAGGGAAAAGGCAGTATACATTTTACAGTCTAAAGTGTTTAAAATGCCTAATGTTGGCAAAGGTTCTTTATTCTCTCATCAGTTATAGATGTTTATTGTTGTATCTTACTTTTGGTTTTCTTTTACAGTTAATGTCAGTCTTTTAAAATAAAATGAGATTCGTTATTTTCTGATCAAAACTATGGATTTCATATCATTTTCTTGAAAATTGTGATTAATTTAATTCGTCTATACTAATAGATTAAAAACAACTTCCACAGCACTAGAGCCAAGGTTTGAAGCATTCTTTAGATAGAAATTAGTGAAATTATATTTATCTGAAGACTTGAAGAAAGTACAGAAAGAGAATGTCAATTCCTCTGTTTCTACAGGGCAACAAGTCTTGGTATTTAACACATAATCAAAGGAAACACTTAAATAATCTCTCTGGTCCAATTAAAAGTTAGATAGAAAAAAAATAATGACCTTCACTAGTGAAGTTTTATAAAGACACATTTTTATAGATAGGCTTTGGTTTTGAAAAACAACACAAGGTAAATTAGTATAGTTTAGTAACAATGTTATTGTCATTGCTTCGAGGACAGTTTTCTTGCCATTGCAATTTCCAAAAAAAAGCATAAGGGTGCTGTTGCTAGACAGGCTGTAAGCAAGCTCCAGCAGGAAATCTCATACTAGCTTTTTCTATAGGGTGATAATCTACCTTCTGTTTATTGATTCTACTCTGTCCTACAAAGGACTGTCTGATGTGGGACAGCTTTCGTGTTTTGCCACTGAAATTAAAACCCAAATTGTAACAGAGGATGGGGGGGGGAAGCTGAGAGAGAGAGAGAGAGAGAGAGAGAGAGAGAGAGAGAGAGAGAGAAAGAAAGAGAGAGAGAGAGAACATATTCCTCCATGGAAGACTTTACAGACAGACAGTATCCTTCCTGGAGTGATGTCTTATTTTAATTCTCACATTATTTCCAGAATCTACAGAGAATTATTGAGGTTAACGTGCAAATGAATATAAGCACTACAAGCAACCCAACCTTCAACGAGGAATGTTAAGCCTTTCCTGTTGCAACTTAAAGTGAATTAAAAACAAGGACCAGACTTTCTCAACATGTGCCTTTCTTTCTGCTACAGAAACTGCATCTTATTATGAGTCGCTGAAGTATGTTCTCTAATAGGCTCCTTTTTCACAGTTCAGACTTTATCCCCCTCCAGGTCCAACCTCTGACTGTTCTGTATCCCATAACTTCTCACCCCCTTCTCCAAGAGGATGTTCCCACCCCCCCACACCCTCCCCACCAGACCTCTCTACTTCCTGGGACCTCAACTGACTTGACATCTTCTCTCACTAAGTCAAGACCCAGCAGTCCTCTGTTGTATATGCGTTGGGGACTTTATATGAGCCAGTTGGTGTATGCTGCCTGGTTGGTGTCTCAGGGTCTGAGCAATCTCGGGATTCAGATTATTTGAGACTGCTAGTCATCCAATAGGCCAACCCTCCTCCTCCTCAGCTTCTTCCAGCTTTTCTCTGATTCAACCACAAGGGTCACCAGCATCTATCCATATACTGGTTGGGTGTAAGTATCTGCATCTGATTCTTTCAGATGCTTGTTGTGCCATTTGGAGGGCAGTCATGATAAGCCCTAGTTTGTAAGCACACCATCCCATTAGTAATAGTGTGAGACCTTGAGGCCTGCCCTTGAGCAGGATCCCAATTTGGCCCTGTCATTGGACCTCCTTTTCCTCGGGCTTGAGTGAGGTAACTCAGACCCAAAAGGAGATGCATGGTATATACTTTCTAATAAGTGTATATTAGCCAAAAAAAGTACAGAATACCGAGGAGGATACAGTCCATAGAAGTCAAAAAGGTTGACAGGCTTACACAAGTCAGACTAATCACTGACATGTAGAGAGAGGGCTGGCAGCACATAACCACCTGGTCTGAGAGTTATTATGACTGTCTCAGTACATGCAGATGTGTAGAGGCAATATTTTCATACCACTCAAAAACTGTTCAAAATTATTTGATGTTTGCAATTTTGCCAAATTTGGGTATTATATGATTTTTCTCTATAGAGTATATAATTTGCTTTTTCCCCTTTCTTCCATGGTTTTCTCATGTACTTATTTAACTTTACTTTTCTCAAATTTATTGATATTACCTTTCTTAATTTTCCCTTCAGTTAAGGAAAAAATAAGTGAGAAAAATAGAAAGGGTGGGAGGGTCATGGCAACTTTGGGCTGTATGCCTTGAAGAAGTTGAGTGAGCCTTTGCACTGTATGTGTTATATGCACTATATGAAGGAGGTTAATTTTCACTTTAATTCTCTTAAGTATAAGATAATAATTTAATTACTAATAATCTGTTAAGTATATTTGAGATACATTTTATATACAAATCTGCTTTTTATAATTATTTAGCATATAATGTGATATTTATACGGACTTTTTAACAGCACAGCATAGACTCTTAAAGGCATCAAAACATTAATTTCTTATGTTTCACTCTACTTTTTTATATGCTTAAATTATATGTTTATTCATCTACATTCATATAAGGAGTAAAAGAAAACATATGTTTTATTCTCACAATGCTTTCAATATGTTGTAAGCCTTCTAAGTATAAGAGTGTACTAAAGGAGGACATTCATATTCTAAGAGTCGATAAAATTTTCAAATGTAACTCACAAAAAAATAAGAATTTTTCAGATGTAAGCTACAACAGATGAAAAACAATTACTAAGGAACCCAGAAAGTTGATATTTTATACTAATAAGTACTTATTAATTCTTGTGCAACCTGTGATGAAAATTTTTACAATTTTTGAAGAAGTCACAGTTTAACAATGCTGAAATCAAATGTTGCTATTAGGGAATAATATTGAACATTATAAAACCTTCTTTCTTTCTTTCTATCCCTTTTTTCCTTCTTTCTTTCTTTTCTTTCTTTCTTTTTCTCTCTCTCTCTTTCTTTCTCTCTTTTCCTTCTTTCTTTCTCTCTCTCCCTCTCTTTCTTTCTTTCTTTCTTTCTTTCTTTCTTTCTTTCCTTCTCTTTATAACCTGATCACTACCTCCCCACCCCCACAGTCACTTTCTTTTTTTTTTCCAAGCAAGCTCCAACAACTTTATTTTTTTCTCTTAGCCTTCTTTTTTTTTTTTTTTATTATTAACTTGAGTATTTCTTATATACATTTCGAGTGTTATTCCCTTTCCCAGTTTCCGGGCAAACATCCCCCTCCCCCCTCCCCTTTCTTATCGGTGTTCCCCTCCCCACCCTCCCCCCATTGTCCCCCTCCCCCCAACAGTCTAGTTCACTGGGGGTTCAGTCTTAGCAGGACCCAGGGCTTCCCCTTCCACTGGTGCTCTTACTAGGATATTCATTGCTACCTATGAGGTCAGAGTCCAGGGTCAGTCCATGTATAGTCTTTAGGTAGTGGCTTAGTCCCTGGAAGCTCTGGTTGCTTGGCATTGTTGTACATATGGGGTCTCGAGCCCCTTCAAGCTCTTCCAGTTCTTTCTCTGATTCCTTCAACGGGGGTCCTATTCTCAGTTCAGTGGTTTGCTGCTGGTATTCGCCTCTGTATTTGCTGTATTCTGGCTGTCTCTCAGGAGTGATCTACATCCGGCTCCTGTCGGTCTGCACTTCTTTGCTTCATCCATCTTGTCTAATTGGATGGCTGTATATGCATGGGCCACATGTGGGGCAGACCCTGAATGGGTGTTCCTTCCGTCTCTGTTTTAATCTTTGCCTCTCTCTTCCCTGCCAAGGGTATTCTTGTTCCCCTTTTAAAGAAGGAGTGAACCATTCACATTTTGATCATCTGTCTTGAGTTTCATTTGTTCTAGGCATTTAGGGTAATTCAAGCATTTGGGCTAATAGCAACTTATCAGTGAGTGCATACCATGTATGTCTTTCTGTGTTTGGGTTAGCTCACTCAGGATGATATTTTCCAGTTCCAGCCATTTGCCTACGAATTTCATAAAGTCGTTGTTTTTGATAGCTGAGTAATATTCCATTGTGTAGATGTACCACATTTTCTGTATCCATTCCTCTGTTGAAGGGCATCTGGGTTCTTTCCAGCTTCTGGCTATTATAAATAAGGCTGCAATGAACATAGTGGAGCACGTGTCTTTTTGATATGTTGGGGCATCTTTTGGGTATATGCCCAAGAGAGGTATAGCTGGATCCTCAGGCAGTTCAATGTCCAATTTTCTGAGGATCCTCCACACTGATTTCCAGAATGGTTGTACCAGTTTGCAATCCCACCAACAATGGAGGAGTGTTCCTCTTTCTCCACATCCTCGCCAGCATCTGTTGTCCCCTGAGTTTTTGATCTTAGCCATTCTCACTGGTGTGAGGTGAAATCTCAGGGTTGTTTTGATTTGCATTTCCCTTATGACTAAAGATGTTGAACATTTCTTTAGGTGTTTCTCCGCCATTCGGCATTCCTCAGCTGTGAATTCTTTGTTTAGCTCTGAGCCCCATTTTTTAATAGGGTTATTTGTTTCCCTGTGGTCTAACTTCTTGAGTTCTTTGTATATTTTGGATATAAGGCCTCTATCTGTTGTAGGATTGGTAAAGATCTTTTCCCAATCTGTTGGTTGCCGTTTTGTCCTAAACACAGTGTCCTTTGCCTTACAGAAGCTTTGCAGTTTTATGAGATCCCATTTGTCAATTCTTGATCTTAGAGCGTAAGCCATTGGTGTTTTGTTCAGGAATTTTTTTTTTCCAGTGCCCATGTGTTCCAGATGCTTCCCTAGTTTTTCTTCTATTAGTTTGAGTGTGTCTGCTTTGATGTGGAGATCCTTGATCCACTTGGACTTAAGCTTTGTACAGGGTGATAAGCATGGATCGATCTGCATTCTTCTACATGTTGACCTCCAGTTGAACCAGCACCATTTGCTGAAAATGCTATCTTTTTTCCATTGGATGGTTTTGGCTCCTTTGTCAAAAATCAAGTGACCATATGTGTGTGGGTTCATTTCTGGGTCTTCAATTCTATTCCATTGGTCTATCTGTCTGTCTCTGTACCAATACCATGCAGTTTTTATCACTATTGCTCTGTAATACTGCTTGAGTTCAGGGATAGTGATTCCCCCTGAAGTCCTTTCATTGTTGAGGATAGCTTTAGCTATCCTGGGTTTTTTGTTATTCCAGATGAATTTGCAAATTGTTCTGTCTAACTCTTTGAAGAATTGGATTGGTATTTTGATGGGGGATGGCATTGAATCTGTAGATCGCTTTTGGTAAAATGGCCATTTTTACTATATTAATCCTGCCAATCCATGAGCATGGGAGATCTTTCCATCTTCTGAGATCTTCTTCAATTTCCTTCTTCAGTGTCTTGAAGTTCTTATTGTACAGATCTTTTACTTGCTTTGTTAAAGTCACTCCGAGGTACTTTATATTATTTGGGTCTATTATGAAGGGTGTCGTTTCCCTAATTTCTTTCTCGGCTTAAGGTCAAGTAACATATAAAGGCAGACCTATCAGAATCACACCAGACTTCTCGCCAGAAACTATGAAGGCCAGAAGATCCTGGACTGATGTCATACAGACCCTAAGAGAACACAAATGCCAGCCCAGGTTACTGTATCCAGCAAAACTCTCAATTAACATAGATGGAGAAACCAAGATATTCCATGACAAAACCAAATTTACACAATATCTTTCTACAAATCCAGCACTACAAAGGATAATAAATGGTAAAGCCCAACATAAGGAGGCAAGCTATACCCTAGAAGAAGCAAGAAACTAATCGTCTTGGCAACAAAACAAAGAGAATGAAAGCACACAAACATAACCTCACATCCAAATATGAATATAACGGGAAGCAATAACCACTATTCCTTAATATCTCTCAACATCAATGGCCTCAACTCCCCAATAAAAAGAAATAGATTAACAAACTGGATACGCAATGAGGACCCTGCATTCTGCTGCCTACAGGAAACACACCTCAGAGACAAAGACAGACACTACCTCAGAGTGAAAGGCTGGAAAAAACTTTCCAAGCAAATGGTCAGAAGAAGCACAGTCACTTTCTTATCTCGTCTCTCCTTTCCTCTGAGAGGGTTGGGAGATCCCTACAGATTCTCCTCCCACCTTGGCACTTCAAGTTTCTGCGGGCTAGATGCATCCTCTTCCACTGAGGCAGAACAGGGCAACCCATTTAGGAATCAGAAACTCCAGAAAGGCAACAGCCTTAGGGACAGCCCTGCTCCAGTTGTTAGGGTACACGCATGAAAAAAGAGATGAACATCTGCTGCCTGAGATGCTGCACGTGAGCCAGAGTCCTACGTCTAGCCTGTGTGTGCCCTTTAGCTGGTGGTTAAGTCTCTGAGAGTTACTCTAGTGTCCAAATTAGTTGACTCTATTGGTCTCCCTACAGAGTTCCTATCTCCTTAGGAGCTCTCAATCTTTTCTCCAGTTACTCAATAAGACGTCCCTAGCTCAGTCCAAGGTTTGGGTGACAGTATCTGCATCTGTTTCAGTCAGCTGCTGGATGGAGCCTCTCAGAGGGCCTTCATGCTAGGCTCTGATCTAGAAGCATAACAAACTATTATTAGCAATGCCCGTGATTGGTGCTTTCTCATGGGCTGTGTCTCAAGTCAGTTATTAGTCGCCCATTCTTTTAGTCTCTGCTCCATCTTTGTCCCTGCATTTCTTATAGACAAGACAAATTTTGGATCAAAGGCTTTGTGGATACGTTGGTGTCCTTATTCCCCATTTTAAACTGTTCTTACTATAAAACTTAAAAGTACATGAGTGGAATAAGATCTTTCACATTATTTTTCCATTGGGATGAGCTAAAGAGAAAGAACTGTATGTGCTAGCAAGTATCATCAACATGTACAATTAATCATTTCTGATTCTATTTTGCTTGTTACTTTGAATTTCACATTGACTGTAAGTTCTTCATCTCTGTCTCTATTTGGAAATATTTTAAAGAAAACGCTGACAGAACTGTCCCACAGATGTCAGGCTGGGTATTCTGCTTCCTCTGATTCTGTTTATTTTAAAATATTCATTGTCACATTGATTAAATGGCTTTTGTTAGGATGCACACACCTCTGATTCCTATACTGACTCATATCCAAAATCCTGTGGTGACAGTGGAGTATGGCCGCTAGTCACAACAATAACACGCTTTTGGATATGGTTTTTGCTCAAATTTCTCAAAAGAACCTGGCAGGGCCACAAAGTTTTGATACTTCATCTCTAATAAGATATTTATGTAGTTTAGTGTATGCTGCTAATATTGTAAGAGATATAAACAAAGTATGTGTTTTGTAGTGATGGTCCATTGTTGTTAATGCTGTAGATAAAAGTACATTAACAAGACTGCTTCAAAACTGTGATGTATACAGGCCGAGCCTGGTGGACTGAATCACAATTTCCAGCATGATTCCTCCTAATGCCTTACTAACACGAGACCCAGTAGAATGAGAATTAATTATCCACACCTGAATTCACAGAGTAGAGAGAGTAAATTTTACTATGTTTATTTGGATTTTTTAATGTTAAGGGAATAGTTTTATTTCTGAATAAATGAGAAAACCTCGCCCTTAAACAATTCTTTGGGACACAATGACTTTAGTGCACCTTGATTAATAAACTAATTTTTTTTAAATGAGACCAGATTCACACTAATGTCCAGAAGAAAAATTTCTTTCTAAGATTACCTGTGTTGGTGGTAATGAGTTATAAGAGTGCCATTTGAAATATGCTATCCTTTTTGTGGGATACATTTAATAATACCTAGCAAAAACTTACTTCAAGGCAAAGGTTAAGTCTGAGGGCCACTGGAGGGATCGAGTTGACCTCTCTATAGTCAATGAGTTGTCTTCCTGTTACATTCAGCAATGGCAGCTTAAAGTCTGTTCTGTGAGACCATCTATTGTCCTGGCAACAGTTTGAGTGTTTGGGGGATTTCCATGAAACTTCTGACAACATCTCAACTTGATGTAACCCACTCTTATTGGAAGCTTCATTTGGGGACAAGTGATGGCCAACTGGGTCTCAGTCTCATTCAGTAGTTGGAGACCAAAGGGATTGCCTTCATATGTTCCAGTGAACTGAGTTTCCAAACCATCACTCAAATTCCTTTCAGTTCTAGCTCCCTGAATTTTCCCCAATCCTCTTCCCAACCTTCCGCTTACCTGGGAAGCTATAAACTAGGACTTCTTTGCTTAAAGATATATGTTGGCATCTATTCTATAAGTAGCATCTTCATTGGTCTCTTTAAAGTGACAAATATTAAAGACTCAGGGGTCTTCAGACTTTAAGTTGGCCCTGATGTGAGTTCATATGGGACCTTGGAACACATACCTCTAAATGGGACACCTCCAACAAATGCCTTCCCTGAGAGCCCAAGGAATCTCAGGGAAGAGAAGTCAGAAGGAGCATAAGAGCCAGAGGGAATGGAGGACACAAAGAAAAGAAAGTCCTCTAAACTAAATGAGCAAAATTCATATGAAATCAGAGAGACTAAAGCAGCAAGCACAGGTTCTTCAGGATTCTGCCCCAGATCATATACATACATACATACATACATACATACATACATACATACATACATACACGTGCACACACACACAAACATATATATATATATATAATTGCTTTTAGTTTATTATATTTATGGGTCTCCTGAGTTTGTGACTCGGTGGGTCTTTGATGCTTGTGCCTGCCCTTGGGATTCTTTTTCTCCTGTTGGTTTGCCTGTGTGACTTTGATATGTTGGTTTTTGTTTTTTCTATTGTATTTCATTCCGTTATGTTTTGTTATTGTCTCTGAAAACCCTGTTCTTTTCTAATGAGAGACAGAAAGGGAGTAGATCAAGATAGGAGGGAAGATGGAGTTCTATAAAGTAAAAATCTTTTTTAAAAGTTACAGATATTAAAGGAAAATAAATACCGAGGAAAATTCTGAGCTTAGTTAAATAAATTTTAAATAAAAGTAATAGAAATATTTTAATGTCCTAAAGTTTCTTACAGAAACACAAGTGTTGCTTGGATAGTTTGTTATTCAACATTAGGTTATGTTGATATGTGGAGGAGTCAAGGGACTGCTGTTTTAATTAGCTCTCCCTAGACTTGTGGAAGTTACTCTGTGCACTCTAATGAGACAAGTTCTATGTGTGATAGTGAAGGCCACTTTATTCTAAGCTCTAAAGACCATCACACATACCTTCAAAGGATTGAGATATCAAACATAAGAAAGAGCCAATTCAGTAGTAGATTCTGTGCTGCTTCCACAGTTTAACGGCTTCCACCTGACAGGAAGCAGTTAAACTGTCCTATCACTTAGGCAGGGAAACGTGTTCTGAGGGGTAGGCCCTAAACAGAAAGGTCTGACAAACACACACTGTGTCTCACTGCCATTTGGACTGTGCACCGCACTTTAAACTTTTTACCTTCTTTAAAACCAAATAGTATCCAAAACATGGTCTTGTTTCTCACAATTTTCCAGCCTAAGAATTTTAAGCTCCATACAAAAGCTTTTGTGGAACAGAATATAAGAACATATAAGATGAACTGTGATGTTTTGAAAAAGACTGTCTCTTAATACTGTATGAAGTTAAAATTGAAATTTCATATAGAAACAGTATATATATATATATATATATATATATATATTAGCTACTTTTTTCATGCTGTATCAAAACACTCTGCGAAAGTAACTTAAGAATGGTAGTATATATTTAAAGTATGCTTGAAAGAACAAGATTGTATAGTTCTAGGTCCCTTGTACGCACAGTCAGGAAGCAGTCCTCAAGAAATGTTTGTTCTCAGTTTGTTTCCCCCTTTTTTTGTCACTTCCAACTTAATACAAAGATTGAAGCTTGCTGCAGTAAAAAAATGAAAAGGGGCAGAATCAGTTCCTGCGCATACCCTGGTGGTTGTGTTTTTGCTAATTCCAGTTCCATCAGGTTAGTGGAACAAGTGATAATTTCTCTCAGCTGCTCCATGCTGCCCCCAATACTTTCTGACCCGCTGTCTGCCAGCCATTCAAACGCAGCAGCCTGTCAGGACAAGCCACCCTTACCCAAAGCTCTCTTGGCTGGTTTCCACCACATCAGGCATACACATCTCAATTCCCTGGAGGGTCCTGGGTATGTCCTGCCACCATATTCTCTTTTGTACTGAATTAAGTCACCATATGAAAGAACACATCACTCAATAACTAATCCAATTGATAAGATATAATTTGCCCATCTAGACAACACAAAATCCTGTACACATCCATCCCTTAAGAATAGTCATAACAACCTGTAACTATGCACAGAGAAGAATCTGCCGACATGCTCTCTCAGCTGCTTTTCTTCTTTGCTAAGTCCTCTTCTTCCTCTCTAAAACTTTTTTCCCACCCATCCTTCCTTCTCATACAATAACAGACCTCGTTCTATCCTGTACCTGCCTTCCTTCACCTGAATAATGCCATCAAACTACAAAACCTACTTCCTCTAAGATGGGTTATCCAGATTTAATTACACAGCATAGCTCATCTCTCACATGTATACTCAGAAGATGCTCTCTCCTGTGGTTCTAGATCCTATTAACCTTGAATACTGAAAATATCACTGGATGATCATGAGTTGGCAAATTTAAATATGGGAAGTCAAGGGAATGTGAACCTTACACATATGCCTCTGCCTAATAGACTGTATATGATTGTAAATGCTTAAATATGAATGAAGTCAAAATATCACTATTTGCAGATAATATGATGTAATTAAGTGACCCCAAACATCCCACCAGAGAAATCTTAAACTTGATAAACAATGTCAGCAATGTGGCTGGATATATAATTAACTCAAACAAATCAGTAGCCTTCCTCTACTCAAAGGATAAACAAGCTTAGAAAGAAATTAGGGAAACAATGCTCTTCACGATAGTCACAAGTAATATAAAATACATTGGTATGACTTTAATCAAGCAAGTGAAAAATCTCTACGACAAGAATTGCAAGTCACTGAAGAAGATATCAGAAGATGGAAAGACCTCCCATGCTCATGGATTGGTAGGATTACTGTTGTAAAAATGGCCATATTGCTGAAAGCAATCTACAAATTCAAGGTAATCCCAATCAAAATTTCAAGTCAATACTTCATAGACATAGAAAGACCAATTTGCAAATTCATTTGGAATATCAATAAATCCCAGGATAGTGAAAACTATTCTCAACAATAAAAGAATTTCTGGGGGAATAAGTATCCCTGATCTCAAGCTGTATTACAGAGCAAATGTGATAAAAACTGCATGGAATTAAAACAGACAGGCAGGTAGATCAATGGAATAGAATTGAAGACCCAGAAATGAACTTACACAACTATGATCACATGATCATTGCCAAAGGAGCTAAAACCATCCAGTGCAAAATAGACAGCCTTTTCAATTAATGGTGCTGGTTCAACTGGAGGTCAGGGTATAGAAGAATGCAAATTGTCCCATTCTAATCTCCTCATACAAACCTCATGTTCAAGCAAATCAAGGATCTACACATAAAACCAGATACACTGAAACTAAGAGAAGAGAGTGTGGGGAAGAGCCTCAAACACCATAGGCACAGGGTAAAATTCCCTGAACATAATACCTATGATATATGTTCTAATATCAACAATAGACAAATTGCAAAGCTTTGCAAATAAAATTGTAAAGCTTCTGTAAGGCAAAGGACATTGTCAATAAAACCAAAGAGCAACCAACTGACTGGGAAGAAATCTTTACCAATCCTACATCCGGTAGAGAGTTAATATCTAAAATATGCAAAGAATGCAAGAAGTTAGACTCCAGAAAACCAAATAACCCTATTAAAAATGGAGTACAAAGAATTCTAAGCTGAGGAATATCAAATGAATGAGATGTATGTAAAGAAATGTTCAACATCCTTAGTCACTAGGGAAATGCAAATCAAAACAACCCTGAGATTTCATCTTACACGAGTCAGAATGGCTAAGATCTAAAACTCAGGTGACAGCAGAGGCTGGTGAGGATGGAGACAAAAGACAACAGTCCTCCTTTTTTGGTAGAACTGCAAGCTGGTGCATCCACTCTGGAAATCACTCTGATGGTTCCTCAGAAAAACGGACATAGTACTACCTGATGACCCATATATCCTACTCATGAGCATATAGCCAAAAGATGCTCCAACATACAACAAAGACAGATGCTCCACTATGTTCATAGCAGCCTTATTTATAATAGCCAGAAGCTGGAAAGAACCCAGATGCCCTTCAACAGAGGAATGGATACAGAAAATGTGGTACATCTACACAATGGAGTAATACTCAGCTAACAAAAACAATGACTTCATGAAATTCATGGGCAAATGGAATGAACTAGAAAATATCATCCTGAGTGAGGTAACTCAATCACAGAAAAAAAGCACACTTAGTATGCACTCATTGATAAGTAGATATGAGCCAAATAGCTCAAATTACCCAAGATGCAATCCACAGACCACAGGAAGCTCAAGAAGGATGACCAAAATGTGGATGCTCCCACTTTTTCTTAAAAGGGGAAAAATATCCATAGGAGGGGGTGTGGAAGCAAAGTTTAGAGTAGTGTCTCAAAGAATGGCCATTCAGAGCCTGCTCCACATGTGACCCATATATATATATATATATATATATATATATATATATATATATATATATATATATATATATATATATGTATGTATGTATGTATATGTATATACACATACAGCCACCAAATCTAGATAAGATTGATGAAGCTTAAAAATGCATGCTGAAAGGGACTGGATAAAGATCTCTCCTGAGAGACACATCCAGAGGATGTCTAATACAGAGGTCAATGCTAGCAGCAAACCACTGAACCGAGAACAGGACCCCCTTGGGGGAAATTAGAGGAAAGATTGAAGGAGTTGAAGGAGCTTGCAAACCCATAAAAACAACAATGTCAACCAGCCAGAGCTTCCAGGGACTAAACCACTACTGGAAGACTATACTCGGACTGAATCATGGCTCCAAATGCATATGTAGCAGAGAAGAGCCTTGTTGAGGCACCAGTGGAAGGGGAAACCCCTTCCCCTGGGTTGGACCCCCAGCGCAGGGGAATATGGGAAGGGTGGCAGTAAAGGAGATGTATAGGGGGAATACCTGAATGGGAGAGGGGTAGGGGGAGAGGGAGGGAAGGGAATAGGGGTTTATGGACAGGAAACTGGGAAGGGGAAGACCATTTGAAATGTAAGTAAATAAATATATCTAATAAAAAATTAAAAATAAAAACCTTCCAATTCTCAAAAACCATGCTCCTGACCTTCGTGAAAATGAACTAAACCTCTGAAACTATAAACAAGGCCCAATTAAATGTTTTCTTTTCTAAGAATTGCTGTGATCATGGTGTCTCTTCACAGAAATAAATCACTAAGACAATGATTTGTGTGTGGGTGTAAATACATACATATATATACACATATATATGTGTGTGTATTTATATGTGAATATGTAAATATGTACATATATATGTACGTATCCATATGTGTGCATTTTATGTGTATCTATATGGTGTGTTGGAATATTTATATGATATATATATATGTATATATATATATATATATATCTTTTAGATAGAGTCTCATTATCTTACTTTGCCTTGCCTATGGCTCACTATATATAGACCAGGCTGACCTTGAGTTACAGAGATTCACTTTCTTATCCTCCTTGATTTTTGTTGTTATAGAAGTCAGGACTGAGCAGTGGGTAGTCTCTGAGATCCAGCAAGTCCCTTTTGTGAGATGGAATGGATCCTAGAATAATAACCAAGGGGAAGTAAGAGAAAGTGACAGAATCAAGATCTTGGAAAATACAGATCAGATGCCTCATAAGCAAAACTGGAAGGCAGGAAGGAATGAAAAAGACCAGCAGAGAAACTGAAAACCTCACCTTTTGAAGAAGGGATACACACACAGACACACACAGACACACACACACAGACACACACACACACACACATACACATCCACGTATGCACACATATACACACACACGTTTAGACACATAGACACACTCTAATTGGGGAGGAGTTAAAAGAGAAGGAAATGGAAAGAATATATCTTTACTGGACTAGGTATCCCTCCGTGTGTAACGGGACAGGGATAGAGCAGAACTGGCAGTATGCCTGTGCTTACCTGGGGGCTATGAGTCAGTTGTTTTGTATAATCTCAAGCTACTCACATTCCCGACACTGTCCCCTCTTTCCTCACTGTCCAAGCTGTGACATCTGCACCTAGGTGGGCTCTTCTTCATATCTGCACGTTTTGCTTGTTTGCTTTCTTCCCAGGCTGTTCTTTCTCAGTGCATTGAAGTTTCAAAGTCCAGCGAGGGGATGGACTTGAACTTTTCCAGGCTGAAATATCTACAAGCTGTTCTTCATTTTCTTCAGCATACCTTGCAGATGATAATGAGGCTTGCATAGAGTACAATAGAACATCAAGGAGAATATCAAGGAAACAGTGACCTGGCATTACAGAACAGCAAGGAAACCATCACGGGTTCACTTTTCTATTCTATCTGACTCAGTGAGAACTAAACATTCCTCAGTGGTGTATACATCACTCAGGACTAATATAACAGTCATAGTACTGGACTTTGTTCTCTAGTATCTAACTCACAATTTAGTGAGATGATTTGTATTAAAATAGAGGGCAACAATGCATTGTTTATAGCTAATACATAGGTTAAATGACATGTTGAATGTGCCATCCATATTATTCACTAAGCTCACTCAGAGCCCTTTAATGACAAAGCCAAGGCGTGAGACAGGAACAGGTGATATTAGAACTCTTAGGGGTTACACTCTACAACAATTAAAGTTAATAAACTTCTTAGAGAACTTAAATATCCCCATCCATATAGTAACACAACTTGCTTAAAAATGTCTACAAGTGAAAATTTCTCCATAAAAGCATAGGATTATGTCGGTGTCTTTACTGGCAAAGCACTACATTATCATACAAATAGACAAGCAAACCAGTGAGAAATCATTTTGGTGTGGATACTTCTTGTTTTGTGTTGTGTGTTTTGTTTTGTTAGAAGTTGCAATATACAGCACAGTTAAAAATAGAATATAAAATAAATTACTTTGGGGAAATATTATTTCTTGAGTGCCATGCAAGTTAATCCAACATCTTATACTTCAGCAAAAAATAAAATAAAATAAATGGAAACATTATAGCCTCGTAAATCAGTTAAATATTGGAGCAATGTTTTGGTTAATAGAAGATGATGTTACAGAAAGCCATTGTAATCAAAGATATTATTCATTACCAGAGAGGATAAAACAATTTTACAGATATTTTCAAAGAAAGCCAAGTAGTCATTTGCCATCTGGAAGGATGCTCCAACAATGGGAACGGAAGGTGCAACCACACCCAAGAACACACTGCTGACTGACAGTGAGGAGTGCAGAACAGATGGAGAGAGACAGAAATACATTTGTCTCGTTGACAGGACTAAGGTCTGGCAGAAAAGTGCAGGAGACATTCAAAGCCAGTTCATACTTGCTAGGATTGGAGAACTCTCAACCTTATCTTTCAGTTTTAGCGATACATTCATACATACGTACATACATACATACATACATACATACATACATACATACTACACATTAACTATTAATGCTGAGATGTTGGATAACATATATTGAAACAACACATGCTATGACACAAGTGTATGCAAACTTATCAGTCAAAGTAAAATATGGCAATGTAATAGCATAAGACAACAAACTGCCTTAACACCTGTCATCTGTGCTCGCTTGAAAATATGATCATGAAAATGTTTCTCAGCATCGTTATGCTGTGACATCACTTAGAGAGTGTGGTAACCACATACCACACTGCTATACCCATCTCCTTATTCATCACATCTGGAGGAAAGTATTTACACACTCAGGCTGCCATTTAGCAACCAAGTAAAATAGTTTTGTACTTCTAGGTAGATTCACCAAGATTATTATTCAGCATTTATCATAGAATGCTGAAATAGGAATGAATCTGGAGAAGAGAGGAAAAAATTATTGCATATATTCATTATGCCTTGCTTATCAGTCATCTGATATATACATATATTACATAAGTATGTATGTGCATGCATATAGGACTTTGCATAATATTTATGGTTTTAAATAGTTTTGTTTATGTGAGTACCATAGACACACACACTCATATACACCATACACAGAATACACAGAATGACCTTTGATATGTTTTTACATAGTATGTATGTGTACACACACATGTACACAAATTGTTCTGAACAAACACAAGAATATAAACAAACATGCTCATTGTATTTTATTATATATAATTTTTATACTAAAGGAAATTAATATAAGCTTCTGAGCTTGTGTAGCTTAAATATACTTAAAAAGAAACTATTTTAGTTATGCATTGTGACACCTACCCTAAATGTCAGGAAGTTGAGACAGGATGATAGTATGAGGCCAATGTCAGCAACATAATAAGATCTTATCTCACAAATAATAACAAAAAATAGGGGAAAAAGGCAAAGTCTGCAATTTTTGAAGATGTTATTCATCCGCTCCCTGACAACTCACATGATTTAGATGGTTGGTTTTGGAAAAGATATGAGTACACTTAGAATATATATATTTTTTTTCAGAAAAGAACAAACACAATAACTGATGGGAATTTAAATTTCTTGGTTATGCCTCAAACTTATCAAAGAAACCTAAATGGTGTGTGCTCTTTGAGAGATTCAGTTCTGGTCATGAGCACTGAAAAGAAGTATCCTAGTTCGTATGTGTAAAATAGTTTTCCTGGGATAATAATTTTTATCTGATTTTATTCCACACTAGCAGGCAAGTATTTTTCTTTTAAGTTGTGGTTGCATTCTGATGTAAATGTAGCCCATATGGTTGTAGAGACAGGAGAAACATTACCAATATCAAGATATCAAAAAAGGGAGGGGCTAACTAATACATATTCTTTCTCCCAAAAGGCTACGTGTGTACATTGTTATAGCACTTGTGCTCAGGCAGTTGATTCGGGATGATTGCCAGTTCCAGGAATCACTAGGCTACATCATGAGACTCTTAGACAGTACATCAAACCAAACAAGAAGCAAAGAGGGATTCAAACACAAACACACACACACACACACACACACACACTCACACACAAACACACACACACACACACCAATGTATATGTACACAAAGAGTTTAACCACATCTACCCCATGATTTCAAACTCATTTCAGTCTTTAGGATCTCAATTTAACTGTAAGTAATTACCCAGTGGGTTGCTAGGATGATACAGTGGATTAATTTGCTAAAATACTGGAACATTAGGCAGTGTCCATTGTTAGTCTGCATTTCTTAATGATATATGATTTCTACTACTTAAATAATCTTTTGAATCACAAAAGTAGAAAGATTTAAAGCAAGAAACATGCAGGCAACAATCGTACACAGAGGAAAGTAATTCCCACAGGGTAACAAAAGGGTAAAGGGGTAGACTTCTCTAACAAGAAGGAAATTAACTTCAGCTTGGCCATTCTAACAGAGTTTCAAGCATTTCTTTGTTTCTCTGTTACTAAGGAGGAGAGCTTTCTGGAATGACAAGGCGTACAAGGAAACATCAGCTACACAGTGGCAAGAGAATCTCAATGTTCTAACAGTGTGAAAAGCAACACCCTCCAGGCTTAGTGCATGTCAGGCTGTTGTGCACTAAATTGGAACTAATTCACACCTTTAGCAAATATTTAACAGGCACCTCATCCTAAGAAGCTGTGTTCAAAGAGCTAGGAAACAGAAATAAACAAGTAATATTCCCTCGGCTAATTATCACATCTTAAGGACCAGCAATGAAAGGGTTAGAAGACAATGAAGTGTGCCTGTGTTGACACATTCAGGGAAACACCTGATTTGAACCCAGAGGACATCTGAGTAAAGGGACAGATGTAGGACAGCACAAGATTCCCAGACAGGACAGATATAATATTTGTTAAGAAAATCAAATATAAGTATCCCCAGGGCAGCTTTGTCCCTAGACAATGTCAAATATTAAAGCATCTAAGGTAGTTGAAGACCAGAGAAGTGACTAACAGAGGTGAGAACATCAGCTCAAGTTGAAAGGAGTTGAGAACACTTGCAATATTTTTGACTTTCATTTGTATTGTGAAGGAAAGATCTTATAAGTTTTGGATGATTTTATACAAAAATTATGGAAAACAATACAATCTGCTATGTAGTTTTAAAAGAAACATTGACTGCTATATAGAGGATATAAGGGACTTGTATGTATATGTGTTTACACTCATATCTGCACATGTTGATGTACATGTGTTTAATATATGCTTAGCTATGTATGCATGCATGTGTGTACACATGTGTGTATGTTTATTCATGTGTGTCTGTGTGCATGCTTGTGAATGAATGCTTATATTTATATGTGTATTGGCATGTATGACAATTCATGTATCTGTTATTGATGTGTACGTCTTTTATCATGATAATGTCCAAGCTAAGACAAGGTTGTCTGCAGGAATAGTCTTCATTGGAATAAGTATGAATCGTGTACAGGTGGTATAATGGAGAAAAGAAAAATGATTAAAATTAAAAATAAAGATGATTTTGAAGCACAACATACCTTCTTCAAAACCACTGAATAATTCAGGAGAGCCTGAAACAACTGCCTAAGTAATAGTAAGCATGACAGCTATAGCATAAGAATTCCTGAAGGCAGTACAAATTTTGATGATGAACAGAACAAAAAATCACCTCTCTGCATATTTTCTATACCAAGGATATAACTGCATTGGTGTTGGTAATGCCAAGCTGTTTTTCTTTTTCTATATTAATCATTCCTTTACATCTCAAAAGATTTCCCACATCCTGGATACCCCTCTACAAACCCCCCATTCCACATCCGCCCTCTTTGCCCTCCCCTTTGCCTCTACCCACCCACCTATCCCCTTCTGCCAAACCACTCCAGTATCCACTACTGGGGCGTCAAACTTCCAAAGGACCAAGGGCCTCCACTCCCAATGATATCAGACAAGGCCGCCCTCTGCTACATATGTAATTGGAGCCATTGATCCCTCCCTGTAAAATCCTTGTTTGGTAGTCTAGTCCCTCTGAGTACTGGGTGGTCTGGTCAGCCAATATTGTTCTTTTGATGGGGTTGTAATCCCCCTCCACTTCTCCAGTTCTTCTGCCATTCCCCCACTGGGATCCATGAGCTCAATCTGATGGTTGGCTCCAAGCAACCACATCTGCATGGGTCAGGTGCTGGCAGAACCTCTCAAGGAATAGCCAGCCACACTAGGTCCTTTTATTAGTGTATTAAAAGTTTTTTATTGTGGATGTCTTTTCTTTCCATCATGCATCATATTCATAATTTATTTTTGCATTCCTAGCTTTATTACTTTTTCATTGGTTACTTTGTCTATTTACTTTTCACATGTTATCCCCTTTCTCGGTTTCATACTTTTTTTGTTGTTTTTGTTTGTTTGTTTGTTTGTTTGTTTGTTTTTAGGGAGTGGGATAATAATTTCTTGCTCAGCAAGTTTATTAGTGGCAGTTAGTAAACCTCCTGATCTCAGTGGTCCTCCTGCCTCAGTATGCTAAGTATGAGGATTACTGCTCTGAGCCACTATGCCTGAATATTTTTCCTTCCTTGTCTCTTTTCTGTTTCTCCCACTCAATGTATTGCAGTATTTTCTATCCCTTTTAAACATTACTTATAAGGAAGGAGAACTGTCTTACGTAAGTCTTATTGTTAGTCTCTGTACCATGAGAAGAACCCAATACAATAATTAGCTATTGGAAGGGAGGAAGGCAGAAGAACCATCATCTATAGAACTATCTTGAATATTGATAAAAGGCTATGAAAACAAAGCCAAATGCACTCTCAAGGGCTATGCTTAATAGTTCTCTACTACTTTAACAAATACTGGAGATCTAGTCTGTAAAGAGGCCATTTCTATTTTCTTTGAGTTTTGGAATTCCAGCCTATCGTTAGCCAGGTTCCTCAAGTTTTCTACACATAGGCAGGACAGCACATCTTAATGAGTGCCTATGGTGGTAGAGAACTGATACCGCTAAGTTGGACAATGAAGAGACTTTTTCTTAATATTGTAGACTATTTACCCAGTGTCCTTTGTGTCATCTAGTCATTAAATGAGCCATAATGCCTCAGTAGCTCTAAGTTACAGTTAGTAACTGTAAAAGGAATGAGAAAAAAATAGGAATAAAAATCCTCTTAAGAATTTTGTCAAAGTAATGAAGATATTAAGCCCCAATGTGTGTGTATATATATATATATATATATATATATATATATATATATATACATGTATATATATACATATATATATAATTTTCAGTTCATGTTATATGTTCATGCAATTAAGTAAAGATATAATATAATTAAAATTGAGGAACATTCGAACAACATTTTAGAAGGGCAATATTAACATTAGACCCTCTAGAATTCAGAACAGAAAATGTCATTAAAGGAGGAGAAATTATTTTTAAAACTATTTCATTAATTCATAGAGAATTTCACATAACATATTCTGGTCAAAATCACTCCCTTTATCTCCTACAACCCATCCCAGGATCCATCAACCCTCACCCTATTCCTGCACAATTCATGTCCTCTTTATTTTAATTTTAATTATTTTTTTTTAAATGTTTATTGGAAATTCATTTTTCACATAATATATCCTGATCATAGTTTTCTAAACCTTTTTCACCTCCCAGTTCCTTTCTACTGAACACTCTTCCTTTCTTTCTTTCATCAGAAAACAAATGGATAATAAATATATAATATAACACTTTAAAGTATACTAAGATAAAACAAAAACTAACACATTGCATTTACACAAGACAAACAAGCAGAATAAATAGAGACCAAGAGAAGGTCCTCATAAGAATCAGAGAGCTCCTCATAAGCACACTCAGGAATACCATTAAATCAGTAAACTGAAAGTCATAATATATACAGGGAGGACCTGGTTCAAGCCTGTGTAGGCCTTGTACATGTCTCAGTCTCTTTGATTTCATCATCAATCACCTTTATTTATAGGACCTTGTTCTCTTCGTGGTCTCCATCATTTCTTGCCCTTACATTCTTTCAGCCTCCTTTTCATATGGGTCAGTTTAACAGAGACATCTAATTTGGCTGTTATTCCATGGTTTCTTAATTCCATTGTAACCTGTTTGCCCAACAACTTACCAACAACTTAATTAGATATAACACAACCCAGGATGAGAAGTTTTATTTGGTGACAAGATATGGACAGTTGGGACTCTGTCTCCTCCAACCCCATTATTTGGTTATTTCATTTAAATTGTTTTTATATATGTTCATATGCATATATTTTAGGAAACTTTTAATGTATTAACTTTCCATACTAAATCTTAAATGGTCCTTAATCTTAGATCTTTCCCTGTATTCCCTTCCACCTTCCACTCTTACTCCTCTTACCAACTTGATCATCTTCTTTGAGCCATCCCCAATGACCTAAAACTATCCATTCCTTTTTCTGTTCCTAACAAGATGTTCTCTGCCCTCTAGTCCCTTACATTATGCCTGCCCTCTTTGATTCTATATATTTTAGATTGGTTATTTTTGACTTAACAACTATTATCCACTTATAAGCAACTTCATAGCATTTCTGGGTGTGGGTTACCTCACTTTGATGATGTTTTTGTAATTCCATTTATTTACCTGTGAATTTAAAATTTTCATTTTTGTTTCTATGGCTGAGTCCATCGCTTAAATGTACTATATTTTCTTTATTCATTCTTCTTGTCAGAAACATCTAAGTTGTTTCCAATTTCTAGCTATTTTAAATACAGCAGCAATGAATATGGTTGGGCAAACATCTCTGTGGAAGGAAGAAGTGTGTTAGGAGTATATGCTCAAGAGTTGTATAGCTAGATCTTGGAGCAGTTTGAGTCCCACCTCCCTTGGAAAACACCATGCTCATTTTCACAGAAGCTGTACCAGTTTGATCTTCCTCTTGCAGTTGAGGACATTCCCCCCCACTTCACATACTTGTTGGAGTGGACAGTCACTTGATTAATGTTCTTAGGCATTCTAACAGGGGTAGGATGAAATCTCAAAATAGTTTCTTTGCGTTATCCTAATAGTGATATTAACATAAGATATAACTGAGCTTAGAACAGGGGATATTCTCACAGGGTAGAGGAATATTTTAAAAAATGATTAATTATTTTTAAAAATTATTAATTAATAGAGACTTTTGATCAAATTTACTTTCTACTCCTCTCCTCAACTCCTCCCAGTTCTACCAACACTTCAATACGTCATGTTCCATTGAATTTTCTTTTCTATTTTATTTTAATGCATTTTCTATTTTAGTAATATTATTTTTTGTTAAATAAAACTGTTTCACTTTCCTGTATTGCTTAAAATTTTTGAGTAGACATGAGCTAATAATCATCAATGAACAAAGACTATTTAGCTGATGTCAAGTCCAAACATCAAGGCTTTGTTTTCACTTATGGACTTCATGAGCATTCATCATCTGCAGATGATGCGAGTTGGGAAAACATGGATCTTTTAAACATAATAGATATAAAATTATATATATATATATATATATATATATAATTTGATATGAACTGTATCAATACAGTTGTATTTGATATCAATTGTAAAGCATCTCTAATTCTTTCACTGTATGTAGCTTTCTGTGTTGTTCAATTAACAGAGAGAGGGGAGATACAGCAAAGTATACAGGGTGGGAGAAATAAAAAATTCAAATCTAAGTTCACTCAGTTAAATTACATCAACAGAAAATGTTTTAAAATTATTTTCCATAATAGGACACTGATACAATATTGACAACTTTGTAATCTGATGCATTTTGTTTTGACTGTGAGGAAACAATGTGTTAAATCTACCTATTTGGGTTGCTCTTATGAGGAACTGTTAATGCACAGAGGAAATATTTTCAATCACTCAATGGGAGGAAAAGATGGGCTGAACTAATGTGAGTGTATCAGGAAGTTCCTTCCTTTGGGAATGAATCTTGAGTGCTTAGTCATCAAAACTAATAAGAACTTGAGAATTGCACAATACCTCCCTGTCATCAGCCCGTGGTAGTGAAGAGGTCTTGAGGAATAGGAAAATTTCAAGATCTCTAGTAGGTTGAGCTGGGAGGTCGATCTTCAACTCCTTTATTTCCTTCTTTTCTTTATCAAGTACATCTTGGTTATACTTCAAGTTATGTCACAAGGAAAGCATGACAACATTGTCTACATTTCTACTTTTGACATACAACCAAAAATAGAACTTAGACATATGAAATAAATCAAGAGAGATATGAAATATGAAATAATATCTTGGGAGATCTCATTATATGTCAGTAAATGGCAAATGTAGGCACAAACTCAGTGAGGATATTGAGTAAATGCAAAATAATGCTCTGCAAGGCACCCAGTCACAGAAAGCAAACGCATGGCCCTACCTAGTCCTAACATGTTTAAGGCTGTCTATGTGTTCCCTGAATACATCTTTCTCACATCTAGCTGCCTATTTTTTTTCCTTTTTTGTTATTGGATTTTTTAAATTTACATTTCAAATGATATTCCCCTTCCCAATTTCCCTGACATTAGATCTATCCCATCCTCCTGCCCCTTCTAAAAGGGTGTTCACCTACCCATCAACCCTCCTCCTTCTCATCCTACCAACAGTCCCCTACACTGGGGGTCCAGGCTTGGCAGGAACAAGGGCTTCTCCTTCCATTGATGCCCAACAAAGCCATTCTCTGCTACATATGCAGTCCTGTACAGTCTTTGGGTAGAGGTTTAGTCCCTGGGAGCTCTGGTTGGTTGGCATTGTTGTTCTTGTGGGGTTGTAAGCCCCTTTGGCTCTTTCAATTATTTCTCTAATTCCTCCAACAGGGGTCCCGTTCTCAGTTCAGTGGTTTACTGCTAGCATTCGCCTCTGTATTTGACATGCTCTGGCTGTCTCTCTTAGGAGACATCTATATCCGGTTCCTGTCAGCATGCACTTCTTAGCTTTATCAAACCTATCTACTTTTGGGGGCTGTATATATATATGGTCCACATGTGGGGAAGATTCTGAGTGACCATTCCTCCAGTCTCTGCTCCAAACTGTGCTTCCACATCCCCTCCTATGGATAGTTTTGTTCCCTCTTTTAAGAAGGAATGAAGCAAATGGATTTTGGTCATCCTTCTTGAGGTTCATGTGGTCTGTGGATTGTCTTGGGTAATTCAAGCTTTTGGGGTAATAGCCACTTGTCAGTGAATGCATACTATGTGTGTTTTTCTGTGATTGTGTTACCTAACTCAGGATGATATTTTCTAGTTCATTCGATTTGCCTATGAATTTCACGAAGTCATTGTTTTTGATTGCTGAGTAGTATTCCATTGTGTAGATGCAACACGTTTTCTGTATCCATTCCTCTGTTGAAGGGCATCTGAGCTCTTTCCAGCTTCTGGCTATTACAATTAAGGCTGCTATGAACATAGTGGAGCATGTGTCTTTGTTGTATGTTGGAGCATCTTTTGGGTATATGCCCAGTAGAGGTGTAGCTGGTTCCTCAGGTAGTGGAATGTCCAATTGTCTGAATAACCTCCAGACTGATTTCCAGAGTGTTTTTACCAGTTTGGAATCCCACCAACAATGGAGGAGTGTTCCTCTTTCTCCACATCCTCGCCAGCATCTGCCATCACCTGAGTTTTTGCTCTTAGCCATTCTGACTGATGTAAGGTGGAATCTCAGGGTTGTTTTGATTTGCATTTGCCTGATGATTAAGGATGTTGAATATTTCTTTAGGTACTTCTCAGCCACTCAGTTTTCCTCAGCTGAGAATTATTTGTTTAGTTCTGTGCCCCCTTTTTTAATAGGGTTATTTGGCTCTCTGGAGTCCAACTTCTTGTGTTCTTAGTATATTTTTTATATTATCTCTCTAACAGATGTAGGATTGGTAAAGATCTTTTCCCCATTTGTTGGTTGCCATTTTGTCCTAATGACAGTGTCCTTTGCTTCACAGAAGCTTTGCAGTTTTATGAGGTCCCACTTGTCAATTCTTGATCTTAGAGCATAAGCCATTGGTGTTTTGTTCAGGAAAATTTCCCCAGTGTCCATGTGACTGAGACTTTTCCCCACTTTTTCTTCTATCAGTTTGAGTGTATCTGGTTTGATATGGAAGTCCATGATCCACTTGGACTTAAGCTTTGTACAGGGTGATAAGAATGGATTGATGTGCATTCTTCTACATGCTGACCTCCAGTTGAACCAGCAGTATTTGTTGAAAATGCTATCTGTTTTCCATTGAATGGTTTTAGTTCCTTTGTCAAAAATCAATTGACCATAGGTGTGTGGATTCATTTCTGGGTCTTTAATTCTATCCCATTGATCTGCCTGCCTGTCTCTGTACTAATACCATACAGTTTCTATCACTATTGCTCTGTAATAATGCTTAAGGTCAGGGATGGTGATTTCCCCAGAAGTTCTTTTATTGTTGAGGATAGTTTTTGCTATCCTGGGTTTTTTTCTTATTCCAAATGAATTTGCAAATTGTTCTAACTCTATGGAGAAATTAATTGGAATTTTGATGGGATTACATTGAATATGTAGATTGCTTTAGCAAGATGACCATTTTTACTATATTAATCCTGCTAATCCATGATCATGGGAGGTCTTTCCATCTTCTGAGACCTTTTGCAATTTCTTTTTCAGAGACTTGAAGTTCTTGTCCTACAGATCTTTCATTTGCTTGGTTAGAGTCACACAGAGGTATCTTACATTATCTGGAACTGTTGTGAAGTGTCTTTTCCCTAATTTCTTTTTCTTTCTTTCTTTTTTTTTTTTTTTTTGAGCAAGGGATCGAACCCAGGGCCTTGCTTGCGCTTCCTAGGCAAGCGCTCTACCACTGAGCTAAATCCCCAACCCCCTAATTTCTTTCTCAGCCTGTTTATCCTTTGAGTGGAGGAAGGCTACTGATTTGTTTGCATTAATTTTATACCCTGCCACTTTGCTGAAGTTGTTTATCAGGGTTAGTAGTTCTCTGGTAGAACTTTTGTGGTCACTTAAATGTACTATCATATCATCTGCAGATAGTGGTATTTTGACTTCTTCCTTTCCAATATGTATCCCTTTGACCTCGTTTTGTTGTCTGTTTGCTCTGGCTAGGACTTCAAGTTCTATATTGAATAAGTAGGCAGAGAGTGGGCAGTCTTTTCTAGTCCCTGATTTTAGCGGGATTGCTCCAAGTTTCTCTCCATTTACTTTTGTCTGTGTCATTCTGAAGACTGAATGAATGATTGAGATCAAGAAAAATAATAATGAACATTTTAATCCTCAGAAAGTAGACTGTGTCTGAACCATTCAAAAATAGTCACTAGAAAACTTTCCAGAATCTCCAGATCAAATATTATGACACCAGCAAATTACTCAATGAAATAATAAATTTGCTTATAAGTAAAATGAAAATAAGAAGAGAGATGGAAACTTGAGAAATACTCAGTCTAACATTGCCTACATTAAATAGAACCTAGGTTGTCTGAGAGATCAGCCAGTACTCTTAAATATTGAGCCCCCTATAAGCTAGAAAATGAATTAGCAAAAAGGCTAAATACTAAAAGATCAAAGGTTGATTCTCTGACTTGAGCTCCAGAATGAAAGGATAAGGTAGGATGAAAATCGGATTTTACATTTATAAGTCCTGTTTCATGCTTTTAAACTCTAGAAATAAAATAAAATCAGTTTATCTCACTGTTTATGATAACTTGTTATATAGAATTATGATGTGTACATGTTCATTTATCATAATTTGTCACCACCACCCCAACTTTGGTGCTAGAAATAGCATGTAGACCTTTGTATATGCTGAGCACAGGCTTTACCATGGAGATAAATTTCAGCCACTAGGACTGGTTTTAGCATTACCAGCTGCCTCTGTCCTCAGATATTTGAAAATATGGGCCTGCACAGGTATAGGTCTACATGTGAAGGAAGAGTTGAAGAAAATTAAAGGCAAAGAACATAGATACAAAATCAAAATGCACCCTTACATTCAATTTTATCTCTGAAAACTAAGTGAAATTCAAATATTATTAAATAATTGAATAGGAGACTATCTTTCCATTTTCATTTACTTGTCTGTAAGGAAATATTAATGAAAAAAAAAAGACAAGGAAGGTGTTGGTGATGATGTAGAAACCTACAAGAATTGCTTACACTACAGAACTATGTGTAAATAGTGAGCACTTAAAGACACTGACTGATGAACTAGATAACTTTGTGCTTAGTAATACCATACAGTGAGAGCAGCAGAAGTTTATCGATCTTAAATCTTGTGTATACAAAGAGAAAAAGACTTCTCAGCATAATAAGATTAATCCATTAATAAGCCAAACCTTGATCCATTTATCCTCATAATTCAAAAGTGAATTCAGATACTCTTGCGATGTACTTTGCTAACAGCAACTGCTGATTATCATGACATACCTGACATCTGAAATATTCATCCTAGATCTATTTGAAGGCCAATTTAAGGTAATTTTAAATGAAGATATGTTTCCTGCTAGTGCATTTGTGATGGTGAAAAGCATGGAGAAACTAAGTCATTATTCCTGAGAATTCTTATTAAACAGGCTTTATTTTGGGTATTAACACTTTTAAGTCAAGTGCTTTAACACATTAGTTTTCCTAAATATTCTCCCCTCCCATGTGCATATACATTATTTACTTCTCCCCATGTATTTTAGCACGTAATTTGCTGTTTTATAGGCGTAATTCAGCTTTTCACTAAATGAACTAAATGTTGATTGCTATAACAGTGGACTATGTGAAAATGAGAAATGGTAGTTTTTCATAGGCAGGAAGTTATCCTCAAAATGAACAGTTGTTAGCTCTGTAATTATCTGGTTAGATTTCATGACTGTGTAATAATTATAGTCTACTGTTTTCATCTCTAGCAATGATTTATAGCCTATTTTTCACTTTATTTACTTATTTATTGATATAAAGAGAAAGAATGGTGTATTCATTATGGAAAAATAGTTTTGTGGAAATAATGAGAATGGAACAAAGAGAATTATTCACAAAACTGAGATGGGTCTAGTATGATGAAAGCTCTATCATAACATGGCTTAATGATCTCATTGACTTGAAAAGCTTTAGTTTACATCCAACTAATGGACACAAGCTGGTGATCCCTATGGTTGAATTAGGGGAAAGTTGAAAGAAGCTGAGGAGGAGGGCGACCCTACAGCAAGACCAGTAGTGTCAACTAATCTGGATCCAAGGATCTCTCAGACATTGAGCCACCAGTCAGGCAGTTGATATACCAGTTGATATGAGGCCCCCAACACAAATACAGCAGAGGAATTCTGTGTCTGGACTCAGAGAAGATGCATGCAAACCTTGAGAGACTTGGATCCCCAGGGGGTTGGGAGGTCTGATGAGTGGGGCCCGGGGTGGAGACATCCTCTTAGAGACAGTGAATGTGTGTGGGATATAAACCAGGACGGAGATAAAGCCTGGACTGTAAAAAAAAATGAAACAATAAAATATAAAAAGAAAAAATCTATTGAGCATAAAAAATAAATATACTTGTTATCCTATAACAGGTCCAAATTTATCATTGGAATTGTTTTATCTTTCTACATACTGAGGGTATTCTACTCACAGTATACTTCCACATAAAACAATCTGTCTGTCGCCTTGTGTCCATTTGATTGTTTAATTGTTCCTATTGCAGCTACACATAAAATAATGCAATGAATGCATCCTTTAATTTAAAAAATATTTGTGTGTCTGTTTTGCCTGTGAGTGTGTGTGTGTGTGTGTGTGTGTGTGTGTCTGTCAGTGCCACAGATGTATATCTGGTGCCAATGGAAGCCAGAAAGCCCTATGAAAATGGAATTAGAGAGGAGTATGAACTTCCGTATGGATACTGGGAGTGGAAGCTAGGTCTTTGGGGAGAACAGGCAATGATCATGACCACTGATTCATCTGTCTAGTCCCCCAAAGCCCTCTCCCTCAAATATTGCATTCTTGACATTAGAAGTATTTCTTTGCATGTACTTCTTTGCATTTTTATCTTGAATTTTAGTAGATTGAAGAATGTGAGACATAATCTATATTAATAAACTGTGATAGTTTATTAGATCTTAAATAGAAAACAGCTAGGAGAAATACTTTAAGTATTAAACATATTTAGAAAAGACAAATCCAATGGTGAAATATATATACTACATAGCGGTATTTGTGGTCTTCAAACAACATGAGTAGAGGTGGGTGTGGTAAACAAAGAGCCCAACTGTTAATTCATCAAATATAGCCAATGCTTCTTAACCATTTCTTATAACAATAGCCATATCGTTTATAGTATTAGACAATTTATGGAGCTTATTTGTAAATTAAATGCAAGAATATCACTAACATGTCCTGATCAACTGAGACTGGACATGCAGCACAGCTGTGATACAATGCTTTCCACCAGGACATTTTCCAAGAAGGAAATATAAAACCGATATATTTTGTAATGACGTACACTCAAACAGCAGCAGAAACATTAAAGTATTAATAAAATCCTATGAAGTATTAATAAATCCAAAATATTTTAATGATATTTCAGAATACAAACCTTTTGTTTTAATGTAAGTGTATTTATATTTTTAATGACTGTGGTATCTTGTATCCCTGTCTCATTGGTCATGGCACACACATTTCATAGACATAAGCTTAAGCACATCTGATAATTTAGATAAAAAATGGTATTCTACTCACAGTGTACTTCCACATAAAACAATGTGTCTGTTGCCCTGTGTCCATTTGATTATTTATTGTTCCTATTGCAGAGCCTCTTTCTCTATCACCTCTCTTTCCTCAAAGTAATGGAACCAGGAATCTACCTACACAAATAGCTGTTGAACGCTTCTCAGTGTGTCAGTTGGATTTAACCCGTGTGACTTGCCTCCACTGTCTTTTTTTTTTTATTGGATATTTTATGTATGTTTTAAAATTTTTCAATAGATATATTTCTTTACTTACATTTCAAACGTTATTCCCTTTCCTGGTTTCCTGTCCACAAGCCCCCATTCCTGCCCTTCCCCCTCTCCCATACGGATATTCCCCCTATACATCCCCCTTATCCCTGCCCCCAATATTCCACTGCACTGGGAGTCCAACCTTGGCAGGACCAAGGTCTTTCCCTTTCCCTGGTGCCCCAACAAGGCCATCCTCTCCTACATATGCAGCAGGAGCCATGGGTCAGTCCATATGTAGTCTTTCGGTAGTGGTTTAGTCACTGGAAGCTCTGGTTGGTTGGCATTGTTGTTCATATGGGGTTATAAGCTCCTTCAACTCTTTCAGTCCTTCCTCTAATTCCACACAAGGGGTCCTGTTCTCAGGTTGGTGGTTTGCTGCTAGCATTGACCTCTGTATTGGAAATGATCTGGATGTGTCACTCAGGAGAGATCTATATCCGGTCCCATTCAGCATGCATTTTCTGGCTTCATCAATCTTATCTAGTTTTGGTGGCTGTATATATATATATATATATATATATATATATATATATATATATATATATATGTATGTATGTATGTATGTATGGGCCACATGTGGGTCAGGCTCTGAATGGCCATTCCTTGTGTCGCTGCTTTAAACTTTGCTTCCATATCCCCTCCTATGGATATTTTTTTCACCTTTTAAGAAGGAGTGGGAACATTGAAATTTTGGTCATCCTTCTTGAGCTTCCTGTGGTTTGTGGATTGCATCTTAGGTAATTCGAGCTTTTCTTTTTTTTTTTCCACTTATCAGTGAGTGCATACAAGGTGTGTTTTTCTGTGATTCGGTTACCTCACTCAGGATGATATTTTCTAGTTCATTCCATTTGCCTATGAATTTCATGAAGTCATTGTTTTTGATAGCTGAGTAGTACACTATTGTGTAGATGTATCACATTTTCTGTATCCATTCCTCTGTTGAAGGGCATCTGGGTTCTTTCAAGCAGCTGGCTATTATAAATAAGGCTGCGATGAACATAGGGGAGCACGTGTCTTTATTATATGTTGGGGCATCTTTTGGGTATATGCCCAAGAGATGTATACCTGGATCCTCATGCAGTTCAATGTCCAATTTTCTGAGGAACCTCCAGAATGATTTCCAGAATGGTTCAACCAGTCTGCAATCCCACCAACAATGGAGGAGTGTTCCTCTTTCTCATCATCCTCGCCAGCATCTGCTGTCACCTGAGATTTGATTGTAGTCATTCTCACTGGTGTGAGATGAAATCTCAGGGTTGTTTTGATTTGCATTTCCCTTATGACTAAAGATGTTGAACATTTCTTTAGGTGTTTCTCAGCCATTTGGCATTCCTCAGCTGTGAATTCTTTGTTTAGCTCTGAACCCCATTTTTAATAGGGTTATTTGTTTCCCTGCGGTCTAACTTCTTGAGTTCTTTGTATATTTTGGATATAAGGCCTCTATCTGTTGTAGGATTGGTAAAGATCTTTTCCCAATCTGTTGGTTGCTGTTTTGTCCTAACCACAGTGTCCTTTGCCTTACAGAAGCTTTGCAGTTTTATGAGATCCCATTTGTCGATTCTTGATCTTAGAGCGTAAGCCATTGGTGTTTTGTTCAGGAAATTTTTTCCAGTGCCCATGTGTTCCAGATGTTTCCCTAGTTTTTCTTCTATTAGTTTGAGTGTGTCTGGTTTGATGTGGAGGTCCTTGATCCACTTGGACTTAAGCTTTGTACAGGGTGATAAGCACGGATCGATCTGCATTCTTCTACATGTTGACCTCCAGTTGAACAAGCACCATTTGCTGAAAATGCTATCTCTTTTCCATTGGATGGTTTTGGCTCCTTTGTCAAAAATCAAGTGACCATAGGTGTGTGGGTTCATTTCTGGGTCTTCAATTATATTCCATTGGTCTATCTGTCTGTCTCTGTACCAATACCATGCAGTTTTTAATCACTATTGCTCTGGAATACTGCTTGAGTTCAGGGATAGTGATTCCCCCTGTAGTCCTTTTATTGTTGAGGATAGCTTTAGCTAACCTGGGTTTTTTGTTATTCCAGATGAATTTGCAAATTTTTCTGTCTAACTCTTTGAAGAATTGGATTGGTATTTTGATGGGGATTGCATTGAATCTGTAGATTGCTTTTGGTAAAATGGCCATTTTTACTATATTAATCCTGCCAATCCATGAGCATGGGAGATCTTTCCATCTTCTGAGGTCTTCTTCAATTTCTTTCCTCAGTGTCTTGAAGTTCTTATTGTACAGATCATTTACTTGCTTGGTTAAAGTCACACCGAGGTACTTTATATTATTTGGGTCTATTATGAAGGGTGTCATTTCCCTAATTTCTTTCTCGGCTTGTTTCTCTTTTGTATAGAGGAAGGCAACAGATTTATTTGAGTTAATTTTATACCCAGCCACTTTGCTGAAGTTGTTTATCAGCTTTAGTAGTTCTCTGGTGGAACTTTTGGGATCACTTAAATATACTATCATATCATCTGCAAATAGTGATATTTTGACCTCTTCTTTTCTGATCTGTATCCCCTTGATCTCCTTTTGTTGTCTGATTGCTCTGGCTAGAACTTCAAGAACTATATTGAATAAGTAGGGAGAGAGTGGGCAGCCTCGTCTAGTCCCTGATTTTAGTGGGATTGCTTCAAGTTTCTCTCCATTTAGTTTAATGTTAGCAACTCGTTTCCTGTATATGGCTTTTACTATGTTTAGGTATGGGCCTTGAATTCCTATTCTTTCCAGGACTTTTATCATGAAGGGGTGTTGAATTTTGTCAAATGCTTTCTCAGCATCTAATGAAATGATCATGTGGTTTTGTTCTTTCAGTTTGTTTATATAATGGATCACATTGATGGTTTTCCATATATTAAACCATCCCTGCATGCCTGGGATGAAGCCTACTTGATCATGGTGGATGACTGTTTGATGTGCTCTTGAATTTGGTTTGCCAGAATTTTATTGAGTATTTTTGCGTCGATATTCATAAGGGAAATTGGTCTGTAGTTCTCTTTCTTTGTTGTGTCTTTGTGTGATTTAGGTATAAGAGTAATTGTGGCTTCGTAGAAGGTATTCGGTAGTGATCCATCTGTTTCAATTTTTTGGAATAGTTTGGATAATATTGGTAAGAGGTCTTCTATGAAGGTTTGATAGAATTCTGCACTAAACCTGTCTGGAACTGGGCTCTTTTTGGTTGGGAGACCTTTAATGACTGCTTCTATTTCCTTAGGAGTTATGGGGTTGTTTAACTGGTTTATCTGTTCCTGATTTAACCTCAGTACCTGGTATCTGTCTAGGAAATTGTCCATTTCCTGAAGATTTTCAAGTTTTGTTGAATATAGGTTTTTATAGTAAGATCTGGTGATTTTTGGAATTTCCTCTGAATCTGTAGTTATGTCTCCCTTTTCATTTCCTATTTTGTTAATTTGGACGCACTCTCTGTGTCCTCTCGTTAGTCTGGCTAAGGGTTTATCTATCTTGTTGATTTTCTCAAGGAACCAACTTTTGGTTCTGTTGATTCTTTCTATGGTCCTTTTTGTTTCTACTTGGTTGATTTCAGCTCTGAGTTTGATTATTTCCTGCCTTCTACTCCTCCTGGGTGTATTTTGTTCTAGAGCTTTTAGGTGTGCTGTCAAGCTGCTGACATATGCTCTTTCCTGTTTCTTTCTGCAGGCACTCAGCGCTATGTGTTTTCCTCTTAGCACAGCTTTCATTGTGTCCCATAAGTTTGGGTATGTTGTACCTACATTTTCATTGAATACTAAAAAGTCTTTAATTGCTTTCTTTATTTCTTCATTGACCACGTTATCATTGAGTAGAGCATTGTTCAATTTCCAAGTATATGTGGGCATTCTTCCCTTATTGTTATTGAAGACCAGTTTTAGGCCGTGGTGGTCCGATAGCACGCATGGGATGATTTCTATCTTTCTGTACCTGTTGAGGCCCGTTTTTTGACCAATTATATGGTCAATTTTGGAGAAAGTACCATGAGGAGCTGAGAAGAAGGTATATCCTTTTGCTTTAGGATAGAATGTTCTATAAATATCCGTTAAGTCCATTTGGCTCATGACTTCTCTTAGTCTGTCTACATCTCTGTTTAATTTCTGTTTCCATGATCTGTCCATTGATGAGAGTGGGGTGTTGAAATCTCCCACTATTATTGTGTGAGGTGCAATGTGTGTTTTGAGCTTTAGTAAGGTTTCTTTTACGTATGTAGGTGCCCTTGTATTTGGGGCATAGATATTTAGGGTTGAGAGTTCATCTTGGTGGATTTTTCCTTTGATGAATATGAAGTGTCCTTCCTTATCTTTTTTGATGACTTTTAGTTGAAAATTGATTTTATTTGATATTAGAATGGCTACTCCAGCTTGCTTCTTCTGACCATTTGCTTGGAAAGTTGTTTTCCAGCCTTTCACTCTGAGGTAGTGTCTGTCTTGTCTCTGAGGTGTGTTTCCTGTAGGCAGCAGAATGCAGGGTCCTCGTTGCGTATCTAGTTTGTTAATTTATTTCTTTTTATTGGGGAGTTGAGGCCATTGATGTTGAGAGATATTAAGGAATAGTGATTATTGCTTCCCGTTATATTCATATTTGGATGTGAAGTTATGTTTGTGTGCTTTCATTCGCTTTGTTTTGTTGCCAAGACGATTAGTTTCTTGCTTCTTTTAGGGTATAGCTTGCCTCCTTATGTTGGGCTTTACCATTTATTATCCTTTGTAGTGCTGGATTTGTAGAAAGATATTGTGTAAATTTGGTTTTGTCATAGAATATCTTGGTTTCTCCATCTATGTTAATTGAGAGTTTTGCAGGATACAGTAACCTGGGCTGGCATTTGTGTTCTCTTAGGGTCTGTATGACATCAGTCCAGGATCTTCTGGCCTTCATAGTTTCTGGCGAGAAGTCTGGTGTGATTCTGATAGGTCTGCCTTTATATGTTACTTGACCGTTTTCCCTTACTGCTTTTAATAATCTTTCTTTATTTTGTGCGTTTTGTGTTTTGACAATTATGTGACGGGAGGTGTTTCTTTTCTGGTCCAATCTATTTGGAGTTCTGTAGGCTTCTTGTATGTCTATGGGTATCTCTTTTTTTAGGTTAGGGAAGTTTTCTTCTATGATTTTGTTGAAGATATTTACTGGTCCTTTGAGCTGGGAGTCTTCACTCTCTTCTATACCTATTATCCTTAGGTTTGATCTGCTCATTGAGTCCTGGATTTCCTGTATGTTTTGGACCAGTAGCTTTTTCCGCTTTACATTATCTTTGACAGTTGAGTCAACGAATACTATGGAATCTTCTGCTCCTGAGATTCTCTCTTCCATCTCTTGTATTCTGTTGGTGAAGCTTGTATCTACAGCTCCTTGTCTCGTCTTTTGGTTTTCTATATCCAGGGTTGTTTCCATGTGTTCTTTCTTGATTGCTTCTATTTCCATTTTTAATTCCTTCAACTGTTTGATTGTGTTTTCCTGGAATTCTTTCAGGGATTTTTGTGTCTCCTCTCTATGGGCTTCTACTTGTTTATTTATGTTTTCCTGGAATTCTTTCAGGGATTTTTGTGTCTCCTCTCTATGGGCTTCTACTTGTTTATGTTTTCCTGTGTTTCTCTAAGGGAGTTCTTCACGTCTTTCTTGAAGTCCTCCAGCATCATGATCAAATATGATTTTGAAACTAGATCTTGCTTTTCTGGTGTGTTTGGATATTCCATGTTTGTTTTGGTGGGAGAATTGGGCTCCGATGATGGCATGTAGTCCTGGTTTCTGTTGCTTGGGTTCCTGCGCTTGCCTCTTGCCATCAGATTATCTCTAGTGTTACTTTGTTCTGCTATTTCTGACAGTGGCTAGACTGTCCTATAAGCCTGTGTGTCAGGAGTGCTGTAGACCTGTTTTCCTCTCTTTCAGTCAGTTATGGGGACAGAGTGTTCTGCTTTCGGGCGTGTAGTTTTTCCTCTCTACAGGTCTTCAGCTGTTCCTGTGGGCCTGTGTCTTGAGGTCACCAGGCAGGTCACTTGCAGCAGAAAAGTTGGTCTTACCTGTGGTCCTGAGGCTCAAGTTCTCTCGCGGGGTGCTGCCCTCGGGCTCTCTGTGGCTGCAGCAACCAGGAAGATCTGCGCCGCCCTCTCCGGGAGCTTCAGTGCATCAGGGTTCCTGATGGCCTTTGGTGTTTTCCTCTGGCGTCCAAGATGTATGTGCAGAGAGCAGTCTCTTCTGGTTTCCCAGGCTTGTCTGCCTCTCTGAAGGTTTAGCTCTCCCTCCCACGGGATTTGGGTGCAGAGAACTGTTTATCGGGTCTGTTTCCTTCTGGTTCTGGTGGTGTCTCAGGCAGGGGTCCTGCCGCTCCTGGGCCCTCCCCCACGTGAGCCCAGAGGCCTTATACTGTTTCCTCTTGGGCCAGGGATGTGGGCAGGGGTGGGCAGTGTTGGTGGTCTCTTCCGCTCTGCAGCCTCAGGAGTGCCCACCTGACCAGGCGGTTGGGTCTCTCTCTCACGGGGTCTGGGAGCAGAGAGCCAAGTTTATATTAATCTTGACTTTTATTTTACACAACTCAAATATTTAAACCTTTACCAATTATCTTCTTCATTTCTTTTTTATTTTACTTTCCTCATTTTTTTTTGTTCAGTTTTGTTTTTCAGACTGGTTTTCACTTTGAATATAGGTTGATATGAATTTGGGGCAGTCCTCATACCTCATTGTCAGATAGACCGAGATAAGAAGTTTGAGTCATTACACACAGTTTAAACCAATTTTTGAAAACCTTATATTTATAACTTTGTATTAAAATATATTATTAAACTACTCTTATAATTGTCAGTAGATGTTACTATACCTTAAAAATTTGAATTGCAGCATTAGTTTATCATTGATATTTATTTTATTTCCTTTATGTAACACAATGAACTTTAAATTTTTCTCTTTGCCTATGCTAATGAGCATATCTAGTTTATGTAGCTGAACCAAAGACACTTGTTTCTCTGTGTAGTTTAGCCATAGATATAAGATTAAATTATTATGGGTTTTAGACATGGATTTGAGGGCATGGCTATGCTCTCTTAACAAAAATGTTTCTTCTTGTTCAATGGCCCACATTGATTTCTTTTTGTTTAAACTCATTACTATTCTTGTTTATATTACTGAATCACTTTCAGCACAATGGCTACTGCCTAATTTAAAACAAACAAAAGAAAAAGATAGTAGCTTTCTTATATACCAATGACCATCATAATGAAACACAAGTCAAAAAACCCCTTTCATAATTGTCTCAAGAATATTTTAAATAAATTTAATACAGGAAATGAAATTATTCTATAATAAAATGTAAAAGGATAAAACAATTTTTGATATAGACATCACATGATGAAAAATAATTTCCTATGTTCATGTATTCATAGAATTATTAATATTACAAACATTTTCCCTATACCAAAAACAATGCTCAGATTCAATGTAATCCCCAACAAAATTCCAATGCAGCTTTTACAGAAATTGAAAACAATCTTAAAATTCATATTGAAGTACAAAAATGAAGACATTCAAAATAATCCTGAAAATTATAGACACTTCTGAATTCCTATGATTTCAAGTTACAACACTGAACCATAGTACTAAAGAGGAATGATGCAAGAGTAAATATTGATAGGTTAGTTAGTGGAACAGGATCCAGTTTTCTGATATTAGCCCATCTTCCTATAGCCGACAAAAATGCATGCTTCTCTAAGAAATTACATCACTTTCAACAAATCCTGCCGAGGAACCAGAATATTTACCAGTGGAATAATGGGACAAGATCTTTATCTTTTTTCGCCACTGATCTCAGCTCTAAATGCATTAAGAACCTCAGCATAGGGCATAACATCCTGAATCTGCTAAATGCCAAAGTACAGATTGTGCACCAACTCACTAGCCTGAAGCATAGTGAAGTGTGAATTGCTGGTTTTCTTAGAGATTGAATTGTGACAATTGATATTTTACTGGAAGGTGTCTTATGAGAGTATGTTTTGTTGAAGCTGGTATGTGAGAGCAGGTTTGGCTGAAGCAGACTTGGGATAGGTTTTGCTGAGAGCAGTCATGTCGTATATATTTTTAAAGCTGTCTGTTGAGAGAGCGTGTAATGTTTTGCTGGAGCAGACACTTGAGAGGACATGTAAAGTTTAGAAAGAGTATAAGTATAACCCAACAGACAGTGAACAATGTTGTGGCATTGGTTCACCTTCCTTTTTTTTTCTGATATTTGTTGCAACTTTGTAAAAAGAAGCACACTAAAGGGCTTGGAATACCCATGGTAAAACTCATGGATCACATGACACTCAAGAGGAAGGAAGACCAAAGAGTGGATGCTTCAGTCTTACTTAGAAGGGAGAACAAAATAATCACGAGAAGTAGAGTGTGGGAGAGACATGGGAGGAAGAAAGGAGATGGAGATTTGCAGAGGGTCAGGAAATTGAAAAAGGTGGGTAGCAATGGGTGATGGGAAACTGGGGGTAGTACCCAGAAAGTACCAGATGCTAGGAAAGCAGTAACTTCCTGGGTAACTACGGAGATACCAGTTGAAATACCTCACAAAGGGGAGGGAGAACCTGTTAAGACCATATACAGAGGTTAGGCATAGACCTCCTGGGTTGAGGTATGGGCCACCTACTCATCTCCAAAATTTTAACCCAGAATTACTCCTGTCTAAAGGAACAGGGACTAAGAGTGGAGCAGAGACTGAGGGAAGGCTGTCTAGAGACTGCCCCACCTGGGGACTCATCACACATGCAACCACCAAACCCAGTCACTATTGCTGATGCTAAGAATTGCTTAGAGACAGGAGGCTGATACAGCTGTGTCCTGAGAGGCTCTGCTAGATCCTAACCAACACAGATGCAGATGCTCGAAGCCAACCATCGAATGATCACAGGAATCCCAATGGAGGACTTAGGGGAAAGACTAAAGGAGCTGAAAGGGCCTTATCTGGCATCAAGGGGAGAGGAGGCCATTGATCCAGTGAAGGTTTGATGCCTGGCGTAGGAGAATGTTAGGGCAGTGAGGCAGGAGTGGGTGGGTGGGTCAAGGAGCACCCTCATAGAAGCAGGATAAGGGGGGGGACAGGATAGCGGTTTGCAGAGGGGAAATCGGGGAAAGGGAGATAACATTTGAAATGTAAATAAATATATTATCAAAAAATAGAATTTCTGGTGGTACTTTGGCTATTTTTCCACTTTAGTATACTCCTGTCAAACCACTGCTATTGATTTACACTTAGTATTTTGCTAGTGGACTGGATTGCGAAACAAAGAAGATTGGAATCTCACAAAGGACTACTTCTAAACAGGTTCACATCGCCCTTGTCTCCTTAGCTACATCTCTCCCCTACAGATGGTCAGAAGACTATAGTGGAGGTTGCAGGATTTAAGAGCCCTTATTAAAGTAGGTTTTGAAAAATGCAAACCTACATGTTAGGACTCCAGTAGCACAGGAGATCAAATCATCAATAAGAAATGGAGCTTCAAGGAATTAAAATACATCTAAACAGAGAAGGAAACTCTCATTCAAGTAAAGACACACCCTGTAGAATAGGAAAATGTCTCCAGTCATATATTTCCCATGGGCTTAAGCTGTAGAACGAACTGAAATATTTAAGAAACCAAACACACAAAAAAATAGATAACTCAATTAAAATAGGTCAAGGGACTGAGCAAAGTCGTCATAAAAGACTAAGAAATATATATATATAAATTAGGGTCTGTCATTCTTTTACATCTTAGGAGTACAATATTCTCTTTTCTGCAGATAGTTTATTAAAAACACTTTGACATTTTATTGTACTCCATTCAGGTCAGCCAATCAAATGACAAGAAACATCTAATAGCATACAATATATTGTGAGACAGATTAGCCAATATACCAGTGTGTAATATTTCAGATCAGTTATTAGGAACCAAATATCAGATCTTTTCTCAGAAAGTAACGATATACTAATTTAAAATGGATTCTTATGAAACACAATTGCTACAAATATAGATAATCATTTCTGTAGGATTACAAATTCCATCAGATTGTGTATCCACATGCAGATAAAAGGGATGGGCAAATAAATAAATGAAGTATAATAGCTATTACTATAGCAGTGAAATGAAAATAATTACATTGTGTTCACATGTACAAATGATGCAGAAAACATTTTATAGTATGAAAAGATGATTTATTCATTGCTAATGAGAAATATCTGGTGTTCAGATACACACATACACACACAAATACTCACACAAGCACGCACACAAATATTAACAAAGGGCAATGTGCTTAAATAAAATCTGAACATGTTCAAACATGCTTGAACCCATACTATTTATTTCTCACAAAATATTTAAATGTAAAATTGTGGGATCATTATTAAAGGCATACATTTCTGTACCCCAAATGCTAGTGTAGAATGTAAATTGCTGAAACCCTCATAAAGGAGCCTCATTTTATAGAGAACAATAAACAGTTACCAGTCTAATTATAAAAATTATCTTCAAATAAACTAACTATATGAGATTTGAAAATAATGGTAAACTCCTTAGTAGCTTTTTTCTCTTTGTTATTCTAACCAACTGCCTAATATGGATAAATAAGAATTCAGCTACTTTTAAAATCTCATCATTTTTAACAGATCAGTTAAATAAGGCAAATACCATTTTTCACTTTCTTTTTAAATTTGCAGAATGGTTCTTTTCTACAGATGGTTTATCCTAGCAAATTTCATGTTCACACTGTGCTGTGTGTTTATGAGTTCCAGCTGTTAACTGGTAATATTATACTGCTACATCTATCGTGTGAAATATAATTGCTCATTATGTTCCCTAAAACATCAGCAATGTAGTTATTTTCAGCTTGAAACAAATTAAAATCTTATCAGCATCTTAAATTTCTACAGTTGTCTTCTTTTGATTAATGATAGAAAAGTGGTGATTTTTTTTCTGTGTAATTTTTTACTGATTTATCAAGAAAAAAAATCCTCAAGCTGATTAATCTTTTATTTTTCCTCATGTAACTCGCAGGTGTGTTAACAGTTCTGTCTCTGTGGAAATGTTGCTTTGTAACTGTTATACAAGGTGAGAAGACAGGATGCAATGAGGCAGTAGCAAAACTTCTGCTTTCCCACATTGGTGGTACGTATTCTGATTGAGCTGACCGAGGAGAGGGCAGTGGGATGGATTTACTGTGCACACAAGGGAGTACCAATGCTGATGACTGGTCCTCTGAGGTAGGGGAAGTTAGAGCTTTTGGTATATTTCTGGACAGTTTATGAATGTTTCCCATTCTGTTGGAAAGGGGAATTGATAATCTAGTTTTTCATTCCATAAAGACACTAAAGCTGGTTTCTCACATTATGTCTCTCAGCCTAAGTAATAAGCACATTACAAGTTAAATTATTTTATTTTTCTCTGATGGACAGGTAGACTCAGCCAATCACAGCAAACAGGGAATCACTGATGACCAAATGATCAGATTATGTCCATGGAAGGCTAGTGAAAGCTGCAACTGCTCAAGGGGCATGCAACATGCTCAATATACATGATGATATTTCTTTCTGTCTGTCCCCAGAATTGCTGACCAGAGGTCAATTTCCTTCTATGTCCAGAGGGTGGTTGTATTATTGAGATTTTCTTCAAATAAGCTCTGCTAACACAGTCAGATTTAATTATTGTTATTTTTCTTTTAACAATTATCTCAATAAACCAAATTTTAATATTAAGATAAGGTAAATGATAAACATTGATCAAAGCAATCAATAATTATTCTATAATCGTTAACTAGTAAAATAGATGATAATTTTATCTCTCAAAATCCCTATATGTATCCTGTGTGTCAAATACCTCTTGGTTTAGTTCTAAGTATAATTAAAAAAGAAAGGTTGGTAAAACAATGATAGAAAGAGTAAAAGGGAAAAAATGCTCAGTGAGGCAGGGTGTTGCAATAAGGTAGAGGGGAGGGGAGTACAGAGATTGACTACTGAAAAATGCTTGATATATATCAGATGAAAATTACTACTCTAGAATAGAGAAGCTTCCTGAATACATACACACACACACACACACACACACACACACACACACACACACACACATACAAAACACACAAACACAAACACACACTTATTTATGTATAAATACATATATTAAAATACCTTCGTGTGCAAACACAACACTGTTGAGGTGGTCAAGGGGTGCTTGTTGAAAGGAACCTAGTTTGCTAGGTCCTTAGGAAGAAGTCTTTCCAGCAACTGACCAATGCAGATATGGATGCTTGGAGCCAACCATCAGATGGAGCTCAGGGAGGCTGGTGGAGGGGCTGGCATAAGGACTGGAGGAACAGAGGAGGATTCCAACCCCATTATAAGAACAATGTAGGTTGCCCTAACCACCGGATCCTCCCAGTCTAGACCACCAACCAAGGAGTGTACCTGGAGAGATCCATGACTCCATATACATATGTAGAAGAGGATGACCTTGCCTGACAGCAATTAGAGGTGAGGCCCTCAGTCCCAGGAAGATTTGATACCCCAGAGTAGGGAGATGCAGGAGTGGTGGGGCAAGAGTGTGAGTGTGTGGTGGAGCACTCTCATACAGGCAGAGTGGAGGGATGAGGGATGGTGGCTGTGGGACAGGGGGCTGGTGGAGGGGTAACAAGAGAGGGGGATATCATTTGAGACTCAAACAAATGGAATAATTAATATAAAAAAGCTGTATAACTCTCGAAAACAAAAACAAAAACAAGCAAACAAAAACAAAACCCAATTCGGTGTGATTCTAACCAAGCAAGTGAATGATCTATATAACAAGAACTTCAAGTCTCTGAACAGAGAAATGAAAGAAGATCTCAAAAGATGGAAAGATCTCCCATGTTCATGGATTGGCAGGATTAATATAGTAAAAATGGTCATCTTGCCTAAAGCAATCTACAGATTCAATGCAATCCCCATCAAAATTCTAACTCAATTCTTTATGTATTTAAAAAAAGCAAAATTCATTTGGAATAACCAATAACCCAGGATAGCTTAAACTATCCTCAACAATAAAAGAACTTCTGGGGGAATCACCATCCCCAACCTCCAGCTGTATTACAGAGATAAAAACTATATGGTATCAGTACAGAAACAGGTGGGTAGAGCAATGGAATTAACCCACATACTTATGGTAACTTGATATTTGATAAAGGAGTTAAAACCATCCAGTAGGGGCAGGGAGGGCATTTTCAACACATGGTGCTGGTTCAATTGGAGGTGAGCAAGTAGAAGAATGGAAATCAATTGATTCTTATCACCTTGTACAAAGCTCAAGTCCAAGTGGATCAAGAACCTCCACATAAAACCAGATACACTGGAACTAACAGAAGAGAAAGAAGGGAAGAGCCTCAAACACATGGAAACTTGGGAAATTTTCCTGAAAAGAACACAAATGGCTTATGCTCTAAGATCAACAATAAACAAATGGGACATTATCAAATTGCAAAGCTTCTGTATGGCAAAGGAAACTGTCAATAGGACAAAAGGGCAACCAACAGATTTGGAGAAGATCTTTACAAATTCTACATCCAATAGAGGGCTAATGTCCAATACATACAAAAAACTCAAGAAGTTAGACTTTGGAGAATCAAGCAACTGTATTAAAATATCAGGTACAGAAGTGAACAAAGAATTCTCAAGTGAGGAATATCGAGTGGCCAGGAGCACCTAAAGAAATGTTTAACATTCTTAGTCATCAGAGAAATGCAAATCAAAACAACCCTGAGACTCTATCTCACACCAGTCAGAATGGCTAAGATCAAAAAACCAGGTGAAAAGCAGATGCTGGCAAGGATGTGGAGAAAGAGGAACACTCCTTCATTGTTGGTGGGATTACAAACTGGTACAACCACTGTAGAAATCAGTCTGGAGGTTCCTCAGAGAATTGAACATAGTATTATCTGAGGAACCAGCTATACAACTCCTGGACATACACCCAAAAGATGCTCTAACACATAACAAGGGCACACGCTCCACTGTGTTCATAGCAGCCTTATTTATAATAGCCAGAAGCTAGAAAGAACCCAGATATCCTTCAACAGAGGAATGGATACAGAACATGTGGTACATCTACACAATGCCCTTGTACTCAGCTGTGAAAAACAATGACTTTATGAAATTCTTAGGTAAATGGATGGAACTAGAAAATATCATCCCAAGTGAGGTAAACCAATCACAAAAGAGCACACATGGTATTCACTCATTGATAAGTGGATATTAGCCCAAAAGCTCAGTGTACCCAAGAAACAATTCAGAGAACACATGAAACTCAAAGAGATGGAAGACCAAAGTGTGGATCCTTCGGTCCTTAGAATTGGGAACAAAATACTCACAGAAGAAAGTCCAGAAACAAAGTGTAGCAGAGACTGAAGGAAAGGCCATCCAGAGATTGCCCCACCTCGGAATCCATCCCACATAAATACACCAAACCCAGACAATATTGCTGATGCCAAGAAGTGCATGCTAATAGTAGCCTGATATAGCTGTCTCCTGAGAGGCTATGCCAGAGCCTGACAAATACAGAGACAGATGCTCACAGCCATCTATTGGATTGAGAATAGGTTCCTCAATGGAGGAGTTAGAGAATGGACTGGAGTAGCTGAAGGGGTTTTCAATCCCATTGGGAAAAACAATAATACTGACCAACCAGACCCCCATGAGCTCTCAGGGAATAAAAAAAAACAACCAAAATGTACACATGGAGTAACCCTTGGCTCCAGCTGCATATGCAGCAGAGAATGACCTTGTTGGGCTTTAATTGGAGGACAGGTCTTTGTTCGTGTGAATGCTTTATGCTGCTGTGTAGGGGAATACCAGAGTGGGGAGGCAGGAATGAGTGAGTGGGGGAAATCATAGAATCAGGGGGAAAGGGTATGCGTTAGGGAAAACTGGGAGACGGAATAACATTTAAAATATAAATAAAAATATCCAATAAAAGAAAAGAAGAGCTCTGGTTCCTCAAATACACCTCTTGTTCATTACATCAAAAAAAAAAAAGAAAAGAAAAAAGAAAAGAAGAAAACAGTTTAAATGGAGGAACCCTGTAACAGAGCAGCAAACTAGACACTAAATCCTAACAAGTAAGGAGCACAGTGCCAGTACCAGGAATAGGTTGTCTCCTATGCATTGTTTGCTAATTAGTTTCCTTACTCCACCAGCCCTCACAAGCTATTCACAGTGCTATTGGTTAACTCCCAGAACTTTGTGGATTAGCCCCATTGCAGAAGATATCACCTATCTGGTTCATATGGAGAAAAAAAAATATTCCTGATTTGGAAAGTTCATCTATACTTGTAAGTGTTTATAGTACTGGCGGAGAAGAAAAGTCTTTCTAGCTATGAACCCTATCCGCTACGTTTACTACTAGTCTAGGAAGACTTGCTCGCTGGTGAAATAATAGCATGAGTGTCCTAGAATTAACCAACCACTTTCTGATCGGATTTTAGGCACCACATTAGGAAACTAAACTAATACCTGCTATCGTTAACATAACCAGGAACCTGTAGCTAGAACCTAATACCTATATTTTCTTAAATAGATATACCATTAAATGAACTCCCAATGAATCATTGCTATATCCATAGTTTAGGATTTCTATCAACCCTCATCAGAGAAGCTTCATTGTTCAGTAAATAGCAATTAAGTCAGAGACATAATACTAATCAAGATTCTGCATTGTTTATTTCTAAATCTACATCTACATTATAACCCCTCAAGCCAAGGCTCAGGGTCCATTGTTGAAGAGAGGAAAGAAATACTGAAATAGTCAGGGGCAGTGGATAGCTACAAGGAAACTCTGTTTTCTGAACACAGCAGGAAATTTGCACATAGGAACTCTGAGTAATCAATGCAACACTCAAGACTGCAACAAACTATAGCCAGGAAAGTCTCCAGCGTGGAGAAGGGAATTATGCCCAGATGCTATTGATAATTAATGCTTTCAGAAATAAGTCAGTGTCCTCTAAGGATGGGGTCCCTGCAAGGTAAACCATGCTCCAAAGGGTGGCTACAAACCTAAGAGCGTATGAACAATGAAAAGTTGACTGGAAGAAAAATGTAGAGAGCCATGAACTGAATAGAAAATGTGGAGGGAGTGAATATGATCAAATGCCATTTTTAAGGAACAATTTAAAATGTAATCTATGTTGCATTCTTAATACAATGGAAGAAATATCTATCAAGACATTGAAAGACTAGAAACAGTATTAGGTTTCCTCTATGGGGATATTAAATAAGTTTCCTGATTGGCAACAACAATATTATCACTATTCTTGTGATCAGTCAAGGAATTTCACTAAGTGCCCATATTATCTGGTTATCTGGGAGAAAACTGGCTCGTTACAAGTAAGAATAAGTGTTGTACTCCATAGATTTTTTTTAGGTGTTTGCTGTATCTTTTTCTGACTAATTTTCTGTCCATTGTTCATCTTTTACTAAAATACGAAATATTTAAAACAGGAATTTTGTGTCTTACTTTGTAGTCCCTTAAACTAGACACCCATCATAGAAGCAACAAATAGTTTTTCACCACAAATTGTCTCAAAAAGGAAAATAAATTATTTTCTCCAAAATCAATGGGAGCTATATTTCCCCATAACACTTTCTCTGTTCATACTCTACATAGTATTCATCATGTGTGTTCTCATTGTGTATTTTCAGATCTTTTACTCACTTAGACATAATATTATAAATATACATATATATTTATAGGATACACATACATAAATATGCATGTACATACCTTTATATGATACACATACATATATCTATGATCTTACTGTTTTTCCCTCACTATATAATATTTCATATTTAATCATCCTACAATTGCTCACAAATACAGAAATTAATCATTCCTTTAGACCTACTGAATAGAAATGTTTCAAAAATCTGTATTTTGTCACTTATTAACTGCCATGGTTTTCTTTCTATATGTAAAAAGATCATTTTATACACATAAATACACACACATAGATTATCACAGCTCTTACTTCCAGTGATCAGAAACCCTTAGTAGTTAAAATTAAAAAGTGCTTTTTAAAATAATTTTTCTTCACACTGACTGCACATGGAGAAATGCAACCTTTACCACAGGCACGACTGACTTTCTCATAATCATTTGACAAACTCCAAAGGAAAAGTATTGCATTACCAGTACCTTAGTAATTCAGGGTATTAATGTATATCAGAAATGCTAACTAAAGTACAAGAATGAACTTGAATGTTCTCTGTTAAAACAGTTCATTTCAGAACACTGAATATATTCATTAAGCCTCTTGTTCAATTAACTTCTGCATGAATTGCCAAGACCCTGTAATTACAGAGTGTTTGCTAAACTTGCTGCTAGCTCATGCCTAGAAAGACCAGGTGCCTCAAGTCAGCACTTCTGGGCCACCAATCAACCCTTCCTACCTGAAAGGCCATTTCAGATTTTCTCTAATTCTGCTGTGAGGTTATGTGACTTCTCTCAAAGGGACATATGCCTTAGGACAAGAAGCAAGAAGAAAAATGTCAGAAGCTGCTGGATTCTTGCACTACCTAACGCTTGGTTAGTGTTTCTGCAAAGTGCATAATGAGAAAGTAGAGAGAAACATTTCACTCTCCTGACCTTTTTAAACATTGTGTGAGATAAAGTGAATACACTTGGGGTGTGGGATTGTGCATTTTGTAAATTACATGCCCTTTTGCGCTATCAGACTGATGATTAAAATTCTAGGTCAACATAAATTGTTGCTTTTTAAACAGAGGCCTCTCTCTCTGTCTCTCTGTCTCTCTCTCTGTCTCTGTCTCTCTCTCTCTCTCTCTCTCTCTCTGTGTGTGTGTGTGTGTGTGTGTAGGTCTATGCACATGAGTACAGACATCCACAACTACCAGACATGAGCTATGGATCCCCAAAACTGGAATTGGGGTTATAGGTAATTTTACCCTGTTGGATGTAGATTCTGGGAAGCTAACTCTGTGCTCTGTAAAAGCTGTATATGCTTTTAACTTCTGAGTCATTTCTCCCATTCCTCTATTTTTTTAAATTAATACTCTTTGCTGTAAGATAGAATTGTTATAAAAGTTGTAAAGTGCACACAGCTCCTCCCTAAGCTTATTGTGTCACTTTTCCTTTTCAGAGTTGAGAATTGAACCCAAGTTTCTTTGCTCTAAATATGGATTCTACCACAGAGCTTTATGCAACCTTTCCCACTTAAACTTGCCTTAAAGCATCATTGGTGGAAGACCTCTGTTACTGGCATTGACCTTATTCTCCTCAGTCTCGAGGTTAGAGACAGAAGCACAAACCAAGTGTCCATAATACATGTTAGAAGATCTGTCGCTGGATATCAAACTGATAGATCACCTTTTAATCATTGAACTTGCTGAAAACATTAGCCTATTAACAACCTTAGTTGCATTTTTTTTTGTTGGAAGCTTTCATGAAGATTGCCAATATATACTTTTAGTGTCTGGTTATTCTCAGGTCTAGCCTGCTTGAGTTTTTTGAACCTCTTGGTCTTCTCGATTTATTTGTTTCTCAAATTTGGAATTTATTTGTGGGGATGTGATTTTCTCCTTTTTATTCTTTATATGATACATAAATTAAATGTGAAATATTTCTGGATATAATTTTCATTTGATTCTAATATTGTTGTATCCATTTCCATCTGAATGTTCTTGTAATAGCATGTGATCAATTTTAGATTGATGTGGTGCTTCAGAACAATGTGAATTTTTTCTTATTTTGTATTTGTTTGCTCTTTGCTAAAGGAAAAATGGTAAATATTCCTCTCTAATGAAAGACTAAAGCATTGCAAAACTAATTTATTTTAGATTCTGCATAACCTGATCTGTTTTCTGCTTACTTTTCTTTACAGACCAACTGGTTTGTAAACTTCAACATAAAGTAAAGCTTGAAATTACCCCTTTTGCCAAAGTCATTAACTTATATAACCTATGCACTCCCTTCTTATTTGTATCTTTGTTTAAATCTCTGAGCATATCTGATCTCAGAACAATAAAAGTCCATGATACTGGGTAAATTGTAAACCATAATCCTTAATTATCTTGTATGTCATCTATTTATCCTATGGAATGTGTTAATTTTTATCTCATGTTCTTCCTTCTAATGGCTTCCAGAATACATTATTAAAGTGTCTTTATTTTGTTTAGTAACTTAATAGAGTGAATCTTTCAGCTGTCTCCAAGTTTTTAAGAAAGGAACTTGGTATATGATAAGCAGAATAACTTTTCTTCTCTCTGTGTTGTGAAGGGAAATGAGTACCCAACAAAAGAAGTGCCATTTCCCTAAGTTGAAAACATATATTAGTGGCTCTTTGTAAGTGTAGACTCAGTAGAGTAAGCTATGTGTGTTTTCTCATGACATTTGTATCATGGCCATTATAGGACATGTGTCTTCTATTATAATTCAGAGAAAAAGTGAAGAATGCTTCAAGGGATGAAGTAAATGTTTCCCAATTATCTGTACTCAAAACTAGTCTAGTCTTGCTGCACTCATTTTGTGAACCCCAAAAGACCACTAAGGAGCCAATTTTGATGCAGTCTCACAAGGATCTTTATTACAGGCTTGAGCTTGGGCCAAACCACCACCTCTGATGCAGCAGAACAGGAGGGTAAGGCCCATAACTTTCAGTGGGACAAGGTTGTCTAGGAAATGACAAGCAAGCAAGATGTTTTCTAGCCTGGCACACATCTGATAGGGGGCTAGTATGGAGTTGTGGTGTTCTTTAACATAAATGGCTAGTGCTGGGAGCCAAACCATAAATTTCACTTCTGTGTTAATCCTAATTGGTAATTGCTAGGAATCAAAGTGTCAGCGGCAGGCTTGTAATCTGGAGGCACAGGTTTGTTGAAAAGTAACCAGGAAACTGGTGCTAGGGACCACCTTGTTGGATAAATCTAGTTCAACCTTAGGTCAGGTTCTCTAAGATGGAGACTGAACCCAAGATCTGGACCCTTTTCCCACCTTTCTCTGGTAACTAGAGGGCCCAATCATGGGGCTTCCTGGAGCTTGCCAGAGTCTAGGTATTGGAGGGACTGTTAGTGACTCTTCATGACTTAAAGCTGAACAGGCTAAGTCTCTCTATTGTTTAGCCAGGTCCTCTCTAACTTTGGCTATTGATTCTCCGACTACCCCTGAATGGTCAACATATAAACAATATTCTTCTTTGAAGGCTATATGTAGTCCTCCTGGTTAGATGTAGGCCCCTTTTGTTTTGTACCACCTCTGTCATGCAGGCTAGAGACTCTTGGATGAGAGAAATGTTATCTCATAACATAACCAGTATGATTCAGCTATTTTAGGCCTTGATGCATTTGGTGAGAAGAAAAGACTAGACCATCATATTCTAGAGGATTTCAGGGTTGTCATCCCCCTGTCTTTTTGGTGCCTCTGGGGCTTGTGTAGGGTTCCCATCAATGCATGGCAAGAGAGAATGTTGCATTTTCTCCTGCTGGTCTGGGTTGTCTTTAACTGCAAATGGGTCTGCAATTTTGGCATATGTGATGAATTCACATTGTATTCTCATTGACCTTCAGGGTAGTGAGTGTGGTCAAGATGAGAACATATGATTTTTTTTTAAATGTGGCTTAAATTATCTCTGGCTGGAGGGGGATCTGTTTCATAGAGCACACAGAGTTTAGGCCAAATGTGTTTATAATTCCATTGGACACCTTTGAGATCATCTAACAACGGGCAATCCTTAGACTAAGACACTGCCTGTATTTTAAGAACAATGGGGTGATGGTATCTTAAAAACGATTTCAAAAGGGGTGAGTCCCATCGAGGAAGGAGAATTTCATACCTGGTAAAGAGCAAAGGGTAGAAGAGTTACCAAGTCATGGCCAGTCTCTAAGGTCAACAAAGTTAAGGGCTCCTTTAGGGTTTTGCTTATTCTCTCTACCTATCCTGAACTCTGGGGTTTGTATGCACAACAAAGTTTCTGATCAATCCCCAAAATATTTGCTAAGCCCCTTTACCTGGGACAGAAAGGCTGGTGCATTGTCTGCCCATATCATCTGGAGAAACCCATAACTTGGCAGTATCTCCTCTAACAGCTTCTTGGTCACCTTGGATACAGTTTCATGCTTGCTGGGGAAAGTCTCAGTCCATCTTGAAAAGATATCTATAAATACCATTGAATACCTCTATCTACATTTTCCTGGTTTTACCTCTATGAAATTTGTCTCCCAGTGGGCTCTAGGTTTTGTGACTCTGAACCTACTTTTTCCATTGGTTCTTTCTCAAGAGGGCATATTCTTGGTCCTTAGCCCCCCGACCCTATTTCTCCTTCTCTGGAAGCCATCTCTTTTAGGCATCTCTCTGGTCCTCTGGTTTAGCCATGGCTGTTCTATTTAGCCTTGTCAGAATGGGAGTCTGCTGTTTCCACTCTTTTATTTGTCTTTATTCTCCTTTTCTGTCACTATCATTAAATCTCTTAAACCTCTGGGGTATTCTCTTAATATTTGGTGCTACCTGATTAATAAAGGCTAAAGGCTAGAGTTACTGATGCTTTTGCTTCTGGTAAATGCCTTGGCTAAATTATTGGGCTGTCATGTAGCTAGATGCCTTGAGATCTGCCAATAGAGCCTGTTAGTAAACCAAGAATCTTTTCAAACCTTCAATGATGTAGAAGTTCCAGTCTGGATGGGGTAAGAAAGCCAGCATCAATAGTTGCCTGGTTATTGCTGGGTTCTCCCAGGGAGCCAGGAGCCAGCTTCCTGGTCTCTCTCTGGATTCTGTCCCTCTTTTGTGTGGTGAAGAGAATCTGTAAAAACTATTGCAGTGGATTAATGGTTAAAGAGAACTGGCTCTAAGAGCCTAATTAAATCTGGGGGTTTTCTGAAGAGGAGTAGTTCTGGGTTTTCTAGTTGCTCTTCTTGTGATAAATCCACACCTTCCCCCACGGTGACACCGGAATCTGAAGTTGAAGCTGTGTTGTCATATAGGGGTTGATCACATGGTGAAGGTCAATCTCATCTGTACTCTAATCTTTGGGCAGAGGGGCTGGAGGGCAGATCCTGGAAGGATTTAGTCTAAAGCCCTCCTGGGTTGCCTGACACCCTAGCACAGCATATTGTCCTGTTTACTCTAGCTCTAAGTAAGATATGACACTGAATGCTTCAAAGCACATGGAAGGGAATAGCTGCTCTTCTCACTGTTCCTCTAGTTTAGTCATGGCTCTTCTTACTCCCTTTTGTCCCAAGTCCCGCCATGGCAGCTGTGGAAATTCTGTGCAAATCTTAACTGGCACTGCCCACTGCACAACCCTGCAGCAGGCCAAGAGGCTCCTGGAGGCCTAGGAACCAGCCTCAGCTTACCCACCCTTGTGGTCCTGGGACTCCTAGGCTTCTTCACGCATGAGGGAGAAAGTGTCAAGTCCTCTAGTACCAACATCATCAGTCAAAATCAAAGTTGCCCAGAAACAAGAAACATAAGAGTTAATAACAAACATGAACATAAGAGGATTAATAACCAAATTATAAGAGCCAAAGTGCTCAACCCTGAATGAAACGCTTAAGGTTTTCCAGTCCCTGACTGGTGAGGACATTTTGGCACACCTGCCCAGCTTCATCTGACCACAAAATACATTTTTTAGATTTCTTTCGAGAACAGAATTACAGAGCAGATTTCTTGCAGGCACCACACAGACCGATACACAGAATCACCATACCATTTGGACACAGGGACAGATTTACTGCAGCATCACATAAACATATCATCAGACTCAGATAGAAATTACCATTTATTGAGACTGCCTGGATCAAGAGTCCTGGAAGTCATAGGGAAAGGAATTCGTTCCTAGCCAGTGAACAATAGGAATTCTTTCCTAGCCAGTGAACAATAATGTTTTCCTGTTTCATGAATCCCAAAAGACAACCAAGGAACAGATTCCTATGCATCACACTAGGGTCTTAATTACAAGTTCAAGATTGGGCCCTACACATAGTAGAATGGGAGGGTGAAGCCCCAAGGTTCAGTGGTTTTACAGGGAATGGCAAGAAAGCAAGGGGTTTCTAGCCTGATACACATCTGTCTGGGGATCTATTATGCAATTTTGTTGACCCTTACCTCAATTGCTCTCTGCTCTGAGCCAAATCATAAACTTCTGTTTTCTTCCTGATTGGTAGTTGTTAGGAAGCGAAGTGCCAGGGAAAGGCTTATAACATGGAGGCAAGGATTGGTGGGAAGTAACCTATGCAGGCCTGTTAGTGAACAAGAATTCAATCTTAGGTCAGATTATCTATGATGGAGTCTAAACCCAAGATCTGATCTCTCAGTCTCACTTATCTTTCTCCTTATTTTATTTTGTTGTGTAGCAATAGCATTTGACATCAAAATTTTGGATCCAGCAGGTAAACTCATTAAGAAATGAGGTAAAGAACTCAAATTAGCTTCAGAATCTCAGGATTCCTTAAGCCAGGTCCGTTCTTCTCGATAGTACAAAAACAGCAAAAAGACTACCAAGAGTCACTTTCAGATCATCCAAGAAGCCTGCAAGGATCAAAGACAGCAAGACTGTTAAGAAGATACAAAGGTCAGCTGAGTTACCAGGAAAAGTTTCAGACCAACTAAGCCACTTAGACTGGACACTCTATAATAAGTTGAGGTACCTGCCTATAGGTTGTACAGTAAGGTTTATGCTTCCAGCTCTTTTGAGATGTCACCCATCCTAGGGTGAACTTCTCTGTCTTTTGAGTCATTACTGATTCTGTATGTAACCTTTCTACCATACTCTTACGTGTAACCTCTATAAAATTTATTGGTATACCAAGTTGAACATTGATGCAATATGTAATCATTACTTTCAGATACCATGGCTCTCCTTCTGAAATGAGGATGCTCATGGGTGTGACACTTACCCAGGACAACTGCTACACAACAATGGTTTAAAAACTACAGTGACAATGCAAAATTTGAGAGAGGAAGTAGTGATATAGAATTGACACTACCTCTATGTAAAAGGAATATAAGAATGGGTAGTGTTTCTATACTACAAAAGAACAGCAAATAACATAAATATTAACCAAAACATGGAAAATAATTACAAGGCACAAATACAACAGATGATTGGTGTCCAAAATTGCAACATTAATGATCAATAATACAAAATCTAAGTTTTGAGAAGAAACAAAATTCTGACTATATAACTCATGAAACAACATATAGAAAACGAAATGCACTAGAAAAATTCTAGACATCCTACAGCATTAAAAAGCTGAAAATTATAGAAACAATAACATCTGACCATGATCCTATCAATAGAAAGTAATCATATGGGAAAACTGATGTTTCATGGCATTGCAGGTTAGACATAACGTTACTTTGGAAGGGAATTTAGCAATTTCTAACAAAGAAAATATATTCTTACTATAATATGCAGCAATACCATTCACCAGCCTTTGCGAAACATGCTTAAAATATGTCTAAAGACATACTAGAATTGACATATATAGTAATTGCCTTCATCACACATAATTTGATAAAAAAAAAAAAACAAGATGTGGGTGAACAAAGGTGAACCACCTTCATAAAGTCCACTAAATTTGGCTTAGTCTGTAACAGACAAGGAACATTAATCCATCAGAAGACATGAAGGAAAGCAAGGTATATTTCTAAGAGGAAGAATCCAAACTGAAAAGCTCCTTACTACACTATTCCAAGAATAAGGTCCTTATAGAAGCAGAGCTATGGAGACAGCATCATACACAGTGGCCATCAGACCTTGAGGAAGAAGGAGGGGCTGTAAGACGAAGGAAGTAAAGAGGCAGATAGACCTGATCTTAAATGTCTGAGACTGTTTTTCTGAGCAAGAAGAGGCCACAAACTTACAGCAAGGTGAAGGCTGAATGCCTTTTGAGCAGTTGGGGAATATATATATAAATGTGTAGATAGCTACCAGGAAGGTATTTGTAGTTGTACCAGCTATTTGTAGTTGTTTGACTGGCAGCAGATTGGGCTTTATCCAATACCTAGATATATTATTTCTGCAAGTGGAGAAGAACAGTATTGATAGGGAAAATGACAAGCAATTCTTTATGAATGGAGACTCTTGCCCAACATGGCCTGACTCAATACCCTATGACACAAGGATGTTTTACCAAACGAGTGATTGGATATCACATAGGAGGATTTTAGTATAATACTACTGTTCTGGATGATATCATTGCGATGGATAAATGATATAAGTAGTTGATCTTTGAAATGAATAATGTATAATACCAAGAGCAAAATCCAATGTAAACTATGGCAATTAATAATTTCTCATAAGTTAAAGATGTGTCATATTTATAATAGAAAACAGAATGGGGAGTAAATATAAGTGAGATGTTTATATTCTTTCTGGTCAATTTTCTATAATGCTAATACTGATTTAAAAACAAAAATGTAATAGTAACTAAAGAAATGAAACAGTGAATACATGTGCTTGATGATTTTCCAAAGGAAAAAGTTCAGTTACTAGGACGTTTATCTGGTGATTCACAATATCCTAGATATCTAAATCCAGGGTTCTGACTCCCCTGGGCACTTATACTTATGTGGAACACACACACACACACACACACACACACACACACACACACACACACACACACACACACAAACACACACACACACAGAGAATTATACTACATAAATAAAAAATAAAATCTTTTCATTTAAAACATTTCATACATTTATCTTTAATCATTGATGTCCATTAAAAGTAAATCATATAGATAATATTATTAAAACTATCTGTATTAAAGAGGAATAAAATAATAGAGCATAAATAGAAAATTACTTTCTGATGAATGTATATTAATATTAGAGAAATGTTACAATGATTGGGAGGCAATTGAAGAAGTAATACTGTTAGCTATGTCTTGTTTTATGAGTTTTAGACAAATAGGTTTGTTAATTTATGAAGCTGTATATGTATAAAACTCAATTTTGTTAATATTGAATTCAAAAAATGATATAATTATGTCAAAGAAAATAAACTATGAGGTGAGTTTTAAAAATTATAATCTAGAGATAAATTTAAAATTGCTCTGTCTTTGATTGAGAGAATGAATGGAAACATATTTACCAGACTGTCCTTCACAGTGATTTACATGGCAACTTAGGTTACACTGTGATATCCTGCCTCAAAAACCTAACCCAAAACAAGAAAACTAATTAAACAGGACCTGAAAGTTCAGAACAGCATGATCAACAAAATTGACATAGATAAATAGAGATGTATAGATAATTACTTGCCTTCAAATATGATTTATGAACACAATTTAATCAGATATGAAGCCAATAACCCACATCAATGAGCACCTTAAGGCTTGTCTTTTCTTGGCTAATTAAGATATGACTTGTTATGGATATTAAAAAATATTTTAGTTGAGCAAATATATGATTTTTGACTTCAATGCTCTGCTTATATTTGATAGCTTCAATATTTACAGTAGTTACTGTACTGTTGCTAGCTCCCTGTTCTTGGAAAGAATTGCCTAGAGAAATGTTAGCTCAGACTTAAGACACAGAAGAGGGCCCAGCTCTTATCCAAGAGGAATTGATACATCTCTAGCAGGCAGCATATCTTGGCTATTTTCCCATGTGTCTTAGGGTTTAATTTCTAAGTAGAGACACTACGACCATGGAAACTCTTACAAAGGAAGATATTTAATTGGAGCCAGCTTACAGTTGAAAAGTTTAGTACATAATTGTCGTGGTGGGAAGTGTGGCAGCGTTCATGCAGACATGGTGCTGGAGAAGAGGCTGAGGAATTTACATCTCTGTCTGCAGACTGAAGGAGGAGACTGAGACCCTGTTCCTCCAGCAATGACAGATCTACTCCAGGAAGGTCAAAACTCCTAAAAGTACCACTCCCTATGAGTCTATGAAGGGGACATTTTCTTTAAAACTATCACACCATGCACAACTGTTGGATAAAAGATGCAAGACCTGAGGTTTCAATTGAGGCTACGCACTGTGGTAGACTTGGATCTTTGGTGACAGCTTCTAAAATGCAATTGCATAAAGCTATGAAGTAAAGTCTCTGTTGTAGTAGAGACTACAGGACATTGGAGATGTCATTTACTAGGACATGATTGAAGGAGATCTGTGGTCAGAAAGTAGAACAGAACCAAGATCTTTGCGAGTTTCAGGCAACAAAGATTGATAGTTGTTCCTACTAAGCCAGTTGAATCCTAGTTGGTTATATTATGAGCTCCAAATGCAGGACACAGAACCACAGAATTCGGTGTTTGTAGTGGTGGGTTTGGAACTTGTATTGGTGTGATTCTTCCTTATTATACCTGAGTTCTTCAATTTTTGAATGAGAAATGTTTACATTTTATGTTGGTCGTAAGCAATTTGTATTGAATTTCATTTTATTTCTGATAGGAGCACACACAGAAAATATTTTACTCCAACTTCAAATGTCCCCAAATTCTTTTGGTCTCAGTAAATTTTAAAAGAACATCTTTTCCGAGACTGAAGGCAATCTCTTAATTTCCCCATGGAAAGACAAAAAGAGTAAAGTAAATACTGCCAAGAGCCAATGACACAAAGGGTACATTATCTTTTCAAAAGGTAGTAAAGAAACACGGGAAGAAAATATTGGAACAAGTTTTCAGCAAGACTGAAAACCAGAACGGACGTAGCCCAGTCTTTTGACTGCAGCATCTCAATCTTTCAGAAGCCTGAACCACACAGCTGATGCTTCAATGTTTCCTTGCCCACTGTGAAGGAAGCCTGTCTCCAAATTCTTTATTTTATTTTCTTTTATTCTAGCTTTCTTGTACTAACAATTCCTTAGGCATTTTGCACAAGTTTTAAGACTAGAAGGGTAGAGTCTTGCCATGAAAATGATACTTTGTTTACTTCATTTTTCCATTTTGAGTCAGGCATCCCACCTATATTCAGCATAAGCCTTGGCTCCAACATTAATTTCATGGTGGTGTTTTTTTTTTCTCTTCAAGCTGAACATTTTCTATTTCATTTTGTTCTTCATTTTCCTGTTTATTATAGACCTGCATAATATTCATTATAGGCTGTCTTGAAATAGGTCCAGCCAAAAAAATATTGTCCAAAATATCTGAATTGAGCCACAAGCAAATTCTTATGACACAGTCAAAAACGTAGACTGGTAGAAACATTAATTGCCAAAATATCACAACAATGGTCTCCAGCCCAGGTGCTATATTGTTCCCCACTGAAATATTTGATCTCAGCCTCTATAATCCTCATTTATCTCAGTATTGTTTTCTTCAAAGCTCCTATTTGTATATCCCAACAAGCCTACTTATAGAATTTAACTACGTTTCAAGATCAAAGTCACAAGTTCTTCCATATTCTTCCAGAAAACAAACAAACAAACAAAACTACATAGTGCAATCTTCTGTTGTAGTTACTTTTTTTTCTTTTCTTTTTTTTTTCCGGAGCTGGGGATCGAACCCAGGGCCTTGTGCTTGCTAGGCAAGCACTCTACCACTGAGCTAAATCTCCAACCTTGTAGTGACTTTTTTTAATGGATATTTTTTCACTTATATTAAAGATGGTATTCCCTTTCCTGGTTTCCCAGACATAATCTCACAATTACACCCCCTCCCTTCCTCTACAAGTGTGTTCCCCTCCCCATCTACCCCCTTTCCTGACCCCACCACATTCCCCTACACTGGGGGATCCAGCCTTGGCAGGACCGAGGCCTTTTCTTTCAATTGGTGCCCAAACAAGGCCATCTTCTGCTACATATGCAGCTGGACCCTCGAGTCAGTCCATGTATAGTCTTTGGATAGTGGTTTAGTCCTTGGCAGCTCTGGTAGGTTGGCATTGCTGTTCTTATGGGGTTACAAGCTCCTTCAGCTCTTTCGATCCTTTCTGTAATTCCTCCAATGGGGACCCCGTTCTCAGTCCAATGTTTTGCTGCTTGCATTCTCTTCCATATTTGACATGCTCTGGCTGTGCTTCTCAGGAGGCAGCAAAATCAGGCCCCTGTCAACATACACTTCTTAGCTTTATCAATCTTATCTAGTTTTGATGGCTGTATGCCCATGTGGGGCAGGCTCTGAATGGTTGTTCCTTCAGTCTCTGCTCTAAACTTTGCCTCCAAATGCCCTCCTATGAATAATTTTGTTCCCCCTTCTAAGAAGGAGTAAAACATCTGCCCTTTGGTCATCCTTCTTCTTGAGCTTCATGTGTTTTGTGGATTGTATCTTGGGTAATTTGAACTTTTGGGCTAATACAACTTATCAGTGAGTGTGAACCATGTGTGTTTTTCGGTATTCGGGTTCCCTCACTCAGGCTGATATTTCCTAGTTCCATCCATTTGCCTACGAGTTTCATGAAGTCATTGTTTTTGATAGCTGAGTAGTATTCCATTATGTAAATATACCATATATTCTGTATCCATTCCTCTGTTAAAGGGCATCTGGGTTGTTTCCAGCTTCTGGCTATTACAAAGAAGGATGTTATGAACATGGAGGAATATGTGTCTTTATTGTATGTTGGAGCATCGTTTGGGTATATGCCCAGGAGAGGTACACATTGATCATCAAATAGTTCAATGTCCAATTTTCTGAGGAATCTCCAGACTCATTTCCAGAGCGGTTGTACTAGTTTGCAATCAGACCAAAAATGGAGGAGTGTTCCTCTTTCTCCACATCTTTGCCAGTATCTGTTGTCACCTGAGTTTTTGATCTTAGCCATTCTGACTGGTGGAAAACAGGGTTGTTTTGATTTGCATTTCTCTGATGACTGAGAATTTTGAATGCTTCTTTAGGTACTTCTCAGCCGTTCTTTATTCCTCATGTGAGAATTCTTTGTTTAGAACTCAACCCCTATTTTAATAGGGTTTTTAGGCTCTCTGGAGTCAAACTTCTTGAGTTCTTTTTATATTTTGGGTATTAGCCCTCTTTCAGATGTAGGGTTGGTAAAGATCTTTTCCCAATCTGTTAGTTGTCTTTAAGTCCTAATGACAGCATCCATTGCCTTACAGAAGCTTTGCAGTTTTATGAGGTCCCATTTGTTGATTCTTGATCTTATAACATAAGCTATTGGTGTTTTAAGAAAATATTCTCCAGGGTCCATGTGTTCCAAACTTTTCTCTATTTTCTCTATTTTTCTTCTATAAGTTTGAATGTATCTGGTTTGATGTGGAGGTCCTTGATCCACTTCAACTTAAGCTTTGTATGGGGCAATAAGAAAGGATTGATTTGTATTCTTCTAAATGCCGACCTCAAGTTGAATCAGTTGGATGGTTTTAACTCCTTTGTCAAAGATCAAGTGACCATAGTTCTGTGAGTTCATTTCTGTATATTCAATTCTATTCCACGGATCTACCTGCCTGTTTCAGTGCCAATACCATACAGATTTTTTTTTTATCACTATTGGTCTGTAATAGGTCACGGATGGTGAATCCCACAGAAGTTCTTTTATTGTTGAAGAGAGTTTTCACTATCCTGGGTTTTTGTTATTCCAAATGAATTTGTTAATTGCTTTTTATTACTCTAGGAAGAATTGACTTCAAATTTTGATGGGGATCCCATTGAATCTGCAGATTGCTTTTGGCAGGATGTCATTTTTACTATATTAATCCTGTCAATCCATGACCATGGAAGATCTTTCCATCTTCTGAGATCTTTATTTTCTTTCTTCAGAGACTTGAAGTTCTTGAAATACAGATCTTTCACTTGCTTGGTTAGAGTCACACCAAGGTACTTTTCATTATTTGGGACTATTGTGAAGGGTGTCATTTCCCTAATTTCTTTCTCAACCTTTTAATCCTTTGAGTAGAGGAAGGCTACTGATTTGTCTGAATTAATTGTATACCCAGCCACTTTGCTGAAGTTGCTTATCAGGCTTAGAAATTCTCTGGTGGAATTTTAGGGTCACTTAAGTATACTATCGTATCATCTGCAAATAGTGATATTTTGACTTCTTCTTTTCCGATCTGTATCCCCTTGACCTCCTTTTGTTGTCTGATTGCTCTGGCTAGAACTTCAAGAACTATATTGAATAAGTAGGGAGAGAGTGGGCAGCCTTGTCTAGTCCCTGATTTTAGTGGGATTGCTTCAAGTTTCTCTCCATTTAGTTTAATGTTAGCAACTGGTTTGCTGTATATGGCTTTTACTATGTTTAGGTATGGGCCTTGAATTCCTATTCTTTCCAGGACTTTTATCATGAAGGGGTGTTGAATTTTGTCAAATGCTTTCTCAGCATCTAATGAAATGATCATGTGGTTTTGTTCTTCCAGTTTGTTTATATAATGGATCACGTTGATGTTTTTCCGTATATTAAACCATCCCTGCATGCCTGGGATGAAGCCTACTTGATCATGATGGATGATCGTTTTGATCTGTTCTTGGATTCAGTTTGCAAGAATTTTATTAAGTATTTTTGTGTCGATATTCATAAAGTAATTTGGTCTGAAGTTCTCTTTCTTGGTTGTGTCTTTGTGTGGTTTAGATATAAGGGTAATAGTGGATTCATATATGGGATTGGTTGGTGCTCTGTCTATTTCTATTTTGTAGAATAGTTTGGACAATATAAGTTTGAAGTCTTCTAGGAAGGTCTGATAGAATGCTGCACTAAAGCTGTCTGTTCCAGGGCTCTTTTTGGTTTAGAAACTTTTATTAAACTCTTCTACATCTTTAGGAGTTATGGGATTGTTTGGATGGTTTATCTGATCCTGATTTAACTTTGGTACCTTGCAATTGTCTAGAAATTTGTCCATTTTATTCAGATTTCCCAGTTTTATTGAGTATCGGCTTTTGTAACAGGATATGATGATTTTTTTTTAATTTCCTCAATTTCTGCTGTTATGTCTCCCTTTTCACTTGTGATTTTTTAAATTTTGGATAAACTCTTTGTCTATAAAGAATGTATACATATGCCAAATGGGCATAAAAAAAGTTAGTAAAAGGCAGTCCTGGACCATCAACAGTTAGATATGGTAAATCACACCTAGTAGACTGGCAGCTATTGAAAAGAAGCAAAAATAAACAAAATCAAAATTAAGTGCAGGTTTCAATGAATATTGATGCGAACAAGAATGAATCTATAAGCTATGGCAAGGAAAAGCAAGCTGTTGTGTATTGGTTGCCTTAGTGGATAATGGTATCACTGCTATAGAGGATAGTATACCAGTGTCACTGAAACTGCAGTACCAGCTCAATGATTCCTCTTCCAAGGAGTTGAAATTAAGATTATTTTCTTTTTTATTAGTTATTTTTTATTTATATCTCTAATGTTATTTCCTTTCCCAGTTTCCCATACATAAGCCACAAGCATACACCTGAAGCCTCCTGCAGAAAAAAAAAACACAAATATTCCCTCTTTCCCATATTAAATACTTAAACAGGATCATGCCATATGCTAATATGTGGATCCATCCATCTCACCTAGGAATAAGTATGTCTAATTATATCGTGCCATAAACACTCAGAGAGTTCCTTGGCATCCAAATTTTAAAATTTAAAATTTAAATAAAAAAAAGAATTATTTAAATAATTGTATGGCATACATGGATATAACTCTCCCTTTTTTATTAAAAGATATTGTTTTAAAGCTTTATAATACCCATTTTACAATACCTTGTTTTTGAGAATTATAAGGAATCTCAATAATATGGGTAATGTCTACTTGTCAAATATAATTAGGATGTAACCCTCTTGGGTTAACTCCCAAATTGGAAGAGGAAATAAGTGGGTACACTGGGAACATTGACTATTTTGGCTGCTTTTTCTTTACTTACTTTATTGTGAAACCTCAAAGAATTAGCATTAAGATGTAGAGTTTTACATAGGCAGTACTATTTATCTATTGGAAGAACCATCAGTATTATATATAACTGTGGATACTTTCACCATAAGGGCTTTAGGGCAGAGGCTATATACACCTAACACATAGTAGGACTATTGGCCATCTCTTGAGGTACATAACCCAATGATATAGAGGAGAAGGCTCCTGAAAATTTATGGAAGGAATGCTAAAAGCAAATCTCTTACAAGCTTTTGGATCTAGTGGAATAGTAAAAGAAACAACCCTTTAAGTCAATAACTAACATGTGCCATTTTTTTTTTTTGTGGTATAGCTACAGGAGAAGGGAGACCAGGCTGAGTAGATCTCTAGATCTCTTGGCATCATAGTTTTGTTAATTTCTCTTAAATCTTGTGAGAATCTCCACTTTCTAGATCTTTGTTTAATCACAAAAAATCGGGTGTATTTCAGGAGGAAGTGGAAGGAACAATATCCTGTGCTAATTGATGAGCTGCCTCCAATTTTTCTTAGGACTGGGGCCACTGTGGAATCCACACCTGACCATTTAACTGCCAGGTGATGGGCAAGGTTTAATGTAAGGAGGATTATTAGCAGTGACCCTTAGAATAAGTTTCCCAAGGCTGTTTTATCATGAGGATGTTTAATTATAGTTAGCTCTTCACTTACATTATAAGATTTGCCTTGCAATTTTTGCCCAATCCTCTCCCTGTGATGAAACCTCGTTTCCTCATCATGTTTTTTACAGGCTGCGATGTTAGCACAGCTCTCATAACATTGAGTACACCTCATCCCCACAACTTGGTAGGTATTTGTTTTAAAACAAAATGCTAAAACCATCCCTCGTGTCCTTCCTCATCCTCTCTCATCTTGTTGCTTTTTTCAGGAGCTATAGCTCTCCCCACCACTCCATGTAAAGTGTGTAATGACTAATTACATTTTTAGTTGCTTCTCCTGTTGAAGCAGTTGCAACCAGAAAGTCTTGAAAAGTTTCAATAGTCACAAATAAATATTTTAATTTTCCCAAAACAGAAATAAGCAACATCTATTTGTCATAACTTAAAAGGTATAAGTCCTCGAGGATTAACACCATTACGTGATACAGGAAGAAATTGAGGACACTGAGGACTGGTATTTGCAATTTGACTTATATACCCAATTATTGTCTCCAGCTATTACTGTTTTGATGATATAAAGAATGAGATTTTTTGGCTAATTGTTCCTATGTAAGGCACATAAGGTATATGAATCTATTGTGGCATGGGCCTTCCTCACTAAGGACAATCTAGTCTGAGTTCTTAAATGGCCTATAAAGGAACAGTACATTCTATTAAATCAGTTGTATTAGCATACATACTTATAAAATTTGAGGGTTAGCAGTATCTAGAAAAGGAAAATTTTTAATCAATTGCAAACCAAACACTACACATTGGCTATTAGTATACGAACTGAAAGTATGGTTTTAACATTTTAAAAAAAGTGGCTACGGCACATAATTCAATAATCTGTGCTGAAGCAAGGGGAAATTCAAGAGAATAAACATGGTAATCCAACTATACATGTTGCCTTCTCATTAGATAAACCATCATTGAATATAATAAGTACATTTTCTATGGGTTGCATGCACAAAGTTACAGGAAATACAAAAGCATGCATAGAGAAAAATTACCAATTTTACCTGAAGTTTGTATATGTAATAGGCCAAATATCAGTATTCTGTAATTACCAATTTAATTGCTGTTTGGAATAAGGTATGTTTCATCAGATTATTTTTCAAAATACTTTCATGACTCTATACACTAATTCTGTATTAACACAATAGCAGCTTCATAATAGGGCATTAAAACATTTACTTGAAGAGGAAAAAATGAGTCCCCTTTTTGAAAGGACTATTGTGGGTACAAACAACCAATAATTGATCATAGTCTATATAATTAATGTATCTGTTGTTGACACATAGCTTTCTTTACTTTCTGCAAAGTTATTCCTCCCTCATCAGTTAATTGTCTAGGGGAATTAGAATTTGCATCTCCCTTAAGGATATTAAACAAAGGCTCAAGTCCTCCTGTGATAAGCTTAAGGTGAAGTCTTAACCAATTAACATATCTTTAGATGCTTTAAAAATAATTTAAACTATTTTGAATTTTCTGTGCCACAATTTGTTTAGGATATAACTGATGTTTCAAGTACTGTAAAGGATATTGCCTTTGAATCTTTTCTGGAGCAACAAGTACGCCCCAAATTTTCAAAGCGGTTGTATAAGAGCAAAGGCTTGTAATAAATCTCTTTCAGAGGGATCAGCTAAAAAAAATCCATATAATTAATAACATATACTGAAAGATTCAAAGTCCTAACTTCTTGTATTGAAGCAGAGACAAAATTTTTACATAATGTAGGGCCATAAGTGATTCTTTGTGGCAGAACTTTCCAATGATATCACTACATGGGCTTTCCAAAATTATAAGCAAGCTCACTAAATGAAAACCTTTCACAATCACCAGGATGTAAAGAAACAGCATAAAAACAACCCTCTAGTCTGGAGGTTCCTCAGAAAATTGGACATTGAACTGCCTGAGGATCCAGCTATACCTCTCTTGGGCATATACCCAAAAGGTGCCTCAACATATAAAAGAGACACATGCTCCACTATGTTCATCGCAGCCTTATTTATAATAGCCAGAAAATGGAAAGAACCCAGATGCCCTTCAACAGAGGAATGGATACAGAAAATGTGGTACATCTACACAATGGAATATTACTCAGCTATCAAAAACAACGAGTTTATGAAATTCGTAGGCAAATGGTTGGAACTGGAAAATATCATCCTGAGTGAGCTAACCCAATCACAGAAAGACATACATGGTATGCACTCATTGATAAGTGGCTATTTGCCCAAATGCTTGAATTACCCTAGATCCCTAGAACAAATGAAACTCAAGACGGATGATCAAAATGTGAATGCTTCACTCCTTCTTTAAATGAGGAAAAAGAATACCCTTGGCAGGGAAGGGAGAGGCAAAGATTAAAACAGAGACTGAAGGAACACCCATTCAGAGCCTGCCCCACATGTGGCCCATACATATACAGCCACCCAATTAGACAAGATGGATGAAGCAAAGAAGTGCAGACCGACAGGAGCTGGATGTAGATCGCTCCTGAGAGACACAGCCAGAATACAGCAAATACAGAGGCGAATGCCAGCAGCAAACCACTGAACTGAGAATAGGTCCCCTATTGAAGGAATCAGAGAAAGAACTGGAAGAGCTTGAAGGGGCTCGAGACCCCAAAAGTACAACAATGCCAAGCAACCAGAGCTTCCAGGGACTAAGCCACTACCTAAAGACTATACATGGACTGACACTGGACTCTGACCCCATAGGTAGCAATGAATATCCTAGTAAGAGCACCAGTGGAAGGGGAAGCCCTGGGTCCTGCTAAGACTGAACCCCCAGTGAACTAGTCTATGGGGGGAGGGCGGCAATGGGGGGAGGGTTGGGAGGGGAACACCCACAAGGAAGGGGAGGGGGGAGGGGGATGTTTGCCCGGAAACCGGGAAAGGGAATAACACTCGAAATGTATATAAGAAATACTCAAGTTAATAAAAAAAAAAAAAGGAAAAAAAAAAACCTCTAAATCTATAATAATTTTATACGTACTTCTTGAATTGGTAGTTGAAGCAAGCAACCAGACTGCAATGCTCTTACAAGTACCATAGCCTCATCAACCCTTTGTAAACCCTGTAGCAATCTCCACCTGTTTGATTTTTCTCTTAATTACAAATATGTGTGAGTTAGAATACTGAGCCTGTCTGTGATCGAACTGGAAACTCTTGCCAATGTAACACTGGCAATCTTTAACCACAATCTTCAAGTTTTCCTTGTAACACAAGAGCACAACCACAACTTTGGAAAGCAAAACTCAACCTCCAACAATCTAGTCTCCAAAATCCAGTCTCTCCAAAACACCAAGTCCATCCCTCATGCTAATTTTGACTGCCAATTCCCGTGTATGAACTCATGATGGTGCAGGCTCTAATACCTCAACATAGAGACATTGCCTTAAATTCTTTTATAAAAGTCTGGTTTCTAGGATAAGAATTATATAAAAATATTATCCCAATTTAGTCCTGTTTCCCTGGGTTGACTCATGCCACATGTTGTCTAGAATGACTCCATCTGAATTACCAGTTTTAAGCCAACTTTCTGTTACCAATGTTACAAATTTTTAACCACACACAATAACTTAAAAGCCAATAATCTATAACCAAGACATGTAGAACATATTTATATATTTAAAACCAATCAGAAACAAAAATGAAGTGGTAAAACATATCTTTAACATTTAGACCAAACACAATTTTTACTTTTTCTAGCTGTAATTTTAAGAAAATCATCTTGTCACCAGCTAAATCCAATAATCACAGCCAGGGATTTTTTGAAAAAGAGAAACAGCCATCAGCTCCTTTACCTTAGAAGCTGAGAAGCTTCTGACGTCTTCAGAGCAGCTGGTGCAGACACTCTGCCCCTAGGGAGTTTCTCCAGCTGACCTAGGCTCCTAGGTACAGATGCAGAGCTCCAAAGGCCGATTGAAACTGCTTTTTATTTATTTGTTTCTTTCTTGAAATGAGTTAAAACTAAATCAAGGGGTAAGGAACCAGCATTTAAAATTTTAACCACTTTTTTTCTTTTAAACATGAAACACAGAACAAAAGAAAAGAAAAGAAAAGAAAAGAAAAGAAAAGAAAAGAAAAGAAAAGAAAAGAAAAAAACATAAACTGACAGACATGGACAGCTTGGTGCACCAAGGACAGACAATAGACATAGAGGGAAAGAATTGGATGGTGTCTCACCAAAGGAACCTAGATGTCTTACCTAAAAGACCCAGAACCAGAAACAAGCATTTCTCCAATAGGAGTCAGCAAGGAGGCCTGACATCTCCGTCCCTAGGAGAGCTCCGAAAAAGCTTAAGCTCATTTTCCTTCTTTTGCCAAAGTATCTCTTGAGAGTTCAGGAGGACTGTTTTTCTCAATCCCATTCTCTCTCTTGTCTAGGGTGTAAACTCTCTCTAGTCAGGGTCCAAAGACTATAAGCATCTATGAGAATTGACTTTGCTTCTTTAGATTTTAGCATAACTCCTAAAGAACACATACACAAAAAGAGTTTACCATTACCTTGTCCCTTTTTCCAAGGTTTACTCACTGATAGCCCAAATCTTTACTTTTCTTTGCAGGTGCTTTCAATTTCCGTGGTGTCTTTCACTATATCTCACTTACTGGGGCTCTAATTTCATGGCCCATTCAGCCAATACTTTCCTTCACTTCAGTGGCTGACTCCTGGAATGGCCCTGTCAGAGATTCCTCACTTTCCAGATCTTCGTGGGTCCTCCACTTGGCGGTGCCAAAGAACTGAGAACTGGGCATAGTTCTGCAAGGTTTAAGAGAAAACAAATACTTGGGTCATTCGTGTTATGTGAATATCAAAGCTTTTACTGAGGTTAACAGAATATATGACCCAAGTTCACTGGATGGAGATTTCCAGGAAGCACAGTGGAAAAACAGCCTTATGCTCCCAGGAACAAAAAAACGAGTACAAAAAACAGGAACTGACTTAATAATGTTACCGCCTAGGTCTACTGCCAAGGTGTACCACCCAGGCCAAACACAAAGGTCAGGATGTTCCTTTGCTAGGAACAAAATGCTTCCACATTCATCAGCCAGGCTCAGCAGTGCTCAAACACTGACAGGACCCAGGAAGGTCTTACATCTTTGGGTAATGGTGAAGATCTTAAGGAGACATTATAAGGAGACATCCTTATAAGAAATATACATTTATAAGGATATATCATACAGAGATTGCTGAGGAAAGATGCAGGATGTTAATGATTAATACGTCTAGAATTCACATTCATAATTCAAGATGAAACAACTGGAAGAGGAAGATAATTATGTAGCACTGTAAATATATTTTTAAAGATTATTTGCTTTATATCCAGGTCAATGCCTCTCCTCCTTCTTGTCTTTCCAGTCCTCCTCTTTTACCTCACTCCCGACTACACTCCCTTTCTCCTTAAAGAAGTGGATGCCTCTCATGGAATTCACCATTCTTTGACATATCAATTTGTAGTAGGTCTAGGCTCATCTCCTATTGAGTGTACACAATACAGTTCAGTTAGGGGAAACAAGTCCAAAGGCAGGCAACACAGTCAGACACAGTACCTGCTCCAGTTGTCCAGGGTTCCCAAACAAAGACTAAGCTGTATATGTGTTACATGTGTGTAGGGGGTCTAGGTCCATCCAATGAAACCTGTTTGGTTGAGATTTAGTCTCTGTGAGCCCCTGTGAGTCTAAGTTCATTGACTCTATATGTTTGCTTTTGGTGTTCTTGACCTCTCTGGTTCCTTCAATCCTTCCTCGCCATCTTCCACAAGATTCCCCAAGCTCTTATTATTTCACTGTAGGTGTCTGTATCTGTTTCCATCAGGTACTAGATGATGTGTCTCAAAGAACAGTTATGCTAGGTTCCTGTCTGCAAATATAAGAAAATATCATTAATATATTTAGAACCACTGAATAGAAAAATCTGTTGAGTTTAAAATGTTTGTCTTAGAATCACATATAAATTCTTGTCATGAAAATGCATGTTATGTGCATGACTATGTATAGTCTTGAATTTTAGTATTTTTCTTATCTTGTTATATATTGTTTTTTTGACCAGAAACTTACTGTCTAGACAAGGATGGAGTCAAACTGTAACAAGCATCCTGCCTTTTCTTCAACACACGGATCACAAGAGTGTAGCAATATATCTTTTGACTATTTACCTTTTAAATTAGTGCTGTTTTTGATTCATCTTCCCTAAATATTATATGCAATATTAGAAAAAGCTTGTCTTTATTAGTGTTCGATTTCCCTGTAAAACTCATGATGTCCTTGTTATTAATAGTTAACTAGTATTCTATTGCTGTGAAGAGACACTAGGACCAGGTAACACTTGAAAAGAAAAACATCTAATAGTTTCTGGCTTATGGTGTCAGATGTTTAGTCCATTATCATTAGGAGGTAACCGTGCCAGCATATGGGCAGTTTTGATGAAGGAATAGGAGGTATGGCTTCTATATTCTATCTGTAGGCTGTAAGAAGTAAACATTGTGGGCCACCTTAGGCATAGCTTGAGCATATGAGACCATAGGGCTTTCCCCCACAGTGACACACTTCCTCCAACAAGACCATAACTACTACAACAACACCATACTTCCTAATAGTGCCAATCTCTACGGGCTGAGCATTAGAACATATGAGACTATGGTAACTAATCCTATTCAAATCACTCTAATATTTATTTCTATTGCATGTATTAACTTGCATTACTTGAAACTCTTGTGTTCATCATAAATATAGATTTTCCTCTTTCTTATATTCTTTGCAACATCCATTAGACTTCCTTCTTAAGCAGAGGAAAATGAGGATTCATAAATTGACATCACTTTTCTGTATGTAGAATTCAACCTTATGGCTTATACAACTCAAGAAATTTCCCTCTTTCCATTTCTTTTTTCACAGAGTTTTATGTATGATCTCTATGTTCAATACAGTCTGTTTCTATGAATTGAATTTAAGCTGTGTAGCATGGCTTTCTAAACAATAAATATGACACAAAAAATGTCTCATCTTTTAAGCATGACCAAGTTTGTGGATGACAGAAATCCTTTCATTGTGTTAGAAGCTTGAAATAATGAAAATGGAACTTTCCATGTAAGCCAGAAACTGAAGAAATCAAACTGAAATATATGAGGTGTAGACAAGTAGTGGAAAAATAAAACTATTTGTCTATCATGACAATTTACTCCTTAGCTGTTAGTAAATAATTCCCCAATCTTTCTGCCATTTTAATTCTTGCCATTAAAAAACATACTTTTATTTTGGTTAGGCTGTTGGTGCTAGAGTTCAAACCCAGGCCCACTTGTTTAAAGATAACTTTTACAATACTGAGTTATAGCACAACTCTGAAAATAGATAGATCCTGGTGTGTCACATTAAGAAGTGACATTGAATACATGTTTTATAAAAATACCTCTTGGAAGGTATCCTCTGCCCCACAATGCTCCCTCTGTAGTGATTGACTTAGTGGTACTCTATACATGGCCTTATCTGAGTTTGATTAAAAGGTGTCCATCTACAGAGTGGGGAAAAGTCAAGCACACAGAATGAGTGTATGTTGATAAATTTCCAGGTGGTCTTCTCTCTGCTGTTAACCATTGGTATGTTATAGTGTGATCCTTTTATCCCTCTATACCTTTGACCCAAAGTGGAGAAATACATAGTTCATACAACATTATTGTTTAAGTTAGTAAGGAGGACACATTACTATCAGGTAGCTCTAAGGACTCTGTATTTCCATAGCCAGTTTTTCATGCTATACTAGAATTAATTTATTTATAAAGGGATAGAGAACTGCCAGTGGTTGTTGTAATCTAAATACTTTTCCAAACATAGCAGCAGGTTTCATAGTTTATAATTATGTGTGTATTTATGACCTTATGTGTGAGTACATACACAGGTGAATACAGGTATGTAAGGAGTCAAGAAGAGGACATTATATCTCCCAGAGCTGGCTTACAGGCACTTACATGAGTACCCTGCATGGGTACTGGGAAGTGGATTTAGCTTCTCTACAAGAGCAATGCATGCTCCTTACCCCTGAACGTCTCTCCAGCTCATTGATCTATTACATATTGAAAAAAATTTCTCAAACTTGAACAACACTCATTGTATTACACAGTAAACAATTCATATAACAAGCTTTTGTCTTTTTAATTCATTTAAAAATATAAATTCAGTTTATATTTTCAGTACAAAATATTGGTGGAAATAACATAAGATTAAATTGTGTTATCCTTTGACAGTCATATCATAGTGCTCTACCTGTGGCAATTAATCCCAATTAAAATTAAGACTGTTTATCAGCAGTCTCTTCTGGAAATTACAAGTAATTTTCATAATTTAGGTTAAAGTTTGTATATTAATTAAATTACATTGGGTTTGGCTAATGGTTTAAATTTATTAAATTATTGATAATGAAATAATTATTCATCTCTCCGTTTCATGTAAATAGAAACAAGGATTCTTACTACAGACTGTGGGAACTTCTAGATCACTCTCCATGTCATAGTCCCTTCTCTTCTATATCTCCATCGGATGTGCTTAGTGGGTCCAGTCCTGATTACACTAACAGATTCCTCCTTTCAGTCTTTGACTGTTGGTATATCTTGTCCTGCAAACAACAATTCTCCAGGATCCATTGATTGACCACCTCATTTTCTACTTCTTTAGTAAAATTCTCAAATCTATTTTACACATTTTCTCCTAGGACCCAAACTGCCATACTACTACAAATATCTACAAAATAAAATGTCACACTATTCTGAATTCCTCATTATTGCAATGTAATTTTATCATTTTCTCCCACGTCTGCTTTCTCTTTTACTTCCCACCCCCCCTTATTTGTTCTCAAATTTGTGGCCTCTTTTATGATTATAATTTTTACACATAAATGCATAAATATATAATTACAACCTGCTGTATGCATTTTACCAGGTCCATTAAGGGGACCTGTATGCATCCTGCAACTTATACAAATTTATGATTATGAAGGTCACAGCTTAGACAGCTTAGTATGAAAATCCTTGTATTCATGAACAAATTCATTTTCTTTTTTTTTTTTTTTTTTTTGGTTCTTTTTTTCGGAGCTGGGGAACGAACCCAGGGCCTTGCGCTTCCTAGGCAAGCGCTCTACCACTGAGCTAAATCCCCAACCCCCACAAATTCATTTTCTTAAAGAACACACCTACCTTAGAGATATCAGTTTTACTTTCAACCATTTTCTACCTTGTCTTAAGTCAAAACTTATCTTCTTGTCTGTGCCTATTATGCTCTTCTGAAGCAGGTTCTGTGAATAAAGTCATATGATATATGTTACTTCATTGACTTAAAGTGTATGTTTACTGCTTGACTATGTGAATAACACTATTATCAATGTGTTTCTATAATGATATATTCTCTATTATGGGGTATGAACTTTGGAGTAGAAATCTGAGTAATATGACAATGTTTTTAATATACTCATGAGATATATCTCACTCTTTATCACGGGGACTAATGACAGAGATGAGAGGCTGAGTGGCTTTTGATTATGAATTTAATTTTTAAGTTTAATACTATCTATTCAATAACCAGTAATGATATAAACATCTGTTCATGAATTATTAATATAGTTTTATATTCTTAGGGATACATATATATTGAGGCACTAAACTTTTACTATGTTATTTGTCTTTTTGTTATTAGATTCGTCCTACATGATAAAACCCAGGACATGGGTAATCTTTTCAATTATTTCTTCTTTGTTAGCTCTTTTGTCACTTACAACCTTTCAAAGCATAGATCATATCAAATCAAAATCTGTAATTATTATTTTCTTGGAAATATTTTTATTTCATATCTCTACTACTAAGTCTGAATTCAGAAAGGTTTCACTAGTGTTTTTCTCAATGAGTTTTATGAACCTCTTTCTTTCATTTCCTCATTAATTTTGCATTTCATGAGATATTATGCCAGATATTGGCTTGTTCCAAAATTTTATTTTATTTTGTCCATTTGTACATGTGTACAGGGATTTTTTATGTTAATCATATATTTTGTACCCTGGCTTAAATAACTTTCTACTCCTAGTAAATTTTTACATTCCTTAATTTTCTGTATACCAGATATTTTCATCTCCAAATGAAAGAATCATCTTATATTCCAGTATAGAGTCCTCTTATTTATTTTCTTATTCTGCTATACTGGGTAAAACATCTGGGTAAAATGTTGAAAAGCAAGCAAGTAAAACAAACACCTTGGTCTAGCACTTGATATTATAAAGACTCTAATCTTCCATTATTAAATATATTATTTCGTTGTGGGGAGCGGGTGTGGTGGCAGTCTCAAGATGGCGCCCGGGACTGCAGCTAAGTCCCATGACTAGCACCTGACTTCCTCACCCACCTGAAACTAGCCACGTCCATGGTGAGAGCTGCCTGCACAGGCGCACTGTGATGTAAGATCAGGCCATGTGACATGGACCTATGAACTGAGATTACGCAGTCTGGACTGAGGAGGCGGAGGTGAGGGAGGATATAAGGGAGTGTGCTCGGGGACTGGGAAAGGGAGAGGAGGAAAAAGAAAAGAAAGATTGCTGCTTGCATGCAGAAAGAAAGGTTCCTGAATAAACTGCTTTGAGAAGAACGTCGTGGTGTCACTCCTTTTTGCGGGATGGAGACGGAGACAACATTTCGTGTCTAATATGAACTTCTTAGTAAACTTTTCAGAAGTGCCCTTTACCTTATGATATAAAAATTACTTCCCAGTTGACGAGGGTACAAATAAAGAATATGAATACTGTAAAAATTATTTATTCTTCACCTATTCAGATGTGTTTAAAATTTATTTTTGTGCATGCTGATATGCAGTATATTATCTAGCTTTGAGTGTAAAGTCAACCTCTTTCCCTGAGAAAAGTTTTGGTACATTGAAATGCATTCTTATTTTGCTCATTGCTAAGATGTGATTGCTAGTGTTTTCTGGGGGATTCTGCATTCATGTCCAAACAATATTTTCTTTCCCTCATAATATTTAAATGCATTTTTATAGTAATACTTGGCCCAAATGACAACTGGCAAATGTTGCTCCTATCTTTTCTTTCTCAAAGATTTCCATAAATAACATTTTTTAAAATTTTAACTGTCACTAGTATCTGATACTACTATTTTAACTGCATATAATTTGAGTACTTGATATGTTGACTGTATCATGGCACATTCTTTTTGTCAATTTATTTTTAAATCTGATTTTGCAGCTTGTGCTCTTTTATAATTTTCTATTGTCTCTCATGTGTATGCAGAATTGCTAAAGGTTTTTATGATTGTTTTAATTTATGAGACATATATAGTAATACTATTGTTCCAATTCTCTTTTTTCTAGTAATTTATTTATTTATGTTTTTATTCACTTAACATCACTAACACTGCCACTAGTCCTGGTTCCCCTTCATACAGTCCCTCTCCCTATGGCTCTTCCCATCTTTTCTGAGAGTGTGCAGGACTCCCTGAATATCTACCCCCAATACTGGCCCATGAAGTCTCTGCATGGCTAGATACATATTCTCCTACTGAGGCCAGAGAGAGAGCAGCCCAGATAAGGGCACCCATTCCACTGACAGGCAACAGCTTTAGGGACAATTCTCACTTTATTTATTGGGAGACCCACATACAGACCTAACTGACTTGTATATCTGCTACATATATGTGTTAGGAGAGGGCTAAGTCCAGCCTATGTATGCTCCTTGGTGGTTCAGTCTCTAAGAGACCCCAGTTGACTCTTTGGTCTTCCTATGGACTTCCTTGCCTTTTGAAGCCCTCAGTTCTTCTCCCAACTCTTCCAAAAGAGTCCCTGAGCTCAATCCAGTGTTTGATTGTGGGTATCTGCATTTGTTTCAGCCACTTCCTGGATGAAGCCTGTCAGATGACAGTTATGCTAGGCTCACATCTGCAAGTATAATAGAATATGATTAATAGTGTTAAGGATTGTTGCTCTCCATGGTTTGGGTCTCTAGTTGGGCAGGTTATTGGTTAGACATTATATCAGTTTCTGGTACTTGTGGGATTATTTCTGCTTTGTTTAATTTTTCAGTCTAGCTACAGCTAATCAATATCATTTAACTTATAACATAATTAGATTTATTATCCGTGTTTGCAATACTATGTGCATAATCTAATCTTTAAGTTGTCTCCCTGCTGTACTGCTTATTAGTACCTTCTTAATTCTTTCTATGAGATTAATATTGCCACAATGTCTCAAGTAATTCAATATGGAGCATCATTCCTTCCCTCATATATCTTGTGTCATAAGAAAACATTGTATTTTTCTATTTTAACCTCATCAGCCCCCAGTTTTATCACTCTATGTCCCACTGTCTCAAAATATTCTCTGATATCCTGATTGATACTTTCTTTGATATAGTTATATCATTTGTGCTAAATGAGTTTCTGAAATGATTTTCCTACTTAATTTTTTCACAGTATGTGTCACTTCTGTTAGGAGAGGGTTTGTCTCATTTAAAATATTGTAAGTTTACTTATGATTCCATAATGGACTGATATTTCTTCTGAAGAACGACTTTGGATGGGTTTTCCTAGTAGATGGGAATGAACATCTAGTTACTTGATGTAGGGCAACAATGACAGCCCAATGAGGTCTTCCACCCTAGGTATGGGTTGATGACACAGAGAGTTTGTCTTACTTGATGGAGCACATATGAGGAGCTACTTATAGAAACACAGAATAGAGTCAACAGTGGTTGCCCAGAATGAAAAATCAGGACAGTTCATGGAAAATGTTTATGGGACTTTATCTTATATTTCAAACCATCCAGTGGAAAAAAGACAGCTTTTTCAATAAATGGTGCTGACTCAGCTGGTAGTCAGCCTGTAGAAGAATGCAAATTGATGCATTCTTATCTCCTTGTGCAAAGCTCATGTTCAAGTGGATGAAGGACTTCCAAATAGAACAAGATATGTGGAATCTAATAGAAGAGAAAGGGGGGAAGAGTCTCAAACACATGGGCAAAAGGGAAAAAATCCTGAACCGAACACCTATGGCTTATGCTGTAAGATTACAGTCTACAAATGGGACTTCATAAAATTGCAAAGTTTTTATAAGAAAAAGACACTGTTGATAGAACAAAATGACAACTGACAGATTGGAAAAAGATTTTTAACAATCCTACATCTGATAGAGGGCTAATATCTGATATATATATATATATATATATATATATATATATATATATATATATATATATATAAAGAACTCTAGAGGTTAGACTCAGGAGCCCCAAAATAATGCTGTTAAAATTGGGGTAGAGAGTTAAATAAAGAATTCTCAACTGAGGAATCTCAAATGGCCAAGCAGAACCTAAAAAATGTTCAACATCCTTAGTTATCATGCAAATGCAAATCAAAAGGACCTTGAGATTCTACCTCACACAGGTTAGGATGGTTAAGATAAAAAACTCAGCTGCAAAAGATGCTTGTGAGGAACACTCCTCCATTGCTGGTGGGATTGCAAGCTGGTACAACTACTCTGGAAATATGTCTGGTGGTTCCTCAGGAAATTGAAAATAATACTACCTAAGGACCCACATGTACTATTCCTGAGCACATATCCAAACAATGCTTCAACATATAACAAGGGCACATGTTCTTCTATCTTCACAATGACTTCCTGAAATTCACAGACAAATAGATATAAGCAGAAAATATTATCCTGAGTGAGGTAACCCAGTCACAAAAGAACACACATGATATATACTCACTAATAAGTGGATATTAGGCAAACACTCAGAATACCCATGATACAACTTACAGACAATATGAAACTGAAGAAGAGGGATGACCAAAGTGTGGATGCATCAGTCATACTTAGAAGGAAAAAAATAATCATGAGACGTAGAGGGTGGGAGGGAATTGGGAGGAAGAGAGTAGCTGGGAGAGAGGGGCATGATCAGGTATGGGATGAGAAGGGGAGATGTAGAGTATCAGTAAATTTAACAGAAGTGTGTAACAATGGAGGATAGTGAAGTAGGGATAGCCACCAGAACATCATAAATACCGGGAAAGCCAGAGGCTCTAAGAACCCAAAGGAAGTGATAGCTGAAATTTCCAACAAACGGAAGAGAGAATTTGGAAAGACCATGTCCAGAGGTTAGGCATGGCCCCAAGTTGACAGATGGTGCCACCTGCACATCTCAAAAATTTTAACCAAGAACTGCTCTTATCCAAAGTAAATATAGGGACAAAGAGTGGTACAGAGACCGAAGGAAAGGTCATCCAGAGATTTTCCCACCTAAGGATTCATCCCATAGACAGATACCAAACCAAGACACTGTTTATGATGCCAAGAAGTGCTTTTGAGCTTGATATAGCTGTCTCCTGAAAGGCTTTGCCAGAGACTGACCAACACAGGTGAGGATGCTTGCATCGAACCATCAGACTTAGCACAGTGACCCCAGTGGAGGAGTTTGGGGAAGGACTGAAGGAGCTGAAGGTGTTTGCAACCCCGTAGAAAGAGCAATGATATTAATCAACCACAGCCCCTCAGTGCTTCCAGGGACTAAACTATCAACCAAAGTATACACATGGATGGACTTGTGAGTCCAGGTGCATGTGTAGCAGTGAATGGCCTATCTGACATCAATCAGAGGAGAGTCCCTTGGTCTTATGAAGGCTAGATGCTCCAGTGTAGGGGAATGCTAGGGAGGTGAGGTAGGAGTGGGTACGTGGGTAGGTGAGCACCCTCACAGAAGCAAGTGGGAGGGAGAATGGGATATGTTGTTTGCAGAGGGAAAACTGAAAAAGGTGATACTTTAAATGTAAATAAATACAATAATAATAATACATTATTTTTATTATTATTATTACCATTATCGTTATTATTACCACATCATGCATGGTCCATTTTTTTTGACTGATGATTGATGTATACTGTGCCATTTCCCTGTGTTTGGTGCTACACAAGAGCTCACACTTCTGGGTTTTACAAACATAAATCCCCTTGTCTTAAGGGATAACCATGTTGTTGATGCAATTTATGCATCTTTTTTAAAGAGGCTATGGCCTTTGACCATAATAATGGTACATGTGAAATATATAATTAGATCTTTTGAAACCTAGAACACTCTAAACACTTGACAGAGAGAAGAGTTATGATTGGCAGGGCTAAAGGAAAAAGATTAAAGTTGCCACTTCCAGTGTAAATGGTGATCCAAAAAACATTACATCCAGTGAAGGATCACGAAAGTTAGTACTGCCATTAATAAATTGAAAGATCCAATGTAGGCTATATGAAATACATATCATTTTCTCCTTTTTAATTCTCCTGTGGAAGAGACTGTTGACCATGGAGAATAACAGTTGCTATCACAGTCTTAATCAAGCAGGGACTTAAATTTTAACTGCTGTAAAAGTTATGATTTCTTTCTTTAGCAAATTAACACAACCTTTGGAATCTGGCAGTAGAAATTTATCTTGTCATTGTTATTGATTCCAGCTATAACTCTCCATAAGACCTATCAAACCCATTGTCTTCAGCTGGCATGGCTTGCAGTAAAATGTTAGTTTGCTACTGAAAGGGTACTTTATGTTTCCAGGCCCATGTTACCACTTACTACAAAAGAGTGCTGGTCACCCATCTCTTCCTTAAGGTAGAACATTTTTCTATTACATTGATAGCATTATTCTGATTGGACCAATTGATCTAGGTATACCAAACATGCTATACAAGGAATGTTATTGGTAAGACTAAATATTTTCAATGGTCTTCTTAGACAAACAAATTATGTAGGCCATTGTGATGATGTAATAGAAATAAATAAGCAAGGTGATATCCACAGGTGGAGGAACATCAATTATTCTTGGTATATTATCCAGAATTCTCTAAGTCATTTTTCCTATATTTCTCTATAGGAAAAATGTATATTTTGAAAGTGGTTACTACTATGGACTTGTAGTCTAAGAATGAAAGTTGGTACAGTAAAACGCTAGAACCTGCTAGCTGCTCAATCCACAATCTTAATCTGAATGCCTTGATAATTCCCAAAGTCATTATTCTTCAGTTTTGTTGAAAAGTTGAAGAAGCTGGATTCATATATCAATGAATATTTATAAAAACCATTGTCTAGAAATAGCATAGATGCACTCCTTGGCAGAAGCTGGATTCATATACCAATGAATATTTACAAAGCCATTGTCTAGAAATAGCATAGATTCACTCATTGGCAAAGCAGGGAGTTATTAGAAAAAGATGGCATTTCTGTTTCCTCAGTCCTCCTATATCCTTGCTAATGCTGGAAGGTGTGCCCCATACTAGGAGAGAGTTTTTTCCCTCCCAGTTAACATTTCTAAGAAATACCCTCATAGATCTGCTTATAGATATAGTCCTTACTTGATTTCAGATCCAATCACATTGATTAACTATCAAATATCACGTACTTGATCTCTGACCATATGTCATTTTAGCATGTGTAATTTCCCAATAAAAACAATAGCATATTGGTAATAATTACACCTTCCATTGTGTAACTATCTTATATACAAGTATACCACTTTTTCTCCAGAATACACATCGAAATACCTTGAGGAAGGCTTAGACTTTTAGTATCCCATAAAATCAGGATGATGATACAGATTTACAACATTCAAAAGATATGTCACATATAATGAACATATAGAACAAGGAAATACACAAGTATCTACTTAGTATGACTGTATACCACCACATTCTTAACAAAATAGGATCAAAACATTCATGATATTTTAATCCTTCTTTATATAACTGACCATGTGGTCTTATCTATTATCCATCTATCTTCTACTACTCCTTCTGTACTTACTTAACCTTTAGCAACTACATCATCAAGACTTCCACCTATCTGTCCAATGACTGGGCTGCGAACGTTAGATATTCAGTCTGAAGATTTTGCTTGCTCAGTCATTACCATATGGCTCTGAAGATTCTGCATAGTCACTGGGCTTCGGTCTATGTTGGACCATAAAGAACCTGGAGTCTAATGTTAGTGAAAGATGTCAGAGATAGTAACAACAAAAGGAGAACCAGCTATAAAACCATCCAGAGGTGAACTCATCCAGACAAGCAATTTTGAATTTTCTTGGACCTGTTTATACCAGGTCTGCCTATTGGAAGAATACTGCCTACTTTTGGGCTAGGCCTTCTCCCTTCAATTACCACAAATGAAATTATAGAGCCTTTGATATGGTTCAGATAGCTCAAATCCCTGAATCTCACTTGAATATCCTATGGTCATGAGTTCATCTTTTAACTATAATTTATTCACCATGCTGTGAAGACATCATTCTGAGGCAAAGGACACAAATTCTCTCTCTCTCTCTCTCTCTCTCTCTCTCTCTCTCTCTCTCTCTCTCTCTTCCTCTCTCTCTCTCTCTCTCTCTCTCTCTCTCTCTCTCTCTCTTCATTTCTTCAAGGCTTGTTAATTTTTGTCCAATATTTTGTAATGCCAATGAATAAACAAAAAGCCTCATGACCACTAGGTTATCTACAATAAAGCCACATCCCTAACAATGATTTAAAATTTAAATATTATCTTACATAATAATAGAGGTTTGACTAGAAATTTTCTCCTAGATATTATAATGTTACAGATGATGGATTTGATTCATTGCTATAATAGTTATTCTACTAAAACCAAGGCAAAGTTTTAAAAAAATCTCATTTATAGGAAATGCAAAATGTCTTGTGGTTTGGTAAATAATGTTTTCATCTTTAGTGTACTGAATTAAAAACTTATCTTAAAATTCACAGCTGAGGAATGCCGAATGGCTGAGAAACACCTAAAGAAATGTTCAACATCTTTAGTCATAAGGGAAATGCAAATCAAAACAACCCTGAGATTTCACCTCACACCAGTGAGAATGGCTAAGATAAAAAATTCAGGTGACAGCAGATGCTGGCGAGGATGTGGAGAAAGAGGAACACTCCTCCATTGTTGGTGGGATTGCAGACTGGTAAAACCATTCTGGAAATCAGTCTGGAGGTTCCTCAGAAAATTGGACATTGAACTGCCTGAGGATCCAGCTATACCTCTCTTGGGCATATACCCAAAAGATGCCTCAACATATAAAAGAGACACGTGCTCCACTATGTTCATCGCAGCCTTATTTATAATAGCCAGAAGCTGGAAAGAACCCAGATGCCCTTCAACAGAGGAATGGATACAGAAAATGTGGTACATCTACACAATGGAATATTACTCAGCTATCAAAAACAACGAGTTTATGAAATTCGTAGGCAAATGGTTGGAACTGGAAAATATCATCCTGAGTGAGCTAACCCAATCACAGAAAGACATACATGGTATGCACTCATTGATAAGTGGCTATAAGCCCAAATGCTTTAATTACCCTAGATGCCTAGAACAAATGAAACTCAAGACAGATGATCAAAATGTGAATGCTTCACTCCTTCTTTAAATGAGGAAAAAGAATACCCTTGGCAGGGAAGGGAGAGGCAAAGATTAAAACAGAGACTTAAGGAACACCCATTCAGAGCCTGCCCCACATGTGGCCCATACATATACAGCCATCCAATTAGACAAGATGGATGAAGCAAAGAAGTGCAGACCGACAGGAGCCGGATGTAGATCGCTCCTGAGAGACACAGCCAGAATACAGCAAATACAGAGGCGAATGCCAGCAGCAAACCACTGAACTGAGAACAGGACCCCTATTGAAGGAATCAGAGAAAGAACTGGAAGAGCTTGAAGGGGCTCGAGACCCCATATGTACAACAATGCCAAGCAACCAGAGCTTCCAGGGACTAAGCCACTACCTAAAGACTATACATGGACTGACCCTGGACTCTGACCCCATAGGTAGCAATGAATATCCTAGTAAGAGCACCAGTGGAAGGGGAAGCCCTGGGTCCTGCTAAGACTGAACCCCCAGTGAACTAGTCTATGGGGGGAGGGCGGCAATGGGGGGAGGGTTGGGAGGGGAACACCCATAAGGAAGGGGAGGGGGGAGGGGGATGTTTGCCCGGAAACCGGGAAAGGGAATAACACTCGAAATGTATATAAGAAATACTCAAGTTAATAAAAAATAAAAAAAAAACTTATCTTAAAGTGAAAAATTTAGAAAATATACATGTAATTAAGAGAACAGGAAGTAGATATTATTCATTAAGCTGAATCAATTCAAAATTATGTCATATATAGATTTTATTTTGAGTCAACATTTAATTTACTCCTGTATATGAATTTTTTCTTGTTATTACTACTTACAGAAGCTCAAAGAAAAATGATTCATAAATCCTGGAAATACCAAGAATATAACATATCTGCTTAAACTCAAATTTAATGATAGAACAAATTTAGCACAGTGATTCTATAATCCCTTATGTTTTATAATGGTTCTTACTATAAGACACACACATGTGCATGCACGCATGCACTCACACACACACATACAAACACAAACACACACCTACACACCTCACACAGACACAAACTCTCTTCAAAATTAAAACTATGTTGACCAACATAAGAATAGCTAAAATTACTTCATAAACTATCATTTGATCAATGATTTTAATATTTATCTTAAACTGTGCATAGAAGGGTTTTACTTTTAATATATGATATCATACATAAACAGTAATTTTTCTCCAATGCTGTACTAATAAAGTATTTGAAGAATCATTACATAAATCCTGAACGTGAAACTGGTTCCAAACAGCTCAAATTGTCCTCAATATCAGTGAATGAGAACCTCTAAAACCAAGGCTGCCATTTAGTGTCTCTTCACTGGATGCCTCCAGAGCAGGTTGTAGAAGAACATAATGTTTTGCACTAGTTCAAATCATGGAAAAATATAGTTTATTTAAAGACATGAAATATTATTTCTTCAAGAGAGAGGTACTCAAAATTAGCTAAAGTACTTTCTAAAATTCTAAGATGTACTTTATTAAAATTCTAAAATCAACCTCAATTTTTTTCTATAAATGGGAGAGTTTTGGAAGTGAGGGATACATAAATCTTGAGAAAAACTACATTATATGTTTTAAGGCCATCGAGCATCTTACTTTAAAGTTAATTTTTCTGTAAACACTCAGCACAATGAATTTGTCACACTTCTTAAGCAAAAATTTCATTTTACATAAATATGCAAATCAATGGTCATCTACACTGACCCAAATGATTGATATCAAGGTAAGAACACTAAACTGTTTTCTAAGAACAATTTGTTAAATTCATTAAATATAATTGTGTTTTATTTAATTTTATATATTATATGAATTAATATTGACACAATAAGGAGTTCTGTGAAGTGTTTCCGTAAATTTAACCCTATGTTAACATAACTTTCTATATTATGTGTCCTTGAGGAAGCTCTCTCTCTCTCTCTCTCTCTCTCTCTCTCTCTCTCTCTCTTCCGTGTTTTTGAATAACTACAATACTGATTCCAATAATAACTATACAGTTTTTCAATCCTACCAGCAACAGATGAGTGCTTACTCTGTTATACATCCTCTCCAGCATGCGCTGTTATTGCTTTTATGTATCTTGACCATTAACTGGTGTAAGATGAGATCACATTTTTTTTTGGTTCTTTTTTTTCGGAGCTGGGGACCGAACCCAGGGCCTTGCGCTTCCTAGGCAAGTGCTCTACCACTGAGCTAAATCCCCAACCCCACATTTTTTTTAAATTTGAATTTCCCTGGTGACAAAGAATGTTTAACCTTCAAGTGCTTCTTAACCATTAGTGTTTCCTCTTCTGTAACTTCTGTTTGGATCTGTATCCCAATTTTAAATTGAGTTATTTGTTTTCCTGATGTCCATTGTTTTAAGTCATATATATTATATTTTATTTTCTGTATCCATTCTTCTGTTGAGGGACATCTGGGTTATTTCCAGCTTCTGGCTATTAGTAATAAGGCTGCTATGAACATAGTGGAACATGTGTCCTTCTTGCATGTTGGAGCATCTTTTGGGTATATTCCCAGGAGTGGTATAACTGGGTCCTGAGGTAGTACTATGTCCACTTTTCTGAGGGACCTCCAGTCAAATTTCCAGAGAAGTTGAACCAGCTTGCAATCTGAATAAAAATGTAGGAGTATTCTTCTTTCTGTACATCCTTGCCAGCATCTGCTCTCACCTGAGTTTTTGACGTTAGCCAAGACTGGTTGATGTGGAATTTCAGGGTTATTTTTATTTGCTTTTCTTGGATGACTAAGGAGGCTGAACATTTCTTTCCTCCCTCCACCTGATTCCTATGATATTCAAGCATCCTTACTAGGGTCCTCCTTCATTGGTTTGGTGGCATGTATTGTGGGCATTCTATACTTTATGGCTAATAGCTACTTATTAGTGAGGATATGCCATGCTTGTCCTTTTGTGTCTCTGTTACCTTACTGAGGATGAAATTCTCAAGTTCCACCTATTTGGCTGAAAATTCATGATGTCTTTGTTTCTAATAGCTTAATACATTACCACTGTGCAGATGTGTCACATTTTCTGTATTCATTCTTTAATTGAGGAACATCTAGGTTGTTCTCAGTTTTTTGCTATTACAAATAAAGCTGCTATGAAAAGTTATGCCTGTGGGTCTTGAGGAAGAACTATACCAAGTTTTCTGAGAAACTGCTAAATTAATTTGCAAAGTGGATGTACAAGTTTTGACTTCTTTCAGGAATGATGAAATGTCTCTGTTGATCCACATCGTTACCAACATGTGCTGTCACTTGAATTTTAACTCTGTGACCCAGTTTTTCATTGGGATTTGGGGCTTGATGGTATTTAAATTCCTGAGTTCATTATAAAATTTGAATATTAACCTCTCTCATATAGGGTTGGTCAATATCCTTTCCTAATTTGTACACTGATGCTTTGTTCTATTCAGTGTTCTTTGTCTTACAGAACCTTTTTAGTTTCATGAGGTCCCATTTATCAATTGTTGATGTTAGCAACTGAGCCATTGGTGTTCTGTTCAGGGAGTTGTATCCTGTACCAAGAAGCTCAAGATTATTCCACACTTTCTTTTCTGTTAGATTTAGTGTTTCTGATTTTATGTTGAGGTCTTTGATTCACTTGGATTTGAGTTCTGTGTGGGTTGATAGATATGATCTATTTGCATTTATCTACATGCAGACATCCAGTTAGACCAGCAACATTTCTTTAAGATGCTTTCTTTTTTCTTTTTTTTCTATTTTATGGTTTTGCCTTCTTCCTCAAAAATCAAGTGCCCATAGGTATGTGGGTTTTATTGAGGTACTTCAATTCAATTCAGTTTATCAACCTGTCTGTCCTATACCAAATACCATTGACTTTCTATTACTATTATTCTGTAGTATATCGCTTGAGGTCAGGGAAGGCGATAGCTTCAGAATTTATTTTTTAATTGTTTAGGGTTTTTTTCTATCCTGTGTTCATTGTCTTTCCATATTTGGTTTGGAATTGTTCTGTCAAGATGTATAAAAATTGTGCTGGAATTTTGATGAGAATTGCACTCAATTTGTAAACTGCCCTTACTAAGATGGTTATTTTCATTACATTAATCCTACTGATACATAAGCATAGAAAATCTTTCCATCTTCTGATGTCTTCTTCGATTTCTTTCTTTAGGGACCTGATGTTCTTGTCATACAGATCTTTCACTTGTTTGGTTAAAATTACACCAAGATATTTTATATTGTTTGTGGCTATTTTAATGTGTATTTCCCTAATTTCTTTCTTGGCCTATTTATCATATGTATAAAGAATGGCTACTGATTTCTTTGACTTAATTTTATATGCTAAATGCATTTATTAGCTTTGGAGTTCTCTGGTTAAATTTCTGGGGTTGCTTGTATATACTCTCATATGATACAGAAATTGTGATACTTTGACATTTTCCTCTCCAATTTGTATCCCTTTGATCTCTTATAGTTCTTTTACTGTTCTTACTAAAACTACAAGTATTGTATTGAATAGACAGGGAGGGATTTTGCAGCCTTCTCTTCTCACTCAATTTAGTAGAATTGGTTAAAGTTTCTCTCCACTTAATTTGACATTAGCTATTGACTCCCTGTATATTGATTTGATTATGTTGAGCTATTTGTGTTGTATCTGGATCTTTCTAATACTTTTAACATGAACTAGTGTTGGTTGTTTTCAAAGGATTTTTCAGCGTTGAATGAAATGATAATGTGCTTTTTTTCATCTAGTTTCTTTATATGATGGATTACCTGTAGGATTTTTTTCTTCCATTTTTATTAAATTGGGTATTTCCGATTTACATTTCAAATATTATTCCCTTTCCCGGTTTCCTGTCCATCAGCCACCTAGCCCCTCCATCTCCCCTCTGTATGGGTGTTCCCCTCCCAATCCACCACCCATTACCACCCCCAAAAAGGGGGTCCAACCTTGGCAGAACCAAGGACTTCCCCTTCCACCAGTGGCCCAACAAGGCTATTCACTGCTACCTATGCAGTTGGAATTCAGGGTCAGTCCATGTATAGTCTTTGGGTAGTGGTTTAGTGCGTGGAAGCTCTGGTTGGCTGGCATTGTTGTTCTCGTGGGGTCACAAGCCCCTTCAGGTCTTTCAGTCCTTTCTCTAAATCCTCAAACTATTAGTTCAATGGTTTGCTGTTGGCATTCACCTCTGTATTTGACATGTTCTGGCTGTGTCTCTCAGGAGGGATCTGTATCCTATTCCTGTCAGCATGCACTTCTTAGCTTCATCGATCTTATCTAGTTTTGGTTGCTGTATATATATGGGCCACATGTGTGCCAGGCTCTGAATGGCCATTCCTTCATTTTCTGCTCTAAACTTTACTTCCCTATCCCCTCCTATGGATATTTTGGTTACCCTTTAAAGAAGGAGTGAAACATCCACATTTTTGTCATCCTTGAGTTTCATGTGGCCTGGGCATATTTGGGAATTAGATCATTTGGGCTAATAAACACTTACCAATGAGTGCATACCATGTGTGTCTGTAATTGGGTTACCTCACTTAGGATAATATTTTCTAGTTCCATCCATTTGCCTATGAATTTCATGAAGTCATTGTTTTTTGTAGCTGAGTAGCACACTATTGTGTAGATGTACCACATTTTCTGTATCCATTCCTCTGTTGAAGGGCATCTAGGACCTTTCTAGCTTCTGGCTATTATAAATAAGGCCGCTATGAACATAGTGGAATATATGTCCTTGTTGTGTGTTAGAGCCTCTTTTGGGTATATGCCCAGGAGAGGTATAGCTGGGACCTCAGGTAGGTCAATGTCAAATATTCTGAGGAACCTCCAGACTGATTTCCAGAGTGGTTGTACCAGTTTGCAAAACCTACAGCAATAGAGAATTGTTCCTCTTTCTCTACATCCTCACCAGCATCTACTGTCACCTGAGTATTTTATCTTATCTGGTGTTAGGTGGAATCTCAGGGTTGTTTTGATTTGGATCTCCCTGATGACTAAGGATGATGAACATTTCTTTAGGTGCTTCTCAGCCACTCAATATTCCTCAGCTGTGAATTCATTGTTTAGCTATGTACCTCATTTTTAATAGGGATATTGGCTCTCTGGAGTCAAACTTCTTTAGTTCTTAGTATATTTTGGATATTAGCCAACAATCAGTTGTATGATTGGTAGAGATCTTTTCCCAATCTGTTGGTTGCCCTTTTGTCCTAATAATAGTGTCTTTTGCTTTACAGAAGATTTGCAGGTTTATGGGATCCCATTTATCTATTCTTGATCATAGGGCATAAGCCATTGGTGTTCTGTCCAGGAAATTTTCTCCAGTGCCCATGTGTTCAAGATTCTTCCCCACTCTTTCTTCTATTAGATTGAGTGTATCTGGTTTGATGTGGAGGTTCTCAACTTAACCTTTGCACAGGCCAATGAGAATGGATCGATCTGCATTCTTCTACATGCTGACCTCCAGTTGATCCAGCATCATTTATTGAAAATGCTATCTATTTACCATTGGATGGCTTTGGCTCCTTTGTCAAAAATCAAGTGACCATAGCTGCATGGGTTCATTTCTGGGTCTTCAATTCTATTCCACTGGTCTATCTGCCTGTCTCTGTACCAATACCATACAGTTTTTATCACTGTTGCTCTATAATACTGCTTGAGGTCAGGGATGGTAATTCCCCCAGAAGTCCTTTTATTGTTGAGGATTGTTTTAGTTCTCTTGTGTTTTTTTGTTATTCCAGATGAATTTGCAAATTGTTCTTTTCAACTCTATAAAGAATTGGATTGGAATTTTGATGGGGATTGCATTGAATTTGTATATTGCTTTTGGCAAAATGGCCATTTTTACTATATTAATCCTGCAAATCCATGAGCATGGTAGGTCTCTCCATCTTCTGAGATCTTCTTCAATTTCTTTCTTCACAGACTTGAAGTTCTTATCACACAGACCTTTTACTTGTTTGGTTAAAGACACACCGATGTACTTTATATTACTTGGGCCTATTATGAAGGATGTCATTTCCCTAATTTCTTTCTCAGTCTTTTTATCTTTTGTGTAGAGGAAGGCTACTGATTTGTTTCAGTTTATTTTAAACCCAAACAAATATGCTGAAGTTTTTATCGGGCTTAGTAGTTCTCTGGTGGAACATTTAGTGTCAATTATACTATAACATCATCTGCAAATAGTGATATTTTGACTTCTTCCTTTCAAATTGGTGTCCCTTTGACTTCCTTTTGTTGTCTGATTGCTCTGGCTAGGACTAGAGAACTATACTGAATAAGTAGAGAGAGAGAGTGGGCATCTTGTCTAGTCCCTGATTTTAGTGGGATTGCTTCCAGTTTCTCTCATTTTAGTTTAATGTTAGCTACTGGTTTGCTGTATAAGGCTTTTACTATGTTTAGGTATGGGCCTTGGATTCCTGTTCTTTCCAGGACTTTTATCACAAAGGTTTATTGAATTTTGTCATATGCTTTCCAGCATCTAATGAAATGATCATGTGGTTTTTATCTTTGAGTTTGTTTATACCATGGATCACGTTGATGGTTTTCCGTATATTGAACCATCCCTGCATACCTGGGATGAAGCCAACTTGATCATGATGGAAGACTGTTTTGATGTGCTCTTGGATTTGGTTTGCAAGAATTTTTTTTTAGTATTTTTCTGTCGATATTCATAAGGGAAATTGTTGTGACGTTCTCTTTTCTTTATTGGGTCTTTGTGTAGTTTATGTATAAGAGTAATTGTAACTTCATAGAAGGAATTTGATAGTGCTCTGTCTGTTTTAATTTTGTGGACTAATTTGGACAGTATTGGTATGAGGTCTTCTATGAAGGTCTGATCTAATTCTGCACTAAACCCATCATGTCCTGGGCTGTTTTCAGTTGGGAGTGTTTAGTGACTACTTATGTTTCTTTAGGAGTTATGGGGTTGTTTAAATGGTTTAGCTGTTCCTGATTTAACTTTGGTAGTTGGTATTTGTCTAGAATATTGTTCGTTTCTTCCATATTTTCAAGTTTTGTTGAATATAGTCTTTTGTAGAAGGATCTGATGATTGTTTGAATTTCTTCTGATTCTGTTGTTATGTTTTCATTTCTGATTTTGTTAATTTGGACACCCTCTCTGTGTCCTCTAGTTAGTCTTGCTAAGGGTTTATCTATCTCGATTTTCTCAAAGAACCATGTTTTGGTTTTGTTGATTCTTTGTATGGTCCTTTTTATTTCCACTTGGTTGATTTCAGGCTGAGCTATATTATTTCCTACCTTCTACTCATCTCGAGTACATTTGCTTCTTTTTGTTCTAGAGCTTTTAGGTTGGACGAGCTGTTGGACTGGGTCAGCCTCAGGTGCAGGCAGAAACCAGAAGGGTCCTTTCCTAGAGTACTCCTGGTTTTGTGTGTGTTGAGGCCTACAGGTGAGTTGCTTGGAAGAGAGGAGTTTGTCTTACCTGTGCTGTTAGATGTGTCAGCACTCCTGGGGCTTTCAGCTCTGGGTGCAGGTAGAAACTGGAAGGGTCCTGCCCCTGACTACTCCTTGTTTCCTGTTTCCAGATGGCACAGAGAGCACTAGTTGGGTTCCTTTTGGGCCAAGAATGTGAGCAGAACTACTTGTCCTCTCAGAGTTCTCAGAAATGTCCATATTTCTGAGAGTCTGGCTCTCTACCGTATGGGATTTGGGTACAGAGAGCCGTTGGACCCATTCAGCTCTGGCTGCAGGCAGAAATGATCTTGCCCCGAGTTTTCCTAGGTTCCTGTGTCCAGAGGGTACCAGGCAGGTTCCTCTTGAGCCAGGAATGTGAGCAGAAGTGGCAGTCTCCCCTGAGCTCTCAGGATTATCTACAGAGTCTAGCACTCTTTCCCCAAAATTGTCCTTTTAATGAATATTGTTCTATTATACACATAGTCTCTGAAGGATGCACAATCTCCATTACTGTACCTGAGGGGTATTTTGAAGTTGATTATTATTACTGCTTCCAATAATCAGACAGCAGATCTGTTGTAATAAAAACAAAAATTAGGACACAACAAACAGAATTCAAGAAAGATCGCCCTTTTATGTATTCATTCATTCATTCACTCATTCAAATCCTTCACTCTGGGGTTGTTCAGACATATGGCATATAGTACAATACCTGATGATTACTTGAGGGAAATTTTTATTTTTTTGATCAACTGCATGGGAAAGGAAGTTTGGAGGTCTGGTGGGGTGAATAGGGCAGGAACACCATCCTGCAGACAGGTGAGGGTATGCACGGAGGATGTATCTGATGCGGAACAGTTGGAGGGTGGACCAGGAGGGGAACATAATCTGGAGTGTAAAAATAAATAAATATTAACTTGTCATTAAAGGTGGGTGGTTGTAAGCCAGTCAAGTTAGTTTTTATTTATAGTCTGAGAATGGGGGTATTATAAATCTAAGCCATATAAATCAAAGGTCGCACCCAGTTTGATAGCTCTAGATATTAAATTTCTGATGCAGCACTAATGCCCTCGTGGCAGGGTGTTATCTGCTTTTACATTTCCTTGGATCAGTCAATATTATTATATAGCTGAGGTTGAAGGCAGTGAGAAGTAATTTCTCATTCAATGTAAAGCCTTCTCTAGTGATTTGGTGGCTAGTGTTACCCACAAACTATGTGAGAGAGCAGTAGGAGGTAAAGAAACACAATCAGACCTTACAAATCCTTCTCAAAGTTTATGGTGGTTTGAAAGGTTACATAATTTGTCAACTGTAATTCACAGAGAGGCAACCTGTGGAAAAAGTCTGTATCTGCTCATTTCTATGGTGTTATTTTCCTTCTCAAATCCTCAAAGGCAATAAATAAGTTGAAGTCAGCACCTAGCTCAGTTGGAGACCCTTTGCTATCGTAAATGATATCCAGAGATTTGTTCTCAATATGGTGAACAAAAGCAGCTACCAAACCAATGTAATTTTTCCCTTTATCTTCATACTTTAAGATTCACGATTTGGTATAGATAGGAGTGCAAGGTGTGAAGTTGATTAATTATCTTCTTTTTTGTAAGCACTTTCAAAAAAGAGATGATTATAATGGAATAATTTTCCTCTGTCTCTTCATTCCTTAAATTCTTTATGATGTCTCTTGCTACTCTTGCATTGGAAATGATGAACCAATTTGGGGATTAGCACTACTAAGGACATGCTTGTCATGTTAATCTATTTAAACTTGGATGTCATTGTCAGGTTCCACATATGTGAGATCATCACATTGATTTATTGTATCAGTGAACAGAAAAACATTGCAAGCTTAGAATGCACCAATGTCTCGTCTTGTAGATGGCCGAGGTATATTTAAGAAAGCAATACACTGTTGAATTATACTTCGCTGAGCAGATTAGGTTTTGTAGTTTCAAAGTGACGATTCCCAATGCTTACTTCCTTGTGAAGAATTGAGAAAAAAAAAATAAGGCCTCAAGGCTAGAAAAGGCAATATAGGCAAATGAGGAAAGACATGGTTAAGGAAATTATCTTCTCTATTGAAAATTACACCAATTGATTGCCCAGTGCCAACTTGCTAGTCCTGAAAACATACATACTAGCAGCATTACACAGGTTGAGCAGGTTGTTTTTAGGAATATGTGAGTGTATATGTATACATATACATTTAATAAGAGTGTCAATAAGAGGATGAATTTGAGGAAAAACATTCAGGGGTACAAGGGAGGGATGGAAGAGAAAGTAGGGATAGGGAATTGAGATACATAAACTATGTCAATTTTTTTTAAATAAAGAAAAAGTTTTCTGATAGTGTTAGAAGTCTCAGCACTCAATGATCTTTATGTGTTATGCTCACATTTCCTTTTAAAATTTCCATCTACACAATGGAATATTACTCAGCTATCAAAAACAATGCCTTTATGAAATTCATAGGCAAATGTTTGGAACTGGAAAATATCATCCTGAGTGAGGTAACCCAATCACACGGTATGCACTCATTGATAAGTGGCTATTAGCCCAAATGCTTGAATTACCCTAGATGCATAGAACACATGAAACTCAAGACAGATGATCAAAATGTGAATGCTTCACACCTTCTTTAAAAGGGGAACAAGAGAGGCAAAGATTAAAACAGACACAGAAGGAACACCCATTCAGAGCCTGCCTCACATGTGGCCCATACATATACAGCCACCCAATTAGACAAGATGGATGAAGCAAAGAAGTGCAGGCCGACAGGAGCCGGATGTAGATCGCTCCTGAGAGACACAGCCAGAATACAGCAAATACAGAGGCGAATGCCAGCAGCAAACTACTGAACTGAGAATAGGACCCCCGTTGAAGGAATCAGAGAAAGAACTGGAAGAGCTTGAAGGGGCTCGAGACCCCAAAAGTACAACAATGCCAAGCAACCAGAGCTTGCAGGGACTAAGCCACTACCTAAAGACTATATACATGGACTGACCCTGGACTCTGACCTCATAGGTAGCAATGAATATCCTAGTAAGATCACCAGTGGAAGGGGAAGCCCTTGGTCCTGCTAAGACTGAACCCCCAGTGAACGTGATTTTTGGGGGGAGGGCGGCAATGGGGGGAGGATGGGGAGGGGAACACACATTAAGAAGGGGAGGGGGAGGGATTAGGGGGATGTTTGCCTGGAAACCGGGAAAGGGAATAACACTCGAAATGTAAATAAGAAATACTCAAGTTAATAAAAAAAAAAAAGAGAGAAGTTGGTCTGTAAATATTTTCTTTGATTGTCTCTTTATGTAGTTTAGGTTCAGAGTAACTGTGGCCTTATAAAAACAATTGGGAAATGTTCTTTCTGTTTCTACTTTGTGTAGTAGCTTGAGTAGTGTTCGTATTAATTCTTCTTTGAAAAATTGGTAAAATTCTACACTATTACCCTATGGCACTAAATATATATATATAATGGATTTGTATAGTGAAATAGACTATATGTATCACAATATGTATCACAAGTGACTGTTGTACACAGGATTAAATTGCCATTATTATCTTGATTTAACTTTGGTATACACTTAGAAAATAACTCATTTCCTTGATATTATTCAGTATGGTCTAATTTATGTTTTCAAACATGCCATTATGATTCTCTGGATTTCTTTGTTTCCTGTTATGTCTCTATTTTCATCTCGGATTTTGTTAATTTGGGCCTTTTGTCAATTTTTTTTTTAGGAAATTTGTCTAAAAGTAGTGTCTCTTATTGATTTTCTCAAAGCAACATCTTAATTTCACTTACTTGCATTGTTTTAGTTACTCTTTCTACTATATGGATTCAAGTCCTGGTATTGATTAATTGGTTATTTATTTTCATGTACTTTGTTGGACTGGTATTTTCCTATTGTTTAAGAGCTCTCAGATGTTCATTAGGTTACTAATATGAGATCTGCATTTTGTAAATATAGGCATTCAGTTCTCTAATCTTTCCTCTTAGGACTGTGACATTTTGCTTTGTAATTTTGAGTATGTTGTGTTTTTATTTTCAGCCTATTCTAAATCATTTTACATTTCTTTCTTAATTTTATTTTCAACCATTTTTCATAGAGTGATGAGTGGTTCAGTATCCATGTGGTTTTAAGCTTTCTTTTGTTGTTTATATACAACTTCAATCTGTAGTGGTTAGATAGAATACAGGGTTTTATTTCTTTTATTTTCTTATATGTATCGAAACTAGCTTTGTGTATGGGTATGAGGTCAATTTTGCAGATAGTTCTATTAGCAGTTGAGAACACACAAGTATGTGTGTGTGTTTGTGTTTCTGATGAAATATTCTATACATATCTATAATTTCATTATGATTTTATTGTCCCATTAAGAATTGACTGGATGACTTTTTTATTGGTCAGAGTAGGGTCTTAAAGTCACCTGTTAAAACTGTATGATGATAAGATATACTTGTGTTATGTTTATGGTTTTGAATTTTCATGTCTATGGTGGAATTAACATTGAAATGTCCTCTTGGATTTATTTATTTTTTGCTAAGTGTGCAATATTTGCCCTACAATTGTTGTTGTTGTCGTTGATCTTCTTCTTTTTTGGTTTAGTATCCATTTTGTCAGATAATTAAATGGCTGTTCCAGTTTTCTTCTTATGTCCATTTGCTTGGAATATTTTTTATATAATTTTACCCTGAGGTAATTTATATCTTTGATGTTAAATTGTGTTTTTTGGATTCAGAAGAATGGATTCCATTTATGAATCCATTCTGCCCCCTATACCTTTTAATTGGGGGAATTCAGACCATTGATGTTTAAAGTTATGAACTAATTGTGTATGTTAACTCTTGTTAGCTTATTGTGGTGTTGTGGGCCTCCTGGCATTTTGATTAGCTGATTGGGATCTTTATCTCTTGTTTTGCCTTGATACATCCAGCCTCTTCAGGTAAATATTTTCCTTATAGCATGTTCTGTGGAGCTGGATTTGTAGACATATGATGACTAAACAGTTTTATCATAGAATATATTTTTCTATCTATTGTGATAGAAAGTTCTACTTGGTATCGTCATCTGAACTGGCATCTGAGGTCTCTGAGAGTGTGAAGAGCATCCGTACATGCCCTTCTGGATTTAACTCTCACCATGGAAAAGCCAAGTATTATTTTAGTAGCTCTGATTTTATATTTTATTTGGTTTATATTTTATTTTCCATTACAACTTCTAATATTTCATTGTTTTTTTATTTTTTAGAGACTTTCTTTTCTCATGTACTCTGCTTGGTATATTGTATCTGTCTTGCAATTTGACTGTAACCTCCTTCTTTACATAGGGAAAATTGTCTTGTATGATTTTGCAAAGAATATTTTCTGTGCCTTTTACATGTGTTTCTTTTCCTTCCTGTATTCCTAGTATTCTTACATTTGCTATCATTGCCTGGATGTTGTGAGTCCATATTTTCTTTTTTAGACTACTATTTTTCTTTTCTCAGGTGTCTTTGTCTTCTATCTTGTCTTCAATACCTGAAATTCTCTCTTCCCTCCCTTTTAATCCTTTTGTTAATTCTTGCCTGTGAAGTTCCTATTTGTTTGTAAATATTTCATTTCCTGTTCTATCTCAATTTGTTTTTGTTGACTTTATTGACACTTTCAAGTCTAACCTGTCTTTTTTCCATTTCAACCATTCTTTGTTTTCATAGGTTTTATTAGTGGATATATTCATATCCTCTTTAAGGTCCTTGAACATATTTAATAATCGTTATTTTAAAGTCCTTATAGTGTTCTTCAACTATATTACATTTCTCAGGACTTACTGTAGTAGGGTTGCTGGTCTATAATGGAAACATATTGTCCTTGCTGTTACTGATTTTGTTTTTATGCTGGTGTCTATGGATCTGCATTCTGAAGGATTATAATTCTAGGTGCTGATTTCTCTCCTTATCTTTGTTTTGTGGGTGCTCTGTTTCTTTGTTTCTGACCCCTCTCTTGTTCTGTTCGTCATGTCTTTGGGTTGTCTTGTATAGAATATTTCTGATATCCATAAAGGTGTGGATTCTATAAGTCTTTGGGTAGGAACTGTTTCTGGGTATTATATATTAGGATATAACCCTAAGGGATGAGAATAAGATAGAAGGCATGGACTTGGGATAATACATAGGTGGAAGGAAAACTAGGTGTGCCACCAGAATTTGCCTAGATCTCTACGAATGAAGGAATGATAGATCACAACATATGGTCTGCTAGAAATATTGCAAAAAACCTAGGGCATTGGAATTGGAGGGCGGGAGGTAGAGTGGAAGATATCCTACCTGACTCCATGGCTATAATAGTGGGTAGGATTTCAGGGAATACATATGTATGGAAGTCAGAGACTGAGACAAAGAAAAGGTTGGAGTAAATGTTTGTCAAAGAAGGTCATCTGGAATTGAGGCAGAGTGAAGAGTCTATAGTTGGTGGCCTTCAATAGAGGAGGGGATACAACTAAGATGCTGTAAGTGGAGGATAGCACAGAGGATGAAGATCTCTTATCTGATTTATTAGAAGACATAATGAGGAGGATTTCAGGAAAGTGGAAAGTACCTCCTGGACTTGGAAGCAGAGAGAAAAGGATAGTGTATTAAGGCTGTATGAAAGATATGCACAATCTTCTGGAATGTAGTCTGTAGAAAAATTTTAACTCAACAACGTGGCTGTTGTGGCAAGAGATCACATCCAGTGAATTTATAGGTCTGTGTTATCTCTCTAGAATACAGATATTCTTTTAACCCTAAGAGAAAGAGGAAAGGAAATCTCTGAGTTCAAGACTAGGCTAGTATAGCGTAAGTTTCAGGTGAAGAAAAGCTTAGGTACTGGCATAGTTTTATATCTCAGTGTTCAGAAACAAAGACATGGAGATCTCTGATTTCTGTTCAGTTGGTTTAGTTGAATCAATGAATTGAAACGCAGTATTCATGATACTTCAGTTCATGGAAAGCAGTTTTACTAGGAGAGTTTTACAGAGACAGGCTTAAAAAAGAAGCTCAATATAGGTAAAGACACAATGAGCAAAAGAATGAGAATGAGCCAAAGTATTAGAACCGATTGCTAGAGTTAGTTTGAGGCAAAGCAGAATGATTCAATCAGAAGCTCAGAGAAGACAGTTTGAATCAATCAGCTTGGAGAGGAGTTTGAGCAAGTACAGCTGAGTTGAATCAGCTTGAAAGAGCTCATAAAGAAAATAAGAGCACATAAAGAGATAGAAAGGGCAATTTCTTCAGCAGTAATTCTCAGAAGTAGAAAATATTCTAGGCCTAGATTTAATTGTACCAGAGCAAGTAGCTTACCATACTCTGCCTACCTTAGCAGAGGGAAACAAATAAACATCTAAAACAACAATTGCATCAGGAATGAAAAGATACAGGTCTCAGAGAGCATGCAAAGACTGGTGTTCTGCTACAGACCTGATCTAAACATTGAGGGTTGTGTCTGCAAGATGGGTTAGAGGGTGAAGTTCTTTTTGATTCTTCTTGAATTAATCTTTGTGACTACACCTGGATATACCATGTTCTCTTACAGGGAACTTCCACAAAGAACATTTGTTGGTCATTTCTAATGTTAGGTTAGCAGAGGCCATGCAAGAAAAGCTGCTGTGGAGATGGCCCACTGTTTTGCAGAACTGTGACAGATGTACCTTGTAGACACACAGACCCTGTGGCTTCATGTCAGGACTGTGTATTTCTACTGATGTGGCTTCTGAAGTTTGTTATTGCTATATTCCTTATATTGCTGTGACTGGCATGGGAGGCATTCACTGCTTATAGCTTCATGAGATTACTTCCTGGTTGATAGCCCACTCTACTGGATAATTTTCCTGTAGAATAACATAAAGATGTACCTTCATAAAATAAACTTGTTCAGATGAATTAATGATTTTATGGTATTACTGATTTAATCTACATACTCTTAGGATCATAGAGTAGCTTAAAAAAAGTTTAAGGAGATGGTTTAAACTGTTTTGTTAGAAAGACATAATAAAGTTAGAATCAAGAGCAGAGTGTGACCCCTCCCTTACACAATAGTGACATCTTCATACATGAAAAAAGGAATGGAGTAATCTCCATGAATTTTAAGCATGTAATTGTAGTTGGAAAAGACAAGTTTGTGATCAAAGAAAACATTTCATTCTAGCATGAGTCTGAGTTACTTAATCTGTGATCTAGAGATATGGCCACAGGCTTCAGTGTATAGTACAAGAATTCAGGGTTGTGAATAAATTCTAAATAATTTTCTTATAAGAATAAGAATAGAGGACAGATGGTTAGCCAGTTTAGCCTAACAAGACTTTAATAATAAGATCTAGAATAGATAGTGATCTGTTTCTTGGTAAACGCAAATTGTCAAAAGCTAAGCATAGGGAAAGTGTGCTACAATGGACTGGCTTGTTTAAACGTTGTTAATCAATGAAAAAGGATTATTGCTTTGAGGAAATGATGAACTTGTCGAGAGAGATAGATGGGAAAGGTTTAGTTAGGTGTTCATTTAAAAAGAAAAAACATATAGTCAATAATCATGTCATTATTGCCTATTGTGTACTCATTTTTATCTGTTTTTGAACAATGTTTTTATGGTGATAGTTGTTTGAGAATATGTAACTTGTGTCTATGAGATAATCTTTTTCATACATAGAGAACTTTGATTAAGATGGTTTAAAAAGTCTAAGAGAAAAAAATTATAGACTGCTTATTGTATACATGTAAAGTTGTTGAAGCTTTGGACCATCCAGTCAGTGTATGAATGTTTATATGTCTGTATATCTGTTAATCTGTTTGTCTTTATGTATGTATGTTTGTACGTATGTATGTACGTAGGTATTATGTATGTATGTATTGTGTGAAATTCAACTTCGCTCCATCTACAAATGTGTATGTATATAGGCAAAGTTGCTGGAACATGTTTCTTGAAGTTGCGTTTAAACTTCAAGTACGTTCCTCTTTCTATTGTTGTCTACCCACATCCCCTGCTTGGATCACTGAACATATTGCCATGATAGGTCTTCAACCTTAGGTCTGTTTGTTAAATTCCTTAACAGAGTTCTTAGAGCAGAGATTTTAGTAGGCAAAGATTCTGTCTTTATACAAGTGTAGGATAGGTTAGTACATATTTTGTACAGAAAACTTTCAACTCTGACTAAATGCTTTCATCACATTTCCTATCAATAGCAAGACTTTGCAATTTTTACTTGTGGATATGAGAAAAAAATCTTTAGACATATGCATTGAAACTGTAAGAATAGGCAAATGGATGATGTGTTTGAATCTGTAAGTACCTTAGGAATCACTTCCATTTTACATGCAAATGGATTTTAGTTGATTGCAGGTTTTCAGAATAGTGTGCTTTTTAGGAAAAGATCATATGCTTTGGGCAAACCACAATACAGAGAAAAAAGATACACTATACATATAGTTGTGAAATTTGCCTTTGTCTGTAAATATTAATTTACACTAAGGCCTGTTCATTCAAGCCACCCATTGTTATTTCCTATTTTAGCAAGCTTATTTTTCTTAAAACAATTCTTTATTTTCCCATTAGATCTTTAACATCTTTTATCGTTATTTTGTGTTTTATATATGTTGCAGACATTCTAAAAGAACTTCAAAGTTTTCTGTGGGCATGGTTATTAAACAATTATTTTTATAGAAATAAAGCAAGTTAAATACTGTAAGCAAAAGTTAAAAATGATACTTCTTATAAAGGCCAAGTAGATGAAGCCAAGAATAATCAGCCAGTTGCCTGCATTTCTCTACAGGAAGGATTGCTGCTTAGAGCCAAAGCACACACGAGGTTTCCATCCTTTTGCCAAGAATTTTATATTTTCTTCCAGTCACCACTTAATCCTTTGTACCAAACCTCATCACCTTGCGGTTTCGTGTTGCATCCTTGTCTTCAAGCCAGAGCATGGAACTGGCAACAAGCATACATCCCAGGATAAAGATTTCATAGCAATCAGATGACAGTGCATAGAGTACTTTTTTCAGAAAATCATACACAGAGACCTGAAATGTCTTGAAAAGCCCATTATGTGTAATGCATGCCTATGTATCTTATATCACCACTGACTTAATTTTTAGATAGAATGGCTCAAGAACGTTCTCTTTATTTTGTTGACTAATATTTGTTAATTATCGATAAAAATCATCAGACATTTATTATTTATTCATAGGAAATGCTCAAAGTCTTTTAGTGACCATGCTTCATACAAAATTTGTACTGATGAGAGTGTCATCTCACATTTAAAGCTCATAGACAAGGGATACACCTGTCAGAGAAACTGACTCAGGCAGTCTTGTCTAATGTTGCACCTGGTACATTCAAAATCCCAGCTGTCTGAGAAAGGGTTGGCGGTGGGCATATGGGTTTTGGAGACACACTTTTGAATTACTTTCTACTTTATTTCAATAATTGCACCTCTAGCCATGCTTTCAATAAAGAAAAAAGTCAATACCATCACTAGAAATTTAAAAGGCATTGCCAAATTCTACTGATTTTATGAACACAGTGCAAATTGTTCCAGTTTTTACAGCAAAGGACAGGAATTATTGAAACATATAAGAAAGGCTTTGATAATCAGAAAAAGGCTATTTCCTGGAACCCACCTAAAATTATTTTCAAAACCCTTAGGATGACAAAAATCCATGGATGCTCAAGAAGCTTTGTAAAGGAACAGAGTATTTATATATTCTACATACATTTGCTAATGTAAATAAAATTCTCTCTAGGATACTTACATTAGTATTCTATAAGTGATATATGATGTGTTAGTATACTGTACTCTTTATGGAATTACATCATAATAAAAAATGAATGAAGATAAATTTAGCAGAAGGAAGATGGGACCTGTAATTGGTCTTACTTATCATACCCAGGAGTAAGAACTATGGATGTAGAAGAAATTTAGGGGGCCCAAAAGTGGAATAGTTGCTCAACTTCTTACCCACTTATATCTAGGGCACATATATTCTCAGATCATAAACTGCTCCTTGGATTATAATACCCATGTAGGGAGCTACAGATGCAGACAGATGGAGGACTGACTTCTAGTAGAACTGAAACATTGTATTCAGAAGCAGGTTGTCTATACCAAGGTGTGAAAGGTAAGTAAAGGCTGGAAAGAATATTTAGCCTATTTGTAAATAGGCTAAGCAAAGACATTAAACTACAATTTAAATTAGATTAGAGTTATGTAAATTTCCCTCTTCTTGTTCACTTTAAATCTCTCCCATGTCCCTGCCCCTCAGATTAATAGTCTTTTTCTTTGATTATTATTATTGCATAAACACATGTATATGTATGTAGAAATACATAGATTCACACTTTTGCATATGGTTCTTCAAGTTTTAAAAACATGGAAAGTAACTTCTTCATTCATTATACATTTATCTGGTTTATTATTAAGCTTTTTTCTTTTCCTTATTTCTTTTAATTTTTCTGATCTGCCCCTATTTCTTTATTTTTGTATACTCTATTTTAGTACTACATTGGCTTCATTTTATTAATGTTTATTAATATTTTATTAATAGTTATTCATATGATCTTATTTTCACCCATAATATTGAATAAAGTCTATGTTAAATTTTTTTAGCTTTTTTAATTATTTGTAATTCATTTGTTTGTTTTCTTTTTATTCATTCCTGTTCTCTCCTCTTTACTCTCTCCTTCTGTAGCTATGGTTGCCCTTTCTCCTTTTTACCCAATTTTTCTTCATCTTTCTCTGTATTCTTTGTAAACATATGAATATAAGTACATGCATATTTCCATTCTCATCTTAATTTTAGAGACATAGTTTATCCTACTATGATAAACTTTTGCTCTTTGAATTTTATAGTCATTGGGAACATAATACTGTCCTGAAATTAATTGTTAGTGAATCTCTATATTCTGTTTGGCTTGCTGTTTCTGACATACTATTTGCTTCCTGCTCAATGTGCTATAATGGGACTTGAGCTTACAAGATAAGGCTGTTCAGAGGTTAGAGAGATGACACTTCTCTTCAAGAGGACTCTGGCTTGATTCCCAATACCCACATGGTGGTTTATAGCCATTGTATCTCCAGTTCAAAGGCATCTAACATACTCTTTTGGCCTCCCCAAGAATGTACATAATTTGCAGGCATACATTCAGGCAAAACAAACTTACACACAAAATAAACAAAATTTTAAAAGTGTAGAGACCTTAATAATACGATCCTGTGATGCCTCTTACAAAGAAAATAACTAATAAAAATTTTGTAAAACATTGAAATTCAACATGTGTGTAAAAACAAGAAAAATTACTTCCCCAATGTATCAAATCTCCCTAACAGCTGGAAAAATAAAATAAATTTAAAATATTAAAAGTAAAATTTAATATGATGATTTCAAAGGTTTTCTTGGGAAATATAAAGGAACTGAAGGAAAATACAAACATAAACTCAATGAGGTCTCAGAATAGGAAAATGAGAAATGTACAGGAAAATAGAATCACAATGGATGAGAACATCCTCACAATGAATGAGAGGTCAACATGAAATGGAAAAATATCACCAAAAATTTTTGAGTTTTTGAAAAATAAAATTACAACCAGTAATGTTGGAAATGAACATATCAGTGTGTCAAATTAAAAACTAAACTGTATATATAGCTAATGGAAATAATAATATCAGGACTGAATTATTTGATTAATGAAAGAATGCATCTAGATTTGAATAGAGAAAAATAAGCAAGCACAACTAACTATCATGTACAAGAATTCTGGGAAGTGATAAAACGATCAAATTTATGAATCTGTTCAGTAGCAAGATGTGAGATAGATATTGGAGGCACGAAGAATATGTTCAGTGACACTGTAGAGGAAGACATTCCAGTCCAGAGAAAATACTATACATCGAACCACAAAAGGCATTTAGAATCCAAAATATATATGATAATGAAAGAACTTGTCCATGATATATTAAAACTCAGTTTTGAACTATACAAAGCAAAGGAACTGTATCTAAACGTGTAAGAAATGTATGTCCCAAGTTATGTAAAAATGCAGACATGTTAAATTAATACCAGGTCTTTTGTTAGTAATCCCCGAAGTCATGAAAGCACAGAATGATATAGGGGTGCAATTGTTCTCTACTTTAAAACAGATGTTTGTTATTTAATTTTCTGTTGCTGCAATAAAACACAATGCAGCTTACAATAGACATTTGTTGGTTATACGGTTCCCGAAGGATGGAAATCGCAAGGGAATGTGCCATTGTGGTTATGTAGACGTTTGGTAGCAGGCAACATTCAAGGCCGCAGAAGCCAGAAGGCGAGTCATCTTATAGTCACCCCAAAACAAATCACACAGAATGAACTGGTATTGGTAGAAGACCTTTGATCTCAAAGCGCATCACCCTTGGGCAGCTTCCTCTAGGAAGGCTACACTAAGTAAACCTCGCAAACAGGAATGCCAACTGCGAACTAAGTTCTCAAATTCCTAGTCCTGTTTGGGTCTTTTCTCATTCAAACCACCCAAATCTAAATTCTTCAATATTCGTATTACAGATGTACAAGTGTCTGGGACTTGAATCTATGCAGTGTTCAGACTGCGAAGTTGATAACTTGCTGACATTTCTGTGTCACTGAAATGCATACTGTCATGAAAGTTCTTGCAAGGAATTTCTAATAAAGGGATTTTTATTAGTATTCCAATTAAAAGGTTATTCCTAAAATTGAGTGAAAATGATGGCACCATTTACCAGAAGGTATGAGATATTTTTTAAAAAATGATAAAACTTTAAAGAAAAATTATAGCTGTTAGCTCTTACATTGAGGAGTCATAAAATTATTGCATAACTTAATAATGCTCAAATTTCTTACCAAAATAAGGAAAATCCAAACATGAAAATGAGTATACGGCAAGATACAATGACTATGTAGACAAATTATTATGACATGGAGCACTAAAAGAGCACTGTTCAGAAAGGCCCAAAGAAGCCATTATTGAAAAAATAAAATGTACTTAACCTTTTGCTAAATTAGCCTAAATAAAGAAAGGAAACACATGTTAAAGAAATAGGATTGGAAAGGAGCTTACTAGACATTCCAATTAAGTATAAGGAAAAATTGTGGGAGATAGCTTTACTAACATATTACAAAGCTAAAAGATCTAGACTAAGTGACTGCAGTATATTTCTAAAATGATACTTAGCCTAATTGTGGAATTTCAAAATAAGTCCGTTTTGTAAAATGACTACTTTTTTCTTTTTCTTTTTTTCTTCTTCTTTTTCTTTTTCTACTTTTAATGGATATTTTTAAAATTACATTTCAGATGTTATATCCTTTCCTATTTCTCCTCCAGAAACCCCACTATGCTATCTCCCCCTACTTCTATGAGGGTGCTTCCCCACCCACCCACCTACTCTCACACACCTCCTCAGACATTCTCCTACACTGGGGCACTGAGCCATCATAGGACCAAGGGACTCTCCAACCACTGATGCCCGACAAGTCCATCCTCTGCTACGTATACAGCTGGAGCCATAGGTCCATCCCAGTGTACGCTTGGGATGGTGGTTTAGACCCTGGGAGTTCTGGGGTAGGTCAGATTGGTTGATATTGTTCTTTCTATGGGGTAGGAAACCTCTTCAGCTCCTTCAGTCCTTTAACTCCTTCACCAGGGACCCAGTCCTCAGTTAAGTGGTTGGTTACGAGCATCTGTGTCTGTATTTGTCAGTCTCTGGAAGAACCTCTCAGGAGGCAGCTATATCAGGCTCCCATCAGCAAGCGCTTCTTGCATTAGCAATATTGTCTGGGCTTGGTGGCTGTATATAGGATGGACCCCAGGTGGGACAGTCTCTGCAAGGCCTTTCCTTCAGTCTCTGCATCATACTTTGTCTCCATATTTCCCCTGGTGAGTATTTTTGTTCCTCCTTCTAAGAAGTACTAAAGCATCCACACTTTGGTTTTCTTTCTTCTTGAGTTTCATGTGGTCTGTGAATTGTTATCTTGAGTATTCTGAGTTTTTTGGTTAATATCCACTTCTCAGTGAATGAATTTCATGTGTGTTCTTTTGTGATTGGGTTGCCTCACTCAGGATATTTTCTAGTTTCATCCACTTGTTTAAAAACAATGACTTCTCTTTGCATTCTGCTTACCACTCTTTTATAATTAGCCTGCATGTGTCTATCAGTAGCCTTGGTGACAGCCTTAAGTTTTATGTTTTAAGATCCTTCTATTAACATAAGAATTCCAGGAGGCCCCCAGCTCCGAAAAAAAGAACCAAAAAAAAAAAAAAAAAAGAATTCCAGGAGGCTTAGTTAAGTTTATGTGCTTATATCACATCACATTATGAATATTCATATCTGTATTGAACTTTTCCATTTCTTATTTATATACTTAAAATTAAATTACTTGAAATGGTTCAATAATTACTAATATTAATTTTACTACTTTAAATCACTTTCTACTACATGGTTTCATGATGAAGTTCCAATTAAGTCGATTGAAATAACTGGAAACACCACAGTTTATCATTTCAATTTCCTCACCGTTTCATCAACTTTCTTTTATTCTCCTTAAAAATCTAAGTAAGGTCCCCAAGTATTTCAGTTCTTTCTTGTCCAGTAGTAGTTAAAGTTACATTTGTATTATATCTTTAAATTTTTATTTAATAAATATCCATTAAATATTTCGGCTTTATGGTTTTATTTTCACTCACTTAAAAGTTATTTAAACCTTTAGAGTGTTTCCATTTGTCATTTGATGGTAGACTCTATCCCATTTTTTGACAATTTATTATTTATTTGTAAGTGAATTTCTAATAAATATTGAATATTAATGATTACTCAATTTATCAAATTAGTCATGGTTTAAATGCTACCCTCCTAAAGTTGGTAAGTTATATATCATAGTACCAATATCAATACTATATTTAATTTTTAAAATGCATAATTCTGTCTCTTGGCCAAACAATTAATTAGCCTATCAAGAATATCATGAAAAACTGGTTTCCGTAGATTTACTATGAACCCTGCCTAATTGTTATTGAAAAACTCATTTGGTATCCTCAAAATATTCATCATGATATTGTGGTTTTTTTTCTTTTTTTTTTTTTTTTGAGAGAGAGACTTGAAGTTCTTGTCAGACAGATTTTCACTTATTTGTTAGAGCTATAACAAGATACTTTATATTATTTATGACTACTGTGAAAGTTGTTCTTTCCCTAATTTCTGTCTCAGCCCCTTTATCATTTCTATTAAGGAAGGCTACAGGTTTATTTGAGTTAATTTTATATCCAGCCACTTTGTGAAGAAGTTTATCAGCTGTAGAAGTTCTCTCATAGAATTTTTGAGATTGTTTATGTACACTATCATATCATCTACAAATAGTTATACCTTGACTTCTTCATTGCCAGTTTGTATCCCCTTGATTACCCTTTCTTGTTTTATTGGTCTAGGTAGAACATTGTGTCGAATATTGAATAGATATGGGTAGAGTGTGCATCCTTTCTTGTCCCTGATTTTAGTGGCATTGCTTCAAGTATCTCTCCATTTAACTTGATATTGCCTGTTGGTTTGCTGTAATTACTTTTATTATGATTAGGTATGGGTCTTGAATACCTGATATCTCTAATACTTTTCCCTCGAAGTGGTTTTGTATTTTGTCATATGCTTTTGAAGCATCTAATAAGAAGACAATGCGATTTTTATTTTGAATTTGTTTCAACAGTGGATTATGTTGGTAAATTTCTTTATATTGAACCAACATTGCATTCCTGGGATGAAGCCTACTTGATCATGTTGAATGATGGTTTTGATGTGTTCTTTGATTCAGTTTGCTAGAATTTTCCTATTTTTTTAAATCACTATTCCTAAGGGAAATTGGTCTTAAGTTCTCGTTTTTGTTCTGTCTTGTGTGGTTTAAGTACCAGGGTAATTCGGGTTTCATAGAACGAATTATTGTTCCTTCTGTTTCTATTTTAGAAAATATTATGTTGACATTAGTTCTTCTTTGAAAGTCAGGTAGAATTCTGCATTAAAGCCATCTGGCCCTGGGCTGTTTTTTTTTTTTTTTTTTTTTTTTTTTTTTTTCAGAGCTGAGGACCAAACCCAGGGCCTTGCACTTGCTAGACAAGCGCTCTACCACTGGGCTATTTTGATTAGGAGGTTTTTAGTGACTTCTATTTCCTTAGAACACATGTTCTTGATTTGGTATGTAGTATCTGTGTAGAAAATCATCTATTTCATCTTTATTTACAAGTTTTGTTGAATACAGGTTTTGCAATAGGATTTGCTAATTTTTTTTTAAAATTTCCTCAGCTTCCATTGTTATGTCTCCCATTCCAATTCTCATTTTGTGAATTTGGATACTGGTTCTAGGACCGTTAGTGAATTTGGCTAAGAGTTTATGTATCTTATTGATTTTCTCAAAGAACCAGCTTTTGGTTTTGTTGATTCTTTGTATAGTTAGTTCTCTTTATTTTTTGTTTTTTTTTTTTCCTTTTCTTTTCTTTTCCATTGATTTCAGCCATGAGTTTGCCTATTTCCTGCCATCCACTACTCTTTGGGGTGTTAGTTTGTTTCTTATCTAAGGAACTCAGTTGTGTTGTTAAGCTCCTAGTGTAGGACATGTCTAATTTCTTTACCACTTAGTGCTATGAATTTTCCTCTTACCATTGCTTTCATTGTGTCCCATAATTTTTGGTAAGCTGTGCCTTAATTTGACTGATCTCCAGGAGGTCTTTTATTTCATTTTTTAATTTTTCCCTGACCAAGTTTTCGTTGAGTAGAGAGTTGTTCAGTTTCCATGGATATTGAGCTTTTCTTTTGTTCTTGCTGTTATTGAAGTCTAGCCTTAGTCCATGGTAGAATGCATCGGATTATTTCTTTTTCTTGTATCAGTTGAAGAATATATTATGACTGATTGCACGGTCAATTTTGGAGAAGGTACCATGAGATGCTGAAAAGAAGATATATTCTTTTGTTTTAGGGTAAAAGGTTATATATATATATATATATATATATATATGTTATATCTATTTGGCTCATAACCTCTATTAGTTTCACTTTGTCTCTTTACTTTCTGTTTCAATGACCTGTCCATTAGTTAGAGTGTTTTTTTTTGAAGTTTTCTACTGTTATTATATGACTTTCAAGTGTTTTTTGAGCTTTAATATAGTTTCTTTTATGAATGTGTATACCCTTGCATTTCACACGTAGATGTTCAGACTTGAGACTTTCTCATGAATTATTTTCATTGATGAATATGAAGTGTCCTTCCCCATCTCACTGGATAATGTCAGGATGAAATTTTATTTTATTGAATATTAGGATGGCAAGTCCTGCTTTTCTCTTGAGAACATTTGTTTAGAAAACCTTTATTAAAGTATGTTTCTTTTATGCAGGAAAATGCTGGATCCTGTTTTTATATCCAGTCTGTTATCTTATGTTGTTTTTTTCTAAATGGGGAATTGAATCTGTTGATACTGAGAAAAATCAAAGGCAGGGGAATTTTTCCATCCTGTTATGTCTGAGGTTTAAGGTAGTATTATGTTCCTGTAATTCTCTCCCTTATTTTGACATAATTCTGTTTGTTGTTTTTTATTGGATACTTTTTATTAACATTTCAAATGTTATCCCCTTTCCTGGTTTCTCAACGTAAACCTCCAATCACATCCCACCTCCCCATTCTTCTATGAGAGTGTTACACCACCCATTCTCCCACCCCTTCCCACATCCCAGCCTTGATATTACACTATACTGAGGTGGTCAAGGTTTGGTAGGACCAAGGGCTTCTCCATCCAGTGATACCCAACAAGGCCATCCTATGCTACCTATACAGCTGTAGTGATGGGCCTTTCCATGTGTACCCTATGGATGGTAGTTTAGTCCCTGGGAGCTCTGGTTGACTGTTAGTGTAGTTCTAATGGAGTTTCAAACTCCTTCAGCTCCTTCAGTCCTTTCTCTAACTATTCCAATGTGGACCACATTGTAAGTTTAATGGTTGGCTACTAGCATTCGACTCTGTATTTGTAATGTTCTGGCAGAGCCTTTCAGGAGACAGTTATCAGGCTCCTGTCAACATGCACTTCTTGGCATCAACAATATTGCCTGGGTTTGGTGGCTCTATGTATATGGGCTGGATTCCCCAGTGAGGCAGACTCAGAAAGGCCATTCCTTCAGTTTCTGCTCCTAACTTTGTCTCCATATCTCCTCCTATGGATATTTTCGTTTCCCCTTTTTAAGAAGAACTGAAGCATCCTTGATTTGGTTGTCCATCTTCTTAGGCTTCATGTGATCTGTGAATTTTATCTTGGATAATTCAAGCTTTTGGGCTAATATCCACATATCAGTGAGTGCATACATACCATGTGTGTTTTTTTGTGATTGGGTTACCTCACTCAGGATGATATTTTCCAGTTTCATCCATTTGCCTATGAATTTCATAAAGTTATTGGTTTTAATTGCTGAGAAATACTCCATTGTATAAATTTACCATATTTTCTCTATTCGTTCCTCTCTTGAAGGATATCTGGTTTCATTCTAGCTTTGGACTACTATAAATAAGGCTGCTATAAATATAATGGAGCATGTGCCCATGTTATATGTTGGGGCATCTTTTGGGTACGTGCTCAGGAGAGGTATAGCTGTGCCCTCAGGTAGTACTAGGTTAGATTTTCTGAGGAACCTCCAGACTGATTTCCAGAGTGGTTGTAGCAGCTTGCAATCCCACCAACAATGGGCAAATTTTCCTCTTTTTCCATGTCGTTTGCCAGCATTTGTCATCACCTGAGTTTTTGACCTTAGCCATTCTGACTGGTGTGAGGGGGAATCTCAGGGTTATTTGATTTGCATTTCCCTGATGACTGAGGATGTTGAACATTTCTTTAGGTACTTCTCACTCATTTGATATACCTCAGCTGAGAATTTGTGTATAACTCTGTATCCCATTTTTAATCGGGTTATTTGATTCTCTGCAGTCTAATTTTTTGAGTTCTTTGTATATAATGAATGTTAGACCTCTATTGGATGTAGGATTGGTAAACATTTTTTCCCAACCTGTTGGTTGCCATTTTGATTAAATGACAGATTCCTTTGCCGTACAGAAGCTTTGCAATTTTATGATATCCCATTTATCAATTCTTGATCTTAGAGCATAATACATTGGAATTCTATTCAGGAAATTTTCTGCAGTGACCATGTATTTGAGGCTCTTCCCTGCCTATGCTTCTATTCCTTTTAATGTATCTGTTTTTATGTGGCAGTCTTTGATCCACTTGAGCTTTGTACAAGGAGATAAGAATGGATCAATTTGCACTCTTATACATGCTGACCTGCAGTTGAACCAGCACCATTTGTTGAAAAGTGCTATCTTTTTACCACTTGTTGGTTTTAGCACTTTTGTCAAAGAGCAAGTGACCATTGGTATATTGATTCATTTCTAGGTCTTTAATACTATTGCATTGATCTACCTGCCTGTCTCTGTACCAATGCTATACAGTTGTTATCACCATTGCTCTGTTATACAGTTTGAGGTCAGGAATGGTGGTTTTCCCCAGAAGTTCTTTATTTTTTGAGAATAGTTTTTACTACCCTGTTTTTTTTATTCAAAATGAATTTTCAAATTGGTCTAACTCTATGAAGAAATGTGTTGGAATTTTGAGGGGAATTGCACTGAATCTGTAGAGTAATTTTTGGCAAGATGGCCATTTTTTCCATATTAATCCTGTCAATCCATGAGCATGGGAGATCTTTCCATCTTCTGAGATCTTCAATTATTTCTTCAGAGACATGAAGTTCTTGTCATACAAATCTTTCATTTGTTCTGTTAGAGTCACACCATAGTATTTTATATTATTTGTCACTATTATGAAGGGTGTCATTTCTCTAATTTTTTCTCAGCCTATTTATCCTTTGAGTAGAGAAAGGCTACTGATCTGTTTGAGTTAATTTTATATCCTGCTACTTTGCTGAAGTGGTTTATCATGTTTAGGAGTTATCTGGTAGAACTTTTGGGGTCACTTAAGATACTATCATATCATCTGCAAATAGTGATATTTTGATTTCTCCTTTCCAATTTGTATCTCTTTGACCTCCTTTTGTCTAATTTTCTGGCTAGGACATCCAATACTATATTGAATAGGTAGGGAGAGAGTGGGCAGCTTTTTCTAGTCCTTGATTTTAGTGGAATTGCTTCAAGTTACTCTCCAATTAGTTTGATGTTGGCTACTGGTTTGCTATATATTGCTTTTACTATGTTTAGGTATCGGCCTGAATTCCTGATCCTTCTAAGACTTTCAACATGAAGGGGTGTTGAATTTTTTCAAATGCTTTCTCAGTATCTAATGAGATGATCATGTGTTTTTCTCCTTTGAGCTTTTTTTAATATAGTGAATTTTGTTGATGCATTTCGTTATATTGAACTATTCCTGCATCCCTGCAATGAAGCCTACTTGATCATGATGAATGATCGTTTTTATGTGTTCTTGGATTCTGTTTGTGAGAATTTTACTGATTATTTTTGCAATGATATCATTTTTGCTGTCTCTGTCAGTGGCTTGACCTTCCTGTACGCATGTATGTGAACTCTCCTGGAGACCAACTTTTTCCCAGTGGGATCTAAGTACAGAGAACTGTGTCACAGGGTCAGCTCTGGGCACAGGCAGAAACTAGAAGCCTCCTGTCCCAGTCTGCATCTAAGTTCCTAAGACCAGAGGGATCCAGGTAGGTTCCTCTTGGGTCAGGAATGTAAGCAGAAATGGTGGTCTCCTCTATGCTCTCAGGATTGTCTGCACTTCTGAGAGTTCTGCTCTCTCCCCAGGGGATCTGTGTACTGAGAATTGTTGGACTGGTTCAGCTCTATGTACAGGCAGAAACCAGATAGATCTTGTCCCAGACTCCTCTTAGGTATCTATGTTCTGAGGGCTCCAGGTAGGTCCCTTTGAGCAGAAATGGTGGTATTACCTCTGCTCTGACACGCGTCAATACTTCTGCATAGTTTCTTTCAGCTCAGGGCCCAGGTGTAGACTAGAAGGATCTTGTCCCTGACTGCTCCTAGGTTCCTGTTCCCAGAGGGCTCCATGAGGGTTTCTTTTGGGTCTCGAATATGAGCAGAACTGGTAGTCTCTGCTGTGCTTTCAGGATTGTCACAGATCTTAGAGTCCAGCTTTCTTCCCCAGGGGATCTGGGTACAGAAAGCTGTGGGACTGAGTTATCTCTGTAATTCTTTCATTTAGGCTTTATTGTGAGATGATCAATATCTTTTTTCCCTTCTGATGTAGGTACCCTGTTTGTGTTGTAGTTTTCCTCTAGAATTGTATGTTGGGCTGGGTTGAAAGATAATGTTTGAATTGTTAGATTATTGTCCTTCCTATGTCTCATTCACATTCTACAGTATATTCTTAATCTCAATTATTTCCTTTTCATTTTTATAATGTATTAAAGGGGGAAAGATGATTTCTTATGCATGTAACTTTCACAGCTTTTTTACTGTATCTGTGTATATCTTTAGTTTTTACTGTCATTAATAACTATCAAAATTCTCTATCTGTTCTCAAATTTTATTTTAGTTTCTCTTGGACCATCCTGGAGATTAAACATATTTTGTATTTCTTTAAGATGGAAATATTCTCATATTTCATCTTGTTCTTATTATATAAAATTTATATCAAAATTTGTGAAAATATATAGTTTAAACATGACAAAACACATTTCCTTAATTTAAATAGATATTTTTGCATATAATACATCCTATTTATGGTTTCCATTTCTGTACTCCTTTAATTTCTGTTCTGCATCAGCTCCCATAAAGATTCATTCTTTCTCTTGTTAGAATACAAATAAAAATATAAAGGATACTAAATTAAAATGTAATAAGATTAAAGAAAATCAACATATTAGAATCATAAAAAAACAAATAATTAGAAAGAAAAGAATACGAGAATAAACACAAGAAATATACATAGATACAGATTCCCACATTCAGGAAAACCATACAGACCCACAAAAGGAAAAAAATATAATATATCTAAAATCGATCTGAAGAGTAAAACTACAAGAAAACAAAATTAAAAGTAAGATAGTATAAAATAGAAGTGAGTGAGCACTGACATGACATTATGAAACAACAATTTTTCAAAGATGCTCTTCCGTTTGTATTTGGTAGACTATCTAGGTGAACATGCAATGCATCCTTAGGAGTCGTCCATTTCCTCAGTGAGATTTCCTTGAAAAAAACCAAATCTTCACTTAAAGTAGTTACCAATTAGAGATGGTTTCTGGGATATAGATGGGGGCATGTGACGCTAGGACCCCACATGGTATGAATTTGTGCAATTTCTATGCATATTGTCTCAATCTCTGTGAATTCACATATCTCTGAACACTTTTGATTTAGAAGACTTTCTTTTACTAAGGATTGTTTGAATGAAAATAAAGATCATAGTATCATATTATTGAATACTTGATATGCAGTTGATGGTTAGAGATGTCGCCTTGTTGGAGAAGGTGTCACTGGGGTGAGTTTGAAGTGTTAAGAGACTGCTGCTGTTATCTGTATGTTTCTGTTTACTGAGGTCATACATTTGCATCCTATACACAGACTTAATGAGTGATTCCAGTAGGGTCTTGGAAGAGATTAAAGCAGATTATGTAATTTGTGAAAGCCTGCCACCAGAAGTTTCAGAAGGAAAGAATATTAGTAGCTGAACTAAAGATGATTTATGTGATATTTAGGAACATATGTGAATGCTTTCTACCCTTGTCATAAGACCATGTTCAAGGTTCCATTAATAAGTAATGAAGCAAAAATTTGATGGTTAAGATATTAAGAAAGCTTGATGTTGACTCTGTTATGCAGTTATTTGTAATCACTCTTATGCAGGTCTACAGTGAAAAAGAGAAAGTAGGGCAGAAAGAAATTCAGAACGTAAAATCTGAAGACAAAAGCACAGCAGGGAATTTAATGTTATAGTCAAGGCTTGGCTGAAAACAAATAAGGAGTTCAAGGAGATGCTCAACCCCATTGGAATAAAAGCAGCGATGCCTCAGGGAAAGACCACACCCAGCCAAGGTTGCAACTTGTGAAAGGAAAATGTCTAAAGAATTTTTTCCTAAAAAACAAAATACAAACAAAAACTATAAATGAAATTTATTGGAAATTAATTCAAGAGGGCAAGGCAACTAAACCTGACAGTATTTTCAGTTGTAGAATTATTTTACTGAAAATGAGGTTACCTAGAGTTCTTATTTTCCTATTTCTGTCTCTTTTGTTACTATTTTCACTAAGATATCAGGTACTACACTGAATCGAAATGGATAGAAAGAGAATCTTTGTTTTGTTTCTTTTTGTTGTTGTTGTTGTTTTTCTAGATTTGGTATAATTGGTTCAAGTTTTTTTCCATTTAGCATGATGTGGGTTCTAGGCTTGTTGTATATTACTTTTACTATGTTGAGACATTTCTCCTCTATCCCTAGATTGTCTCTTACTTTACTTTTGCAAGCTGCATCTGAGAAGCTTGACTTTGTTGTACTAATATCAAAATGAAAATCTAGTTAGGAAGTGGAGAATAAGAGATTATGAAGAACTCAAATCTAACTGGGATATCACTTCATTTTCCTATCCCAAGGCTCAGTAACTATTTTGAAGAGGGAGTGAATGATTGTAAGAACTAAAGAAAGTAGGTCTTTAGCACAACAGTGTTTGCAAGCATGACAGCACAGCTTCTTTTGTGAACTCATAGTTCCTGGGAATGAATGCAGAGGAAGTATATACTCTCAGACTAACAAAAATATCAGCATCAGTGTGGGATGGCTCCCTATGTTCTACTGCTATCCAGGGAGCTCTTGGCAATTGATGGCTGTTGGAGGTGAAGAATATTTTTGTTCAGGTATGATGGCCCAGGGAGGCTACTCATAGTCCAGTAAATGGTCACATAACTCTATATATGTAGGCAGTACTGACAGACTCAGTCAATGAGTTTTTACAGAAATGAAGAGAGGGACTATAAAGTTGGGAAGAAAAATGCAGGACAGTGAAATGGTATGAATTAGAGTAGAATTAATCTGGAAGTAGAGTTAATCCAAGAATATATGCCTATTTAGAACATTAAATAATATTAAATAGTCCTGTGCCCAAGTTGAACCTGTGACACACTCCTCAATACCCAGATCCTGTGGGAAGAGAGCTGGATTCTCAGAAGTGTAGACAATCCTGAGAGCACAGAAGACACCAGCACTTCTGCTCCAAAGGACATGACCAGAGGCCTCAGGATACAGGATCATAGGAGCAATCAGGTACGGGATCCTTCTGGTTTTTGCTTGTGCAATGAGCTAAAGCCAGTTTCCAAGAGCGCTTACACACCTGAGATCAAGTTAAGATCACCACTTCTGCTCCAATGGACCCACCTGGAATGCTCAGAGCACAGGAACCCAGGAACAGTCTGGGACAGGATCCTTCTGGTTTTCACCTGCACCTAGAGCTGGCCCGGTCACACAGCTCTCTGTACCCAAATCCTGTGGGAAGACAGCGGAACTCTCAGAAGTGCAGACAATCCTGAGAACAGAGGGGAGACTACCACTTCTGCTAATATTCCTGACCCAAAAAGGACCTGCCTTGATCTTTCTGGACATGGGAAACTAGGAGCAGACTGGGACAGGATGAGTTCAGCTCCTGCCTGCACTCAGAGCTGACCCTGTGACACTGCTATCTTTGGAATATCACTGGGAAAAGACAATGTCCAGGAGTGCAGACATACATGCTTAGAGGAGAGTCAAGCCACTGACTCAGACAGCAAGACCAGCTAACACCAAAGAGAACCAAATGGCAAAAGGCAAGCCCAGGAACCTAAGCAACAGAAACCAAGGCTACTTGGCATCATAAGATCTCAGTTCCCCCACAAAGAAAATACTGGATGTCCCAACACAGCAGAAAAGCAAGATTTGGATTTAAAATCACATCAGATGATGACAGAGAATTTTAATAAGGACATAAATAATCCCCTTAAAGAAATACAGGACAGGGCTGGAGAGATGGCTCAGCGGTTAAGAGCACGGACGGCTCTTCCAGAGGTCCTGAGTTCAAATCCCAGCAACCACATGGTGGCTCACAACCATCTATGATATGTCTGAAGCCCTCTTCTGGTATATCTGAAGACAGCTACAGTGTACTTATATATAATAAATAAATAAATCTTTAAAAAAAAGAAATACAGGACAATACAGGTAAACAAGTAGAAAACCTTAAAGAGGAAACACAAAAATCCCTTAAAAAATTACAGGAAAACACAACCAAACAGGTGAAGGAATTGAACAAAACCATCCAGGATCAAAAAATGGAAATAGAAACAATAAAGAAATCACAAAGGGAGACAACCCTGGAGATAGAAAACCTAGGGAAGAGATCAGCACTCATAGAAACAAGCATCACAAACAAAATGCAGGAGATAGAAGAGAGAATCTCACGGGCAGAAGATACCGTAATCATGGACACAACCATCAGAGAAAATATAAAACTCAAAAAGCAGCTAACCCAAAATATCCAGGAAATCCAGGCCACAATGAGAAGATCAAACCTAAGGATAATAGGTATAGAAGAGAGCAAAGATTCCCAACTTAAAGGGCCAGTAAATATCTACAACAAAATTTCTTTCATAATTTTTATGAATAAAGTCATAAAATAGTCTAAAATAAGAAATGCCTATGAACACACAAGAAGACTACAAAACTCCAAATACATTGGAACAGAAAAGAAATTCCTCCTGTCCCATTAAAGTCAAAACACCAAATGAACAAAACAAGGGAAGAATACTAAAAGCAGTAAGGGAAAAAGGTCAAGTAACATCTAAAGGCAGACCTATCAGAATTTCACCAGGCTTCTCAACAGAGACTATAAAAGCCAGAATATCCTGGGCAGATGTCATACAGAACGTAAGGGGAAAAAAAAGGCTAATATATCCAGCAAAACTCTCAATTAAAGTTGATGGAGAAACCAAGATATTCTATGAAAAAACGAAATTTACACAATATCTTTCCACAAACACAGCCTTACAAAGAATAATGTGTGGAAAACTCCAACAAATGGAGGAAAACAACACATTAGAAAAAACGAGAAAGTAATCTTCTTGCAACAAGCCAAAAATAAGAGAGCCACAAAAACATAATTCTACCTCTAACAACAAAAATAATAGGAAACAAAAATCACTATTCCTTAATATCTCTTAACATCAATAGACTCTATTCCCCAGTAAAAAGACATAGACTAACATACAGCATATATATAGAGGATCCAGCATTTTGCTGCATACAGGAAACACACAGCGGTGACAAAGACAGAAACTACCTCACAGTAAAAGGCTGGAAAACAATTTTCCAAGTAAATAGTCACAAGAAACAAACTGGAGTAGCCATTCTAATATCGAATATAATTGACTTTCAACCAACAGTTATAAAAAAAGATAAGGAAGGGTACTTCGTATTCATCAAAAGAAAAGACCACCAAGATGAACTCTCAAAATTGAATATCTATGTTCCAAAAGCAAGAGCACCTACATTCATAAAAGAAACCTTCCTAAAGCACAAAGCACATATTGCACCTCACACAATAGTAGTGGGAGACTTCAAGACCCCACTCTGAGCAATACACAGATCTTGGAAGCCGAAATTAAACAAAGACATAGAGAAACTAAGAGAAGTTATGAACCAAATGGATTTAACAGATACCCATACAGTATTTCATCCTAAAAGAAAAGAGTATGCCTTCTTCTCAGCACCTTAGGGTGCTGAGAAGCACCTTCTCCAAAATTGGCTACATAATCAGTCATAATACAGGCCTCAACAGATACAAGAAGACTGGAATAATCCCATGCATCCTATCAGATCACATTGGAAAATTTCCCGAATTGAACTCCAAAAAGTCCTTGGTCCTGCCAAGGCTCAACTCCTTCAGTGTAGCATAATGTCAGGGTGGGGAGGCAGGAAGAGGGGGTAGGAGGATGGGTGGGTTAACACCCTCATAGAAGTACAGGGAGGTAGGATGTGATAGGGTGTTTATGGATAGAAAACTGGGAAACTATTGAAACGTAAATAAAGAGTCTGATAAATATATTAAAAATAAATAATATTAAATATAGAGTCACACTGATATTAAGAAGTCTAACATTGTTTCAATATATATCACATTAAAATAATGTTGTTCAATGAAATGTACATAATGCTGTTTGTTTTACAAGCATTGGCATGGCCTACCAGCCACAGTACTGATTCCTTTTTAACACATACATTTACAGCATTGCATGAAACTTAGAAATTAAAATAAGTGTTTGGCAAGAACATTTGTTAGCAAAATTATAATGACACATTAAATTTAATAGGACAGCAAAATATTTAAAATTTTAGATGTATTCATCTTGACAGTTTAATTTTATCCTTTCAATAAATAAAAGACTTGTTTTTCTTCTAGTCTACATGATTATTGTATACTTTAAAAAATAAAATAAAGACTCAAATGAACCTAATTACTACAGAGCCTCACATAATATGATCATTTCTATTTAATTTACAGAACCCCGATGATTTTATTGCTTCAAACCTAATTATATCCAAGTTAATTATTACTGACTAATTCACATTTGTTTAAATATGGAGTTATCATTTAAGGTTATTTATACTGGAAACAAATATATTGTTATGTATAATATGAACTCTGGCAAAACTATGTTGATTTCTTTATGTGTCACAGTAACTACTGTCCTTTAGAATTTGCATGAACATAAGAAGTGTGTCTTTAGGGGTTGGGGATTTAGCTCAGTGGTAAAGAGCTTGCCTAGGAAGCACAAGGCCCTGGGTTCGGTCCCCAGCTCTGAAAAAAAGAACCAAAAAAAAATATGGTTTTAGAGTTATTCATACAATTTTTTGATATCCCATTACTTTCTTAACCAATATACAAGTAGTATCTATAATATAATAAAATTAAAATATTAATCCTATTACATAGAGTATGCAGTTATTCAAGTGAAGCAATCCATGATGTGAAATAATGATTTATTGCTTTTAAGAAATTAATAAAATTAACTCATGAATCCATAGAAAGTAAAACAAATATCATTTAGACATGTATAAAAAATCTTTTAAAAAAAGCCAGAAAAATCTCATCTGGAGTCTATGTCTCTTACAGTAAGAAATTAAGCAAAGAAGTGCAGGCCGACAGGAACCGGATGTAGATCTCTCCTGAGAGACACAGCCAGAATATAGTAAATACAGAGGCGAATGCCAGCAGCAAACCACTGAACTGAGAATGGGACCCCTGTTGAAGGAATCAGAGAAAGGACTGGAAGAGCTTGAAGGGGCTTGAGACCCCTTATGAACAACAATGCCAACCAACCAGAGCTTCCAGGGACTATGCCACTACCCAAAGACTATACATGGACTGACCCTGGGCTCCAACCTCATAGACAGCAATGAATATCCTAGTAAGAGCATCAGTGTAAGGGGAAGCCCTTGGTCCTGCCCAGGCTGAACCCCCAGTGAACATGATTGTTGGTGGTAGGGCGGTAATGGGGGGAGGATGGGGAAGGGAACACCCATATAAAAGGGGAGTGGGTGGGGCTAGGGTGATGTTGGCTCGGAAACCAGGAAAGGGAATAACAATTGAAATGTAAATAAGAAATAATCAAATTAATAAAAAAAAAGAAACTAAGCATTTTGGTATGTCTGCCTGGACTTCTGTCTTACACCAAATTCAATATAAAAAACTGAAATAGATTACATATTTCTTCCGTCTTGTGTATATATCATTACTAAACCTTACTGTGTATTTTTCTCCATTTTAATATCATTCAATAGTTTTCAATGCTATTTTTATTTTATCTGGTGTTTGTAGCTTTTCTTTATAGAATATTGACACATCATTAATGTTCTATGTAACTTTCCAAAGAAAAGATGATGTTGACAACATTGATGTTGATGATGATAATGTTGATTATTTTTTAGCTAACTTATGAAGTAGCAAATTTTCATATCTGGTCGTTTGGTTGGCTTTGTCAATTTGACACAAATTTAGACCTATCTGGGAAGAGGGAATCTTAAATGAACAAAAGTTTCCTATTGGCCGGAAAATAAGCAAGTGGTACATTTTCTTGACTGAAGTCCTCAGGAATCAATGGGGGTGACTTCGGCTGTGACTCACAGCACTTGGGATATTGATCCTGAAGTGGCCACCTCATGTAGCCAAGCAGGAACCCCGGTGGAGCAATAGGGAAACCAAGCCACCCACACCTACTTTCAATCCCAATTTATCATGTCTACAAGAAATGTAGGGAGAAAAGATGTAACTGAGAGAATGGCCAAACGAAACACAAATCCCATGGCCAAGCACCAATCCCTGACACTAGTAATGATACTCTGTTGTGCTTGCAGACAGTAGTCTAGAAAGCCTGTCTTCTCAGAGTCTCCTCCACTCAATAGCTGATGGCAATAAATGCAAAGACTCACAGCCAAACATTGGATGGAGTCTGGATTCCCTGAAGGGGATAGCAACCTCACTGGAAGACTAAAAGTTAACTAACCTGGACACTTGGGTCACTCAGAGACTGAAACAACAACCAAAGAGCAAACAAGGGCTGGTCCCAGGGCTCCTACACAGTGCAGTTAGCAGATGTGCAGTTTGGTCTTCATGTGGATCATGAACGACTGGAGTGGGGGATATCTGAAGAGCTGTTGCCTGTCTGAGGTATGTATTCTCCTTGCTATGCTGCCTTGTCTGGCTTCAGTGGGAGACGATGTGCCTAAATTATTAGAGTTTTAATGTATCAGGGTAAAGGGATAAGTGGTGGCTTCAGATGAGAAGGGGAGGGAATAGAAGCTATGAATTGTGAGAGGCATCCCTAGCTGTGAAGGCAGTGATTAGAATGTAAAATGAATAAACAAATAAAAAGAAGGGAAAATGAAAAAAGGAAGCAGTCTAAACAGGGCATGAGGAAAAAGCCAATAAGCAGCATTGTTCCTCAGCCTCTGCTTCAGTTCTCTGATCTAGTCCTGTTTTTTAGGATACAAAAAATTACCATGTGCATATAAATGTTAAACAATATTAAATATTTTAGTCAATTTAATATATTTAATTTATTCACATGCCAAATGCTATCTTCCTTCCCAGACCCCCTGTTTTGATGATAGGTTCAATGGTGAGAGTAGGGTGTTGAAGTCTCCCACGATTATTGTATGGGGTTCAATTTGTAATTTGGTCTTTTGTAATTTTTTTTAATGAAAGGTTATGCCCTTGAATTTGGGACATAAGTGTTTAGATTTGAGATGTCATCTTTGTGTATTTTTCCTTTGATGAATATGAAGTGTATTTCCCCATCTCTTTTTACTGCATTTGGTTGAATGTCAATTTTATTAGATATTAGAATGGGTCATGCAGCTTGTTTCTGATGTTGGTTTATTTGGAAAACCTTTCCCTCACTGCCCTTCATGATGACTTATTGTCTATCTGTGTTTTCTGTATGCAGCAGAATAATGTCTCTTGTTTAAGTATCCAGTCTGTTAGCCTGTGGTTTTTAATTGGGAAATTGAGTCTTTCTCAGCACAGAGATTTATTTGCCCCAGAGGGAAAAAGGGAATGGAATAAGATAAGAATATAAAGAGATAGAGGATGAGGGAGAAGTGGAAATAAATAAGGGAAAGAAGCTACAGGTATTTAGCCCAAAGAGACAAAGTACTGCCTCTAGAGAGGGAGGAGACAGAAGTGACACATAGAAAAGTCGCAGTTTACAAAGGTACAAGGGGAAACACTCTGTTAGATTGAAGTATTTAATTTTTTATTGGTTATTTTATTTATTTATTTACACTTCATGTTCTATCTCCTTTTCCAACACCCTTACCCCAGAAACCCTCATCCCTTCCTCCCTCCTACATGCTTCTGTGAGAGAATTCTCTCACCCACCTGCCCACTCCCATCTCACCACCCTAGAATTCTACACTGAGCCATTGAACCTCAGGTTCTTCCCTCCTATTGATGCCAGACAAGGGAATCCTCTGCATTATATGCAGCTGGAGCCATGGGTCCCTCCATGTACACTTTTTGGGAGTGTACACTCCCTGGGAGCTTTGGGAGGAATCTGGTTTCTTGAGATTTTTGTTCTTCCTATCGGGTTGAACATCCCTTTTGCTCCTTCAGTTCTTCTAACTATTCTATTGTGGTCCACAAGTTCAGTCCAATGGTTGACTGTGTGCATCTGCATCTGTATTGTTCAGGCACTGGCAGAGCCTCTCTTGGGATAGCCATACTGAATTCCTGGGTCTATGTATAGTCTTTCAGTAGTGGTTTAGTCCCTGGATGCTCTGGTTGGTTGATGTTGTTGTACTTATGGGGTTGCAAACTCATTCCACTCTTTCAATCCTTCCTCTAATCTGTCCTGTTCTCAGTTCAGTGGTTTGCTGCTAGCATTGACCTCTGTATTGGACATGATCTGGATGTGTCTCTCAGGTGAGATCTATATCTGGTCCTTTTCAGCACACATTTTTTTTACCTTCATCAATCTTATCTAGTTTTGGTGGACCACATGTGGGACATGTGCTGAATGGCCATTCCTCAAGTCGCTGCTCTAAACTTTGCTTCCATATTCCCTCCTATGGATATTTTTTCCCTTTCAAGAAGGAGTGGGAGCATCCACATTTTGGTCATTCTTCTTGAGCTTTCTCTGGTCTGTGGATTATCTTGGGTAATTCGAGCTTTTGGGCTAATATCCATTTATCAATGAGTGCATACCAGTGTGTTTTTCTGTGATTGGATTATTTCACTCAGGTTGATACTTTTCTAGTTCATTCCATTTGCCTATGAATTTCATGAAGTCATTGTTCTTGATAGCTGAGTAGTACACCATTGTGTAGATGTACCACACTTTTTGAATCCATTTCTCTGTTGAAGGGCATCTGGGTTCTTTCCAGCTTCTGGCTATTATAAATAAGGCTGCTATGAACACAGCGGAGAATGTGTCTTTGTTATATGTTGGGACATCTTTTGGGTATATACCCAAGAGAGTTACAGCTGGGTTCTCAGGTAGTGCAGTGTCCAATTTTCTGAGGAACCTCCAGACTGATTTCCAAAGAGGTTGTACCAGTTTGCAATCACACCAACAATGGAGGAGTGTTCCTCTTTCTCCACATCCTTGCCAGCATCTGCTGTCACCTGAGTTTTTTATCTTAGCCATTCTCACTGGTGTGAGGTGAAATCTCAGGGTTGTTTTGATTTGCATTTCCCTGATGACTAAGGATGTTGAACATTTCTTTAGATGCTTTTTGACCATTCGATATTTCTCAGCTGAGAATGTTTTGTTTAGCCCTGTACCCCATTTTTAATAGGGTTATTTGGCTCTCTGGAGTCTAACTTCTTGAATTCTTTGTATATTTTGGATATTAGACCTCTATTGTATATGGTATTTGTAAAGATCTTTTCCCAATCTGTTGGTTGGTGTTTGGTCCTAATGACAGTGTCTTTTGCCTTACAGAAGCTTTGTACTTTTTTTAGGTCTCATTTGTCGATTCTTGATCTTAGATCATAAGCCATTGGTGTTTTGGGGACTGCAATTCTTGTGTTAAGATTATGGAATTGGTATAAACTACTGATAGTTATAGAAAGGATGTCTGATGAAATGTATACCTTGTGCTCTTATCTATGGTTCTTTCCTTGGAAGCTTTTAATAGTGGACAAATCATGTCATTCTATTTTTCTTTTTGATTTTGTTTTAAGGAATAAATCATTAGCTCCACAAATTGTTTGTATGAATTTTTGCATTTGAAGAGAAGATTGTTAAACATGAATAAAGAATTTGTGCTACTTCAAATGTTTGATAGAATACATCAAAGATGCATTTCACAGTGAGGTTTTCAAATTTCAAATTAAATCTCTTGGTATAACTGTAATTTCATTGCCTATGTATCTTACTATTCTGTTTGGATATTTTTTTATCATTCTCATATTTTCCCTATATCTAAGTTATTCATTTTTATGTTAGTCATAGAATTTCTTTTTTAATATCATGTCTTTATATATTGTATATATTTATATCTATATCTATCTATCTATCTATTATATCTACTTTTCTTGACTTATGTTGAAGCTTCTTACCTTCTTGCAAATGTAGTTGTCATAACTTATACCTTTTCAAAAAACTATTTCCCTGGGATCAGCTTCACTGTTTTTCTTATTATGGATTTCATCACACTATGCTCTAACTGTTTCTCATCCCCGTTGCTTTGGTTTCGGGTGTTCACTTTTATCTATGCTATAACACTAAACACTACAGGTCAGGCTCTTTGTTAGGGATATTTTCATCTTTCGAACATCCTGAAAATTATGTTAATGGATTGACATATGAGAGATAATAATGTGGTTCCCAGAAGGATAATGACTGATAGAGCAACAAAATAAAGAGACACTGGAGATTTTGTGTCATCTAGGTATCAATTTAGCCCCCAAGATTTATGGAAGTAGAGGACATGAAAGTCAGTCAACTGACCAATGACTAGCTCAGTAATGATGGTATTGTCATAGTCCCTAAATCTGGTAATATAAAAATTGTGTGGAGCTCCATCTGGATGTTTTCAGAGCTCACCCTTTTCTGTCTCTTTGTCTCTCTTTGTATGTATGTATGTATGTATGTATGTATGTATGTATGTATGTATCTATCTATCTCTCTCTCCATCCCTGTATGTTTGTCTTTATTTTTTATCAGTTGTATTCTAAATAATATAATGATGATAATAATTATAATTTCTCAATATGCTTCCATGATACATTGATAAGGTTTTTCCCTCTATACACTGATCAAAAAAATCTAACATTATGCTATACTGAAAATCATTTGATCCACTGAAACATCCATAGCAAACACTAGAAACTATGAAGTAAGGACCAGAAGACCAGTCAGGAAATTGTACCTGGTAGTAGAAAGATATAAGCAACATTCAAAATGGAGTCCACAGCTGAATGAAATTCAATCTTTACCAGGGCAGATCGTGAAACAAGATTTGCTACGGTACTAATATAGTTGGACAAGAGTTAGAATTCAGCATTTTATTAAATACATAAATAATTCTTATCCATACAAAACTTTTGAAACACATGTTCTAATCTATATCATGATCAGGTAGTTCATAATATAGGAGCATACTGAATAAAAATAATATAATTACTGGAATTAAAAAATATATATTGTCCTTTTGCCTACTTAAAAATCTTTTCTAATATTGACAGAGAATTATTTTGGAATTCATAAAGGATGTTCAGTGATGCTATAAATCTGTCCTCACATGTACTTTTATTTTTTCTACTTAATTATTTGCTAAAATAATGATTTCTATAAAAAGATTCATGTAATAACAATAAAATTTTTTATTGTGTATTGCTTGAGGGGGAGAATGCTTCTAAGGAAATCTGGATTAATCCGTAGATAAACTTGGAAGTAAAAAACATAACACATCATACCAATAATGAAGAAACTCCCATAATGTTTTTAATCAAAATTGATATTTGTTACAAATTTATACTTAACAGAGTTGAGATCAGATATCATGAATATCAATCACAAAAAATAATATTCAGTTCATATATGGAATTAAATGATATCATCTATCTCAGCAAATGACCCGCTGTGATAACAAACAAATACTGGCGATAGTTCTAGAAATTGAAAAGTCCAAAATGTTGGTGTTTTACAATGTCATGCTTATGGAGAGTCTATTTCTCAATGGAACATGATCTTTATTAAAAGCTCACACATTTTATTGTTTTCTGTTTTTCTTTAGACTGGATTTAGTGTTTTTGTTTGTTTAGTTTTGTGGGGCTAGCCTATTAAGCATTTCTACAGTATTTCTCCTTGCACTACTAAGCATGGGTTACAAGCTCTTCCTTCTGAAACCAACTCTGCCACTCAATTTCCTCGACTTGAAACAATTAGGAATACCTGAAAACAAGGGATCTATAACGAGGATTTTCAACATCAGATGAGAAAATGAACACATCTCTTTCGTATTTTCTTGATTAATGATTGATTTGGAAACAACCCAGGTTTCCACAAGGCTGTACAAGTTCTGAGGAAGAGGTCCCAGTTTTTATAAAAGAACAAACTGAGCAAACCAGAGAGAAAAAGTTGTAATCAGTCTTTCTCCATGGTATATGCTTCATTTTGGCCTCTAGGTTTCCACCTTGACCTCAAATAAAATAGATTATTTATATAATAAATAGAAAGGAAACTAGGACAGAAACTGGTACTATGAGGGCAAGGTATTATATTCATGTACATGTAGCCTTGGATATTGCTGTAGGTGGCAAGTTGAGGATTCTAGAACTATGGGCCAAAAAAAAAAAAAATCCACTGAACACTCAATAGTTCATGAGCTGTTGTTGAAACTCAAAAGATAATGTTGAAGGATAGGCAGACAGAAGGATTCCTGGCATTTGAAGATTTAGAAGGAAATTTAAGAGTCCTTAAAAAGCAAGGTTGGATGATATCTTTATTTTTTTTTATTAACTTGAGTATTTCTTATATACATTTCTTTTTTTTTTATTAACTTGAGTATTTCTTATATACATTTCGAGTGTTATTCCCTTTCCCGGTTTCCGGGCAAACATCCCCCTCCCCCCTCCCCTTCCTGATGGGTGTTCCCCTCCCAACCCTCCCCCCATTGCCGCCCTCCCCCCATAGACTAGTTCACTGGGGGTTCAGTCTTAGCAGGACCCAGGGCTTCCCCTTCCACTGGTGCTCTTACTAGGATATTCATTGCTACCTGTGGGGTCAGAGTCCAGGGTCAGTCCATGTATAGTCTTTAGGTAGTGGCTTAGTCCCTGGAAGCTCTGGTTGCTTGGCATTGTTGTACTTTTGGGGTCTCGAGCCCCTTCAAGCTCTTCCAGTTCTTTCTCTGATTCCTTCAACAGGGGACCTATTCTCAGTTCAGTGGTTTGCTGCTGGCATTCGCCTCTGTATTTGCTGTATTCTGGCTGTGTCTCTCAGGAGCGATCTACATCCGGCTCCTGTCGGTCTGCACTTCTTTGCTTCATCCATCTTGTCTAATTGGGTGGCTGTATATGTATGGGCCACATGTGGGGCAGGCTCTGAATGGGTGTTCCTTCAGTTTCTGTTTTAATCTTTGCCTCTCCCTTCCCTGCCAAGGGTATTCTTTTTCCTCATTTAAAGAAGGAGTGAAGCATTCACATTTTGATCATCCATCTTGAGTTTCGTTTGTTCTAGGGATCTAGGGTAATTCAAGCATTTGGGCTAATAGCCACTTATCAATGAGTGCATACCATGTATCTCTTTCTGTGATTGGGTTAGCTCACTCTGGATGATATTTTCCAGTTCCAACCATTTGCTACGAATTTCATAAACTCGTTGTTTTTGATAGCTGAGTAATATTCCATTGTGTAGATGTACCACATTTTCTGTATCCATTCCTCTGTTGAAGGGCATCTGGGTTCTTTCCAGCTTCTGGCTATTATAAATAAGTCTGCAATGAACATAGTGGAGCACGTGTCTCTTTTATATGTTGAGGCATCTTTTGGGTATATGCCCAAGAGAGGTATAGCTGGATCCTCAGGCAGTTCAATGTCCAATTTTCTGAGGAACCTCCAGACTGATTTCCAGAATGGTTTTACCAGTCTGCAATCCCACCAACAATGCAGGAGTGTTCCTCTTTCTCCACATCCTCGCCAGCATCTGCTGTCACCTGAGTTTTTGAACTTAGCCATTCTCACTGGTGTGAGGTGAAATCTCAGGGTTGTTTTGATTTGCATTTCCCTTATGACTAAAGATGTTGAACATTTCTTTAGGTGTTTCTCAGCCATTCAGCATTCCTCAGCTGTGAATTCTTTGTTTAGCTCTGAACCCCAATTTTTAATAGGGTTATTTGTTTCCCTGCGGTCTAACTTCTTGAATTCTTTGTATATTTTGGATATAAGGCCTCTATCTGTTGTAGGATTGGTAAAGATCTTTTCCCAATCTGTTGGTTGCCGTTTTGTCCTAACCACAGTGTCCTTTGCCTTACAGAAGCTTTGCAGTTTTATGAGATCCCATTTGTCGATTCTTGATCTTAGAGCATAAGCCATTGGTGTTTTGTTCAGGAAATTTTTTCCAGTGCCTATGTGTTCCAGATGCTTCCCTAGTTTTTCTTCTATTAGTTTGAGTGTGTCTGGTTTGATGTGGAGGTCCTTGATCCACTTGGACTTAAGCTTTGTACAGGGTGATAAGCATGGATCGATCTGCATTCTTCTACATGTTGACCTCCAGTTGAACCAGCACCATTTGCTGAAAATGCTATCTTTTTTCCATTGGATGGTTTTGGCTCCTTTGTCAAAAATCAAGTGACCATAGGTGTGTGGGTTCATTTCTGGGTCTTCAATTCTATTCCATTGGTCTATCTGTCTGTCTCTGTACCAATACCATGCAGTTTTTATCACTATTGCTCTGTAATACTGCTTGAGTTCAGGGATAGTGATTCCCCCTGAAGTCCTTTTATTGTTGAGGATAGCTTTAGCTATCCTGGGTTTTTTGTTATTCCAGATGAATTTGCAAATTGTTCTGTCTAACTCTTTGAAGAATTGGATTGGTATTTTGAAGGGGATTGCATTGAATCTGTAGATTGCTTTTGGTAAAATGGCCATTTTTACTATATTAATCCTGCCAATCCATGAGCATGGGAGATCTTTCCATCTTCTGAGGTCTTCTTCAATTTGGATGATATCTTTAATTCATTTTTTATCCTGTTCTAGAAAAGTTTCATTTGAACATTCACCTCCAAGATCCGTAACTTCAGCATCTCCAGGTAGTTCCTTGGGTTTCAAGTAACAGACATAATCTTCTTCCTTTTGTGTGTTTCTTAAGTTCATCTTAAAGGGCTGTAGGCTTTGTTTTTTCAAAAACCTACTTTAATAAGGGTTCTTAAATGCTTCAACCTCCCTTGTAGACCCACACCCAAATGTAAGGTAGAAATGTAGTCAATAGGAGAAGGAAGATGTGGATCTATTTAGAAGCAGTTCTTAGGGAGCTTTGAATCTTTGTTGTAAAAATATAATTAGTGCAGTCCAAAACATCAAACACAAATCATCATGAGCAGTTCAGTCCAGTCAGCAAACAGCAAACATGAATCAGTAGCAGCAGGTCAGTCCAGAAGAAACCTCATGTCTCTGTTAAACTGAAATGACTGCTCTGAATTAGCAAAAAGCAGCCAGAGATGTTCTTTGCATGTATTTACAATGTGACAACAAGGGACGATCAGTGAAGACAAGCAAAGCAGCACAAGGTAAACCTGTACAATCACCTTGTTCACTGTCAGTTGAGTTCTACTTATACTCTTTCCAAATAAGATGTGTCTTCTCAAGTGTCTGCTTCAACAAAGTCTCTCACAGGTCTGCTTCAGCAAAACATCCTCTCATAAGTCATCTTCCAGAAAAACATCACATGATACAACTGAGTGTCCAATGAAACCAGAAATTTCCACCTCATATCCCACTTCTTGTTTTTTTAAATTACTTTTTTTCTTTAACATTAACAATCTACACACAATAGAAATAGTTACAAGAACAACAACAACAAAAAAAAAACAACTAGAACTTTACATTTTATATTAAAGAAATATCTTATGTACAATAAGGTCAAACAACCTTAAATTTCTCACAATATGAAATAATTAAAGAAAAAAAACCTTAAATTCCTATTCATACACATTAATGCCCTTCATTTTGTTTTTTTTCTAATCATAACCTATAACAACCTAACACCCTAGATGATAACAACCAAAACCATCCACCCCAGCATAAAGGGACCAGATGCTTCCTGCTGAATTGGGAAAATAATTCCTGTTTGGGGCCAAGAAAAAAATGAATGTTTAGAAAAAAAAGCTAGGTGTAACATTTGTTGTTAACAGTGTCTCTGTTTTCTAGTCTCTGTGTTGTTTGTCCAGTCTATGTGTTGTTATTCATTTCTCCCAAGTAATTACTACAAGCTCTTTGCCAATCTTAATTGATCATCCATAATTGCATAATCTCATCCTTTTTAAGACGTATTACAGTTTTGGCTAGATTTGTTGCTGAAAATGAATATACTCTTATACTCTTTTATAATTATTAGAAATCTTTCCTATATATGTCTTTAATTTGTTATTTTGTTTATGAGATAAGAAAACACTGCTGCCCTGCTGCCCAGGGCCACATTCCATAGTATTAGCTTCCCTTTTTATAATTACTCCGTGAATAAATTGAAGGCAAATATCCAAAATAAAATCAAATTTAGAAACAAAATGATCCACATATGCATCTTGAGTCTTCGTCCTACAAGAGATAACTCTTTCTGTTTCTGCTGTTAGACATCTTGGACTGCTTAAATTTGAATTTCTATGTAATGTTTAAAACAAATTACTTATCACATATAGACTTAATGCAAATGTAGGCCTCAGTCTATTAATATCTCCCATTAATTTCTGAAAAAAAACTTTTAGTTGTTCAAAATTGACCCCTACAGATCTCTACCTTTTGTGGTTGAATTTATTGTTGAATGATTTTATAACCAAAACAACTACTAGAATCTCCTCCTTGTATTTTTTTTTGTACTGAAATCTTCTGTCACCTGAGTGTTTGACTTAACCATCCTGAATGGTCTGAGGTGAAATCTCAGGGTCATTTGATTTTCATTTCTCTGATGACTAAGGATGTCGAACAGTTCTTTAGGTGCTTTTTGGCCATTTAATATTCCTCAGCTGAGAATTTTTGTTATGTTCTATACCCCACTTTTAGTAGGGTTATTTTGTTCTCTAGAGTCTAACTTCTTGAATTCTTTGTATATATTGGATATTAGCTCTCTATAGGATGTAGGATTTGTAAGGAAAGTTTGCCAAACTCTTGATTGTTGTTTTGTCTTATTGTCAGTGTCCTTAACCTTACAGAAGCTTTGCAATTTTAAGAGGTCCCATTTGTTGATCCTTGATCTTAGAGCAGAAGCCATTAGTGTTCTCTTCAGGAAATCTCCTGTGCCCTTATGTTTGAGGCTCTTCTCTACTTTAATCTTTTATTAGTGTCAGTGTATATGGTTTTATGTAGATTTAAGCTTTGTACAAGACAATAAGAATGGATCAATTTCCATACTTGTACATGCTGACTGCCAGCGGAACAAACACCATTTGTTGAAATGCTGTCTTTTTTCTTCTGGATGGTTACTGGATGGTTATAAGTCTTTGTCAAAAATCAAGTGAGCATGTGAATTCATTTTTGGGTTTTCTATTCAATTGCTTTGTTCTCTGTAATAATATCATCCAGTTTTTACCACTATTTCTCTGTAGTGCAGTTTGAGGTCAGGGATGTTGAATACCCCAGAAGTTCTTTTATTGTTTAGAATAGTTTTCATGGTCCTGAGCTTTTGTTATCCCAAATGAACTTGTAATTTGCTCTTTCTAACTCTAGAAAGAATTCAGTTGGAATTTTGATGGGGATTGAATTGAGTCTGTAGATTGCTTTTGGCAAGAGGGCCTTGAAGCAATCCTATTAAAATCAGGGACTGGACAAGGCTGCTCATTCTCTCCCTACCTATTCAATATAGTACTTGAAGTCTTAGCCAGAGCAATTAGACAACAAAAGAAATTCAAAGGGATACAAGTTGAAAAGGAAAACGTCAAAATATCATCATTTGCAGATGGTATGATACTTACCCCCAAAATTCCACGAGACAACTCCTAAACCTGATAAATAGCTTCAGCAAATTGAATGGCTTTAAAATTAAGTCAAAGAAATCAGTAGCCTTCCTCTACTCAAAGGATAAACAGGTTGAGAATTAAATTAAGGTAATAATACCCTTGACCATAGTCACAAATAATATAAAATACCTTGGTGTGACTGTAGCCAAGCAAGTGAAAGACCTGTATGACAAGGACTTCAAGACTCTGAAGAAAGAAATAAAAAAAATATCTCGGGTGATGGAAAGATCTCCCATGCTCATATATTGGCTTCCCTTATTTCATTGTGCTATAATTCCCAATCTCAGACAATTAGGCTGAACTCTGTTGTCCCATTCATCCTTTTTGCTTTCTAAGGAGTTCAACCTGTATTTATAAACTCCTGAGATTCATAACCAACTAGCAGTCTTCTTTAACCCAAGATAATTTAATGACCTTTCTAAATTTTGCATTTCATCTTTAATCTTTTTCAAAATCATATGCATGAAGACTATGAAGTGAAACAATAAACTTCCTCTGTGAGCAAGATAGCAGTCTACCCAACATCAACTGCTGCTATTTTGCCAACCTCCACAAATACATTTTGAACCCATCATAATATGCCTTCCTCTCTACGACTTTCAAAGAAGAATTACTCGTTACACATAAGCCACATTGAGCACCACCGTAGGCTTAGATTTTTCATCATCTACTTTAGTAAGTGTTCATAAATGCTTCACCCTCCCCTTGTAGCCCACTTATCAAATATAGGGAAGAAATGTGATCAATAGGAAAAGGGAGAAGTGCACTTCTTTACAAGTAAGTTTTTGGGGGTAATTCCAATCTTCATTTTAGGGATATCAGAATCCCAGTCCATAATATCAAACACAGAGCAGTAGCAGCTGTCCATTCCTATCAGCAAACAACAAGTATGCATCAGTAGCATTGCCGCCAAAGAGAAGAAACTGAGAAGTTTAACAAAATATGGTCTGAGTCACCTGAAGTACCAAGAAGCAGCCAGTGTTACATGAGAAGTTGTTTGTCATGTTCTTCCCTTACAGAGTCACAAACAAGGAAATAGCAGTGAACAGCAATGAAGTACTGTAAGGTTGAACAATGCCAGAGCATCATCAGCAGAGATCAGCAGAACACTGCATGGTAAAGCAATGCAAAAGCATAATCAGAGAAGATCGGTGAAGGGTTGCAAGGCAACCTAATGCAAGAGCCTCATTCACTCTCTGCTGGGTTCTATTTATACTCTTTCCAAACATCACATTGCATCCCAAGTATCTGCTTTAGGATAACATACTCATACAGGACATCATCCAGGAAAACATCACAAAACATAATTGAGTCTCTAAAGAAATCAGAAATTTCCACATTAGAGACCTGTTGGATATCACCAAGATATGTATACTGTACTGCACCCTTAGGGTTACCCTGTCAAGGTCCTCATTTTTGTGATACATAAGAATTGTAGCTGGGTAGGACTACTGGTTAATTCCCAACCTTGAAAACTTTTGTGGCATCTTCACGTTCTAAGTGATGAGGATATTATGTCAGATTCTATGAAGAGCCTCCTCTTGAAAATGCAAATTTTCTTAAGCAATGGGGACTTACTCTTCAGCTATGGGGTGAGTACAGACAAGAATAATGGTCTGTAAAGTCTTCAGCATCTGTTACCCAACCCTGACCAACAAATAAAAAGAACACTTTCCAGGCCCAGTTTTGGAATCCTTAGTAGACAGTCTACAGGTCTTGGATGGAGCATCGGCAACCCAGATGTGAAAATCTCATTTATATTTTATATGTATATTTGTATAACGACTTAATGTATTATAGGCAATTTTAGGTTGATAGGTAATAGTATGATTCCTATGATGTTTACGATATCTTTACTGTTATTTTCACTCCATCCTAATTAGAGCTCTTCTCTTTTTCTGTTGCCTTTATCATATCATTTGTACCATTCTATTCTATCTATTGTTCCAGCTCCCCCAATAATAGTACAATTTTACTTTCCTAGTTTTAGAGGTTACTTCTGGTTTTATAATTATATCTGAAGATCTGGAGTTAGAAATCTCCAATGAGAGAACCTGGTTTAGACTATTCAATATGACTTTTTAAAAAAGTCTATTTAAATAAAGTCATTATTTCATTTTTCTTTACAGTGGAATAATATTTAATAATATACCACATTTTCATTACCAATTTATAATTTGAAGGACATTAGGTTAGCTGTTGTAAAGAGCGAGTAACAATGAACATGGATGAACAAGCTTTTGTGAAATAGGATGTGAATTCTTTGGGTATCTGCTTATGAATGAGATAGGTGGCTGGCCAATCACCTCTCAGAACCCCTTCCATAATGGCCACCTCAGAAAGTTCCCACTTGAACAAATGCATCAAGCAAATGTACATGTAATGGCTCAGGGTGAGAAATCCAAGCCATGTATATCTAGGTCAATGGTGCTGGAGAAGGACTATGCTGCAATGCCTGTACCTTAGCCTGAAACCAAGCGTGTAGAAGAGTAACTTGAGTGGAACTTTGAAGCCTCTAGTAACTTTCAGTTTGAAGGCTCCAACAGCTACATGTTACCAAGTTTCGAGATCACTTCTACAAAAAAACCCAACAAGTTGGTGTTCCGTGTAATGTTCAAGTTTAACTGGAAGCCTGCAGAAAGCAATTTAAGGCAAACCATGAATGGATAATGGATAATGGATAATGGATAATGGATAATGGATAATGGATAATGGATAATGGATAATGGATAATGGATAATGGATAATGGACATTATGAGCAACCAGAATCCCCTGGCTTAAAATGTGGCAGGAATATACTTTCATAGGAATAAATGAGCATGGTTTTGGTTGGCCTTCTGATGACTTTCCTGGGTTCCAAAGTTCATATTGCTATGGTTTTGGAGAAGGCTATGCCTATGGCAGAGTTATCATTGAAGCTTACTACCAATCCTACTTGTATGCCAGAGGCAAGACTTCAGGAACAAATGCTGGGCTCATGCTTGCCCAGGAGGAATTACAGATAGAACCCTGTGAAGGGATGTGCATAAGAAATCATCTCTAGATTGTTGATTTCATCTTGCATCATGTGTGCAAAGACTCTGGTAATAGTGACCTTTGATCCAAGACTGAGTCTTGAGAATGGTGATAGTGCAGGCTGATAAATCAATTTTAGCACTAAGGACAGAAGGAGGAGATTGGTCTGAGGTACCTTGAGGAGGGCATGGACAGAGGAATCAAATGTACCAGTTCTATATCTGCACATCAGGTCTCTAGGGTGTGGTTAGAGAATGCCTGTTGTCTAACTGGGTTCCTCCAACATAAATTATTTTCTGCTGGTGTTGCCAACTGTAATGCCAACATCTGCCTTCTCTCAACTGTTAGCCAGAAAAAAATTACTTTGTAGACCATCAACCTTTGGCCAATTGTGACCCCTATGCAGTGACTGCCATCATCTGTACTTGCCTTCTCAATGAGACTAGCAACTAGCCTTTCCAATACTCAACTAAGTAGCCCAGAATTCCAGTTATATTGAACCTTTCCTAGTTTCTTAGCTTCATCTCACTTCAACTCTTTCCTATCCCAGTTGTCCATATTGTAATTCAAAGGATGGAATATAAAGGTCTTTCTGTTAATTATGCTTTTATTGGTCATAAAACAGAGGTCAAATATATGTTCTTTCTAACTGAGAAAACTACTTTTTATCCTATTTACTGAGTACCAAGTTTGAATGGAGAGATTGGTTTGAAGTGAGGCTTTCTTGAGGTAGGAGTTTGGTTGAAGTAATGAAAAGTTATCTGGGGCTCAGTCTGTTCATTACTGCTTAGGGTTTCCCTGCATACTCTTCAGGATCAGATGTTGGAGATGTAGCTGGTGGTATGGCACTGCTTGCCACCACCTGTCCCTATGTTAAGGTCTAGAAGATGGTTACTTATCCACACACAAGTTAGAAGTATGAATTGGGTGGTCAACATGAGCATTGTTAGTGATGGAGGTGGGTGGGTGTTGCTAGCATTAGCTTTTGGTGGGAATCACATGCCATTAAAGCAGGCCATTTGTCATATATATATATATATATATATATATATATATATATATATATATATATATATATACCAAAGGAAAACAAATTTAGAGTTTTGTCAAATTTGTAGAGTTTCTAACTTCAGAATTGCCTATTTGTTTCAATGTCTCCTTGCACTTTGCTCCTGGACAGGCCTGTATTTAAAACACTTATCATTTTGTATCCTAGTGTCTTCTTTCCCAGTAGAATATGCCTTTCATCTTTAAAGAGCCTATAGAGTTTTTTTTTCTTTTATAATAAACACATCCTATAAAAAAGGGGGGGTTGCTGAGAAATACACAGAAAGCCTGTATATTCTCCATGGTCTCCATGGTTGCTGGTCCAATTTATAGGTTCCTATATTTAACTATTGTTTTGGATCTCATCTAATGCTGAACTGTAGTTTGTAAAACAAAACAAACTTCTTCCCCTGAATGTTTTTTTGGTTAGCAACAAACTTCACACCAGGACAACATCTTGGCAGCTACTGTGATTTTTCTTATATGAAAACGGTTTTTCTATAAGCAGATGATTGAGTTCCTACACTTTTGGAAAAATAAACATTCTTCAGATTGCATATTTTTCAAAAATTTCTGCCATATTATTGTTTGGAAATATAGGGGGAAAGTAAATTTCATATCTATATTGGGTATTTTTTCTTGTCATCTTGACACAAACTAGAGCAACCATGGAAGTAACTAATGCTACGAATTGTCTCGACCAGATATGTTGGCATGTCTGTAGGGAGATTTTGTCACCTTCTAATTGATACAGTAGGGACCAGCCCTACTGTAAGTAGTAACACATCTAGGTAGAGAGGCCTGTGCTATATAAAGAAGCCGGCAGAGCATATGGCAAAGGAAACAAGAATTTTGCATCAATTTCTTCTTGACTTCCTGCCCTTACTTTCTTCAATGATAGACTAAGACCTGGAAGGTATAAGTTAAAAAAAAAAAACAACAAAAAATTTTTCTTTCAGAATTTGCTTTACTCAGTGTTAGCATAGCAAAACAAAATAAACCAGAATAATACAATTCCATGGATCTTTCATTAAATAAAGTATTCCCCTGATGTTCTCCTTCACTTGCAAGAAAAAGGGGAGAGCAATGCCATTAAATTATAGCTGTTGAAATTTTCTACCCATCAAGATAAAATCTAAAAGTTTTATACTCTATTTGTTTTGAAATGTTACCATATGCATTTGTTATTATTTGTTAATTATTAGTAGTTGAATTTCTTAAAATATTCATTTTCCTGATTCATTTCCTAAAGATATTTATCTGTTGATCATTTCTCTCCCATCATTGAAAATAAATTTCAGCAAATGTTAGTACACTTTAAGATGATGTTAATCATATTTAAAGATGTATGGTAATGCTACATTGTCTCCAAAAAGCTGTGGTAAATCTATGTTAAATCTTAATGATTTGGTGTTTCTGACATCAGAAGTGAAGAAATCACCAACTGGTGTTAACAGAAAACCAGCTACTTTCTAAGATATCTTTGTAGACAAACTTGAAATTCCTTAATTAATATCCTTCTTTTAAAACATACTTGAAAACTCATTTAAGAATAAGAATGAATTTACAGTTATTTGTGCCTATGATAGATTTTTGTAAAAGAGCAAGTTGACAAACAAAACAAACAAACAAACAATAAAAAAAAAACAACTAAAGAAACCCCGAAACAAACAAAATTCCTCAACTGTTCCTCTACTTACTCTGGTGTTTAGTTTGAAGCACCAATACAAATGTCTGGAGGCAGAGTGTAGCCTTCTGTGGTTTCTACTCAGCCAATGTTTATAATTTGGATGCAAAAAAATAGACTGAGAATTTCACTTCTATTCTCAGCACATTCCAGTTATTCATCTCTGGATCTTATGCCCTACCCCCTATGCACCCACAAATCCTAAAGATATTACTTAAAAAATGTAAGAACTGGTGGATGAGAGGATGGGAAAGAATGTTGTGCAATGCTATCTTCTAGACATGGCATTGGTTACTGTACTCATGAATTCAAAGCAGCTTTGGTTATTTGCATTAGGTAAATAGTACAAATCTCTAGCATACAATAGAGAGCAGTTCACTGTCTTAGTTGGGTTTTACTGATGTGAACAGACCCTGTGACCAAGGCAACTCTTTAGAGGAAACATTTAATTGTGGCTAGCTTATAGGTTCAGATGCTCTGTCAATTATCATCAAGGCAGCAACATGGCAGAATCCAGGAAGGCATGGTACATGAAGAGCTGAGAGTTCTCTATCTTCATATGAAGGTTGCTAGCAGAATAGCTGACTTCCAGGCAGCTAGGATGAGGCTCTTAACGCCCACACAGAGCCATACTTACTCCAACAAGATCACACCTACTCCAACAGGGACACACCTCATAATGTTAATTCCTGGGCTGATCATATATAAGCCATCACATTTCATTTCCTGATCCCCATAGACTTGTGAAAATATGAGACTCTGTGGAGCATATCTAAACATAGCATACGGTAAAATACGTTATGTCCAATTTCTAAACTCCCCATAGTCTGTAGCAGTCTAAACAATGTTAAAATTCCAAAGTTCAAAGTCTCTTCTGAGATTCATCTAATCATTTAATTGTACCTTCCAAGACAAGACAGTACACCAGCCGGATAAACTCCAAACTCTGCATTGCCATAGCTGATGTCAAAGCAGTCTTCAAATCTCCAACTCCGTTTTCATCTTCCTTGACTGCAACAAACTTCTTTTTCCTTGGTTGTTTCCACTTCCTGTTAGCAGCTTTCCTCAGCAGAAAGCATACAGACCTGGCATCTGGAACATCTTGGGGTCTTCAAGGCAACATCAGTGGCACTGCTTCTTGTTTTACTATCTGGCATCCACACATGATCTTCTGGGATTCTCAAAAGGTCTGGCATTGATTCTTCAGCTCTGCCCTTTGTTGCACTCTAAACTCAGGTTGATACACTCCATTGTTGCTGCTTGGTGACCAACCCATGAAACTGGAATCTCTAACACACTGGGGACTTCTACTCCAACTAGGCTTCACCCATAGCCTCTCATAGGCTCTCTTCTTTACCTTACCATCAGGTACACTCTTCAGACAAGGCAAAAGCAGTCACATTTTTCATCAAAATAATTCAAAGCAGTCTCTATGCCAAAAACTGAAATTTTTCTCCTCTGAAACCTCTTGAGCCAGGTCTGCACAGTTCAAATCACTCTCTGCAACAAAGCCTACTAGAATAATCCATAAATTCCCATTTAAAGCTTTTCCAGGCTTTGGAAATCTAACATCCCAAAATCACAATCTTCTAAACAAAAGCATGGTGAGGACTATCATAGCAATAACCCTCTCCTGGTACCAACTTCTGTATTAATTAGGATTTTATTGTTGCGGACACCATGACTGAGATAACTCTTAACAGTTACAGGGACAACATTTAATTGGGGCTACTTTACCGGTTCAGAGATTCAGTCTACTATCATCAAGGCAGGAAAATGGAAGCATCCAGGCAGGCATGGTGCAAGAGGATCTGAGAGTTCTGCATCTTAATCTGAAGGATTCTAGCAGAAGACTTACTTTCAGGCTTCTAGGATAAGAGTCTTAAAATCCAAAAGTACAGTGCCATGCCTAGTCCAACAAGGCCATAACTACTCCAACAAGGGTATAACTTTTTATTTTAGATATCATTAAATAATTTATCAACAATATAAAAGAAAAGGGAATGAGGTTCAGAGAGAAAACAGGCACAGTCAATGTAAGATCAGTAAATGCTTCCATAACTGAACTGAAGATTGATTTTAAAATATTGATAAATATACTGATAGTCTTTGTTGAATATCTACCACCGATTTCTGTTTTTCTGGACCTCCTCCTCCTCCCACATCTTCAACAAGGACTCATCATGTAGCCCTAGATATTTTGAAACTCTCAGTCCTCAAGCTTCAACTTCCTAAGAGCTGAGTTTATGGGGATATACCACCACTCCAAAGTCGGCTACTGAAAGATTATTTTTTCTTTTGTTTTAAACACAGTGATTGATGAACTGTATCATCAATTTAAAAAGAAAGCTGACTTGGATATTGGTGATATCTAGGATACACGGAGGCGACAAATATCTGCTGACAATTTGATTTGGACCAATATTTTCTTTCTCATTCAGTGTTCTAATGTTGCGAAGTGACACCATGGCCCTAGCACTCTCATAAAAGAAAACATTTAATTGGTCTTGCTTACAGTTTCAGAGTCCATTATCAGCATGGTAGAAAGCATGATGGCATGCAGGCAGACATGGTGCCAGAGAAAGAATTGAGAGTTCTACATCTAGATGTGAATGCGGTACAAGGAGAGGCCCTGGGTCTGGCTTGAGCTTCTCTTAGCAGTGCTTTCGTTGTGTCTCATAAGTTTGGATATGTTGTGCCTTCATTTTCATTAATTTCTTTCCTTATTAATTCCTTGACAAAAGCTTCACCTGTATATGGGATTTATGTTGTTTTGTTGTTATTGATCACCAGCCTTAGGCTGTGGAAGTTTACAGAGTACATGGGGTTAATTGAATGTTGTATCTCTTGAGGTTTGTTTTGTGTCCAATCATATGGTATTTTTTGAGAAGATACCAAGAGGTACTGAGAAGTAGGTATAGTCTTTTGTTTTAGGATGAAATGTTTTGTAGATATCTGTTAAATCTATTTGGTTTATAGCATCTTTTAGTTTTACTGTGTCTCTTTACTTTCTGTTTTCATGATCTGTCCATTGTGAGAGTGGAATATTGAAATCTACTATTTTTGTTTGAGGTTGAATGTGTACTTTGAGATTCAGTAACATTTCTTTTACAAATGTGGGTGCCCTTATATTTGGGGCTTAGGTGTCCAAAATTGAGCATTTATCTTGATGAATCTTCCCTTTGATGTTTATGAAGTGCTCTTCCCTATCACCATAGATGGGAAAGCTAAGATATTCCATGAAAAAACAAATTTAAACAATATCTTTATAGTAATCCATCTATGCTTAGGATACTGGAATGACATCTGCAATATAAGGAAGGTAACAACACCCAAGAAAACACAAGAAATTAAACATTTCAAAACAAGCACAAAAGAATAGATTTATATACACATAATACCACCCACAGCAACAAATATAACAGGAATAAACAATCATTTAATGTTAATAACTCTCAACATCAATGGACTCAATTCACCAATAAAAAGATACAGGTCAATAGAGAGTATATATAAACATGATCCAGCATTTTGCTACATACAAGAAACACACCTCACTGATAAAGACAGACACTACCTCAGAATAAAAGGCTGGAAAAAGGTTTTCCAAACAAATGATCCCAAGAAAGAGCTAGAGTTTCCATTCTAATATCCAATAAAAAGAGACTTGTATCCAAAATTTATCAAATGGAATGGGGAAGTACACTTTATATTTATTAAAGGAAAATTCCAACAAGAGGAAGTCTCAATTCTGAATATCCAAACCACAAATGTAAGTGCACCCTAATTCATAAAAAAAAGCATTACCAAAACTCAAAAGGCACGTTAAAGTCACACACTAATAGTGTGAGATTTCAGCATCACACTCTCACCAAGGGAATATGTCATTGATATGGAAACTCAGCAAAGACACAGTGAAACTAATAGAAGTTATGAAACAAAAGGACTTAATAGATTTCTCCAGAACATTTCATGCCAAAACAAGAGAATATACATACCTTCCTCTTAGCACCTCATGGAACCTTTCCCAAAATTGACCATAACATCGGTTATAAAACAAGGATCATCAGATACAAGAATGAAATAATCCTATGTACCCTATCAGATCACCAAAGATTAAGGGTAGAATTCAACAACAACAACAAAAAAAAAAACAACAACAAAAACCCCACATACACATGGAAATTGAACAACTCTCTAATCAATGATAACTCGGTCAGGGAGGAATTAAGAAAGAAATAAAAGACTTCCTTGAATTCAATGAAAATGATGACACAGCATACCCAGACTTAAGGAATACAATGAAAGACATGGTAAGAGGAAAAGTGCCTTCCTGAAGAAATTAGAGTGATCTCATACAAGCAAGTTAACAGTACACCAGAAAGCTATGAAAAGAAACATACCCATGAGGAGCAGATGACAGGAAATATTCAAACTCAGAGCTGAAATCAACCAGGTAGAATACAAAGCATCAACAAAACCAGAGCTGGTTCTTTGAGAAAATCAACAAAATAGCAAAACTAACTGAAGGGCAGAGAGTTAATTTATAAATTAACAAAATCAGAAATGAAAAGGGAGACATAACAAAAGAAATTGAGGAAATTCAAAAAATCATCAGAACCTACTCCAAAAGTATATATTGTACAAAACTGGAAAACTCTAGGTGAAATGGATGAAGACAGATACAAAGTACCGGGCAGTGGCACTTACTGCAGCCCAGGAGGTAGTGGTCTGGGAAGGGACCACCAGCCACATTTTCAGATATCCTCAGCAAAGGAGAAACATGGCAGAGGCCTCAGCATTGGGGGGGGGGAGCAGACACAGGCTTCACTGTGGCTGTCGCTAGGCACCATTTCTTCTACCATTTTTGTAAGGGCATGGTCAATCACAAACTACTGCTCTGGGACCATTTGGGTCACACAATGTTTTTACAAAATTTTAGACCATTATTAAGTAGCAATCCACTGGACCAAGACAATAGAGCCAATGAGAGAGGTCACCATACTCACACTGACATTTGGAGACCAAGATGCCCTCCAAGGTTGTCTATGACAAGAAGATACAGGTCTCCAAGGAAGTACTAGTCCTGACATGTCACCAGCTATTGAAGGAATTACACAACTGATCTTTGTAAGATTCTTTGCACATTCTGACGTTCCTGGGTGCCCACAACCCTTTTCTTGGAGCAAGATGCTGCACTCTAACCCTGGGGACTATGCCATTGTAACCCAGTTTCTAGGTCAGCTAGAAAATACAGGTCCCCCTCCTCCTGACAAGGAGAAGATCCTATCTCTCCTAAGAGTGATAGTAACTCAGGAACAAGTCAATATAGGTTTAGAATATGCAAAGATTACACAGGGGAGGAGAAAGTCGGCAGTTATCCTACAACCACTTCTTTCACAGAAGCTACATCATGTGGTGGTAGTTAGAACTGCATGACACATGCCCAGTATGTACAAAGAGCTTAAATGGTGAGGACACTACTCAGCAAACCCAGAGCTCTGAGCAAGCAGCAGATTTAGCAATGACAGGCAGCTACACGATTGACAGACTTTATGAAATTAAAGACCACACCTGAACCAGGTTTGCCTGTGTTAGTACTGTTATCATAGCTGTAAATTATATCAAAACTAAACAAACAAAATAGTAGGTGGATTTGGGGATCATGTAAGAAACCCCAGCTTATAATATTAATTCTATGAGTGTATTTCTTCTCTAAATTAAAGTTAGGACCTACAGATGGAATTGTATAGATAACCAAATGCATCTTGTTGCTGAATTGAATGATAGTTTCATAAGTGTGAAACTTAATTATGTCAGTTGTTCCTGCCTGAGTAGAATCAATTCTTTAAAGTTAAGGTAGGGTTCTGCTCTCATGTGGTATTGTAATGGATTCTCTACCTCCTCCTCCAATCTCTATCCTACCATTAGTGGATTTCCCAGCAAATACAGACAAGCCAGAGCCCCAAGGTCCTGTTTTATAAAGCCTTTTTTTCTTAATTGTACAAGGGTACAAGCACCTACTCTTGGCCCCATTAGCCAGGTAAGACTAATTCAGGAGTCTGAGACACTAATGCTCTTTTGTCGTGATCATCAGAGAGCAAATCAAGAAAATTAGACTGGTAAGGAAAGACGACCTGTCTCTATATACTTGTATTTTCTTATTTTAGTTGAGGAAACACAGTTTCCCTAAAGACCACCATACCACATATTACTTAGTCTTGGGTTGGTAGAAATCTGATTTTGATTTCTGTGTGAAATTAAATTGAGCAGCATATATATCAATGAGGGTGCAGAGGGTACTTGGAAGAGAATTGGGGACAAGAGATGCAAAGAAGGACGCCAAGAGTCTGATCAAGGCAACAATTTTATTTTTTCCCAAGGCTGAATTTATACCATAACAGGGATAACAGAGGGAGTGGGAAGTGTGAAACATTTACACAGGCCAAGGACATAGTTCTTGTGGTCACACAATCGTCTGACATTAACAGGATGTCAGAAAGTTCACAGGTTTGTCATATCTATTAGTCAGCAGGATTTTGGTTTTTCAGAAAGGTTACAGGTCATCACATTGGCCATCTTGAAGTCAGATACATTTCTCAGCAAGGTGAGAACTTTATCATATCATTATTCATCCTGGCCACCAGATTTTTATTACTCTTCTGCAGCTGGCTGGGGATTTTCCATGAACCCAGTCATACTTAACTCTAACTATACTATTAGCATCAATAATGGAGGTTTTAAGGGCATCACTCCCAACATATATAGACATGGAAAGACAGATATGGGAGATTTTTACTACTCATTGTTTATTGCGTTTCATAGTAGGAATCTTACAATAATTTTTTTCGTAAAGTAATTTCCTTCAAAAGTACAATAAATTCTTTCATAAAAATAGGATTATGACTGTACCTATACCAGTTCACAGTTTTGGTAATTCATTGTTATTTAGGAATTAAAATTGAATGTTTTCTTGTTGAAAAAAAATAAAAACAACAAAGTACCAAAGTTAAATCAAGACCAGAAAGGTATCTAAATAGTTCCATGAGCCCTAAGGAAAGATAAATAGTCATCAAAAATCTCTCAGTCAGAAAAAGCCCAGAGCCAGATGGTTTTAGTGCACAATTTTAACAGGACTCCAAGGTAGAGCTAATATCAGTACTATTCCACAATCTATTCCACAAAATAGAAACAGAAGGAATACTATCTAGATTATTCTATGAAGCCATAGTTCCTCTGATCCCTAAACCACACAAAGACATAACAAGGAAAACGATCAGACCAATCTTGCTGATGAATATCAAAGCAAAAGTACTGAATAAAATTCTAGCAAACTGAACCTAAGACTACATCAAAACCATTATGTACCACGGTCAAGTAGGCTTCATCCCAGGGAATACAAGGATGGTTCAATATACAAAAAATAATCTATCAATGTAATATATTGTATAAACAAACTCAAGGAAAAAAAGCCATATAATTATCTATTAGATGCTGAAAAGGCCTTTGACAAAATACAACATCCTTTCATGTTAAAAGTCCTGAAATGCTCAGGAATTCAATGCATGTGCCTAAACTTAATAAAAGAAATATGTAGAAAACCACCAGCTAACATCAAATTAAATAGAGAGAAACTAAAAGCATTCCCACTAAAATGCAGGACAAGACACTGCTGCCTACTCTTTCCCTATCTATTAAATATAGTATTCAATATTCTAGTCAGAGCAATTAGACAATAAAAAGAGATCAAGTGGATCCAAATTAGTATGAAAAAAGTCCAAGTATCGTGACATGCAGAAGATATAATAGTCTATATATGTGACCACCCACATTCCACCAGATAATTTCTACAGTTGATAAACAACTTCAGCAAAGTGGCAGGTTATAAAATTAACTCAAATGAAGCAGTACCATTCTTTATACAGTTGATAATTTGGCTAAGAAAGAAATTAGGGAAATAATCTTCACAAATAGCAACAAATAGTATAAAATATTTTTGTGTAATACTTAGCACGCAAGTGAAAGATCTGGATGATATGAAGAAAGAATCAAAGAAGTCCTCAGAAGATGGGGAGATCGTTCATTCTCATGGATTGGTAGGACTAACATAGTGAAACTGTCAATCTTACCAAAATCAGTCTACAGATCCAATCCATCAAAATGTGAACACAACTCTTCACAGATATGAAAAGAGCAATTATCTACTTCAAATGGATAAACAAAAACACCCAGAATGGTCAAAACAAATGTCAACAATAAAAGAAATTCTGGGGGGAATCATCATCTCTGATCTCATGCTGTATTACAAACCAATGGTGATTAAAACCCATATGGTACTTGTACAGAACCAGACAAGTTGATCAATGGAAAGGAATTGAAGACTCTGAAGTAAACCCACATACCTATGGATACTTAATCTTTGACAAGGATTGCCAAAAACTGGTAGTGGGAAAAAAAAGCATCTTCAATAAATTGTTCTGGTTTAACTGGTAGTCTATATGTCAGAGAATAAAAATAAAATCATATTTATCACTGTGCACAAAGCTCAAATCCAAGTTGATCAAGACCTCAACAAAAATCCAGGTACACTGGGAAAGTGGGAAAGAATCTCAGAACTCATTGTCAGAGTGGGGGTTTTCCTGAACAGAACATCCATATGTCAGACTCTAATGTCAACAATTGAAAATGGGGCCTTATAAAATTGTAAAGTTTATGTAGGGCAAAATACACCATCAGTAGGACAAACTGGCAACCTACAGATTGGGAAAAATAAAAACGTCACTACCTCTACATTTGATAAAGGGCTAATATACAAAATCCATGAAGAACTCATAAAGTTAATCTCTAAAACTCAAAGAACCCAATTTAAAAAATGGGGTACTAATCTAAGGAGAGAATTTAGAACAAAAGAATCTTGCATGGCCAAGAAGCACTTAAACAAATTTCAAAGTCCTTAGTCATCAGGAAAATGCAAATCAAAACGACCCTGAGATTCCGTCTTATACCAATCAGAATGGCTATGATTAAAAACTTAAGTGACAGCACATGCTGACTAGAATGTGGAGAAAAAGGAACACTTCTCCATTGCTGACAGAATTGCAAACTGGTACCATCTCTCTGGAAATCAATCTTGTGTTTCCTCAGAAAATTGGAAACTGTTCTACCCGAAGAACCACCTATACCACACTTGGGCATATACCCAAAAGATACCCTACCATACCCTAAGGACACCTTCTTCACCATGTTCATAGCAGCCTCTTTTGTAATAGCCAGAAGTTGGAAACAACCCAGATGTCCCTCAACTGAAGAATGCATACAGAAAATGTGGTTCACTTACACAATGGAATACTATTCAGCTATTAAAGACAAGGAAATCAGGGATTTGAAATGCAAATGGATAGAACTAGAAAATATCATCCTGAATGAGGTAACTCACACCTAAAATGACATACACGGTATATACTCAGTTTTTAGTGGATATTAGTCAAAAGGTACAGAACACCTAAGATTCAGCATATGGCCTGTAAGAAGTGTAACAAGTAGAAAGACCAGAGTCAGGATGTTTCAGTTCTACTTAGGAGGAAGGAAATAATCACAGAAGTCACAGGGAAGGAGGAACCTGTGTGGAAGAGGGGAGGGGAAGGAAAAGGGGGAACAGGATATGATATGTAGGGACAGTTGAGAAGCCCAATGGACAAAGAGATTGAATGGAGATAAGAAGCATCAGGGGTTGGGAGGTTGGGGGTTCCTTCTAGAAAGTACCTCAGATCTGGGAGATGAGAGACTCTAAGGACTTAATCAGGTAACCTTAGCCAAAATGCCCAACATTAGTATGAGGGAACTTGAAGAGTCCACCTCCAGTACATAAACAGGGCCTCAAGTAGAGGGACAGGTTTAGTATCCCAGAGTCAAAATTTCTGACCCAGAACTATTCTTGTCGAAAAGAACTGGAGTGACGAAAATGGATAAGAGACTGAAGGAAAGGCAGTTCAATGACTGGCTCAACTTGGGATCCATCTCAAGGGAATGCTCCAAGGCCTGACACTATTACTGATACTATAATGTGCTTATAGAGGGTAGCCCAGTCTGGCAGTCCTCTGAGAGTCCTTATCAGCAGCTGACTGAGACTGAAGCAGATACTTACACCCAACCATTGAACTAAAGTCGGGGACCCATGTGGTTGAATTAAGGAAAGGATTGAAGAAGGTGAAGGGGAGAGTGACCCCATAGGAAGATGAACAGTCTCAACTTACTCAGACACCAGGGAGCTTCCAGAGACAGAGTCACCAACCAGGAGCATACTGGGGCCTCTAGCACAATCATAGCAGCGGGCTGTCTGGTTAGGCCTTAGTGAGAGAAGATGCTTCTAACTCTTGAGAGACTTGAGGCCCCAGGGAAGGGAGAGGCCTGGTGACAGGGCACCGTTTCAGAGGCAACGTGGATGAGGAACTGTGGGAAAGGGTACAGAGAGGGGGCAAAAACTGTAATGTAAACCAATAAAGTAATAAAAATTGAAAAAAAGCTAAAAAGTCTTATTAAAAGATAAAAACAAACAAAAAGCAACTTCACTGTGGAAAAATTGAGAGAATGTTTATAGTGAGTCAAATAACTCAAATTCCAAAAGACAACTGAAAACTATTCACATTTCTGTTAGTCCTAGCCTTGAATAATTAGATTCATATATTTAATTTAGAGTATTTGCAGAGGGTAGAAATCTACAATGAGGACATTTTATCCAGATAAAAATTACTTTGCTGAACTTGATCTGGGGGAAAATAAAAAGGTAGCACATTAGGGATTTTAGGAGAATGTAATGGAAATTTCTAGTGTGAGGAAAAGCAGATGTCAGCTTCTAAAGCAGGTTATTTTCAATGAAGCCCCACCTTTTTAATTAATTAATTAATTAATTAATTAATTAACTTTACATCCTAATCAAGCTTCCATTCCATCTTCATCTCCTTGTCTTCTTCTCTCACCTCATTTTCTATTTCTCCCTTTCATGTCAAGAAAGGAGGGGCCTTCAATGCTAACATTTTGCTTGGCATAACAAGTTGAAATATGACTAGGTGTGTATTCTTTCATTTTCGCTAGACAAGGTATCCCAGTTACTAGAAAGAGAGAGATCCAAAGGCAGGATTCAGAATAAGAGGTAGCCCTTCTCCTGCTGTTATAAATCCGTGATTAAGAGCAATATGCACAACGGTTACATATGTAATGAGGGCCTAGGTCTGTCCCATGTCTGTTCTCTGACAGTTCAGGTACAGTTCAGTCTATGTAAGCCCCTCTGGCCCAGGTTAGTTGACTCTATAGGTTGTCTTATTGTGTCCTTGAACTCTTTAACTCTTCAATTTCTCCCCCACAGGATTTCCGAAGCTCCTCCTAATGTTTATCTGCTGGTCTCTATCTGTTTCCATTTATTGTTTAATAAAGCATCTCTGATAAAAGTTATACTGGACTCTTGCCTGCAAGAATGGCAGAATTAACTCTGTCAGGGGTGGACTGTCTCTCATAGCATGCATGTACACTAGGTCAGGCTTTCCTTCAATTTCTACTCCCTCTTTACCCTTGCACCTCTTATAAGAAGGACAATTGTGGTTTGAAGATTTTGTGACTGCCTCTGTGCCCCAATCCTTCCATTGTAAATCTTTTCTTGTTACTGAAGATGGTCCTTCCAAGTTCCGTATACCTCAGTGCTAGGAGTCTTAGCTAAGGTCACCCTCATAAATTCTCAGCAGTTTCTATTGACCCAGGTTTCTAGCTCATCCCAGAGATGCCCCCACCTCCAGACCTACCTTATAGTATGTTGGAGGGCCTTCACTTTTGTATAAATAAAATGAAAATTGTTTTGAACTTTCATATGGGGACTATTTTATAGCAAGTAGCTAAATTGATGTACAAATGCTTAAAATCTTTTTAGGAGCTGAAGTAGTTGAATATAGGCCCTGGGAGCATGAAGTAATACCACTTCAGGTCGCATCTACTGTGAAAGGCACTTAGAATAATGCCCCTAAGTTGCTCAGTGTCCTGATGGAGTACTAAGATATCTGAGTGTGTATCTCACAGCCACTTAAAAGTCTCATTATATGACCCCAGGGTTGGTCAAACTTTATAACTGGATGCCTGAAAAAAAAATCTGTCCCCAGGTATCCATATTAACATTTCAATCATGTGCTTATCTTTGCCTTCTGAGGTACTATTTCTGATCCATCGAATCTTTGTTTATTCCACAGAACAACAAAAGAAACCAGACTCTCATGCAAGCTTAATGATGTACAGGGATTTCCAATGCATGGGTAGCAGATTTATAAGACATATCAGGGTTTCTACGAGGTGATGATAGTTACTGGGAATTCTACATCATAAAACATTTCCTTGGGAAGTATTAAGCCATGTGTGATGGCTAAAATTAATTAGGTTGCTCCTAATCAACCAGATGGAAATTAAGGTGCATGGAAGATGAAGTTGCATGCTCTGTGGGGGCCATTACTCCCTGTCATGTGTCTGGTACATTGCAGATGCAAAGCTACTGAGGTGAGACTCTCTTAAAGACTCCCACTGTAATGTTACAACACAGCAATTCATCCAGAGCCCATTAAGATCTGCTCTTGTCACATTCATTCCAAAGGGTCCTGCTGTCTCACCTTTCCTTTAATGAAGGCATTCTCACATTAGGGATCACAAGATGTAAAACAATGCTTGATTTGACTCTTGTTGAACCTTTAAAGCCCCTGAACACTTAGAAGTTTCTCAGTTCCAAAATCTTAACTTCTGACATCACCCAAATAGTCCAGACTATGTAGCCTCACAGAGATTCAATCAAACATATTGCACACAATGAAATATAATTTAAATGACCAGATAATAATTGCTATAATGTGTGTATTTTCTAAAACTTATTCTCAGAGTTTTGTGTCATCATGTTTGATACTTACAATATTCCAATGAAGGAAGTAGATTTGAAAAGCATAAATATCTTCTGACTAGCATTTACGATTATTGTAACTCTGCCATTCTGACTTGTATTAAATTTTACATATAAACAGTAATACCATTTTGTCTGAATTAATTAATAATAGACTTATTCATTCCCACTTTCATACATTCCTCAAACTTAGAATCATTTGGTACACATGGTATCTCTGGTATTTGCCTGATCATATTTTTGCAGCATTTTTTTATTACATCCACTGAAAAGGAACAATCTGTCAGGCATAATTGTTGTGTAGAGAGGCAGAGAGGACTCGGATGTGAATGAGCTCAGAGTTGACCTGCACATATCACATGAGCAGTGAAGAAACAATACTACAAAGGTAGGACAACAGAGACAGCATCACCACAAAGAAGGCCAATCTGAGGAGACGGTAGGAATAAAATGGAAGAGAGGCTCCAGAAGGAAAAGGGTGAAGCTGAGCCTGCTCACAGCTGTATATCTAATCAGTGCTCTTTTCAAAGGATCCAGCGCTATTGCTGGGAAGAAGCCTGTGTAACGAGAGGAAGCCATTCTGTAGTTAAAAAAAAAAATCTTCAAATACAGCTGGGATGACAAATGCATTCTGTGAATGGTTGTTTTGATTTCTTTACCAAGAAGCCAAGAAGGGGAAAAAAGAATAACTGCACAGATTTTCAGAGGTCTTGAATTTCCAAGACTTGACACTGCTAACTTTGCTTTAAATTTACTTTTTTTTAAAGAAAAAAATGATGTTTTCTTCTTTCAACATCGTTCTTGCTCACGCTCAAATTGTCAGTGTCCATTATAAACAGGCGTCATTTCCTAGAGTAATGTCAAATCAACCTGACGTCTCCAAATAGAGCAGAGAAATGATGTGCAATCTTGTGTATGTGTTTGTGTATTTGTGGGTGGGAATGTACATATGTACATGCATCTATATTTACATTTGTAATACGTATGTATATGTATACACATAGAACTATGCATCATTGATTGTCCACTGAGAAGTTCAAAACTGGGAGGTCAAAAATATTCACAAAAAATGTTTACAGTTTTTCTTGTCATTCCCTAACAAATACAGTAAACATTTTCTCAGTATACGAAATATTAAAGGATATGCATGTGCTGGGTACAAGTACCATGCCATTTAACACATGCAGGTGGTTGCACAACAGAGGTTCCTAAGAGTCTCTAAGAATACAATACTGATGTCACCACATGTGAATGTGGAGAGACAGAGACAGAGAGAGACAGAGACACACAGAGAGAGACAGAGACAGAGAGAGACAGAGACACAGAGAGAGAGACAGAGAGAGAGACAGAGACACAGAGAGAGACAGAGAGAGACAGAGAGACAGAGACAGAGTGACACACACAGAGGGGAGAGAGTGGGGGCAGACAGACACAGACAGATAAAAACAGAGATAGAGGAAGAGATGAAGAGAGAGAGATTGGACTCATTTGATTTTTGAGTCTTCATGAATTTCAGAACTACAAAAAAGGTGGGTAGAGACTTGGGAGTTGGGAAGAGCTGACAGGTTACTTCTATTTTAAATGCTGCTTGGCTTTACTGGCAGAAAATGCTGATGCTGCAGTCTGAGTGTGAAGGCAAAAAAAAAAAACTCAAGACTCAGCTTGAATGTAGTGAGGGAAATGAATTTCTTTATAGTAAGGAAGGTCAGGTTTTTCTTTCTTCCTTTTCTTCTGTTTAGAATCTTATTTGAATGAGACTCATATCAGAGAGTGGAGGTGTTTGATCAGTTATCCATTTAACATTAATCTCAGTTGCAAACACATTCAAAGAAACACCCAGAATCATGTCTGATGCTAGATCATGTGGGCATTTGGGATTGCTTATATGTACATAGTAAAGCTTTACTTCAAATGTAGTTACTCAGAATCTGGGGCAGCATCCAGGGTTTGAAGTCACAATGTATAACTCAAGCTAACTGAGTCTCATCCCTTTGAAACTCCAAGTCAGGCCCACGTTTCGGAATGATTAAAATAGACTAACTTTCAAGTATTAGGATGTATCCTGAGCAATTATATCTCTCAAATATTGATTATAAAATAGAAAGTGGTATAAAAACTTTGGTAGCTTCTTACATATTCAAAAAGAGTAAAAGTAGCTACCAAGAGAGCAGAGTCAAGTAGCATGACTTGAATTCAATCTGTAGTGTCACGATCCAAAACCAAGCACAGTGACATACACTTAGGAGTCTATCTGTGGGGAGAAAAGACAGGTAGATCCATGGCTACTCTTGGGCAGCTATCATAATCAGTACGTTCTAGTTCGTCTCTGAAAAAAAGAAGATGCCTGCCCATGACTAACAAATTAAGTTTGCCTTCTGCCCCCACATGCATGTGGCATAGCACAACAACATCCACATGCACACTCACACACAAATACACAATTGGTACAAAAAATGAAAAGAAATAAACAGAAGGATTTCTTATAGCACAGTGGTTGCAGCTTATGCACTTGAGCCTAAACTGGATGACAGTTAAAAGAATGAAAATTCTGAAATATGGGTAACCCTAATTTCTCAGTATCATGAATCATACCTGTTAGGGCTGTCTACAATTTATCATATAATATGATGACTTAGGTGGTACTCTAAAGAAGCTGTTTTTTGAGGACTAAAGAGATGTCCATGTTCCAGGTCCTAGGGTTCTGCTGTTGTAAACACTTGGTTGATCTTTATATCTGCTAAGCATCATGGTTTGTTGTTATACCTTCTAGGAAGAAAGGTAAAAGTTTCTTTGCCATGCTCCTGCATGCCGTCTTCCTTTGGAATATGAATACACTTGTCTTTCTTTCATGGTTGGTTTTCCCTATGTCTCAGGTGAATAGATAATTCCCTAAAGGGAAGTTAGGTAGTGTCAAGTTTAAGTCTCTATCTTCTCTCCATGGGCAAGGGGTTGTCTCCTCCTCATCTTCCTCCTTCTTCTTCCTGATCCAGTTCCATTTTGAAGTCGAGTAGACCTTGGGTCAAATTTTGTGGAAGGGAGGCAAGCCAACAGAATCATTCAGAATAGTTAGCATGGCAGGGTCTGTACTATACTTTGTCCTGCTCCATGTGCTATCTTCTAAGGTGCAAAGCAAACAAATATCAATGACAATAACAGCAACAACAACAGCCACAAAGAAACATGTATATTTGGAATTGTGTCATGTGTTCTAAGAGTCTCTATTGCCATGTGATAATTTCAATGTGCTTTCTATATCTGATTAAGGTGGTAATTCCACATCTTCATTATGGGTTCTTTTGATTTTAAGAGTGACTTTACCTGAAGTATATACTTGTAGAAGGATTTTAATCTAGCAGCATGGCTGCTCTAGCGAGGGACAACATTCAATTGCCTTATACTTCTATTAGAACCAGTTGAAATGACACATCTTTAATTGCTCTCACATGAATACAATTTGTCATGCCCTTCATATACACATTTAATCCCCAACAAAGAAGATACAGTTATTTTTAGAAGAAAGTAGAATTTTTTTAAAGTGATGTCTTATTGAGGGGGGAAAAACATGGGGAGTAAAAGAAAGATCTGACAGAATGAATCAGGGAGAAGATATGCCCAGTTCTCACAAGAACAGACATGAAAGAGAGGCAACTTAGCAGAACATTAAATACATACATAAACACACACACATACATACTTATACACACATACACAAAGTGAGAGAGAGAGAGAGAAAGAGACAGAGAGAGACAGAGACAGAGACAAACAGTCAGACAGACGAGGCAGTTTTATTGGAACAGTTTTAAAGGGACAGGTTGTAAGTGAAAACAGAACAAGCCAAAGAATGACAAGAAGCCTGAAGGTTAGAACAGATTGCCAGAGTTAATTTGAGGCCAATCAGAAAAAATCAGTCATAAGCCAAAAGAAATCAGTTTGAATCAGTCATCTTTGAGAGGAGTTTGGGCCAAAACAGGTAAGCTGAAACAGGCACACTGAGATCAGAAAGAGCTAGTAAGGATGCATTTATTCAGCCATAAGTATCCGAGATAACAATTACTTTTTGGTGAATAAAAGTTACTTTTACATCTACTGGATTGTAAAATGAATTTACAGTTTTCCAAATAACACTGGCCACCAGGCAAAGGGAGCTAACACTTTCATATACGTGTCCATCTGTGAGACTCACATGAAGTAGTTTCAGTAACTTACAGCCAACTCTGGAAGAAGCAAATACCCCATCTAGGAATTCAATGTCATAGTGTTAAGTTGCTTTTGAAGCCATTGCCCTGATAATAGGCATCTTCAATAGTCACTAATGTGATCAGAATCCATGGGCAGGAGGCTAGAGACACTGGTCCACTGCAACTTAATGTCTGCTTTTTAGTCCTGGGGTTTTCTGACCTATTTTGTTCCACACTTATTGAACAACTTTTTAATGTTTTTATTTTCTTTGATTAGTGTTACATAATAATATAGACTTTCATACAAGTTCCATGTGGTAAATTACACTGCGGCTATCCTGAACTAAGGATCTTAACTGATAGCCCTCTTTGAAATGAAATTCATCCCAGTACTTACTGTGATTCCTCCATATCTATGTTACAAACTTCATATCTATGTTATCACTTGGCCTGAACAATATGAATTTGAGGAAAGGGGTTGTAGGGAACATCTAAACAGAATGTTGAAAGCCTAGTCCATACGGGTGATGAGACACTTTCTGACTCATACAGTCATTAAAACTGATTGACTTTGTGACATGTCAGGTTTAATATTTACTCCACAGTTATTATAACTATGAGTCTGCCACACTGAAGTTAATGTAAAGAAGGCCAAATCTGAGAAGAATTCTCCAAGGTTACGAGTGGTGGGAAGGCAACATCAGTTAGGCTGCTAGTCTAGCGGTCCCCATCTTCCTCCACACTATGTTCACAATGAGGAAACATAACAGAGAGAGCCGTCATATGGCTTCGAAATTAATAACTGAAGTATGGTAGTTTTAACGAGGATTCCTTAATTCATTTCTTCCAGAATTTATAGACATCAATTTGGTGAAATTTTGTTAATCATCTGCTCCTATTTTCTATTACCAACCCTTAGTATAAGTGTAAGTACAGCCGTGGTAGATTATTGTCTAGTATACCAGATTAACAAAATTTATGGCTGTTTTCTGTTCAGTTTGCTTTGGAATGTGTAAAGCCTCATGATGCTTCCATATAAAGAGATGTAATCATAACTGTGCATTATTCTAAATGGCTTATATTAAGTCCTGCCTTAATAAGATGGTAAAGTGATGGCTTTTGGTATTAAGAATGAAAATAAATAATGAATAATGGATATCTGTGTTGCCTTTATTTCCTAGTTTTTGTAAATTGAACAGACATGAAAAATGTTTAAAGAACTCTTCGCAATCACAGTTAAATGAAAACATTTGATGTACCACGAACACTGACAAATGGCTAATAAAAATATGGAAGATATATACAATGAAATATTATTATTCACAAGAATAATTAAATTAATAGATAAATGAATGACTCCAGAAGTAATTACTATGAATTAGCTAGCCCATATTTTCCCTTACACGCTACTATTTTTTTTTTATTAACTTGAGTATTTCTTATATACATTTCGAGTGTTATTCCCTTTCCCGGTTTCCGGGCAAACATCCCCATCCCCCCTCCCCTTCCTTATGGGTGTTCCCCTCCCAACCCTCCCCCCATTGCCGCCCTCCCCCCATAGACTAGTTCACTGGGGGTTCAGTCTTAGCAGGACCCAGGGCTTCCCCTTCCACTGGTGCTCTTACTAGGATATTCATTGCTACCTATGAGGTCAGAGTCCAGGGTCAGTCCATGTATAGTCTTTAGGTAGTGGCTTAGTCCCTGGAAGCTCTGGTTGCTTGGCATTGTTGTACATATGGGGTCTCGAGCCCCTTCAAGCTCTTCCAGTTCTTTCTCTGATTCCTTCAACAGGGGACCTATTCTCAGTTCAGTGGTTTGCTGCTGGCATTCGCCTCTGTATTTGCTGTATTCTGGCTGTGTCTCTCAGGAGCGATCTACATCCGGCTCCTGTCGGTCTGCACTTCTTTGCTTCATCCATCTTGTCTAATTGGGTGGCTGTATATGTATGGGCCACATGTGGGGCAGGCTCTGAATGGGTGTTCCTTAAGTCTCTGTTTTAATCTTTGCCTCTCCCTTCCCTGCCAAGGGTATTCTTTTTCCTCATTTAAAGAAGGAGTGAAGCATTCACATTTTGATCATCCGTCTTGAGTTTCGTTTGTTCTAGGGATCTAGGGTAATTCAAGCATTTGGGCTAATAGCCACTTATCAATGAGTGCATACCATGTATGTCTTTCTGTGATTGGGTTAGCTCACTCAGGATGATATTTTCCAGTTCCAACCATTTGCCTACGAATTTCATAAACTCGTTGTTTTTGATAGCTGAGTAATATTCCATTGTGTAGATGTACCACATTTTCTGTATCCATTCCTCTGTTGAAGGGCATCTGGGTTCTTTCCAGTTTCTGGCTATTATAAATAAGGCTGCGATGAACATAGTGGAGCACGTGTCTCTTTTATATGTTGAGGCATCTTTTGGGTATATGCCCAAGAGAGGTATAGCTGGATCCTCAGGCAGTTCAATGTCCAGTTTTCTGAGGAACCTCCAGACTGATTTCCAGAATGGTTGTACCAGTCTGCAATCCCACCAACAATGGAGGAGTGTTCCTCTTTCTCCACATCCTGGCCAGCATCTGCTGTCACCTGAGTTTTTGATCTTAGCCAATCGCACTGGTGTGAGGTGAAATCTCAGGGTTGTTTTGATTTGCATTTCCCTTATGACTAAAGATGTTTAACATTTCTTTAGGTGTTTCTCAGCCATTCGGCATTCCTCAGCTGTGAATTCTTTGTTTAGCTCTGAACCCCATTTTTTAATAGGGTTATTTGTTTCCCTGCGGTCTACCTTCTTGAGTTCTTTGTATATTTTGGATATAAGGCCTCTATCTGTTGTAGGATTGGTAAAGATCTTTTCCCAATCTGTTGGTTGCCGTTTTGTCCTAACCATAGTGTCCTTTGCCTTACAGAAGCTTTGCAGTTTTATGAGATCCCATTTGTCGATTCTTGATCTTAGAGCATAAGCCATTGGTGTTTTGTTCAGGAAATTTTTTCCAGTGCCCATGTGTTCCAGATGCTTCCCTAGTTTTTCTTCTATTAGTTTGAGTGTGTCTGGTTTGATGTGGAGGTCCTTGATCCACTTGGACTTAAGCTTTGTACAGGGTGATAAGCATGGATCGATCTGCATTCTTCTACATGTTGCCCTCCAGTTGAACCAGCACCATTTGCTGAAAATGCTATCTTTTTTCCATTGGATGGTTTTGGCTCCTTTGTCAAAAATCAAGTGACCATAGGTGTGTGGGTTCATTTCTGGGTCTTCAATTCTTTTCCATTGGTCTATCTGTCTGTCTCTGTACCAATACCATGCAGTTTTTATCACTATTGCTCTGTAATACTGCTTGAGTTCAGGGATAGTGATTCCCCCTGAAGTCCTTTTATTGTTGAGGATAGCTTTAGCTAACCTGGGTTTTTTGTTATTCCAGATGAATTTGCAAATTGTTCTGTCTAACTCTTTAAAGAATTGGATTGGTATTTTGATGGGGATTGCATTGAATCTGTAGATTGCTTTTGGTAAAATGGCCATTTTTACTATATTAATCCTGCCAATCCATGAGCATGGGAGATCTTTCCATCTTCTGAGGTCTTCTTCAATTTCTTTCCTCAGTGTCTTGAAGTTCTTATTGTACAGATCTTTTACTTGCTTGGTTAAAGTCACACCGAGGTACTTTATATTATTTGGGTCTATTATGAAGGGTGTCGTTTCCCTAATTTCTTTCTCGGCTTGTTTCTCTTTTGTATAGAGGAAGGCAACTGATTTATTTGAGTTAATTTTATACCCAGCCACTTTGCTGAAGTTGTTTATCAGCTTTAGTAGTTCTCTGGTGGAACTTTTGGGATCACTTAAATATACTATCATGTCATCTGCAAATAGTGATATTTTGACCTCTTCTTTTCCGATCTGTATCCCTTTGATCTCCTTTTGTTGTCTGATTGCTCTGGCTAGAACTTCAAGAACTATATTGAATAAGTAGGGAGCGAGTGGGCAGCCTTGTCTAGTCCCTGATTTTAGTGGGATTGCTTCAAGTTTCTCTCCATTTAGTTTAATGTTAGCAACTGGTTTGCTGTATATGGCTTTTACTATGTTTAGGTATGGGCCTTGAATTCCTATTCTTTCCAGGACTTTTATCATGAAGGGGTGTTGAATTTTGTCAAATGCTTTCTCAGCATCTAATGAAATGATCATGTGGTTCTGTTCTTTGAGTTTGTTTATATAATGGATCACGTTGATGGTTTTCCGTATATTAAACCATCCCTGCATGCCTGGGATGAAGCCTACTTGATCATGGTGGATGATTGTTTTGATGTGCTCTTGAATTCGGTTTGCCAGAATTTTATTGAGTATTTTTGTGTCGATATTCATAAGGGAAATTGGTCTGAAGTTCTCTTTCTTTGTTGTGTCTTTGTGTGGTTTAGGTATAAGAGTAATTGTGGCTTCGTAGAAGGAATTCGGTAGGGCTCCATCTGTTTCAATTTTGTGGAATAGTTTGGATAATATTGGTATGAGGTCTTCTATGAAGGTTTGATAGAATTCTGCACTAAACCCGTCTGGACCTGGGCTCTTTTTGGTTGGGAGACCTTTAATGACTGCTTCTATTTCCTTAGGAGTTATGGGGTTGTTTAACTGGTTTATCTGTTCCTGATTTAACTTCGATACCTGGTATCTGTCTAGGAAATTGTCCATTTCCTGAAGATTTTCAAATTTTGTTGAATATAGGTTTTTATAGTAAGATCTGATGATTTTTTGAATTTCCTCCGAATCTGTAGTTATGTCTCCCTTTTCATTTCTGATTTTGTTAATTTGGACACACTCTCTGTGTCCTCTCGTTAGTCTGGCTAAGGGTTTATCTATCTTGTTGATTTTCTCAAAGAACCAACTTTTGGTTCTGTTGATTCTTTCTATGGTCCTTTTTGTTTCTATTTGGTTGATTTCAGCTCTGAGTTTGATTATTTCCTGCCTTCTACTCCTCCTGGGTGTATTTGCTTCTTTTTGTTCTAGAGCTTTTAGGTGTGCTGTCAAGCTGCTGACATATGCTCTTTCCTGTTTCTTTCTGCAGGCACTCAGCGCTATGAGTTTTCCTCTTAGGACAGCTTTCATTGTGTCCCATAAGTTTGAGTATGTTGTATCTTCATTTTCATTAAATTCTAAAAAGTTTTTAATTTCTTTCTTTATTTCTTCCTTGACCAGGTTATCATTGAGTAGAGCATTGTTCAATTTCCACGTATATGTGGGCATTCTTCCCTTATTGTTATTGACGACCAGTTTTAGGCCGTGGTGGTCCGATAGCACGCATGGGATTATTTCTATCTTTCTGTACCTGTTGAGGCCCGTTTTTTGACCAATTATATGGTCAATTTTGGAGAAAGTACCATGAGGAGCTGAGAAGAAGGTATATCCTTTTGCTTCAGTGCACCAGGGTTCCAGATGGTCTTTGGCTTTTTCCTCTGGCGTCCGAGATGTGTGTGCAGGGAGCAGTCTCTTCTGGTTTCCCAGGCTTGTCTGCCTCTCTGAAGGTTTAGCTCTCCCTCCCACGGGATTTGGGTGCAGAGAACTGTTTATCTGGTCTGTTTCCTTCAGGGTCTGGTGGTGTCTCTGGCAGGGGTCCTGCCGCTCCCCCACTGGAGCCCAGAGGCCTTAAACAGTTTCCTCTTGGGCCAGGGATGTAGGCAGCGGTGAGCAGTGTTGGTGGTCTCTTCCGCTCTGCAGCCTCAGGAGTGCCCACCTGACCAGGCGGTTGGGTCTCTCTCTCACCGGGTCTGGGAGCAGAGAGCTGCTGCGGGCCGGGATCCGCGGGTCTACACGCTACTATTAAACGTATAGGTATGGAGGACTAAATTGGAATATCCAAGAAGTCAAGCAATTACTATAGGACATTAGGATGGGTGTCATGGGGGAAGAGGTCAAATGTTCAGCTCTAAAAAATGGACATTTGTAAGATATGCTTTGCAAACCTCCAGGATTATTGTTAAAGAGAGAACAGTTTTTAAGAGTCATGAACAGCCAATGCCTACATGAAAATAGTATTTAATTAATATCAAGCTGTTTCACACATGAAGTTAAAGTGACTTGGAATACTTGCACAAGACTTGCAAAAGAACATATCAGCCAAACTCTGAGAGTTGGCAGAAGAAGGTCCATATGAATTCATAACCCTAGTACTGTTGGCTACTGTTAGTTTCTGGGTGAAGAGAAATCAAGTTTCTTCTGTAATGTGGTTCTTGCAAGGCTACCTAAGGTTCTTAGAGACGGTCCTATATCTGTGTATATAATACAGCCCTAAAATGATTCACTGAGTTTAAAGATCGTATTTGATTATGAGGAAAAATATGATGCAGACACATGGAGAAATAATAGAGAAAAATCGGGGATTGACTTAAACAAAACACATTATATGCATAAATAAAATATAAATAATAAAATAATTTAAAAGAAAAAAATAAAATGAAAGCAAACTAGTAATCTTAGATGACTAGACAAGGCCATCAGTTAGGGAAATAGGATCCACAGGCAGGCAACTGATTCAGACAGAACCCCATCTTCAGTTGTTGGGAGAACCACACAAAGACCTAGCTGAACCTCTGCTACATATGTACAGGGGACTTAGGTCCTACCCATGCTTGCTCTTTTGTTACTGGGTCAGTCTCTGGGAGATTCCAAGTGTCTAGGTTAGGTGACACTTTTGGTCTACTTGTGGAGTCCCTATCCCCTTCAGGTCTCTCAATTCTTCCTCCAATTCTTCCACAAGATTCTGCAAGTTCTACCTAATGTTTGCCTATGAGTCTCTGCATCTGTTGCTCTCAGAGGTGGAGCTCTCAGAGGATAATTTTGCTAAGACCTGTCTATAAGCTGTGGGCTTATATATTTCTGGACCCACTTTAATAAGGGTTCTTAAATGCTTCAAATTTCCTTATAGTCCACTGATCAAACGTAGGAAGGAGGATCGGTTAATAGGAAAAGGGTGATGTAGAACTTTTTTAAACTAGTTGTTTGGAGTGATTCTAATCTTTGTTTTAACGAGTCTGCAGTGCAGTTCAGTAGTCTCAGGATACCAGCTGTGCAGTTCACTGCTATCACCAAGCATGGATCAATGGGAACAGTCAGGTCCAGAAGAAGCTATGAGGCTGTGGCAATTGGCGTGCATCCAGGGAAGTTGCGAGCACCTGCCTGAATGTCACCAGAAGCTCTTTGGTGAAGTCATTGGCAAAAACAAAAATAAAATACCAAACAAACAAAAACAAAAGCAAACAAACAAAAAGCAAAACAAAAAACAAAACAAAACAAAACAAAATAAAAAAAAAACAGAAACAAGGTGAACTAGTGTTAGATAATCATTAGCAAAGACCAGCCTCTGTAAAGACCAACCATGATCAGAATCAGTGAAACCCAATGATGACCAGAAAATAATTACGAGGCAAATTGGTGTAATAACCTTTTCAACTGTCTGCTTGGCTATACTTATACTCTTCCCAAATATCACATATCTCCTCAAGCAACCACTAGCGCAAAACAACACTTGCCCTTTTACCAGACCACTTAAAAAAAATCAAAAAAACAAAACAAAACAAAACAAAACAAAACCCAGCATGTGTCTGTTCTAAACAAAACATTATCTTATGTGTCAGCTTCCGCAAAACATCCTTTCACATATGTCTGCTTCAGCAAAATACTCTTTCACCTATATCTGTGTCAGGAAAACAATCATTCACTTGTCTTCCTCAGCAAAACATCATATGACATAACTGAGTTTACAAATAAATCAAAATTTTCTATTTTTGCAAGCATAAGAGAGTATCATTAATAGTGCCCATGGGATGGGTCTCAAGTTTAGACGGTCATTATTTGGCCATTCCACCATGTTCTGCTCCATCTTTGTCCCTGCATATTTTGTACACGCTCAGAACAAATTTTCAGTCAAATATTTGTGGCTTGGTGTTCTTATATCTCCACTGAAAATCCTGTCTGGCAAAAGAAAGTGGATCCTCACCCTTCTCAGAAAAGAAGGGGAGGTGGGAGAAACTATGTGAGTGAGGACCAGAAGGAGGGGGGTGTTTCAATTAGGATATAAAGTGAATATATTAATTAATCACTTAATTAATTAATAAAGAAGCTTAGATGTATGTAAGCATCTATAAATGAAAAAAAAAGTATATTTAATTCTCTGTATAACAAGACTATGCTAAGACTAAGACAGCTTGAATTTTTCACAAAATAGCAAAGACAAGGACAAACCTGAAACACCTAGATAACTCACAGGAGTCTGAATAAGTTGCATAAGACATGCAAATGTTGATACTTTGATATTATAAATTAATCAATAATGCATTAAGTTATCCAAGGTCAAAGTTCAAAGCATTACTTCAAGCTGAAATCAATGATAACCTCTTGAGTTTTTGATCTGTTCTTGGTAGCACGAGTTCTAGACTAAAAGAATGAAAACCCATACATAATAATGATTTATTTAAAAGTGTTGGATTTTGCCCAAATTTATCTAAATATTATGCAAATGTTTTTAAGTACCACACACATAATTGACCTTCTGGGTGTTTAACAATAATTAAAGACCATTGTTATTGTTGTCAAGAGGATTTAAAGGAATGGAATTTTGACATACTTATTTAATCATGATTAATAAAAACTACGGAGTCCTCAAAAAAGTTTTCAACCTCTGGTGAGTTAGATATTCTCTCTTTTTAAAATATTTTATTGGATATTTTATGTATTTCCATTTCAAATATTATCCCCTTCCCTGATTTTCCCCTTCTCCCATTCCCCCTTCCCCCTGCTTCTACGAAGAATCTTCCACTCCCACCCACTCACTTCCACTTCAACATCCTGACATTCTACTACACTGGGACATATTGAGTCTTCACAGGACCAAAGGGAGACTATGGAGTTCAAACAATAACCTGTGTACATTCTGCAAAGAGAAACATCAATATAGTGGGAAAAACCCCCAATCCTAGCAAGAAAAGAAGTTCAACATTGCCATATTTTATTCAAAACAGATAGAATATTTAGTAAAAAAAAAAAGAGAGAATGTCTTAAGGAGCCCAAGTCACTCTGAGAAATAACCTTAACATAAAAAAGAAAAAAGGAAGAAATACTATTTTAAAAACTACCTTTCATCAAGAGCCTTTTTATAAGAAAAATGTTTCTAAGATATAGATGTCATGATTTTTATTCAATTTCAACATTGCAGCATCTATGAGGAAGCAGCAAATGAAGGAAACAGGCTCACTATTGTTTTAATCTTCAAGGCAAGTGATGGTTAAATATATTCTCTCCATACATGGAAGTTACTTTTGAAGACCTTCCCACAGTTCTTATCATCATTCCAACAGATATGGCAGTAAGTGAAAAGGAATACTCGATTCAACAATCTTAAGTCTTAAAGACTAGACAGAAAAAAAGCAGTCTAATGGATACATAATCTTTTGAGACTATTGAAAAATACATATATCACTAGGTAATAGCCCATCCTTTTGGGCACACTTCTGAAAATCAACAAAGATATACTAACTTGTAGTTATATTATATAGAAAAATAGATGTTTTCATTCTTAATAATGATCTTATAATGATTTCTAAAATTATACTACTAGTTATTAAGCCTTTATAATAAGACAACTATATTAGGCTCCTATCGGTATGCACTTTTTATCATTTGCATAGTGTCTGTGTTTGGTGACTATATATGGGATGGACCCTCAGGTGGGGCAGTCTCTGGATAGCCTTTCCTTCAGTCTCTGTTCTACACTTTTCTCTGTATTTCTTCCTGTGAGTATTTTGTTCACCCTTCTAAGAAGGACCGAAACATCTACATTTTGCTCATTCTTCTCTTTGAGCTTCACGTTATCTATAAATTATACCTTGGGTATTCCAAGTTTTTGGGCTAATATCCACTTATCAGTGAGTGCATACCATATGTGATCTTTTGTGATTTGGTTACCTCCATCTAGTTCCAACCATTTGACTACTGATTACATGAAGTCATTGTTTTTAATAGCAGAGTAGAAATTAAAGACTTTTTAGAATTTTATGGAATTCTCTTATTAGGTTTTAAATCCTTATTTCCAACAGCCATTTAGGAAAGACTAAAATCTATTAGGTGATCTTCCTGGGATAATTTCACCATGTACTGTAAAACATGAAATGGGCTCTTTTCATACAAGATCAAAAGGGACTCCATTTTAGGAACAATTCCTGATCATAATATGCCTTTCCTAATATATATATCTTCCTTTGTATCCTTGGAATTTTTGGTAGCCAAGGCAAGAACTTTGCACGTTGTTTGGGAAGAAAAGGATTAAGCCAAGAGAGTGGGTTCTCAAGGAGTTCTCACCAAACCACCAAATAGGATGGACAAATTTGGGTTTAAAAATGACTTTCTCAATCCCTTGGAACAATCTCAGGTCAATGGATCTTTCTGAAGACCAGTGGGGCTTGATAATGGGCCGTTCTGACCTGCAGAATGTAGTCAATTTATCTTGACTCAGGGAGCAGAGGTCATCCATCTGTCTAGGAAAAAAGGCCTTGAATCTGTATCTATGCCTGGTTTTGGTTAGGACTGACATGTCTGGGTGCCATGGAGGCCCTGGGGCCAGTAGATATTCTCAGTCTTGATTTGGGGCAGATGTGAGCTCAGAGAACTAATAGATGCTCACTATTCCAGAGGAAAAGTTTATGTGTCACAGAGAGTTCTTTTTTATGAGTGTCACTTTTGTTTGTTTCTTGTTTCTGCCCAATAGAGAGGAAGAGTTACATTTGTGGTTTTATGTGTTTTATTTGTGTTTCTCCTTTCATGATGACTTTGTTCAGATGATTTTAATTACATATTAACAGTTGACAGGCACTCTCAACCTCTATATAATTGCTTCTCAGTCATTTTAAAGATGTTAAAACTATGGGGTGGTGGTGGTGGTAGTGGTGGTGGTGGTGGTGGTGGTGGTGGTGGTGGTGGTGGTGGTGGTGGTGGTGGTGTTTCTTAGCTGGCAAGCATCTAATTGGGATGCTACTATGGCTTTTTAGCATAATTGGTTTGTGCTGGAAGTCAGACCATAAATTTAACTTCTGCTACCCTCTGCATTGGTGGTTTTGAGTCAAGGGCAGTCTTCTAACCTAAGGGTGAAGATTTGTTGGGGGAGTAACCAGGGAACTTGAGTTAGACACAGCTCTTAATAGAGGAATAACCAAGAGACCTAGGTCTTGTTGCGGGGGTAAATTGGAAACTAATGCTAGGTACTGGCCTGGTAATTTACTTGAGTTCAAACTTAGGTCAGGTTCTCTAAAATTGTATTCTGTAAGATTTGGTTTCTCAAGAACTCATTTTTTAATCCAGAAAAATAAGTTCTTTCTGCTCTGGTACTTGGGCTTTTGTTCCATATGCAAATGTAAGGAAGCAGATGTGTGTCTGTGTAAGTATGTATGTTGACTAGATAGATTGTTGGGCTCAACAAATAAGTATGTATGTGTGAAACTCTGTATGGTTACATATATTTACTTGTGTAAAGTTCTTTCCTTCTGCCAGTGTTGCTCTCCTCTCCTGGTTCAATAGAAGTTTATTGCTCCAAACTTCTCTAGACTAGCAAGCTAGAGGAGAGGGCAAGAAGAAACCCTTAGAATTTAATCTTTTAGTTAGCCCCTTGATGTTAGGCTACAGGTGTTAATCACTCAAGCAAGAAATTTTTACTGCTCATAGCCATGGGATCTCCAACTGCATGCCAGAGTAACGGAGAGACTTTGACAGCCCAGGTTATCACAGTGCCTGCTGTTGCCACTCAGCTCTCCTATATGTTTTTCCCCTGGAGTTATGAGCTGCCTGTCCTTCTGTCCTGTGGTATTCACAACAAACTTTCCTTCTGCAGTGTGCACTTGGGCGGTTCTTGGAAGAGTGAGGAGACAGCCTGTCAGCCTCTGCTCATTAACCTAAGGACCATGTGACCAGTGAGGTGGCCATCTTGTGATTTGGTCTGCATTATTTGTTGGAAAAATGCCACAAGAAGATCACACTGGGATTTAGAAGTTTCTGGCTAATACTTAGCCAGGTAGCCTTTTGTGGCCAGATTGGTCTACAAAGAGAAACAGCATTTTGGAAAAGTGAAATACCTTTGTAACCTAACATGCAATTGGTTCAATAAAGACTTCAAATTTCAAAAAAAAAAAAAAGAAATTTTTAACCTCAGAATAAGCAAGAAAAAATTTTTATGTTATTTTAGAAGCCAGGAGCATCAGTAGTCTGTATAATTGCAGAGTTTAAAAGCCAGAGATCATCAGTCTTTAAAACTACATTTGGAGACCATCCGTCTTTAAAGCTATCTCTACATCCAATACTGGTTCCTGCTTCAACCCATTCCAGGACTGGCACCACATTATTTCCTTAATTATGCATTATTGATATTAGTGCTCCATGCTCTCTCTCTCTCTCTCTCTCTCTCTCTCTCTCTCTCTCTCTCTCTCTCTGTATGTGTGTGTGTGTGTGTGTGCGCGCATGTGTGTGTGTGTGCGCATAGGTTTGTGTGTGATTAAATTTGTTAGAGCTTTTTAATTCTATTTTCATTTATTCATTTAAAATTGTATTTATATTCATGTTCTAAAGTTGCGTTTACCAAAAGAAACAACTTTTTGCTGCAGATTTATATTTATTTTGATAATTTATAAAGTATTTTATTTATATTATTCTTACTATTTATGCATACAAAGAACTCATAGAGGATGCTAGCTTCCTATATTTCTAGATATCACTTTATTTCATTAAAACATTCACAAATTATATTTTTCTTACAATAGCTGTTTCAAAATATCTTACAGGAAGATATATTGATTAATTTATAGTATTTTAATTGTATATGGAAATGTTATATATAATCAAAAACATGTGCTTAACAGCTAGACCTTGTAGCACATACCTGTAATCCTACCATTCAGGAAATTATTGTAGTAAGATTATTAATTACATTTTTGAGTTGAGTCTGGACCGTATAATGAATATCAGGTATGATGGCGTGGATGAGAAATGTTTTCCTTAGAATGAAGTATTAACAATTGTTCTCTTGTTGACAGTTATATGTTGGCAGGTTATGGAATCTTCAGAGATTCAGGCTTCCTAGAGCAAATACAATCATCGAAAGTGAGTTTTGAGAGTTTATAACCTTGACCCACTTCTAGCTCAATGTTTGCTTTGTATTTACAGTTGAGATTTCTGTTTCCTGATCAGACTACTTATACCCTCCCCTGACATTATGTACGTTCTGTCTAGAATGGTAAGCCAAAATAAACTTTCCTCCATGGCTTTTGGTCATGGTATTTTAGGACAAGTACTTAATAGATCAAGCATCTCAGGTCCGAAAACTTCCCACTTCTTCCTCCTCTGTGCTGGGGCTGAAGGTGTATATGCCTAGCTTCTAGTTATTTATCATTTTAAATTAAATATTCATATAGATAGTTTCCAATGCTCCAATACTGAGCCTTATATTATTTTAAATCCAACGGTTCTCAACAGATTTATGAACTAAAAACATCTGTTATATTAATTTGTACATCTTTGGTGCCATTTTAGATACATTTCTTAGTAATTCAGTTCTAAATAAGGCAAACTAAATTAGCTTTCTAGATGGAGTTATTTAGTGGACCATATGTTAATATATCTTTCAATTAAATAATAGTTTTTATTTAAGTAGAGTAAAACCTGGTACTTCTTCCTTCAATTTTAATGAAATAACAGATTCAATTTATTTTTAAGTGATTTTTAATTCTCATATCAAACTATGCTAACCACATCGAGCACCATTTCCTGGTTTCATTATAAGAGTCCTGACCTTCGTGTATGTAATCTTCATCATAGAAGATATGGGATTTGCTTATGTAATTTTAAGGTATTTTAATTTTAATTTCATAATTTGAGGAACATTTTTGAGTATTTCAGAAAGTCCCCTAGCCTGTGATTACTGATGAAATTATAAACCACCATTGGGGGCTGGAGAGATGGCTCAGTGGTTAAGAGCATTGACTGCTCTTCCAGAGGTCCTGAGTTCAATTCCCAGCAACTACATGTTGGCTCACAACCATCAGTAAATGGATCTGATGCCCTCTTCTGGTGTGTCTGAAGACAGCGACAGTGTACTTATATACATAAAATAAATAGATCTTTAAAAAAAAGAGAACAAAACCAAACAAAGAAAAACATATTTAAAAAAAAAACCACCATTGGAACTTTATTGCTGGGAACCAAATTATCATGATGAAAATTATTGCTTAATCCTCATCACAATGTTTGATAAATTGTAAGGGTGGAGAAATGAAACTCTCACAGTGGTCATACAGTTTCTGTCAGGCACCTTGCAAACTTTTCTTCTCACTAATCTTTATTGCCAAAACTATAGCTTGATCATATTAGGCTAACAGAAAATATATGTGCCAAAAGAGGTATTTGAATCAGGAAATGATATCCTTCAAGTCTGTAGCCCTCTAAAGCCATACATTACTTTTACTCAGATATTCTACTTATTTATTTTAATGTATTAAAACTAATTCTAGTAATATGGGATTCTTGCCATTCCCAGAAGGTGGGAGAAGGTTAGGAATACCAGTAGAGATGTTTTTAATTGACTTCTTTTGTAAAATATGTTATTTCCTTTTCTAATATTTTCTTGCATATTAGCCAATTATAGTTGTGTATAGTTATGGCAAACAAGGTGGTATGGTAATAGAAATTGCAATGACCCAATAATGTTATGTAACATTTTGTTTTTGTCTCTCCTTAAAAATTTTACTGACTTATTAGAGCCCTTAATAACATAACTTTCAAATCATAAATTCCTCTTGTGTAAGCAGGATTTTGAATAACGTGAAAGAAAACTTCCCACAACTCTTGGTAACTGCTCTGTTAGCTTTTGTTGTTTTATTCAGGAAAACATGAGATTGTAATTTTATCAAATTGCTAAATGTCTATTTTGTACTATTTCTTCCTACATAATGTTTCTCTTGAAACAACTCAAAATATTCACAATTGCTTGGCCTTCTAATTAATTTCTCTAAGCTACTAGATCTATGCATATGTAGTATGCATATTTCTTACTTATCTAATTAGATTAAGAGCTTTCATTTCTTGTCCAATATTTTAACACAGTTTATAACATTAAAGATGGGAAGAAAAAAGAGAAATGTGTTCTTTACAGTCAGTTTCTTTTCTTTTTTCCTTTTGAATGGTTACTTTATTTGTTTACATTTCAAATGTTACCCCATTTCCCAGTTTTCCCTCCACAAACCTCCTATGCAATTCCCCCTCCCTGCTTCTATGAGATTGTTCCCCTATGAACCCACTTCAGTCTCAATGCTCTAGCCCACACTGGAGCATCAAGCTTTCACAGAACCAAGGGCCTCCCCTCCCATTGATGTCTGATACCATCATCCTCTTCTCCATATGCAGCTGAAGTCTTGGGTCCCTTTGTGGGTACTATTTGGTTGGGTGTTTAGTCTCTCGGAGCTCTGAGAGGTTTGGTTGGTTGATATTTTTCTTCCTATGGGAATGCAAACACTTTCAGCTCCTTCATGTCTTCCCCTAACTCCTCCGTTGGGATCCCCTTGCTCAGTCTGATGATTGGCTTTCAGCATTTGTATTTGTACTCACTAGGTTCTGGCAGAGCATCTCAGGAGACAACTATATCATGCTGCTCTCAGCAAGCACTTGTTGGAATCAGCCAATAGTGTCTGGGTTTGGTGTTTGCATTGGGACAGATCCCAAGGTGTGGCAGTCTCTGAATGGCCTTTCCTTCAGTCTCTGTTCCACTCTTTGTCCCTGTATTTTCTTTAGACAAGAGCAATTCTGAGTTAAAATTTTGGAGATGGGGGCGTGTCCCCATGCCTCACCATGTGTAACATTTGGATAAGGTCTCTACAGCTTTTCTTTCCGCTTTGTTGGTTGACAAGACCCATGCCACCACGGTAACAAGAACTGGGCCTGCAAAATTTAAGAAAAATAACATATACTTGGGTCATTTATGCTAAGAGAATGAAAAAGCTTTACTGAGGTTTACAGTGCATATACCCCAACCACAGGGTGGAAAACCCACTGGGAACCATAAGGGAGAAAAAAGTTTACATTTTCAGCAGGAAAACAGAAAATAAAACCAAGGACTGGCTTCAAAGGTGTTACAGCAGGGCCAAACAGCAAGGCCAGGAAGTCCCTTTCTAAAGAACAAAGTCTTTTACATGCATCAGCAAGGGTCAGCAGGGGGTAAAAACTAAGGGAACCCAGGAGGGTCTGACAGTTGGGTATTTCAGCTAATACCATCTCCATTGGGTCCTAGGAACTTCTTGCTTTCTTGGCATCTGGGACTTTCTGGAGGCGACACCCAGTTCACCCTCCACCATTGTTATAGACTTCTGTTCAATTTCCTGACTCTGTGTACATCTCTCTCATCTCCTCCCATACCTGAACGTACTCCCTTTTTACCCTTTCCCTCCTATCTTTTTCTCAAGTCCCTCCTTCCCTATACTTCCCATGATTATTTTGTTCTCCTTTCTAAGTAGGACTGAAGCCACCATACATTAGTCCTTTTTCTTCTTGACCTTCATATGATCTGTCAATTGTACTGTGGGTATTCCAAGCATTTTCCTCATATCCACTTATCAGTGAGTACATAGCATGTGTGTTCTTTTGTGACTCAGTCAGGATTATATTTTCTTTCTCCACCCACTTGTCTGCAAGTTTTTTGTTGTTAGATACATTTCTTTATTTACACTTCAAATATTATTCCCTTTGCCGGTTTCCTATCCATAAACCCCCTATCCCCTCCCAATCCCCCATAAAGGTACCGTTCCCAATTTCCTCCCCTTACCTTATGCCCCATGCCCCCCAGACATGAACCGTTGTTCTGTCTTCTCCTTTCTCTGGTGCCCCAACAAGGCAATCCTCTGCTACATATGCCATTGGAGCCTTGGATAAGTCCATGGGTCTTTGGGTAGTGGTAAAGTCCCTGTAAGCTCTGGTTGGTTGGCATTGTTGTTCTTATGGGATTACAAGCCCCTTCAGGTCTTCCAGTCCATTCTCTAATTCCTCCAATGGGAATCCCGTTCTCAGTTCAGTGGTTTGCTGCTGGCACTGACCTCTGTATTTAACATGCTCTGCTTGTGTCTCTCACAATGTATATATATATATATATATATATATATATATATATATATATATATATATATATATATATTTCTATTAGTCCTTCGGTCTCTGCTCTAAACTTTGCCTCCATATCTCCTCCTATGGATATTTTTGTTCCCCCTTTTAAGAAGGAATGAATCATCCACATTACAGTCATCCTTCTCAAGCTTCATGTGGTCTGTGGATTGCATCTTGGGTAATTCAAGCTTTTGGACTAATATCCGTTTATCAGTGAGTGAATACCATTGGTGTTTTTCTGTGATTTGGTTACCTCACTCAAGATGATGCTTTCTAATTCCAACAATTTGTCTATGAATTTCATGAAGTCATTGTTTTTGATCACTGAGTAGTACTCCATCATGGAGATGTACCACATTTTTGGAATCTGTTCCTCTTTTGAAGGGATCTTTCCAGTTTCTGGCTATTATAAATAAGGCTACTATGAACATAGTGGAACATGTGCCTTTGTTGAATGTTGGAGCATCTTTTGGGTATATGCCCAGGAGAGGTATAGCCAGGTCCTCAGGTAGCACACTGTCCAATTTTCTGAGGAACCTCCAGACTGATTTCAAGAGTGGTTGTACCAGTTTACAATCCCACCAACAGTGAAGTAGTGCTCCTCTTTCTCCACATCCTCCCTAGCATCAGCTGTCCCCTCCATTCTTTATCTTAGCTATTCTGACTGGATTGATGTGGAATCTCAAGGTTATTTTGATTTGCATTTCCCTGATGACTAATGAGTTTGAACATTTCTTTAGGTGCTTCTTAGCCATTCAGTATTCCTCAGCAAAGAATTCTATGTTTAGAATTTTTAATAGGTTTATTTGGCTCTCTGGAGTCTAATTTCTTGAGTTCTTCGTATATTTTGGATATTAGCCCTCTATCAGATGTAGGATTGGGAAAGATCTTTCCCCATTTGTTGATTGCCATTTTGTCCTAATGACAATGTTCTTTGCCTTACAGAAGCTTAGCAGTTTTATGAGGTTCCATTTGTTGATTCTTGATCTTAGAGCATAAGTCATGAGTATTTTGTTCAGGAGATTTTCTGCTGTGCCCAGTGCCTATGTGTTTGAGAAGCTTCCCCACTTTTTCTTCTATTAGTTTGAGTGTATATGGTTTGATGTGGAGGTCTTTGATTCACGTGGACTTAAACTTTGTACAGGGTGATAAGAATGGATCAATCTACATTTTTCTACATGCTGACCTACAATGGAACCAGTGCCATTTGTTGAAAATTCTATCTTTTTTCCATTGGATGGTTTTAGCTTCTTTGTTACAGATCAAATGATCATCCGTGTTTGGTTCATTTCAGGGTCTTCAATACTATTCCACTTATCTACCTGCCTGTCTCTGTACCAACAATACCATACAGTTTTTAAGAATATTGCTCTGTAATACTCCACGAGGTCAGGGATGATGATTGTTTTGTTAAATATAGTTTTTGCTATCCTGGGGTTTTTTGTTATTCCAAATGAATTTGCCAATTACTCTTTCTTTCTCTATGAAGAAGTGACTTGGAATTTTGATGGGGATTGCATTGAATCTGTAGATTGCTTTTGGCAAAATGGTCATTTTTACTATATTAATCCTGCCAATCCATGAACATGGGTGGTCTTTGCATCTTCTGAGATCTTCAATTTTTTTTCTTCAGAAACTTGAAGTTGTCATACAGATCTTTCCTGTGCTTGGTTAAAGTCACACCAAGTTGTTATATATTATTTGGGACTATTGTGAAGGGTGTCATTTCCCTTATTTCTTTCTCAGCCCATTTATCTTCTGAGTAGAAGAAGGCTACTGATTTGTTTGAGTTAATTGTACACACAGACACTTTGCTGAAATTGTCCATCAGGTTTTCTGGTGGAACTTTTGGAGTCACTTAAGTATACTATCATATTATCTCCAAATAGTGATATTTTGACTTCTTCCTTTCCAATTTGTATCCCTTTGACCTACCTTTTTTTTTTTTTTTTTTTGCATGATTGCTCTGGATAGGATTTCGAGCACTATATTGAATAAGTAGGGAGAGAGTGGGAAGCCTTATCTATTCTCAGATTTTAGTGGGATTGCTTCAAGTATTTCCACATTTAGTTTGATGCTAGCTACTGATTGGCTGTATATTGCTTTCATTATGTTTATTTATGTGCCTTGAATTCCTGATCTTTCTAGGACTTATATCGTGAAAGTGTGTTGAATTTTGGCAAACGCTTTACCATCGTCTAATGAAATTATCATGTGGTTTTTATTTTTGAGTTTGTTTATATAGTGGATTACATTGATAATTTTCCATATATTGAATCATCCCTGCATCCTTGGAATGAAGCCTACTTGATCATGATTGATGACCATTTTTATGTGTTCTTGGATTCTGTTTGCAAGAATTTTATTGAGTATTTTTGCATCGATATTCATAATGGAAATTGGTCTGAAGTTCTCTTTCTTTGTTTGGTCTTTGTGTGGTTTAGGTATAGGAGTAATTGTGGCTTCAGAGAAGGAATTTGGTAGTGCTCCCTCTTTTTCTATTTTGTGGAATAATTTGAACAGTATCAGTGCGAGGTCTTCTATCAATGTCTGATAGAATTCTGGTCTATACTCATCTGGTCCTGTGTTCCTTTTGTTTGGGAGACTTTTAATAACTGCTTCAATTTCTATAGGAGTTATGGGGTTGTTTAGATGGTTAATCTGTTCCTAATTTAACTTTGGTACCTGGCATTTTTAATAGAAAATTGTTCACTTCCTACATATTTTCCAGTTTTGTTGTATATAGACTTTTGTAGTATGATCTGTTTTTTTTTTTAATTTCCTCAGATTCTGTTGCTATGTCTCCCTTTTCATTTCTGATTTTGTTAATTTGGACACACTGCCTGTGCCTTGTCTGTGAGTTTTATGAAATCATTTTTTTAACAGCTTAGTAGTTCTCCTTTGTGTATATGTACCACATTCGGTATCCATTCCTCTGTTGAAGGACATCTGATTTTTTCGCAGCTTCTGGCTATTGTAAATAAGGCTGCCATTAACATAGTGAAGCATGCTTCCTTGTTATATGTTGGAGCATCTTTTGGGAATATGCCTAGGAGTGGTATAGCTCGGTCCTATGTTCAGTTTTCTGAAGAATCGAGAGACTGATATTCAGAGTGGTTGTACCAGTGTCATTTTCTTAATTATTTGCTTTTTTTGTTTGTGATCAGAATTTTTATTCCCTTTATGCACCTTAATTTTTGTTTGAAAATTTCATTTCCTATTCCTACTAATTTTGATAGATTTTTAAATGTATATATTTCTGTCACTCAGCCTTGGTTATTCCAGTATGGCTTTCCCTAATTGAGTGCCCAAAGAGGACCCTGACTAACTCAAAAGGAGACTGGGGCTCAACTTCTCTTGTTCTTTAGGTAGGTCCTATGTTTTTAATCACATTTTAAAATTTTGCACACTCATAAATGTTTTATTTTTTTACCACTAAAAAATATCTAAAATGCCATGTGGATGCATAGAAGTTTAGAAACTTATTTTGAAGTTTTTAAAGGACATCAACATATACTGTGAGATTTGTATTCATCTGATAAGCACTGCATTTATTTCACTGACTGCTACATAAAATATATAATGAAATTACTTGTTTCAACATCCATTGTCCTCTTCTTCCCACTATCAAATCTTTCAGTACCGGTTTGATTAAAGTTCCTTGCACGGACATGTGTGCGAGATTATTCACTAGCACATGTTCAACTTATCAGGGGCTTTACTGGAAAAGGTGAAATCATTTCTTCCTAGCAAGCATTAATTGACAATCGTCCCCCAGAGTTGTCTGTTTCCAATTCACTGGGAAGATAACTGCTGATACCTCATACAGGTCCTCTGTTTATAAGCACAGGTGGGGTCAATATTTTCTATTTGTTGTTTTTCTGTAAATGTCTCTGTTCTCTTACATTCTTTCTTCTTTCACTCTGCTGTTCTCTAAGCCATTCAAGGTAAAAACTCGGTGTTCTCTTTTTGGGTTCTGTGCTCCAATGCCAATTATTGGAGCCACTTTTTCCAGTTGTGGGTTTGTGCATTAACAACTGTCAACCGCAGTGAGAGGCTTCTGTGATGAAGACAGAGACAGTGCCTTTGAGTATCTGTGAGTATGAGTATGAGTATTTAAAAGGCATTTGAAATATAAATCTTTATCAAATATCAGTACTAAATTTTCCTTTAAGCCTATATCCTCCTTCACACATGAACATTTTTCTAGGTTTTGGTATTTTTTATTTATTAGTGTAATTAGATATTTAAATATTATACATCACATTTACTATAACATCTGCTTTTTTAAATTCTAGTCTATGAATTTTGATGTCCTCCTATGTTACATATACTCCTCTTTTCTGTTTGTTTATCTCCATTTTTGTTTGACTTTCTCTGAATATGATTTCTCCCGTACATATTTTGATGTTACCACTTTCATGTCTATAGAAACTGGTACATATGAAATGTATTCAAATAAATCAGTTGCTAATTCAAAAGAATCTTTCAATAGTATATTCATATTTGTGTAATTTCTCCATGTTGACTAATATAGTTGCCTTTTATGTTTTACCTGCTATTGGTTATTCCAGTCAAATAATTTATATTGATTAAAATTTTGTAACATGTAATTTATATATGTATATATATGTACATATTTAACTTTGCTATTTTTGCTATTTTTATGTTTTTTTCTAAAATATATTTTATTCCTTTGTGTTATTATAATTACATAGGCTAAGATCATATTATATACATGTATATTTCATTAACAAATTTTTAAATACTTTGCTTAAAATTTCTTCCAGATCTCTGCCATCTAGCCAAACTGCTTTTATTGTTATAGCATGTCGCCTTTGCTATAACAATATCCTTTACAGATTTTCCATGAGTAATTTTGTTGTAATACAACTACATTTTCTGAAATCCATCTTTATGATGAATTACTTCAGTGTTAGTCAAGATATTATTAGGCCTCGAGATTATCTATATATATTAAAAAGGAGATTTTAAATAAAGTTTTTTATACCCAACTTAGTCTTAGGCTTTATTGCTATGAAGGCCCATCATGAGCAAGGCAGCTCTTATAAAACACAACATTCAATTGGGGCTGGCTTACAATTTCAGAGGTTTAATCCATTATTATCAGGTGGGAACCATGGCAGCATTTATGAAGAAATAGTGCTGGAGCAGCCAGGAGTTCTAGATCTTGATTTGAATGCAGGTGGAAGGAGATTGGTTTCTTCAGGAAGCCAGTAGGAGGCTCCTATAGAACCGGAGCATAGGAGGTCTCAAAGCCTGATTACACAGTGATATACTTTCCCCTACATGAGCATACCCCCTCCAGTAAGGCATCACCTTGCAATAGTGCCCTTCACTATTGCCGAGCATTTAAACACACGAATTACTATTCAAACTACCATGGCTTATTTATTAATTTATCCTGTCAGTTCAAATCTTCACAAGAAGAATGAAGTAAAGTAGAAATGTATTTCACTGTTTCATACATTATTTTCATTGACTATATTCCAGCTTATAACCATTTTGAAATATACTTTTACCTTCTCTGAATATAATCTGCTCCTCTGCAGCTTCCTCGTTTCACGAGTCTATGCTTGAGTTGCAATCTTATTTGTATATCGTTTACTAATTCTAGTTAGTGCAGCCTAATTAACTCAAGGTTTAATTTTATCTTCTTTGCTTTATATCTGTATAATGTATCTGTGCAAGAAAAAAATTAGAAAAGTACAGATTCCAAGCGTGTAGACAGGCAGAGTTAGTCAATACCTGAAAGATAATACGTCACATGGACATCCCTGCTGAAATCCTCATATCCCTATTTTATGTGAGACCTTAACTCATCCTACATAACAGGGAACCAGCTTCAGAAAATTTTACACTCTCAAAAGTATAGAAAGGCATTTTCTTTTACTTACAACATCTTTCCTTTTAGCTACCACAAATTTCTCCTAAAAGAAATTATTTAAAATGTTAGTTTTATTTTTAGCTTTCAGTTGCTAAAATGAGTGTCAGGACCAAATAAAACACTTTAGGAACAGGATTCATTTCAGCTTACAGGTCACAGGGGACCCTCCATGAGAAATAACAGGGCATGAGTTCAACCATCATCTGAAGCAGAGACCATGTAAGAGTGCTGTATATTAGCTCTTTTCCAAGTTCATAATCAACTGCCTTTCCTATATCGTCCAGAACAATTTGCCTAGTGTTGGTACCTCCCATAGTTGGTGAGGTCCTCCTCCATCCATTAGCTATAAACCAATTATCCTAATACATATGCCATTGTTCAATATGACGAAAGAAATGCTTCCTTCTAGGTTCCATCTTTTAAGGAGTGTCTCAATGACAAGCAAGATTAGCAATTGCCATATTTATTTTTATTATATATTTGAAAATTATTGTTTGCATTGTGGTATTGTAAGAAAATGTTGTAAAGGAAAAATTCATAATGAAGAGAAAGCGGCTGCTCAAATTTTGAAGCTGGGAAGTTAATAATGAAGGTACCAACACTTCACATATATTATGAGGTTGTGATGGTGTACGTCAAAGATTCTGTGGACTTCAAAGTATATATGAACTTTCCTATGGCAGAGGGCAGAGTGGAATAGACTGTCAAAAATCCCATTTAGAAGGCTTATGAACACTAATCTCTCGTTTATATAGCATTTCCTTGGTTAGTTAGTTACTGTGAAAGGTAGAGCTGTGTTACTTAGTTAAATCTTTGGTCTTCATTCTATTTTAGTTGGACTTTTGTTTGTTTGTTTGCATTGATGTTGCTTGAGCTTGCTTTGAACTCTTTCTGTAGACTAGGCTTGACTTGACCTGGTCAAGACCTTGCATCATCCTGCTTCACCTTCTTCTGTTGCTGGCCTACTCTACTAAAACTGGCAATGGCCTGAATCTTTAAAGCTGTTGCATTGGAGACTAAGGTTGGAGGGAAATGATATTTTCTGCATCTTTTGCAAAGCTTTTAATCTAATGTATGTAAAGACCTGCATATACTGTTTGTGTGAACCTTTATTATCTATATTTTTCCTGCAATCTATGCAGTTGTTATACATGCCTCAGATTTGTTCATCTTCAATTGCTTTCATGACATATGAGATGGACATATGAGCAAGCAAAGTCCATATCAAACCTTAGTTTTACATTTTACTGCTAAATATACCATTGCTGAATAACTTTCAAGGCAGATGGTGTGGGTCCCTGTGAGCCTGTGCAATAGCTGAATTCTTTGTGTGAAGGCAAGAGTTAACATATATATATATATATATATATATATATATATATATATATATTCCATAGGAGTCACTTGTAAATCCTACCTGGAACAAGACTTTAAGAAATGATGAGGTATTTTCAGAGAGTCAGAACCACAGGGTAATTATATACATACACAGACACATATATGTATATGAATATGTATATATATTTAAAAACTTAACTTATTTAGTCACTTTTTTTCAAGTTTTAAGAAATATCTTGCTTAAATCAGTGCACCTCTTTGTATGCTTAATCTATCTTTACTTTCAAAATTGCCACTCACTTTCATAGCATAAACAGTAACCAAGCAAGAGAGCCAAAGGGTTTTCCTAAAATCTTAAATAGAAGACAAACAAGAGAGATCAGTAAATAAGCACAAATTGAATTCTTCACACATCTTCCTTCTCCTTCAGAGAATATGTCTTTTTGGGAATTTAGTATAAATCTGTGACTATAGAAGGTGCTTCCCAGAGAGAAATCTGCCTTGTGTTCTGAGACACTCTGCCAGCTGCAGGGAGTGCAGAACGTGAGCTCTTTGTCTGAGATAAGCCTTCCAGGAGCATACTTTTGAACCATGAAACTCTGCTTATTCTAGAAATCTCATTTCAATGGCTCCTTTCAGAAGAATATTTCCAGCATTCTTCAGAATAGGTAAGAAAAAAGTGTGGGCTCACCATCTTTACCAGAATCTGTTTGTGCAGAGCTTGCTACAAAGTGCTATTTAAAAAGCATTTGAAATTCTCCAGGTCTGTTTCATAAGCCAGATTATAATCATTATGGAAGAAAGACCATTGCCTTTTCATGTTATTTTTCTTGAAGTAGTCAAATTCAGGACCTTTAATAACATCTACTCTCAAAATAATTTCATCTGGTTTACATACTGCAGGGATACTTGTGAAATTGGGGAAATGAACTTCTCTTACAGAGTTTTGGAGAATATCACACATCATCTCTTCATGTGTATAGAAGATATTGTTTTCGTTGGTGAATCATTTGAAAATGATGGGGCAACATTTATCCTTTTTAATCAATCCTTTGTCTTGAGAGAATGTAAAAAGATGGCTGAGAATGTGAATAAGTACAGGAAATCATGATTTTTTTTCCTCTAAATTTCATTCATAGATGTAGAGGACTAGTTTAAATTTGAATGACAGTGAAGGTATCTGTGAAGCAGGAGAGACTACTTAGACATTAAGAAGAAGGAAGAGCTGCTTGCTGTATTCCAGAATGAAGGAGATTCTAACTTCCAGGAGCAATGCTCAACTAAAGTGCTCTAATAAGAGATTCATTTCAATGGTCTCAAATCCCTACAAGAGAAGGGTTAATGCAGACTCTCCCCCAGTTATCACACAAAGGTCAAATGAATGCTTATTAGGATGTAGAAGGATACTCAACTCAACAGGAAGCTAATCATACATGCAAGGCTGAATTATCAGTTAGATACAGATGTAGGAAGGATGTTGTATGCCACAAACCTTTAAGATCCAGTGCTTCTTGTTGTTCTAGAAAAGTACACAGTTTATAAATCATATTTTTCTGTCTGACATGATATAAATTGTCTAGACTCTTAGCTAAAGAAATACTTTAAAATGCATTAGCCATGGTTGTACATATTTCGAATCCTAGCACTTGTAATGTTGAGTCAGAAAGACTTGGATTTTATGGTCGTTCTTAGTTACATAGTGAGTTTGGAGTCAGAATGGGCTATATGTAATTTTGTAGAAAACAAAACAAAACAAAACACCAAACATATAAGCAACTTGGCAAATAAAACAAAAGAAGACAAAAAACAGGCAAAACCCCCAGCAAAAGAAAACAAAATACCCCCAAATCCATTGATAACTTTTACATAGCAAAATAAAATAAAAATCAAGCAAATTAGGGAGTACTCAATTTAGAGGAAAAGCTTTTCTATGTAAAGAGATGGGTTTTTTTTTAGATAACTCCACACCAATGTAAAATGAGTCTATATTATATGAAACAACAGTGTTTAGGCTTCAGAGATCATATTTTTACAAGAAGCTTTTGACCATATTTTGAGTTTGAAGACTAATGTGTCTATATGTACAACCACAACCTCCACCTTTTGAACAGACAGATTACTGACTTGTTTCTGAGAGAAGAAAGGTAGCCACCTTTAAGTTTATAGGATATGCACATTTAAGTTTATAGGGTATGAATCCATATTAAAATTGTAAATTGGGAAATTAGCCCCAAGAGCTTATCACTTACACCAAACAAATGAAAGTTTCTAACACATAGCCTGGCTCCCACCAAAGGTAGACACCCAGCATAGTGAAAACACAGCCTGCATGAGTGATTCAATACTAGCTTATCAGAGAACTATCAAGGTCCATGGGTTTACACTCAACTCAGCCCCCACTATGAAAGCAGCCTAGTTGGCAGCCATCTATCCATTCATCTACTCATTTGTTTGAACCTATCATTCTTGCTCTGACCTGGTTTTTCCCATTTACCTTGTGGTTAATGTCTCAACTCTGCAGCTTCATTCTCAATCCTTACTTCATTGCCTCGTAAGAAAATTCTTCCCGGAAATAGTGTGGGTTCATGTTCCTATCAACATAGACTCCTTTCTTTCGACCTCCTCATAAAATCTCTTTAATTATGCTATAGCCTATTTAACTTTTCTTTGAATTGTAACTATACATATAAGCATAAATATTTACTGTTTACCATGTGATATTTAATAAGGAAGTTAATATTAGTAATTAAGATTGAAATAAAAGAAATTCTATTAGCTTTAGCCATAATATCAAAGAAGGTGTGGTTATGTGGCAATTTCCTACTTTGTAAACCAGAATACCTTGTGGATTTACTGTTATTTGATCAATTCTGATATTATGGAAATGCAGACATGTTCATTTATATTCCTTACATGGTGTTCAGGACCATAGTTATTCTAATACTCAACAACATAAAGACTCGACAAAGAAAAAAGACTATATATCAATTTCCCTTATAAACACACGTGCAAAAATTCTCAATAAAAAAATTGCAAACTGATTTCCTGAATATATCAAAACATCATCAACAATATCAAGTAGGCTTTTTCTACGTGCAAAGATGCAAAGACAGTTCAACGTGCCTACATCAATAAATGTAATCCACTTTCTAATCAAAATGAAAAATGAAAACTGCAAATCACAGGATCATCTCATTAGATACAGAGAAAACCTTTGAATTCGACTAACCTTTCATGCTGACTGCTCAATAGAGATTAGGAATTTGAGGGACATATTTCTACACGAGAATGCAAATACACATCAAGTACACAGTAAACATCAATCTAAATGGAGAGAAACTTAAAGCACTTTCTCTAAAATCAGAACCAAGGTAAAGTTGAACACTCTCTTCATAACTATTCAACATAAGTCTTACCTACAGCAATAGGATAGCTGAAGAAGATCTAGGGATGAGAAACAGGAAAGGAAGAAGTCAAAGTAGCTTTATTTACAGATGTTAAGATTGACCCAAATAATATAAAGTACCTCGGTGTGATTTTAACCAAGCAAGTAAAAGATTTGTACAATAAGAACTTCAAGACTCTGAAGAAAGAAACTGAAGAAATCCTTAGAAGATGGAAAGATCTCCCATGCACATGGATGGGCAGGATTAATATAGTAAAAATGGCCATTTTACCAAAAGCGATCTACAGATTCAATGCAATCCCCATCAAAATACCAATCCAATTCTTCAAAGAGTTAGACAGAACAATTTGCAAATTCATCTGGAATAACAAAAAACCCAGGATAGCTAAAACTATCCTCAACAATAAAAGGACTTCAGGGGGAATCACTATCCCTGAACTCAAGCAGTATTACAGAGCAATAGTGATAAAAACTGCATGGTATTGGTACAGAGACAGACAGATAGACCAATGGAACAGAATTGAAGACCCAGAAATGAACCCACACACCTATGGGTACTTGATTTTTGACAAAGGACCCAAAATCATCAAATGTAAAAAAAGATAGCATTTTTAGCAAATGGTGCTGGTTCAACTGGAGGTCAACATGTAGAAGAATGCAGATCGATCCATGCTTATCACTCTGTACAAAGCTTAAGTCCAAGTGGATCAAGGACCTCCACATCAAACCAGACACACTCAAACTAATAGAAGAAAAACTAGGGAAGCATCTGGAACATATGGGCACTGGAAAACATTTCCTAAACAAAACACGAATGGCTTACGCTCTAAGATCAAGAATCGACAAATGGGATCTCATAAAACTGCAAAGCTTCTGTAAGGCAAAGGACACTGTGGTTAGGACAAAACGGCAACCAACAGATTGGGAAAAGATTTTTACCAATCCTACAACAGATAGAGGCCTTATATCCAAAATATACAAAGAACTCAAGAAGTTAGACTGCAGGGAAACAAATAACCCTATTAAAAATGGGGTTCAGAGCTAAACAAAGAATTCACAGCTGAGGAATGCCGAATGGCCGAGAAACACCTACAGAAATGTTCAACATCTTTAGTCATAACGGAAATGCAAATCAAAACAACCCTGAGATTTCACCTCACACCAGTGAGAATGGCTAAGATCAAAAACTCAGGTGACAGCAGATGCTGGCGAGGATGCAGAGAAAGAGGAACACTCCTGCATTGTTGGTGGGATTGCAGACTGGTACAACCATTCTGGAAATCAGTCTGGAGGATCCTCAGAAAATTGGATATTGAACTGCCTGAGGATCCAGCTATACCTCTCTTGGGCATATACCCAAAAGATGCCCCAACATATAAAAAAGACACGTGCTCCACTATGTTCATCACAGCTTTATTTATAATAGCCAGAAGCTGGAAAGAACCCAGATGCCCTTCAACAGAGAAATGGATACAGAAAATGTGGTACATCTACACAATGGAATATTACTCAGCTATCAAAAACAATGACTTTATGAAATTCGTAGGCAAATGGTTGGAACTGGAAAATATCATCCTGAGTGAGCTAACCCAATTACAGAAAAACACACATGGTATACACTCATTGATAAGTGGCTATAAGCCCAAATGCTTGAATTACCCTAGGTGCCTAGAAAAATGAAACTCAAGACAGATGATCAAAATGTGAATGCTTCACTCCTTCTTTAAAAGGGGAACAAGAATACCCTTGGCAGGGAATAGAGAGGCAAAGATTAAAACAGACACAGAAGGAACACCCATTCAGAGCCTGCCCCACATGTGGCCATACATATACAGCCATCCAATTAGACAAGATGGATGAAGCAAAGAAGTGCAGACCGACAGGAGCCGGATGTAGATCTCTCCCGAGAGACACAGCCAGAGTACAGCAAACACAGAGGCGTATGCCAGCAGCAAACCACTGAATTGAGAATAGGACCCCCGTTGAAGGAATCAGAGAAAGAACTGGAAGAGCTTGAAGGGGCTCGAGACCCCATATGTACAACAATGCCAAGCAACCAGAGCTTCCAGGGACTAAGCCACTACCTAAAGACTATACATGGACCGACCCTGGACTCTGACCTCACAGGTAGCAATGAATATCCTAGTAACAGCACCAGTGGAAGGGGAAGCCCTGGGTCCTGCTAAGACTGAACCCCCAGTGAACTAGACTGTTGGGGGGAGGGCGGCAATGGGGGGAGGATGGGGAGGGGAACACCCATAAAGTAGGGGAAGGGGGAGGGGGATGTTTGCCCGGAAACCGGGAAAGGGAATAATACTCGAAATGTATATAAGAAATACTCAAGTTAAAAAAAAAAAGATTGTACATATAAGTGCCCCTAACATCCCCAGTAAGAAATACCTATTACTAATAAAACACCTTCAGCAGTTAGTTAACAATTCTAAGCAAATGAAAGATTTGCATAATAATTAAACAAACAAAAATCTTTAAGACATTGTAAAAAGAAATAGAAGAACATACAAGAAGATGAAACTATCCCCCATGTTCATAAATCAATAGGACTAATACAGTAGAAATGGCCATCCTACCAAAGCTATCTACAAATTCAATGCAATGCCCATGAAAATCCCAATATAATTAGTCACCAATCTTGAGAGGACAATTTTCAGCTCCATATGGAAACACAACAACAAATAACAAAAACAAAAACAGAATAGCCAATAGAATCCTGCATAATAAAAATTCTACTGGAGAGATTACCATCCTCGACATTAAATCATAATATGGAGCTATAGTAATAAAAGTAGCTTGTTTTATGGCATAAAAACTCACATGTATCAATAGAATGCAAGATCCAGACATAAGTCCATATACCTCTGGAAAAAGAAGCTGGAAATACACACTGGGAAAACCCAAAATCAACAAACTAAACAAACAAATACCTTAGCATCTTCGACAACAGGTTGGGATCAAACTGACTGTAAGCATGTAAAAGAATGCAAAAAAGATCCATTCTGCTAAACCTGCACAAAACTTAACTCCAGATAGATCAAAGACCTGAGAGCCAATACTCTGAATCTAATAGGAGAGAAAATAGACTATTCTTGCATTCGTTGACACAAGAAAAGGCTTTTTGGAAAAAGACAACAATAGCACAGGTATGGGGATGAACAAATAATAGATGGGATTAAAGAAACTGAAAAGCTTCTCTGTGGCAAATGACACCGTCATTCAAAAAAAAAATAAGTGGCAGGCTATAGAATGGGGAAAGACTTTTAGCTACTACATATGTAATAGAAGGTTAATATGTAAAATATATGAAGAACTCAACAAAACTAGACATCAAGCAAGCAAGCAACGCAATTAAAAATTAGGTACAGATCTAAACAAAATACTCCAAAAGGAATCTTGAGTGGCTGAGAAGCCCTTAAAGAAATGTTCATCATACATACTCATCAGGAAAATGCAAATCAAAACTATATTGAAATTCTTATACCTATCAGAATGACTGAGATCAATCAAAACAAATGAAAGCTCAGGCTGGAAAAGATATACAGTAGTGGACCACTCATCTCTTGCTGGTAGAAGTGCAAACTTTGGCAGACACTGTGTAAATCAATACGTCAATTTCAAGAGAAGCTGGGAATAGATTTACCTAATGGTTCAGCTTTACTACTGTTGGGTTCATCCCTAAAGGACTCTATATCCTACTACTGAGACAATGGAACAACCATGCTAATCTCTACTCTATTGATAATAGTCAGGAGTTCTAAATAACCTATATGTTTATCAGTGGATGAATAGATAAAGAATATATGATATATTTACACTAGCAAATATTTCTTAACTCTTAAATAATTAAGAAAGGAAGAAATAGAGCTAGAAAAGTCATTTTGAATGAGATAACTCACATTCATAAAGCATATATAATACACATTCATGTTCATGCTATGCTAGCTTTTAACACTTTGGTAAGTGGACTACAGTCCATGTAAACCCAAAGGTTAGGTATAGAGTAGTCGTTCTCAACCTTCCTAATGCTGTGACCCTTTACTTCTGTTCAGGTTATGGTGACCGCTAAAAATTATTATTTTTGATACTTCATAACTGTAATTTTGCTACTTTTATGAATGATAATGTAAGTATTTTTCCAAGACCAAAGTTTGTCAAAGGAGGCATGTCCTACAAATTGAGACCTGCTTGTTTATACCAAGGGACTGAAAACAGGAAGGGTGCTATTCTATTACTTTATTTAAAGGTCATATGAGTACATTATATTGAAATCCTATCAGGCAAATAAAGTCTAAGAGCTCGCCAGATACACCATATTTACCAAGGGTCCCATTATTTTGCCTGGATTACATAAAGAGTACATCCGTCACAGCCAACAGTGAGGAAAAGTTCTCACAAACCTGTCCTTTGACCAGCTAGTGTGTTAATCAGGAGTCATCCAGACAACAAACCTCCAATATTTAAAAGGACTTCAGCGTGCCCTATTAAAGTGGCCTATTTGAAATATTTGAAATGACACCCATCTGCCCTCCTGTCCCCCAGTTTGCAGTCACCTTCAACCCTACCCTTAGCCCAACGACTTCTATGATCTCAACAGTTTAGTTCCTCCCCTTGGTTATGGTTCGGGTTAATCCAGGTTTCTCCCAAGCTTGTGCCCTTATCGCTTGATTCTACAGCCATGATACCAGAACCTCCATCAAGGGTCCTAACCCATGACACACAAGTTGTTTTTTGTTTTTGTTTCTGCTTTTGCTTTTCATCCCAGCCAGCTTCTGCTTCTAACTCTCTGTAAGATATCTTGGAAAGAAATTCCTTTACTTAGCTTGGACTTCTTTAATGCTTGATAAACATTCTGTACACCACATTTCTACATACATGGATATGTATATATTATGATGCATCTTGTGTGACCTAAGAGTTAACACACACACACACACACACACACACACACATACACACACACACACACACACACACACAAAATGAGCCCTTTTTCCCCTCAGCTCAGCCAACTATAAAAAGAAGTGAGACAGTGATCACATTGCTGCCAATGAAGCTGTCATAGCTGTTAATCTATTGCTATTAAGTAAATGCTAGTACCATGGCAAAACATAAATGTGTTGATCTCTGGTTCTGAAATGGTGTCTTCTCAGCACATTGCAGAATCCATCAGAACTCACAGGAAGAAAAAAATAGAAGTTGTAGGATTAGAAAGAGGAGTCCTGGCAATTAGTATACTATCTAGACCAGAACCATAAAGCCCTTCCTCCCAGAACCTGAAAGAATAGAAGCCACAATGAAAAGAGCAGCACGTTTTTAATGCTAGATACTTTTAGTGAAAGCTATTTGAGAAGAAAATGCCTTATTCACATATAGCTCCATTATTCTTTTTGCATTTTCTGTGATTTTTTTTTAGCTAAAGATAGTTTTCCCTAAATTCAAGTCTAGCTGATAGCAGTAAATTACAGCTCAAAAAATGAATATTATTGCTACCATTCTTTTTTCCCACTATTATTTTTTGAAAAAAATGACTTTGAAAAAACGTAAATGCACGATTGACAGCTACCAGGCTTAAGGATACCTGTGATTTCTGTCATCAGTGTATGTTCTCGAAGTTCTCAAAAGAGAATCTTTTTTGTTGCATTTGGTCATTCTTTGATCCAGGCTCATATATGTCCTTTAATTCCAACCATTCGTAGTAGAGTAGATGGTATTGTAAAGCCCTCTATATGGGGGCAAGTCTATTAAAACTTTATGGAAAATAATTTGTGATTTCAGTAAGCTTGTGTTTTTTTTCCATTTATATTCTACTTACTTTGATCATTACCACTACAGCAAAAAGTATGTTCATAAAAAAGTTGTTTGCACATTTAACTATAATTCTAGGGGCTCCTGATGCAAAATGAGATCTTTGTTCTAGATGTTATGCTTTAGCAAGGGGAGATAGACAGTGGATACAAAAAGATACACAAGTTGCCTATGTCTGAAAAATGTAAACAACACTGAAACAAAAAATTACTTATGTCAGATAGAAGAGAGGAATGGGTTTCAAATGAAGAGCTTGGATATAGAACATAAAGTTGAAGACTGTGAGTAAGCCAATCTGAATTATACCTACTAAAGACATTAGCAGAGTCAGATCAACCACAGCCAAACTATTAAGGTAAAGTATGCTTTGAATGTACCCTAGAAAGTAGAAAGGAACTGCGGTCAAGGAGAGGTGAAGCACTTGGAAAACGGCAAAAGATGACAAATCAGATTGGTGTCTAACTTCATAAACCATTTTATCATTTTGACACCTGCTCCATTCAAACAGCATGCCATTGGTTTTGATTTACATGTGAAATCCCACCAAGTGACTTCTGTGTTCAATGCTTGCTTTGTATCTGGTGGCACTGCCTTGGGGAGTTTTCAAAACTTTTGAAATCAGTATTAGGCAGAAGTTGATCGCTAAAATATCGAGAGGCTGCTTCTTGTCCAAGATTCTTCCTGTATTCCTCCTTTAACTGCTTTCTGCTGAAGTGATTGAATTCCTTCCCCTTGTGCTCTCGAATGGTCTTCTGACTGAGAATGATTTTAGAAACAAAATGTCAGTAGACTGCGGGTTGAAATCCAGGAAACTATAAGTTAAAGCAGATAGCTACCCCCCTTCTATTGTTTCTGTCAAATATTTAGTCACAGCAATGTACAGCATGATCAGCACTATTTCAAGGCTTTTTTTTAAATTGAATTTTTTAAAAAAAATTTCCATTTCAAATGTTATTAACTTTCCTGGTTTCCCAACCATATCCCATCCATGATCCCCCTGTTTCTATGAGAGTGTTCCCCCACCCCTTCCTGCTTTCCTGCCCTCACATTCTCCTACACTGGGGCATCGAGAGTTGGCCTTTCGAAAGCTTCTCCACGCATTGATGCCCAAGGCTATCCATTGCAACATATGCAGTTGGAGCCATGGGTATGTCCATGTGTACTCTTTAGGTAGTGGCTTAGTTCTTCAGGGCTCTGATTGGTTGGTGTTGCTGTTCTTATGGGGTTGCAAGCCCCTTCAGCTGCTTTAATCTTTCTTTAACTCCTCCCATGGGGACCCTGTTCTTAGTTCTATGGTTTGCTGCTAGCATTTGCCTCTGTGTATGCCGTGCTCTGGCAGAGTCTCTCAGGAGACAGCTAAATATCAGGCTCCTGTCAGCATGCACTTCTTGGCATCAGCTATATTTTCTGGGTTCAGTGGCTGTATGTATATAGGCTCTGAATGGCTATTCCTTCAGTCTCTGCTCCACACTTTGTCTCTATCCTCTATCTCCTCCTATGAATATTTTTGTTCCTGTTCTAAGAAGGAATGAAGCATCAGCCCTTTGGTCTTCTTCCTTCTTGAGCTTCATGTGGTCTGTAGATTGTATCTTGGGTAATCCGAGCTTTCGGACGAATATCCACTTATCAGTGAGTTCATACCATGTGTGATGTTTTTGGTTTTATTTTATTTTATTTTATTTTATTTTATTTTTGTGCGTGCGTGCGTGCGTGCGTGTGTGTGTGTGTGTGTGTGTGTGTGTGTGTCTGTGTGTGTGTGTGTGATTGGGTTACCTTACTCAGAATGATATTTTCTGCTTCCATCCATTTGCCTATGAATTTCATGAAGTCATTGTTTTTAATAGCTAAGTAGCACTTTATTGTATAAATGTATTATATTTTCTGTACCTATTCCTCTCTTGAGGGACATCTGGGTTTTTTTTTCCAGCTTCTGACTATAATAAATAGGGATTCTATGAACATAGTGGAGCATGTGTCTTTGCTTTATGTTGGAGCATCTCTTGGGAATATGCCCAGGAGAGCTATAGCTGGGTCCTTGGGTAGTGCAATGTCCAATTTTCTGAAGAACCTCCAAACTGATTTCCAGAGTGGTTGTATCAGTTTGTAATCCCACCAACATTGGAGATTATTCAATTTTCTCCACATCCTTGGCATTATCTGTTGTCACCTGAGTTTTTGATCTTAGGCATTCTGACTGTTGTGAGGTGGAATCTCTGGATTGTTTTGATTTGCATTTCCCTGATGTTGAACATTTCTTTAGGTGCTTCTCATCTATTTGAGAAGTCTTTGTTTAGCTCTGTACCCCATTTTTAATAGAGTTATTTGATTCTCTGGAGTCAAACATATATATATATATATATATATATATATATATATATATATATATATATATATATGATATTAGCCCTCTATGGAATGGAGGATTGGTAAAGATCTTTTCCCAATCTGTTTATTGCCGTTTTGTACTAATGACAGTTTCCTTTACCTACAGAAGCTTTGCAAATTTATGAAGTCCAACTTGTCTGCTCTTGATCTTAGAGCATAAGCCCTTGGTGTTCTGTTCAGGAAGCTTTCCCCAGTGCCCAAGTGTTTGAGGCTCTTCCCCACTTTTTTTTTCTATTAGTTTGAGTGTATCTGGTTTTATGTGGAGGTACTGCAAGGCTCTTATTAGACACCCAAGATACCATATTGGGATGAGATATGAATTCTAAAGTCAGGAATATTTCTTTATTACAGTTCAATACACTAAAAACAGGGGTCAAGTACTGATAAGAAAAATCAGTTGAACAACATCATTACACAGCATATCATAAAAATTACAAGCACATTATTTTAAGTATACAGGCAGTTAACAAACAAAACTAAACAAAACAAGAAAAAACACAAATCAGAAAACACTTTTCTTTCAAATCCTATAAACCTCTCTCTCTCTCTCTCTCTCTCTCTCTCTCTCTCTCTCTCTCTCCCCCTACCTTCCCTCCCTGTGATATGTGTGTGTGTGTATACATGTGAGTGTATGTGTGAGTATAAGTATGCATGTGCATAAGCATGTATTATGTATGCATTATGTATCTGTTATATAATGGTATATATGTAGAGTTCAGAGGACAGCTTGCAAGAGTTGGCTCTTTTCTTACACTATGTGGTACCCAGAAATTGAATTCCTCTTGTCATGCTTGGAATCATCTGTCCTTACTAACAGAATTATACTTCCTTGTCCTGACAGTTTCTTATTCATAAAATCTATACTCATTTTCTAATAATTACCTTCAAAATATATTTTAAGAGGTTGAGTTATGAGTTCAAGTGACAAAGTACTTGATATACAAGAATAAAGCACTGAGTTCATACCCAAGCACCCACATGAAAGCATAGAAGAGGGGTGCATGTCTGTAACTTTGGCATGGGTAACAGAGAGACAACTGGATTCTTAGAGTGCATCAGCTAATCAGTCTACTAAAATTGATTAGCTTCAGGATAAGAGTAGGGACTTTTGTCTCAAAAATAAAGCTGGCCAATGATTGAGGAAGGCACTCAACTCTAACTTCTGAATTTTACATGCACAGACAACATATGCATTTACATTTGTATGGCATGTGTACACACCCACAAAAATATGTATGGCATCAAGTATTTTGGAAATTAAATAGAATTTATACAAAACACACATGTTTTTTAGATTCTAGAAATATTTTACCCATCATCAATCTCAATTTTTAAGTTTTAAGTTCAAAATTTTACTGTCACTAACAACTACTACCAAACTGGGTTTTTAATTCAAACTATATATCCCTCTTCTATTAATTACATGTTATATTACCATACAACCAAGATAAAATAAAATTTTCACTTTAGAATAAATGAAGAAATTGCTTATTCTGAAGCAAATGTGAGATACTACAACTCAGATCAAGGTTTTGGTTTATATTCAATGACCAAAAAGATTTGTTCCCATTATAAAAGATTTGCCTAAACTTCTATAAGCAATGTACAAAGAAAGTCAGAAAGCAATACATGTGGCAGGCATGTTAGTGGGACATTAAAGAGATCTTTTATATTAAAAAAAGAAATGGCAATAGGTTTGAAATAATATCATATACTATGAATATTTATTAATTTACCTTTATTTTCCAGTCCTCTGTATTAAACCTATTGGTTTCCATGTACAAGGAACACATTACAAATTGTTGCCAGATCTCTTTTAAAATATATATCTCTAGGGTTGCTGAATGCTAAAGCCATGATAAAATAATCTGTAGAATTTTTGATACATACATGTTGATTTCAGAGAAATCTCATTCAAAAGAATGTAAGTGCATGTGATGTGACTATTTCTTTAGAAACATTAATCTAAGTTGCAATGTACTCATATGCCAAATCAACAGTAGAGGAACACATGGTGTCCTGAAAATTAAAAAGAGAAAGTTTGAAAATAAGCAGGTACATCCTTATACCTATGTGTTTTATTTAAATTTATTCATTGAATTTTTCCTATACTCGAGAATTTTTATGAACACGTCACTTAAGTATGGCCATATCTGCCCCCATTATAGCTTTCAAACACTACTCCATCTACCAAGTTTTGTCCACTCCAACGTCATGTCTGTTTATAACTCAATTAGTCCAGTTAGGGCTGCCCATTTGTGCATGAGTGTGGTTCGATTCACTGGAGCATTAGAATCCATTCACTGGTCCCCGGCTGCAAAAATTATCAAGTACAAATAGCTCCTTAGTAAGAGGTAAGGTCTAGAGATCATCTACCCAATCTGTGCTGGAATTTTGGCTAGCCTGACCCAGTATGGTTTTGTTTAGTTCATGAGGGTACTGCACATGTTATATCCTGAAGCCATCATTTCCCAGCCTCCTTTTTCCATTCTTCCTACCCTAACATTCTCTTTTCATACTCACTGTTGATGGTTTATAAGCCTTGGTTGTTTAAAATTATGATATAAACACCTCATTTGGGTCTATATAATTTTCATATGAAATATACATTTTTTCATAACATGATGATGCCCCATTTTGTCTCATAAAATCAGGACTAAAATGCTTTAATAATATTCATGAGAATAAAGCCCCATCAACTTCTTATTTGATTAGTATGCAACATAGAATTAACATATAACCAGCAAATGTTGGTGTGGTTCTAGAGAATGTAGAAATACCCAGAACTTAGAAACTATAGATATTCATTTCCCTTGGATTGAACAGTGCTTCAGCCATGTGACGTTGTACCTAAGAATTGTGTACAGAGACTTGCTTCACATGACAGCACTGTGGATCACTTCAAAATGGCACAGAGACCTCAGAGCTGTAGGGTATAAGTTTCTGTCTTGAAGGGCAAACTTGTCTAGAAAAAAATCTTGATGGCAGAATGTGTTCCTTCAGTGCAGAGCAGATAGCATTGTGTCTGAAAAGAGCTGAGTGCTTGAAATTTTCTTTGAGTGGAGTGTTGAAATCATGCAAACTGGAGTGGCAAATGAGGCAAAATGATTCTCCACATGTAGAAAAATCAGCAGAAGCTTTCAAACACACAAGTTATGAAACAACTCAGCTGGGGATCTTTCAGAGCCTTGTGTCACATTATTACTCCCAGTTCCGCAGATGTGGATTGGTTCCTACTGCAATGCTCTAAAACACAGTTGATCAGAGTTGTGGACAGTTGCATGGACCCTGGTGGCTCCTATGCCCTTTACCTTGAGCTTCAATTTAACCAAAGTATTAAAGCACTTGCAGCCTCTCTGTAGCAGTTCAGTGGGAGGAAAAAGCAAAATAAAATCCATGATTTCAGTCCCCACAATCAGGATTATAGTACTTATTTACTGGGATTTTATTTTTAATTATTTCAAGATTATAGTATAATTATACTGTTTCTCCCTTCTTTTTCCTTCCTCCAAATCTTTTCATGTATACCTCTTTCCTAACTTTTTCTAACCGATTTCCATGTTTTCCATTAATTGTTGTTATACACACACAAACACACACACACACACACACGCACATGCACACACATACACACACACCCACACACGCACATGAACCTGCACATGCACACACATACACACACAGATGTATACATATTTATACATATGTATATGTATTCCTTTTTTGATTTTTTTGTTTTTTTTTATTAACTTGAGTATTTCTTATATACATTTTGAGTGTTATTCCCTTTCCCGGTATCCGGGCAAACATCCCCCAGCCCCCTCCACTTCCTTATGGGTGTTCCCCTCCTAACCCTGCCCCCATTGCCGCCCTCCCCCAACCAGTCTAGTTCACTGGGGGTTCAGTCTTAGCAGGACCCAGGGCTTCCCCTTCCACTGGTGCTCTTACTAGGATATTCATTGCTACCTAGGAGGTCAGAGTCCAGGGTCAGTCCATGTATAGTCTTTAGGTAGTGGCTTAGTCCCTGGAAGCTCTGGTTGCTTGGCATTGTTGTACATATGAGGTCTCGAGCCCCTTCAAGCTCTTCCAGTTCTTTCTCTGATTCCTTCAATGGGGGTCCTATTCTCAGTTCAGTGGTTTGCTGCTGGCATTCGCCTCTGTATTTGCTGTATTCTGGCTGTGTCTCTCAGGAGCGATCTACATCCGGCTCCTGTAAGTCTGCACTTCTTTGCTTCATCCATCTTGTCTAATTGGGTGGCTGTATATGTATGGGCCACATGTGGGGCAGGCTCTGAATGGGTGTTCCTTCAGTCTCTGTTTTAATCTTTGCCTCTCTCTTCCCTGCCAAGGGTATTCTTGTTCCCCTTTTAAAGAAGGAGTGAAGCATTCACATTTTGATCATCCGTCTTGAGTTTCATTTGTTCTAGGCACCTAGGGTAATTCAAGCATTTGGGCTTATAGCCACTTATCAATGAGTGCATACCATGTATGTATTTCTGTGATTGGGTTAGCTCACTCAGGAAGATATTTTCCAGTTCCAACCATTTGCCTACGAATTTCATAAAGTCATTGTTTTTGATAGCTGAGTAATATTCCATTGTGTAGATGTACCACATTTTCTGTATCCATTTCTCTGTTGAAGGGCATCTGGGTTCTTTCCAGCTTCTGGCTATTATAAATAAGGCTGCAATGAACATTGTGGAGCATGTGTCTTTTTTATATGTTGGGGCATCTTTTGGGTATATGCCCAAGAGCGGTATAGCTGGATCCTCAGGCAGTTCAATGTCCAATTTTCTGAGGATCCTCCAGACTGATTTCCAGAATGGTTGTACCAGTATGCAATCCCACCAACAATGGAGGAGTGTTCCTCTTTCTCCGCATCCTCGTCAGCATCTGTTGTCACCTGAGTTTTTGATCTTAGCCATTCTCACTGGTGTGAGTGAAATCTCAGGGTTGTTTTGATTTGCATTTCCCTTATGACTAAAGATGTTGAACATTTCTTTAGGTGTTTCTCATCCATTCGTCATTCCTCATCTGTGAATTGTTTGTTTAGCTCTGAACCCCATTTTTTAATAGGGTTATTTGTTTCCCTGCAGTCTAACTTCTTGAGTTCTTTGTATATTTTGGATATAAGGCCTCTATCTGTTGTAGGATTGGTAAAGATCTTTTCCCAATCTGTTGGTTGCCGTTTTGTCCTAACCACAGTGTCCTTTGCCTTACAGAAGCTTTGCAGTTTTATGAGATACCATTTGTCGATTCTTGATCTTAGAGCGTAAGCCATTTGTGTTTTGTTTAGGAAATGTTTTCCAGTGCCCATGTGTTCCAGATGCTTCCCTAGTTTTTCTTCTATGAGTTTGAGTGTGTCTGGTTTGATGTGGAGGTCCTTGATCCACTTGGACTTAAGCTTTGTACAGAGTGATAAGCATGGATCGATCTGCATTCTTCTACATGTCGCCCTCCAGTTGAACCAGCACCATTTGCTGAAAATGCTATCTTTTTTCCATTTGATGGTTTTGGCTCCTTTGTCAAAAATCAAGTGACCATAGGTATGTGGGTTCATTTCTGGGTCTTCAATTCTATTCCATTGGTCTATCTGCCTGTCTCTGTACCAATACCATGCAGTTTTTATCACTATTGCTCTGTAATACTGCTTGAGTTCAGGGATAGTGATTCCCCCTGAAGTCCTTTTATTGTTGAGTATAGCTTTAGCTATCCTGGGTTTTTTGTTATTCCAGATGAATTTGCAAATTGTTCTGTCTAACTCTTTGAAGAATTGGATTGGTATTTTGATGGGGATTGCATTGAATCTGTAGATTGCTTTTGGTAAAATAGCCATTTTTATTATATTAATCCTGCCCATCCATGAGCATGGGAGATCTTTCCATCTTCTGAGGTCTTCTTCAATTTCCTTCTTCAGTGTCTTGAAGTTCTTATTGTACAGATCTTTTACTTGCTTGGTTAAAGTCACACCGAGGTACTTTATATTATTTGGGTCTATTATGAAGGGTGTCGTTTCCCTAATTTCTTTCTCGGCTTGTTTCTCTTTTGTATAGAGGAAGGCAACTGATTTATTTGAGTTAATTTTGTACCCAGCCACTTTGCTGAAGTTGTCTATCAGCTTTAGTAGTTCTCTGGTGGAACTTTTGGGATCACTTAAATATACTATCATATCATCTGCAAATAGTGATATTTTGACTTCTTCTTTTCCGATCTGTATCCCCTTGACCTCCTTTTGTTGTCTGATTGCTCTGGCTAGAATTTCAAGAACTATATTGAATAAGTGGGGAGAGAGTGGGCAGCCTTGTCTAGTCCCTGATTTTAGTGGGATTGCTTCAAGTTTCTCTCCATTTAGTTTAGTGTTAGCAACTGGTTTGCTGTATATGACTTTTACTATGTTCAGGTATGGGCCTTGAATTCCTATTCTTTCCAGGACTTTTATCATGAAGGGGTGTTGAATTTTGTCAAATGCTTTCTCAGCGTCTAATGAAATGATCATGTGGTTTTGTTCTTTCAGTTTGTTTATATAATGGATCATGTTGATGATTTTCCGTATATTAAACCATCCCTGCATGCCTGGGATGAAGCCTACTTGGTCATGGTGGATGATTGTTCTGATGTGCTCTTGGATTCGGTTTGCCAGAATTTTGTTGAGTATTTTTGTGTCGATATTCATAAGGGAAATTGGTCTGAAGTTCTCTTTCTTTTTGTGTCTTTGTGTGGTTTAGGTATAAGAGTAATTGTGGCTTCTTAGAAGGTATTCGGTAGTGATCCATCTGTGTCAGTTTTGTGGAATAGTTTGGATAATATTGGTATGAGGTCTTCTATGAAGGTTTGATAGAATTCTGCACTAAACCCGTCTGGACCTGGGCTCTTTTTGGTTGGGAGACCTTTATTGACTGCTTCTATTTCCTTAGGAGTTATGGGGTTGTTTAACTGGTTTATCTGTTCCTGATTTAACTTCGGTACCTGGTATCTGTGTAGGAAATTGTCCATTTCCTGCAGATTTTCAAGTTTCGTTGAATATAGGCTTTTATAGTAAGACCTGATGATTTTTTGAATTTCCTCTGAATCTGTTGTTATGTCTCCCTTTTCATTTCTGATTTTGTTAATTTGGACACACTCTCTGTGTCCTCTCGTTAGTCTGGCTAAGGGTTTATCTATCTTGTTGATTTTCTCAAAGAACCAACTTTTGGTTCTGTTGATTCTTTCTATGGTCCTTTTTGTTTCTACTTGGTTGATTTCCGTTCTGAGTTTGATTATTTCCTGCCTTCTACTCCTCCTGGGTGTATTTGCTTCTTTTTGTTCTAGAGCTTTTAGGTGTGCTGTCAAGCTGCTGACATATGCTCTTTCCTGTTTCTTTCTGCAGGCACTCAGCACTATGAGTTTTCCTCTTAGCACAGCTTTCATTGTGTCCCATAAGTTTGGGTATGTTGTATCTTCATTTTCATTAAATTCTAAAAAGTTTTTAATTTCTTTCTTTATTTCTTCCTTGACCAGGTTATCATTGAGTAGAGCATTGTTCAGTTTCCAAGTATATGTGGGCATTCTTCCTTGATTGTTATTGAAGACCAGTTTTAGGCCGTGGTGGTCCGATAGCACGCATGGGATTATTTCTATCTTTCTGTACCTGTTGAGGCCCGTTTTTTGACCAATTACATGGTCAGTTTTGGAGAAAGTACCATGAGGAGCTGAGAAGAAGGTATATCCTTTTGCTTTAGGATAGAATGTTCTATAAATATCCGTTAAGTCCATTTGGCTCATGACTTCTCTTAGTCTGTCTACATCTCTGTTTAATTTCTGTTTCCATGATCTGTCCATTGATGAGAGTGGGGTGTTGAAATCTCCCACTATTATTGTGTGAGGTGCAATGTGTGTTTTGAGCTTTAGTAAGGTTTCTTTTACATATGTAGGTGCCCTTGTATTTGGGGCATAGATATTTAGGATTGAAAGTTCATCATGGTGGATTTTTCCTTTGATGAATATGAAGTGTCCTTCCTTATCTTTTTTGATGACTTTTAGTTGAAACTTGATTTTATTTAATATTAGAATGGCTACTCCAGCTTGCTTCTTCTGACCATTTGCTTGGAAAATTGTTTTCCAGCCTTTCACTCTGAGGTAATGTCTGTCTTTGTCTCTGAGGTGTGTTTCCTGTAGGCAGCAGAATGCAGGGTCCTCGTTGCGTATCCAGTTTGTTAATCTATGTCTTTTTATTGGGGAGTTGAGGCCATTGATGTTGAGAGATATTAAGGAATAGTGATTATTGCTTCCCGTTATATTCATATTTAGATGTGAGGTTATGTTTGTGTGCTTTCATTCTCTTTGTTTTGTTGCCAAGACGATTAGTTTCTTGCTTCTTCTAGGGTATAGCTTGCCTCCTTATGTTGGGCTTTACCATTTATTATCCGTTGTAGTGCTGGATTTGTAGAAAGATATTGTGTAAATTTGGTTTTGTCATGGAATATCTTGGTTTCTTTATCTATGTTAATTGAGAGTTTTGCAGGATACAGTAACCTGGGCTGGCATTTGTGTTCTCTTAGGGTCTGTATGACATCAGTCCAGGATCTTCTGGCCTTCATAGTTTCTGGCGAAAAGTCTGGTGTGATTCTGATAGGTCTGCCTTTATATGTTACTTGACCTTTTTCCCTTACTGCTTTTAATATTCTTTCTTTATTTTGTGCGTTTGGTGTTTTGACTATTATGTGACTGGAGGTGTTTCTTTTCTGGTCCAATCTATTTGGAGTTCTGTAGGCTTCTTTTATGCCTATGGGTATCTCTTTTTTTAGGTTAGGGAAGTTTTCTTCTATGATTTTGTTGAAGATATTTACTGGTCCTTTGAGGTGGGAGTCTTCACTCTCTTCTATACCTATTATCCTTAGGTTTGATCTTCTCATTGAGTCCTGGATTTCCTGTATGTTTTGGACCAGTAGCTTTTTCCGCTTTACATTATCTTTGACAGTTGAGTCAATGATTTCTATGGAATCTTCTGCTCCTGAGATTCTCTCTTCTATCTCCTGTATTCTGTTGGTGAAGCTTGTATCTACAGCTCGTTGTCTCTTCTTTTGGTTTTCTATATCCAGGGTTGTTTCCATGTGTTCTTTCTTGATTGCTTCTATTTCCATTTTTAATTCCTTCAACTGTTTGATTGTGTTTTCCTGGAATTCTTTCAGGGATTTTTGTGACTCCTCTCTATGGGCTTCTACTTGTTTATTTATGATTTCCTGGAATTCTTTCAGGGATTTTTGTGTCTCCTCTCTATGGGCTTCTACTTGTTTTGAAAAGACCTCCGGAGAGGACCTTTCCCTCAGGAGGAGACCCCCAAGCGCCCAATGACCGAGCCGAGTCCACTCGGATGCAATCAGCAAGAGGGTTTATTGGAAAACACAGGTACCTGCGGGCACACAGTCTCTTCGGAGGACTTGTGTGCCCAGCAGCTCCAGCATGGAGCTTTTATAGGGTTTGGGGAAGCAGAAGCGGGCGTACAGAAGCAGATGCATAGTTACGGGGATTGGTGGATTTAAACGAGGCATATAGACATGTTCACATATGTTTGGTTATTTCACAAGATGAGGTAATAAGGTAAAGCTACACACATTGGCAGGTTTGAATCTCATTCGAATGAGGTTGTAACATGGTAAGAGTACGTGCGGGCTGGGACGTCCTGAATGTCGGGGGGCTAGGGACTTATCCCTTCCTGCCAGATCCGGTACTCCTAGTCTTTTCTGTATTCCTTTCCTTTTATGGTCTGTTAGTTTTAATGGTGACTCGGCCCTAGGTATCTGGGCGTGCCTGGGCTCGTTCAAGCCTGTTGCAACTCTGAGTTAAGACTCATGGGGTGGGTCTTTCATTTTAATTATGTTTTCCTGGAATTCTTTCAGGCATTTTTGTGATTCCTCTCTGTAGGCTTCTACTTGTTTATTAATGTTTTCCTGTGTTTCTCTAAGGGAGTTCTTCACGTCTTTCTTGAATCTTCCAGCATCATGATCAAATATGATTTTGAAACTAGATCTTGCTTTTCTGGTGTGTTTGGACATTTCATGTTTGTTTTGGTGGGAGAATTGGGCTCCGATGATGCCATGTAGTCTTGGTTTCTGTTGCTTGGGTTCCTGCGCTTGCCTCTCGCCATCAGATTATCTCTAGTGTTACTTTGTTCTGCTATTTCTGACAGTGGCTAGACTGTCCCTATAAGCCTGTGTGTCAGGAGTGCTGTAGACCTGTTTTACTGTTTTCTTTCAGCCAGTTATGGGGACAGAGTGTTCTGCTTTCCTGCGTGTAGTTTTTCCTCTGTACATGTCTTCAGCTGTTCCTGTGGGCCTGTGTCTTGAGTTCACCAGGCAGGTCACTTGCAGCATACAAGTTGGTCTTACCTGTGGTCCCAAGGCTCAAGTTCGCTCGCGGGGTGCTGCCCATGGGCTCTTTGCGGTGACAGCAACCAGGAAGACCCGTGCCGCCCTTTCTGGGAGCTTCAGTGCACCAGGGTTCCAGAGGCTTGTCTGCCTCTCTGAAGGTTTAGCTCTCCCTCCCATGGGATTTGGGTGCAGAGAACTGTTTATCCGGACTGTTTCCTTCAGGTTCCAGTGGTGTCTCAGGCAGGGGTCCTTCCGCTCCTGGGCCCTCCCCCACGGGAGCCCAGAGGCCTTATACAGTTTCCTCTTGGGCCAGGGATGTGGGCAGGGGTGGGCAGTGTTGGTGGTCTCTTCCGCTCTGCAGCCTCGGGAGTGCCCACGGGATCCGAGGGTGTGGGACTTCCGGTAAACTCAGGACGTGCCAGGTCCTAGAGGAATTCTGCCTCTGTGTGTCCCGATTTCACCAGGCAGCTTTCTTGCAGCAGACAAGTTGGTCTTACCTGTGGTCCCAAGGCTCAAGTTTGCTCGCGGGGTGCTGCCCACGGGCTCTCTGCGGCGGCAGCAACCAGTGTATTCCTAATAAGTAAAACTTGCTCAGATTGTGGTCAATGTAATGTAATTGTATGTATGTTTACAGGGCCTACAATTTAGCCTTGGATAACCAGTTAGTGTGCTCTTACCAACAGAAGAGAACTTTTCTGATCTCAGAACTTCTTAGTTCACTTTTTTCCTGGATTAGGGTTGAGGCCTTCATAAGCCTTCTTTCTAGAGTGTTCACATACTTATTCATATTATGCCTGTTAAACTAATGCATAGGCCGTCTTGTTTATTAGAATTCACTTTCCTCTAACATTTTCTGGAGACACAATTTCACAAAAAAATTTCTATTCTATTAATGTTATCCTTCCTCCTCTTCCACAATATCCCCTGAGCCTTAGCAACTGGGGTTGTGTTATAAATATATCTCTTCAGATTTGGTTCCCCAATGCATTTTTGTTTGATTGTGCTTTTGTGTACGGATCTTTGTATGTTACAAGGAGAAGTATCCTTGATGAGTTGCATTACCTTCATCTATGGTATGACAAAAATATTTAGAATGTTATAAGAGAATAGGCTGATTTAATAAACTGACAGTTGTAGATACTCTTGGAAGAACTATGACTTCACTAGTACTGGGCAGTAAGTGAGGTTTTCAGTACCAGGTAAGATTTCTTTCTGGTAGAGTAAGTCTTAGGTATGTAAGAGAGCTGTTGGTTACTGCCAAGCTGTGTATGCTATTACTACACCCTTGAACTTACTGTACCATGATGGCTGTAGTTGTGGTTCATAGTTTTGATATAGTGCAGAACTGTTGACTACTTCCTTCCTTTGCAAGCTTATATGGTACATTCTTGTGCCAAGAAAGCTACTCTTCAAGGAGGGAAATTTCGGTTTAGTTCTAGTACTTTGATCCAGAGAACGTGGAGGCAGATGTTAAGATTCTACTCTGTACCTTTACAGGTTGTTCTGAATGTTATTAAAGGATGGATATGTATAGGGCTTTGCATGTTTAGGTGGGCAATTATGTCTTATCACTTGGATCAGAGGTTGTGTTGTGTGTTTTTGCTTGTGAAGAATTAATTTTAAGAGGTTATGTGGCGACTGGGACACTAAGCTGCCACGGAGTTGAGATGTCTATTTCTGGCATGGTGGCAGCCTGCCTTGGGAACTGGATAGGTAGAGAGATTATTGCCAGGCTCAGAGAGAAGTCTATGGCAATGTTATATGAGATGGAGCAAAGCAGATGAGATGCTTCGCTGACTGAGTTTAAGATGTCTACTAGATATCTTGGGGCACTGTGGTGCCGAACCTAGAGCAGGATAAAAGATATTTTTATTTTTGTTTTTGTTTTTGTTTTTGTTTTAGTTGTTGTTGTTGTTTATAATTTTACAACAACAATCATTCACAAAGTAAAACTCAGCCACAAAATAAAAAACATGGTATGTTTCCTTTAACACAAAATACTCAGTGTGGTTAAATACATGAGCCATTAAGCAAGGCATTGGCTGCCAGGCAGGTAGTGAACAGAGGAAGGGAGAGAACTGTTATATATTGAGCACAGAATTTTAGTACTGGAGAATAAATTTTCTGGAATTTGATCATAGCGATACTTAAAGAACCAATGAGTATACCTAATTCAAAAAGCATGTTACAGACAAATCTATTTTGTATAACGACAAATAAGAACATTCATCATAAACTAGGTGTGTTCTTTTAGAGGAAAATTTGAATGAATAAAACCAAATAAAAGACTGTGGATAGGAATATTCACTGTTTTTTTTTTTTTCAGGTATGTCTTCTCCAAAAACTATATTCAGGTTCAATGTGACCCCAGCCAAAATTCTTATAAATTATGTTAGGGATATTCGACAGTAGATGCTAAAGTTCATGCAATAAATAAAAGTCATTAAAACATTGAAATGATAGTGCCTTAATTTAATACACATTATAAACATAAACTAATCAATGTGGCATTATATCAGAGATTAAATAGGCCAAATGTTATAGTTTACAAAATATTTATTCAAATATAAACTATTAATATTTGACCAATTTTCAATAATAATAATAACATAGAGAAATGATGGCAAATGTTTAAGGAGTGTTTCTGGAATAATTAGATATCCAAATGGTAAGGGAAAGACTGACTCCGAATCTGTGCCCTAAGTCTTTAAAAAAAGTTTATCCCAAAATTGATCATGCAGCTCAATGTAAAATTCAAACTATGGAAATCCTAGATGACAGGGGAACAGAAAAAAGAAAACAACAAACATGATTTTGCTGATGGGTAATTATATGTAAAAGTAGTAGCTGAATATATGAAAAAGGAAAGAACTGAACATTTTTGATCTTTGAGACTTTATCAAGAGATTAAAAAACAAACAATAACTTTAGAGAAAATAAGTGAACATAACAAATCTATTAAACATACAGAGGGAATAACTGAGCATTCTCAACAGTCAGCAATTAGGAACCTGCATTTGTTACTGATGGAATTTCAAATGATACAACTCCTTAAGAAAGCAGTTTAATTGTTTACCTACAAAGTATTCATTCCTGTTTACTTAATAAAATTTAAAAAAACATGACCATATAGACTTTTATAGAAGACAGTACCTAATTGACTAAGTACTCAAGTAATCGAGGTGCATATAAAAATTGACACAGTAAGACAATAGAATATAATTTTATACTATGAAGAAATGAGCAATAAAACCCTTGAGAATATGTAGATGAATCTTAACTTCATATTATTCTCATAAGACTAAAATCCACAGAAAAATATACCGTGTGATTCAAAACTTATACTGGATAGGGTAAACTATGAAAATAGTGGAAATTGCAGAGTGCGAGGGCTAGAAAAAGGGAGAAGTGAAAGAACAGAGTGCACAGGAATTTTAGGATAGTGAAAACATTCTGAATGATACTGCAAAGAAGGATACTTGTCATTGTATTTGTCCAAAGTCATAAATTATGTACCACCAAAACTGAATTTTAGCTATGGTCTAATTCATAATACCAGGTCGATGTAGGTCATAATGATGATGAAGCCCCAATTTATCGAAGGCACTGAAGTGGTGGTAATTTGAAGACTGACCAAGGAAGAATGTAGCAAAAATGTCACATCTCTCTCTTTTCTTTAATCTTTTCAATTAGCATAAACTCTTTTAAAAACAAAACCTAGAATGTCCCAGGTACCAAGGAAGTAGGTGGTTGCCAGGACCCAGTAGGGATAATGTTTACCAAAATACTCAACCAAGTGGACACAGAGCCTGTAGACCACCTCCAGTAGGCATGATGCTCAGTTGAGGGATAGAGCCACCAGAACCCAGTTTTTACATCAATATAAGCAAGTCATATAATCACTTACTGCTGTTTGTTTTACCGCTTAGTAAGAATGTTTTTCTATCTACATAAACACAAATGGTATTTATTTAAAGATGCACTGACATGTTCTGTGTCATTAATGCTTCTGTATTCTACATGTTGCATATCATTGTAGCCATTGACTATACATGAGTATTTCATCACAGTGGGCCATTTAAGAACATCTTGACTTGTATCTGCCACATAATAACATAACAAAACAAACAAACACACACACACACACACACACACACACACACACACACACACACACACACACATATATATATGCCATACACACACACATATATATATTTAATATATATACATATATGTATATATATAACAAATGCAAAACTACTATAAATCAATTAGGAACATTTTAACAGTATATTATTTTGAGTCAAAAATTACTGATAACAGTAATCACACATAAATTTTAGATGAAAATTTAGAGACATTAATATATATGTTCAGTAAGTTTGAATAGTTGGTGGATTCTTATTTAACCTTATTCTAAGCACAGCCTTAAGATATGAGTATAAGACATTTAATTTTTAATGCAAACTTTATTTTATGGAATAATAACTATAGTTTTAGAAACAATAGCAAGTTGCTTATTTATGTCTAAACCTTTGTGATAAGTTAATTTTCTCTTTTAGCTTAAGTCCTGGGAGCTTCTGGATAATTAAAACCTTGCCTGATTTTCCGTTATTTTCATTATGTTAAAATCAATTCTTATACTAAATATGAATATAAAATGACATAGATAATTCTTCAGCCACCAGGAGCTCATTGTTCAGAAAATAATGAACTTTATAGGTCTTAGAAAAAAGTTTTATAGAATGGCTAATTGGAATATATACTAAAGCTGTTAAGAATAAGAACACGAACAAGAACAAGAATGACTAAATTAGCAACTTTTGCATCAAGAACGGTTTATTTTAAGTAGAGCAGTTCAGTGATTTAAAGTTTGTATCTCTTTTATACTTCTTTTGTAGATGATCATTGAAATCCATACTGCACAATGTTCCTATGTGACACTGTAGAAATAGGAAGATGATATATCAAAATGTGTTGTTGTAAGAATGTGTGGATCTTGGTTCTTGTCCTCAGTGTACACCAGGAGGTAAGGATACACTCATAACCACTGTGAGACACTGATCGTGTGAAGTTTGTTCTGTTACCCATGCCCATCATTGATTCATTTCACTCTTTAGCATTAATTTGTATCCAATAAGTTGTGAATCATGACTAACCTGTCAAAGATATTATTCTCTTCATGAACAAATGGATCTGAAATAACTTCTGCCACTGGAGACTGTCACGACATAACAAAAACTTATTCAATTTGGTTGCATCTTTTGAAGTGAAATAATAGGTACAACCAGGGCTATTGGAAACTTGAGTTGATACTCACTGGTTCTCACTACATAAACGTAATTGTAAGAAAGGTAGCATTGTACAGCCAAGAAAGAAGAAACAGACAGGAACAACCCAAGTGTATAGTTTCTATTTCATTTTATTTCTCTTTATGTAAAATATGTGTAACATGCTTGCATGAATTCTGATGATCCAAACAAATGGAAGGCTGTTCAGTGCCTCTCATACTATCCAAATTGAAGGACTACTTTAGTGAAATTTCAATTCTGCAGCTGATTATTTTTCAAAAATAAAGTGATGAGGACAGGAAAAGCATTAGAAATAGAAAAGCTCAGTGATTATTCCTCAACTCACAGACATGAAATTACTTTTCAGCAATCCAGTAAAATGTCCTAGATGTTTTGCTCTAACTTTCCTTCCTCCTGTAACTACTGTTACTGAACGTTCTCTGAATGTTATGATTTTGCAAAATTCATAGTAAGTAAGGATGTCAAATAAGGTAAACTTGATGACAGAATTGCTAACGTATATAATGAATTTTTGGACCTATTTATTTTAATGTTTTTTGGTATAGATCAGTTGGATAAAGATTTGCAGTCATGTATTCTAGGTTATGCTAAATTGTTGCTTAATGAAATAATTCTTTAAAAGTAATGATTTAATCTAACACAGAAATAGAGCACATGAGAACATGTTTTACTACAAACTGTTAAAATAATAGCTACAGTAGTATCTAAAATTATTATTAATAATGTTTAATGACCAGGTTGGAAAGTTATGTAAACATTTTTAATACTCTGTTTAAGGACTTTATGGATTGCCAATCATTCAATAAAAATAATTCTTAATACAATTATGAAAATTTCAACATTTAAATAAGCATTTTTAAAATAGCCACATTTGCTTTCCAAAAATAACCTGAGGGCTGAGGTTATACTAAGAAAAAGACACAGCTTTAAAATGGTAGCCATGACCAAAAAAGTATATTCTTGAATTTTCAGTGTTGAGAATGCTAATATTTAAAAATTGAAATCCATCACTACATTAAGGTTAACAAGAAAGCTATATTAAGAATGGACACCATTGCTAAGTAACTTTGCTTTCTACAGAACCACAAGATGTATTGTTGGACACAGCTAGTCCAGCATAATGTATAGATTTTATATATTATATGGAGTCATTGGAAAAAAGCCATTTAATATTGGATAGGGTCTTCCCAAATAGTACAATGTTTTAAATATACTTGACATAGAACCATTTTTCTGGCAGTTAAAAAGATTGCAGAAAGAATTGTTAGTTGAGTCCAGTTTTCCAATAAGAAAATAAAGCCTTTATACCCAACACGAAAGAACAAGCTATATAATTTTCCAAATAATAGCAGCACAGTGTTTTAAACTCATTTGAAGCTGGGTCTAAGTCTTTAAGGCAGGCATAAGCCATTAGGAGTAAATGAATTCAAGAGCAGAATACAATGCAAAAGCTCTTCAATTAGTGTATTTTAATACTATTATTTCTATCTCTTTTTATGAATTTTTTGTAAATTAAGACTAGAATGGTTAAGGTATCTTTTAAGGAAACAGATATATAGGAATATTAAAGCTTTCTAGAGCTTCTACTCTATAATGATCGGCATCAATGGTGGAAATAAAAATGAAAGATTGCTATCACCTTAAGTATTCTCGATTGGTGATAGAAAGTTTTCTTGTATTAAGCAACGGGCATATATTATATTTCTGCCTAAGGTAGCCAACTGTGACCTCAAGAGATGTATACACAACTAACAAAGAATGAAACTAACGAACCATGTTAATGTTTATAATGCTCGTTATTCACTGAAAAGTGCAGAATGTGAGAATTCTACTGCAGAACACAAAATGGGTACGCAATTTTATATGAGCATATCGGATAATCAGAATCATGTTTCCTTTCTACTTTAGGAGACTCTTAAGAGAGCCTGAAAGAATCTGACAATGGAAACGGGCTTTTGTGTGAAAGAAAATTGTTTTATTGAATATTTAATTAATTGCCAATTGAATGATTTAACAGGAAGATTTAATACTGCTTCTTCTGGATTTGGCATATTGATTTCACTTTGTTTATAATCTGTGTTTAGATTCATGAAGAGCTTTGTATACCATATTTGTGGTATAAGCTAAAAAAATGAGACATGACAGACAAAAAAGTGACAAGCACTCACAAATCTGTACAATTGATACATTCTATAGCATTAGTAATGTCTATAGTATGTAAGTCTAAAACATATTTTGAAAATTGCTCCTAGTAAGAGCTATTGAATGACTTTGAACTTTTTCCTGTCAGCTGTCTAAATGATGGCAAGTGATCAAGTTTATTATAGTGCTCAAAAGATAATGATTTCTGACATAGGAATTGAGGTGGTGAAATGAAATACAATAAACTGTTATAAAATTTCAATTTCAAGCCATTATTTAAGCAGACTAGTAAAAGCTATAAGGTTAGAAAGAAGTTATGGTTTTCTCAGAGATTATAGTCTTTTGAAATTGTTGTTCTTAAAGCTAGATGAGGAGCAAAGACAATGCCTCTCATAGACATTTATAATAATGAATACCAATACATAAACATTTCAGTTTCTCTAAGTTCTTATAAAAAAAGAGATACAAGTCACTGTGATGCAAAATGCAAGTCAAAGGTAATGTAAGTCAAATGGAATGCAAAAATTAAGTTTAGAACTAGTGAATGGACACGCATGATAGTAAGTTCTTGGTAAGTGTTAAGTATATGGTTTTCTGATGGCATCACTAATTAAAATTCATTTGACTAGGAGAAGGAAATCTGTATTTACTAATACTGCCACAATGATTTTACATAATTATTTCATAAATTTATATATGTAAGAGTTTTTAAATGCCCATTCCACGGGGATTTCCCATGAATCTGAAAGAAAATGGCTTATTACAGAGTACTACAATCTAGATGAAGACAAGACAAAACAAAACAAACAACCAAACAAACAGAAACTATATTTTTCTATATCTGAGCAAGACCAACCCATTGCCCAAATCACAAATCAGTGCTAGATACAAAAGACAACTTCAGGCATCCCCCAACTGCTCTAAAAATCTGCCATACTATTGTAACAGCAAATAGAGTTCCAACCACTATGGTAACAAAGGTGGGCAAAGTATGTATATCAGAAGAGATAAGCAACCACCTAAATACAGATACCAAGATCCTGTTGTAAAAAGGTAGAAATACCATGGAATGTCAGAGAATATCATTTCCAAAAATGAGTGCCACAGTAATCTCCCCCAATGTTATTTATACTTGAACCCAAGTAACTCAGACAACATGAATTAGGCCAGAACTAAGTGAGGAATCTACAAACATTTAAGTAAATAAAACAATACAGGGTATTACTGACAATATAATTTAATAAAGATGAATCCTGAAAAAAACAAACTGATATTAAAATTGAAATGAGTAATTCAATGTTTCTAAGTATAAAGCTCTAGCAAAAGTCTCTCCAATAGAATGGATTAAGTAGAAGACAGGACATCAGGGTATTATGCAATGGTAGAATTAGATCACAGTGATTTAAAACAAAGAAACAAAAATGGTGTCAGAGAGAAAAGAAACTTTGGGATATTACGTAAAGGCAAACCTATGAATCCTAGATATAGAAAGTAGTAAAGTGATTCTGGTCAAAATTACTGAAAACATTTTCAATAGCATTACAGAAGAAAAATTTTAAATTTTGTCCACTCAATGCAAGAGGCTTATAGAATGCCAAGTAGACAGATTTAAAGAGAAAATCTCCAAGTCATATAATAGTCAATCCACTAATGCCAAGGACAGAGTATCAAAAGCTACAAAAAGAGAACTAAGTCAGATGTAAAGCAGAACTGTAAGAATGCCAGCTAAATTTTCATTAGAAACTTTGAAAGTAAGAAGTGTTTTGACTGATGTACTTATTAAAAGATGTACTACAGAAAGACCACAGATGATAAGTCAGATTAATATACTCAGCAAAACTATTAGTCAAAATTAAAAATAGAAAAAAAATCACTGGTAAAGGTAATTTTTGAACACCAAGACAGACTTACAGAGGATACTAAAGGAAATAACTTATGGAAAGCAATAAGTATATCCAAGAAATAACATAGTTAAATCCATGGCAATGTTAGTATAGTTTGATCACATGAATGCAGGACCATTATCACGTGACTCTAACTGCATTAGATACCCATGTTAAAACATCTCATGTTTTAAATAATCTGAAATATTCCCACATGATCATATTCTGAGTACTTCTCAAAATGACGATGCTGTCAGGCTACATGTGGAAACCTTTTGGAGGTGAGACCTTAGTGAAGAAGTTAGGTCACTATGGTATGCCTTAAAGGTTATCCCCTAAAATCTGATTATGTTAGTATTTCAATTCCTAGTCTGGTTATGCTTGAGGTAGCTTCCACTACATGCTCTGCATGTACTCTCCCACATAAAACTCTGATTCACAGCTTTCCTATCAAAAGAAGAAAACAAAGACCCTTAAATCAATAAAATTATATTAAACAATGCACATCTCTCCAGGAAAAGGTAGAAAAACAACAAACTGAACTTCAGAATATAAAGATAAAGGAAAACAGACTGATTTAGAGAACAGGAAACATCATTTTCCAGCCAGTGAGAACTATACCTAATGACCATAGATAATATTGTCTTAAAATAAAGGAATAAACAAAGTTATTACAAGAAAACAAAAACAGGAAACAGGCATCTGACATAATATAGTTCAAATAAAAGTGAATCAGAATACACTTTAAAAATTGCTACTTCATACTGTTCAAGAGCCCATTGGAAGGACATGGGTTCTAAACATATATGTATTGAATGCTTATTCCATGAGAGAAAAAAATGTATCTGGTATTGTAAACGTTATCAAAATCCCATGGCTAAGAATGATTTAGCCACAGAGCCCAAACGTACTGCTGTTTTGATATAGTACCACACCTCCATCTAAATATTTGTGTTTATGCCCACAACGTATACCCTTGCCTTAATCAGAGAAGCTCACACCAGTAAACAGATATGACTTGAGACTCGTAGGTATCAAAAGTGCATAGAATAACTGTTTAAATGCTCATCCCTAAACAATTACATCTCTTTTAAGATGTCAAGATCAGTGAAGAAGAGGGGGAAGAAACAAAGTAAGATCTGGGACATGACACGGATTGGAAAATATAGCTGTGGCTATTGCACTTCAGAAAATATTTTAATCCTGTTGCATTACCCTACACATTTTTGAGGTTTAAATTATATTCCCAGTGTTCCTGTAGTAAGAAAAGTTATTGGACCAGGTATAATTATTTGAATATGTTTAGCCCAAAGGGAGTGGTACTGTTAAGAGGTGTGCCCTTATTGGAGGAACCATGTTACCTTGGGGGTGGCTTGGAGGTTTCTTCTGATGCTGAGCTCTTCCAGTTGCAAAAGAGAGCTTTTTCCTAGCTGCTTGAGAATCATTGTCTTCAGATCAAGATGCAGAACTCTCAACATTTTCTCTAGTAATTGTCTGCATGTATTCTTCCTGCTATGGTGTTGATAGACTAAACATCCGAAAGAATAAGCTAGTCCCAATTTTAGTTTTATGAGTTGCATTGCAGATTGCTATCTCAGGGGTCCTGCATTCTCCCACTCCCTCTTCCCTCACCATCATCAGACCTGCAACTCCTCAACAATACAGACCTGCAGATACAGAATCATACTCTCCAAGGATATTAGAGACATCATCAGAGGCCTTCCACATCAGGATCATTGAGGTGAACATACCTCATAAATACCTACTACTACAGTAACACCTAGGAATGAAAGCTATCCATATGAAAAAGGTCCTCAAAAGAACACAGTCAACAAAATCCAGAGCAATGTTATACCTTCAAAGCATAGCTACACTACTACAGCCATTCCTGGATATCCTAACACATCCAAAGCACAAGAAAATAACATTAAATCCAATCTTACAAAGATGATAGATCTTTAAACAGGAAATGAATAAATCCCTAAAGGCTGGAAGAAGCTGAGGAGGAGGGCAACCCTATAGGAAGACCATCAGTCTCAACTAACCCAGACCCTTGAGATCTCTCAGACACTGAGCCACCAACAAGGCAGCAGACACTAGCTGGTACACGGCCCCCAACAGCGGAGTTCAGGATCAGGTGTGGAGAGGTGGAGGTTATTTCCAGGATGACAGAACTTGGGATAAGGGGTGCATGCAAAAAATAATCAATGGAATTGAGATTAGCTGTGACTCACTTGATTGTGGATCTAGAACCTGATGGAGCTAAATAGCAAACCAGTGGAGCTGGAGTGATTGAAATACTAAACCATCCACAAAACTGTCACCCCAAAATTTATTCTGTTTCAAAAATTTAGACATAGTGGATGGAGCAGAGACAGAGGGAATGGCTAATCAATAACTGGTCCAACTTGAGACACTCACACAGGAAAGCACCAATCCCTGACTCTATTATAGATACTCTCTTATGCTTGCAGACAGGAGTATGCTGTCCTCTGAGATGCTCAAACCAGCAGCTGACACAGAGAAGTATAGACACCCAAAGCCAAAGAGTGAATGGAGCTTGGGAACTCTTATGGAGGAATAGGAGGGAGGATTGTTGACCTGGAAGGGGATAGGAACTGCACAGGGAATCCAACAAAGTCAATTAAGTTGGAAGATTGGAGCTCTCAGAGACCAAAACACACAGCCATAGAATATTCACAGGCTGGAACTAGGCCTCTGTGTTGGTTTATATATGCTCTGTCCAGGGAGTGGCAGGATTAGAGGGTGTGGTCTTGGTGGAGTAGGTGTGTCACTATGAGCTACATGGAAGTGAGACTTCCACTATCCCTGTTCAGATGAAGATGTAGAACTCTCAGCTGTGCCTGAACCATGCTTGTCTACATGCTGCCATGCTCCAATCTTGATGATAATGAACTGAACTTCTGAACCTGTGAGCCAGCCCCAATTAAATGTTGTTAAGACTTGCCTTGGTCATGGTTCATGTTTACAAAAGTCAAACCCTAAGACAGAAGTTGGTACCAGGCACTGAGGGTATTGCTGCGATAAGACTGGCCATGCTTTTGTTTGGAAGAATGTGAATTTTGGGACATTGAATTTGGAAAGCTATGAAATGTTTTAAGAGGAGTTTAATGAGCTATTCTAGTAGGGATATGGACAATTTTGTTGCTGTGAGTGATTTCAACTGTATAGACCTGGCCCAAGAGGTTTCAGAGGTTTCAGGGGAGTATGTGGCTTAGAGACTGTTTTGAAGTATTTTGGTGAAGAGCATGGCTGCTTTTTGTCCTTGTCTGAAGAGTCTGCCTGAGTCTAAGGTGAAGACACTTAGACTAATTACACTGACAACAGAAGGAGCAGAAAAACACATTATAGACTTTGTTTTCTGGTTAAGTCTCATGAACAGAATAAGCACAGCAAGCTTAGAAAGGATATATATATATATATATATATATATATATATATATATATATATATATATATATTATGGTTTTAGTATTAAAGGGGCACCAGGAAATGAAATGGAACTGAATCCTGTGTAGTGAATATGGGGCTAGATCCCACCCCCATAAATTTAGGTTCTGATATATTAGTACAAGCTTTGAATACCATTAGGCAAAGACAAAAACATTTCTGAGTTCAAGTCTAGTCTAGAAGAAGGTAAGCAAAACTTAAACCCAGGATTGCTGGATCACACCTTTAAACCGAGTTTTTAGGAGACAGGCATGTGGATCTTTGAGTTCAAGGTCAATCTATAGGTCAAGGTTTAGGAAAGCCAAACTTAAACAGACAGGAAGTTGGAAAACAGAAAACTGGTAATAGAATAAGGGGCCCATGTTCCAGTTCCAGCAAGCAGTAGGACACAGCAACTTCAGCCATGTGGTTCTGGCTTTAGATTGAAAAATAGAAGGGACTAATGGGACAATGGATTCTGGTTAGCTAGAGCTAAGAAATTAGCAGTGATTAAGAAGAGAGCAACATCAATCAGGCGATGTCTTCTGGGAATATTTTTTGAGAGCACAAACAGCTATGTTCTAGAGATGGCTAAGATTATACCTCATGCTGCAGTTGGACTTGGTAATTGTAAGACTCACCCTGATATTCCTGGCTTTGAAGGCATGAAGGGGTCTTGTAGAACAGCTGAGTTTAGGCACTGTGAGAGGCCATGCAAGGCTATTGTTGAAGGTGCAGCCATCAGTTGTAGTTAATGACCCAGGACTGAAAGAGTCATGCAAAAGATTTGAGGGTTGGGACCACGAGGAGAGCCTAAGAGAGGTTATTGGTGAAGCCTTCTTGCAGTGGAAGACCCCAGTATATTGCAGATGCCAGTACCATGGGATGACCACCAAGAACAGCAATGGCAGTAGAGTGGAGTTGACCTGAGCTTTGAGTTCTACAATGGGCAGAGCTAGAAATGGGATGCTAGCTTTTTGGAGGAGCCCAGAAGATCATGTGTGAATTCCAGACATTGAAACAAAAAGCTCTAACAGTGAAATTGTCTTGGAGGCCCCTAGTTGTTCCATATGCCAGAGCTGTGGGATATCTTCAGAAGAAAGCTGCTATCAGGGAGTAAAACCAGACCAGGAGAAATAAGCTTGTTGCACTCAACAAAGATGAAAAGGGAGCTGGAGATCTGAAGACCCCATTGACATCAGACATGGAGATGCAGAATTTGGAGTTTGCCTGGCTGGTTTCCTGTCTTGCATTGGGAAATAGAGTTAAGCGATTAAATGAATCTCAGAAAAGACTTTGAACTTTGAACTTTTAACATTGCTGAGGCTGCTTATAGACTGTGGGGACTTTGGAAGTTGGACTAAATGTATTTTTTTTACTATGCTATGGGTAGGTATGTCACCCATGGACTCATGTGTTCGAACAAGCCTATGGGCACCAGGGAGTTGAATGTGATTAGAAGTGTTGCCTTGTTGGGGTAGGTGTGTCACTGTGAGCATAGTCTTAAGGTCCTCATTCTAGCCACCTAAAGTCAGTCTTCCACTAGTAGCCTTCAGATGCAGATGTGGAACTCTCAGCTCTGCCTACACCATGCCTGTTGAGCTGCCATGCTGTCTCCTTGATAATAATGGACATAACCTCTGAACCTGTAAGTCAGTCCCAAATAAATGTTGCCTTTTATAAGATTTGCCTTGGTCATGTCACTTGTTCACAACAATAAAACCCTAAGACAGCCTCCCTGCACATATCTAGCACATGTGCAGCTATGTCTTCATGGGGGTCCTGAAAAACTGGCATAAGGGTTATCCCAAAAGCCGTTGTCTATCTATGGATGTACTCTTCTAGCTGGGCTGCCTTGTCTGGCCTTAGTGGGAGAGGAAGAACCTGGCCTTGAAGATTTGAAGTGCCAGGGTACAGAGATATGCCAGGATACACCAACATGCTCAGAGGAGAAGGGCGTTGAGGGGTGAGGGAAAGATTGCCTGTGGGAGGTGACTGGGAGGAGGTCATGAGTGGAATGTAAATTGAGTAATTAAGAATCTGAAAATTAAACAAATAATAAAAAAGAGTTTTCTTCATCATAGTGTCTCTTCACAGAATGGAAACACTAAGATACTAAGTAAAGCAGATCCCAACTCAAAATATGCCAGGAGAAGATTTAAATGATTTGTGTGCAAGCCAAAGGGGATTCTGTTTTGGAACATGTTGAAAGTATAACAAACACAGAACATATTGACTCTCAAGAGAAATGCAAATCAGGCCATGTAGTTTAAACGATACTTTAATAAATATCTCAGAGTTTAAAATAAAAAAATAAGTGATTAAGACGGCAAAGTTCTGACAAAATTATATACATAGACAGCCATGAATAGGTCAATAGGCATTACGATAGGCATGAAGAAATAACGGCCCTCATCCACAATAGTGCCAAAGTGAAAAGGCCCAATTGGTACCCATGCATTCTCGACTTTATCTTCAATGCCATCCTTCGCAAGATATAATCAGAAGACTCCTGACATGACAACTATGTGACACAAGGGAAAATTCCCAGGGGGAACAGAATTAGGATAGTCAACGCTTGGGGCATTTGAGCTTTAGGGGTGATAAGCAGAAAACAAAGAAACGAAATAACATTTTTACAATCACCACTACACCCCTCAGGGATCGTCAATGCATAAGTAAAAGAATGACAAGAATATTGTACCTTACATCGCAACAAATCATAAAAGTCAATAATGAAGGATTAAAAGTGTAATATAAAATTGACAAAGAATATGTACAAACTGTGCAGGGAAAATAAGAAAACACCTAGAGATTTTCTGCTCAAAATAATCAATATTCAATACGCTCAAATTAAAGTTTTACTCACGAACATTACTCACCTAACCAGGAAACATAAAACTGTAGGCACACTGTCTGGACAAGCCTGTGATGTATTGACTTACACATGGGTGAGTTGGTAAATTCATACAGGCCCCGAGAGGAACAATTTTATAGCTCCATTGCACTCCATTTGTTATAGTTAATCTTGTAGACACATTTTACACACATGAGATGACATATGTAATTATCATGTGTGCTAGTATTTATACATTAAAACACTTAAGATACTAAGTGAATGTCTAGTATATCTGTATCATGTCTGTATAGCAAATTTTAATGTGCATCTAAAGCAAATAGAGTTAATGTTGAACACACTTATGAAAAACTATATGGCATCAATACATGTAACCAGTTTGTAAAAATTGTACTTTGATACTAATCAAGTTACCCATTAATTTACAGTATAGCTTCTGAAAAACTAGAAATGTTGGTTTTAATATGCTCATTCATAACACAATGAAAGCAGAACTATTTCCTTCTAAAATTTACTTGCAGTAAAACCGCTACAACTTAACTCGTCAGAGAATAATACAGAGTTTCTCCAGTGAAAGATAAGTTCTTTTGTTGCTTTATTTGGATTCATTTTGTGTTACAAAACTGAGTAATACGATAACACAACACTTCAGTTTTATTTTGAATTATTTTAAAAATAATCTATATATGTGTATTGCGACTATATCCATGTGAGTACAGTGCCTTAAAATTCATGAGGCAGGCATTAGATTTTAGGTGCTGGAGTTACAAATGGATGTGGGCTACCCAACGAGGATGCTGAAAACTAAACTCTCTTCATTTGCAAGTACAGTATGTTCCATTCACCTCGGAGCCAGCTTTCCAGTCTGAAGTCGTATAAAACAGTCTGCCATAGGCAAACATGATTATAGAAGAACGCAACATTTATTAGGATCATTTCTTTGTATCCAATTGCTAAAATATTAATAGACATACATAAAGATCCCAATATCAGGATAATTATATCATCAAAATAATATGTAATTTATTAAAGGCTTTCAGGATTTATAAATATTTAGTATTTTTATATTTGTGGGTATGTGTCAGTATGTACTCTGGTATAATTTAATTTATCATTTATATGATCTTCAAGACTTTTATTAAAGGGAAAATTAGGATAATTTTATTTGATCTGATAGAGTTACAAAACAAGATGGTAAACAAAATTATTCCTTCTTCAGGAGCACTCCTGACAATGAAAACTTCCATGTCTGAATTGTTAATCTTTGGAATTCCATGGACCAAATGTTTTCACATAGACAAAAGGAAAGGGAAGACTGAAATTCCAAAGTTGAAGCTCTCAATTAGTTTCTTCTCTGTCCAAAACTATAAGTATTTGTAAATCATCCCTTAAAATGATAACATATATAATTTATAAATTGATCAAAACCATTCCCTCCAATTTAAGGGACTGGGACAACAGTCTTCTTAAAATTACTTACTGCTTTCAGGGAGTAATTTATTACTTTTTTTGGGACCCAAAAAGAAATTGGAAAAATGGTTAAGTCAAAATAAAGCTAGCTGCCGTTATTTGTCGTCTAGTCTTTATGTTTTGGGAAAGTTTAGGGCTTAGCTGACATTCTGATGGGAACAGTCTGAAAGTCTAGAACAGCTGAGGTCATTGGGTATAAGAAGCAATTTTTGATGTTGATCTTGAAGCAAGTCTCTGGAAACAGCATCAGTTGATGCAAGGGGCTGGAAACAACAGGTCATTTCAGCATCCCCAAGGGGAAATCTTGACAGGGTTGTGCTCTTGGTATTTTATTTTGTAATATATGAACCTCACAACCAATATACAGTTCTATGAAGATTTAGGTTTGTGGCCATGCAGAGGAATCAGCAAACAATGTTACCTATCCTGTTTGGTCTTGAATTTTTTCTTTCCAGTTGTCAGCCAAGATATGCAGGAAGTAGTTCTCTATCAGAACTGATCCTTATTACATTGGAAGGAGTTCAAATCCTTTTTTTCCCTTTCTGATTAACACAAATACAGAGCTTTTCACCCAAAATAGCATATCTGTGGTACAGTAATGTGAAGTCATCAAAAGTATAGATTAATTTAATTTAGCAGCCTGTTTTTTTAGTTAGGTCTGCTGTACTTTGATCTCTCAAGTAGAGGATTTGTAATATCATTATAACCACCAAACTAGCCAATTTTATTTTTCATAATTAAAATGATTTAAAACAATTAAAAACATTATTATTTATTGATATAGGCTTTGTTGTGTGTAGCCCAGACTGCTCTAAATTTGTTAGTAGATTAGGGTAGTCCCAGACTCACAAGAAACCTATGTGCCCTTGCCTTTGTCTCCTAAGAATTGAACATTATTTATTTACCCATGTAGTTCTAAAAACATGCATATCAATATTCATTGATTTTTGCTTTCTATCCTTAAAAACATATATATCAACTTCCATTTGCTTCTTCCTTCTTTGGAGATTAATATATATGTGGGTAAATATTCTTATATTCCCCTTTCAAGTTACATATATTAATATTCTTTTTATATTTAAATTCATTTAAATTCCTTTCTATTTAATGTATAAATTTGTTCTCCAGCCAACATATATGTGTCATGTGCTTGCCTAAGCAGTAAAACTACTCCTGTGGAGCCCAGTTGTTTCAGTTAATGCTGACAAAATTTATTTTACTTTTTTATAGTTGTTTGATTGAGGGAGACATAAAGTCTTGCTTTATGCCCTCTGAATAGCAGAACTTTGTTTTACTGTATAGTAAGGGTTTTTGTCATCTGAGTGATTAAGCTGCATCTGCAAGGCAGTATAGAACAGCATTTGAAAAGACATGATAAAGCTTAAGCCTGCTGCCTGGTGTATTCTTTGGTTTGGTTTGGTTTAGGGAGGAGAGCTCTGTCTTATCCTATGCAATGAACCACAGAATCAAAAATATCATATTAGAACATATTTTGCCCTAATCCTGAACTCCACCTGGCTGGGAAACCTGTGCAGCTTTGCTAAGAAACCAATTCTCCCCACCACCTTATTTTAAAGGGATAGCATATATTTTCCATTTGGGAATCTCAAATTAATTTTTACATGATTTTTTTGCCTCATGTTGGGTGTCAATACAATGTACAAAAATTTAATCTCTACCAATCGTGGGTTTCTACCCCATCGTGATCAATCAATTCCTAAATAAAAGACACACACAATTTTTATATTTACAGTAAACCTTAAACAACACAAGAACTGGGCATGTATCTACCCATTTTCTTATTGATAACCCCAAATTATTACTTACTACTTACTATGCTCATTACTTCATGTGGGCTGCTCTTAATTCCAAATGCCAACCCTCAGGGCCACATTTTAACTCAGCTTTTCTCTCCTTCTAACCTTCTCATTGTGGTTTCTTTCTTAGTCCCAAGCTGGAAAAACATTAATGCTAATTATGTCTCATTTGTCAAGCTGTTGGCTGTCGATATCTTTACTCACTAAACAAAATATAACTGGAAGACAAGATTGCACAGTGTCACTTGTTTCTACATACAGACTCTTTTATCTCTAACACAACCAGATCATGGGGCCAAATATTAACATTAAAATGCAAGCAACATCAGGCCAACTCACTAAAATTACTTAATTGACACAGCAACAGACTAAAACACATCTTTTTTGGGGAAATCTAGGTAATTCCATTTTGACTCATTGAATTAATTTTTAACTGTGACAGTTAAACTATAAACGTCTTCATCTCAGTAACTGACAAAAACAAAACAACAACAACAACAAAAAAAACAAATCCAACCAAACAAAAACTCTACATATTTAAACTTTCCTATCCCGACATAAGTATATGGAAAATCACTCTATTTGAAATCTTATTTGTTTAATAAGCCATCTGTAATGATGTCATTTGTGGAAACTTCTATCGTAAGTTACAACACTGAAGAAGTTACTTTCTATTTTCAGTGAAGAAATACAGCAGTGGCAACAACTGGATAAATGAACTCATTAACAAGAATAAAGGCAAGCAGTGTAAAAGCTGTGTTTCTTTTTCCCTGTCCTTTCTCTGGACTGTCACCAGATATGTTACCCATACTTAAGGTGGGTCTCCCAACTAGTTATGCTGGTCACAAGACATCCCAGAACTAGCCATTGACTTGCCTTTTAGGTGATTCTAATCCAGGTAAGTTAACAATCATGATTTCCCACCACAAGTTCACTCCTTGTCAACTTGACATTCAGTCACATCTCCCTGTGTTACTTAATCTCCATTTTCAAAAACTATAGTCAGTTACATTGTAAATGTACTTTTGCAGTAAAGATAAACCAGGATATCAGAAAACCTTACCAAACTTTACCCTTAACATTGCAAAGTATCTTGCATAATTTTAACAGAGGAAAAAGTTATTAATACTATCTTCGAAGCTAACCACAAAACTGCATTCAGCCACTCAGAGTGTTGCCTGTGTATCTACGAAAATATTGGTCAATAGAATGAATCTATAGCTTAGAAACAAGCATACAAATAATTAATGTTCAGGAAGTACAAATTTATTTCCACGAGGAATAGTGATTGCACTAACATGATAGATTCCATAAGAGAATCCAGACAATACACATGGCACACAGAATTAATACAATGGAACTCAGAGTGCATTGTAAGCTACCACTATATCTTTCCCACATTTTACGTATCCAGTTGAGTTACCTACAAATGAGAATTTGAACAAATATTGTTGAAGCTTAAACTGATTAAAAAACACTTCATTTAACAAATACTATTTACAAATACTATTGTTACTCATATGTAAATATAGCATAACATAACAGAGTAATGCATTTCCCTTTGCAGATGAAAATTAACTGACTGCATGTAATCTCTTGGAATTAAAGCATTTAGTTACAGAATATCCTTAACGGCCAACTGATTGTGAGACTGTAAACACACTAATGGTAAAATCCAATTGTTACAAGAAGGTACCACCGATTTTATTTTCCTTGCAACCTGAAAAATCTACAATAATTTCTAAAGTGAGAAACATGAGCAACTCATGAAGAAAAACCCAAGTTAATAATCTTCCTTTTCAAATAGTTACAAATGTCTTAAATGGCATTTTCAAGGCCTTGGTTCCAGATCATGAGAACTTGGCATGGTTTTATGCCTACAACGGAACAACTGAAGCATTTCTTTCCTTTCTTCTGTGTGACAGAAATCCATAGAGTCACATCTTCATTTAAGTATGTCATTAACAGTGTGAGATATCATTTCTTCTTGTGCAGAAATTGTTGTGACTAAATTGTTGTGATGATAATGATGTGAAAAAGTCAAAGCGGACTGCAAATCAAAGCAACCAGTCACTCGACAAACTAAACAGTGGTCCAATAAATACTTGACAATTGTTTGACAATTTGAATTGTGCCACGGTGTAATTTAAAGACAGTGTTCTACTTCATTGGGATATCATAGTTGTGGGGAAAGTACTTTGCTGATATAATGCCATCCATTTAAAAATAAACTGATGATAGTTAAATAATCTTTTAAGATAATTCCTAGGACCATCTAAAATTTTCTGTTAAGAGACTGCACTTTCCTCCATTGAGAACAAATATCTTTATGTCTGGAGCAGATCCTTGTCTATAAAAGCAGAAAAAAGATGATTAATATTTCTTCAGGAGGAAACAATGTCGAGTAGTTACAAGAGCTGCTTATCCTAATAAGAACTAGCTCAGGCCTCTTTTTGTCATGAAATAATTACTGTTGCAAAGTACCAGCAGGTGTTGAAAGATCAGGATTAATTTGTGAGAGTTGAATGACATCATTTTCAAATGGCTTATTAAACACTAATTAGATTTCAAACAATGTGACTTTCCATAGACTTACGTTAGGATGGAAAGTTTAAACATCTATCTTTTTTTAATGACTGAGGTGAACAAGTTTACAGTTTAATTTTCCTGGGTGAAAATTTATCAAATGAATCAAAATGGAATTACCTAGATTCCGCCCCTCCACCATGAAGGTATGTCTCAGTCTCTACTTCTGTTCTCAGTGCTTAGTCAATTAAACAATTTTAATAAACAGTGCAAGTCTTTGATTTGCTTCTTAGGATTCAAAGCATGTAATTCATAAGATTTCAGATGCACCTTCAAGTTAGAATTTTTTTTGCCACACAGGGGATATTCTCAAAGGACAATAAATCTCAATGCTAACTGGTTAGTCATATGTTCTTATGAACTTGGGAACAAGTGTCTTTGATTCACTCAGTAGTGGTATTTTTTCTAATTAACTTCATTTAATTTTAAGTAGCAAAAGTAAAACTGCATAAAATACTTCAAAACACAAATGTATCAGTGAGAATGTTAACTACAATTCAACCATTTTTAACTAACAAAATAACCTTAACTGTATGCAACAAAGAAAAAAAGGTTTTCAAACACATTAATATGTACACAATGCACATACACAGACACAAAACATAATATCACATGGATGGTAAATGTACTATATTAGAATTTAACAAATTACTTAGTGACATAAAATAATATATACATAAAATGAGAATAAAATGACAAAGTACATAGAGGCATTTTATTTTTACTCTTCTATACTTGAAAAAAAATCATATAGAGCAAAATTTGCCCAAATGCCTTCTGAGGACCAGTATTGCTTTTTTAAAAAAATTGGTGTTCAGCCTAATGTTGGAATTCCACAAAAATTCTGCCTTAGGTTCCTCCCTAAGACCCTTGTACTTCTTTTCACAGTGATGAAGATTTCTCATCAAAGTCTCTGTTCTTCATTAAGGTGTACCTGGCATGGCTGTACAACTGTTCTGTGTTTTCTTCTCCCAGAGCTATATGTCACACACACTGGCTTTTTGCCTGTGTTCACTCATCATCAGCCTTCTTCCTATTAGAAGAACACGTTTCATCCTTTCTGTATCCCTCATTCTTTATTTGACTCCTGGCACATAGTGGTTATTCAGTACCTGTGCTTCAATTGGGTGATTATATAGGTCCTGGGGGTTGGGTTATGCACTTTTAATATACACAAATATATTTAAGATTGTTTGCCTAAAAATTGTAATTATGATATTTAATTAACAATAAAGGGAAATTAGAAATTTTGTGCTTCTATGGTTACTCATGATAACTCTGCTAGCTGTTATGATAAATGAATCAAGGAAAGGAATACTATTTTGAAAGTGGCATAAGCATGTGGGGCAGCCACTGGGTATGTACACTTGTCAGGAAGTTGAATGGCCTTGAAGAGGTTTTTATTTCTTGGAACCACTGTGTGTGAGGCAGGGAAATAAGTGCTGTGCTTTGGAGAATGATCTATCTGCCTGATGGGCAGTTTAGTGGTTATGTATAATAGCTAATGAAAGTTTAGAAGAATGCCCAGCTCCCTGCTGCAGGAGACAAACTGAAAAATCTGTCAGCTGGATATGTGGGCAAGAAATCAGCAGTCAGCAATGTCTCCCAGAATAACAGATAAAACCAAGCTAGCCTAGAAGGAGATATTCCAGCTCCTTGAGAATTGTTTCTTATCAGATTATACACATGTTCTTAAATGAAGTAGCATAGCATTTTTTTTTTTGCAAAGTCAACAGCACTGACTGGTAAATTTCAGTTCATTTCTTCTATTTCTCAATTAAATAATATATTTAACAGTTATCTATTTTGAGCACAAATCTAGAAAGACAGACAGAAACTGAGTGGCACTATTTCTAAAGTAACAAAATTTAGAATGAAAACAGAATAATGAGAAATAATCTAGTCATGACATTGTTGAAAGAAAAATAATACTTATATTTGGATCGTGAAAATATTAATATGCGTTGAAAATTTTTGTGGACAAAACATACATATCTTTCATTTTGACACATTTCAAAGAAAGGTAGTGGCTTAGAAGATCACAGGACAGTAATCTTTTTCTCCCCAATCAAAATATAATATTGTTGACTGAGTGTGATTCTGACTTCTGTATCTATTACTTAGATTAAATTTCATTAGTCACATGAACTATCCAACTGGTTGTGTCAAAGTCAATTCTAAAAGCTGACAGAATAACTGAGTGAAGTGAAAAAAGTCTTAGCAACAAGGGTCAATGCCCAAGATATCTCCTTAGTTCATATAAGAGAAATGTAGACTCACCTACAATTTAAAAATTAAAACATCTGAATGAAAAATATAAAATTAAAATGTATTGTTTTGTTTCAATTTTCTAGCAGACAATTGTGTGAGTGTTCAAGTATGAAAGCATATGTGTCAATGTGTGTGAGCATGTGTATGTGTGAGCATGTGGTTGTACATGTGTGAATGAGTGTGAGTATGGGAGGATGTTGTATAAGTATATATGTGAGCTAGTATTTGTGTTTGAGTGTGTATGTGTGTGTGTGAAAGAGAGTATGTTTATAAGTAAGATTGATGAATGTTAAAATGGACAATATGTTTTCTGAAACTCTAACAGCATTTTGAATTTTCTACTAAAATCCTTTGTGGTAGTATTATTTGTTGACATCTTGATTTGTTGAAGTCTAGACTTAGAAAACAGTTGAAACTCAAAAACAGCTAAGTCAAACTATCGAAAACTACTTTAGTAATACACATAATAAATATTTTCATAAAATAACAATAGGGCTTCCTATACATGGTAGAGAACACTTTCCAATGAAATTATGCTTTGAAAAATTTCAGTCTCCCACATCATATGCGACTTCCGCATTTAATGAGTTCAACTTAGTTGTCAGATTTATTGTAGGACTGGCCCTCTTATTCAAAGCTATGCACATCAGTTACTCCCCTAACCTGCTGAATGAAAGTAAAAGGGTTGTGCAATGTCATAATATCCTAACTGTCTCTTTTATTTTTTTTGCTGACACCATTGTTTTAGTTCCTCTGTATTTTGCAAATGAGAATTTTTTTTCTATCGTGAGTTAAATTTTTACTGGAAATTATCATTGTAAGATTAATAGTCTATTTTAAATTCTCTTTATTTCCTTTCAAGTTCCATGTTTCTTCATTTAAATTGAAAATTATGATATGACAAGGCACTAAACATTAACTTCAGTGTCTGTGAGAGCCTTCAGGGAAGCATTGTGTATTTTTGAGGTAGCTAAACCATATGTGCAATTAAATAATGATTACAGGTTAAAGAATTGTTTGAAACTAGAAAACAGGATATATTTTGGCCTATCAAATTGACACACATACATTATATATAAAAATTCTGGAAGGTATAAACGTATACTTTACTATTCATGTTTGAATCACAAAGGTTTGATTTAGCTTTTTGATATTGTCACTGTATTTCTGGATACAGTATTTGCTGGGCTAACCAAGTGCATCCTCTTGGGATAGCCTCAGATACAAACATTGTATTTTGTATGTGCTTAAACATAAAACACACTAGGAATTTCACAGTACTGGTACAAACATATAATTATTTCACTATTAATTTCATATTTATTGACAATCTAAATAATGAAAATTTAATAATTTGATTTTAAATTACTATTTCAAATAATTTTATATTATTTCATATTCTAAAATTCATAGATATTATTGATATGTTTGAAAGGAAGTGAAGGATTAGGTATGTTACAAGTTATACAAATGTATTTAAAGTTAATGCAATAAATTATTTGAGAAATTAAAAACATGAAATGATTAAGCATGAGAAGTAATACATAGGTCTCTTTGTTAGAACAGACTGGAGATGAACTGCATGTGAGAGAACAGTGAGTCACACATTCAAGCCTGTCAGAATGGAGTATTAGTAGTTTGAAGATCATTTCATAACACTACTCAGAAATGCATGCTCTAAAGACTTTTGTATTACCTTTTCCAAACCTAATACACATAATCAAAAAAACTTATACAGAAACCCACACACATATATGTAAAAACATAAATAAGCATACAGCCAAAGAAGAAAAATTATGCCAAATAATTTCTTTTTATTGGATTTTTTTTATTTACATTTCAAATGTTACCCCCTTTCCCGGTTTTCTATCCATAACCCCTTTATCCCATCCCTCCTCCCACTTCGTCTATGAGAGTGTTCCCCCACTGAACCACTCACTTCTTCCTGCCTTCCCACCTCCAGCCCTGACATTCTCCTACACTGTGGGATCCAACTTTGGTAGGACCAAGGGTTTATCCTCCCATTGGTGCCAAATACCCATCCTCTGCTACATGTACAGCTGGAGCCGTGGGTGTGTCGATGTGAACTCTCTGGTGGTGGTTTAGTCCCTAGGACCTCTGGTTGGTTGATATGATTATTTTTAAGGGGTTGCAAACCCCTTTAGCTCTTCCCATCTTTTCTCTAACTCCTCCAATGAGGACCCCTTTCTCAGTTCAATGGATGGCTACAAGCATTCAGCTCTGAATTTATCATGCTCTGGCAGAGACTCTCAGGAGACAGCAGTATTAGACTCCTGTCAGTATGCACTTCTCAGGATTAGCATCAGCAACATAGTCTGAGTTTGGTTTCTGTAGGTATATGGGGTGGATCCCCAGGTGGGGCAGGTTCTGCATGACCATTTCTTCAGTCTCTACTCCAAACTTTGTCTCCATATCTCCTCCTATGAATATTTTTGTTCCCCTTTTTAAGAAGGACTGAAGCGTCTGCACTTTGGTCTTCATTCTTCTTAAGTTTCATGTGGTCTGTAGATTATATCTAGGGTAATCCGAGCTTTTGGGCTAATATCCACCTCTCGGTGAATGTATAATGTGTGTGCATGTGTGTGTGCATGTGTGTGTGTATGTGTGTGTGTGTGTGTGTGTGTGTGTGTGTGTGTGTGTGTGTTTGATTGGGTTATCTCTCTCAGAATGATATTTTCTACTTCCGGCCATTTGCCAAATAAATTTCATGAAGTCATTGTTTTTAATGGCTGGGGATACTCCATTGTGTAGATGTACCACATTTTCTGTATCCATGTAGTATGATAAAAAGGTTACCACAGAAGTATAGGCCTAATATGTGAGTTAATTTATAAATTAAATAAAGAAATAAGTAAAGGCAATGGAGAAGATGGTTCAATGGTTAAAAGCACTGTCAGCTCTTTCAGAAGTACAGAGATTAATTTTCAACAATGACATGGTGACTCATAACAATCTATATTGAGATTTGGTGCCCCTTTTGGTCGCAGAAGGCAGAAGGTCATGCAGGCAGAATACTGTATACATAATGTATAAATAAGCCTTTAAAATTTTAAAAAATAAATAAAAACGCCCATAGCTGTTAAAGTTTACATTAATCTAATAAATTTGCAGAATAAATTTAAATAATAAGAAACTCAGACACATGTATTTAAATTATTCAGATAAATGCTTGAATTTTTAGATAATTTTTATTGATTCTTTGTGAATTTCAATCATACCCTCTGGTACTCTTCATGTTCCTATCCTCTCGTATCCATCTTCTGCCCTTACAACCTTCCAGCCAAAATAAATCGCAGAAGCAAACAACCCAATGAGGAAGAGGAGGACAAGTAGGAGGAGGAGAAGGAGAAGGAAGAGGAAGAAGAAAAAATAGAGCATGGGAAACATTGTGTTTTAGAAGCTGTAGTATTTCAGTGTGTCCCATAATATATATCCATCTGTCCACACATCTTCCCTTGCAAATGTTCATTGCAATGAGTCCCTGGTCTGGTTCGTGATCTTTGGATTCTGCCGCACCATCAATACTGAATTCTCAGCAGGATTTTTACTCCTTATCCTGTTGTTTTCCTGTGCCATGGAGATTCTACTGCTTTGGGACAGCAGGAATGGCTCTTCTGCACATCCAAACCATTAGTAGATAAGATAGATTTTAAGGTGGGTCAACTCAGAGCCATGGATCTAGACCTAGGTGTTAGCTGTACCATAAGGGTGCACTGCTTGCTAGGTCTTCTTTACCTGCACCATGAGGGTGAGTAATTTTGCTCTCATGCCCTAAGGGTGTTTCATCAGCACCTACACCTCCAAAGCCAAATGTTCGGTACTGCCTGGTCAAGGTTTGGAGCCCACTTTTCCAAGTGCTACAAAGCCTTTCAGACGATGGGACTGCTAGCTGTTCCACACTCTTGCCCTCAGGGCTGGCTTGCCTGCTCCCCCTCTACCAGGGTCAGGTTTACTATGTTGCCCACTTGATGTGCATGGCCTGCTCTTGGGAGTGCTACAGCTAACAAGAGAGGGACAGCACACCTGCTTTCATGATCTCTGTGCCAGTTATCCTGACGGTCACAGATGGTGGTGGTGGTACAGAAGATGTCACCCTTTTCATTCCTTTCTCAGTAGAAGAATGGTAGGGCAAGTTTTCCCCTCACTCTCTCTCCAGGGCTGGTTCACTTATTCAACCTAATCCAAGACTGCACTACTCTGCTGTCCAGGCAAGTTATATGACCAGCTCTCCCAAGTCATGCAGCTGGTAGGGGGCAGGGCTAGACCCCTGTAGCTCAGGCAGCTTTCACCTCTGCTGGAAGTGGTGAGGGGGTAGGGGACATCTCCTTTGCACTGGTGGCACCCCCAAAAATACAAGCAGCAGGGTCAACTCTCCCATACCTGCCTTCTGTGCTGACTCACCTGCATTCCTTGACACCAGGAACAGCTCTACTGTGCTCTCCAGGTAAAGCACAGGGCCTGCTATCCTCAGTGCTGCCAAAGTGGGAGATGAGGCCAGATTTTCCTCCAGATTGCTGCCTCTAGCAAAGGGCAGAGCCAGTAAAGCTCATCTACTGGACATCCACAAGGTACCGGTGAGAACAGGGAGGCCTCCGTGTTCTCTAGTGGTAATATGAGACACAGACATCAACACTAACAATGCCAGTGCACTGCACAAATTCACACATGAACTTCAGTGGCAGCTGGGGCTGGGACCTTGCTATGACTTCTGGTGGCAGAACTGGCCACTCTTAACTGCTATTTCTCTCCACTCTCTCCTCCCTTGAGTCATCAATTACATTTATTTTCATAACACACAAGCTGTTCCACCTCACTTTCTTTCCTGTTCCACCACCACAAACACACCATTATGGTTGCCTCCATTGGAAAGGGCCCTGGGTGAGTCTCTTTCCATGCTCCATGGCATGGTGACAAACAGGTTTCTTTGGCTTACCTGTGCCATTGGCTGAAGGGAAGATCTGGAGGTAGCATGATGCTCTGCAGTTCTCTGTCTTCCTCTGACTAGGCTGTGCTGCCTGGATTTGATTTGATTTGATTTTTATGATTCGTAGGCATAAAACATCTTTGGCTATCAAGCCACACATTAAGCTAGAATGCATAAAAAGACTGCCATCTGCTATGCCCCTGACTGCTATGAGAACACCACCACCAGCAAGGTGTCTTGTTGCCATTGCTGGAGGCAGTGGTAAATGAATTATTAATAATAAAATAAATTAACCAGCTAAAATATTGGCTATCTGACTTAATGTAGAACAGTGCATAATACATGGCAAAATATTCTAAATATTCTACACTCATAAACAACCATAGTCTCTAATATACCTTCAAGACTTAGTCATCCATGAAGACATGTGTGTATAAACACTCAAATATTTGCATATTCCAGATGATGCTCTTAATTCACATACACGAGAAACAAATCTATCATCTGGTGTGGTGTCACATCTGTGAATTGGTCTTGTTTGAATGATGAGGAGACCAGACTCTTTAGCATGTTGAAGACAAGACTGATCAAAATAAATTTATTTATCCTCTTAAATTCTTGAATAGTTTTATTCAAGATGTGTTTCTTTGTAAATTTAATAGCATTCACAAGTATAAGAGACATCTTTAAATATCAGTTACCCTTTCTAACAAAAGTTGAAACCTTTGACATATTTCTTATATTTATTCATGTGATTGGTGTATGTATGTATACATTTGTGCATGTATAGTTGTATTATGAAATTCACATTAATGACTACATATGTATCCATGTATGTTACATGCATATACATGTGTTTACTTCTACTTATAGATATGGACAGCATAGGTTAGTATATTTATACATGTGTATGAAATTGTGTATGTATACTTGTGTGTTTGTGTATGTGTTTACACATATGTATATGTGATATGTGATATGTGAGCATGTTCTTGTGTATGGACACTTGTATATAGTATATACAATGCGAACATATGTGTTTTCTTGTTGAAGGACAGCATTTAATGTACATGTGCCTATGGAACCAAAAAGAAGATTCTTAGTGTCCTCTTGCTCTATTTCTCTTCTTTATTGTTTTCAAACATAATCTCTCAATGAATCTGGAGATTGACATTTCAGCTAGATTGTTAGGGTGGAAAACTCAGTGAATCAGTCTGTGGAATTCCCTATCCCTCAGCTGTAGAAGTTGAGTTGAGACTTGCTTCCAGCCCCATGTTTCCAGAAATACTCAGATTCATATTACATTAACAAATAATTTGGCCATATAAACGTGACCTTCTCTGACTAGATGTTAAGTTAGAAGAACCAATTTCTTTTATTCTATATTCTGTCATGTGACAGGTTATCAATACTCAGGTACCATGCCTCTGTCTTGTCACATCGTCCAGGGTGACTCTCTCATGCTTGACAGCATTCCAGAATTTTTGTACTTCCAAGATGTCCATTCTTTTATTTCCTGCCAAAGCCATAGGCCATCAGATTAATTATTGACAGGTGTCACATCTGAGCAGACATTGCATATTCTCTTTACACTAAGCCCTTATGTTAGAGACAGAGGACCATATACTTGGAATTTTCTGTGCATTCCAGGATCTCAACTCTCTTGTGTTCTTGACTGACTTGCTGGCTTGTATCCACTAACCATTTCCCCAGACTCCTATGACTAATATCTTCATGTTCTTCAGGTTTGGTTACAGTCATCAAAGTTTGCCCCCAGAGTTTTGTTAACTTAAGCTATTCTAATTACACCAAGTTGTTAAAATCAGCACTCATGTATCATGTCCTACTTATGTGTATGTAAAAGATCAGAACTCAGGTAATACAACTTTTACACCAAAAATTTTATCTACTGGGTCATCTTACCAGAACAACGTTTATTTAACATTATGCAACGTCAAATATTTAAAACACATATGTAGACTTTCTGATTGAGTTTTACTTGCATTATTATAAATGCTTACCTTTTATAATCCAAAATGTCTTTCCTTTGGTTTTCATTATGAATATTTAACCTTGACTTACAATTTTCAGTAGAAAAATCTTCCTTTAAATGTCTCCAAAGTTTTTGTACCCAAAAAGGTAGTTTTGGGTCTCCCCTACTGCTATAAATAACTTTTCCTTCATACTTCTTTAAGTAATTCTGATGAACTCAGAGGTTCAAAAAACTGGGCTTAGGTGTATTTGTTTTCCTTTATGTTTGTACTCTACATGAAATGAATCAATATTTGTTCATATATACCCTGGAGCAATAGTACAATACTTGGCACAAGATACAGAGCATGATAAGAATTAAGATGAGTTTGAGAAGAACAGTTTCACAAGCATCCAATATGGGAAGTAAGACACAGAAGTGGCTGAGCATTTTGAGCAAGAAATGTATACAGTGCTCATCTCAATATGGCCATCTTTCTCGATATGATGTACAATGGCAGGACTTGTACCATAGTAACCTAACTCTAGATATGTGCAAAGATGCATTCATTTGAAATCCTCCATATTTGATGGGATGAGACAACTTTATGAATGGTAATCACAGAGGGAATGGGGATGCTTCAGATGATTAAATAAATAAAATGGAAATAAAATGTATTATAAGTGCTAAAAAGTAGCACATTGTTGGCTTACATGCTGGTTACAGTGACACAGACTGTTAGAATAGTTTTTAGTATGCCACACCATGCTTACACTTATTTTGGATTTAAGATAAAGAGTCGTACAATAGGTGAAATTTTACTCTCTCCTCTCTCCTCTCTCCTCTCTCCTCTCTCCTCTCTCCTCTCTCCTCTCTCCTCTCTCCTCTCTCCTCTCTCCTCTCTCCTCTCTCCTCTCTCCTCTCTCCTCTCTCCCCTCTCCTCTCTCCTCTCTCCCCTCTCCTTTCTCCTCTCACACCTCTCCCCTCTCCCCTCTCCCCTCTCCCCTCTCCCCTCTCCCCTCTCCCCTCTCCCCTCTCCCCTCTCTCCTCTCTCCTCTCTCCTCTCTCCTCTCTCCTCTCTCCTCTCTCCTCTCTCTCTGGATAAGGACATATCCACAGGAGAGTTAAGGAAAATGGATAACCTAGCAAGAAAGTTATGACTGTTAGAGAAATTTAGGGGGACAAAGGGCAGCTATGGGAAGGCTTGGTCATTAGAAGGAAGGGGAATCTTTGATAAATACAAGTTACTTAATCTGGCATGTCAATTAGGTTGAAAATATGAAAGTAATTGAGTGATGATGAGAAAAAGGAAAGACATATCCCAGGGAGATTCTGAAAGATATTAGAGTCCAAAGAAGTTACTTGTGACGCTTGCTACGTGTACTTCTGTGGCAGAAACAGAAATAATGGGATGAGAATCTATCACAACTCCTCCATGAACGAGTGACCAAAGGTTATCTGCAAGAGTAGACCATTATGGGCACCAGAAACCATACAAAAATGGAGATAATTTTGATTCCATATTAATATGTATAATTCTTGAGCTCTTTTTGGTGACTGTTGAAAAGGAATATATCTTAATTCATTATAAATCCTAAAGAAAAAGGACAATGTAATTCTCTGGGTGGGTGTAAATTCAGAAAATTCTAGGAGAAAAGGATTATATTTATCATAAGTGTAGGCAGTTATGTTCCCCAGAAGTGTATACTGTGTGGATTACTTTCTTACACTAAAAGTGTGTTGGAGGTACAGATTAATCTCCCAGCCAGGAGGAATCTAAGCAGCCATGTATGATACATGACTAGGTAAAAGTAATAGAGCTGGTCTAGAGTCTGTCATATTCTCCTCTTCCCCCCCTCCTCCTCCTCTTCCTCCTCCTTCTCTTCCTCTTCCTGTTCCTTCTACTTCTTCTTTTGCTGCTGTTGCTGCTGCTTTTAACACTGTTTATATTCTTAAAGCTAATTACAGTGTTCTAATATAGCCAGAAATTGGCATGAATGTTCGCCTGTTTCTTTTGATTACATGATAGGCTGTGCATCCTTATCAACCCCCAACTAAACCAATCTGGAGTGATAATATCATCATGGGCTTCGTTGTAGTACCACATAATGTCACAAAATGATTCCTTAAGAAATTCTAACAGACTATAGGACCTACTAAAACAATATTTCCCTTTTACACCACTATCCTTAGTGTTTTGCTTTTGATTAAATAATTTATACACGCAATAAAATATTTGCATGCTACTTTAGATTTAAATCTTCTTAGTTCAATAATGTGGAGATCAGACTATGGGTACTTACTGATCCTGATAACATTTTGTTAAAGAGTTAATATATATAAGAGTTAACGTATATATATATTATATAATATATATAATTAACCATTGATTAGTTTAAAGATTTGATAAGGTACCTAAAAGAACAGTAAAATCAACATTTAGTAAGTACAAAAAATAGTATCGTGCCAGGGTGGAAAATGCATGCCCTTAGGCCAGGAAGTTTTTGAATAAAATCCTAGGGCTATGAGTTATTTGCCTCACTGTAAATTATTTGACATGGAATATCTTAGGTACACTCACCTCCTCCAACATTGTATAGGTTATTGGCTCTCCTGTTGTATTCTATATACTGTGTAGGAAGACTCTAATGCAAAATTTATTTAATTAGTTTGAGGACAGTGTGAGGAGAAGCTCTAAGCAAATGGAAGCCTCTTCTCTGTTGTCTAGCATTTGTAATCCGGGAAGGTCCTATGCACGTTTAGGGAGAGAATTTTGAATAATACAGGTACATATTGCCAGATTAACATCCCAATAAAGATGTGCCTCTCAGCACATCAGCTTCATTGGGTGCCACCAACTACTTACTGATTCTAATTTGTCTGTTCTATAGATGTGACCTTATATTTGGTACTGTGAGTCAGAGAAAACATCCATTGATAGGTTGATTATAGGCCCCAGTGAGGAATCAAATGTTCCTGTTTTGTTGAATAGATAAAAGGAATCTGTCAAACTACCTTCTAAATACTTGTCTTTTTGCCCATAGATTACAGGGGCTGTCTGTAGAGACTCTCTTGTTTGCTGTATGGATGTAATACCTGTTAATTAAATGTTGATTGGCCTATAAGCTTAGGCAGAAAATAGAAGGTAAAATATTTGCTACAGAAATTGAATCTCGGGATAGAAGCACATGGGGATTGCACTGGGTCATGAAGAAAGACAGAAGCATGGAATCTGAACAATGATAACCAGTCACACGGCAGATATAGATTACAATAATGAGCTATTAAGTTAAGAGCATGCCTAGCTATAGGGCCTAGGTATTTGTAACTATTTTTGAGTATCAGAATCGTTATCCCAGGAGCTTCAAGTGTGAGAGCAACAATACCACACAATGACTGCCAGCTTTGAGTACAGAACAAAACTTCTTACAGTGGGTGGTGGTTATGACTGGAGAGTCAAAACTGTTTAAACTAATGGGAATAAATATTGTTGCTGTTATATGTTGACCCAATGCCTAGAAAAGAATTATGCACATATTTCCCAGTCTAGATTCAAAACTGTGAATAGGTGCACAGAAGATATACCCACAGACAGGAGTGAAATATTAGAATAAAACTTTTCTCTTTAAGCTTAAAATGACCACTAGCCACAGTAAAACAGAGAATACCTTGACCAGAAAGCCAATAATAGTCTTAATGTTTCTAAAAAAACAAAAATCTGTATTTGAAGTGGGCATGATGCTCAATGCTAATGAACAGCCTAGCATGTATAAGGACCTGGCTTTGATTCCTATCAAAAATATGTGACTTATAAATTTTGAATAGCATCCTTGAATTCTGTTTTGCCAGAGGAAGACTTTAGGCATAAGTTATCAATTTTTCTTTTTTAAACTTTTTTCTATGGCCCCATGTATATTCTTCAAAGTTTATTTTGAATGTAAGTCTGTGGTAGTTACTCTTTATTTACAAGACAGGATCTCACCATTACACTCAAGAATAGTAATGAGTTATAGTAGGACTTAATAAATCTGAAAACAAATACAGACTCAGAAGGAAAAACGTAACTTAAAGAAGATATTCTAAGGCAGAAATATCATATTCACTCAGTAACACAAATTTAAAATAAATGAACCACCCATACAAAGTACAAAAGTCTAAATATTGCTACTTTGAAAATAAACATGGATGGAGAAACATTAGTGGATGAAAATCATCTGTCATGAATATGTTTCATTTTTTCCAGAAGCAGGATATAAGTTATTTAGCATCATGCTTTTGAAGAGAAGGATTTTTTCCAGGAGGCTTTTCAGGTACAATAGATATACTGTAGGTTCTAATTGATTCACTACAGCCAGTAGCAATTAAATCAAAAGTTAAGGATTATATAGACATATATAAAATACTGTTGGATTTTTAGGAAATTTCTGATTCAAATATTAAACACAAAGAAAACAATAGTCAGTAGTTCATGCTGGAGATCTTAAATTGTACACCTTCTTAATGCAGTCATGGAAAGGAGAACTTTGTGAAAGAGGATAAGTAAGAAAACTGACGAATATTAATAGGCAGTCGCAGTTGTAACTATGAACAGTTCCATGAACTAGATACCATGAATATGTGGAACAGAATTTTGATGAGGGAAATAACTAAGCTTATGTCCTCAGAAAAGTTGAGGAGGAAGCAAGGGACTAAAGCAACTGTTGATCTTGCACTGGCCCACAGTGTCTTCCTGGATGAGAACTGAAGCTTTGTCTGCATTAGTTTTCTCCTGTATGGTGTTTCTTACATAAAATAAAGCCAAAGAAGAAATCAATGAGCAGAATAATAATGGGAAGAGTAGTAGACAAGGTAAATTGCCAATTTTGTAAGACACATAAAGACATTGTATGCCATTTTGTATGGTATATCATTTGGCACAGTAATAGTAAAATCAATGTCAATTAAAAGTTCTAAATTTATGAAAAAATAAGTAATATTAGTTTTCTGATTTGTGTCTTTTATATTCAATGTGTACATTATATATTTTATCATAACCTTTCTCTACCTAATTCCTTCCAGATTCTCCCCACCTCCTAACCCATCAAACTTTATGTTTTTTCTCTTCCTCCTTCTCTCTAAAAAGATCTCCAAAATGATAATCAACAAAGAAAAAAACAGTAACACAAACAAGTACCAAAAAGCCTATAAAATACAGAGTCCATTTTATATTTCACAACAGCTCTCAGTATGAAGCTTGCTCAGGAGTGTGATTGACATACCCAATTGTATTCCACTGGGGGGAAAATGATTTTCCTTTTCTGAGGAGGTACCAATTTCAAATAGCTCCTTGATTAGGGTTGGAAATTTGTGCCTATTTTCTAGTTTGATAGCTGGGATTTTGTGTGATTTCACATGATCACTATCTGGTCTTAATTTTTCAATTTTTCTTTATTATTCTTTACATTTTAGTCACACACACACACACACACACACACACACACACACACACACACCCCACCACCACCACCACCAAATTTATTCCAGTTCTTATTTATATAATTCATTTACAAATAAATTTACTACGCAGAGTATTAGAACCCATATTTATAGAATTTAATTCAGATCTTGTTATACTACAAGAAGTGGACAAAGACAGATTTACATAAAAATGTAGCATTACCTAATTCTTAAATTTGAATATTTTTCTAGAGTACTCGGATTTCTTAACAAATTCAGGTTTAAAATTTATGTCCTTGGGTCAGTTCAGATAATGGCTTTTTACTTCCTAATAGAAATTGTAATGATTCCTAGAGAAATGTCTCTTCACTAAGTTTTAGGAAGCTATTGATGCCAACTTTCTTCCCAAACAAGGTGTAAGATCATAAAAGTTTGCTTGGTTCCCATTTGAGCTAAGGCTAGAAATCCCAGAGACCCTTAAGGGATGGTAGGAACTTTACCTATTCCCTGGTCCCAGGCCCCTGTCACTAGCCATAGCTCCCCATAGATTCATGGCCATTAGTCATGTAAGGGCAATGCCTCAAGCCCCTTTACATGTAGAGGATGTGACCACTAGCTACTTAGGCTCAAGATGGATCTCCAGGTTAATGAGGAAGCTGAAGGCCTGAGGTTTAGTCAATAAGCTTTCCTTCCCAGACATCCCTCCCCTGCAAGAGGTATTTAATAATAGGCCCACTCTGAGAAGTGGAGTATGGTTCTACACATCCACTTCCCACCATGCCAATAAATGCCTTTACCATAGACTGCCTCTTTTGAACAGGATCCGCTGTGGGGAGCCATGAAGAAGTCCTTTGCCTATACAGCCATCATCTAATCTCCCAAAGAAGGCCTCTCTGCACTCCAAGCCACTATTGCCACCAAGCCTGGAGCTGTTAAGTCAAGGACTAACCCCCATTGACCAGCTGGATCTCTCCCCTTTAATTCCCTGTGCCTTGGCTAGATCCAGCCTGCAGGCCCTTACTCTATTCTCAGCTCTTCCTTGGATTCAGTGTTGCCTGGATGTCCAAGAACCCCAGAACCAGAAAGCCCCAGCCGCATCACAGGACCAATAGATGCTGGAGCCAGCACCAACTGTTCCATGCCCCGCACAGTCCTTCTCCACCCCTGAGTGGTGTCTTGGGGCTTCCCTACAGTCTGACACGCATTTGATGACAGTGTCTCGGTCAAGCCCTGTGACAGTGCAGATGCGGGACCTACAACACTACAATAAGGTATACTCCTGATAGTAACTCAGAGTATACAATTAAGGTGGGCATCAGTTATTTTCAGAACACTAAATGTTGAATATTTAGAGGTAGAACACATTTTGTAAAAGAAAGTTACTTGATAGTATTCTCATTAAAGGAGTTATTTTTCTTCAAAAGTAAAATCAATTTCTAAAAGAGTAATGAATCTGGTCTCTGTTTGCATAAAAACCTTTAATCTTAATAAAGATAAAATCAGGAGTATAGAAACACTATTTTGATTTTACCTACTTTCTTGGCAGAAAATATGATGTCTAAACACATACTTCCTAAAGAAAATAATCTTGCATATAAGCAATATTGGCCAGTGAATTTTCTTGAAATATATTATGTACTCTAATATAATTGCCCCAAATGATACATTTTGTTTGTTTACTTGTTTGACTTTTTACCAATATTTGACACCTTAAACTGAAATAGAGTGTAGCATTTAGCTAGTGAAAATTGTTTTAACTGAGTAACTTTGTAACAATGGATTTTACATAATGGATTGTACTTAGTACATATTCAATAAATGTTTCTCAGTTTTATCTGAACATAAATTTCAAAATCTATTACAAAAATTTATTACGGAATTTAAAAGTATGAAATTCGCTGAATACATTATTTTACCTGAATTATATCTTATTAGCTGTCATCTTTTTCCCTTTGCTTCATCACCGCAGCGGACACTTTAGTTCACTAAAAAAGAGGCATACAATTCTACTTATAATGGCATTACTGGCTGCTTAAGAATTGGGATAACCACTCAGACTCAGAATTCATGAGGGGTATGTTTCAGAGGCCCGAAGTTACCAAGTATAGATAAAAGGAAGCAGTCCCAATATTATAACCAGGAAAGATAATCAAAAGAGAAAGTAACTCTATGCCAGTACTTATTAATTCAGAAGTGTTCAAGTAGGTAACCTCATGCCATATGCAAATAGCAGTCTTAATAGAATCTTTTAAATTGTTTTATTTTAATTATGTGCCTTTCTGTCTGTCTGTCTGTCTGTCCGTCTGTATGTGTGTGTGTATTTATGTGTGTATTATATGTACATGTGTATCAGTACCCACAATGATCAGACAGACAATATTGTGTGATCTCTTGGAGTTGTAGGTACAGGTGTTTGTGAGTCACTTAACATAGGTACTGGGACCAAATTCTGTTTCTATGTAATAGCAGTAAGAGCTCTTAGCTGATGAGTCAACTTTTCTGTCCCAAGTCTGGACGAGGTTTAAATGTGAAACTTGACTTATGGGTTTCCCTAAGTGATACGCTTATTTAGCCTGTTTATTTCCTCTTTGAACCCTACTCTGGAAAACTAAAGGACCCTAAGCAGGTATTTATACTGTCATTGCTTTCTTGGTTATCATTTTATTCTTTGATCAACATGGCATTCCATAAGAAGATAGACTTACATGTTTCCCACCCAGTCTTTCTATGATACCAGAAAACATAGTGAGCTATTTATATGTAATTTAATATACAGAAACAATTCTGAGAAAAATATAATATGACTTTCAGTACATTCTCAGTTCTATCAAGATTTATGCTTATCAGAAAGGTTATTCTGATCATTAGGACACCCAAAAATGTGGTTACATTTTGTTCCTAAAAGACACGGTATTTCTCAAACAGGAATTACATTCATTTATTAGCTTTCTCAGTACCTCAGCTTCCAAATACATGAGATAGTAATGATGGTTGTGACTGCTCAGACAAATATGAGAGGGATCATTATAGTTATAATTAATGCTCTAATTATCATCATTGTTATAAAAGCATTAATTGAGCTGAAATTATGACATCTAAATAAGACATTTATCTCTAGATGCTTCAGTTTTACACAGAAATAAGTAATTATTTTACAGGCCATTAAGTTTAAGAATACATACATACAAGAGCATAACTATATAATTTATATTAAAGAGTAACAAAGGAATCATTTTCAGTACTTTAAATTTTACTTATTTAAATTGTGGAATTAGAAGTCCGAGTAATTTCCTGTGCATTAATTCTTAACATCATCAAAGAAGATCCAGGTAACATCAGGAAGCAGAATAAAAGTGATATCTGTACTATAGAAAAATAGACATGCATTTAATTTTCTAATAACAAGTTATATAAGTGAAAAAGACAGAAAGCAACAAGGGTAATATGAAATTAAAGAATTATAATACAAAATTATACTGAATTTTGCACAACAGGAACGAACACACAGCACAAAGTTTCAAGGTATGATTTAGTAGCCAGACTGAGAGCAGTTTTAATGGCTCTCTGCTGAGGTACACACAATGCTAAAATCAGGATATGACCACTGCAATTCTTTTTTTTTTTTTTAATCTTTGTTAACTTGAGTATTTCTTATTTACATTTTGATTGTTATTCTGCTTCCCGGTTTCCAGGCCAACATCCCCCTAACCCTTCCCCATCCTCTTCTATATGGGCTTCCCCTCCCCATCGTCCCCCCATTACCACCGCAATACTTAAGAGGAGCATGTGTGATATAATTGTGTGATATAATCTCTTTCCAATACCTCAGAGATGCCAGGTCTCTGGATGTTGGTCCTGAGGTCCCTGCTTCTCTACAGGCTGTTCCCAAGAGCACCAACTCATTCTTTTTTTGCAGCTCTCTCACATGATACCTGCCTCTGTGAGCCAGTGGTTACAAATTTGACAAGTTTCAAGACTGAAATATCTCTGATTATTTTTGAAGGCATAATTATTTTAACGTTAAGTGAAAACAGTTCTCATTTTTATAACTGGTTTTCTAAAATTTTGCTAGCCTTTATAGTTGTGATTTTTTTTTTGGAGCGTATGGTGATGTTTCAGTACATTTGAAGAGTACGTAGCAAAAACAATTTGAGTAATTACCATAGCCAAAGCACTGGCATGTATCACTCATAGCAAACATATTTAATATCTTTCATATCACATAGAAAAGAAGAGGGAGAGGGCATGGGAGAGGGAGGAACCGGGAGGGTAGATAACATTTGAAACATAAATACATAAACTATCCATGAAATAAAAAAAGAAAAAAGAAAAAATCCAGCCTTCTGGTTATTTTTAAATATTTGATGCGGTAAGAATATATAATTACTACGGTGCATTTAAAACAATCCAAAATAATAAAAATATTTTTCATGATTTTCTGAAGTCTCTAAAAATGTTTCTGAGAAATAAAATAAGATAAATTTTGAGTCGGATCTTTTTAACCAGGGCTCAGGAAAGACCTAGGAAGGAGAGAGAAATTGGGTATTGCCTAAACCATAGATAAGAAGGGTAAGATACTGTTATATTACACGTGGACCAGCTATACTTGAAGAGAACACACAGTACTTTTCAAAATAGTTGGAAAGTTTCCTTTTTATAAAGATTCGTGTCATTATATTGAATATTTGGACATTCCATGATCTTTCTCAAAGTTTGAGGTTCTGGAGCTTAAAGTAAATCTGTGACATCCATTATGCCACAGAACTAGGGATAAGCAGTTTTTTCTGGGTTATGGCACATTCAAGGCAAGCATTATTCTGCCTACCATGATCTCAAAACCCTTTTGGTTCTAATGATCCATTTTTTCCCAAGGCTTTTTTTTTTTTGCCAGTTCTGGATTTTGACTTAAATATTTATCTTACAAGTCCATTTTCTGATCAGTTCAGGAAAACAGACAGAAAAAAAAAGAGCTAAGGTTTTATTTGTTTTTCTCATTTCTTACTGGACTCATTAAAATGATGCCCGAACACGCAATCTGTTCTGTAACTAGCCTTTCTAAACCTTGCTGATTCCCTGTTTTATAGTTACATTTTCTCTGTTTAAATTCTCCAGACATTGAGGCTTATAGCGAGTCTCAAAGCAATTTCACTTGTTTCTATTTTCTTAGGAAAGATGGATTTTAAAAGTATATCTGTGTGGGTGTAGTGACCTGGATAGAACTTTTTCAAGCTTTCTTTTATTTATTAATTTAAAATTATAAATGATACCATGTACCTTTAGCAAATATTTCACAATTTTATTATTGCAACGTATTTTAATATCTTGAGTATCTCCTACCCCACAGTCAGAAATCTGACCCATAATGGTCCCTGTCTGAAAGAACTACAGGGATGGAAACAGAGAAAAGTCTAAGAAAAAGAAGGTCCAGTGACAGACCCAAAGTGGAGTCCAGCTCAAGGAAAGGCCCCAAGGCCTGACAGTATTACTGAGGCTATGGATCAGACCCAAAAAGGGACCTATCATGACTGCCCTCCGAAAGACCCAACAGGGAGCTGAAAGAGTCAGATGCTGATATTCACACCCAACCAATGAACAGAAGCTGCTGAACCCTGTGGTTGAATTAGGGAAAAGCTGGAAGAAGCTGAGGAGGAGGGCTATCCTGTAGGAGGACCAGCAGTCTCTATTTAACCTGGGCCCCACAAGAGCTCTCAGACACTGGATCACCAACCAGGCAGCATAAGCCAGCTGAGATGAGGCCTCCAACACATGTACAACAGAGGATGGCCAGGTCTGGGTTCAGTCAGAGAAGATGCACCTAACCCTCAAGAGACTGGAGGGCTCAGGGTGTTTAGAGGTCAGGTGGGGTAGACATGGATGGGGTGGGGATATCCTCGTGTAGACAGGGGTAGGTGTGTAGGAGGTATGACATTTGGACCAGTCAGAGGGTGGACCAGGAGGGGAATAAAATCTGGTGTGTAAAAAAAATACAATTAAATTAAATTAAAAAAAAACCTATACTGATTCAATAAGAACACTGTAGAGATATTCATAGAGAAGCATAAAACAGTCCATCTCCAACGCCTGGGATTAAATATATAGGAATATATGTATGGAGCTCTTATATTTCCATTAGTTTAAAAGCTGCTCAAATTATTAAATATTTCAGCAGCCGAAGTTCAAGTTCAATATTCATATATCCATTCTCACAAGAAGAAGCCGACACAGGTGAATTTTTCACATTCATTTGCAGAATTTCTTTGGTAGTCTCTTGATATAGATAACTTGACTGGCCTGTAAAGGACTGACGTTCTTTAAGTTACGTTTGAAGAAGTGAAAAATAAAATAAAATCTCCAGTTAGGAAATTATGGCTACTATACAGCCTGAAGATCCTACAAAGCATTAAATGTCAGTACGTGAAGAGCTTCCCACACTACAAACTCTAGTGGCATGTGGCTCTGGGTTTTGCTTCTCCTCCCTTGCTGCCTGTGGCTTGTATTACTCACCACCTGATCTTACCTGCCCTTGGGGGTTGGGAGTGAGTTGACACAAATTCAAAGACACAGATTCCTGTAGCTGGTGAAAAACTGTAGCAAGCTCTCTGAACACTGCTTCCAGCTAATTTAATACCCTAAACCTGTGCCCCCATTGGTCCCAAGAAAGCACATTTACTTTTTTCTCCCTCCCTCTCCTTTTTTTTGTTGTATATTTTATATAATTGCACATGAAATGTATTGCCCTTCCAGGTTTCCCCTCCAGAACACCCCTTCTCGATCATCCCTGACCCTGCTTTTATATCACTGCTCGTCCTGGCATTCCCCAACACTGGGGAAGCTAGCCTTCAAAGCACCAATAACATTGATGGCAGACAATACATCCTCTGATACATATGCAGCCGGAGCTATGGGTCCCTCCTTGTGTACCTTTGGTTGGTGGTTAATTACGGAGAGCTCGGGGTGGGGGTGGGGGTCTGGTTGGTTGATATTGTTGTTCTTCCTGTGGGGTTGCAAACCCCTTCAGCTGCTTCAGTTTTTTTTCTCCAACTCCTCGTTTGGGGTCCCAGTGCTCAGTCTGATGGTTAGCTGCAAGCAGTAAGGATCTTGCAGAGCCTGTCAGGAGACAGCTATATCAGGCTCCTGTCAGCAAGCATTCCTTGGCACCTGCAATAGTGACTGGGTTTGGTGGATGCATGTGGGATGGATTCCCAGTTGAGGCAGTCTCTGGATGGCCTTTTCTCTGTCTCTGCTCCACTCTTTGTCCCTGTATTTCCTTTAGACAGGTGCAATTCTAGGTTAAAATTTTGAGAAGGGTGAGTGATACCATCCCAAAACAAGGAGCCTTAACTAACCTATGGAAATGATTTCTAGAGCTTCATCCTCCCTTTGATGCTTTTCAGATAATCTTATTTCCATTGGGTCCTGGGAAGCTCTTGCTTTCCTGGCATCTGGGACTTGATGGTGGCTATGCCCAGTTTTGCTATCCTGGGGTTTTGTTATTCCAAATGATTTGCAAATTACTCCTTCTAACTCTGTGAAGAATTCAGTGCAATTTTGATGGGGATTGCATTGAATCTATAGATTGCTTTCAGGAAGATAATCGTTTTTACTATATTAATTCTGCCAATCTATGAGCACTAGATCCATCTTCTGAAGTCTTCTTTGATTTCTTTCTTCAGGGAACTGAAGTTCTTGTCTTGATTTGCTGGTATTATTTCAACCAGAAATCTTTGGTCTCTTAGCCAGTCCTCAATTGTGTCCTCCTACAGGAATGTTGGTGTCACAGGCAGTCCTCAATTATGTCCTCCTGTAGGAGATGCTTTTGCAGAATAATTTTGATATACAGACATGTTCATCATCCTTAGTGATCAGGGAAATGCAAATCAAAACGACCCTGAGATTGCACCTTACACAAATTAGAATGGCTAAGATAAAAATGGAAATAACAGCTAATGTTGGTGAGGATATGGAGAAAGAGGAACACTACTCCATTGCTGGTGGGACTGCGAGCTGGTAAAACAAATTTGAAAATCATTTGATATGACTACTAATGAACTCCTGGTTTGTGGGGTCTCTGGGTTACATGCTAAGAATAGGAAGAGAGAGTTGCCACATTTATGTAGGTCTCAAGTTTGAGTTTTCTAGGTTTCAAAAATGCTCCACCATCCCAGTCCTATGCCAATTATACCTATGGCATGGTCCATGTATCTAACCCACAATGATATTCTCTCGCTGTGGCATGATAGAGATCCTTTCCAAAAACCACAGAGATCCCTCCACACAAACCTTACAGGATAGGAGTTAGAACACTGAAATAAAGAGGCTAAGATTAACTGTTTCTGCTAGTCTTGCATTAAGGACAGAATAAACCAACATTGTTCATGAATAAATTTTCTTAAGAATCTCTAACCACAATTAATGGCTGTGTCTTCATGGTTCGTTAATTTTCTTCCATGAGAAGCAGGAAATCTAGTTATGGTGTGAGTTCTGAGTAGTGAAATTGCACTGAGTATAGCATTGATTTTTCACTGAATTCTACCCGTCCTGGTTGAGAGTATTCCATAGCATAATCTCTGGCATAATCCTGAAACCTGGTTCATCTTTGGAAAGCAGTGTTATAGGGCATTTCATTAGTTGTTTCTTCTAACTTTCAGGACAAAGCATTCCTTATTTTAGAGCATCTTTTGTCTTTAAACCGTTTAAATAATTACAAAGTGGTTTCTTTACTTTACAAATGGTCACCTACCCTCAGTTCTGAAGTGAATTTCTCAAGGGCCTTTGGCATGTACAGAGCAGGATGCCTGGTACTGATCTGACTACAGAATACTTTTACCACTGGCAAAAGCTACAGATGACACAATATTGGTGGTCCTGCCTTGCCTGCTCATCCATGTTTGTCACTTTCAATTTCTCTGACTCACCTGTGGATCTAAGTATTCTCCTAAAAACCCACTGACTTTCCATATTTCTTTTAAGAAACAGTTCACATCCCCACAAGTTAAAGAAGAGCTTTGTCTACACAGTGTTATCTTCTTACTACTATAACTTGTTTATCACTAAATATAAAATCTGTCTTTTATATCTTCCATTTGTGCCTTGTTTTAGCTATATTTCGAAATCTAGTTTTTAATCATTCTGACTTTATGATTCATAAATAAGATTATTTCATGAAAGAGCTATTGGTGGGTAGCATTGAAGAAAAGAGGGAGACTTGTAAAGACATGGGAGAGGCAGTGGTCTTCTCTGACTAGGAAAAAGGCTTAATGGCGTTGGAAAATTGACAATTCTGAATGTCCTAGAAAAGCATATAGACTGACTGTTGAAGAGTCTGTTGTACAAGAAGGGCTAATTGTGCTATTCATAAACACCAACGGTGGATAGTACCACAGTGTTAAACCCATCTGCTTAGAAGCTGTCTGCTTGGAGTCTACCTATAGTGCATCCTTCCAAATATATCATGATTTTCCCCAGATCAACCTTAGACTAAGCATCCTTTCATTGGGAAGGAGGCAGCCACTGAGTAAAATTAAGTTTAATTACATGAAATAAAGTTTCAGTAGAAGGAAGAGATTTGTTCCTATCTCAGGGCAAATCAATTTTGTGTGTTTCTCAAGACATAACAAGAATAGTTGGAGTGATCAAGTCTTACAAGTTTTCCATTTGTTTCTTTATTTATTCACTTTACATCCCATTGTCAGGATCTCAGATCCCCCTCTTTTCCCAGTCTCCTGTCATGTAACCCCACTTTTATGTTCTCCCAGTCTCCTCTGATAAAAGAAGCAGCCTTCCCTGGCTATTAACCCACACTGGCATTATCAGTCAAGTCACTACAGGGCTAGACACATCCTCTCCCACTAAGGACAAACAAGGCTGCCCAGCTTGGGTAATTGGACCTTCAGGCAGGTAACAGAGTCAAGGACATCCCCTGCTCCAGTTGTTCCAGGACCCACACGAATACCAAACTGCACACCTTCTATATGTGTGAAGGTGGGCTAGGTCCAGTCTATGTATGCTTCTTGGTTAGTGGTTCAGTTTCTGGGAGTCAAGGGGCTAGGATCACACAATGCTGGAATTACAGGCAGTTATGATTTAACCACAGTGGTTGCTAGAACCTGAATATCAGCTCTCTGTAAAAGAATTATGACCTCTTAACTAGTGTGTCATCTCTCAACACCCTCTATGTCAAAGAAAACAGGAATACATGAAAGCACATAGACTCCCTTTGTTGTAACTTCACTTGTACGTTATCATGTGATAAGCAGTTTTTCTGAATGGTTTCAATCCCTGCCACATGTTGTCCACTGAATAGAGAACTACAATGGTAAAACCAAATTTTCTCCTAAGTCATAGGTAAGCTTATGTTAGATTATATTAGAATCAGAGTTTAAAACAGTATCATCCACAGAGTACAGTGTTTAAAGTGTCTCCTGTGGTCTAGGCAAAGATTCTCTGTGCTACAGTACCATTTGATCAATACAATGGTCACTATGGGGACTTTGAATCATTCTGAAAAAAATAATGAAAGAAAGATAGAGGAATCTGAGACATTCATATTTTATTTTCACTGAAAATTCCACTGCAAAATAAATCAAATATTCCTGGGCATCTTTTGAGTCTTGGAAGACCAGAAAGGCTGTGAAGACAAAAGAAAGAAAAAGGAAGAAAGGAAAAAAATCACTATTATATTTTGTATAGACTATACTCTTTGTAGTTTTTAGTCACTTTAAATTTATTTTGGTGTCTCCTATGATATATCCTATGCAAATCTTTTGATAAGGTTTTGTCAATTATTGTTGCTGACATGAATTATGAGGAGGCATATATAGTAAACATCCTTAGAAGATATAGTATTCGTCTCCTAGCAAGTGGCAAATGGAAGGCAATTTCTACATCTTCTTCACTGAAGTTACCAAACACTTTTCTAAGTTGTTGGCCTAACTTCTGAATAGCAGAGAGAAAAGGACAGAATCAATGTGAACAAAAGACCACAATATTTATTGTCCAAGGAATAACAGTGTTTTGTTTCCAACCATGATTCCAGCTTTTGTCTTATGCCTATTCATTTTCTCTATGTCCAGCTCATGCTTAGGCATGCATGTTGGAAAGACCACATCAAAAATCTCTAGGAGACATCTGACAGCAACTTCTTGAGGCTCGTAAGCCTCTTTCCTCATTCCAGGGGGGAGAAGTGGTTTGCTTCAAAATATTAAAAAAGATACCTATACAACATGAGACTATAATGAGTTTTTGGACAAAGAATAGACATAAAGAGTTCCTTTCAATTAAGTCATGCAAATCTTCATTTATCTCACGGAGTGCTTTTAGTATTTTATTTCTTGATATTATGACATTATTTCATAATTTGCTCTTCCATCTCCTTACAAAATATTCCATGTGTTATCAACACATATATTCTTTCTGATTTATAGACTCTTTTCTTCAATTGTTGTTACATCTAAATATATAAATACAAATTGCTCAGTCTATATATAGTTCCTTTAATGAATATGTTTTCACAATGATCATTTGGTATTGGATAACTGATTGGTGTTTTCCTCCCACTGTCAGCATTCCTTTGTCTTTCTTTGTATAGGGTTGAGGTCTTCTGAGCTTTCCTCTTTCCATGTTAGGATGTCTGATGGTGTCTATATCCAGCTCATGCTTAGGCACCCATGTTGGAAGGACCACATCAAAAATCTCTAGGAGACATCTTACAGCAAAATCTCTGTTCCTCTATTTCTGTGATTCTCAATTTTCCTAATGACGCAACTCCTTAATATACTTCCATATGTTGTAGTGACACCCATCCATACAATTATTTCGTTGATAATCATAACTGTTATTTTGCTACTATTAGGAATCACAATGTAAATACATGATATACAAGCTGATTATAAGCAACCCCTGTGAAAGGGTCTTCAACCCCCAAAGGGATCATGATTCACAGGTGGAGAACCAATGGTTTAGGTTTTAATAACCTCTATTACTTGATATTTCATTGAGTGCAGGAAATTTTTGATAGATGCATCAGTGGGACTGAACTCCATAGCTTTGCGTGTTAATTGGGTGTGATTTTCCATAATGGTCTCCTTTTAAATAGTATATTTTAAATAAAAATCAATGAGTACTTATAAACCTATAGTTTTTTTCATTATTTTCTAGTTGTTGAGATCATAATATCATCTATTTCAAAAAGTAGCATATGGGTTATAATAGAGCCTTAGGAAAAACACAGCTGATTAAGGTCAAAGTCTAACATGTCCAGGTAGCTTCTCTGAGCTCTGTGCAAAATTGAGGACTGCCTTTACCAGAAGGGAATTCCCTCCTCTGGACCCTGATTAGGGAGCCAGTACCCCTATACCTCCTACCTGGGTTAGGTCAAGAAGTCCTTCACAAACCTACAAGTTCAACTTCATCTTTTCTATTTCCTCTCCACCCACATCCAATAAGAACTAGCCCAGCAAGTACCAGAGACTCCTGGAATGCCTCGCTATGCAAATAATGTATTTACAGAAATTTCAAACTGTAGCCAATAGTTTTCATTTATGCTGAAAACTCCTTGCCACTCTCCAAGGTCCATATATAACCCTTGTTTACCCCAATAAGTGTATTCATACAAGCTCACCCAGAATAAAGGTATCCACAAAAGATTGTCTCAGAGAGCTGTTTCATCGAAAACTGTTGAAGAAGGCGTTTATGTAAAAGAGCTGTAACACTAAGATCTTCAAAGAAAGCCCCCCCTCCCACAATCCTGACAAGGATTCTGCAGAACCACACCACATTATGCTTAGAATCCAGTGTGCAATGTCATCTGAACATCCTAAGAAGGAGGAAATGAAGGACACAGAAACACACCTGAACCATCAATCCTCCCCTCCCTAAACACATACCCCAGTACCTAAGGTCGTGGCCTTGAATTCTGATTATAAGTTTGTGACCCTTGCAATTCAAAGACACCATCATTACCATTCCCAGTTTTTTGTTTTGTTTTGTTTGTCTTGTTGTGTTTCTTCTTCCTGTTCAAAAAACAAAAAGCAATGAGACAAAATTATGTTAAAGTATTTCTCATCAACCTTATTTGTTGCTGACTTTTAAATTTTTTTTATTAACTTGAGTATTTCTTATATACATTTTGAGTGTTATTCCCTTTCCCAGTTTCCGGGCAAACATCCCCCTCCCCCTCCCCTTCCTTATGGGTATTCCCCTCCCCACCCTCCCCCCATTGCCGCCCTCCCCCCAACAGTCTAGTTCACTGGGGGTTCAGTCTTAGCAGGACCCAGGGCTTCCCCTTCCACTGGTGCTCTTACTAGGATATTCATTGCTACCTATGAGGTCAGAGTCCAGGGTCAGTTCATGTATAGTCTTTAGGTAGTGGCTTAGTCCCTGGAAGCTCTGGTTGCTTGGCATTGTTGTACATATGGGGTCTCGAGCCCCTTCAAGCTCCTCCAATTCTTTCTCTGATTCCTTCAACGGGGGTCCTATTCTCAGTTCAGTGGTTTGCTGCTGGCATTTGCCTCTGTATTTGCTGTATTCTGGCTGTGTCTCTCAGGAGCGATCTACATCCGGCTCCTGTCAGTCTGCACTTCTTTGCTTCATCCACCTTGTCTAATTGCGTGGCTGTATATGTATGGGCCACATGTGGGGCAGGCTCTGAATGGGTGTTCCTTCAGTCTCTGTTTTAATCTTTGCCTCTCTCTTCCCTGCCAAGGGTATTCTTGTTCCCCTTTTAAAGAAGGCATGAAACATTCACATTTTGATCATCCGTCTTGAGTTTCATTTGTTCTAGGCATCTAGGGTAATTCAAGCATTTGGGCTAATAGCCACTCATCAATGAGTACATACCATGTATGTCTTTCTGTGATTGGGTTAGCTCACTCAGGATGATATTTTCCAGTTCCAACCATTTGCCTACGAATTTCATAAACTCGTTGTTTTTGATAGCTGAGTAATATTCCATTGTGTAGATGTACCAGATTTTCTGTATCCATTCCTCTGTTGAAGGGCATCTGGGTTCTTTCCAGCTTCTGGCTATTATAAATAAGGCTGCAATGAACATAGTGGAGCACGTGTCTTTTTTATATTTTGGGGCATCTTTTGGGTATATGCCCAAGAGAGGTATAGCTGGATCCTCAGGCAGTTCAATGTCCAATTTTCTGAGGAACCTCTAGACTGATTTCCAGAATGGTTGTACCAGTCTGCAATCCCACCAACAATGGAGGAGTGTTCCTCTTTCTCCGCATCCTCCCCAGCATCTGCTGTCACCTGAGTTTTTGATCTTTTGTTGCTGACTTTTAAATTTAAATCAATTTATGAAATCTATTTTTCTTATTATGTAATTTCTCTAAATTTTTATTCCATCTTATAATGTTCAAAATGATTCTTATTTTCATTGATATCTTTGTTGGTTCTGCCAAATTCAACAATCTAACCCTTGCTTTGATATTTTAGTTCTGTGAAATTCTGTCCTGGTTTAATCACTAATCATAGTCTTGTTTTCTTCCCACTTGACATCCATCCACTCTACATTTTGCAATGTGGGAAACTCATTACAGAAGAGTAGAGTAAGAACCTATTGGCCTAGGTTATGTTTCTGTTTCATTCTTTGCCTTTAGTTCTCTTGAGACGTGAAACATTTTAAATTTTTGAATGAATATAATCAAAGTGTGTTATGTATATTTATGGAAATTTTTATGGAAATTTTATGCTGAAACTCATAATTTTAATTAATATCTCTGCCCTAGTTTGGTATATACTGCTGTGATAAACATCATGAACAATAGCATCTTAGGGAGAAAAGGGTGCACTTGTCTTATACATGCTAATCACAGCTAATCACTGAGGGAAATCATGGCAAGAATTCAAGTAGGACCAGAGGCAGAAACAATATGAGAAAGCTTGACTTTTTGTCCAATCAAATGTTTGTCAATCTTTAGCACATCTTCCTAGACCAACCACCAGCTCAGGGTAGCATTATCCACAGTAGCTAGACCCTCTCTCATCAATCATTAATCAAGAAAATGCCCCACAAATTTTCTTCCAGGGCAGTCTACTTGACCCAATTTTCTGAATTGAAGTACTCTTCTCAATGTCTTTTTTCAAGTCCCAAGTCTCTCAACTGTGTGTTTCTATATAGCTCAAAAAAAAAAAAAAGATACATATGTCTTATGCCATGAGCTAAGAACCAGGACACATTTACAATCAGATCAAAATAAAGCCAACAACTCACCCTCTGATGCTCTGGACCCCACCTCAGCAGCTCTGTCATCCTCAGCTATCATTGCTTGTCTTAAAGGCTGGAGCTGGCTCCACATCGGCTGCTCTTCTTGGTAGGCATGTACTATGTGGTCTCTATGGAAACTGAGACTGCATGTTCACCAATGCCCATTTCTGACCTCAATCAATTTCAAGACATGGCTACTTTCTTTGAACCTTCCTCACTTTAAACTAATACCAAGTGAGACAATCTTCCACATAACTGAGTATTACTGTTAGCTTGAGAAGAACCTTAGCCTCCTCAAAACCACAGTTTCTGTATGCTGACCTCGAGCCAATATTTGTCAAAATATTTTGATTTAGCACTAGTTATCTCTTCTTAATCACGGCTGATTTTTCATCTACAATTAAATAGCATCACCTATCCAGAAAAACAAGGGATTTGCAATACTGATCTCTTGGAAATTACAGTTGATTTTTCAGTACTAAATGACGAGAATCCCAAGAGTCTTAATTCAAATATATCATAATAATGGTACTGAGTGTTCACTTCCTTCTGAAATTTTACAAGCCAGGCCTATACTAACTGTATTTTTCTCAACATTTTAATCTTCCAAGTTCTTATAGATCATTAAGTTCTGAATATTTTAATGCAATCTAAATTTCTAAACGTGTCCTCCATCTTCCCAGGAATGAGGTAGTCATGTGTATCATAGGAACAGCCCACTTTCTGGTACTAATTTCTCTTCTGAATTGATTCTATTACTACAATAAACTCCATTATCAAAACAACTTGGGGAAGAAGGAGTTTATCTCATCATGTACCTTATAGCTCATCATGAAGGGAAGTTAGAGCAGAACCTGAATGGGAATTGAAACAGAGACCATGGAGTGTAGTACTTATTGCCTTGCCTTCCATGGCTTGTTCAATTTCCCTACCAAAGACTTCAATTGCTCATAGAATGCTGTGCCATCTAGCTTCAATCATTAATAAAGAAATGTTAGAGACCAATACGATGAAGTCATTTTTCTTAGTTGAGGTTCTTTCCTCCATGAGGACTTTACTTCTGTCATGGAAGGAAAAAATAATATGTATAATATCCTAAAATATGTGTAAAGTTATTTATGAAAATGTAGATTTATGTGATGCCTTTCAAAATCCCACTTGAGCATTTTATGCAAGTTAATATTTTGTTACCATCTTATGTGTGGAAAAGCAGATAGGATAAATAGTACAAGTGGTTTTAAATCTTTATAAATATTTAATATTACTAAAATAAAAATGTTATCAGCATCGTGTTTATGAATATGTGAATAGGTGGTTACTTTAGTCTACACAGAAAATAACTTCACAAGAAAAATAACTTTCAGGTGATGGTATAGCTTTCCATCTGGAAATATATTCCCCCAAACAAAAATGGTCCTATTAAAAAAAATCAATCAAGAAGCTTAAGACAAAAGTGGTAGTAAATGTGTAGATATGAGTATGTTCCATAATCACTATTTCCTCTTTTTACAGAAATCTCTGGAATCCCATCGAGGCGGAGACAGGGAACTTTGTTTTGGATTATGTTCAACTCGAGTTTAGAAATACATCTTTAGCAACTTCCAGAGAAGCATGCTATTCAGCATGGGGCAGTTAAAAGTGTGATATTTGAACATAGCACTTCACTCTAAATTGCCTTTCACAGATAGAATATAATACTTTATTTTTCACTATGTTTTTTTTAATCAAAGATAATCTAAATGACACATTCAGTTGTTTGTTAGCACAACACTACACAATTGTCTTTACTTTTGCATGTTGTACTGTGAAGTGATTGCTTGGAAACGCACTGATAGAAATTTTTTTTCTTTATGTTGTGGCTATCCTTGTGCACTGTTAGGAATACTTAGATATTCTCATTTTAAAATGACTGGAAGATATTTATAAACAGTTAAAATGTACAAGTAATATTCACTTGAATCTCAAAGAATAAAAACCCAAAATAATAATTACCTTTACCTTCTTATTTTCATGAACAGATACTCATGTGTTTGTATTTTCATCGTTCTCTGAATACTATTCGGAGGTTTCTTTATTTAGCTAATACTCACATTGCTAATCACCTATTTGCAATGATCCTAAAATCATGATAATTCTGAAGAGTATGATGATACTATAATTATGTTAGGGGAAGGCTATGATTTGTCAAACTCATGACTATGCATAGAAGTTAATTAAACTTTGAACTCTTCAGTAAATCAGGAATCAACAATTATCATTTAGAGAACTTAGTAAAGTAAGGACATACAATGAGTAAAGAAATGGTAACTACTAGGTTTAAGTGACTGAGGAAATAATAGTAAAAACTGACAATTAAGCAAAGAGAAAAATATTTATGGCATATATGGTAGTTAACATGATAGAGGTTGGAAGTCAAAACAATTGACATAGAAATATAGTTAAATGAACATGTGTATGAAAGAACAGTAAGTTATGTATTACATAAAGACAGTAGATGATGAAAAAGCAGTGCTTATGGTAAAATTATCCACTTATTAGCAACAATAATGAACAGATTTTCTATGTGATGAATACAAAATTATGCTTCATAACGATTTGTAGTATTTTGATTTAAAATATAATTTCAAGAAGTGCGAAAAGTTTGATGACAGACCGGATACAAAATTAAAATAATAGAAAACAATTTTAAATTTAAGTATTGGTAATAGTTGTAAATTTATTTTAAAACACATATTCTGTATATCTTTCCAGATATGAATGTTTGATTTACAAGCTTTTATTAGTTGAAATAGTCATGTGTTCGTCATCATCCCATTGAGATGTAGAGCCATTTCTCGCAGCTTCAGAGCAATGAGGTGACAGAGCTCAGCTTGCATCCCCACAGACCAGCATCACATCTGTTACATCACACAGAAAATCACTGATTTTCATATTTTATCTTCATTTTAAGAAGAAAAGCAGTTGAGAATATTGAAGACAGATGCGAAGTCTTTGATATTTCATTGAACAATTATTTACAAGACATTAAATATTAGCTAAAATAAGTACACTAAGAAATAAATAGAATTTGGCTAACTTTCAAATATACAGAACTGATGATAATAAACAGTAATTTAGGTCCGACAATGAAATTGTAGGAAGAAAGGTGTGATAGTGACTTGATCTATGTGATAGCCTTGTAGTTTGAACTTTACAGTACAATATGATCAGTAGACCCTATTAGTTTGAATATGTACACTTTGCCTTCAGGAAAGACTATGCGATTCTGCCCCACTGTACAAGAACTACAATCCTTCCAGAGAAATGAAAGACTTCACATATCAGCTCTCTACATTGAGTAAGCATTCTCCCTAAGTAGACAATAAATGCTATAGTAATTTCTGACTATGAAATAAGACAATCTGAAAAGATAAAATTGCAAGAAATTCTAAGTAGATTATGAGAGAGGGGAAGCCTGTACAGAACAACCTCAAAGGCTTTCTAGAAGCTTCCACCGAAATGTCTATAAATAAATAAAACTGATCACTATCTCAGCTGACAATATCCAAAGTTAAGGAAAGATGGGCTGCTAAATGTGAAAGTGAAAACGTCCTCAGTTTGACACAAGGTTAAAGAAAACTCTATAATAAGTATGTATATACTTATTATATTATATATATACACATATACATATACACACACATATACACTTGGGTTTAGAAAAACATCAGAATGGTGTGTGTGTGTGTGTGTGTGTGTAGTCAAGAGATCTATCTCATATGTATTTTTTTTCTGCATTAGACCTTACTTTTAAACAAAATTTTCCATGAAATTCAAGTTAATTAAATAAATTGTTGTTGATCCATATCACAGTCAGGTCTAAACACTAACTCCCAGATAGGTGCATTCAGTACATGGCCTTTGTGTGAATTTTGTTAATGTAAACTCAGGCCTTTCTGCTTGCACAGTAAATATTTTCTTCATCCCAGGAAATATGATATTTTAACAGTAAAACTAAGTTAGTTTTATAATGCTAAGACAAAAATGGCTCAGTATATCAACCTCTTTCTTGACAAAAAAAAAACAATAAAAGTTTTGAAGGAATTTAAAGTGCAGAATATTCAAATTGTCTGATATCAAAACAAGTTGTTCTAAACCCATATGGAACTTACAAAATGTGTCTTAGCATTTGTACAAAATTAAATTATATACATAGATTTCAAATGGCAAAAAAATGTGAGATGTAACAAAAATCAAACTATTAAAATGATGAAAACACTCACAAAAATATATCTAAAAGAGTGGATTTGCCATATATATAATGTATATGATATATTATATATATATATACATATGAAAGTAAAAACATATAGTTTGATATGAGGTTAGTTTGATACAAGGTTTTATATATATATATACATACATACACATATATACATATATATACATATATATATATATATATATATATATATATATATATAATGAGTCTAGCCTCTGTTTCTTAACATATATTCCTAGCAAATAATTGGGTAAATAGCAAGAAAAATTTGGTTGTAATATTCATTATTTTATTCCATTGATGAACTCAGAGCTTAAAAGCTCTAAATAATTTCATGGATTCCACAAGCATCTTTGCTGCTCTATTGATTTTCAAGCCTTTGCATAGACCCAGGGGAATTGTTGGTGTTCAGTAAAACCAAGCATGATGTCAGAGATTTCAATCTTCCAATTCCTTATCTCTTAGGAATAGCTTATGACTAATGTTTGAGGTGATCATGAATGATAAAACATGACTATGTAATGAAGTTCCCAAAACAAAATAATTGAACAAACAAAACACCAAAAGTACAGGGTTTCCAGATGATTAGGTCTCCGACTTAAACGAGGTCTGAATCAGCAGCAAGTAGAGCAACGAAAGCTCCTTCCCTATTCCTACGTCTCTCCCATATTCATTCCTTCAGTCTGCCTGCCTGCAGTTACTGTAGTATTCAGCAGGAAAAAAAATGTGTGAACATGAGTATTTCCATATGTCTTTTAGGGTATTCTAACAAATTAATCAGAAGAGAAAGCATGCTAGAAATTATTCTTTCAAATTTTGTGATTGAAACCTCAGGCCATAACCTGGCTCTTGCACTGCCACCTGATTTGTGCAATAGAATTAACCTCTAACCAGACAGTGTGGGAAATGAGTCAGGGAATAAGTTGTGCAGTGATGCTCACTAGAGAGTTGTATGGTGTGGAGAGTAACAAAACATGTTTAGTTTCTATGTGTTCTGCAAATATTACAAGTATTAGATGTGAAATGGAGGAACAAGAAAGATGTTTGATATAGTTTCTTTAAGTTAGACAATGAAAATATTACTTTCCTCAAACTTACATGCAGAATCAACCCAACCAAAATCAAAATTCTTTATAAACTTTTCAGATTTTAAAAGCATGAAAAAGTCATTTGAAAATAAAATACAGGTAAGACAATTAAAATTTTTTCAAGAAAAAAATCATTATGATGTAAAATATCCAATTTGCCGTATTTGCCATAAGTCTTGAATAATCAGGGCATTATCATAATGATCAATAGTATAGACCAGCATAGTCAAATAAAGACCCTCCAAAGAGAATGTCATCTTCAGTGGTGCAACGGAACAGCACCATCTGCATTCTCCCTCTCCTACTCTGCCCAATCTCCTGTAGATTCCACAGTCCATCCCCTCTTAACCACTCTTCCCCACTCATTACTGAATCCCAGCCATAAACTCTAGCAGGCACCTCCTGCTAACTACAAGCTATATGATAGAAATTGGCTGTTCACAGTGCCCTCTCCCTCTCCCCCTCCCTCTCCCTCTTCCCCTCCCTCTCCCTCTCCCTCTCTCTCTGTGTTTGTGTGTGTGTGTGTGTATCTGTGTGCCTTCCTCTAGACCCAATACCTCAGTCTTGTGCATAATCAGCTCACCAGCAACAGTCTGCCATCCTTATACACATACCATCCCCTTCTAAGTAATTGCCCCCTTCCACCAAGTTGTTCCTGTGCCCCATATCCTGATACCAGCAGACATTCTCTGTGAACTCGCCAGCTGAGCAGGCAGTAAACACAGTCATCACACTCTCTGAAAATTTAAAGAGGCAACAGAAAACAAGGAAGAAAATACCCACTTAAAAAATAAGCTTAAAAGTCAGCATTTAGAACAATAACTATCCCAAATCCAGATGCCTAGATCACAGCTTAAGAACACTATCAGTAATAGCCAGGACAATCTATCTCAAACAGAGCTCACCTCTCCTACCAGAGCAGATTCTTACTACTCCAACATAGAAGAAGCACCAGCAAAGGACTTTAAAACCAACCATATTAAGATGATACAGGTTCTTAAAGAGGAAATGAAGTAATTCCTTAAGAAATGCAAATAATTGGAAAAAGAAATTCCTTAAGGAAAGCTAAGAAACACATACACATACACACACACACACACACACACACACACACAAAGGGGGGGGGGAGAGAGAGAGAGAGAGAGAGAGAGAGAGAGAAAGAGAGAGAGAATTTAAGAAAACAAACAAAACTGTTTAAGACATGAACATATAAACAAAAACAAAAACAAAAACTTGAGGAATTATGGAAATGAAAAATTAGGAATGAAAACAGAAACTACAGTGGCAAGCCTCACCACCATAAAACAAAAGATGAAAGAAAGTATCTTAGGCATTGAAGATATAGGAAAAAAATGGATACATCAGTCAAAGCAAAGTTATAATGTCTGAAACACAATGAAAAGATCAAACCTAAGAATTGTGGGGAGCGGATGTGGCGGCAGCCCCAAGATGGCGCCCGGGACTGCAGCTAAGTCTCATGACTAGCACCTGACTTCCTTAAACACCCGAAACTACCCACGTCCATTGTGAGAGCTGCGCAGGCGCACCATGACGCAAGATCAGGCCATGTGACGTGAACCTATGAACTGAGATTATGCAGACTGGACTGACGAGGTAGAGGTGAGGGAGGATATAAGGGAGTGTGCTCGGGGGCTGAGAGAGAAGAGAGAGAAAAAAGAAAAGAAAGATTGCTGCTTGCATGCAGAAAGAAAGGTTCCTGAATAAACTGCTTTGAGAAGAATGTCGTGGTGTTGTTCCTTTCTGCGGGATGGAGACGGAGACGACAAAGAATAAGAAGTATAGAGGAAAAAGAACAAACCCAACTCAGAAGACCAGAAAATACCTTCAACAAACTCACAGATGTAAATTCCCTAATGTAAAGAATGTAATAGCTATTAAAAAACATACAAAGCACCCAATAAATTATACCAGAAAAGAAAGATCTCTCCCTATTTAATAATCAAAACATTAAACGTACAGAACGAGGCATGGATATCAAAGGCTGCAAGGAATAAAGCCTAAGCAACATATAAAGGCATAGGATTCCACATTCACAATGGAGACCATTAAAGCAAGGCAGGCCTGGACAGAAATTCTACAGACTCTAGGAGACCCTAGATAGCAGCACAGACTAATATTCCCTGCTAATCTTTCAGTCACCGTGGATGGCAAAATAAGACTGTCCATGATAAAGTCAAATTTCAACAATAACCACTACAAATCTATTCCTACAAAAGGTACTAGAAAAGTATCACCCAAAGGAGGTTAACCACACCCCTGGCAACAGAGGAAATAAATAACTTTGCACAAATAAAATACAAATGGAAACACATAATACTCTCCTGTCTCTGTGTTTGTCTCCCTTTCTCTGTCTTTGTCTCTCTGTCAGTTTCTCTCTATCCCTGTCTTTCCATCTCTGTCTCTGTCTCTCTGTCTCTCTGTCTCTCTTTCTCATACACACACATATACCACTACCACCATCACCATCACCACCTCCTTCACTACCACCACCTGCACCACCAGGAACAAATCAATAGTCATTGATACTTCTAAATATCAATGGATTCTGTGGGGCGGCAGGCTGTGAAAGGTATCCTGGTTCTCAGTCGTGATAAGGTGGAAACCCTGATGAACCAAGGGACAGTAGGTGTTTCCCTAAGTTCCCAGGAAGCCAGGCTCCTCTCCTATAGCTACAGCCCTCCCATAGCCCCACAAGGCCCACTCATGTGTCCATGAGTGACATAGAACCAGTACCATGCCCCCCCGCATATAAATAAGGTATTCCCAACCTCTCAGACTAAGCCAATAGCAAGTACCTACTGTCAGAACCTGACCAATCTCTCTCACATGTAGATGAGGTATTCTCAAGCTCTCAGGCCAAGCCAATAGGATGTACCTGCTGTCACACTTTGACCCCCCCCCCATAAACTGTATATAGAAATCCTATCCAGAAGGATTAAAGGTATGTGATAAGTACTTCGTTGTCTGAGAGCTTCTGTCATAAGATCTGCAACACTGATGCTTGGGGAAGAGATTTGCTCTCCCAAAATCGCTGCCAGAAACTCCCCTGCACCCCTTGCAGGCTAGCCAGCTTCCTGCTGGCTCAGCCCTGCAGATATTTGTAGCAACAGAAGCAGCAGTGGTGAAGACCAAGGTGGAGCAGACGGAGCAGTGGAGGCACGGGAGCAGATTTCCCCTCTCTGCTCGAGTTCTCTTCCTTTCACCTGAAGTCTTGCATTTGGCCTGGCCAGAGATCTCTGTGGAGAGCCTCCAATTCACAGGTCCGCAGGATTCAATTGCTCAATGAACAGGTATGGACTAGCAGAATAGTTTCAAAAATAGGATCAGGGGCTGGGGATTTAGCTCAGTGGTAGAGCGCTTACCTAGGAAGCGCAAGGCCCTGGGTTCGGTCCCCAGCTCCAAAAAAAAAAAAAAAAAAAAAAAAAAAAAAAAAATAGGATCGATCTTTCTGATGTATGCAAGAAATATACCTCAACATAAAGATAGATATTATCTCAGGATAAATAATTGGAAAAAGTTATTCCAAGCAAATGATCTAAAGAAGGAACCTTGTGCAGCTATCTTAATTTCTAATAAAATAGACAGCAAACCAGAACTAATCAAAAGAGATAGGGAGGGGCACTACACGCTCATCAAAGAAAAACCTCAACAAAATGCCATTTCAATTGTTAACATCAATGTTCCAGATAAGAGTACACCCAAGTTCTAATAAAATCACTGCTATAGTTTAAATCACATATTAAGCTGCACATATTGATACTGGAAGAGTGCAACATCCCACTCTCATGAATGGACTGGCTGGTTGCTGGCTGGTAATCATCACAAAAATTAAATGAAAAAAGACTGGAGCTAACAGATATTATAAGCCAAATGGTCCTAACAGATATCTGCAGAGGATTTCATCTGAAACAAAAGAAAATACATTCATCTCAGTGTTTCATACAACTTTCTCAAAAATTGAAAATCTATTTTGAAAAAAATAACAAGACTCAACAGATATAATTTAAATAACTCGTTGAATTATAACACATAAGCATAGATTTCATTGGCTTCTCCTCCCATTGGAGCCCAAGATGGCCATCCTCTGCTACATATATGGAATGGTTTAGTTCCTGGGAGCTCTAGTTGATTGATATTGTTCTTATGGGGTTGCAAGCCTCTTCAGCTCCTTCAATCCTTTCTCCCCAGTGTAGGGAAATGTCAGGGAGGGGAGGAGGGAAGGAAGAGTGATTGGGAAGGGAAAACACCTTTATAAAAGAAGGGGAAGGGGATGGGATAGGGGGCTTATGGACAGGAAACTGGGAAAGGGACAATATCAGAAATGTAAATGAAAATATCTAATAAAAAAAGCAGCAGGCAAAAAAAGGATACTCAAAAAAAGAGAAAAAAAAAGAAATAGAAATCAATGGTAGGTCTCATATCTATTGCTATGTCATCTGTGCCATGCACTACTCTGCCTGTAATACTGTAATCAGATATAGCAAACTTTCCATTTCTAGGATCAAGAACCAAAATAAACATTTCTTGGTAACAACAACAGAAAAAGCTGGATATTCTAAAGAACAGAAACATCAGGCAGCTTAGAAACTCGTGGAAACTGAGCAGCACTCTACAGAATGAAAATGGGTTAATACAGAAATAAAAACGAAGACTTTGTAAAATTCAATGAAAATGAATGTACACCAAATTTAAGGGATGCAATGACAGTCGAATGAAAAAGAATATCTTAGCACTAAGTGCCCATATAAAGAAGTTAGAGAGGTCAGGCACTAGCAAATCAACAATATCCCTGAAAGCTCTAGAACAAATGGAGACGTGATCCATAATTTCACTCCTGAATGGCCTGTGCCTTCTGTCATTCTGCCTTGAATGAGCTGTTTTAGTTTCCCATTGACTTTCATTACAGGATACAGTAACATGAAGAGATGCCCCAAAGGATCTCCTGCACTCTAGACATAATCTCTTTTTTTTAACCTCCATCAGGGAGAAACAATCCAATCTCCCCAGAATAAACTGGACCAATCATGCCTCCTAACACCATTATTCCTGTTTAACCCTGTTGGTTGGAACACATTAGAAACCCAAAGTAACCAGGGGCAAGTTTGAGGTTCTAATTCAATGGAATGTTTATTGTGGCTCCTGATATGAGTATCCTTCAAACAAAACTCCTATGCCAGCAGAACTTATGGTCACTGTAATAGGAAGCAAAATTTCCCTAGTGAGCTACTACTGATAATACTGAATGGAACTTTTGTCTTTTCCAGTGCTTGATTGCAGGATCTGTGAACCATGGCTGTGGAGAAACAGTAACATATGTTGCACACTGATACAAATTATAGGCTGTCTTCTGGAGAACTTAAATGTCACTGTAACAGTGTCTTAAAAAGGCAATTCCAGCTTTCTATTCAAGCTAGCTGCTTCAGGATGGTGGGAAACATATAATACACAAAGATTCCATGATTATGGACCACATGTGATCCTTAGACTTGTCATATTTTTCTAGATCTGAAGTCAGTTCCTTGGTCAGAAGCAACAATACTGTGTTGAACACCAGGCAAGTGGATAAGGTTTTGTGTAAGTCCAGGGATGGTAGCCTTGGCAGCTTTACTTACAGAAAAAGGCAAATCTTTAACTAGAATAATTACCTACTACAGTAAGGCTGAAGCAATGCTTTACCACAGAAGTGATTCAATATTGTCAGCCTGCCACCAGGTTGCTGGCTGGCCACCCTGGGAAATAATGTCATATCTAGGACTCAATCTTTGTTTTTGGTTTTTGCCAAATATATCATTCATCAGCTGATATAACTAGGTCAGCCTAGTAATTCCAAATTTCTGTCAGGCAGGCTGCTCCAATATGGTGGGGATGTGTAAAAAGATATCTGAGGTTTTTTTTTGTTTGTCTTTTAGTTCTTTATTTTATTATTTTTCTGGACATTAGGAGTAAATTACAAGTTTCACTATTTTTTTTACTTATCTGTGATAATACATTTTTATTGGATGTTTTTTATTTACATTTTAAATGTTATTTCCTTTCCCTGTTTCCCAGACATAAGCCCTCTATTCCACCCTCTCACCGTTTTTCTATAAGAGTGTTCACCATGCCAAAACACCCCTCTTTCCTGCCTCCCTACCCTGACATTCCCCTACACTGCGGGATCCAACCTTGGCAGGACCAAGGTCTTCTCCTCCCATTGGTGCCCAACAAGGCCATCCTCTGTTACATGTGCAGCTGGAGCCATGCTTCAGTCTATGTGTACTCTTTGGGTAGTGGTTTAGTCCCTGGGAGCTCTGGTTGGTTGGTATTGTTGTTCTTATGGGGTTGCAAGCCCCTTCAGTTTCTTCAGTCCTCTCTCTAATTCACCCAATGGGAACCCGCTCTCAGTTCAATAGTTTGCACCTAGCATTTGTTTCTGTATTGTCATGCTCTGGGTGAGCCTCTCAGGAGACAGCTATATCAGGCTCCTGTCAGCATGCACTTCTTGGCTTCATCAATATTGTCTAGGTTTGATGGAGATATATATATATATATATATATATATATATATATATATATATATATATATATATGTTGGATCCCATGTTTTCAAGCCCAGGTATAACACCAATCTCTACTACCTTGGCTACATCATTCATGGGCCCAGTAGGCAATGACAGGAATGGATGGGAGAAGAGCCTGGCTATCCACAGAATGGGTCACCTTATCTACTTATTGAACTCCTCCTAAGCTGAAGTCACCTTCTGATGAGTGTTTACATGGGACACAAGTATCTTTATATTCTTTGCCCATATGGACAGATCTGTACATAGGCTTCTTCTCCTGAAGTCTTTCTTATCGAATTTCCAAACATGTTTTTTCCATGTGCCTGGTCATCCAGCCAATTCACTGGCTGCAGCCATTAATCAGTGAATAATTGTTATTCTGGCCATTTCCCCTTCCACACAAACTGTTTGACCATATGTATGGCATGAAGTTCTACTCACTGTGAAGATTTTCTTTTGCCAGTGTCTTTCAGAGTTGTCCCAGAAAGAAGTTGTAATGATGCAGCTCTGTACTTCTGGTTGGTCCCTGTTTAATGTGCAGAGCCATCAGTAAACTAGGCACTAGTCTTCTTTTCTTTAGTCAAATTATCCTAGGGAACACCCCAGTGAGACTATAGGTGCATACTTGACTGGAGATGGCATTGTTAAAGGTGAGGCAATGGTGGCCTAAGTCTTGTGAGAGTGGGCAACCAATGAGTGGTCTAACATGAGGCTCAAGCCAAAAGTGGGAGCTCATATCTCTTACAGCCTTCGTGGCTATGATCCATAACCTGGATGGCTCAGAGACCTAGAGTAGAATGAAGTGAAAGTGACAAAAATGCCAATCAAATGATTGCCAATGCTATTCTGATATAATCATAGGATCAGTGCCCAGCCCAATAGTCATTGAAGTGGCTTCCCACAGCAACTAATGGAAGGAGATATACAGACCTACAGCCAACATTAGGTTTAGAACATAGAACCTTGTAGGAGAGGTAGAGGATTGGTTCTTGGAGGCAGAGGTATAAAGAACACCAGGAGAACACAGAATCTAAGCAGGGTTCATAGAAATTGAAGCAACAACCACAGAGCCTGCAGGAATGTGTGCAAGGCCCTCCAAAAATGGCCTTTTCTTTTTTTAAGCTTGTTCTTTATTGTTTGACTCTTAAGAGTGGGAGCAGGGATTTTTCTGACACATTTGCCTGCCCATTGGATCTTTATCCTCCTAGTAGGTTGCCTTGTCCAGCCTTGATATGAAGGTTTATGCCTGATATTATTGCATTTTGTTATTCAGTGTTCTGCAGATATAACTTGCAGGCTTGCACTTATCTGAATGGAAACAGTGAATCTTGGGGATAGGGGTAATGGGAGTTGACTAGGAGAAGCAAAAAAAAATGATAAGCTGTGATTGGGATGTATTAAAGAAGAATACAGTTTTAAAAAGAAAATAAAAAGAAACCATAGCCATTTCAGCAAATTCTTCATGTGTATCTTGTATGTGCCTTTAGGACACACTTCTATTTGATTAAAAAGTTATGACTTGATCAGTCAGATAACAGTCACCTCATGGTAAACTTCTCAAGTTGCATTGTAATTTCATAGTCCATTGTGAACGATTTAGTTTCCACTAAGGTCCACTAGTAGGCTAAAAGCTATCTTTCAAAGGGAGAATAGTTGTCTGCAAATGATGGTAGAGCCATGCTCTGCAGTGTCAAAGATTTCTTCTGTGATTAACCTATAAGGGCCTAACAAAAGGATTGAAACAGCATCCCTATCTGCCACTGATACTCCTAGAATCATTGGGATCTGCTGGACTATGTGGTATGAGTAGTAGCGCAGGCTACATGGCAGGCTGAACCTTTTGAAAAGTTTCCTCCTGTTTCAGGCACCACAAAAAGTAACAGCTTTCCATGTCACTTTGTATATTGGTCATAGAATCATGCCCAAGTAAGGAATGTACTGTCTCCAGAATCCAAATATTCCCATTAAACATTGTGCTTTTTTACTGGTGGTAGGAGAAGCCAGGTACAATAACTTCTCACTCACCTTATTAAAAATATCTTTACATCATCCTAAGATGCACATATGTGTTACTATCAAGTTCAAAGTGGTTTCTACTCACTGTTCTCTTGGTTCAATTACCATAATGCCATCAATATAGTGCACTGATGAGATGTTTTTTGAGAGAGAATTTTAAGACCACTTCTAACTAATTAATGAGATACTGCTGGAGAGTTAATATATCCTTGAGTTAAAATACTAAATGTATTCTTCTGGCATTTCTGACTAAAATTAAATAGCTTCTGGTGGTCCTTATGGATGGGTATGGAGAAAGGGGCATTTCCTAGAACAATAGCTGCATACCATGTATCAGGATATGTGTTTGTTTGCTCAAGCAATGACATAAGATATTGTAGTAGGTGCAACTGGAATTACTACCTGATTGAGTTTTCAAGAGTCAACTGTCACAATCCATCTACACTGAGCAGATAGGAGTGCTAAAACAGATTTTATGGGAACCACCAACCCAGCATCTTTCAAGTCCTTGATTTTGGCAATAATTTCTGCAATTCCTCTGGACTTGTACTACTGTTTCTGATCTACTATTTTCTTTGGCAGAGGTAACTCTAAAGGCTTTCATTTAGCTCTTCCTATCATAACCACCCTCATTCTACAGATCAGGGGCCAATGTGAAATTTCTGCCAATTTCTAAATATATCTATCCCAACTGTAGTCTAGGACTGAGAAAATAACCAGAAGATGAATTTTGTGATCCACTCGACCTACTGTGAGTCAACCTTTGGGTCATCTTTTCATTAAGAAGTTCTAGTTCTACAAATTAGCTCAAGTCTGGATATTGATTCCCAGACTGAGACTCCCATTTGCTACAATCCAATGTAGCCTTTCATTTGTCCGGAAAATTTTTCTGCTTATAAATATCACATAAAAATTCAATATGTTTCCTGTCTATTTTATGCCTGGACACACACAAGGATCAATTAGACAGTACCAAAGGTCCATCGAAGTCATGCCACATAAAATTTACTTTGCCATTTTGAACATTACTTTGTCTATACTGCCCATTAAAATAACTATAATTGCTTTGCCTTTGGCAATTCAGTGCTGCTACCTGGCTCCTGTGATTCAATTAACTTCCCATTGTGTTTAGTTCATCACACTGAGCAACAGCATCTCTAACCCTAAATCTGACACAAGGAAACTGATAACAACAAAGCTCTTCAAATGTGTTGCCTACCCCTAACTATTCTGCATCTTAAAGAATTACTAAAGAATGTCTATTATGGGCCTTTCCTTTGTGGAGGGTCAGGGTTTACACATAACTCCAGCAATGCAATTTTCTGAACCGTGAAGCCCCTTTCATTAGCACTAAGCCTAGGGATATGAGGCATCACCAATTCCTTTGCAGTAGGATGTCTTTTGACAAATTTTTCAGCCTATCATGTTAAACCTAGAACCTATACTCCAGGGGTCCATATACTCAGCCTCATGCAGGTTTATGTTCCTTCCATCATCATCCCACAGACTTAAAGTCAATCACCACACATATTCCCAAGAATTCTGCTTGGATGAATTTGCAAACTCGTTAAGGTCTTGAGGAGTGTAGCACACCTCTTCATGAACTATACTTTCTATATCCACCCTAGGACCTTGTTATGTGTTGTCTAGCAAGAGGTCTAGACACAACTATTGTTGGGTCCTGAGGTATATCAGGATTATCTTGCCTGATAGTATTCACTTCAAACATCACTTCGGGGTTATCAGTCAGGAATGGCTAATTTGCTTCTGTCAAAGTTTGAAAATCCAATATTTCAGGGGTTAGGGGTGGGAGTGTATCTAATACTGAGTGTACAGAGACGACTTCATTATGTATCTGGAGACTCGTGTTCTCAGCTTCAACAGGATCTTCCCACATATCCCTTCCCAAGTTATAGGATCCCATTATTTACTGATGAAGGATGGACACCCTTGCTTATATGTATACACTCTTAGAAGCTGAAGTTGAATTTCTGCTATATTTCATCCAAACTTATAATGACGACTTTGGTTTGATTTTATACAATTTGAGATCTATGATAGCAGGAGAAAAGATTGTCTTCCAGGCTATACTTAGGAACCTTTAGATTTTATGTGTATCTTGAGACAGTCAATTTTATTACTAAGTTTATGGCTTCCTGACACTGGATTGAGAGATGCTAAAAGTTGCTTAATTATATAGTATTGCTTTTCTTTTATCAATTTATCCAGGCATGTTAAGAGCAATAAATCAAGCAACCATCATTTCTTTATTTTTCTATAAAGTGTCAAAATTCTTTTTATAAAGAGTCACTAATTGCTGCCCAGAATTGGTGAATAAAATAATCAAATGAACCTCCTTAAGTTGGTTAAGTAGTTCACACCAGTGGCTTTTAATAGAATCCAAACTCCCAGGGGAGGTTATGGTAACCAGAGATGCTTCAGTACTTATAGGTGGTGGTAAATTGGAAAATCTATTACAGACAGTTAAATATTTATCATTATATTTCTGTTGCTGTAGAACCACTTCTGTTACAAAAAAACTTTATTTTAATTGGGGCTCTTTAGAGTAGTAAAATATACATATGTGTGTGTGTGTGTGTGTGTGTGTGTGTGTGTACATATATGTGGGATTTATTATAATCATTTACAGGCTATAATACTACTAATCCAATGATGGTAGACTGTAAATGGAAAGTTCAAGAGTTCAGAAGTTGTTCACTTCGCACAGCTGGATGTTTTAGTTGGTCTTCAGTAGACATTGAAGTCTGCCAATAAAGGAATTAATTTGCTAGCAAAGCAAGAGTAATGATACAAAAAGCCAAAGCTTTCTTTATTCATGTCCTTATATTAGGCTTCTGGAAGAATGTGTGGCCCAGATAAGGTGTTTCTTCCTGAAGACCCATATCAAAGAACTAGAGTAGAAGTGAATTCATCCACAACAAACCAAGCAAAACACCTCTCACAGGTGTGTCCTCCATTTCTGGATTGCTGTTTTGTAATCGAGTTGACAGACAAGACTAGAACTGTGTGTTGTGGCATGTGCTTGTTGAATAATAACAACTTGTTTTGAATGCGTTTTCTATTCCAAATAAATGTCACTCTTAGAAACTCAGCTGAAGTCTTGGTAAAACCTTTATAAATTGTCTGAGGGACAACAATTCCACCATACTGGAAGCCCTATGTACAGAAATTCAGGAATGATTTTTTTCAGGAACTATATCTTCTGCCTTAGTTTGACTTTGTATTTTCCACTGTCTTAAGTAAAAGGCCAGAGAAGTAGTGGGTTAATGGTGTCAAAATTATGCCAAGAAGGAAAGTTACTCCCAAAAGGACAAACAAATTTTAATGGCAGCCTGATAAAAATTGCTCATGAATCACAGCTTTCATTTACTTTGAGAGAAGTTTCTTGCATAGACTTTACTGTCTTATAGCTTAATATGTCCTATCTTCATATTTTGAAACTTTATTCTTCAAATTCATAGAGTCCCGGCATGAGTGGGTCCTAGAGATCCACTGTTATTAAATGACATCATGAGTGTGGCATGAGATAGCCATGATGGTAGTTACCTTAATCAGGAGAATTTGAGAACAGAATCCATAGAATCATAGATTTTATCCCTTTCTTTTAAGCCATTGTCACTGACTTGAATAGCTGGTAGACTGTGGGAACCAAGATCCAAAGGTGGGTGAGTCAGTCAGAGGAAACAGACACTACGGACCAACATCGAGGTTCAGATCTTCTACATTGTTTAGTAACAAACATTTTAATAGGGAATTCAAATGAGTTCTATGGTAACCAATTATCCCAATATAGGAAGGTGCCAGGCTGCCAGCACCAGAGGGGTCTTCAATAAAAATGGAGGAAGCAGTCATAGCCCTGTTCCAGGCCTAATCTGAGGATGATTAGATTGCTAGAATCCTCTGTCTCGTGTCAGTTGATAAACCAGAAGACACAGGGACTCATATTACTAGAGTGGTATATAAGCCAAGCTCACCATCCTCTGACCTCACCCAGGGGCTGAAGCACCCACACGGAACCTGTAGGAATCCAGAGCAATCAAGAAGTAGCTGATAATATGTAATCCCAATTCTGCATGATTTACCTCTCCCTCTTTAACTCCCTCACTCTCCAGGTTAAACAAGGAATAAAATAGCTCAGCCATGATACCTGTTCCTATGACACTCCATCATTATGGGCTGAATTCTCAAACCAAAAATCAAAATAAGTTTCTCCTCCTTTAAATTGTTTCTTGTCAGATATTTGATCTCAGAAATGTGAATAATGAATATAGGTGCCCACACTTTATCATGTATGATATCCTCTGTTATGTTATTTTTCAACTACGGTTGACTTTATGGCTTCTATATTTATTAATTTTATAAACATCTTTCCATCATTCTTAACTCCAAAATTTGTGGAAGTGCCATAAAACCGACCAAGACCTACTCCAACATAAGATTATTCAAATTGAACCAAAAATCAGTTATTTATAATTTATAACTATATTATATTAATTCATTTCTCTGAATGCAGTTTTCATAACAATACATTTAGCAAACTTTGGCTTACTGTTAGCCTGATAAATTGAAGAAAATGAAACACATGAGAATAAGAGGAAAATATTATGTTCCCCCTATATAATATATTAATGATATTATTATTTCATTGTATATGACACAATCTTTCCAACATAATGTATTTCTCAATAATCCTAATTAATATTATATATGCCCAAAACACACACATAATGCAGGCAAATAAAGAAGAGTTTGTTTTAAATCAGCTTAATGTTTTTGAGCACTTATTTTAAAATACAGCCAATGTAAAACCTTCAAGCTTCCCCATATTAAAATGTATAAGATTTAAATATTTTATTTTCCATGGGGCTCCTATACCTCATTATGTATGGGTAGAATAAAATGATTTAGTTAGCCTGAATTGAAATTATTAATTTCATACTAATTTCCTTCAAATCGTACCTCTTCGTATCTTAAAATTCATACAAAGTTAATTGAATTTGAACATTGCCTATAAATGTGTATACATACATATATATACACACATATATATATGCACATACATATACATATATATATATACATATATAGGCACATATATATATAAATCAACACAGGCATATATATGTGCCTTAAGGTACTGAGAATGAAATCAAAGGCTGAACATGCTAAGATAATTCTCCTTATTAACATATCCCTACAATAATATTCAGCAATACAATAGTTCTATACTTTATGTACAGGATATTTACAAATAAAAAATCACATTTTTGCTATGTATACTTATAAAAATTATGTTAGTAGTTATACTACTTATATATGTATTTAGAGTGAAGTTTTAATGATAGAGAAATAGTGGGAAAGTAGCCCTAATACAAACTTTCTCTATGAATTTAAGGAGTTTATAAATTGCCGAAATAATTTCATTTTCAATTGTAATTTAAAATATAGAAAGTTATGTTCCTGTCTCTGCAGCTTGGCTTGTACATATTTTAATACACTTATAAATATTCTCATTGAGCATAGTCAGCTATGTCTTTAATCTATTGAGTGATCATATTTTCCCTCAATGTCTATTATGCACTTTTTGTCTATTGTCTCTTGCCTTAATACTATATAAAACTTCCAAAGTATGTACTATTTCTTAATGCCAGATATTATTTAATAATAATTAAATATGTCTTAAACCACATAGAATATAATCATAAGTCCAATAAGGTAATAATAAAAATAAAACAATAAAATAATCTGTGTTTCTTTTCTTCAGTATACCAGATGTGCATTAATTAATATATGTGAGATGTAAAATCAGTCCAGAAGGCCTTTGAGTAGGTTTCCTACTGTGGTCCAATTTGTGTGTCAGAGGCTGGACAGCTGCTCATAACTTAGTATGATCACATATCTGTTGGGTGTGGCTGATGTACCATATAATCAGCTGCATTGGAGCCCACATATTTTAAACAAGTCAATCGTACCCTTTGTTCCCATCTCTCTTTAAAATAGAAAAAACAGTTTCCTCTTATAATGTAGCTCAAAATAACAATGTTTAAGGGTAATTCTCAAATTGTAAGACTTTCCTGGATATGCTTAATTTCCAAACTACTTCATATTATCAACTTAAGACTTCTTAAAAACAAAAGTTGTAGTTCCCCTTTCAAACCAGAAAATACTTTTTACACATGACCAGAAAAAGCTTTCTTTGTGGTTACCTGTGTGGTAACTTGTGGCAACATCAAATCCCAGCTTTCAGGTGCTGTCTACACATCTGTCCTCTGGAAGACAGTAGCAGTCCCAGAAATTTTACTCATTTCTAATTTTGCCATTTCCCTTCAACTGAAGAGTTTGTTGTTGTTGTTGCTGTTGTTGTTTCTGTTGTTTCCTCCTCTGGCAAATTCTTTGCATGTTTTCCTACACTGCAAAGTACAACCTGTTTTTTCTATAGTGCATAGCTGATCTCAAGCCCTGTCTCCCTTTCATTGCATAGATAATTTTCCTTTTTTAAATTGCTCGAAATTAATACAGATTGCTCATTTTTTTCAGCAACTAATGATACAAAGTTATGGCCCACAAGCTATATTATAGGTATGTCTCTAGGTTAGCTTTGGCTGTCAGTTTGATATGAACTGGAATTATCTGAGGAAGATTAAAGTCAGGGATTGTCTCCATCAGATGGCCTGTGGGAATGTGGGAGGGAATTTCCATGTTTGCTTATGATGTAGGAATTCACAGCCAATGTGGGGAGTGTCACCCCTAGGTAGAGACTCCTGGCCGATGAAGAAAAGTGAGATAAGATGAAACTAGAGAGCAAGGCAATAAGTGCCTCGCTCAGGCTTCTGCATCAGTTCTTGCCCAAACTTCCCTCAGTGATGAATTCTGACCTAGAAGTTTAAGCTAAAATAAACTATTTCCTTACTAACTTGCTTTGAGTTGATGTTTTATCATAGCAACTGAGAAGCAAACAAGAATCATTCAAGAATTCCATCTATAACCAAATACAAATATTCTGAGTTCAAGTACAACTAAAAGATACTCCTTAGAAAGGTTGAAGAAAATAAAGAGCTGAGTGCCTGGGACGGGTGTTTTCCAAATCTCTGTGCAGCTAGCTATTTCAAATAGAATAAAGATCAGGTGAATGTTAACCAATAACACAGTCACATTTATATTCCAGACCTGGAGAGCATCAGTTTATCTGCTGGGTAGATGCATTCTAACTACAATGAAAATTTTTCAATTTCACCAGGAAAACAAAACACATTTTGTGTAGTATTAATATATCAATAAATCCCAGCATGAGATTCCTTAGGCCGTTTATGTTCCCTAATGAAAGACACATAGATACACAAAGACACACACACACACACACACACACACACACACACACAGAGAGAGAGAGAGAGAGAGAGAGAGAGAGAGAGAGAGAGAGAGGGCGGGGGAGAGAGAGAGAGAGAGAGAGAGAGAGAGAGAGAGAGAGAGAGAGAGAGAATACTTTAATATGTATTAAGCAACACAATAGCTGGGCAGCTGGGCAATGTGCACGCTGTTAGAATCTACTTCCCACTGATAACTTCAAGTTATTACTTCCTAAATTCTATGTTCCATTTTGGCTGCTCTTGACCTAGTTGAGCAGCCCTCTTGGCAGCATTCTCTTGGCCCTTTTACATGGAGGCTCTGATTCTCTCTACTCTGAGTTCTTTTTCTCTGGTCATTTTCTTGTCTTTTCTGCGCACTTTCCTAAGGTATGGCAGCTCTTCCCCAACTCTCCTTCCTCTTGTTCCCTAGCCAGGGAAACCTAAACTCTGTCTCTCCCTTCTCCCCAGGTATTGGCTGCTGGCATCTTTATTTACCAATAGAATTAACAGTAGTTGGGTTCCCAGAAGCTTCATGCTGACTCCAAATCTTAGTGACCAGCACTTAGCATTAGAATACAAGCCACCGGTTAGGCCAACCCACTACAATTTTGTACTAGAACATTGTGGCTGAAAAGTTAATGCAATGCTCAAAATCAAGCTTGGGATATCATATATATATATATATATATATATATATATATATGTATATATATACATATATGTATATATATATTGCTTGCAAATCCTATTGGCTGACAACTGGCCTTTAAATATGAACTTTAGTTTAAAATACAACTCTTAGCAGATAACTAATGACCATGAATGCTCTAACAGTATGGGATAGTCAGAGGAAAGGGAAAATAGTAGGATGGAGAAAAGGGATAAGTCATTTTACCATGTGGAAGAGTGGTTCTGCAAACCATGTAGGTGCAAGAAGATCTTATCATTTGAAGCTGTAACTTAGAAAAGCTAAGGAGTCTGGAAAGAGGCAAAAATCACAGTAAAACTGCAGGGAACAGCAGTCTTCTGTTTACGGTTCTGGGTAAAAAAAAAATGAACAGGTGAAGTTGCTACCTGAAATTGATACATATAATAAAAATAATTATTTCTCAATTGTTTCACTTTCATTATTATGACCTATTCTAACTTGCCGTCTGTTGATCTGATGAACACCCTTATTGAAGCAGTTTGAGGGCAGACATTTTCTTATTGTGTTTACATTTCACTGCTATGGCCCATCATTGAGGGAAGTGAGGTTAAGAACACAAGCAGGAACCTGGAGGAAAGGACTGAAACAGAGATCATATATAAATGCTGATTACTGGCTTACTTCTTTGTTTCTGCTCATGTTGATTTCTTCTGTAGTCCTTCCTGGACCTATTGAAAGTCCATGCTGATCCAAGTAATATCCAGAATGAGACTCCTTCAGATAAACTGAGCCATGTCACATTAATAGCCAAAGTAAAGTAAAAGATTGCATTTAAATCATTTTTCAAGTGAAATATTAGAGAACTCAGAATAACTGAATCTACATAGTTCTAAGACAGTGTTAAATTTCCTAATTTTTTAAAATAAGATTTTAAGATTTCTGGAGATACTAAATATATGTGTGCATGTGGTGTGTGAGCTTGTGTGTGTGTGTGTGTGTGTGTGTGTGTGTGTGTGTGTGTGTGTGTGTCTGTGTGTTCTTTCCTTATACCAACACACTGTCTTTGATTCACCAGGCTATCTCTCTGAATTGCACCTTTTCAATTTCTGAGATTTGAATCTATTATTCCATTTTTTGTTTTATCATTACATTTGCAATATATTGAGTGACATGCTTTATATGAAAAAATTTCCTATAACATTTTATATCATAAACCTTAACAAAATGGAAATCATATTTAACTTGTTCCACATTCTTTTTAATTAAAATTAGTTCTTTTATTAATTTTTCATTTAGTCATTCTGAATAGTCTGTCTTTTATTACCTATTTTCCAGTTAATTTTTTTTATCTTTTAGGGCAATATCTCAATATTGATCTTTGATTTTCTTAATTAATGATACTAAGAAACCATAAAAGAGTATCACATATTTTCCAGTACCACTTATCTTTCCTGTGGGTCCACAGAATAAAGAGTAGAAAGCATATATAAAGTCAGCTGAGCAATGGCATTGTCCTTTCTTTTTGTTATAGTTTGTGTAGTGACCAAGCTCTTCCCACCATTGTCCCTCCCAACCACAATTTGTGCATGCTCTTTCTTGGCCATAATAAGCTGTATTTCACTGACTTGTGAGTCAGAATAAATCTTCTCTGACATTTCCAGGAGACACAGTTCCACAGGAACTTTCTTCATCTTCTGATTATTACAGTTTACTGCCATGTGAAAGAGTTGTATTGTAGATATTTCAACTGACGTTGGGTACCACAGAGTCATTTGTTCACTGCATTTCTACTGGTTATCGTTTTCAATTATGGTATCTTTCTATTATAGAAAGAAGGTTCTTTAATGGGGCATGAGAGCTACACTTATTTGTGGATATAAAGATAGATGCTTAGAATGCAATTAGGTTTGTATTAGAATGCTAATTTAGTCAAGTGGTAGCAATATATTTTCCACTAAAATCTATGACTTCACTAGCCCCATATTGGTTGAGTTAGTTTCCAGGAGCACGTGTGATTTCCCTCCTTTTTAGTGGTCTAGAGAGAAAAGAAAAGGAGAAAAATGATGACTTCCTCAAAGAACACATCAATCACAGAGTCCATGATAAAAAACAAGTCGCAATTGAAAATTACTTTACCTACAATATCAGCTAAAATGATATATTCTAACTTAGCTGTGTACTATTGAAACATAGACATGGAAAGCATTCTGTTGATGAATGTGTCCTGTTGGGTTGAATGGCTGCTTTACCTCTAAGGTACCCTAGTACCCCTGGCAAGCCAGTCAGGGGAGGCAGAACACTGTCCATGATGGGCTTTTCCTGTGTTTTCCTGTGAAAAAATAGTGAATCTGAGATGGATGTTGTCGTTTCTTATCTTCTGTGTACCCAGATGCTGCAGGGGACCTTTGGTATTTGGGAACGGGGTCCAAAGGTCAATATTTTCTCTGCATGCCAGGCAGGAGGAAGATCACTGAACTTTGGACAGTGGCAGAATCTTGTCTATTTTCAAGTGGATACCTAGAGTACATAGCAGCTGGCAGAGAGGTCTTCTCAGGGAGATTTAGGCCAAGCTTCTTATGCTGATCCATTGTCCTTGATGAAGCAGATGGTCCTTGCTTGTCCAAACTGCTTTATTTAATGGTGGATGTGAATGCATATATCTTAATCAGGGTGAACTTGGAATTAAATATGTTTTGGGATTAGGAATGTCCAGGAACAGAATCTTATTGGTTAAACACTTGGACTTATTTAGATACCTCAGTTGCATGGAGAGCTCAAAGTTTGCATACTATGTGACCGATTTTCATGGTCCTCTCATGGGTACATGTTCTAGATCAAGTATTTTGGCAGGGAGCTAGCATCATACCTCTCATTCTCAATTCTGAGATTTCCTGGGATTTAGGATTGCTCAAACTTACCAGTTCTTGCATATTGTTACATCGTCCACTTGCCCCACAATGACCCTGGTATCAAGCACCAGTTGTCCCTTGTTTTTTTGTTTGTTTGTTTGTTTGTTTGCTTTTTGGTGCATTCTTTTATTACCCATTCATAACATATAGCAATTTCTAATTTTTATCTTTTTCTGTGAGTTCAAACAAGAAATTTTTTCATTTTATTCTTAACTTATTCTCTCATGTATTCCACTATAATTTTCCTTCCCTCCCTGTGTCCCCACCTCCTCCACCATCAGTTAAACCCCTATATTCTGTTGCTCCATTTCCCTATAGAAAAGCCTCCCAGGGATAGTAACCAAATAAGATTTACAGATTTGTAACAAGAATAGGCATCTTCCCTCATATTAAGGCTGGATGAGGAAACTAAGTAGGAGAACAAGGGTCCCAAAAAAAGAGGCTAAAGCATCAGAAACAGATTCTGCTTCTGCTGTTAGGAGTCACTCCAAAACATACAACTATATAACATGTAGATATTATATACAACTATATACAACTGTATAACATGTAGATAGAAACCCATACAGGGTCCCTGATTGCCGTCTTCATGAGCTCCTATGAGATTAGGTTTGCTGATTCTTTGGTTTTTCTTGTGGTGTCCTTTACTCCTCTGGATTCTACAATCTGTCTTTTCCCTTTTCATCAGAATTTTCTGAACTCCATCTAATGTTTGTCTGTGGGTCTCTGCATCAGTTAGTGTCACTTGTTGGATGAAGCCTCTCTGGTGACAAGTAGGCTAGGCACCAATCTATGAGTATAACAGAATATCATTGACCTAATTATTTATTATTTATTATTTTTATTTGTTTATATATTTGTTTTGCCAGTCACATTTGGCCTTCTCCTAGGTCTCTGCACCATCCATTCTCTAGTTTCTGATCCTCCAGGCAGGGTCAAATGTGGGCTTACCTCTTATGGCATGACAAGAAAACATTTTCAGAAAGAGTTTAGGAACATGCGACATTTCAAGATCTAAAGGAGAGAGCTCATAATAAATGTGATATTTACAGCATGACTGTGTGAATTCAGGATTATAAACAATAAATGAAGGCAAATTAGAATATTATGTCAAATATTACTGACAAATTAACATTATAGAGTTTCTACCACTGTAATGATCTATACTTGAAATCTAGTTCAAACTAGAAAGTAGGAAAAAAATTAAATTCTCAAGAGTAAAGAATGCAAATGAAGTAGTGCAAGGGTACACAATACTATTAATTATGCTTTCAGTGGGTCAAAAGAATGAAGAGGTAATAGAGGAACTGAGGGCTCCAAGGAGGATATTAAATATGTATTATCTTTGATGTGTTTTATAATGAAGGTAGTAGTAATACCTGAAAGGACAATTTAATTTCATCTGCAATGTCCATGAAATCTTGAGGGTAGAGGATCAAGGGTGAAGCTTACAGACTGACCTTCTTTAAAATTTTTCTTAGAATGGTGTTCTTTTCCTACTGTACCTTGAAATTCATTTATCTGAACAAAGTGAGTTATGAATCAAATTCCCTTGTTTTTGGAATAAGTAATCATTATTCAAGCACAATGTGAAAAAGAAATATTTTCTTTTTCTTTTTCTTCTCACATGCAGTTCCTTTCATCATGATATTATGTTTAAATATGCATATAAAACATTAGTTTCTGAACTACTAGATATCATTTTACTTAGAATATTTTATTATATTGTATTGTGGTGTGTGCTATATACCTTTAAAACAATCATTGTATTTTAGAGACATTTATTGCTTCATTTCAATTTTTGAACATTATTTTCAGAATATAATATTACTGATTTTTTCCTTAAATGTATATGTCAGGTTTTGTCCTCCATGAATAGTTCATGATTCTCTACTTAGTCACATTATACAGAACTGTATAAGATTTTGATTTACCATATGAAGAAAAGTATAGTAGGCCACGTAGCTAGTGACCAGGTATAGAGGGATAAATTTAGTTTATAAAATTTTTGTTATTCTAAGAAGCATACAAAATTTGAGGCATATTATAATTCACTTATTTTTATCTTTTTAATGCAAGATCTAAGTACATAGCCCTGACTACTTTTGAACACTTTCCATGAAAAGAAGAGGTTGGCTTCAAATGTACAGAGATCATCCTGTTTTTGCTTCTTAAGAGATTACATGTATACAACAACTGCGTTATTTTGTTTCTTAAAATAATTAAAATTTTTATGAATTCAATTAAAACAAGATAGAAAAAAGCATGCGTAACCATACTTTCAACAAAATATGCAGCAATCTGTGAAACGATAAAACAGATTTACAAATAGTTTGTCTTAAAAACCATTTTAACATTTCTAAGCTTTTACAATATAATAGAAATAAAACCAACTTCTTCATTAAATGTTACCCAATACCTGAAAAGACATTTCTCTGAAAGGATATATAAATATTCCAAAGCATATCTAAATAGATTGAAAGCCCTGCTTCCCAAGGGAAAAACAAATGAACTGAGCTCTAACACATATCTATCAGGAGAACAAATCTAAAACACAAACAAAACACCTAGACAGTAAAAAAAATGCTGGAGGTAAAAATGTTGCCAATCCTATTCATATTAAAAAGATCATGGTTTCATTATAAAACAGGACAAATATTTGAATTGATTACTTAACACTAGCATAACAGTGTATAAAATTGATGCACAAGTTAATATGCAACAAATACTAAAGCCAGTAGCCTGAGACATATTTATATAAACACATCCATACTGGCGCAATTTGCAAATGGTCAAGTAGTGGAAATAATCCAATGTCCATCAGTAGATGAATGGATAAACAAACATTGTTGTATATAGCTTTATCTAAGAATACAATTCAGGCTTTAAAATCATTGAAATTCTAACATTGCTACTTAGCTTCACCTTGAAGACATATTAAACAAAATTAGTTAGAAATGGTTGTGTGTGTGTGTGTGTGTGTGTGTGTTGTATGTATAATTTCACTTGATTTCTATTGGAAATTTAGTGAAATTCAAAGAAATATTATAGATAAGTGTGGTTGAAACAATTTCAGCTCTAACATCCAATGAAGAGTGCCATAAGCAACTTGTAATTTTAATAAACTATGCATGCAATTAAGGCACTTTATTAGCTAACATTTTTTCTGATAACTCAGCACCTCTACCCACACATACTTTAGAAAAATGATAGGGAGAAATAGCTCAGGGGGTAGAGTAGTCTATATATAGTATTCATTTTAATTTCAATTATAAAACTTTAGTAATTCTAGTTGGTGCAACCAGACTTCTGGGCTATTTTATTCGGTTCTTCTATCTACCACTCTTTACCTCAATCCCTCCTAAACCCCCAACACTAGGTTAATGGGACTAGGTTTAGAGGGGAAAAGGGATGTAGATCACTATAGATGACTTGCAGATGATCGGGGGTATGGAGGTCCTTGGGGAAAGCCCAATCTTCCTTTTCTGGATCTCTCTAAGCATCAACCAGAAACTCAGCAAATAGCAAGCATCAGGGGTAACCAGTAATATTAATTAACTAATTAATTAATTTCATTCATTGCATGGAAGGGAAGAATCAACTACCAAGACTTTTTCTCTGACCTCCCCAGGAACTGTCACACTCATGAACCTGCACAAACAGACACACAAACACACAGACCCAGACACAGACACACACAGACACACACACAGACACACACACACACAAACACACACACACACACACACACACACAGTTTTATTCCTGATACTTAATGTGTTACAAGATGCTTTTGAAATTGTAATGTGCTTCAGTTGTGATATTTTGGTTTCTTTCAAAAAATAAGTTATGTCGTTGTAATATGTTATAGTTCCAGGTTTGGGATATGGGACTGCTTCACATTGTCCAAAGCAGCTAACTGTAATTTGCCTCATGCTCTGGCAGAGGCATATTTCTGCCAGCTCAAGATGGTTTGTGTTTGGAATTCTGGGGAATTTTGAGAGAGCACAATATTACCAGAGCCCAGAGAGGCTGTGGTAGCTGCTGCTGCCCCTAATGCTATTGATTCCCGCTGCTGCTTTTACTGTTTGCTGGATTGAAGATTGCTGCTCAGAGATAGCCAGGCAAGGAAAATTGGACTGGTCCCAAGAAACTGCATGCCCCTAACCAGCAGGAAGGTGTGGAATGAGATCCTTTCCCCCTTAACCTTCATTCTATTACCTAGTGTTGGGGTCGTTGAAGGGATTGTGGTGGAAAAAAGTAAGAATAAGAACCCTAAAAAGCATCTGCAAAGTCTGTTTATACTAACTAGATTAACTAAAAGTTTTATAATTAGGTAACTCTAAGCAAAATTAGTCTATGTAAAAACTATAGACCGTAAAATAGGGATATTTAACTCAGTACTCAAGTGAAATATATGTGAAGAACATTTGCAACACAATAAGGAAGTCATTATTTTAATACATGATTCAAAAGTAAGGAAGAAAAGACTTTTTCTAAATGAATGATGACATTGAACTAATTCTGTCTCTGCAAATGCTTTCAGAGATCATTTATTTCTATTAAGTATGATGTAAAGTGAGGCTGGAAGAAGAGTTTTTTGTAACCATGGAACTACACCAACATCATCAACAACTTTAATGGAGTCAACTGTCAAAGTATATAAGATAATATCCAGTCAATTTCTGTAACTTTTAAGAGTCCTTATTGCAAGTCGTGCTTCACACCACAAAATTGAACTATTTCATGCTGTCCTTCATACCCTTCTCTCCAATGTATACCTTTGCTTTCTCTGATATTTAAATTTAGATTTAGTTGTATATTTATTGATAAATGCATATCATGGAAGACTATATATTTGAAACAATGGAAGAGAACCTTAAAGATGGTATGACTTATATAGAAATATGACTTCTTCCTTTCTAATTTGTATCTTTTTGACCTCCATTTGTTGTCTAATTTCTCTGGCTAGGACTTTGAGTTCTATACTGAAAAGGTAGGGAGCGAGTGGGCTGCCTTGTCTGGTCCCTGATTTTAGTTGGACTGCTTCAAGTTTTCCTCCATTTAGTTTGATGTTGGCTACTGGTTTGTTCTATATTGCTTTGACTATCTTTAGGTATGGGCCGTAACTTACTGATCTTTACAAGACTTTTACCACGAAGAGGTGTTCAATTTTGTCAAATGATTTCACAGCATTTAATGAGATGATCATGTGTTTTTTCCATTGCATTTGTTTATAGAGTTGATTACACTGATAGGTTGAGGTATATGGAACCATCCCTGCATCCCTAGTATGGAACCGACATAATTTTTTTTTCTTTTTTTTTTTTTTCTTTTTCAGAGCTGGGGACCGAACCCAGAGCCTTGCACTTGCTAGGCAAGCGCTCTACCACTGAGCTAAATCCCCAACCCCTGAGCTGACATAATTATGTTGGATGATTGTTTTGATGTGTCCTTGGATTTGGTTTGCAAGAATTTTAAGTATTTTGCATCAATATTTGAAAGAAAAATTGGTCTGAAGTTCTCTGTCTTTGTTAGGTCTTTGTATGACTTAAGTATAAGCATACTTGTGTCTTCAAAGAATGAATTGGGTAGTGTTCCTTCTGTTTCTCTTTTGTGGAATGGTTTGAAGAGTATTGGGGTTAGGTCTTATTTGAAGATCTGATAGAATTCTGCACTAAATCCATCTGGTCCTGGGACTTTTTTTAGTTGGGAGACTTTTAATGACTGCTTCTATTTCATTAGGGATTTTGTGATGGTTTAGTTTAGCTAATCATGATTTAAATTTGGTACCTGTTATCTGACTACAAAGTAGTCCATTTACTCTAATTTTTCCAGTTTTGTTGATTATAGCCTTTTGGAGTAGGATCTTATTAGTTTTTGAATTTCTTCAGTTTCTCTTTTGACGCCTCCGTTTTCATTCCTCTGGTTAGTCTGGTTAGTAGTATGTCTTACTTTTTCAAGAAACAAAACAAAAACAAAACAAACAAACAAACAAACAAAAAACCAGCTCCTGGTTTTGTTGATTCTCTGTATAGTTCTTTTTGCTTCTAAGCCCTGAGTTTGATTAGTTTCTTCTATCTATTCCTCTTGCGTATATTTGCTTCTTTTCATTCTAAAGCTTTCAGGTGCACTGACAAGCTGCTAGTGTTTGCTCTTTCATTTTCTTTTTGGAGGTACTCAGAGCTATGAATTTTCCTCTTAACACTGCTTTCATTTTATCCCATGTAAGTGTGGGTATGGTGTGTAATCATTTTCATTAAATCTAAAAAGTCTATAATTTCTTTATTTTGGTTTGACCTAGTTATCATAGCGTAGAGCGTTGTTCAGCTTCCATGGGTATGCGAGCTTTCTGTCATTTGTGTTGTTACTGAAGACCAGCCTTAGTCCGTGGCGATCTGATAGAATGCATGTGGTTTTTTCAATAGTCTTGTGTCTGTTGAGTCCTGTTTTGTGACTGATTATATGGTCAGTTTTGGAGAAGGTACCATGAGGTTCTGAGATAAAGGTATATTCTTTTGTTTCTAAAATGAAATGTTCTGTAGATAGCTGTAAATCCATTTGGTTCACAACCTATATAAAGTTCACTGTATCTATTTAGTTTCTGTTTCCATGATCTGTCCATTGATGAGACTGGGTATTGAAACCTCCCACAGGAGGTAGAGGGTGAGAGGGACTTGGAAGGAAGAGATAAGTGAGATGGGGATAAAAGGGGACAGGAAAAGATATGGGAGGAGACTAGTATGATACACAGAGTGTCAGGAATTTGAACAGAGGTGTGTAGCAATCAGGAATGGAGAACTGGGCATTGCCACCAGCAAGTTCAAGATGACAGGAAAGAAAAAGTCTCAAAAGACACAACTGGGATGAGATTAGGTGAAATGCCCATCAAAGGGGAGGGAGAACCTGTAGAGACCATATCCAGAGGTTAGGCAAGGCCTCTGGTTGAAGGATGGGGTCCTCCACTCATCTTCAAATTTTTAACCTAGAATTGCTCCCATCTAAAGGAAATACAGACACCAAACCAAGACACTATTGTCCATGCCAAGATGTGCTTTCTAACAGAAACTTGTAAATCTGTCTCCTGAGGGGCTCTGCAAGAACTTAACAAATATAGAGGTAGATACTCACAGCCAACCACTGGTATGAGCATGGGGACCCCAATCGAGGAAATAGAGAAAGGACTGAAGGAGCTGAAGGGGTTTGCAACATTAGGAAGAACAACAGACCCACCTAGAGCTCCTAGGGACTAAACCTCCAGCCAAAGGGTACACATGTACAGAACTATGGCTTCAACTGTCTATGTAGCAGAGGGTGGCCTTGTTGGGCTTCAGTGAGAGAGGAGGCCCTTGATCCTGTGAAGGCTCAATCCTCCCAGTGTAGGTGATTGCCATGGTAGGGAGGTGGGAGTGTGAGGGTGGGGAAGGAGCTCCCTCACTGAAGCAGAGGAAATGGGGATTGGATAGGGGTTGTCTGGGGATGGAACTGGGAAAGAGGATAACATTTGAAATATAAATAAATAAAATATCCAATGGAAAAAAAGAAATATGAGTTACTCTTGATATAAAAGATTCATTCAGAAATACATATCTCTAATGATAAAAAAGACAGTAAAAATAATGCCTTAATTGTATTTAGGAATTTATAGAGAACACAGAGCACGGACTGCCTTCCTGTGAACCATTAGAGAAAAATGTTAGAAGGGGGGCCAGAATTATATTCTGATGAGAGAGAGAGAGAGAGAGAGAGAGAGAGAGAGAGAGGAAAGAGAGAGAGAGAGAGAGAGAGAGAGAGAGAGAGAGAGGTATTTGAAAATGTGAAGATTATGGAAGAGAACAGAAAAACAAAGAAAACATTGCATTTTTCTCTGAAGAAGCAGAAAGATGAATGATGCAGCCAACCTGATTTCTTCCTTTTATTCAGTATGGGGCCCAAGCCTATGAAATAGTGACACTCACATTACAGTAAATCTACCTTCTTAGGCTTTTTTTTTAAATATACTTATGGACATACCCAAATGTGAATTTCCTTAATCTAAATATAGTCAAGTTGACAATTAGAACCATCCTATATAATATCAAATACCGTCTGACTTCATATGCTTTTGTGTGCTCTGGTTAACCCTCTGTCCTCAGAGTGTACCGTGGTTCCCATGACACTGCACACTTTCTGAATATTTATGATTCTATTGATACATGGATACCATTATTGTAAAACACAGTGGTTTTTACAGGAGGAAAGGCTAAGACAAAAGTAGCCTCTTGTTTTCGTCCACTCAGTCAGCTCTCTTTACAATTCTTATCATTTTTCCCATGAAAGACAGCAAGAAAAGTTGACTGTCATCACTAATCTGAAAACTTTGACAGAGGAGAAACATTAAAACAAATAAATATGGAATCATTTATAAAGCTGATTTGATTTCTGGATATAATCTTGGGGATATTTTAGCTAAAATATAGAGCATGCACACCACTATTGTTTGGAAAATATCTATTTGGCATTATAATTTTTCATTAATATCATTGACTCTTATTGGAGAGATATGAGGTTGTACAGAGGGAGGAAAAGTCTTTAGATCCAGTGAACCTAATACTAATCAGATTTAATTTATGCATAGTGAAATACTTATTTTAAACTTTGTGTTTTTTCAAGAATGATTTTATACCTTACTTTTGAATATAAACCTAATTAAGCTTTATGAACATGACAGATATGGTAAAAATACTCTCCATAATTATATCTTCATTAGTATAGTATATTTCTTATTATCTGTAATGCCAAATTTTAATTGGATACAGAAGTATTTTCTTACAACAATTTTTCTTTCAGATTAGGGTTTGTTTGTTTTTTTGTTTTTGTTTTTTTTTGCCTCTTAAACTATGTACTGTCAAGAAAAGCTATAGTGTGTTGTTTTCAATCTGCTTTTATTGCAACCAACATGTAGTTAAACAGACATACAGACTGATTTAATGATTTAAACTAAGAATATTGGAAACCAAAACTTTTCCTAACCTGTAAACAATCCCAAGTATTTTATGAAAATAATCTATGGGCACCATGACATAAGTAAAAGTTGATGTAACCTTAATTTTGATAGGTATTAATTTCTGTATTATACCATTTGTACAATTTTAACAGTTCTATGACCAGCAATTGTGGAGAATAACAATTTAAATGTAGTACTTTTGTCGTTTCAATATTCCAAATTTGAATGAACATTGAATTATTTTATAGATGTTTATCGTCAAATATGTTGCTTGTTAAAAGTAAAAATCATCACATTTTCAGCAATTACTAAGAAAGTATCATTTATTAGTGTATTTTTAGAGATGATTACATAATTTGCAAATGTTTAAGAACAAGAGATATAAGAGTAAATAAACTTAAAAAGGTCATAACTGGCAAAATTCAAGTATTGTATCTTGTGAAAAAGCATTTAATCTCCATACCAAAAGGACTTAAGAAGTTTAAAACAACATTTCTTAATGAATTTTATAATTTTGGATAAGTAAAAATAACTGTATGAACAAGAATATAAACTAACCTTAGAATTACACACTGTATTTTCTCTTTTTATTTCATTTTTTTATTTTTATTTACATTTCAAATGTTATCCCCTTCCCCCCCTCCCAACACTCACACTCTCCCAACACCCCTCCCTCCCTGACATCTCCTACACTGGGGGGACCAGCCTTGTGAGGACCAACAGCTTCTCCTTCCTTTGGTGCCCAATAAGACCATCCTCTGCTACATATGGAGTTGGAGCCATGGGTCTGTCCATGAGTACTCTTTGGATCATGGTTTATCCACTGGGAGCCCTGGTTGGGTGGTATTGTTCTTACGGGGTTGCAAACCCCTTCAGCTTCTTCAGTCCTTTCTCTAACTCCTGAAATGGGAACCCTGTTCTCAGTTCAAAGGTTGGCTGCAAGCATTTGCCTCTGCATATGTCATGCTCTGGCAGAGCCTCTCCAAACCTCACCACAGAGAAACTTAGAGACTAAAATATAGTGCAGTAAGAATTTGTGTTTAGAGTAGGCTTAGGAGGAATTAGTTTTTATCCTGCTTTACAAATCATCAGTAAATCAAGTCTCATATGTGTGTTGCAAACATTAAGGTTTTAAGTGAAATATTGATCATAGAACCAATCAATCACATAGGAGATATGGCATTTTTCACCAGCCTGTTAGAAGCATAAAGTATGATGATATTTGATGCCCATATCCCACAAAGTAGAAAGAGAGAACTAGGGACTATTTATTGTCCTATGATTGGTTTTCACATTAAGCAGTGTCACATAACTGCCCCCCCATACCATACAGCACACTAAATAAATAAAGGTAATTTTAGAAATACATGCATTCAATTCCAAATTAATCAAAGACTTATTCATGATTGGAAAATATTTTCAAAGAAATTAAATAAAATTGAGTTTGTAATCTAATTACCATGGGGATGCCATTTTGTCCCTCAACAAGATATCAAGCAAATGCTTACTGATGAAAATAATTTGAGAAGAGATAATGACAGCCTTCCAGTGGCTTACCTGACATGAGTTCTGAGTGCTCTTTTAGTGTTTTTTAGACTTGGGAAAAGAGAAAGGTTTTTCTACATCTAATGCCAAAATAAAATCCAGAAGAAAATTGTCCAATTGCATCAGGCTATATTAAAATTTAAATTTTTCATATTGGACATCGGGAAAAGAGAAAGCCAAACAGAGACAGTAAAGTAAAATATATACAGTTAATTGTAAAAGCAAAATAATAAAAATATTTTGGTTTGTGTGATAGTGCAGGCCTGCATCCCTAGCACATCAAAGGCTCCAGAAAGTGGATCAGCACAAGTAAGAGGGCAGCTTTATCGTCCACAGAGTGAGTACAAGAATAGTCAGACATACAAAGCAATACTTACTTTCAAATATGGAAGATTTATTACATGTTGGATATCATGCACCAGATTAAATATCTTAAAAGACTCTCCATTGCATATAATCAAAAGTTAAAAATAATTATTAATTTTAAATTCTAATGCTATTATCAATTAAATATTCAGCTATAAAATATTATCTCTTTTTAATTTTAATTTTTTTTTCATGGAGATTTGTTATGTCCAGTTTATTCCTAATTATTTTTTTCTTAGCATAATGTTCATTAATTATTGTGCAAGATCCTATTCTTTCTAGGCAAAGAAACATCTCTATGTTTGAAAATACCAAATCCTAATATTTTGTTATTATCTATTATTTTTATTTTATTATTTATAATGCATTTCAAAATGACATTTTATATACATGTGTACTATATTTTCAGCATAACCCCTTTCATCTTCCCTTGCTTCTGTCCACATACTCATTTGTTCCTCCCTTCCAACAATAATTTTTATTTCATATTAAATAAAGATTCTGTGTATGAGAGAAAACACACTATAGTTGTCTGCCTGAGTATGTCTTATTTTATATAATATACCCTCCACTTCTATGCTTTTCCTGAAAATGACAGACTTTCATTCTCCTCATGGTTAGATAATACTGTACTGTATTTGTTTATACCACATATTCCTCACCCAATCAGCCCTTTATGTTGTCAGCAGTGACAATTTAAGTATTGTCTAAATCTTGGCTTTTCTAAAAGTTGACACAATGGTCATACAAGAGAAGTTAACTTCTCAGACCCTACGATCATCTCGTTGGATAAAGACACAGAATTGGGGTTGCTGGATTACAGAGTGACTCTATTTTCAATTTTTAAAGAACACCCATTGAATTTTCTACGGCAGCTGCCCCACTTTTGACTTGTATCAGCAGTGTACACAGATTTCAACATGCGCACATACTTTGAACCACATTCTTTTATGTTTTTTTTAAATATCTTTGTGTCATCATTTTGTCTTGAATTACCTTGTTGATATTGATATTAAGTATATCTCAGATACCTGTCAACTCATCATGTCTTCTTTAGGGAAATGTCTGTTCAAGTTCATACATGCTGTCATTTTCTCTCCATTAATTGTTTATATTGCTGATCAGAATTTCTTTTTAGTTTCATTCCACTTATCTCCACCAATATTTCTTCTAACAGATAGCTGATGTCCAAAATATATAATGAATTCAAGACGTTTGACATTAACCAACCAAATATATCAAGTATGAACTGGGGTACAGAGCTAAACAGAATCCTTCACAGAGGGATCTCTAATGGCCAAGAACACATAAAAGAAAGATTCGATGTTTTCTTTTTTTCCATTAGGGAAAGGCAAATCAAAACAATGCTGAGACTCTATTTTATACCCATCAGAATGGCTAAGATCAAAACTCAAGGGATAGCCCATGCTGGCAAGGATGTGGAGCACGGGAACAATCTTCTATTTCTGATAGAATATCAATTTGGTGGCTTCTCAGAAATCTGGGACTAGTTCTACCTCACAACCTAGCTATACTACTCCTGGCATATACCCAAAAGATGTTCCACCATTCTCCCAGGAGTCTATGTCCATAGCAGCTTTCTTTGCATTAGCCAGAAACTGGAAACAACTTAGAGGTCCTTCAGCTGAAGAATGGATAGAGAAAATGTGGTTCATTTACACAATGAAATACTATCCCGTTATTAAAAACAAGGTCACTGTGAATTTTCAGGAAAAATGGATCAGAATAGAAAACATCATCCTGATTGAGGTAACCCAGTCCGAAAAAATATGAATAGTATTTATTCACTTATAACGATATTAGCTATAATGTAGGTGTTTATCCTTTATTTTATTTTCTCTAAATACTCATATGTATATTATAAGATTGGCATCTAATTTCACTTTTCACATGGATTGTTATATGTTGTGAATATTTATAATTTTGATATACCTTCATATCTATTTTCAATGCTAATTGAACTTTCTTGTGCTAGACGTAGATTTCTGCCGACATTGGCATGACTTTCAATCCTCTACTTCCTCCTACTTCTCAGTGTAACAGGTTCAGATATCTGCTCTGAATATGCAGCCCCTAAAGACACCAACTCAAAGGATAGTTCTATGTCTCACTCGTCGTACCACACATAAACTATTCGGTGATGTCAAAATTTCAAAATCTCAGCTCTACCATTATACCTTCAAACAACACATATAACTATGTCTGGAAGCAAAAATGCACGGTGAGATCTTGGGTCATGAACCAAAACACACCTGTGCTTCTCCCTACTTGCTTACTAGCTGCACGCTTAGTTCTGGTTTTACTATTATTACTACCATCATCATCACCACCATAAATATTAATAGTAGGAATAGTAGTAGTAGTAGTAATAGTAGTAGTAGTAGTAGTAGTAATAGTAGTAGTAGTAGTAATAGTAGTAGTAGTAGTAGTAGTAATAGTAGTAGTAGTAGTAATAGTAGTAGTAGTAGTAGTAATAGTAGTAGTAGTAATAGTAGTAGTAGTAGTAATAGTAGTAATAGTAGTAGTAGTAGTAGTAGTAGTAGTAGTAGTAGCAGCAGCAGCCACACCAGCAGCAGCACTAGTAGCAATCTTCTCTCACAGAATATATCCCAATCCCAGCCTCCCCTTCCTCTACCACTCTCCACCTATTTTCCTCCTCAGATCAACTGTTCCCGCATTTCCATTCAGAAACAATCAGGGCTTCCAGGTATAGCAACCTAGCATAGCATATGAATATGCATTAAGACTAGGCATAAACCCTCAAATCAAGGCAGTCTAATAGGAGGAAAAGTGTTACAGAGTGAACCAAATATTCAGGGACAACCCCTCTTCCACTGTTACAAGTTCTACAAACACACCAAGAATATATGCAAAAGACCTAGAAAAGACCAATATGGTTTCCTTGATTGCCACCATCAGTCTCTTTGAGCCCCAATGAAACTTGCTTAGTTTGTTCTATGGGTTATGCTCTTCTGGCGCAAGAAACATCTTTTGATTTTTGACTTCTTCTTTTGGCAAGAAACATCTGAAAAACTCACTATTTCAGAATTAGTAAATCAGATTCTAGGTGTAGAATATTTACTAAACATTCTGCCATACTACCTGATACTATGTGGAAAGGCATGCACTCATGGCATGCCAACAGATATTGGGCTATTACTTAGAAATAGAAGGCAATCCTCAAGAGGCATATGGTACACATCCATAGAAAGTCCTCCTGAAGCTACTTTGGGGACATCATAGCATTATAGACTCTTGCTAACATCAAATTATAACAAACCACACTACTGGTTTTCCCAGCTTTATTTTCTGAAGAGTATCATTTCTCAATTTTATAGTTGTATAAAACTGTTGGAGTTCGTATGTTGCTTATGGCTGGATGCATTTTTCAATATTTACTTCACTGGTAGGCATATGTGTTTTTAATATGGTGGCATTACATGTTTCTTACAACAGTGTTAATTACATTTGTTTATTGAGATACATATTTTCCCATTTTAATTAGTACTTTGAGTATTTCTTTTTTTACTGGTTAGTTCGTTTATTTACATTTCAAATGTTATCCCCCTTCCAGATTTCCCCTCTGAAAATCCCTCATCCAACCCTCCTCTCCCTGCCTCCACAAGGGTGCTCCCCCACCCACACACCAACTCTCTCCTCACAGTCATAGCATTTCCCAATGCTGGGGCATCAAGCTTTCACAGGACCAAGGGTCTCGCCTTCCATCAATGACAGACAAGGCCATCCTCTGCTACATATGCAGTTGAAGCCATGGGTCGCTCCATATGTGTTGTTTCGTTGCTGGTTTAGTCCCAGGGAGCTCATGGGTGGGGGTGGGGGGGGCTGGTTGGTTGATAATATCGTTTTTCCTATGGATTTGCAAATCCCTTCAACTCCTTCAGATTTCCCCTAACTCTTCCATTGGCATTCCCTGTCTCAGTCTGATGATTGTCTGCAAGCACCCACACCTGTATTAGTAAGGTTCTGGCCAAGCCTCTCAGTACATATACATATACATATACATACAAACATACACACATATATACATACATAGTATATGTATATATAGTGTATGTATATATAGTGTATGTATTTATATGTGTGTGTTAATATATGTCTTTAAATGTATAAAAAAAGATAATATTTTATTTGTTTTTATTATCTTTAGTATTGTTCAATCATACTTCATTATCTGTATTGTAAAAAAATATTACCTTTAGCAAACATTTTTTTCAAATGTTTTATTCTTTCTTTAAAGATTTTTGTATTTATTTTAGGTGAATGTGTCTGGGTATACGGATGTGTACCACGTGTGTGCAGTATCCTTGGATTCCAGAAGAGGGAGATAGATCACATTAAAGTAAATTAGCAGGAAGTTTTCATCTGCCTGATATGGGTGCTAGGAACCAGGTTGGGTCTTGTGGAACAGTAGCAAGTGATCTTTACCACTGAGCCATCACATTACCTGTAGCTACTTTTATTGTTTTACTATGTTTTCCTGTTGCAAAAGCCATTCATTTTTTCTGTGCACTTGGATTTTAATTAACAATGTCTTTACTTTAAATATGATTAATTACTCTTTTAACATATTCTGAAATATGTGATATTGCTACAAAACTGAGTTTTGTAACTGCTGCAGCTTTTTGTGTTTATTTGTATTTCCATATTGATATTGTATATGCTTGCTTCTTTTTGCAAATAAATAAGCCATATAGTTGAACTGGAATTTGAAAAAAACATTGAAAATGTTAATAACATATGTTGTTTCCCAATATTTTAAAATCCTTTAGGATGTACATAGTTGGAAACTGGAAATTAATGACCCTAAATTTCTAAGAAATTTTTAAGTGCTTGAGTAGGTGAGGAAGGAAAGCATTTTGACCTATGATAAATTCCTCTGCCAGTTAATTCAAGTTTATACTTGTCCTAAAATGTTTCGCTAATGGAAGGTGATTCTAAAGGCTATGCTCCCTGAATTGGATGAGAAAGAAATACCTTCAGAGCCAAGTAGAGCACGAATTTTCAATCTCATATTCTCTGAGTTAGTCACACAATTTCCACACCTGTCATCTAAATTTGCTTAGGAACTTCAGAAGAATAGGTAATTCTGATTTTGTTATTCTCCACTTAAATTGAGACATTAGGGATAGAATGTTAAAGCTGTAGAACCACATAGAACATGGAAACAAGTTGAATCCAAATGACTAATGCTAAATTATTAAAATAAGTATAAATCATCAAGTTTAAGTACTTTAACTAGATTGCAATATTCAGCATCATGAATTATGATTCATTGCTCATTGTCTGAGTATATGAGATTTATACAAACTCTCTCTTTCCAACAGAGCTTTATATCTCCTTCCTATGTACTATCGATTTTTGACCACTAGTGGTGCAGGTGTGAAGGAACTCAGGTAGCTTTGGCAAATTCCATGTTTTCTCTTTCCTGCATATGGGCATCACAAGGGAATTTTTTGCTACACTTTCACTTGTCTTCTACTTCTCTGGAATTTTAAGCAGAGAAGTCAAGAAAAACTATAAACTCATCAAGTATTCTGGTTTCTAAGATTTCTCTGTTCTCACACTTTGTCTAAAACTAATTCATACAAAGTGTTATTCAATATCCCCTCATGCCTACCTCATGTCTCCTTAAATATTTAATGTTTTTAGTTCATCTTTGTGGTGCTTTGAGTGAGAAGAAGACTGTCATTATGCACATTATTCAACATTTTGTTGTTTAGTTCATTGTATCAAGGGAAACTATTTTTCCAGCTTTCTACATTCTAGTTCATTATCAAAATAAATCTTAAAATCAAAAATAGATGCCAGGAAGTGACTGATTCATATATGAAACCTCTAACACATAGAAGCCATAGGCTTCCAAACATTTCCCAGTACTCAGATATTCTACCCTATGTAAAGAAAAAAATCATCTTTGATTAATACAATTTAAAAAGCAAATATCTAGTAATTCCTTTAAAGTTTTTTTTCTGTGATATTCTGATGCACCCTATTTTGTTTTTCTATATTATTTTGTTTATCCACTGTATGAACATACAAATATTCTTGCTTTTTATTATTGAGGTATGATTTCCTGGCTGGCTTTCTCAAAATTGTCCTTCTCTTCACATTTTTCTTTGCAAAGTAACAAGCCTTGTATGGAAATGTGAGTTGTAGGTTTCTAATTCACTAGCATCCTACGATGTGGGAGAGGTGACCAGTTGGCCATACTTGTTTATTACTCTGGCAAGGGTCCACTGAGTACCACCAATCATACCAAAACCAATGAAGTCAATACAAACGGTATTGGTAGACATTATATATTGCTTGGCTAGAGGGATCTTAAAGAGAAGTCCACTTCTATATGCTGACAGTCTTGTGACACTACCAACTGCTACTGGAACCATTAATGCGTAAGAGGTAAAACTTAACCGTGCTACTGGAACCATTAATGCGTAAGAGGTAAAACTTAACCAGAGTTAAATAGCATACTAGAAAACTGGAAAAAGCAGAAACATGACACAATTGTACTGAGATTTAGCAGAACCAAAATAATTAGATATTTAAAAACTGTGCCAATAAGATATTTCTCACTTCTTGTTCCTAAGAGTGATCAGTGCATGTGATGATTTGAAGAGATTTTGTTAAAATTGTCCATATTGTTTACAGAAAACTGTCACTTATCTTCTACTATGATACAAGTTCCATCTGGCACATCACGCAGAAATACTTGTTATTTCAAGTTTAATGTATAATTGACATGAGCAAAGCTCTCTATCTGTTCCTTTATTGTTGAAAGACTGTTTTAGTGCTGCCATTTTGTTTGACAGCTTAGATACTTTCTTAGATCCCTTCCCATAATAACATTCCAAATTTAGAGCATGGGCTGGAACTTTGTTTTCCTAAATTTAGGTATCAGTCCTTGTGGTTATTTTCAAATAGAAAATGTAAGTCCTTGATTAGTCCCCCTGTAATTTACCTAGAGAGTTTCAAAGTATGTGAAGTCACTCATTTTCTTGTGGCTTGATGGGGAAATAAATATGTAATAAGTTCTTAGAGCTTTCTCTTTTTAATCTATTCTAGTTTTGTTTATCTTGTATTGTTATCAATTATTATTTGGGTTTTTAAGATCATGTAGGTGGATAACCAAAAATCAATACCTCTCCTTTCACTGTTAATGTCAGTGAAGTATCCTTAGGGTGAATCTTAAGGAGAAACTTTTCTTTGGCTTTTTCAGTGCCAGTTGTATCATCAGCTAAAATGGGTTGCTACTGTTGAAAGTATAAAGAACACTTTATTTACAATGACCCTTTTCTTTTAAGAATGTATTCTGGTTAAAACCCAGCCTTGGCAGTCTCCATAGCCTCCCAGATCAAGAAGATAGGAGAATTTGTAAAGGTGTAAGGGACTTAGAAGTGTCATATCAGACTTTGGGACATATCTGACCTAGATGACATGTAGACAAAGGTCAACATATTGACTGCCATCTAACCTACCTATCTATGACCTACAAATACAGCTATTGAACAGTTGAACAGGTTTAGCAATTATGAAGAACAAACAATGGTTTAAAATTTTGCTGTTACATTTTGAGAAAGTCTGATGAAATCAAAAAGATTTTTAAAATAAAACTTTACTCCTTTATGACTCATCTTTTAAAAGTAGTTAAATCCAGCAGAAAAATATAAGTAATCATCATAATAAAACAAAATCTATGTGTTTAAAGCACTTCAGAAACTCGATGTTTTATTGAAAACCACAAAAATATATTTGAAACATAGAATGTTGGGACATTACTATAAACACTACACACACACACACACACACACACACACACACACATGTGTATATATATATATATGTTTGTATATATATAGTGACATAGAGAAGAAAATACACATTCATTAACTGAAGCTAGACAGGCAGAAAAATAAGAATAAATAACTAAATGAATCCAACATCTATGGACACAAAAAATAATAAATAATTAAAATAATAAATATCCCACACAAACAGGATATGTATTTTTTAGAAAAAGTTGAAAAAATATGTTTCAAAGTTTAGAGTTTAACTGATTGGCCAGAGAAGGCAAATAAATGAAAAGTTCAGTCTTATGTAGACTGAAGTTAAAGATATAAACTCGCTAGTGAAAGTAGGGAAATATTTGATTAACAACTATCACCAGTTTTAACATAAATTTTTAGAAAAAATATGATGGAATTTTAAGAAATACAGATTGTTTTTCCTTTTCAAGGCTTGTGGCTCAAATTCTTCCAGCTCTTTTTGATACATTTCAATGACAATTTAGAAATGAGAAAATACATCTGTTTTATATTGATACAATGCACCAATCACTCTAATTTTTATTACAGCATCTCTCCAAGACATTGGCTAAGGACATGAGGTTCAACTAAACATATATTCTGAAAGAGACTTCAGGTATGTTTTAAAATGGGATCTCTACTTTCAAAATAACATTGTTCTGGGAAGAGAAAGAAAAAGATTTACTATAAAGTTGATGTGAAAATTCCTGAGAAGTATGAGATCAACATAATCTCAGATAATCTGGTCAGAATAAAAAGAAAAAAGGAAGTTTCTATCCTTTGTGACACGAATCCAAACCTCCATTGCTGCTGTTGACTCCACAGCTGAGAACCAGGACTGAGCAAAGAAATAAACATAATTCTGTGTCTTCCATGGGTTGAGTGTTAAGGCTGCCTTGGCCCAGAATTTCAGATTCCACTAAAGCTTTGCCTTGGCAAGAGATTTTCTGTTTCCAGAAGGGGATAAGGAATTGCTTCAGAATGATCTTTTAAGAAGGGTGCCCCATGCCTCCCAAGAGCTATAGAATTTAGCAACAAAAGTAGTAAGGCATTCACATTTCACTGGACAGTTTACACAACTGGCAACTCTGGTCCATGGTTCAGTTTAGTCATCTGATATTCGCCAGGCCATGAGAAGCCTACGTTGCTAACCCATAAGGTGGTGGTTCTCAAACTTCTTAATGCTGTACCCCTTTAATACAGGTTCTCATCTTATGGTTATCCGCAACTATAAAATTATTTTCTTGCTATTTTATAACTGTAATTTTGCATCCATAGAAATTGTAATATAAATATCTGAATTGCATTACAACCCTCAGGGTGAGAAACAAGGCCCTGAGAGGAGTGAAGTACTCAAGCATAGGAGTTTTCTGGAAACATTGGTTGAGGGAAGGGTTACAGGTCTTCACTCATTTCTGTATAACAGATTGTTGCTCATGGATTCCAAGTTTAGAGAAAAAACAAACACCACCACCAGCAACAAGAAAACCGAAACAAAGTAATACAAAACATGATGAATTTCTGCTCCATGTGTGGACCACCATTACGGCAGCAGATTCGGTTGAACTGCTAGGAATTCAGACATTAAAGATGAATAGAAAAGAAATTTTATTTAGTGTACTTCAGAGAGTATGTGGAACACAGCAGGGCAGTAATCAAATTCCACAGATTCTCAAATCTGTGGCAAAGGATGGTGGGGTCATCCATTTTGGAACTTGTTCCGTTCTGATGAAACATTTCACATATTATTTCTTAGCAATTCCTGCCACACAAATGAGGGAAATCCATTTGGGAAACACAAATAACTCTATTCAAATCGACCCTGGCGATTCCAACAGCCGTGCCCTCCCTACCTGCTCCAAAGTTCGAGGTTCCTGAATGAAAGACATATACACACAAGCAGCCTTATATTTTAATATGCCATAAACAGCTCATTGGCAGGGCAACTTTCAAACCTCCACATGATTAACAGTTTCCTCTCTGAAATTCCTTAGTTAATACTTAATAAAGCCTAAAATTCATCTTAGCTGCCCCAGACAGAGACCTGTAGTGCTCTGGGACTGTGTTCCCCAGCACCATCACAGCTATGTCCTTTGTCCAGCATCTCTCAGAGCTGGTTTCTACTCCTTTCCTGTCAGGGTGCCTTTCTCTCTTCCACTCTTTCCTCAGTCTCTTCCACAGGAATCCTGAAGTTCTGCCTCTGTCTTCCTGCCCAATCATTGGCCACTGGATTTATTTACCAATCAAAACCAACTGGGGGCAGGGCCCTTCATCATCTTACATGTGGAAGTGCAGATTCTTGTAGACTAAATCTCCAACACTGATCCACAAACCATCTTGGTAGATCAAAGTAACACATTGTGCATATAATTTCTCATCATTTATTTTTCCAAAAATCCCATCATGAAAACAGAGATACTGCTGTCATATCAGGTTGTAGGTAACTTTGCTTGGTTCTACCGTCCTTTTTCCTCCATTTTTAGATGAAGGAAAGTATTGTTTTTTATTTGTTTGTTTGGAAGACAATTGCTATACCTAAGTTGCACTGGAAACCATCCCCTTTCTGGTTCCTCAACTTATTACTCTCATTACATTGTGCAGTTGGAAAAGATGATTTGAATATTAATAAAATTGATTTTGTTGACTAACAAGAGGAACCAGAGCAACATCAATGATGAAACTAGATTGAGGGAAGCCTTTTTTGATGTCCACATTTGTTCCATTCTTCCTTCCTTTCTTTCTTTCTCTCTCTTTCTTTCTTTCTTTCTTTCTTTCTGTTCGTTTGTTCGTTCCTTCCTTCCTTCCTCCCTTCATTCCTTCCTTCATAGTTTCTTTCTCTTTTCTCTCTCTTTTTCTATCTCCTTCTCTCTGTCCCTTTGTCCTTTACCTCCTTCCTTTCTCTCTCTCTCTCTGTCTCTCTCTCTCTCTTTCTCTCTCTCTCTCTCTCTCTCTCTCTCTCTCTGTGTGTGTGTGTGTGTGTGTGTGTGTGTGTGTGTCTTGTGTGTTCCTTTTTTTCTGCCTGGAATTGAGAAGAGACCTGTTTACTAACTTGAGAAGTAGGAGAGAAGACCATGAATTGACCACTTCCTCCCCCAACACAACACACACACACACACACACACACACACACACACACACACACACACAAATTTTTGTTGAAGATAAGATAACCATCATCCTGATCCTTTTTGAAGGTGTTAGGAATTGCAAGAGATGGCATTATGGATAAAAAAAAAATTCATTCCCCAATACCTGACCATGTATTTTTTTCTTTCAAGAAACTGAGAAATAGCAGCTAAAACCTAGGAGAATTGCAAATACGAATGTATAAAAGATATTTAGTTTTGACTATTAATTATAGAGCTAATTCCTATTCATTGTGCCAAGATGTTTTCTTTTGGATGATATAAATTCTACAGATTTATCATCATTTTCTAAGTATGTGAGGTGTCTCAGCTGGCAATGGTACTTTTAGTTAAACCACAAAATATGTGTTTAAACCCTTTGGTCCACAGGAAAATCGGATTAAGTATCCCAAATTGTCCTCTGCCTTTTACCTGGATGCCATTGTATATACATATGTATAAACAAATGAAGGAAGAAAGAAATAAAAACATTTAGAGTTACAAAATGCAAGTGATCAGTTTGAAAATACTGACCAGAGAACCAGTGCTTTCTGAATTCCAATAGCCTCATCTATATAGTGTAGATAACTATCAATCTACTCACTGCCAGGTTGAGTGAATGGTAGAATGCTTTCACAATATTCAATATGTTTTCTAAAATAGGAGATGATCAGAAATGGGTGTGATAGACAAAATATATGCATTGAGTTTCGGAGGTTCATGGTGCATGAAATGACTAATAGAATTTTTAATCTAGTCCTGAAGAGTAAATTTTTATTTTCTGTTTGAAGCAAAGATTGCTGCTGGTGAATTACATGGAAATACCATTTAAAATACATTGAATACATTACAAAATGGAAAGTATGAACAAGAATACTTTAAAAATAAACTGGAAGGAATTGAGAGATTCTTGCTAGTAATTTTAATAAGAGGTTAGGGGAAAAATCTGAATAGTTAGCCTTAACTCACTTTTCTGCTGATAAGGAAACGATGTACATAAAATTACAAGGAAAGCCAGAAAAAAGCCAAGAATTCAGCTCTTATTTAGCTTGAACGAGTAAAAATCTTGGGAGAACATTTGGAGGAAGATATCGTAGAGATTTTGAGCATCATTTTAAATGAAGAACTTCTGATGTTTTCTAAAGCCCTATCTAGTGATTGTTTCTACGTGTTAATATTCCTTATACTGCAACTTACTTGCGGAAAATTTACAACTTAATCATGTGAAGTTGACAGCCTAAAGAAACATCCATTAAAGTAGGTCGATGATCTCAGATACACTGCATGGAAGTTTTGTTGGCTCAACCTTAGTTTTAATAGTCTGGAAATGAAGGTATAGAGCTTGGTCTTGGTTGTTTTTGTGATGTTCAATAATCTATAGCAAGTATTTATTAGTATCCTAAAATAAATAAATACTAGTTTGTGTACTAGTAATATCAAAAGAAGTAACATGGAAAACTTTGTGGCATATGTATCATGTGGGAACAAATAGTTACATTTTAAAGAACAGTGTGACATTTCCCATAATTTTAATCAATTAAACTGCAATAAATAAAAGCTACAAAGATGTGATAAATAAGTAACATATGAGATATAAGAAACTATCTTCTAGCTAGATTGCCCATTATATTCACAAAATTATAATTATGAGAAATAAAGAACTCTAGTATTTGAGCCAGACACATGTTAGATCAGGACTTGGGCAGGTCAGATGGCTATAAAAGCATACATTTTTTATATATAATTTTGGTTTCTTAGAATCTGTGAAGCATAAGAACTAACAGAGAAGGTAATGTACAACTTTTACCAATGAATATAAGCAATAGATTATTTTCCTGGATTAGGAGCTTTCAATAAAAATTTAATGTGTTCTTGCTATGAGAATTTCAGGTACATGATTGTATGGTTTGAGTCTAGAATAGTCCTTAAAGTCCACATGTTAAAAGGTTAAATCCTTGAAATAAAATAGACATGAGAAGTAGATAGAGGGAAGTAGCTGGGAGGGAGAAGATGGGGAGTGGGAAATGGGCATGAGAATCAGGTGTGAGGAGGGGGCCAAGAGAGGGTTGGGAGAAAGAATAAGAATCAGTGACAGCAGTCATAACTGGGACAGACTGGAGACTGGGGAGAGGGAAGGCTCTCAAAAGTTGATATGAGTGAACCTAGCCAAGCCTCCTAGGAAATGGAGATATGGAGACTGAAGTGGACAATTCTTGTTGCCAGGGTGGACTTCCAGTGCAGGGGTGAGGGCACTATCCCAACCAAAATCTGCCAAAATTTCTACTGCGTACGAGATAAATAGAGGGCCCAGAGGCAGTATCCAAACTGCAAAAGCCTCTACTCAACAAAATTGCAAAATCTACATGCAATAGATGGTTTTCTAGACAGATACAACATACCAAAGCTAAATCAAGATCAGGGAAACTTTCTACAAAGGTCAATATCCCATAAGGAAATAGAAGAATTCATTAAAAAACCCCAAACCACAAAAAACAAACAAAAAACAAAAACAAAAACAAAAACAAACAAACAAACAAAAAAACCACAACCCAGAGCCAGATGGCTTTAGTGCAGAATTCTACCAGACCTTCAAAGAAGACCTGATACCAACATTCCTCAAACTATTCCATAATACAGAAACAGAAGGAACACTACCTAATTCATTCTATGAAACCACAATTACTCTGATACCTAAACCACACTAGGACCTTACCAAAAAAGAGAATCTCAGACTAATTTTGTTTATGAATATCAATGCAAAAACACTCAATGAAATTCCTGCAAACCAAATCCATGAACACATCAAAATGATCATTGTTCATGATCAAGTAGGCTTTATCCCAGGGATGCAACATTGGGTCGATAGAAGCAAATCCATTAACATAATCTGCTATCTAAACAAACTAAAAGAAAATATCACTTGATCATCTCCTTAGATGCATAAAAAGCATTTGATAAAATACAACACCCATTCATCAAAAAAGAATTGGAGAGATTAGGAATTCAAATCCCATACTTAAACATAATAAAAGCAATTTACTGCAAATCAATAGTCAATATTAAATTAAATTAAAAGATACCTCAAGCAATCCCAATAAAACTAGGGACAAGACAAAGGTGCCCACTCTCCACATATCTATTCAATATAGTGCTATTCAATATAGTGCTAGCTAGACTAATAGAACAATAAAAAGAGACCAAAGAGATATAAATTCATAAAGAAGAAATAAAGATATCACTATTAACAGATAATATAATAGCATACATAAGTGACCCCAAAAATTCTACCAGAGAACTTCTCCATCTGATAAACAACTTTAGCAAAGTGGCCAGATATAAAATTATCTCAAAAGATTTAGTAGCATTACTTTATACAAATGACAAACAGGCTGAGAAAGAAATTAGGGAAACAACTCCCTTCACAATAGCCACACATAATATAAAGTATCTTGGGGTTACTCTAACTGAACAATTGAAAGATCTGTATGATAAGAACATCAAGTCTCTCAAAAAAGAAATCAAAGATGTGAGAAAATGGAAAGATCTCCCATACTCATGGATTGGCAGATTGAACATAGTAAAAATGGACATCCTACCAAAGGCAATCTACAGATTCAAAGTAATCCTCAACAAAGTCCCAACACAGTTCTTCAAAGACATGGACAAAGCAATTCTCAAATTCATCTGGGAAGGCAAAAAACCCACAATAGCAAAAATAATCCCTAACAATAAAGAATTGCTGGGGGAATCACCATCCCTGACTTCAAGCTCTACTACAGAACAATAGTGATAAAAACTGCACATTCTTTGTACAGAGACAGACAAGTTGATCAATGGAATAGAATTGAAGACCCAGAAACAAAACCACACATTTAAAACACAATTGACCTTTCACATAGAAGCCAAAAATATACAATTGAAAAAAGAAAGCATATTCAATAAATGGTGATTGTCTAGTAGGCTGTCTATATATACAAAAATGAAAATAGACCCATATTTGTCACCTTGCACAAAGCTCAAGTGGATCGGGGACCTCATTATCAAACAGATATACTCAATCTAATAGAATAGAAAGTGAGCCTTGAACCATTGGCTCAGGGGGGATTTCCTAAACATTACTCCTATCACTCATGCTCTAAGAACAAGAATTGATAAATGAGATCTCATGAAACTGAAAAAGCTTTGGAAAGGCAAAGGACATAGTTAATGTTACAAATCAGCAACCAACAGATTGAGAAAATATCTTCACTAACTCCACATCTGATAGAGGGCTAATATTCAAAATATATAAAGAAATAAAAAAGTTAGCCACCAAAAATCCAAATAAACCAATCAATAAATGGGGTACAGAACTAAATTGAGACTTCACGACAGAGTAATCTCGAATGGCTGAGAAGCACCTAAAGAAATGTTCAAAGTCCTTAGTGATCAGAGAAATACAAATTAAAACAACCCTGAGATTACACATTACACCAGTCAGAATTGCTAAGATCAAAACATCAGGTGACAACACGTTCGTGAGGATGTGGAGAAAGAGGAACACTCCTCCATTGCTAATGGGATTAGAAGCTGACACAACCACTCTGGAAATCAATTTGGAGGTTCCTCAGAAAATTGGAAATAGATCTACCTAAAGATCCAGCAATACCACTCTTAGGAATATATCCGAAAGATTCCCAATCATGCCATATGGGCATATATTCCACTATGTTCATAATGGCCTTATATGTGATAGCCAGATGCTGGAAACAACCCAGATGTTCCACAACAGAAATATGGATGCAGAAAATGTGGTTCATTTACGCAATGGAACACTAGTCAGCTATTAAGAATGATGACTTCCCTAGATAGAAATAAAAAAATATCATCCTGAGTGAGGTAACTCATGCACAGTATGTAATCACTAATAAGTGAACATTAGCCAAAAACCAAAAACAAACAAAAAACACATACAGAATACTCAAGATACAGTCTAAAGAACTCAAAAAGTTCAACAAGCTGAAGGACCCATGTGAGGATGACTTCCACTTGGAAGTGAGAAGAAAGCAACCACATGAGGGAGAACGGAAGGGAGGGACCTGGAAGGGAATGGTGACTGGAGGGGGAAATGTTCTGGTATTGGGTGGGAGAAAAGGACTGATGCCTTGTGGGCCAGCAGAATGAACGGAAACAGGTGACCTTGGGAGAAAGGAAGTTAGGAGGACTCTCTAGAATGTACCAGAGACCTTGGAGGTGAGAGACTCTCAGGACTCAAAGGGGGTGAGGACCCTAGATGAAATGCCTTACAGTGGGGAGAGGGAACATTTAGACCACCTCCCGCAGAAAGACAGGGCATCAAGTGAGAGATAGGGTTGCTATCCCCCAGTCAAAGCTCTGACCCATAATTCTTCCTGTCTGAAAGAACTGCAGGAATAGAAGTATAGAAGAGTCTGAGGAAAAGAAGGTACAGTGAGAGGCCCAAAGTGGGATCCAGCTCAAGGAGAGAACCCAAGTCCTGACACCATTACTGAGGCTATGGTACACTCACAAAATAGGAAATATCATGACTGCCCTCTGAAAGACCCAACGAGTAGCTGAAAGAGTCAGATGCAGTTAGTTATTTGCATCTAACCAATGAACAGAAGCTGCTGATCCCTATGAATTAGGGAAAAGCTGGAGGAAGCTGAAGAGAAGGGCAACCCTGTAGGAGGACTAGCCATCTCAATTAACCTGGACCCCCAAGATCTCTCAAACCCTGCATACCAACCAAGCAGCATACACCAGCTGAGATGAGGTCCCTAACACATATACAGCAGAGGACTGCTGGGTCTGGGTTCAGTCAGAGAAGAAGCACCTAACCCTCAAGAGATGGGATTCCACAGGATGTTTAGTCGTCTGGTTGTTGAACATCGTCTTCAGTGACCTTACTCAACCGAGTAAAAGGAGAATGAAATAGCTTCAAGAGAATCTCACAATTCTTGCAGAGAACCTTATTCCTGGTTCCCAGAAAATTGTTCCTAGCTCCCACGTAAGGTGTTTCCAATTGCCTGTAATTCAAGATCTTAGTCTTGGATGGAATACCTTTCTCTGTATGATGTGACCATCTGTATGCACTTGTTTTACAACCATGAAATTACACATGTGAGGCAAGTGGAACTATGTCACCTGGCAGAAAAACTGGTAAGGTTGAACAGATTAAGAAACCCCAGCAATTCTCATAACTGAGACTGGTAGGTATCTGTATCTGCTTCTGACCTGATACCTGTCCTAGAATCTAACTTCTTGAGTTCTTTGTATATATTGGATATTAGCCCTCTATCTAATATAAGATTGGTAAAGGTATTTTTTCAGTTTGTTGGTCGCTGTTTTGTCCTATTGACACTGTCCTTTGTCTTTCAGAAGCCTTGCAATTCTATGGGGTCCCATTTGTCAATTCTTAATCATAGAGCATAAGCCATTGGTGTTCTTTACATGAAATTTTCCCTTGTGCCCACTTTTAAGGTTCTTTCCCACTTTCTCTTCTATTAGTTTCAGTGAATCTGGTTTCATGTGGAAGTCTTTGATCCACTTGGACTTAAGTTTTGTACAGGGTAATAAGAATGGGTCGATTCCCATTCTTTTACATGCTAATCTCTAGTTGAACCAACAGCAGTTGTTGAAAATGCTATCTTTTATTCACTGGATGGTTTTAGCTCTTTTGTCAAAGATCAAGTGACCATAGGTATGTGGGTTTAATTCTGGATCTTCAAATCTATTTCACTGATCTACCAGCCTATCTTGTACCAATACCATACAGTTTTTTTTTTCATATTTCTCTGTAATACTGCTTGAGGTCGTGGATGGTGATTTCCCCAGAGGTTCTTTTATTGATGAAGATAGTTTTTCACTATCCTGTTTTTTTTGTTATTCCAAATCAATTTTCAAATTGCTCTTTTTAATTCTATAAAGAATTCAGTTGGAATTTTGATGGGAATTGCATTGAATCTTTAAATTGCTTTTGGCAAAATGCCCATTTTTACTATATTATTACTGCCAATCCATGAGCATGGGAGGTCTTTCTATCTTCTGATATTTTCTTCAACTTCATTCTTCAGAGACTTGAAGTTCTTCTCATACAGATCTTTCACTTGCTTGGTTAGAGTCATACCGAGGGATTTTATGTTATTTGTGACTATTGTGAAGGGTGTCATCTCCCTAATTTCTTTCTTAGCCTCTTTATCCTTGGAGTAGAGGAAGACTAGTCATTTGTGTGAGTTAATTTTATACTTAGCCACTTTGCTGAAGTTGTTTCTCAGGCTTACTAGTTCTCTGGTGGAACATTTGGGATCATTTATGTACCAAAATCCTGTGAAGTTCAGACCTAGACTCTGGGACGTGCGGACAATCTTGAGAGCTCACAGGAGACCACCACTTCTGCTCACATTCCTGGCCCAAGAGTAACCTGCCTAATGCCCTCTGGATATGGGAACCTAGGAGCAGATATGGGAAAGATCCTTCTGGTTTATGCCTAAGCCCAGAGCTGAAATCCAGTCGCCTGCAACGCTGGCAGACCTGAGAGCAGAGCTAAGACCAACTCTTCTGCTCCAAGTGACATGTTTGGAGGCTTCAGGACACAGAAACCCAAGAGCAGTTCGGTGTTCTCTGATCCAGCTGAAAGAAAACAGGACTACACACATGCTGACACACAGTCTTACAGGAGGGTCAAGCCACTGTCAAAGACAGCAAGACAAGCTAACACCAGAGACAAACTGACGGCTAGAGGAAAGCACAGGAATCTAATCAACCAAAACCAAGACTACTACAGAGCCCAAATCTCCCACCAAAACAAATACTAGATATCCCAACACACCAGAAAAGCAAGTTTTGGATATAAAATCACATCTCATGATGACGATAGAGGACTTTAAGAAGGATATAAATAACTCCCTTAAAGAAATACAGGACAACACAGGCAAACAAGTAGAAGCCCTTAAAGAGGAAACACAAAACTCCCTTAAAACACTACAGGAAAACACAACCATACAGGTGAAGAAATTGAACAAAGTCATCCAGGATTTAAAAATAGAAATAGAAACAATAAAGAAATCATAAAGGGAGTCATGGAGATAGAAAACTTAGGAAAGACAGAAGCATCAACGACAGAATACAAGAGATAGAAAAGAAAATCTCAGGGGTAGAAGATGCCATTAGAAAACATTGTGACACAATCATCAAAGATAATGTAAAATACAAAAAGCTACTAAAGCAAAATATCCAGCAAATCCAGTACACAATGAGAAGATTAAACCTAAATATAATAGGTATAGAAAAGAGTGAAGATTAAAGGGCCAGTAAATATATTCAACAAAATTATAGAAGAAAACTTCCCTAACCTAAAGAAAGAGATGCCCATGAACATACAAGAAGTCTGATCCAATTCTTACCCAGAATCTGCTTTGCTTCCAAGATCATATATGTTGCACAAGGCTTTTACTTCAGGTATCTGTTTCTTTTTTATTAATTAATTTTTTGAAATTTTAATGCATGTATATAAACTATCCTGTTAATCTATTGGCTGCTGACAGACCTAGGAGAGAAAGAGTTAATGTCTTAATTCTGTGCTCACTGGCACACCCCACATGTCAATGACTTGTTCCATAGGGTGGTGGTTTAAATAAGAATGGCCACCATAGATTTGAATACTTATTCACTGGGAAAGGGCACTCTTGAAATATTAATAGTTGTGGTCTTATCTGAGGAAGTGTGTTAATGGATGTGGGCTTTGAGGTTTCAAAAGCAAAAGCCAGGCATCAGTGGCTCTATCCCTCCCTATTGCCTTCAGATCTAGATAGAAATATCTCGGCTACCCTGTCTGCCTCTGTACTGCTGTGCTGCCCAAACCCAGTGAGCCTAATGGATTAAATCTCTGAAACACAGACTTAAATACTTCAGGATAACCTCAAAAAAACAAAAACAAAAAAAAACTGTACTTCTATCTTAGGTTCCGTAATGTTAGTTTATATCCATCCCTTCTGAACTTGCTTTGGTATGCTTTCAGAGAAATTCCAAGGTACTCTATGCATGGAGACAGGATAGAATTAGAGAAATCCATACTTTAGAAGGTAAGTGACAGGTACATAGTGCATCTGTTTCTGGTGTATCCTTGAATAAAGTAAGCCATATTCACAGTTTCATTATTATCTCAGCAAGGGAACACAGTGTTATATATCATAATTATGATTTATGACAAGCACAAATGTGTAAGTATGGGTTTAGAGATTGTTAATAATGAAGACCGCTTTCGTGCTAATTGTTCCCTGATTGTATCCGGAACTGTTGCCTGTTGAAGATCATTTTGGGATGATAATTGTCCACCTGGTCCTTTTGGCTACATCAGTGTGAGATTGGATAGGTGCATGCATTCTGATTCAAAACAGCACTTCAGTTAGCAGATAAGAAATTAATGAGGTTTAACTATTTCATAGCAATTATTATGACAGCTATATATTTAAAATCAGTGTATCGGCATGAATAGATATAATATGATCAATAAGAATTTGTTACCTAAAAAAGTTAAACTACAACCAGAAATTTATTTTTCATTACTCTCTTTTATACTCATGGAAATATTCATGTGAACAGGCAAAGATGTTGATGCCATCGTATCTATCCATAAGTAATTCAACAAATTACTTGTTCACTTTTATGTGTTTCTAGTTTGCTTTTCTAATGCTATAATAAGCACCATCTGCAAAAGAAACTTAAGAAACAAAAGATTTATTTCATTTTACACTACCAGGTCACATTCCAATTTAGGGTAGAAACTTGAAGAAACAAAAACAAACAAACGAACAAAACACAAAAAAGCCATGGCACACTGACTTGCTCTCCCTGATTTGCTTGGTTAACTTGAGTACCCAAAGCAGATCCACTTCCTTTAGAATAGTACACAGTGCACATATGTCTCCTACATCTATTACCTATTAAGAAAATCTCTCACAGACACAGAAACAGGAATATTTGATCCAGGGAATTCTTTGGCTGAGGTCTTCTTTTCACAGATAATTCTGTTTGTGAAAAGTTGCCAACAGAAGCTTACTGTGACACACTGATACAGGCTTATACATGGGCTTCAGGCCATACTCTGAGAGCATGTGGAGTATTGAAAGTTGACTAATTTACATTGAATAAATTGTCAGCATATGTTGAGCAATCCAGTGAAGGCCTTTTCTTACTTACTTCCCCTAGTAGTGGGGAAGAAAATAATAGCAAAGAAAGGTATAAGAACTCATGGTCGTTTCACAACTAAGTGATATGAGTAGAAAGTAAACCCCGGACTTACTTTTTTTCCATCTTTATTAAATTGGGTATTTCTTATTTACATTTCAAATGTTATTATTCCCTTTCCCGGTTTCCAGGCCAACATCCCCCTAACCCCTCCCCATCCCCTTCTGTTTGGGTGTTCCCCTCCAAAACCTCCCCCCATTACCACTCTCCCCATACTTTAACAGTGACCAGAGGTTAATAGGCTCCCTGTCCTTAGCACAGCTGACTCCATGATGAAAGTGCCATTCAGATTATAACTCAGCATGCAGATATTACCACTAGCCAACACTAAATAAAGGCCTAATGCAGAGAAATCCATATTTCTGGGAAATTCTCTACATTGGAATAACCTTGCTTTTTGGCCTCTGTAATTCTGTTTCTAAACAAGTATTCATGTTCACTGAATATAATTGAAGAAATATAAATAAGAATATAGTGTGAGGTATAGTTAATGTTACATACATGTGCATAGAAACACAGAAATATCAACATGTAGATTCCTAAATACATTAATACAATTGGCTCAGGCTGATGAATATTACTTGTAATTATGTCACAGGTACACAGACTATAAGAAATATGGCATGGTGGAGAAGTCATCTGCTTCCTTCCTCAGGTGGACCACTGAAAGACTGACCTCTATCATAGTGACTCTATATCTTTTAGTGATATTTGCAAATGCATGCATAATCACTATATTGCTGTCATCTAGTAGAATAATCAAGTTTACATTAGATTTTATCCAGATTACAAAGTACATTTTCTTCCAAAGAAGTCCTTTCCTCCTAGGAAATTTCTGCATTGCAAACTTTTCTTTTTTATCATTATTTTATGTACATGGTATTTTGTTGGCTTTACAATACCATTTCTAACATTTGCTCGAAACATTTCATAATTTTGAGCTAGGGTTGGAATTTACCATTAAATTTCACTAAATGAGCCAATTCTAAAATTCTCTTGGTTTCTTAGTAAATTGAAACTTCTTACTTTTTAATTTGAGATTACATTTATTATGCTTAGTTTAAGCTTGAGTTGTCTATGAGCCTTCTGTTTATTTACATATTTTGCATCATGGATTTTCTGCTAATCTTTGCTTCCCAGTCTAATGCAGTTCTTACTTCCTCCAGGACTTTGGCACCGCTTAAGGATTATTATTATCTGACCTTTACACATGTCTCTAGCTCTTCTCTTTTACAAACTCGTTCATCATCCAGGATAGAACTTCTTTGGACCTCTGTCATTTCTCCAAAAGTACCAATATTGCCATTGTGTCTTCAGTTTTGTGTAGAAGTCAATCTCACTAAAGAAATTTCATATTTTATATCTGCTGATTGATATATGAATTCACTTGAATTATTGTCACTTCTCTGAGGATATTTAGATGTTTTCATTTTTATGTTGTTATGTTTTATTTAAAATATGAAGATGTAATTTTGTTCTCCATTAAATTCATGGACTAGTTTTCATTCACTTTTACCTCACACAACCATTTGCATACACACAAACACACATACCAGCTCATGTACATTCCTAAATATGTAAATACAACATCTCAATATGTTTAATGCTACTCTCATATATATATTTAAGGCTGACACCTTGTAATGGATAACTAATTGGTGTGTTTCACTGGGGAGGAATATTTCAATCATTGGCAGTATTTGTTTAATTGCCTGTACTTCCTTGTGAAGGGTTGAGGCCTTCCCCCACCCATGATGCTCCCTTTTCCACATTAACATATTTATTATTATTTTTGTATGGATCAGGCTTAAGCATTAATGTTTGTGAAGCATCATAGATGTAGGTTCTAGCATTCCTGGGAGGCAATTTTGCTAATAATTTCTGTTCCTTTGGGTCTTCCAATTTGCCTGTCCTTTTCATCCCCATGAATCTCAGGTACAGAATTAATATTGTAGATACTTCTGTTAGGACTGTCCTCTACAATCTTACATTTTGATTGGTTGTTCTTTTCTATAATGGTCTCTATTGGCCAGCAAAAAGAATTTTTTTTTTATGTGGTTTGGGGATAAACTTGTTTGTGGGTATAAGGACAAATACATAGAATGTTTTAGTGGTATTCATTCTTTGACTAATGCTAACCACAATTTCTAAGACTGTATAATCAAAAATATATCACTAGATGTATAAGAAACCTTAAATTCAGAAACATGAAAGTAGAATAAACAATATGCGTCATGTCTGAGGAAGGAATGGTGTCTTCTAGTCAAAGAAGAATAGATGAGTATTTTGTACAGTCCTATGTCCCGTTAATTGCAAAATGAGAGCAGAAGTTTTCAAAGTCATATATATGATATAGTCAATAATGTAAAAATTCTGCCAATCATGATTTCATGTGTGCACTTATTTACGTTTTATTTTTTTTAGTTTTCTTCACTTAACAATTTATTTTTGACTGTCCAAAAAAGCCAATGCCTTACAATGAAAAGAAGAAAGCATCTTGGGCTAGAGAGATGTCTCAGCCATTAAGAGCACTAACTACTCTTCCAGAGGTCCTGAGTTCAAACCCCAGCAACCACATGGTGGCTCACAACCATCTGTAATGGGACCTGATGCCCTCTTCTGGTGTGTCTAAAGTTATTTGCTACAGTGTACTCACGCAAATAAAGTAAATAAATCTTTTTAAAAAATAAGAAAAAGAAAATTGTAAACAAAAAAAAGGACTGAAGAAAGCATCTATAACAAATGGTGCTGCCCTAACTGGCATTCATCTTGCAGAATAATGCAAATTGAAACATATTTATTCTCCCTGCACAAAGCTCCAGTCCAAGTAGGACAAGAACCTGAACATAAAACCAGATAAACTGAATCTACTAGAAGTGAAGGTGGCACAGGAGAAAGTACATTGGCATAGGAGAAAATTTCCTGTACAGAACACCAATGGCTGCGACTTTAAGATCAACAGTTGATAAATGAGACCTCTTGAAATGGAAAAGCTTCTGGGAAGCAAAGGATATTGTTAATAGGACAAATGACAGCCTACAGATAGGGAGAAGTTCTTCACTAATGCTATATCCAATACGGAGAAGATATCAAAAATGTATTAAAAAGTCAAAAAGTTGGCTCCAAGATCCCAACTAAAATTGGGGTACTGAGCTACACAGAGAATTCTCTACAGATAATCTCAAATGATTAATGAGCACATAAAGAAAATTTCTACTTCCTTAAGTCATCAAGGAAATGCAATTCAAAATGACCCTGAGATTCAATCTTATACCTATCAGAATGGCTAAGATAAAAATGTCAAAGGACAGCACATGTTGGTGAGTTTGTAACACTCCTTCGCTGCTGGTGCGAGGTCAAACTTGTACAACCACTCTGTAATTCAGTTTGGCATTTCTTCCGAAAATTGGAAATATTTCTACTAAAGACCCAGCTCTATTACTTTGTTATAATAGTTACAAGTAACATAAAATGCTTTGGTGTCACTCTAACCAAGCAAGTGAAAGACCCATGTGACAAGAATTTCAAATCCCTAAAGAAGAAAGTGAAGAAGACATCAGAAAACGGAAAGCTCTTCCTTGCTCATGAATCAGTAGGATTGTCATAATGAAAATGGCCACTTTACCAAAAGTGATCTACAAATTCAGTGCAATCTCCATCAACTTCCAGTACAATTCTTTACAGATCTTCAATGAACAATTCTCAACTTCATGTGGACAAACAGAAAAATCAAGGATAGCTAAACTATCCTGAACAATACAAGAACTTCTGAAGGTATCGCCATCCCTGACCTGAATCTACACTACAGAGCAGTAGTGATAAAAACTGCATGATATTGGAACAGAAAGAGACAGGTGGATCAATGAAATAAAATCAAAGACCCAGAAATAAACCCATACACTTACACGTATTTGATTTTTGACAAAGAAGACAGAAACATAAAATATAATGGAGAGAGCTTCAGCAACAAATGGTGTTAGTCCAACTGTATATCTGCATGTAGAAGAATGTAAAAAGATCCATATTTATCACCCACAGAAACTCAAATGGACCAGAGACCACAACATAAAACCAAACACACTGAATCAAATGGAAGTGAGTGTGGAAAGCAGCCTCGAATACATTGCTGTAGGAGAAAATGTCCTGAACAGAAGACCTTTTGTTCAGGTAATAAGTCAAGAATTAACAAACGGGACATTGTGAAACTACAAAGCTTCTGGAAGACAAAGGACACTGTCAGTAGGACAGCACAGAAGCCTACAGGTAGGGAAAAATCTCCACTAATCCTTCATCTCACAGCGGGCTAATATATGATATATATTAAAAACTCAAGAAGATAGACTCAAAAAAGCCTAACAACCAAATCAAAAAGTGGGGTACAAAACTCAACAGAGAATTCATAACAGAAGAATCTTAAATGGCCAAGAAGCACTTAAAGAAATGCTCAACATCCTTAGTCATCAGGGAAATGAAAATCATAATGACACTGAGGCTCTACCTTATACCAATCAGAGTGGCTAAGATCAAAAACACAAGCAACATCACATGTTGTTGAGGACATGGTGAAAAGGGAACACTCTTCCATTGCTAGTGAGATTTCAAACTTGTAAAACCACTCTGGAAATCACTGTGGTATTTTTCTAAAGTTGAAAATAGTTCTACCTGAAGTTCCAGCTATTCAATTTCTGGGCATATTCCCAAAAAATGCTCTACCAAACCCCAAAGACGTTTGCTCTACTATGTTCATAGCAGCATTATTCATAATAGCCAGAAAATGGAAGTAACAAAAGTGTCCCTCAACTGACAAATGTATACCGAAAATGTATAACATTTACACATTGTAAATTTCAGCTATTAAAACAATTGCATCTTGAAATCTGCAGGCAAATGGATAAAACTGTCAAATATCATCCTGTTTAAGGTAACCCAGACCCAAAAGGGCATTCATGGTAAGTATTCATGGTAAGTATAAATAAATATTAGGGAAGCTGGAACTCCCACATTGTGTTCTTGGAGATTGAAGTCAATACCTAATTCTATAGAGACATGATTACCCAGGGAAGGGAATTACAGTATAGGAAATCCTCTTAGAGACAAAGGGAAGTGGGAAAAGCTCTGCAAAGGAAAATGTGAAGGGGAGGCAACATTTTGGGCATAAATGCATAAAATAATTAATTAAAACAAAATTTAAAAATTAAATAAGCATGAAGAGATTCAAACTATAGAAACTAAGTAGTGATAAAGCATTTTTTTTTCCTTTAAAAGTAGTATGGTATTTCTTAATTCACTAAAGAGTATATTCCCCATTGATTACTGGAACTTCATTGAAAAACTATTAAACTTCCATATATAAAAAAAATGCAAAAATAACTCAGTGTTATTTGAAGACCTCTCCACTGTTCACTCCTACAACCTCAAAAACCAAGTAATATACATCATTTGTTCAAGAGAAAAAGAGAGGCCACAATCAGAATTAAGTAAAACTAAAACTGTCACCCAGCAGTATAAAACGTTCACCACTTACCCTTTGGGATACACCTCTCATCCTCTGGACTCCAAAGGGTCTGAGTAGCTCTGCTTTCATTGTTCCTGTAGCCCATACGGTGCATGTAAACCCTTTTCTAGGCTCAGGCTGGCTACACTCTACAACTGGTGAAATTCCTGATGTTCACTCCATCTGGAAGCTCCAAATGCTGGATCACCACTGCAACATGGCTCCACATGCTCCAATACCCTCTTTTTGGCTCTTTTCGTGAACTCTGATTCTGCCACATGACACCTTCATTGTAGCAGGAACAGCAGGGCTGCCTCTATGCAAACACTAGGGGCCGTGCAGCTACAAAAGCATCTCCTGCAGAAGGACCTAAGCGAGGACTGCCTATGGCACCAGCATCCTGAAGGAGGACCTAATTGAGGAGCGCTTGAGAAAGGAAGGATTGCTGGTGCAAACAATGCCAGCCAATCAGGAGCTGTCGACTAGATATATTCTTGAAACCAATGGGGGTATGGGTAGAGGGTATTAACGTAGCTTGCAGTAATGCTCAGAGGAGCTTTCTGCAATATTATCACTTGCTCCCTGAGTCTGTGTCACTGACTCTGAGTCAATTCACCCCCAACTCCGGAGAGCAGGTAGGATCAGGGAAGAGAGCTGTCCAGGGCACAGCCAACAATTCACGCCTTCAAAACAAGAACCACTTGGGAAGTTTTTATATATTACTAACTTTAGTGGAAAACATGGGGTACAGACCTGGTCTCTTCTTGGCTACAGGTTCTGTGTGGTGACCTGAGGAGTCACTTCTCAGAACACTTCACTCACAGATTTTTCTTCATCCTCAACTGGCTAGAATGACAGAACTAGGACTGACTTAATGTAACGTATCATTTAAATGGCCCTGATAGTCTTTCCTTCCCTCTGAAATATCACTAGGCATGTGTGCATTATCTGTGTTCTCATCACTCATCATCTCAGGTTTCACACACCGTCCATTAGGCTGTGAACACTTAGTGGCTCTTCCAGCCCAAAGCTACCAACACATATACAATCCCTCCCCACCCCACCAGCCAATATGTTCAGACCTACCACTGTTATTTCCTACTCATGGTACTAATTGCTGTCTTAGGATTTAAAACCTGTGACAAAAATGATGACAAAACTGCAGCCTGTTGAGAAAAATGGTTTGCCTTTAGGTTACACTTGCGGATAACAGATCACTCTTGATGGAGGTCAAGGCCATGAACTAAAGACAGGAGCTGGAGGCAGGAACTTAAGCAAAAAATGGGAGTGTTGCTTACTGGCTTGCTCCTCAGGAATTGCTTAGTTTATGTTTTTATATAACCAAGGACCACCTGTGAAAGTTTGCCCTGTCCACAGGGAGCTGGGACTTCACATTTTAATCATAAATCAAGATAATGGACCACACGCCTACTCACAGGACAATCCAATATTTTCTCAATTAAGAATCCCTTTTCCAAGATAACCATTGTTTCTGTCATGTTGATAAATCCTAATCAACGCAATGTGTACAGCGCACAGGAATTCCATTTGATTGTATTTTTATTGTCTGAGTCAATTGAACAAAATCATTTTGTGAAAATTCTTGTGAGAACTAAAGAGATCCTTCTATTACATATTCACTCTGAAAATAATTTTAATGTTTGGCAATGTCAATAACTTTCTGCATGTTCCAATTTGTATAAAATCATTTTATACGAGGTATGTGTTGATGAAGTTATTTCATTTTTATGCCTGACAGAGGTAGGCAAGATGAGGGAAGCCCTGCCAACTGCTTCTGCCAACAAAGGAATAGCTAAACACGTAGGGGTTTTCTTCTTCAAACCATTTGGACATTTTTCTCTATTTCAAACCAAATAGGTATATTACTGTCTCTAATGTGTGCTGGAGGCATGGACAGTTGTTATTAATTTTAATTTTTCACAAGGGATGGGAAAGACACCACATATCCCTTTGTCGTACCTAATGAGTTACTGGAAGTCACAGAATGATGGTAAGATTGCCATGAATTTATCCACAGACAGGAAAGCGTCACAACATGCCAAAATACAACACTGGAAGTGGACTGGAATTTGGTCTGAATATCTGAGTTACTTTAAGAAATTACCAGCAACAAATACCTCTAGGACATGAATGAAAAAGTTTGATGGAATTTCAATAGTAATATAATGCCTTAGGATCTCTGAAATCTTAATATTCTTGTGAAGTAACGTTAATATAATCAAATGTTTTATTTTTTTAAACTGTTGATAGAATCTTTAATGGTTATATCACGGACCTACATGTTTTTCCTTTTCATTATTGAATATTTTATGTGTTTACATTTCAAATGCTATCCTCTTTCCAGGTTTCCCCTTCAGAACTTTCCCATGGCATCCCCTTCCTCCTGCTGCTATGAAGGTGCTCCCCTACCCACTCCTACTTCACTCTCCTGGCATTCCTGTACACTGGGAATTGACTCCTCATAAGATCAGTGGCTTCTCTTCACATTGATGCCAAACAATGCAATCCTTTGCCACATATGAGGCTAGAACCATGGGTCCCTCCATGTATACTCTTTGGTTGGTAGTTTAGTCCCTGGAAGGTCTGGAGGTTCTGGTTCGTTGATATTGTTGTTCTGCCTATGGTGTTGCAAACTCCTTCAGCTCCTTCAGTCCTTTCTGTAATCCCTCCATTGTGGCCATCTAATGTGAACCAATAGAAGATTTTGAAATGTTCATATAAAAATTCTCTAGAAAGTAAAGCACGGGGGGGCGGGGATGGGGAAGAAAGCAAAGCACAAAAGAACTATAACAATTTGCAATTTTTAATATAAAATTTCCTCCTTCATTAATTTTTCCTTGCCAGTCTATCTTTATTTTCCCCTCTTCCATCACTGAGATTTGGGGCTGTGAGGAAGAAGGAAGACCAAGGAGGAATGAGAAGAGGAGGGAGTGAGGGAGAGGAGGAGGGGGTAAGAGAATGAGAAAGAAAGGAGAAATGAATCCATGTGCTGACCTCTGTTTCTGAACTAGAAGAACATTCAGCAAGCACTTTGATAGCATTTCGACTTTTTTTTTCCCACAAGAGTAGTAATCCTTTTGGTCCTGAGGTATCGTATAAGGATCCGGGGAAAGGTGACAAAGAAAGCACACATTTGGAAAGTGAGAGCTTCAAAAGTCTTCTCTAGCTTTTGCTAAGAAAAGAGAAGAAACCACAGATACTTCTAATAAAATTACACATCATATTGTATTAACAAGCATCGGAGAGAGATACAGACATATCTCTATTACAAACATGAAATCTGAGACCCGCTAGCAATCCTTTGCAAATCTGATTACTGAAGTACAAACATATAAGGGATTAAGTAAAACTAAACTGATATAATTATTGAGTGCTAGGAATCCTATGATCTCCCTGAGTTATTGTTGCCAAGAGTCTATGTTGTACAGTCTGTTACCCAAGAAACTGTTGACCCACGTTGCTAACTCCTGGCAAGTGTGTAAATACAGTGCCAAAAAAGGAGGAATTAAAGCTTCTGGGGTAAGTACTCTGAATATCCTTGCACAAAGTTGATAAAATATGAACCAACTTACTTAGGTAGCATCCAGTGTGCTTGTGGGATAAATTAGGTAATTTCTGCAAAATGTATCCCTCTCGATGAAGACTAAAGGAAGAGAATAAGGGATTAGTGGGACTAGAAATTTAGCTTTTGTCTTCCCTTCTCTCCTATAACTTTTCTAAAAGTATATTTGGTTTGTTCTGTTATTTATACAGATAGTAATATTACATTTTTATTGTAAAGTAAATATAGACTCTTGGATATATATGTTATGTGATAATTAGTTGTATGCAAACTCCCATACCTTACTGCACTGTGGAGTTCAGGCTTTTACCTTGCTTCTTACAGGCTGTAACAAGAGGAGCCCTCAAGACCATTAGTTGAAGGCTGCTGGGAGGTCCTGTGACCTCAAGCCTCATTGTTATAATGATGCTTTCCCTGGAGAGTACCAATTTGCTTACATGCATGCTGGTGACTTGTAAGTAAGTAGTCAGTACTTATCACCTGGACAATGAAGCAAGATTGTCTCCCACTAAAAATATAAATTGAGGATAAATTGAACTTTACTTGCTATGTGATTAACATCCCTTTTCCAATCTCTCAATACAGTGCACATGAAGTAAAAAAAAAGAATAACAATAACAACAACAACAACAAAAAAGAAAAAACAAATAAAAAAACCCACTACATTTAAGTAACAGAATATATAGGGTAAAACCAGTAAATGACTTAATTGTCTCTAGAGAAAAAAATGTCTACTATTGGCCTACCTTCCAAAACAACAGACAAAATCCAAAAGTTTGAACTAACAGCATACAGAATGGATATATTTAAAAGACTAGAACTGTGCTTCCTGCAAGCAACATGGATGACTTTTGGAAATAATTTTCCACTCTCTGGACCCAGAAAACACTAAACCATCATGGAAATCTAGAGGATCCAATCTGCATGTTTACTTTAAGAACATCCCTAAAACTGCTCAGGCCATCAAGGTTATGCATATCTGAAAAGCCACCAAGTTTCTAAAGATATCACTTTAAAGAAGCAATGTATGTTATCCTGAAGTAGAATGCTGAAGTTGGGAGAGGTAGCCAAACAAATTATGAGGTAGGACACAGGATCAGTGGCCACAAAAGGGTTTTGATGTATATTATTTAGGTATTAAACGTACCCAGTGAACAAACTTCCCAAGACTCACATTGAATTTACAGAGCTTATATCCAAATTATACAAGCATGCTTCCCTTGCCAAACTGAGATGATTCTTATTGAAAAGGAACAAACTATTCCTAAACTCAAAAGAAAGGCTTTATGCCCATCTGTACATAGTAATGATGCTATTCTATAATTGCCACTACAATGTAGACCAGGCCTCCTCTTTGCAAATAAATCTTGCTTGTTGCAACCCATTCCATTTATGTAGTTATTTTTAACTTCTCTAGAGTGCACCATATCTTGAAGCTCACAGCATGTGCTGCTAAATTTCATTTGCAAACACAGGCAGCATTATCTTATATACATGGACCCTGTTTCTCTTTCCTTCCAAGGTAAGATCTGTGATTTCAAGTGAAATAGTGACAGTTGCTATACATCTTTGGCACTGTCAAACTAAACTGAGAGTTCGCACAGACATAGATCACTAAACTCAATGCTAGCTGTTGAGTTTCACCAGATGACCTTTATCAGTGTAATGACATTCCTAAGTTTACAGTTTCAAGAATTTTTTTAATCCTGACAAGAGGGCATACATTTTAAAATATTTTATTCCTGTTCACTTGGATGAGATTGTGGGAGTTTTCCTTAGTCATTTTATGTATATAATTGTAAATACTGAATTTTAACCTACTTTGTACCTTGATACATTCCAGTTGCTCAAAATATATTGCTTTCTTATGTTCCAGTTAATGTGCCATGTTGACATGCCACAGAAGAATTTGTGTGTTTATTTTTTAATGCCATTTTCTGATGTTGCTGTTGATGATTAATACTGGTTGCCCTGTAAAGTAAATTTGGAAAGGACCTTCCTTTCATCTTTAATATTTGGGAAGGTTTCATTCAGGATAGATATAATTTCTTTCCTTAAAGTTTGGGTGAAGTTGTAAGAAGAATAAACTGAAGATTTATATACTGTAATGCATTTCATCACATATTCCATTTATTTAGGCAATGAAATTATTATGACTTTAAGTTTACCTGCAGGTTGTGTTCACAAATTTTTTTCCATTTAATATGTTTCTAAAAAGAAGGAAAATAATCAGAATATCTCATTCTTTAATTTTGAGTATATTTCCTTTTTACGCACAGTACTATACAAGTATTATTGAAACTACTAAAATAAGTTATAATTATAAAATACTTGAGTATGAATACATGAGAAATCAAACCCTATAAACTGTAGCTAAATAAAAAAGGCATAAATAACAGACATCTCTGTATTTATGAAAGAGGTGGAGTATGGTGGCACACACTTTTAGTTAAGCACAGAGAGATAAGAATTCATGGATCCAGAACATGCTGACTTCTTAGCCTAGCCTATTTTCTGAGCTTCAGGTTATTAAAAATATATAAATACCTTCATATACATGTGCATCTGTACATATATACAAACATGGTCTACATATACATATAAGCACACACAAATTTAAAGGCAACTGATATTTTAAAACATTTTCAGAATAGTGAAAATAATTTATACATATCTAGGACAAACTACAAAGTTAGATTAATAGAAATATTACATAAAATAAGAATTAGTAATAAACAGAAAAGAAATCTTTAGATCTTACCAAGACCAATACAATGTGGTCCAATATTTTCCAGTGTGAATGGCACAAATGTTGCAAACATGTACAACTCTTTGTTCATTGCATAAAAGGCTTTTTCTATTTAATTTTAAAGATTAAAGATTAAAAAGGCTAAGGTTATATTATATGTAATTGTTCATTTTTGAAGATACCATCTGTAATGACAGTTTGGAACATCAAAATCCAAAGAGCTAATAAGCTTCATTCTAGGTAGTTCTTGCTCTTTCAGAGAGAGAGAGAGAGAGAGTGCAATGGAGTGATAGGATAGCTGTTTTTACACTGTCAGTTGTGGCATATTATCATAAATGAGGCAGAGCCACATTGCAAATGAAATGAAGCCATTCAAATATGTTTTAATTTTAGTGATTTTAAAATAGACATGTATGTCTAGAAGTGACATACATTAAAATTCTTTTACAAAATGTAAATATTTAGACACATATTTATGAGGTAGAAACTTTCTAGCAGAATTAAAGTGCATTTCAGTTCTGAAATACAGATCTTCATTATTGGGACTGGAGAGATGCTTCAAGTGTTAAGACACTTCTTCTCTTCCATAGTATCTGGGTCTGATTCCCAGAGCCTGTGTGTTAGCTCGCAGCCACCTGAACCTCCAGTTTTAGGGACATCTTATTCCGTCTTCCTGTCTCTGAAAACACTAGACATACAAGTGCTGCATAGACAACAGACAGATATTAAAACATGTTCAACTAAAATAAAAATCAAAACTAAAGAAGTCTTTTAAAGTTCTACATTTTCGATTTAAGCACATTTTGAATTACCTAGGACACATATTCTAGGAAGATGTCTCCAGGGAGGCTAGCTGAGAGAAATACACGAATAATGTACGTTTGGGTTCTAGGCAGATTCGAAAGGAAAAATCATTTCCAGCATACTCTGTTCTCCACTGTATTGTGTCCTAAAGGTGATGAAGACTACTGTACTGGCTGGTTTTGTGTGTCTACTTGACATAGGCTAGAGTTATCACAGAAAAGGAGCCTCAGCTGTGGAAATGCCTTTATGAGACACAGGTGTAAGGCATTTTCTCAACTAGTGATCAAGGTGGGAGGACCCAACCCATTGTGGGTGGTGCCATCCCTGGCCTGGTGGTCTTGGGTTCTATAAGAGAGCAAGCTGAGCAAGCCTGGGGAAGCAAGCCAGTAAGAAACATCTCTCCATGGCCTCTGCATCAGTTCCTACTTCCTGACCTGCTTGAGTTCCAGTCCTGACTTCCTCTGGTGATGAAACAGCAATGTGAAAGTAAGTTGAATAAACCCTTTCCTCCCCAACTTGCTCCTTGGTCGTGATGTTTGTGCAGGGATAGAAACCCTGACTAGGACAACCACCATCGGTATGTTCCTGCTGCATAAGCTCTGCATGCCTCCCTTCTCATGCTGAACCGTTCCTTCATACAACATGACTCAAAATTAATCTTGCTTCCAGTTACTTTCTGTCCACAACAAGGAAAACAATTAAACAACTAATGTAGTTTCTGTTGTTCATTGTCTCTGTAATGAATAAGCAGTTATTCAATATTAAAAAAATAATAAATTCAAGCTGAGCAGTCACAGTCATGAAGCAAGCCTTTATGCATAGCACTTGGAAAGTAGAAGCTTGCAAATGTCTGATTTTTGAGGCCAGCCTGGTTTGTAGAGCAAGTTCCAGAACCAACCGGCAAACACAGTGAAAACTGTCTCTACAATATATATATATCCCCTACGAAGTAACTTGAAAATGAAAAGAAGATTATGAGGAAATAGTAGAACATGTGAAAGTGGCTAAAGTAGTGGATCCTAGGTGTCAGCCCCCACAGGTTCAGTCCCACAGCAGGTGTGTGGGAACTGCTTACTTATGTTCAGCCAGCTGTGGACAGTAGTGTTACCAGCTCAGCGGCTCACATGAGCCTTGTTGTCTCATTAGGGACAGCTATTTAGTCATACAGTACCAGTGTGATTGATTTGTACCAATGTCCTAGAGAGTGACACATGTAAATCATACACACCCAGGAATACTGTAATGTATCCAGACAAGTTGCTGGAGAGTGGCCCAAATCTTTAGTCTTGGGAAAAGTCTTTGGTTGGGCAGTCAAAGATAGTTATCAGCAAGTCATGAAAACAGATCAGTTTTTGGAAATCCCAAGCTTCAGTGACACTGACCCCTTATATAAACCTTCCTACACCTGTAAAACCCCAACTGGCTTGAAGTTTGTATGACGTCAGCACACCAGATAGCATATATGTTTAGAAATAATAAGTAAAATTTCCAGGTCGTTTCCTACTTCTGCACTGCTATTTAGCATTTCTCATGAGTTGTGTCTTCTGTGAATTGTAGGAAGCACATCAGAAGAATGCATGGAAAAATGCACTGCAAATCGTTTAACATGGTCAATGCAAATGGTTTAACAAAGGCTTGCCCTGGCAGAGCATACTGCAGAGAAGTCCAGTACAAAAAAATAAATGAATTTGTATATAATAGTCCATATCAGGATACCACACTTCTTGGGCATCTGAATCTCTTCATAAATATTTTCACGTGTGACAGGCATAAAATTATTGTGCTAGTGGTAACTTTTAAATGTTTAACTTAGACATGATCCTGAGATTTAGATTTCTTACCTGAAACCTACAGTCTTCAGGCTTTTACAATAGATAATTCTTTATCAACCTTCGCTTTGAATGATAATAGCCATTTTTAATACTTTAAGATTTTTAAAAGAATTTCTTAAATAACTTCCATACCTTTAGTTTTCTTATAGAAATCAGGTGATAATAACTTTGAAATATCCATATTCATATCAAAATTACTAATATTTTCTGTAAATAAATGTTATTTTGCCCATAATTAATCTGTCATAAACTTAGAACAACCAATTTGAAAAGCACTTAATTTCATATGAAAACCAGAAGTAGGTTTATTTAATTAGTTATTTTATTGATTTATATTTCAAATGTTAACCCCTTTTCCAATTTGCCCTTCACAAATGCCCTAACCCTACTCCCCCTGCTTCTATGACGGTGCTCTCCCACCCACCTACCCACCTACTTGCCTCAGCAACCTAGCATTCCCCTACACTGGATGAATGAGCCTCCACAGAACCAAGGACCTCTCCTCCTATTGATGCCAATACTCTGCTAAATAGTCAGCTGGAGCCATGAGTCCCTCCATGTGTATTCTTTGGTTGGTGGTTTAGTCCTTGAGAGCATTGGAGGTTCTGGTTGGTTGATATTGCTGTGCTTCCTATGGGTTTGTGAACCCCCTCAGCTATTTCAGTCCTTCCCTTTACTCCCCCATTAGGGTCCCTGTGCTCAGTCCAATGATTGGCTGCATGCATACACATCTGTATTGGTCAGGCCCTAGCAAGGCCTCTCAGGGGAAAGTTGTATCAGGCTTCTGTCAGCAAAAACTTCCTGGCATCAGCAATAGTGTCTCAGGCGACAGCAGATGCTGGCAAGGAAGTGTAGAAAAGGAACACTTCTCCATTGCTGGTGGGACTGCAAGCTGGTAAGATCACTGTACTGGGCAAAAGATGCCCTAATATATAATAAAGACACATACTCCATAATGTTGATAGCAACCTTATTTATAATATCCAGAAGCTGGAGACAATCCAGATGTCCTTCAACAGAGGAATGGATATAGAAAATGTGTTACATTTACACAATGGAGTACTGCTCAGCTATTAAAAACAATGACTTTCTGAAATTCTTAGGCAAATGGTTGGACCTAGAAAATATCATCCTGAGTGATGTAACCCAGTCTGAAAAGAACACACAGGTATGTTAACTTACTTGTAAGTAGATATTAACGAAAGAGGATTGGAATACCTGTGATTCAACTCACAGTTGAAAACAAAGAAGGGAGGCCAAAGGTGTGGATACTTAGTTCTACTCAGAAGTGGGAGAAATAATTATGGGAGGTTGAAAGAGGGAAGAATCTGGAAGGGAAAGAGGGGGGGGTGGAAGGAAAGTGGTTACATGATCAGATGCAAGAGGAGACACCAGAGAAACACAGAGGTTCAGGAATTTGAATGGAGGTGTGTAGCAGTGTGGCATGGGGAACTGGGTGAAGGCACTAGAAAATCGCAGATACCAGAAATCCAAGAGTTTCCCAAGACCCAAAAGGGATGACATTATCCAAAATACTCAACAAAGAGAAGATAGAAACTGCATAGACCATATCGAGTACGTAGGCATGGTCTCAAGTTGAGGGACATGGTCGCCCATCCATCTCAAGAATATTAATCCAGAGTTGCTTTTGTCACATGGAAATGCAGGGACAAAGAGTGGAGCAAAGACTGAAAGAAAGGCCATCTAGAGACTGCCCCACTTAGGAATCCAGCCTATCCCCAGGCACTATTGCTGATGCCAAGAGGGTTTTTAAAAGTAACTTAAATTACAAGACAAAATCTTCAAAGTTGAAGAGAGTCTTTAATATTTTAAAATTTCATGAATCTTTACCTATTATTCATGCAAACATTAACAGTAATATATGTATGTGTAAGTTTTTATGGAAATGTATGGGCAGAAATGATAACTGAGTGATTAGGATTAGTGACTGCTACAGAGTGGGATTCTGGTTCCAATTTCCATGTATGCACAGGCTAGCTCACAGCCACTTGTAACTCCAGTTCCAGGGGAGGCAATACTCTTTTCTAGCAGCCTCAGGTATTACATGCACAGGGCGCAAAGACATACATGCAAGGAAAGCTCATATACATATAAAGTAGAGAAAAATATGGTTATATTGTTCTAAAAATTATGTTTATTCTGTGTTGTTTTAAATATTACCCCAAAGTAAATTTTGTTTTCAGAGTTATCTAGTTAGTAAATTAAATTTTCTATGTCTGCTTGCTTATACATTATTCACATACTACTCAGACTTTATTGAGTGGAATAAATGAGTAATTTGTATTTCAGTAACTAGTACAGGTCAATATTTAGTCCTTGAAAACTGAAATGTGTAAATACATGCTTTTTTAAAAAATAGTTTCACAGCTTTGGATCCAACAGTAATCTTAGGAAAATTAATGTACAGTGTTCTCTTTATGAAAAGATATGATGGTCAATTAACTAAAGACTTAAGAGATATAACTTGTAGCGACCACCTCCAGTACATAGGCATGTCCCCCAGTTGAGGGATTGGGCTGCGCAACCATCTCTAATTACTAACCCAGAAATGTTCCTGTCCAAATGAAAGACAAGGACAAAAAATGGAGCAAAGAATGAAGGCCTTCTGGGGTCTGCCCCACCTAAGGATCCATTCTGTCTGTAGACATGGAACCTTTACTGTGTTGCTGTTGCCAAGAGGCGCTTACTGACAGGAACCTGGTGTGCCATTCATGGGGAGGTTCTGCCCGCAACTAACAAATGTAGATGTGGATGCTTGGAACCAACCATCAGACTGAGCTCAGATAGCCTGGTAGTGAAGCTGGCAAGAGAACTGAAAGAGGGGAGGGAACGCAATACTTTAGGAAGAACAATGTAGGGAGGCTAGACCACCCAGTGATCCCAGGGAGTAAGCAACTAACCAAGGCATGTAGAGGGAGGGATCCATGCTTCCAAATAGTGCTGTAGCAGAGGATGGTCTTGTCTGACATCAATGGGAGGGGAGTCCCTCGGTCCTGATGCCTCAGACTAGGGGGATGCTGGAGGGGTGGAGTGGGAGAGGGTGGGTGGATAAACACAAAGGGGACAGAGGAGAGGGCAGATGTAACATAGGGGTGTTGTAGAGGGGTAACCAGGAAGTAGGAGATCATTTGAGATATAACAAATGAAATGATTAATAAAAAATAAAACGAAATGATAAGATGGCCAATGAACTAAAGACTTAAAAAGAAAGAGTCCACTACCATCATCGATTAGCTGCATTAACTTTTGTTCAGTGACAGCTTCTTGGCAAACTTTGGAGGAGTTATTTGAATGGTTAGGTAGAAACAATGCTCATCCAAACAGCATCAGCATCTATTACATATCCCATTAGTGCTCAGCACGCTGTTTACTTGTTTAGCTGTGATATAAACTGTAGAATAAGCTCCTCTCACCTCACAGACAAAAGTAGAGATAGGGAGTTTCAAAGGTCAAGAGGCTGGTGATGCATGCTTGTAATCACAGCTGCTCAAAATCAAAGTCAGCCTGGGTTATGGGTAAGGTCAAGTCTAGCTTAAAGTGCCCAGGGAGAATCAGTCTCAAATTTAGATAAAATAAAAGGGCATTTGAAATCTGACTCAGTTGTGAAGTACTTGCCAATCTTGGAAGAAAAGTTCAATTCCTGGAACTATGGGGGGAAAATAAGGAAAGGAAAATGAAAAAGAAAAATTAAGAAATAAAATGGCTTTGTCTCAAAAATCAAGAACGACAAACATATACATACATATATATACATGTATACATATATATTTATATATTTACATATATATGCCAATGAAATTCTTAGCTATAAGCATATAATATTTAGGTTATATATATCGTCTTCAGCTTGATAAATCCAGAGATTATTAAAATATTACTTCAAGGTAAAAGCTAATGACTTTCAAACAGTGGTAGTTAACATGAAACAGAATACAAGAATAAAGTAGCATATTTAAGTATCTATTTCACTTCTAATTATAAATTTTTATATACTTTTAGCCATGAGCTTTTCTATGCAGCCTGTTTTTTTTTTTTTTTTTTTGGAATAACATCTCTGAGTCTTAATTATTTATAAGTAAATAAGCTTTGGTTCCATTCCCAACTAGCTCATAACTTGTATAACCCAATTTATTCTAGTGTAGATTTGCCACATGGCTATTTACCTCATCTACATTTCATGGGTCCAACCTCTTCAAGCCCGGTATGAAATTTCTACCTCTGACTAATTCTCAGACTTTCAATCTCTGTACTGAAAGTTTCAATTTCTATTTCCTGCCTTCCATTTATAGAGCATCAGCTCTTTACTGACAGGTAAAATACAGGTCCACACAGTACCCTAGAGATTCTCTCTGTATCTCCTCCTTTGATTCCAATAAAAGGTATCTTCTCTATTAGCCGTAAACTGTATACAATAACAATTATGAATACTATCAGGTAAGAATTGCACTCACAGTTTCCAGGTCAGAAGTATTTGTCAAATTTGGAAAAATCATTCTACTATCTATCCTATCATGGTGAATTTAGAATTATGTGCTTCAGTTATTTTCAAATAAAACTGCATTTATGAACCTAAGAATATCTTCTTAGAACTAAAAACATTTTCTCGTAACCTAAAAAACATAAGCTTAAATGTATAAATACAAATACCTAGTCTTCACCACCATCGAGGGCTTGAGAAAGAATAAATATTACCTGAGAATGCAGGAAGTGCAGAACAAGCAGTTTCCAAACTATAGATAGACAAAGATTCAGGCAGCCAAGATAGTCACCCAAAATTTCTCTGCATCCATCTTTGGACTTCTGGCCCAGATTATTTGACAGACATTTGTGGAGCAAGAATATTGAAGGACTTACTTACTTTGTCCTTTTAAAGATTGACATTAACTTCCCTCCATCCTGTTTGTCCACATCTAGGACAGTATACTGTCAGTAATTGAAGCAAGCATAAAGGGTAACTTTTGCTGAGTGGCAGCTTAGTTGAAGCAAACACTATATAGAGAGCTTCATTGAAGCTCATCATCTTCTTTAAAGTTCAATGTGTGCTATCAGGAGCTGACATTCCACTGTCATGAAAAGCCTTTGTTAATAAATGCCATGTGCTCAAGATCTCTGAGGTTTTTCTTCTATCTATAGTATATCTTTTCTTGTTTCTAGGTATCTACTACCTGCTTAACTTAAAACACCTATGGAAAGCTAAATGAAGCTTGTTTCTGTAATTAACTCAACTAGTATCTAAAATTACCACAAGTTTGATTGACCAATTATTAAATTGCATTTTGTCCTAAACAATGTGAAATAGCAAGCTTTCAAACATACTAGTACTTAATGTTATATTTTTAAGAATTACATAAGTACAATAACTTAAACAAGAGCTTAAATATGCATATTATACAGAGACACAAATGTATACATTATATACACATACATTGCAGAGAGAGAGAGAGAGAGAGAGAGAGAGAGAGAGAGAGAGAGAAAGAGAGAGAGAAATGGAAAAAGAAATCCACGAATCTAACCTTCCTTTCACTTTGTTCTGGCCCAACCAAAGCAATTAACAACCTTTAACCAACCCCTCTTAAACAACAGCAAACACATCACCCTATGAAAACCCAAAGACCATCCATCCCAATTTTTGGGAGTGGAACCATTCTCTTTAACGTGCTTCCTTCTGTTTAGAGGCATTATTTTCTTTTGAAAACTCAATGGGAATTAAGATATAGCTAGTTTTAAGAAATATATCCCTGTTCCAGAAACAGTCTCATCTTCTTGTGCAGTGGCAGCCTCGTCCCATAGACAAGATGGTGAAGGTCAGTATGAACAGATTTGGCTCTATTGGGTGCCTGGTTACCAGGGCTGTCTTCTCCTCTGCATCTGGCAAAGTGGAGATTGTTGCCATCAATGACCCCTTTATTGACCTCAGCTGCATGGTCTACATGTTCCAGTATGACTCTACCCATGGCAAGTTCAATGGCACAGTCAAGGCTGAGAATGGGAAGCTTGTCATCAATAGGAAGCCCATCACCATCTTCCAGGAGTGAAATTCCGCTAATATCAAATGAGATGATGCTAGTGCCAAGTATGTCATGGAGTCTATTGGCATCTTCACCACCATGGAGAAGGCTGAGGCTCACTTGAAGGGTGGGGCCAAAAGGGTCATTATCTTTGCCCCTTCAGCCAATGCCCCTATGTTTGTGATATGACAACGAGAAATATGACAACTCACTTGAGATTGTCAGCAATACACCCTGCACCACCAACTGCTTAGCCCCCCTGACCAAGGTCATCCATGACAGCTTTGGCATTGTGGAAGGGCTCATGACCACAGTCCTTGATATCACTGCCACTCAGAAGACTGTGGATGGCCCCTCTGGAAAGCTGTGGCGTGATGGCCATGGGGCAGCTCAGAACATCATCCTTGCATCCACTGGTGCTGCCAAGGCTGTGGGTAATGTCATCCTTTCTGTGTTCCTACCCCGAGTGTATCCATTGTGGATCTGATATGCTGTCTGGAGGAACCTGCCAAGTATGAAGACATCAAGAAGGTGATGAAGCAGGCATCTGAGGGCTCAATAAAAGGCTTCCTGAGCTTCACGGAGGACCAGGTTGTCTCCTGAGACTTCAACAGCAACTCCCACTATTCCACCTTTGATGCTAGGACTGGCATTGCTCTCAATGACAACTTTGTAAAGCTCATTTCCTGGTATGACAACGAATATGGCTACAGCAACAGGATGGTGGACCTCATGGCCTACATGGCCTCCAAGGAGTAAGAAACCCTGGACCACCCACCCCAACTCAACAAGGATACTGAAAGCAAGAGAGAGGCCCTCAGGTGCTGAGGAGTTCCCATCCCAACTCAGTCCCCAACACTGAGCATCTCTCTCATGATTGCCTCCCAGACCCCCATAATAACAGGAGGGGCCTAGGGAGCCTGCCCTACTCTCTTGAATACTATCAATAAAAGTTCACTGCACACATACAGAAAGAAAGAAAGAGAAAGAAAGAAAGAAAGAAAGAAAGAAAGAAAGAAAAAGAAAGAAAGAAAGAGAGAAAGAGAGAGAAAGAGTGAGAAAGAAAGAACGAACGAACGAACGAACGAACGAACAAAAGAAAGAAAGAAAGAAAGAAAGAAAGAAAGAAAGAAGGAAAGAAAGAAAAAGAAATGTATCCCTGACAGTTCATGTCCATTCTCTGTGTGTAGGGCTCATCTGAGTCCCAATTAGAGCAGCTTCAAGGCTGGACCATCCTAGCTAGTCACTTTTAAACTTTCCTGGATGCAGGTCCCTGAGAAAGAAGCTATGGAAGTAGTCTGAGTTTGGATGTGTAAAGATGTTAGAATTAATATGTCTCAGAATTTCAGCATCCATCTAGCATTCTTGGGGGTGAATTTTGTCAGGGCCTCCTTAAATTCACTGGGGTCTGTAAACACATAAATGTTCACTGGAAGTACATGTTTTTCCATTAATGCATGCAAGGAGTGTGCAGTGTGCATAATTTAGCTAAAAATGATTCTCTGTTTTCTGTTCAAGCAGGTAAGGTAAAGCTTGTTTGGATGGTTCAGCCAAATTATATAATTTTGTATCTATGCATTTGAAAATGATGATTTGAAAATCATTAGCTCTGAGGATTCTGTAGTCAACAAGATTTATTGACTGAAGTCCTGAAGTCCTGGTAGAGACAATATGTCTCAGCCAGTCTTGAGCTGTTCCTATGTAGAGGAATCAGCAATACAAGTTACCTGATTTGTTGGTCTATGTCATTTCCTTTGTCCTTTCTGTAGCCACGATCTTCAGATAGTCTTCCATGGTCAAATCTGACTTATTATTTTTGAAAGAATTCATGTTTTTTTGTCTTCCATTGAAACAAAGACAAAACCACTCCCCAAACATAACACATTTCCTTTCCTCTATTCTAAGCTAGGACATTCTTAATGTAAACAGGCGGATTTAGGTCAGCAGTTTTTTCCATCATCTGATATCTCTCCGAAGCTGTAGCTTTATGTTCCTCAGCATTTAAAAAGGTTAAGGTTAATACATTTTTCTGTAATATATCTGTGGAATTTTTTGTTACCCGGTTTTGTTGTTTAAGCATCTTCAACAGCTGTTCCTATATCCATTAAGCCTTCAATCTCAATTCCATCTAAATGTAATTTTAACTTTGGTCTCTCATTATTTATGCCAGTTTGTTTTTCTGACCTCTCCTGGGCTTTCTGTTTTATCTACTGAAGCTGCTCTGGCCTTGATATCTAAATTATTAATGTTTATATCCAGAACAATGCTGTGTAGTTTTTCTCTTGATGAGATTTTTCTCTCCTGACCTAAGATGCCCAATTTGAACCTGACATAAGGGGAAAATAAATCCCTGAATCTAACTTCCCTTACTTTGCTTTTTCGCTGACCAAAGCCATGAACAAGCTGTAACTAATCTCTCTTAAAAAACAACAAACACGTATTAACTTATGAATGATCACAAACAATCCATCCGACATTTTAGGAATGAAACACCATTCTCTTGAAATTGCTTAATATGTGAGAGCACTATTTTTCTTGGAATGGAAATTGGGTTAAAATCCCTACAAGGAGTTACCTTTTTTGTCCTTGTGTTAATCTATATTGATTAAACTTGTCTTGTCCTTTGTGACATCTTTTTCTTTTTTTTTTTTTTTTTTGTAAGCTGTTCAACTTTCTGTCACTTCTTTTTTTTTGAGTTTTATTTTTTTTATTTTTATTTTTATTTTTTATTAACTTGAGTATTTCTTATATACATTTCGAGTGTTATTCCCTTTCCCGGTTTCCGGGCAAACATCCCCCTCCCCCCTCCCCTTCCTTATGGGTGTTCCCCTCCCAACCCTCCCCCCATTGCCGCCCTCCCCCCATAGACTAGTTCACTGGGGGTTCAGTCTTAGCAGGACCCAGGGCTTCCCCTTCCACTGGTGCTCTTACTAGGATATTCATTGCTACCTATGGGGTCAGAGTCCAGGGTCAGTCCATGTATAGTCTTTAGGTAGTGGCTTAGTCCCTGGAAGCTCTGGTTGCTTGGCATTGTTGTACTTTTGGGGTCTTGAGCCCCTTCAAGCTCTTCCAGTTCTTTCTCTGATTCCTTCAATAGGGGACCTATTCTCAGTTCAGTGGTTTGCTGCTGGCATTCGCCTCTGTATTTGCTGTATTTTGGCTGTGTCTCTCAGGAGCGATCTACATCCGGCTCCTGTCGGTCTGCACTTCTTTGCTTCATCCATCTTCTCTAATTGGGTGGCTGTATATGTATGGGCCACATGTGGGGCAGGCTCTGAATGGGTGTTCCTTCAGTCTCTGTTTTAATCTTTGCCTCTCCCTTCCCTGCCAAGGGTATTCTTTTTCCTCATTTAAAGAAGGAGTGAAGCATTCACATTTTGATCATCCGTCTTGAGTTTCGTTTGTTCTAGGGATCTAGGGTAATTCAAGCATTTGGGCTAATAGCCACTTATCAATGAGTACATACCATGTATGTCTTTCTGTGATTGGCTTAGCTCACTCAGGATGATATTTTCCAGTTCCAACCATTTGCCTACGAATTTCATAAAGTCGTTGTTTTTGATAGCTGAGTAATATTCCATTGTGTAGATGTACCACATTTTCTGTATCCATTCCTCTGTTGAAGGGCATCTGGGTTCTTTCCAGTTTCTGGCTATTATAAATAAGGCTGCGATGAACATAGTGGAGCACGTGTCTCTTTTATATGTTGAGGCATCTTTTGGGTATATGCCCAAGAGAGGTATAGCTGGATCCTCAGGTAGTCCAATGTCCAATTTTCTGAGGAACCTCCAGACTGATTTCCAGAACGGTTTTACCAGTCTGCAATCCCACCAACAATGGAGGAGTGTTCCTCTTTCTCCACATCCTCGCCAGCATCTGCTGTCACCTGAGTTTTTGATCTTAGCCAATCGCACTGGTGTGAGGTGAAATCTCAGGGTTGTTTTGATTTGCATTTCCCTTATGACTAAAGATGTTGAACATTTCTTTAGGTGTTTCTCAGCCATTCGGCATTCCTCAGCTGTGAATTCTTTGTTTAGCTCTGAACCCCATTTTTTAATAGGGTTATTTGCTTCCCTGCGGTCTAACTTCTTGAGTTCTTTGTATATTTTGGATATAAGGCCTCTATCTGTTGTAGGATTGGTAAAGATCTTTTCCCAATCTGTTGGTTGCCGTTTTGTCCTAACCAAAGTGTCCTTTGCCTTACAGAAGCTTTGCAGTTTTATGAGATCCCATTTGTCGATTCTTGATCTTAGAGCATAAGCCATTGGTGTTTTGTTCAGGAAATTTTTTCCAGTGCCCATGTGTTCCAGATGCTTCCCTAGTTTTTCTTCTATTAGTTTGAGTGTGTCTGGTTTGATGTGGAGGTCCTTGATCCACTTGGACTTAAGCTTTGTACAGGGTGATGAGCATGGATCGATCTGCATTCTTCTACATGTTGCCCTCCAGTTGAACCAGATCCATTTGCTGAAAATGCTATCTTTTTTCCATTTGATGGTTTTGGCTCCTTTGTCAAAAATCAAGTGACCATAGGTGTGTGGGTTCATTTCTGGGTGTTCAATTCTATTCCATTGGTCTATCTGTCTGTCTCTGTACCAATACCATGCAGTTTTTATCACTATTGCTCTGTAATACTGCTTGAGTTCAGGGATAGTGATTCCCCCTGAAGTCCTTTTATTGTTGAGGATAGCTTTAGCTATCCTGGGTTTTTTGTTATTCCAGATGAATTTGCAAATTGTTCTGTCTAACTCTTTGAAGAATTGGATTGGTATTTTGATGGGGATTGCATTGAATCTGTAGATTGCTTTAGGTAAAATGGCCATTTTTACTATATTAATCCTGCCAATCCATGAGCATGGGAGATCTTTCCATCTTCTGAGGTCTTCTTCAATTTCTTTCCTCAATGTCTTGAAGTTCTTATTGTACAGATCTTTTACTTGCTTGGTTAAAGTCACACCGAGGTACTTTATATTATTTGGGTCTATTATGAAGGGTGTCGTTTCCCTAATTTCTCTCTCGGCTTGTTTCTCTTTTGTATAGAGGAAGGCAACTGATTTATTTGAGTTAATTTTATACCCAGCCACTTTGCTGAAGTTGTTTATCAGCTTTAGTAGTTCTCTGGTGGAACTTTTGGGGTCACTTAAATATACTATCATGTCATCTGCAAATAGTGATATTTTGACCTCTTCTTTTCCGATCTGTATCCCCTTGATCTCCTTTTGTTGTCTGATTGCTCTGGCTAGAACTTCAAGAACTATATTGAATAAGTAGGGAGAGAGTGGGCAGCCTTGTCTAGTCCCTGATTTTAGTGGGATTGCTTCAAGTTTCTCTCCATTTAGTTTAATGTTAGCAACTGGTTTGCTGTATATGGCTTTTACTATGTTTAGGTATGGGCCTTGAATTCCTATTCTTTCCAGGACTTTTATCATGAAGGGGTGTTGAATTTTGTCAAATGCTTTCTCCGCATCTAATGAAATGATCATGTGGTTCTGTTCTTTCAGTTTGTTTATATAATGGATCACGTTGATGGTTTTCCGTATATTAAACCATCCCTGCATGCCTGGGATGAAGCCTACATGATCATGGTGGATGATTGTTTTGATGTGCTCTTGAATTCGGTTTGCCAGAATTTTATTGAGTATTTTTGCGTCGATATTCATAAGGGAAATGGTCTGAAGTTCTCTTTCTTTGTTGTGTCTTTGTGTGGTTTAGGTATAAGAGTAATTGTGGCTTCGTAGAAGGAATTCGGTAGGGCTCCATCTGTTTCAATTTTGTGGAATAGTTTGGATAATATTGGTATGAGGTCTTCTATGAAGGTTTGATAGAATTCTGCACTAAACCCGTCTGGACCTGGGCTCTTTTTGGTTGGGAGACCTTTAATGACTGCTTCTATTTCCTTAGGAGTTATGGGGTTGTTTAACTGGTTTATCTGTTCCTGATTATAACTTCGATACCTGGTATCTGTCTAGGAAATTGTCCATTTCCTGAAGATTTTCAAATTTTGTTGAATATAGGTTTTTATAGTAAGATCTGATGATTTTTTGAATTTCCTCCGAATCTGTAGTTATGTCTCCCTTTTCATTTCTGATTTTGTTAATTTGGACACACTCTCTGTGTCCTCTCGTTAGTCTGGCTAAGGGTTTATCTATCTTGTTGATTTTCTCAAAGAACCAACTTTTGGTTCTGTTGATTCTTTCTATGGTCCTTTTTGTTTCTACTTGGTTGATTTCAGCTCTGAGTTTGATTATTTCCTGCCTTCTACTCCTCCTGGGTGTATTTGCTTCTTCTTGTTCTAGAGCTTTTAGGTGTGCTGTCAAGCTGCTCACATATGCTCTTTCCTGTTTCTTTCTGCAGGCACTCAGCGCTATGAGTTTTCCTCTTAGCACAGCTTTCATTGTGTCCCATAAGTTTGGGTATGTTATACCTTCATTTTCATTAAATTCTAAAAAGTTTTTAATTTCTTTCTTTATTTCTTCCTTGACCAGGTTATCATTGAGTAGAGCATTGTTCAATTTCCACGTATATGTGGGCATTCTTCCCTTATTGTTATTGAAGACCAGTTTTAGGCCGTGGTGGTCCGATAGCACGCATGGGATTATTTCTATCTTTCTGTACCTGTTGAGGCCCGTTTTTTGACCAATTATATGGTCAATTTTGGAGAAAGTACCATGAGGAGCTGAGAAGAAGGTATATCCTTTTGCTTTAGGATAGAATGTTCTATAAATATCCGTTAAGTCCATTTGGCTCATGACTTCTCTTAGTCTGTCTACATCTCTGTTTAATTTCTGTTTCCATGATCTGTCCATTGATGAGAGTGGGGTGTTGAAATCTCCCACTATTATTGTGTGAGGTGCAATGTGTGTTTTGAGCTTTAGTAAGGTTTCTTTTACGTATGTAGGTGCCCTTGTATTTGGGGCATAGATATTTAGGATTGAGAGTTCATCTTGGTGGATTTTTCCTTTGATGAATATGAAGTGTCCTTCCTTATCTTTTTTGATGACTTTTAGTTGGAAATTGATTTTATTTGATATTAGAATGGCTACTCCAGCTTGCTTCTTCTGACCATTTGCTTGGAAAGTTGTTTTCCACCCTTTCACTCTGAGGTAGTGTCTGTCTTTGTCTCTGAGGTGTGTTTCCTGTAGGCAGCAGAATGCAGGGTCCTCGTTGCGTATCCAGTTTGTTAATCTATGTCTTTTTATTGGGGAGTTGAGGCCATTGATATTGAGAGATATTAAGGAATAGTGATTATTTCTTCCCGTTATATTCATATTTGGATGTGAGGTTATGTTTGTGTGCTTTCATTCTCTTTGTTTTGTTGCCAAGACGATTAGTTTCTTGCTTTTTCTAGGGTATAGCTTGCCTCCTTATGTTGGGCTTTACCATTTATTATCCGTTGTAGTGCTGGATTTGTAGAAAGATATTGTGTAAATTTGGTTTTGTCATGGAATATCTTGGTTTCTTTATCTATGTTAATTGAGAGTTTTGCAGGATACAGTAACCTGGGCTGGCATTTGTGTTCTCTTAGGGTCTGTATGACATCAGTCCAGGATCTTCTGGCCTTCATAGTTTCTGGCGAAAAGTCTGGTGTGATTCTGATAGGTCTGCCTTTATATGTTACTTGACCTTTTTCCCTTACTGCTTTTAATATTCTTTCTTTATTTTGTGCGTTTGGTGTTTTGACAATTATGTGACAGGAGGTGTTTCTTTTCTGGTCCAATCTATTTGGAGTTCTGTAGGCTTCTTGTATGCCTATGGGTATCTCTTTATTTAGGTTAGGGAAGTTTTCTTCTATGATTTTGTTGAAGATATTTACTGGTCCTTTGAGCTGGGAGTCTTCACTCTCTTCTACACCTATTATCCTTAGGTTTGATCTTCTCATTGAGTCCTGGATTTCCTGTATGTTTTGGACCAGTAGCTTTTTCCGCTTTACATTATCTTTGACAGTTGAGTCAATGTTTTCTATGGAATCTTCTGCTCCTGAGATTCTCTCTTCCATCTCTTGTATTCTGTTGGTGAAGCTTGTATCTACAGCTCCTTGTCTCTTCTTTTGGTTTTCTATATCCAGGGTTGTTTCCATGTGTTCTTTCTTGATTGCTTCTATTTCCATTTTTAATTCCTTCAACTGTTTGATTGTGTTTTCCTGGAATTCTTTCAGGGATTTTTGCGATTCCTCTCTGTAGGCTTTTACTTGTTTATTAATGTTTTCCTGTGTTTCCCTAAGTGTGTTCATGTCTTTCTTGAAGTCCTCCAGCATCATGATCAAATATGATTTTGAAACTAGATCTTGCTTTTCTGGTGTGTTTGGATATTCCATGTTTGTTTTGGTGGGAGAATTGGGCTCCGATGATGGCATGTAGTCTTGGTTTCTGTTGCTTGGGTTCCTGCGCTTGCCTCTCGCCATCAGATTATCTCTAGTGTTACTTTGTTCTGCTATTTCTGACAGTGGCTAGACTGTCCTATAAGCCTGTGTGTCAGGAGTGCTGTAGACCTGTTTTCCTCTCTTTCAGTCAGTTATGGGGACAGAGTGTTCTGCTTTCGGGCGTGTAGTTTTTCCTCTCTACAGGTCTTCAGCTGTTCCTGTGGGCCTGTGTCTTGAGTTCACCAGGCAGCTTTCTTGCAGCAGAAAATTTGCTCTTACCTGTGGTCCCGAGGCTCAGGTTTGCTCGTGGGGTGCTGCCCAGGGGCTCTCTGCAGAGGCAGCAACCAGGAAGACCTGTGCCACCCCTTCCGGGAGCTTCAGTGCACCAGGGTTCCAGATGGTCTTTGGCTTTTTCCTCTGGCGTCCGAGATGTGTGTGCAGGGAGCAGTCTCTTCTGGTTTCCCAGGCTTGTCTGCCTCTCTGAAGGTTTAGCTCTCCCTCCCACGGGATTTGGGTGCAGAGAACTGTTTATCCGGTCTGTTTCCTTCAGGGTCCGGCGGTGTCTCTGGCAGGGGTCCTGCTGCTCCTGGGCCCTCCCCCACGGGAGCCCAGAGGCCTTATACAGTTTCCTCTTGGGCCAGGGATGTGGGCAGGGCTGAGCAGTGTTGTTGGTCTCTTCTGCTCTGCAGCCTCAGGAGTGCCCACCTGACCAGGCGGTTGGGTCTCTCTCTCACCGGGTCTGGGAGCAGAGAGCTGCTGCGGGCCGGGATCCGCGGGTGTGACATCTTTTTCATATTCTAAAGGGCTGGGGCATTCTTTTTGCATTGCCTGTTGAAAAAGCCTTGTTTCTAGGTTTGCCTTGCCTACCATACAGCCCTTTTTTAAATGACCCCCTCCCTTAACCACAAATGTGTAAAAACATTTTACAGTGTGACTTTCCTTAAAAAATAAGATTATTTTTATTAAATTTATAGTATGTAAATGGGATCCAATATCAACTATATTTTTAATCCATTCATCTATTGGTGGTGATTTTGCCTTTAGGGGACTGATTACCTTTATGCATTCAGAAAGCATGTAAGAAAAGTGTCACCATTTCTGGTATGCATTCACCATTCATGAAGCCAATTTAAAAATTTCAGAGGTTCAAAGTATAATAATCACCTAAGACGGGAAGCTAAAGATTTAATTAGCAGTTTCCTAGCTTGTGGATATACCTTTCTATCTACAGCTGAAGTCAATATTTGTAAAAAGTCAGTGAATGTTTCTTTTGGACCTTGCATGATGTGAGTAAATGGTATTTAAGTAATGCTTGTCCCAAGCATTTTAAGCTGTCAGGTGATGTAATACCAGGCTTGTGTCATCATCGATGACTTGAATCTATACCTTACCATATGCACAGTCACTCAATAACTGAGGTTGAGAAATTTGGATGTCTCTTCTTGGTTCTCAATTCTATTTCTCTAGCATCTTCTCTCCATCATAAATGTCATTACAACTGTGAACCAGGTTCTAATATTGCTTTTGTTATATCTTTCCAGTCTTGGTTGATTATTTCGCTTTGAATCCCCTAAAAAATTTATATCTGCTTCAGGAATGGTGAGTGCATACCATAAATGGTGACACTTTTTTTAATTTTTCTAATCCAGGGTATCTAAGGATGCTACCCAAATTCTTGTTGATGGTGGCAACCATCCATTAACAGTTATCTTATACAAACCAGATAAGCTAAGATTAACATCTAGCAAACATTTTCAGACTTTCTTGGTTTTCACTAGAAGGTGGTGCTGTAGTTTCTGGCCTTATTTCTTCTGTGTCTATCTCAGCAACTTTCTCAATTCTGTTTTATTTTTTTTCTAATTTTTTTACTAAGGCTTTCTTCAGTATTCATGTTTTTCTTTTTCCTGTATCTCTACTGGTTTTGTATATGCCACACTTTTATTTATCTTTTCAAAATTTTTTAATGTCTGTCTTCATTTGTCATATTTCTCTTTTTCTTGTATCTCTTTTATCCTAATATTCTTCTCTGTCTTATCTATAATGTTTTCAAAAATTTACTTCTAAGATATCTATCCATTTTCATATTTCCCTTTTTCTTTTATCTCTACTATCATAGTATTTTATTCATTTTTATTTATAAATTTATAAAGTTTTTATAAATATTGTCTCCATTATTCATATTTTTCTTTTTCTTTTAACTCTACTATCTTAGGAGCATCCTCATTTTTATTTATAGGTTTTTCTAACTTTTTCTTTTAAGGCCTATTTCCATTTTTTATAATTTTATTTTTCGTTTATCTGTAAAGCATTATTTGAGAAGGCACAGAAACTTATTATGATTACCAAGGTAAGGATTACCAGTGTACTAATAATAAAAATTGGTAATGTGTTTATCTCAATTAGGTTATTTATCTCTTTATCATTTTTCTATCTTTAAGCCACTTAAAATAGCATTGTCCAGAAGTCCAGGAGCTCTCTTTTTGTGTCTTTCTCCTTTATGTGTCTTGTTTCTTTAAGTGTATCAGTTTCAAATTATTTATATTTGTCTGTGAATTTTTATACTTAGTCTCTTACCCTCTTTAGCATTAAAGTATAATTCTAAACTTTTTATATTTTTACCTGATTTGAAGTTTGTTCTTGATTTTTTTCTTTGTTCTCTCAGTCTGATTCTGGCTTCTGATTCCCACACTTATGAGTAGCCCTGCCTCTGCTCTTGTACTTACAGAGGAGAGATATTTCAGCCCAAACATCTGTAGCTGGTGTTAGCCAACCCTCACATTTGTAGGATTAACCTGGAACTGTGTCACACCAGAGGCCTGGTGCCTCACCTGCTCTGGAAAGTTGTTGGGCCTGCAAGTCAGGGGGCTTCTCAGGCCACCATGTGTCTGTTCTTTGTATCCACACCCTTAGTTCATTATTGCGGGGTACCCAGAAGAGTTTTTGGTCTAGAGCCACTATTTACCCTCTAATGTCTGCCTACTCTGGAAAGTGGGTTCAGGCCACAGTGTGCCATGATGCCATGGCCTGTTTTGGCTCTCAGCATTTTCAGACTTCTTTTTTGGGCATATACTGGATTTTTATGAGCCCAGAGTACTCATTTTTTCAGACATATCTGAGAAGTGAACTAAATCTCCAGCCCAAGAGAAACTATAAGAACAGTTCCTCACATACCAGCAGAGTTAGCACATGGACCTTCAGGAGAAGCCCTGAGTAAGTACCTCAGGCTTTCTGTTCTCTCTCACATAAAAGGAAATAGTTTCTGCCGAGGTAGGAAATTACTCTGGATTTATTCCCCACTTTCCACTCCTGATTTTTTCCTCAAGTTCTAAACTTGCATTCTAAGTGTGCATACATTGGTCACCAGTTGTAGCCATGAAATTTTCTGCCCAGCCTCTATGATCTCAGAATAATGACTCTAAGACTTAATTATTTATGAATAAGTACCCAAGCCATAATCTTTGGCTCTTTCCTTGGCTAGCTCATAAGTAATATAACCCATTTTTGTTTTAGTCTGTGTATGTCTGCTACATGGTTTTTTACTTCTCCTCTGTTTTATGTGTCTCTCTCTCAGAGCTCAGTGAAAATTTCCCAAGTCTAGGTCTGAGAAAGCAGTTCAATGCTATTCAACATAGTTTAAAATAACTTGTGTATTGTATTACATTTTATTCTCTTATTATTCAGGAAGGAATAATTTTCTTCACAACCACAGACATTATGTAAACATACAATTAATCTTTTTAAAGAAATAAATCACAAAGACCTAAAGCAAGACTGTCTATTGCTGTTTCAAATCTTCATTTTAATCTTAGAGGAAAAATTAAAAAAATATTCTTTCAGAGAATGCACATTCACACATGCACACACAAATATATACATACATGTACACACACACAAATATATACATACATGTACACACACACATATATATACATACATATATATATATATATATATATATATATATATATATATATATATAAGAATTTGTACAGGCCATTGGATATTTGTTTCCTGAACACCAAAACATTATAAGATATAGGTGGAATAGGTAAGATTAATAAATTCAAGTTTACATTTGCATGTGTGAACTGCCTGCTGCAGGATACTACCAGTACTTTATTATTTTTACATTTACATTAAAGCTTTACTATTTAATTAACTATAATATATATAACATATGTGAGACATTATCATTGAGATATAATATTCACACTTGACCTATCCATGCATACAACATCCATAGGGCCAGAGAGTCATGGAACTTACAAAAGCAATCATTATTTGAAACATTGATTTTTAGTTAGGAAATTGATTGATATAACAAACAACGATATTTTGAGAGTATAGACTGTTGCTTAATACTCCGCATGTAAAGGTGTGCTGTGTTCTTACACTGATATTTGGGTAAGGTTCTTCTTGAAGGTCTATGTGGTAATTCTTCCTTATTTATAGTCAGCGTGCACCAGGCCATTGGAGTCATAATATAGACATGTCAAGTTTCAACTGGTTTTAAAAGGATATGGTGATTCACTGGTCAGTCATATAATAAATTGCCCCACCAATTAAATTCAAAACAGCTTTAAGTCTATTTAATAGACCCAGTATAAATGAATTAAGAGCAAAGTCTTGGAATGTTATATATATACCTTAAGTGCGTACTGCTAACTGTGCCAAGGTAAAATTAATTCTTCTGTAATTGAAGCCAACATGAATAAAACACTGGCTAAAGGACAATTTTTGTGATTAAGGGAAAGCCAGTGGATCCCTGGATGCTTTTGATGAATGCCTTTTCACATACCCCATATATTTATAGAGGTATGAGGATACAAGTTAAAATTCAAGAAAACACAAACTGCTTCCTCACAAGACTTCTTTCTCAAACACTTATTGTGTACTATTGCTGTATTTGATTTCTGTTCCAGTGACAAAACACTTAGACCATTAGCAACTGAGGAGAGAAAGCATTTATTTGTCTTGTACTCCCAGTTTCCAATGTTGTTGGCAGACCTCAAGATAAAAACTCAAAGCTGGAACTTGAAGCTGAATCCATTCAGAAACATTGCTCGCCGGCTCAGCTAAAGGATTTTGTTCAGCTAGCATTTATTTATTTTCTACAGCCCAAAGTCACTTCCTCATAGAATGGCCCTATCAACCATGCACTAAGTCCTCTTTCTTAATTAAACTGTTAAAACAATCCACCACAGACATGTTCACAGGCCACACATCTCTTAGAGATTCTGCAATTGAGAATCTTTTCTCAGATAACTCTAGGTTATGAAAGTAGTCAGTTAAAGGCAAGATGTGAAACCATTAAAAGTGTGTCTGAAACTGTCTCCTGAGAGGTTCTGCCAGAGCCTGACAAATACAGAGGCAGTTGGTCACAGCCAACCATTGAACAGAATAGGGTCCCCATTGGAGGAGTTAGAGACAGGACTGAAGGATCTAAAGAGGTTTTCAACCCCATAGGAAGAAAAAAATATCAACCAACCAGACCCTCCAGAGCTCCCAGGGACTAAACCACCAACCAGAGTATACATGGAAAAAACAATGGCTCCAACTGCACATGTAGAAGAGGCTGGACTCACAAGTGAACATCAATGGGAAGAAAGATGCTAGATGCCCCAGTGGAGGGGAATGTTGGGATGGGGAGGCTAGGGATGTAGATGGGTAAGGGAGTCCCTCACAGAAGCAGGGGGAGGTGGGATGGTATACGGAGTTTCCAGGTGGGCAACCAGGAAAGGGGATAAATTTGTTTAATTTTTTAATTAAAAAAAGTGTGTCTGAGATTATATTTTTACTCCTAAAGCTGAATTAAAGAAAAAAAATAAGCTATGTAGTCAGGTCATTTGAAAATAAAAAGCAGTGTTTCCTTGATCCAATATCTGCAAATCTGTTCTTAACTATTATATTTACTAATGTTAAATACACACATATATTAAATTCACACACACACACACACACACACACACACACACACACACACACACACACACAAACTTGGCAATGTCTTTAGATCACTCCAAGGACTATGTAGATATAAACTGAGTGAATGTCTCTGTGACACAGGCTCTGATCTCAATGTACCTGTGCCAGTGTATCTCTGTGGTTTGGGGTTTCCATTGGTACTGTGGGTGTCCAGCAGTATCCCTCACTCATCTTGCATATAATCCAGCCATGCTTCTACTCATTAATTGTGATAACAAAAATGTATTTGGACTTTGACAAATATCAGTGCAGGAAAGCATAAATTCTATCCTACTGGAGGACTGAGGCCTTTAAAGATAAGTCCTGGCCAAGTGAATTCCACCCTGAGTTACTACATACATCTGTAACTAACTCTTGTGTTTTAAAAATGTTTATTTTTCTACTTAGCCATAACAAAACTTAATGTTTTCTTAATTTTGTAGCTGTAGATTATAATTTAACTCATATGATTGTTTCCTGATCTCCATGCCTTTCTCATAGTTTTATATGGGGCAGGGAGTATCTCTTTATTCTACCGCCATTAGAAGACTTATTATCAAAGATTATCAGCTACCTTGGCTTACATTGCTCAGAGGCTCTGAGAGGAATCTAAAGTGGAATGATTTTCAAATAGGTCTGTGATCCTATAGTACATTCCTTTGTTTCTTTGTTGCTTTTTTTTAGGCCTGCTTTGGTGGTGTATAGGTAATGCCATAAGACTGTGGCAGTTCTCAATCCTTACAGAGAACCAGAGTCATAGAAAAGGTTCCTGAAATCATACAGGATATTTTTCACAAACAGTTTCCCAGACTATTGAAACTAGTTCAGGACTATAATCTGGCTTTTTAAAAAGCTTTAGGACCTGAAATTACTGTATGTCAAGTAAGCACCTTGTGAATGCTACAGGTTCCCCAGATCCTGTGGAGGAAGTGCAAAGCCTTGGAATAACTTATGCACGGATGTGTGTCTAGCACAAGGCATCTCTTATGTATCTGATACACATACATATAAATATTTTAATGTATATGTTAAAATTATTTTAAATAAAAGTCCATAAAATCTTAGGAATATAAAAACTATATCCTTCAATAATTATTAAAAATATTTGTATGAATATGATATATCCACTAATCACTACACCATACTGTGTTTTACATTAAGAAAGTCTGTTAAAAGGCATTTGGGCATTCAGTATACAACCAATCCTACATTATTGAGGGATATAAAATGCGTGTTCTTATTTTCTGCTTAGGACTTTGGATTTCAATGGACCTGGAAGAAGTGGTGTCATATGTACTGAACCTTGTAGCCTTCTTCACATGTGCTACAAACTCACTGTGTTTAGAAGTGCAATGTCTTCACAGAGCAGTTCTTGGTTTTGGTGCTATACCTGGGAAAAAGCCCATTGCTGCAAAGCTCCTACTTCTATCACATAGCACTTTCACCCACACTTTCATGCTTCTTATTCATACACTTGATATACTAAAACCAGTTACTAGAATTCTAGAACGTTAAATAAGTTTCTGAATTTATATAGGGTATCATCCATACATATTCTCTGCCATTCAGTCCCATGCTGGCAGCTAGCCATGAGTGGGACATGCCTCCAAGGTAAAAGAAATCAAGGCAATAGTTTTGGGAACACTGAACATTAAGATATCCCTACCATCTAGACAGATACAGAGAGAAAGTATGAGCGATGAATGACTTCATAGACTAACTCATCCTGAAGAGTGGAAAGACATGACATAGATGAAAAGAAAAAGGGTCATGTGATTGGTCTCATACCATCTGCTACCAAGAACTAATCTCATTGCAATTTTGAGTGTCCTTCCTCAGGATTTTTGTTCTTCTTTCTCTATCAAACATGATGTCTGTCTTCTGAGAATTCACAGAATCTGACATGACTGCATGAAGACGGCCTTCAACTTACCAGAGAATGCAAACACAGACACTGGTCACACATTTAGGAACATTCCAGAAGTCACCAGGGCATCCATTTTCAATGTATCCAAGGCATGCTTGTGTTGTCAGAAAGTCATCTATGGAAAGAATATTTTTTTTTTAATCTTCTCCTCATCCCCACACAGTTCGCCAGCAGCAAAAGCACTGCAAGGACTCATCTGCACTGTTAATAGGTCAGTTGAGCAAGAGCAGGTTTTCCCGAAGCCATATTTTCTGAGTTCAAAGTGGTGTGACAGATTTGAATATATTTTTACTTTGAAAAAATAAAAAAATATTTTTGTTTGTTCTAGACTTCAACTGATTCTGTTACTTTAAGACAAATTGAATGTATACATAAAAACGTTTCATTTTATTTCTAAAATAGTAAATACTGACTGATATAATTTTGATTTTCAAGCAATTTAGTTATTTTGATTTTACTTTGGAGAGTATTTAACCGCACATATTTCAATCAGATGAATTCATTTCCCAGGGAACACAGAAAAGAGTGTCACATCCCCGGAATTGAAGTTACAAACGTTTTGAGTCTCCATGTTGGTATGGTAAGTGTTCAAAACAGAGCCCACTGCAGTGTTAGAAAGTGCTCTTAACCTCTGAGCCATCTCACCAGATGCATTGATCTTGGTTTTCAGGCAACAGGATTTTGACGCTAAAGTGTTAGAGAAAAGCAGAGGTCCATGTGAGCTCCTGTGCTTCTGTTACTGTTTTCTAATGTGTAGAATGTTTTTCTATTTCTAAAATAAATAAATACATCTATTTGTGACACTTTGATAACTACAAGATTCTCCAATTCCAGATCCCATATATTTATTGTCCTCTAAACAGAATAATGAGAGCTGGATTTTACCTGAGCCTTCCAGAATAGCTTCTCAGGAAAGATCACTAATTGCCGTTATGCATTCACAAATTGCCTATTGAATGCCTTCCTCCTTCCCTCAATTTATAGCCTTTCATTTTCAGGATCCTTCTGTTTGTTGGTAACCAGCTTTCTTCCAATTTTCCTACTACAAATTTAATAGTGAGCAACTACCATCATGATGAAATTGTCTTCTTATAATTGTCTACCCCAGACCTGTTCAGTGCTCTTGAAAGTTTCAAGACATCTTTCAAGAAAGGAAAATGAGTATGGGGGAGTCAATCTTATATGTTTCCAGTCAATTGGTAGGTTACACTGTCTCAATTTAGATTTAAGTCAATCTCATTATTCCAGTTATTATTTTTATAGCTATAACAGAATACCTGGTAGCACAAGCTTAAAGAAGAGATTATGTTGGTCATAATTTAAGGGGCTGCAGTTCATCATGACATAGCAAGAACAGCATGCAGGATGCCCAACTCACACCATTGTGAATGCAGTCTGGAAACATAAGGGAACGGATGTCAGCCCTCAGCTTATTCAGCCTTCCCCCTCTTGATTTACTTTGGGATGGTACCAATTTCAGGGTAAGTTCATAACCACTTGGAAATGCTTTACAGATAAGTTCATGGGTGTGTCTTAATGACATAGGTGATTTCAAATATAATCATATCACCATGAAAGACAAAGTTTTATCTGTAGAAAGAGTAAATTAGGGTCCCTTAAAGATGAAATGATAAAATAAGCTTTTAACACCTTGCAGTATTGTATGTGCCAGGTTAGTTCACTCTCAGGTAGTGCTTCTTTTTCCTATGTTTGCTTTAGTTATATTTAATGATGACATTTTCTAAGTGGCGTGAAAGCCTAGATAAATACTTTCACATTGACTTATTTAATGTGTGTGTGTGTGTGTGTGTGTGTGTGTGTGTGTGTGTGTGAGAGAGAGAGAGAGAGAGAGAGAGAGAGAGAGAGGGAGGAAGGGAGAGAGGGAGGAGGGGGGAGTGCGAGGGAGAGGGAGAGAGAGAAAGAGAGGTGGTGTTTAATACAGTGTTCACTTTGACATCAGACAATAAATTTCAATAGTTAATTCCCTCCTACCAGTAACGGCATCACGGGGGTCAAATTTTTGTTTTGAGGCTTTTTAGTAAGCACCTTTATATGCTGAGCCATCTGTTCAGTCCTAGATATTTTTAATTCACTGCAAAGTGTTTAGATATGTAAAATATACATGCAAAGCCACAGTACAAATAATCTTTGACACGCAATGACACTTCTTTCTGATAAATCTGCCAACAACTGAAAATAAGTCAAAGACAGTTAATACATCTAATTTTCTGAACGTGATGTTTACTGACAGAATACAATGTATTTTACCTTGCTCATTTCTCCCATGCAGTGGTTGATTGACAGAAGCCTTCCGCTGCCCCTGCCCAGTGCTCAGAAGAGGCATCCCAGTTTAGATCATTATCCCATGAGAAACTCAAAACTTGATTTGTCATTCATACTGAGTACACATTACTTTCACCCCAGTGTAACTTTTAAAAATTCCTAAATGCAACCCTTGCAAGTGAGGGGCTGGCTGCTTACTTATTTGGTGGTCAGAGGTTTGCACATTTCTGACTTGATTCAGGAATGTTCCTTCACAAGTAGTTAAGAGCCACTGTCATGCTTGATTCAGGATTATATTATTGTTCACTTTAATGACTCCCCATCTATAAGGTAACATTGAATTTGTCTCATTTTACACTTCACAGTCTTAAATTATCCTTCTTTTGTAATATTTCATCTTATAAGTAAATGAAACTTTATTCTATTCCAGCTTAGGGATTTCAGAAAGTCCATAATTTGTTATAAAAGACAATGGTTTCTACATGCTAATTTCTTTGGGGTTTCTTACTTTATAGTTAATTTCATATATTTCGCTTAGATTACAATAAAGAATATTTAAAGGATAGGGTTAGAAACATTCTCTTGTAGCTTTTACTTAATATTTCTGTCCTTTCACTTTCTGTTACTTAATAAAAGGCACAAGAAAGGGGATTCCTATTGACTGAACAAGTTCAGGTATTGGGTTGGGGAAAAGGACTGAAGCCCTGAAGAACAGAAAGAATGGAAACAGGCAACCTTGAGAGTTAGGAGGTGGGGGAACCCTCCAGAATGTCCCAGAGACCAGGGAGGTGAGAGACTATCAGGACTCAAATGGAGGGACCTTAGATGAAGAGGGGAGAGGGAGCTTGTAGATCCCACCTCCAGCAGAAAGGCTCTCATCAAGTGGAGGGATGGGGTTGTCATTCCAAGGTTAAAAACTCTGGCTGAGAATCTCTGAATGAACTGCCGGAACAAAAATTGAGAAGAGCCTGAGGCAAAGGAGGCCCAGCAACAGGCCCAAAGTGGGATCTAGCTCAAGGGGAGGCCCTAAGGCCTGACACTATTACTGAGGCTATGGAATGCCCACAAAATGGGGCCTATCATGACTGCCCTCTGAATGTCCCAACAAGCAGCTGAAAGAGTCAAATGCAGATATTTACACCCAACCAATGGACAGGAGCTGGTGACCTCTGTGCTTGAATTTGGGGAAAACTGGAAGAAGTTGAGGAGGACGACCTTGTAGGAGGACCATCAGTCTCAATTTAAACTGAACCCCCACGATCTCTCAGACACTGGATCACCAACCAGGCAGCATACAGCTGCTGATATGAGGCCCCCAACACATATACCACAGAGGACTGCTGAGTCTGGGTTCAGTCAAAGATGATACACATAACCCTCAAGAAACTTGAGACCCCAGAGAGTGGAGAGGTATGGCGATCTGGGGTTGAGGCAGTAGGGACATCTCATGGAGATGGGAGTACGTGGGGTGGGGTAGGGGACGGTGAAGAGGTAGGGATGTGGAACAGTCAGAGGTGGACTGGGAAGTGGATAGAAATCTGGAATGTAAAAAAAAAATATGAATTAGGGGCTCCAATGTGTTTTCCCAGAGAGTATGATTTGAGTTCAGTGCCATCTGGTTTTGAAGGCAGCCTGCTCTTCTTAGTGAAAAAATAATTTTGAAATAGACAACGAAGCTTTCCATCACCCAAATGCTGTAGTGATATTTCCCCCTCTAACTTCTGCTCTGCGAGAAGTGCAGAAAAAATATATTGCAAACAGCATGAATGTCATTGCCATTTGGAATTCCAACTTCCTATTATACTATTATTCCCTTTTGGTGTTTCTTTTTAACGAGAACTTAGTTTCTAAAATGACAAATATATTTACTTATTTTTTTTTCTCTCCAGCGTACGCAATTTACACATAAGTGTTTCTCTTAACAAATTCTCTTAGTGGAGATTAAAGTATATTTGTACATTTTCTTGAACTGTGATAAGAATGTATATTTTATATGTTTCATTTCTTTAATGTGAATAACAGAAGTATTGCTCAATTCAAAGGCCAACAGATACCTTTATTTCTTCTTCATTTGGATATTTATGGTTTTATATCTTTTAATGTATCCTAATTTACCCAGATTGAATGGCAGTATCTTCTATCTGTCACTCGGGGTCAATTTGATTTCTGTGCTTTATTTTTAATTCACCCCTCACAAGGGTGTAGTTTTCATAAAATATCTGTTTGTCTTAGTGAAAATAATGTATTAGAGAATTTTGATTTATCATTGTTTCTTATATTAATTGAAAACACTATTCACCCAACTCTTTTTGTTTGTCTGTTTAGGTCAATGCCATATCCTCATGTAACTATCCCCTCACAATTATAGATGTGTGCATGGTTCTTCCTCGTCTTCATAAAAGGCTTCTTAGCTCTCTTCCAGAAAACTATCACACACTATGTTGCAAGGAAGTACATCTAGTCGATTGTGTTCCAAAGGTGAAAGGACACAAAAATCACCCAGATGTTTGGTCTGACATGTTAATGTCCACATGAAGCTCCTGGAGAAGCTTTATTTTTCTAATTGTTTATTGGTTATTGTATTTATTTACATTTCAAATGTTATCCCCCTTCCTGGTTCCCTTTCTGAAGACTCCCTTTTCCCACTCCCTTTCCCCTGCTCCTATAATGTTGCTCCCCCACCAACCCACCCACTCCTGCCTCAGTGCCCTAGCATTCCCCTAAACTAGGGCATCAAGCCTTCACAGGACCAAGGGCCTCCCCTTCTATTGATGCCAGATAAGGCCATCCTCTGTTACATATGCAGCTAGAGCCATGGGTTCCTCCATGTTTATTCTTTGGTTGGTGATTAAGTCCCTGGGAGCTCTGAGAGGGGGTCTGTTTGGTTGATACTGCTGTTCTTCCTATGGGGTTGCAAAGCCCTTCAGCTCCTTAAGTCCTTTCCCTAACTCCTCCATTGGGGACCTCATGCTCAGTCTGATTGTTGGCTGCAAGCATCACATCTTCATTGGTAAGACTCTGGCAGAGCCTTTCAGGAGACATCCATGTCAGGCACCTCTCAGAAAGTACTTCTTGGCATTAGCGATGGTGACTGGGTTTGGTGGCTGCATATGGGATGGCTCCCCTGGTAGGGTAGTCTGGATATCTTTTCCTTCAGTCTCTGCTCCACTCTTTGTCTATGTATTTCCTTTAGACAGGAACAATTCTATGTTAAATTTTTGAGAAAGGTGGGTGGTCCCTTCCATCCCCTTTGTTGGGTATTTCAGCTGAGTTATATTGTCCTTTCCAAGGCTGAATGCATTTGTTTTTGCCTGTAAAATCAAAGGCAAGAATTAATTAAAATTCTTAGTCAAAATCAATTGACTAAGAATTAAAGGAATTCTATTTTGTGCCTTATAGAATCAGTTTCTTCTGCTGTATAACAGCGAAACTTGAAATATATGAAATTTACCCACTCTTAAAAGCTTCAAAAGGTTGAGAAAACCCAACTTAGGAGTTGTAAATACCACATCAGAAATCCTTGTTCAATTGGAGAGTTACTCTTTTCTTTCTTCATAGACAAAGGGAATTTTTTAAACAAAAGCTTAAAGTTTGAAATGTTTCTTTCCGTATTTAAGAACACATATAATAGTATATGTTATTTTATATATATGTATATAAATATATATAATTAACAATGGCAAGTCTTCAATTTGAAAAAAGGAAGGAGGAATATAGCCAAGGATGATTTAGGAGAATGAAAGAGAATTGGAAAAAATACTATATAATATTCCCCCTCAAATATTAATTATATATTTTAAAACATGTAGATTTATTAATTATTATCAAATACCATTACAGTTCAACTTTACCAAGTGCTTAAAAGAAAAAAAAAGCAAAACTACAAAATTAAAAAGCTATTAAAATTGCTGGGGATGAAGAGATGGTTCAGCCTGTACAATCTCTCACTGCTTTTTTAGAGGATTGGAATTTGGCTTTCCTTATCTTTTTTCCCTCTTATTGAAAGTAGTTTCCTTTTTCTTACACAATGTATCCTGAATATTGTTTATGTTCTTCTAGTCCTCCCACTTTTCCTCCACTTCCCCTCTCATCTAGATCCACTGTTAGAAAACAAACATGATTCTTAGGAATAATAAGATAAATTATAGCACAGTAATTTAAAAAAATACATCAAAACTGGCAAAATAAGCAAGATAAAGAAGGAAGCCCAAGAGAAAACATGAGAATCAGGGACCCAATCTTTCACACACTCAGAAATTCTATAAAACAAACAAACAAACAAACAAACAAACAAAAAACCCACTATGCTGGAAGTCATAATATTCAAGCAGAGGATCCACTACAGATCTGTGCAGGTCCAATTGCTTCAGCCTCTGTAAATTCTTATTAGCTTTGGTCATGTCGATTTTAAAGGGATTTGGGTAGTCTAGCCCCTCTGGCTGTTATATTTTTTTCTGTTTCTTCTACAGGGTTTTTTGGGGGAAAGGATTTGATTGACACATCCCATTTATTACTTAGTGTTCCAAGGTCTCCCAGTCTCTGCATAATGACTGTGGGTCTCTGTATTTGTTCCCATCTTCTCCTAGAATCTTCTCTGAAGATACTTGAAGAAGTCACTCATCTGACAAATATAACAGAATCCCATTAGAGAAGTTTTTCACTATTTTTAAATTTACTATCCTTTTAGAACAGTTATATGTGTTTTTCAACTAAAGCTCTGGTCTATCAGGTCTCAGTTTCTTGATCTGCAGTTTATTTTTTTATCATTTTACACTTGCCTGTAGTAATTGTTCTAGGGAATCTGATGCCTCCTTATTGGCCAAAATTGTGCCTTTACTAATTTGCACATATACCTCCTGCTCTACCAACACATACAAAACAATATATGTAACTGAACAGAAAAAGAAATACATTGTACAAGACTGAAATAATTTAAAAATTCTATAGTGAAAACTCAGTTATGAATAAATCCTACTTTTTCTTCAAAAGAGGCAATATTTGCATCACAAGCCCCATGGTTTCTGACTCTGAAAGTGATAATTACCCTTTCTATGGTACATGGAATTTTGTTTGATTGTTCTTTTTTTAATTGCTTTCTTATTTATATTTTAAATGCTATCCCATTTCCCAATTTCCCCTCCAGAAATCCACTATCTATCCACCTCCTCGGCTTCTATGAGGATATATCCTCATTCACCCACCCATTCCCTCCCACCTCCTCTCCCTGACATTCCCTATACACTGGGACATCGAGCTTTGACAGGACTAATGGCCTTCCACCCACTGATGCCCTACAAGGCCAATCTCTGCTACATATTCAGATAGAGCCAAAGGTCTATCTCTGTGCTCTCTTGGGATGGGGGTTTAGTCCCTGGTAGCTCTGAGGGGACTGGGTGGTATATTATGTTCTTTATAAGGGGTTGCAAACCCCTTCAGCTACTTTAGTCTGTTCTCTAGCTCCTCCACTGGGGACCATGTTCTCAGTTCAACAGTTGGTGCAAGCATCTGATTCGGTATTTGTAAGGCTCTGGCAGAGTCTCTCAGCAGACAGATAGATCAGGTTCCTATCATCATGCACTTCTTGGTTACAACAGTACTGACTAGGTTTGGTGACTATGTATGGGACACATCCTCATGGGGGTCAATCTCTGGATGTCCTTTCAGTCTCTGCTCCACACTTTGTCTCCATATTTCCTCCTGTGAGATTTCTCTTACCCTTTCTAAGAAAGTCTGAAGCATCCACACTTTGGTATTCCTTCTTCTTGAGCTTCATGTGGTTTGTGAATTGTATCTTGGGTATTCTGAGATTTTTGACTAATATCTACTTATCAATGAGTATATACCATATGTGATTGAATTGCCTCACTCAGGATAATATTTTCAAATTCCATTGATTTGCCTAAGAATTTCCTGAAGTCATTGTTTTTAATAGCTAAGTAGTATTCCATTGTGTAAATGTAACACATTTTCTGTATCCATTCCTCTGTTGAAGGACATCTGGGTTCTTTCTAACTTCTGCCTATTATAAATAAGGCTGCTCTGAACATAGTGGAACATATGTCCTTGTTATATGTTGGAGCATCTTTTGTGTACATTCTCAGGAGAGGTATATCTGGGTCCTCAGGTAGTACTATGTCCAATTATCTGAGGAACTGTCAGACTGATTTCCAGTGTGGTTGTACCAGCTTTCAATCCCACCAACAATGGAGGAGTTCTTCCTCTTTCTCCACATCCTCATCAGCATCTGCTGTCAGGAGTTTGTGATCTTAGCCATTCTGATTGGTGAGGGTTGGAATCACAGAATTGTTTTGATTTGCATTTCCCTGATGACTGAGGTAATTGACCATTTCTTTAGGTGCTTCCCAGCAATTCGATATTCATTTGTTTAGAATTCTCTGTCTATATAGCCCATTTTTTTAAAAGGGTCATTTGATTCTCTGTAGTATAGCTTCGTGAGTTCTTTGTATATATTGGATATTAGCCCTCTAATGGATGTTGGACTGGTAAAGATCTTTTCCCTATAAAAGAGACACGTGCTCCACTATGTTCATCGCAGCCTTATTTATAATAGCCAGAAACTGGAAAGAACCCAGATGCCCTTCAACAGAGGAATGGATACAGAAAATGTGGTACATCTACACAATGGAATATTACTCAGCTATCAAAAACAACGACTTTATGAAATTCGTAGGCAAATGGTTGGAACTGGAAAATATCATCCTGAGTGAGCTAACCCAATCACAGAAAGGCATACATGGTATGCACTCATTGATAAGTGGCTATTAGCCCAAATGCTTGAATTACCCTAGATCCCTAGAACAAACGAAACTCAAGACGGATGATCAAAATGTGAATGCTTCACTCCTTCTTTAAATGAGGAAAAAGAATACCCTTGGCAGGGAAGGGAGAGGCAAAGATTAAAACAGAGACTGAAGGAACACCCATTCAGAGCCTGCCCCACATGTGGCCCATACATATACAGCCACCCAATTAGACAAGATGGATGAAGCAAAGAAGTGCAGACCAACAGGAGCCGGATGTAGATCGCTCCTGAGAGACACAGCCAGAATACAGCAAATACAGAGGCGAATGCCAGCAGCAAACCACTGAACTGAGAATAGGTCCCCCGTTGAAGGAATCAGAGAAAGAACTGGAAGAGCTTGAAGGGGCTCGAGACCCCAAAAGTACAACAATGTCAAGCAACCAGAGCTTCCAGGGACTAAGCCACTACCTAAAGACTATACATGGACTGACACTGGACTCTGACCCCATAGGTAGCAATGAATATCCTAGTAAGAGCACCAGTGGAAGGGGAAGCCCTGGGTCCTGCTAAGACTGAACCCCCAGTGAACTAGTCTATGGGGGGAGGGCGGCAATGGGGGGAGGGTTGGGAGGGGAACACCCATAAGGAAGGGGAGGGGGGAGGGGGATGTTTGCCCGGAAACCGGGAAAGGGAATAACACTTGAAATGTATATAAGAAATACTCAAGTTAAAAAAAAAAAGATCTTTTCCCAATCTGTTGGTTGCCATTTTGTCCTATTGAGAGTAACCTTTGCCTTACAGAAGCTTTTCAAATTTATGAGGTCTCATTTGTTGATTCTTGAACTTAGAGCCTAAGACATTGGTGTTCTACTCAGGAAATTTCCCCCTCTGTGCCCATTTGTTCCAGGCTCTTGCACATTTTATCTTCTACTAGGGTCAGTGTATCAGATGTAAAGGTCTGAGATCCACTCTGACTTGAGCTTTGTACAAGACAATAAGAACGGATCGATTTTCATTCTTCTACATGCTGATCGCCAGTTGAACCAGCACCATTTGTTGAAAACGCTATCTTTTTCCATTGTGTGGTTTACCTCTTTTGCCAATGATCAATTGAACATTGGTGTGTGGGTTCATTTCTGGGTCCTCAGTTCTACTCCATTGATCTACCCATCTGTCTCTCTACCAATACTATACAATTTTCTATCACTATTGCTCTATAATACAGGTGAACATTAGGGATCATAATCCCCCTCGAAATCCTTTTATTGTTGAGGATAGTTTTCACTATCCTGGGTTTTTTGTTATTCCAAATGAATTTGCTAATTGCTTTTTCTAACTCTATGCAGAATTTAGTTGGAATTTTAATGGGAATTGCCCTGAATCTGTAGATTGCCTTTGACAAAATGGCCATTTTTACATTAATCCTGTCAAGCCATGAGCATGGGAAGTCTTTTCATCTACTGAGATCTTCTTCAATTTCTTTCTTCATTCAGAGGCTTGAAGTTCTTGTCATCCAGATCTTTCACTTGCTTAGTTTGTCACCCCAAGTTATTTTTTATAATTTGTGACTATTGTGAAGGGTTTCATTTTCCTAATTTATATCTGAGTCTATTTATCCTTTGTGTAGAGTAAGGCTAGTGATTTGTTTGAGTTATTTTTATATCCACCCACTTTGCCCTAGTTTTTTTTTTTTTTTTTTTTTTTTTTTTTTTTTTTTTATAAGCAGTATGAGTACTCTGGTGGAATTTTTGTGGTCACTTAAGAATACTATCATATCATATGAAAATAGTGATATTTTGAATTTTTTTCCAATTTATATTCCTTTGACCTCTTTTTTTTTGTCTAAGCTAGGACTTCAAGTACTATATTGAATAAGTAAGGAGAGAGTGGGCTGCCTTGTCTAGTCCCTGATTTTAGTGGGATTGCTTCAAGCATCTCTGTGTTTAGCTTAATGTTGGCTACTGGTTTGCTATATATTGCTTTTACTATGTTTAGTTGAGTGCTTTGAGTTCCTGATCTTTCCAAGACTTTTATCACGAATGAGTGTTGAATCTTGTCAACTGCTTTCTCAACATCCAATAGGATGATCATATTGTTTTTTTTCTTTGAGCTTGTTTATATAGTGGATTACATTGTTTGATTTCCCTATATTCAACCATCGCTGCATCCCTGGGTTGAAGCCTACCTGACCATATTAGATGATCATTTTGATGTGTTCTTGGGATCAGTTTGTGAGAATCTTACTGAGTATTTTTGCATTGATATTCATAAGGGAAATTAATCTGAAGTCCTGTTTCGTTGTTGGGCTTTGTGTGGTTTAGGTATAAGTGTAATTTAGGCTTCATAGAATGAATTGGATAGTGCTCCTTCTGTTTCTAGTTTGTGGAATGATTTGGAGAATATTGATATTAAGTATTCTATGAAGCTCTGATAGAATTCTGCACAAAACCCATCTGGTCCCAGGCTTTTTTGGTTGGGAGACTTTTAATGACTGCTTCTGTTTCTTTTGGATTTATGGGACTATTTAGATGATTTATCTGATCCAGATTTAACTTTGGTACCTGATATTTGTCTAGAAAATTGTTCATTTCATCCAGATTTTCCAATTTTGTTGAGAATAGGCCTTTGTAATAGGATATGATGATATTTTGAATTTCCTCAGTTTCTGTTGTCATATATCCCTTTTCATTTCTGATTATTTTTATTTTATTACTCTGTGTGCCCTCTGGTTAGTCTGGCTAAGGGTTTATCTATCTTGTTGATTTTCTCAAGGAACAAGCTCCTGGTTTTGTTGATTCTTTACATAGTTCTTTGTGTTTCTACTTGGTTTACTTCAGACCTGAGTTTGATTATTTCTTGTCATATACTCATCTTGAGTGTGTTTGCTTCTTTTTGTTTTAGAGCTTTCAGGTGTGCTGTCAATCTACTAATATGTGCTCTCTCCAGTTTCTTTTTGGAGGCATTCAAAGCTATGAGTCTTCTCTGAGCACTGCTTTTATTGTGCTCCAACTCCTATAAGTTGGAGTATGTTGTACCTTCATTATCATTAAATTCTGAAAACTCTTTAATTTCTTTCTTTATTTCATCCTTGACTAAGTTATCATTAAGTAGATCTTGTTCAGCTTCCATGTATATGTGGGCTTTCTGTCCCATTTATTTATTTGTTCATTTGTTTGTTTGTTTGTTTGTTTATTTTGTTATTAAAGACCAGCCTTAATCCATGGTGATCTAATAGGATGCATGGGATTAGTTCAGTCTTCTTGTATCTGTTGAGGCCTGCTTTGTGACGGACTATATTGTCAGTTTTGGAGAAGGTACCATGAGGTGCTGAGATGAAGGTATATTTCGTTTTTGAATGAAATGTTCTGTAGATGTTTGTTAAATCCATTTGTTTCATAACTTCTCTTAGTTTCACTGTGTCTCTCTTTAGTTTCTGTTTTCATGATCTGTCCATTGAGGAGCCTGGAGTGTTGAAGTTTCCCACTAATACTGTATGAGGTGCAATTTGTGATTTGTGTTTTAGTAAAGTTACTTTTATGACCGTAGGTTACCTTGCATTTAGAGCATAGATATTTGGTATTGACAGTCCATCTTTATGGATTGTTTTCATTTGACCAGTATGAAGTATCCTTCCTTATCTTTTTTTGATAACTTTTGGTTGAAAGTCAATTTTATTTGATATTAGAATGGCTACTCCAGCTTGTTTCTTGGGACCATTTTCTTGGAAACTTTTTCCCCAGCCTTTTACTCTGAGGAAGTGTCCATCTTTGTCACTAAGGGGTATTTCCTTTATGCAGCAAAATGTTGGGTCCTTTTTATGTATCCAGTCTGTCTTTTTATTGTGGAATTGAGTCCATTGATGTTGATAGAAATTAGGGGCCAATGATTATTGTTCCTATTTTTTAAAATTTTTGTTGTTATAGAGGTGGAATTATATTTCTTTGGCTATCTTCTTTTGGGTGAGTTAAAGAGAATTACTTTCTTGCTTTCTCTAGGGTATAGTTTCCCTCCTTGTGTTGGAGTTTTCCATCTATTATCCTTTGTAGGGTTGAATATGTGGAAAGATATTGTGTTTATTTGGTTTTGTCATGGAATATCTTGTTTTTTCCATCTATGATAATTGAGGGTTTTGCTAGATATAGTAGCATGGGCTCGCATTTGTGTTCTCTTATAGTCTGTTTTACATCTGTCCAGGATCTTCTAGCTTTCATACACTCTGTTGTAAAATCTGGGGTAATTCTGATAGGTCTGCCTTTGTATGTTACTTGACCTTTATCTCTTACTGTTTTTAATATTCATTCTTTGTTTACTGCATTTGGTGTTTTGACAGGTTTGACAGGAGATATTTCTTTTCTGGTCCAATCTATTTGGGGTTCTGTAGGCTTCTTGTATGGTTTTGGACCTTACTTTCTTTATGTTAGGGAAGTTTTTTTCTATAATTTTGTTGAAGATATTTACTGGCTCTTTAAGGTGGAAATCATCGCTCTCTTCTATACCTATTAGGTTTGATCTTTTCATTGTGTCCTGGAATTCCTGGATGTTTTGGTTTAGGAGCTTTCTGTGTTTTGCATTTTCTCTGAATGTTGTGTAAATGTTTTCCATAGAATTTTTGGTCCCTGAGATTCTCTCTTTTATCTCTTGTTTTCTATTGGTTGTGCTTGAATCTATGACTCTTGATCTCTTTCCTACATTTTTTATCTCCAGGGTAGTCTCCCTGTGTGATTTCTTTACTTTTTCTATTTCCATTTTTAAATCCTGGATGGCTTTGTTCAATTCCTTCACCTGTTTGGTTGTGTTTTCCTTTAATTCTTTAAGAGATTTTTGTATTTTCTGTTCAAGGGCTTCAACATGTTTACCTGTGTTGACCTATATTTCTTTCAGGGTGTTATTTATGTCATGTTTTACATGCTTGTGAAATCCATGAGCTTTTAAATTCAAAGCTTGTTTTTACAATTGTCGTGGTATCCTGGACTTGTTCTGGTGGGAGAACTGGGTTCTGAAGATACAAGAGGCCTTGGTTTCTGTTGCTTATGCTCTTGTGCTCTCCTCTCACCATCTGGTTATCTCTGATGTTAGCTGTTCTTGCTGTCTTCGACAGTGGCTTGACCCTCCTGTAAGTCTGTGTGTCAGCATTCCTGAGAGATGAGCTCTCTCCCTGTGGGATCAGGGCACAGAGAGCTGTGGAGCAAGGTCAGCTCCGGACACAGAAGCAAACCAGAAGTATCCTGTCCCAGATTGCTCCTCAGCTCCTGCCTCCTGAGAGCTCCAGGCAGGACCTTAGGAGCAGAAATGGTGGTCTCATCCGTGCTCCCAGGTATGTCAGCATTTTTGAAAGACCAGCTCTCTCCCAGTGGGATACAGGCACAGAAGGTTGTGTCCTTAGATACAATTAATGATAGAGATTTCTTATCTATTTAAAGCACATTAGAAAAATCATTTCATCTCTTATCTAATGAAGTTCCAATGTTTAACTTTTACACAAACGGATTTTTTTTTAACTCCTTGTGCCACCAGTGCATTTCACATGGTTTGATTCTGTGTAATCTTCCTGCATATTGTGAGTATCTAGTAAGGGAAATTCAGTCATTATAACCATGCCAAACATCCCTGTTGATTCCATGTTCACCCATATAATCTAAGAAGCATGTATAAAGTCCTTTTTATTGAGCTCCCACTTCCAAACCAAAGAAGACTTTCTCTAATATCTTCCTGCAACAACAGATTAATCCAGATGAGCCGAATTTTTCCAATCTCCATCAACATCTCCATATATGTCTGCTATGCCACTTAAACAAAGAAATTCTTCCATTCACACATTCCCATGCTCTGTCCTTTTCCAGGATTCTTTAGAGTGGTGGGAAATACCAGAAGTCCCCTTCTACATATTCCTATGATCCCTGCTGAGTTCATGCTCTGCTGCTTTCTCCTAGACACAATATGTAATTTCAAAGTAGGTGACTGAAGTGTTCCTTTTGATAATACTGAAAAATTATTAATTTATTTTTTTTGATGGGGGTTCTACCAAGTGGAGCTTCAGATACTGTGCCTGTGTTTGTAAGCCATACCATTTTATGCCCAACCCTACATTGCTTGCTGGATGATGAAACCACCTGGGAATTTGCTCAAATGGTACATGCAGGGGAAACAAACTTTGCTTCCCAGGAATTATTGCATTCATAAAATTTGATATTAAATGGGAAAAAAACACTGTGTTTCGGTTTAGTCTTGTTTCTAATGCTAAGCTTCTGTTTATTACTAACAGATTTGTATTTACACCCATAGTTTGCTATTATTCAATGGTGACTGTTGTTCTTATTTTACTTAAGAATTTTTAAAGTGTTATTTTCACTAAAACAGGATTATATTATAACGATCATTCATTTCCTCCCTTCAGATCTCCCAGGAGCTCTCTCTGCAAACTCCCATGACTGCTTCCTCTCATGTTGATAGAATCTGATTTGTTTGTTTGCTTTGTTTTTGTTTTTGTTTTTGTTTTTGTTTTTTTGCCTAATGTTGTTGTTGCTGCTTCCACTGTTATTATGTATGTATCTAAATATATAAATACAACCTGCTGAATCTATTTTTGCTATTTGGGTGTATATAATTTCAGGGCAGACCACTCTGTCTTTTACAATAAATTAGGGAACTCACCCCTGTAAGAGGCTAATTCTCATTCTCCCAGAGTGTATGAGTTGCGTGAAGATTTTTTTCTAAGATACAGGACCTCAACAAATATCTGCCTTCCATGTTAATATCTTTATTGAATTTGTTGTTTTTCTGGTCTTGTTTATGCAGCTACTTCTAGGAGTGACATTTTCTCAGCAGATTTCCTGATTCTTACAACTCTTTGGCTCTCTTTTTTTCTATAATCCCAGAGCAATAGTGGCAGGAGGCTGTGATATGACATAGATATTTCTGTTGTATTGAGCTCTCCACAATTGTGAATTTCTGCACTGTGTCCATTTCATTTGCTGTACTGAAGGGCTTCTTTGTTGAAGGGTGGTAGCTATACTTATCTGTAGGGATAAGGATAATATTTAGAGAATATTGAGAATAGTAAGGAATTATGCTGGCATAGCAAGGTGTTGGTGGTAGAGTCTTTTCTAAGTCTTGTGAGATCACTGTCCCAGGGAAGCTGGCTAGATTTTTGGTTACAGATATGGTTTCTCTGCTGTTGAGTAAGCCTTGGGTCCGGTTAGGTAGTTGTTAGTTATCATGGACCTGTGACTGATGCTTATTGCACAATTAGTATATCTTGCTATGTTGTGGTTTTAGGTACTAACATTTGTAGGATTATTTAGTTGTTTCCCTTCCTTGGTAGCTTGCATAGTATTTTTTAAGACCTTCAAGACTAAAGAAAAGAGGCTTTCATGTCATATCCATCTTGAACCAACCAGGTCTTATATCCAAAGTAGCCATTTTCTTCAGTAAGAGTAGGCCATCCTCAAACCCTAAGAGGCAACCCAAGGCCATATCAATAGCTTCATTATTTAGGAGATTACTTAGTCTACTCTAATTATTCAAGAGGATATTTTTCATTCTGATGTGGGGGTTTTATTATTCAATGGTTCTTTTGGGGAGCAGCAACATCTCCAGTGGCTAAACTTGTTGGAATAAGTACCACCTTGTTGAAGGAAATCTGTCACTCTGGGCCTGGACTTTAAGATACTCATCCTAGCTGCCTGGCAGCCAGTCTTCTCCTAGCATCCTTCAGATGAAGATGGAGAACTCTCACACGCTGGTGCATCATGCCTCCCTGGATACTGCCTTTCTGGATGCCTTGATGATACTGGACTGAACCTCTGAACTTATAAGCCAGCCCCCATTAAATGTCCCTAGGAGAGTTGCCCTTGTCATTGTCTGTTCACAGTAGTAAAACCCTAACTAAGGCAGAAGTTAGTAGCAGGGAGTGGGGTATCGCAGTGATAGGCTGTTGGCCTTTGTACTTGAGGCTTTCCATGGAGACCTCTGGCCCTGCCAGGAGTGAGGAACTCAAGCAGGGAGGAGGTAATCACCTCTGCTTCCTCTACTGCCGCACCTGCTCCATCTGCAGCTGCTCCATCTCCATTTCTCCTGTGGCCACCTCAGTTGCTCCAAGTCATCAGCTGGGCTGAGTCAGCTGGAGGCTGGCTAGCCAGTGAGGAGTGCAGGGGAGCTCCTGGCATGGGGAGAGCAGATCTCTTCCCCAAACAGCAGTCTTCTACACAGTTCTGTGGTGGGTTAGAGTCTGACAGGAGGTACTTCCTGTTGGCTTGGCCTGAGAGCTTGAACGTAACAACATGAGGGAGGGTGGGGTCCTCTTCTACAAGATGGCCACAAGCCTCTCTCAAGCTATGTGAGAGCAGCCTAGCCTCCTAGGAAGGTGTTTAGGGAAACACCTATTGTCCCTTAGGGTTACCTGGGTATCAACCTTGTCCCAACTGGGAACCAGGAAACTTTTCACAGCCCAATGCCCCACAATAATGACCATTCTTTTGTTTAGAAGAATGTGGATTTGGGGACTTTGAGTTTGGAAAGCAGTGGAATGTTGAAGTGAAGGTTAATGAGCTTGCCTCATAGGAATATGGAAGACTTGCTGTGAGTGATTTAAACCATGCGGAACTAGCTCAAAAGATTTCAGTGGAAAAGGATTTTGGATGTGTCCTACAAACTGTTTTTGTGGTATTTTGGTAAAGAATGTGGCTGCTTTTTGCCTTTGTCTGAAAAGTCTACCTGAGGCTAAGATAAAGGGATTTATATTGCTTGCATTGACAAAGGACAATCCCTCCACCCCCCCCCCCAAAAAAAAGCCGAGACTTTGTCCTCTGCCTTAGTCTTATGATGATCATTTTAAATAAAAGGAGTAAGCTGAGAAACGAAAAATATAAAATATATGGTTCAAGTAATGAAGGGGCACAAAGAAAAAATGGAGCTGAATTCTATGTTTAAGAAGATAAACAGATAAAGAGAGTGGATTTTTTGGATCAACATCCCACCTAGCTAAGTTTTGATCTGATCGTTTTGATGTTATACAGGATTACACATAAGAGATTGCTGGAATCAGAGAAGAGACTTTGAATTCTGGACTTTTAACATTGTTGAGACTACTATAGACTATGGGAACTGGTGAAGCCGGATAATCTATAGGCAGCTATTTTTAGAGACTGTGTTAAGCATTGGTGCCTTTATGGCGGGAGGCACACCAGCTTGGCTGTTGGGGCAGTGATCAGATGGGGCACCTGCTACTTAAAACAGCCACAATATTTTCCATGATATCAGAGATTAGAGGAATCTGCCATTGCACCTTCAGTCAGGTTTTGTGGTTTATCTATAAACAAGATAGGCAATGGGAGTCAAAGTAGCTGAATGACATCATTCTAGTATTCATGAATTGAAGAGGTACTGCCAAGGGTTGGGGTGATGGCCTTGTGGTGAAGAACATTTGTCCATGCAGAAGACACAAGTTCAGTTCTCAAAATCTATTTGACTGTTCATTACTTACTCTAACTCCAGCTCCAAGGCAAGTAAGCCTCTGGTCCCCATGGACACCTGCCTCATATGCACATATTCATACACAACGAACCATAAAAACTATACAAATAATTTGTAAAAGACACTAAGAGGAGGTGGGCATTATTTATAACATGCTTCATTTCAGGGATTTTGCCAGAGCAGGCAAGAAGTGAACTAAGGTGCTGGGCTCAGACCTTTTAAAGGTAGGACCATTGGGCAAGCATGACCTGACATATGAAAATAGAATATCAGTCTTTTCAGCATAAAAACACATAAAAATTTGTACTGAATCTTAGAGAGACAGACAAAAATAAAGGCCTTCATACTTGGAAATAATAAGAAAGCAGCTGACCACCATTTTTGTTTGAAGCAATAATTTGGTCACAAAAAGACATATCTAGCTTAATTTTGTGTTTCCCATATGCTTCCTGGGTGCAGATACAAAGTGACAAATCTCATGTTCCATCCACTCTGCCTTCCGTCCTACCAAGTATTAGTTCCTTAAACTGTCCTTATCAATTCCTCATGTCAGATATTGGATCAAATTAATGAGAAAATATATTAACACAGATGATATATAGAATGTTACTGGCAATGATTATAAACACTTAAACTAAAATTGTATATAAAATCTTAACACAAATAATCAACCAGATGATAAAGATTTTTATATGAGTACCTATTCACATGACAAAGTGATAAGAGGAACTAGGACATAGAATACCTATGGTCTCAGGGGGATTTATTTTTATTCTATGTCATATGTATCAAATACAAGCAACCCACTTTAATAAACAAAGGACAGCTATAATATAAAACTGTATGCTTATAGTATATCAACTAGCTGTCATTTTAAATTTCTGAATTACAGTGTATAGTTTTTAGAAAATACACAGATAAAATTGCAACATTTAACTGTGGTACTTGGAAAAGTTACATTAAACTTTAGCAAATTAGTATATTACTTCAGATAATTATGCTTAGAGAAGTGACTTTACACATTTCCTAAAGGCTTGCATGTGTGTAAGGTGGATTATACCTGTTATCTCATGCCTTAGGGTAGTGAGACAAGAGCAGTATTAAGGACAATCTTGGATATATAATCTTTATTACAAGAATAAAATAAAATATGATATAAAATAGACTAACTTATAAGCACATATTTGCCATAGTTCAACAAGGTAGTGAGACAGAGACTAATGTCTCTAATTAATTTTTACTTTTTATTAATATCGTATGTGTGTGAATGGGAGAAGTGGTAATGTATTCAGTGCTTTCTGAATCAGTAGTATATGTGATGTAGTCATGGGTCTGGAGAGCTGTGACTTCCATGTGAACACGAGTGAGGAGTTACATGAAGAGATCTGACTGCTGTTTGTGGAAAACTACTCAGGCTACTCTCAGAGAAAAACAGCTTGGAAGGTGTCATGACCTTGAGATTTAGCAGATCAAGTAATCGGAGAACGAAAGGTTCTGTCAATTTGACATTTGCTCCACTGCTTGTCCCCAGGTATATTTGAGTTTTCCTCCTGCTGTTTATCCTTCTGATGTTTTGACCAAGTAGGTTAATCAAAAGATGTTCTGAAATGAATGTCTTCTTCTTCAGGGCTCGAGACACCCAAGTCCAGTTTGGTAGAAGAAGACAAGCAAGGTCACAGGTCATCCTGGACAACAGAGGCCAGAGCAACCTTCGTCTATTACCTTCTGAGTAAAAGAATTTGACTTTGCACTTGCAAAAACTTTAGTAAAACCAGAAAATCTTATTAATCATTTAGAAACCTTTTTCCCTTACATTTCTAAGCTAACTTCCTGTCTTTTTTATTAATATTGTGTTTTGAAAAGAATCTTATTTTGAATACTATAAGATGTTTAATAAATTCAAAATTAACTGTTTTTTAACACAAATATAAAGGGCAAAGTTCCAACTTGTGTTAACAGGAAACCAATACTACAACTGATATAGAAATAACAATAAAAATATTATTTAATAATAAAGAAACAGAACATAGGACATTTTTAAAACTGAAGGCAGAGCTCCCCTGAAAAAGAAACTACATAAAGACCTCCCAAAAATAGGAAATTACAGACCAAATTCCCATGTGAACATGGATATAAAATTTTTGGTGAAATAGTTGCAAAACAAGTCCAAGAACATATCAAAGCTTAATCAGGCAGACTTTGTTCCAGAGGTGCAGAAATGTTTCAACAGGAGAACAAAAGCCACGTGACTATTTCATTAGATGCAGAAAAGGCCTTGAAAATGTCCTTTTCATGATAAATGTCCTAGAAAGATTACAGATACAAAACATATAACTAAAAAAAAGGTAGTTTACAAAAGTTCCATAACCAGTATCAACTTCAATAGAGAGAAACTCAAGGTAATTCTACTGAGAACCAGGAATAAGACATGTTTGCCAACATTTCCTTACCCGTGGAACACTGTACATGAACACTTCATGACAGCACTAATACTCTATTGAAGAAGACCATGAACGATACAAATTGGAAAGGAAGCAGTAAAAGCAGTTTTATTTACAGATGGTATAACAGTAATATAAGTGGCCACAAATTTTATTAGGAAAGTCCTATACCTGATAAAAACTTTCAGCAGCTTAGAAATATATGAAACTATTTCACCAAACTAGGCAACATCCAATATCAAGAGAGAGAGAGAGAGAGAGAGAGAGAGAGAGAGAGAGAACTGAAAAAGGCAATAACACCTCATGCAATAGCCACAAATACATAAAATACCTTGGGGTGACTCTTACCAATCATGTGAAAGACGTGTATGATAAAAACTTTTAAGAAGATATGAAAAAAAAACAAAATAGTTCTACCTGAAGTCCCAGTATACCATTTATATATATATATATATATATATATATATATATATATATGCAAAAATTCACTACAGTATATCAAGGACACATGTTCTACAATGTTCCCAGCTTTCCTATTCATAATAGCTAGGAACTGGAAGCAACAGAAAAATGGATATAGAAAAATGCTTTACAAAATGGAATACTATTCATCTATTGAAAATGAGGACATTATGAATGTTGTGCGTAAATGGAGAGATTTAGAAAATATATCTGAGTGAGGTAAACCATACCCAAAAGGGCATGCATGATATATACTCACTGATAAGGGGATATTAGCCAAAAAGTACAGAATATCCATAATACACCCCATAGACTAAGAAGTTTAACAAGAAGTAAGACCCGAGTAAGCATACTTCAATCTCACTTAGAAGGGGTAACGACCATTGGAGGCAGAGGGAAAGAGAAACCTGGGTGGGAGAATTATAGGGGCGGGGGCAATGGGGACAGGACCAGAAATGGGATGGGGAAAAGAGGAGAGAAACACAAAGGGCCAAGAGAATGACTCAAAACATGCAGCTGCCTGGGGTTGGAGGTGTGGTGAACCTCTTGAATGATCCAGAGACCTGCAATGAGGGAGGCTACCAGGACTCAATGTGTATGACCTTTGGCAAAGTGCCCAACAGAGGAGATCTGGAACATGACGAGACCTCCTCCAGTAGTTAGGGTCCAGAGTGGAAGGATGGGAATACCAACATACCTTCAGGATTGTCAACCCTAAGTTGCTCCTGTTCAAAAAAATGCAGTGACAAAAAGGGAGCAGAGACTGCAGGAACAGCACAAATGCAGGGCCCAACGTGGCATCCCACAGGCAGGCATGAAACGATGACACTATTACTGATACGTGCTTGCAGACAGGAACCTCATCTGAGAGGCTCTACCAGTAGTTGGCTGAGATAGATGCAGATACAGCCAAGCATTCAGTTGAGGAAAAGGACCCTTGTGAAAGAGTTACAGAAAGTATTGAATGAGCTGAAGGGTGTGGCAACCCCACAGGAAGATCAAAAGTGTAAACTATCCCAGAACCCTGGGAAGTCCCATAGACTGATCCACCAATTAAAAAGCCAACATGATTGGGTCTGAAGCCACCCACACATATGTAGCAGAAGACTATGTGTCCATCCTCAGTGATAGAGGATGTGCCTAATTTTGTAGGGGCTTGATGGCCCAGAAAGCGGGGAATCCTGGGAAGCCACCCTCTCAGAGGGTAGGGGAGAGAAGATTGTGGAAGAATTCTGTGAGGTGGGACCAGGGATAAGGAGAAACGTTTGACATGTAAATAAGTAATATAATTAATTAATAATGATAAATGAATCATTCAGTCACAAGAAGCCAAGGGTTCATCTGCTTTCACTAGAGAGAGGAGATAGATGCCCTTCTTAGATCCAGAAGCTGTATAAACTGACAAACTGTGTTCTCTAAGGGCATTTGATATCTTTACCACATGGTGCAAGACACAGTGCCTAACATCACATCAGTATATTCTTTATGTGTTTGCTGATTGTCTGTCTGCCTGCCTACTTTCTATATTTTTGTTTAACTTTGTGTTTTAGTATCCTAAAACTTGTCTGCCCTTCATCCACAAGGAACACAAACTTTTCAGTTTTGGGGTTTCAACCCAGGGGACAGAACCCTAGGTATGCTCCACTCCTGAGAGAACCTTCAGGACTGGTTATCTAGTACTGGGAAATCCAACACAATCTTTCCAGCTTGAAGAAACTATTTTATCTCACAAAACTTCACAGAAGCTTTTAAGTTTGAGTTTATGTGAAATTCTTTCATTATGTCTTTTTTTAAATTGGCTATTTTATGTATTTACATTTCAAATGTTATCCCCTTTCTCAGTTTCCCCTGCAGAACACCCCTATCCAATTCCCTGCCCACTACTTTTCAGAGGGTGATCTCTCTCCTACCCACCCACTCCCCCCTCAATGCTCCAATATACTTCTACACTGGGGAATCAAGCCTTCACAGGACCAAGGGCCTCTTCTATTGATGCCAGACAATAGCCTTCAGTGCTAACTATGCAACTGGAGCCATGGGTCCCTATATATGTATTCCATGGTTGGCCATTTATTCCTCAGGAACTCTGGAGGGAAGGGAGGGCTCTAGTTAGTTGGTACTGTTGTTCTTATGGGGTTGCAAACACCTCTAGCTCCTTCAGTTCTTTCTCTAACTCCTCTATAGGGTCCATGTGCTCCGTCCCATGGTTGGCTGTGAGCATCTGCCTTTGTGTTTGTCAGGCTCTGACAGAGCCTCTCAGGAGACAGCTTTAATAGGTTCCTGTCAGTAAGCACTTCTTGCATCAACAATAGTGTCTCTATATGTGATGGATCCCCAGGTGAGGCAGTCTCTGGATGGCCTTTCCTTCAGTCTCTGTTCCACACTTTATGAATGATTTCAATTTCATAACCTCTTTTGCACATTATGTTTTAGATAGTTTTAGGTAATGATCAGGTTTTGATTTGCTACTCTAAACTATTGAAAATAAGATTAAAAAATATCAATATGGGGATATTAGCTATTATAGTCTCACCACTGCGTAAAGAAAATTTGATTGATAGTTTTAAGGTACTGAAAACTCCTATCCACCCTAATGTATTGAGAGATCACTGCATTAAAACTATAAGACATTAAAAGAAACCAACAAAATTGTACTTGTATTCATATACCAGGATGCAGTCACAAGACAAACAACAACAATAGGAAGAACAGATGAACCTAAATTTATTAAGATATACTTGGTATTCTCTTCATTTTAAAATCTACCCATTTTCAAAAACTAGTAAAAATTCAGAGAACACCAGACTTTGTGGTGCCTATGCCTAGATTATTGCATGTACAACAACATCCTTACAGATAAGGCACACTACTTAAGTTAGAGGTAAGTGGAAAGATGATATTATCTTCTACATGTGAGATTGTTCATATGAAAGCTTAAAAACCTAGACACCTAAAAATGTCTTGCACATTAATAACACTAGTTAGCATGATTATACATATAGGTTAAATCTCAGAGATTATGCACCTCGAGATGATGCATTATAAGCAAGCAATGACTGCTGAGAGATAGAATAATTCTCTAGGGAAGAAACACCAGGACGTTATTCAATCTTTTTTAAATTTGATATTTTATTTATTTACATTTAAAATGTTATTACCTTTCCTGGTTTCCCCCTCTACAAACCCCTATCCAATCTTCACTCCCCTGCTTCTATGAGGGTACTTTTTTACTCACTCCCGCCTCCCTGCCCTGGTATTTTCCTACACCGAAGCATAGAGCCTTCCTAGTAGCAAGGGCCTCTCTTCCCATTGATGTCCACCAAGGCCTCCCTCTGCTACATATGTGGCTGGACCCATGGGTTCCTCCATGTGTACTCTTTGGTTGGTGGTTTAGTTCCTAGGAGCTCTGGGTGGGGGGTGTGGGTCTGGTTGGTTGGTATTTTTGTTCTTCCAAACTTAATCGATCATTCTGAAATTCAAATACATATTAGCAACACTAAATGGGCTCATCAGGGCGCAAATATTTAAATAAAAGGCCATGAATTTGAAAGGGAGTTGGGCATGGGAAAAGTTAGAGGAAGAGATGATAGGGTAGAAATTATGTAAATGTTTACTCATGTATGGAATTCTAGATATAGGGTTTAAAAGAATTCTACCTAGTTTTCATGACTTTTCTATTATAAATTACCCATGAGTTCTGTCTTTTACCTAACAGACACTGTAGTCTCAGATTTTTCAAAATTTACTTTAGCTATGGTTTTTTAACTCTTCAACTTCATTCCCACATACTAGAGGGAGGAGAAAAGGAAGATTAATATGAAATGGGAGTTATAGACCTGTTTAGAAGTAGTTTTATGGGGCAATTGCCACATTCGTTTTCAGCAGTCCAGCCCATAGAAAAACAGCAAGCACTAAATAGCAGTGGCAGTGCAATCCACTTGGAAAACACCAAAAATGAGTCACCAGTAGCAGTGATTTGATCAAGAAGAAACCATATGTCTCTGCAAATTCACATGAGTACACAGAAATGGCGAGAAGAAACTGTAATATCACCGGAAGTTCTTTAATGCATTTCTCTCTACAAAGTTACAAGAAAAATTAGCAAAGAAAGTAAGATGATCTGATACAAGTGAAGAACAGCTTCAGTAAATACATCAGCTTCAGTACACACATTCAGTAAAAACATCAGTGAAGAACAGCTTCAGTAAATACCAGCATGAGAGGAGACCAAAGATGACCAGCAAATAGTTGCAATACAAACAAATGCAACAGCATTATTCACTGTCTGGTTATACTTATACTCTTACAAATAATGCAAGTCCTCACGAGCATCTCCTCCTACAAAAAATTCACATGCCCATTCACCAGGCAACTTCTGAAAAATCAACATGTGTCTGTTGTTAGGTACACATTCTCCAATGGGTTTGCTTTAGTTAAAAAAAATCCTCTCATAAGAAATTTTCCAGAAAAACATCACATAATAGAATGGAATCTCCAAAAAACCAGAAATTCCCACTGTAAGACCCCATGATACATTTGCCTACAAAGGATGTCTTCTCACACTACAGATTCACCATGAAGATAATGGGTAGATCATGAGTGTAATAAGAACTGCCAAGTACCTGGTTTGTCTTCTTCATAGCCGAACCATGCAAATCTCTTTTTCTCTTCATTGAAACAACTTCAAGCAAACAAATATACCAAAATGAGTAAAACATTCAGAGAAGTGGAATCATTTCTCATGGAGAATGAATGCTTGATGGATAGATTTAATCCCTTTTTCATTTTTAGGCCTCATCTTACGTGTTACAGAGTAGAGTTAATTTATGTGAAGAGATCCAGGTCTTTATTTAGATGAAATATCAGTCCCTCTTGCAATGTTACCTGTCTTATTTGGCATGGTTAGCTTGAAAAATAGGCATAAAAATAAGACATTCTGAACAACACAAACACAATCCCAGTGATCTGGGAAAACAGTTTAGTTGCCCTTTGAGATTCCTGATTCCTTGATCTATGTAGAGTCTAAATACTGCTGTTTAGGTGTGTTTCCATATACTTTTCTGGGGAAAGTATGTTTCACATGCCAGGCAAGCTTTACACATTCTACTTATTACAAGAAAATCAAAGCAAAAAATAATAATTAAATTTGTGTCCATCATATAAATAGGAAGAGAAAAACTAGTGCGTAAGGTATGGAATCTAGTTATTTTTCAGAAACAATATAGCAATTCAGAATTTCATTATTGTCTAACCTCTTCTCCCTCAAGGGTCAGGGGACTGGTTGATGCAAGAGTGATGTATCCTCTCTTATACCAACTTTCAGGCAGTGCCTTTTACAGTAACATATTGTATTTGAAAATCTGAATGGGAACAAAGTTAGCATCAACCCTTTAAGATAAAATTATTGAAAGATGTTCTGCTCTGGTAAAAAGCAGCCCATATTTCAAAATTATTCTGCTTTATTAACTACATTGTTGGTAAAGGAATAAAATTTATTTCAATAACTGTTCTCCGTCTTATATGACCATACTTATTTACATGGTACTTGTTCTACACATGAGACAGGTGTCAAAATCTTGTATTGAATTTCTGAGCTAATATATATCCAGGAAAATTTAAATTGCATAAACAGCTTCTAAGGTCCTCAACCTAATCACACACTAAAAGCAAAATAGAAATAGTTTTTCCTTTAACAATATCCTGTCCTCCATTTCTGCTTTGCAGAAAGGTAACCAAATCTCCTGCATTTAGTCTATAACTTTGAACTGCACTGTAGATTGTTCCTGCTTTGCTTTTATTACTTCATGCCTTTTATCATCAGTATAAATGGATAGCAAAATGCTGGTATCCAGCACCATCAAACCCATGCATATTAACCTTTTCCAGTATTTTAAATACTTGTTCTTTTTTTCTTAAATTATTATTCTACTCATTTGATTATATAACTGACCTTCATTCATTTTTCCATAAAATTGACCATCACTCAGCCCTCCTTTCTCTCACTGTCTATTCCTTTCCCCTTCCTAGACAATCACACTTCCTATAACTTTCTGGGTTAACCACATTTCACACTCTATCTTGTCTTTGCCCAGAGGAAAAGTCAATATATTTACCAGGTGGAACTCTGATTCATTGTTAAGACTTTGTTGTTTATGAGTTCCCAAAGTTTTAGAGAGTTTTGGAGATTTGGACTACAGTGCACCAAGATTAAAGGATTGTCATTAAACCTTGTCAATCTCATTCTGAGGAATCATCATACAATCCCTATTACCTTCCCTACTCCAGCTCAGCTCCCACTGGCAGGACAGTTTATCTCTTGACTTGTTTCTGCATAGGATGTAACTGTACATCCGAGGTGCTCTTATGAACTGTGAGTCATGGGCAATCCCAGTTTTATACGATTTGCCTCAGCCATTCCTGTGCACAGCCTTATAGGAACTCATTAAACTGCGATCCTAACATCAAATTGGCAAGGTGATTCTTTTTGAGTAATCCAATATGAAGTCAAATCACTTTATCTCTTTCAAGGAGAAATCAGTGTAGGCAGATGTGAAGTAAAGCAATTGGTCCAGGGTGAAGTAAGAAGTGTGTTCATGAAGAAGATGCTTTATGGAGCCCAGAGGAAAAAATCATCTGGGTTACAGTATAACTGTGTTAGTATATAAATGATTTATTGAAGCTATTTTTATTTCTGGTGAGTTTTCTCTCATTCCAGTTTTCATAAGTTGCTAAGCTCACTGTGCTGTGATCCACAAGTTCAGTAGTATACTTATAACATTATAATCCTGAAAACTCTTACTGGCTTATAGGAGGCAAGGAGAAATTAGAGGTCATATAATTTATTTAATAGTAGAATTAGCATGGCATTTATGTTGAAATAAAGCTCATTTATTTTACAAAATAAAAGTCCATCACAATGATATATTTTCTTAAGTTCTACAAGTTAGAATATAAAATGAAACATATCATTTTCAATTGCTTTTATACCCCAGTTACAAACTCCCTCACAGTAAATTTGTGCTGCACACAGCCAGAACATTGGAGCTCTTGGGATGATACTTCTACAAATGTAAAAGTGAAGTAAATATTGTACTGGATCTTCGCTCCTCATGTAGAAAAATTGCTGACTTTAGGTGCTCAAATTAAATTTAGGTGAAATTAAATATGGTACCACTCATCTTCTAGATGGACTTAACTCCAGTTTCATGTTTACAGAAAATGAAGGATTGTTGCTCAGTTTTATCCAGCCATCTAAATTGTTTTCTGTTATACTTCTCTAAGTCTAGAGGGTGATTTCATCTTGAGTAAGCACACAATAACTTCCGGAAATGAGAAGTTCTATAGGAATATTCTTACATGTTTGTTCATTTGAATTGCTCAAGAAGATTGATCCTATCAACATCAAAATAATATGTTTTCTGTGTCAGTGATTGAAATATAATTATGTTCATCAAAATTTCATAGGACTTTTTTGTGTTAATGAACTCCATTTTTCTAGAAATTAGTATATATGCCATTGCTGGAGATTTATCAGACATAACCTGAAGCACAAAAGACCAAAAACACTTTGGTCCTTTCAATGGATTTTATGTTGTTTCCTTGTCATGATTCTTTTAGAAATTTGAGAAATAATTCTTTTTCCAGGAAGTGGAAGGAGTAATGAAATACACACACACACACACACACACACACACACACACACACACACACACACAAACAGAGAGAGAGAGGGGGGAGAGAGAGAAAGAGAGAGAGAGAGAGAGAGAGAGAGAGAGAGATTGATTTATACACATCATGCATACGCACAAATATATTGGCTTCTATGTGTATATGTTCTATGTATATACAATATGTATATCCACACACAACCACACATTAATATGTACATAAATCAGAATTTTTCTTCCAATTATTGCGCTATCGATTCGCTTTTTCACTAGGTACTTAACAAGTATTGATGAAATTCTTCAAAGAAATAAGTGTTTCTAGAAGGCAAGCAATCAGTGAATTGAGTGCATTTGTATTCTTCTTCATTTTTCATTTAGACTGAGAATGAGAGGATATCTGAGGAAATGTGACGAATTGAAGTGGAAAACTATGGACAAAATAGTGTGAAAATGTCCCCAACATTTCATTGTCTGAGCCATGGTTAAAAAAAAAATACACAGATAATGAGTTATATTGACTCTGCATTACGAATTAATTTTTATTATCCCTAATACAAATTATTCAGGCACTTATCATGTTGCAGAGAATACATATGCAAAGGAAAAAGAGAAACAAAATTTATGGTTCCAGTCTCTTAGTTGAAACAAAAATGGCTTTCTCTGTGAATCTATAGACAAACAACTTATTTTGCTTGAGGCCACAGTGGGAAAAGCAATGTATCTGTCCTTTAATTAGGCAATAGAAATCCATGGGGCTGTGTTCACTCAGCATTCAGCTGTTTATTTTGTATCAGTAAAATCCTTGGACTCTGAAGGGGATCTCAACCATAATTAAAAGTGTTATTGAGCTAAACACAATTACCAGTGCTTACCTCATTATATAATGCTGTTGGCACCAGAAGCAGAGTTCGAACTAGCTTTCTTTTCTACATTCTTGTCAGACACAGTTAAAAAGTTCCAAGGTGATTTAGCAATGGTCTGTTATCAAAATCAAGCATGGAAAATTGATGACTTTTCAATCATGACACTGAATTGTTAGGGAACTTGAGCAATTGGAGTTGAACTGCTCCCTTATGATCTTTGGACTGGGTCTCGTAGTTTCCTGCTAAGACTAGATTGGAAAGCATGACAACACTTCTGCAGACCCATGCCTACTGGAGAAAGGAAAGGAGCACTTCTGGCCCTATGAAGAAGCACAATGTTCTACTTTGCTCCAAATATTATAACATTACATAACAGTGTTTCCTCTCAAGTGTTAATCAAAATTATACCATCAACACCATGGCCTCACCAAGAAAGGTGATTCACCTGAAGCAATACTAGAAGAGATGAGGACTAATTATTTCCTTATTTTGCTTTCCTAAGCCCTTGCCTTGGTGCAGCCAGTTTACAGCTTCATTTTTAGAGCAGTTTTTTTTTCATAAATTACAGTTGTAATTTGTTCTTTCGGTCTTATAATTTCAGATGCTGACCAAAAACCTAAGTATGCTCTTTCTGACACGCTGTGCGTTCTCATTTCTTCTCTAAAGCTGACGCACCATCCTTTTCCATTATTCGACCGCTTGCCTACACACATCTGCTGAGTATGTGGACATTCAAATGTGGACTTACTCAAAGGATAACATGGTCTTCTCTCTTTTCTCTTTCTTCTGCATCCGGCAGAATCTGCTGTTTACAGTTTTCTTACCTAGATAATTTTTCTCAAACTCTAATAAACTTGTTCTTGAGCTTCTTTGAGCCTGTTTTAAACTTTTATTAATAATGCTAAAAAACCCAGTTCTTATGATAACAATATTATGTATCTGTCCTTTTAACCATGTGCAGTTTCTTGAAATCAAGATATCTAATTCAACACTGAACTCTTCATGTTTTAAGATGCTAAAGTTTTATAACATGTTAATCCCTTGCATCAGCATGGAAACGATGCTATTACAAACCAAAGACCTTCCTAGTTAACAATTAAAGTACTTTCTACTATTTTAAATGGAATAAGTTTATGCATATAATTATAAGACTAAAATTTATTATCAAAATCAGGTGTATTGCAAAATATGCTTATCACAAAAGGCAAAATATTGTATTTTTCATAATATTCAACAATAACTTTAAAATAATTACTGTATTAGTTTTTACATATTCTGATTTGATGTAGGTATAATTTAGTAAGAGTAATATAATTGTGTTTTAACTTAAATAATGTAGTTCTCAGCAGATTAGAAGAGCATACAAATACACGAACATTTGAATATTCAACCATTAAACTTGTGACAGCTAATCATTATCAACTTGACTGGATTAGACATCCTGGCTCTTCTGGAAATATACTTACAAGAGAGGTTTAACTAAAGGAGAAAGAAGTAAGCATGGTTGTAGGTAGCACCAACCCATGAACTGTTAAGTCAGATTGAGTAAGGAGGGGAAATGGGAAGAAGCCTGGATATGGACATTCATTGCCTTCTGCTGCAATGCGACCAGTCACACCATGTTCCTCCTGGCTTGCTTTGCACAGCATGATGCACTGTATTCTGTCTAACCATGAATCTAAGTAAACCCTAGTTTAAGTTGCTTTTCCAGGTATTTTGTCCCTACAATGAGAAAAATTAATGTATTCATTTTATAGTGTTTTACATTTGTTTAAAGCAAAGTATGAAATACCAAACCACACAAGATTATCTTTTATTCATTCAGACTAGAAAACACACAAAAATAACTTGAAAGTTAATTCATCTATCTATATACATTTACCTAAAAGGGAATAAATCATTCATTCTTCTGTTTTATCCTTTTGAAGGCCCTCAGATATATACGATTTAACGGGCTAGTGATAGAGACCAATGTCTTTTGTTGGCTGACTGTGTATATGGATATATAACTGAATACGTAACCACAACTCATAAATCTGTAACCGCTGAACACTGGCAGATAGTAAGGCCTCAGAACAAAACTTGAACGGAAGCCCCCATGAAGCAGTATCGTTCTAACAATGGTCTTCTTAGTCTTCCTTTAGATGTTAAATTTTTGTTGCTCTTTGCTGTTGTAAAAATTTCTTTCAGTTCTTTATTTTATTTTTCCTTTACTTATACATTTCATTTTCACTATGCTATGAAAGTATTGAGTTTGTATTAACATTTTTAAGTTGCTTAATTTCAAGTACCATTTGCCATATGATATTGAATTCTGTATTTAGTAGGTAAATGAATGATGTTGCAGAATAATGTGATGATTAATTAGGAACAATTCCTGAAATATCATCACAGGGCAGTGTTGGAGTAGATATATGAGCATAGAAGTTATTGCTGGGCAGCTTTTCAAGTTGAAAATATTTGCTCTGGTTTTAATGAGAGACGTTTTTTCTCAAAATATATATGGAATATATTATTCCATTGTTTTTAGTAAGTACTATAAAACAGTGATTCTAATCTCTCTATCTCTGAAAGAAGATAAACAAGGTTACAGAGAAGCAAAGGGGATACGAACAAAGACAACTGGTTTACAATTGTATGCCTGTACATAGATATCTTGTAAGAGCTAATAGAGAGCACCAAAAGACACTTTACTCAAATAAAGAAATCGGTGAATGAGGAAAGACTAAAAGAAATGATGAAAATGGATTTCTGACAGAAGAATATCACGTCCTTCTTAAAATTCAATGTTTTTAACTTTTAAGATGTTATCCCCCAAATTTTTAATGATCATTAAATATCTGTCTCGTTGGAATTAGAAAAAAATTAGAATGGTATAAACAATTTCATTTTATTGGTGTAAAACTAGAATACACATGTATATGCCTAAAACATAAACCCTTATATACCACATTTAATGCTTGCATAAAACAATTTATATGTCTTTGCTGCAGGGCTTCTGTGTAATTGCATCTTGCCAAAAGTTATATCTAGGTACAGGTATAGTATGTCAGAATCCTAGATGAATCATTCAAGTGGTAGCCAAACTGTTACTTGAGGAAATGGCACAAGAATTCTTTGGAGAACATAAAGGACTGAAACTTGTTTCACATGTGTTTGACAACTTAGAAATTCTACTTGTTCTTTAAAACATAAACAGTCATGACTTACTACTGTCAATGCAAAAAATATAAGTGGAAAATATCCACCTTCAAAAAATGAGAATCTCCTCTCCCTCCCTACACCTGATCACGAGTCCCCGATTGCTCCCCTTCCCTTCTCCTACCCAGTTTCCCCACTTCATTGTCTGCTATGACTATTTTATTCCTCGCTTCAGCCTTACTACTGGTTTAGCTTCTTTGGGTTGGTGGAGTGTAGCATGGACGTCCGGTACTTTGTTGCTAATATCCACTTATAAGTGAGTACATACCATGCTTGGACTTTTGGGTCTGGGTTACTTCACTCAGTATGATATATTCTAGTTCCATCCATTTCCCTGCATAATTCATGATGTCTTTGTCTTTAATAGCTTAGTAGTATTCTGTTGAGTAAATGAACTGCAATTTCTGTATCTACACTTCAGGTGAGGGCATCTTTGTTGTTGATTTTTTTTTTGTTTTGTTTTTTCTCTCTCTCTTCAGTTTCTTACTATTACAAATAAAGCTGCTATGTACATAGTGGATCACAAGTCAGACAGAGGAATAGAAATTGACAGTTAGTGGGGTTGCACAAACGGGAGGCATCTCTACCTACAACTTCCCAGAGCCCTGGGATGGGGAGATTCCCAGGACTTTGTGTGGGTGACTTTAGCTGAGACTCACAGCACTTGGGAAATAGAACCTGAAGTGGTAAGGCAGCTCAAACAGTAGAGATGTAAAGACCCTAACTCAGCCACAAATCTTTTGACCCAAAACTTGTCCTGTCTACAAGAAATACAGCAACAGAATGGCACAGACTGAGGGAACAGACAACCAATAACTGGTCCAAATCGAGACAGCCCATGGGCAGTCCTTGACAAAATTAATGATAGTCTTATGCAGCCAAACATTGGATGGAACTTAGTGTATGGTATGGAAGAACTGGGGAGGACTGAGGACCCTGGAGGGGATAAGTACTCCACAGGAAGATGAACAGTCAGCCAGCCTGGAAACATGGTATCATCAGAGACTGACCTGCCAATAAAACAGAATACACAGGCTGGACCTAGCCTACTAGCTCACATGTAGCAGGCATGAAGCTCAGTCTTCATCCAGTTCCCCCAACAACTATTGTGGGGGCTGTCCCTAAAGCTGTTGCCTGTCAGTGGATCCCATTCCCCTTACTAGGCTGCCCTTTTGGACTCCATGGGAAAGGATAAGCCTAGTCTTGTAGAGATTTGACATGCCAGGGTAAGAGGAATACTCAGAGGAACCTCCACCCTCTCAGAGAAGAAGTGGAAGGGAATAGTTGGTAGGCTATGTGAGGGGGGACCTGGAGCATGGGTGTCAGTTATTGGGATGTAAAATGAACAAAACAAACAGTAAGACTTTAAAGGAAAGGCAACAAATACATGCGGATGATTATTGATAGCAAAAATAAAAAGTAGTAGAATTGAAGATGGTGCTTCCACATATCAAAAGCACATATCTATGAGAGACTTTTGGTTACTATTTTAGACACACACACACACACACACACACACACACACACACACACACACACACACACACATCACCACCACCACAACCAAGGGATGCGACTGAGGTCTCAGAAGAAAGATTGTCATTTCTCAATTCACAGAAAGGAAAAATTAGAACATCATCATGAGGAAGAGATTTTTCTGGATTGTGACATATAAATAACAGGATAAAGTTCCTAATTTGAAAATGGATATCAAATAAATACAAACTAAATAATAATATAAGAAGCAAGAACAGCAACAACAGAAGCAGTGGGAATCATTGTTGGCTTCTTCTTTGTCTTCTGTTGTTTCTTCCTAAATCTATGACCCATTTAATTTTCTTTTCCTTTTATTTTATTGGCTGAAAAATCTTCTTCTTGTTTTGGGAATCATTATCTGGATTTGCTAGACCAATACATGAATACTTTTATAAGAAGTATCACTTTGAGCACCAGGTTCTGGATTTTCTGATCTTGGTAAAGCTAAGTATTTCTTAAGCAAGACAGAAAGCACAGAAAAGTGAGGGTCATGAGGAAGAAAAGTTTTTCTCCATGTTAAGATCCAAATGAAGTCTCTTCCTAGTGTTAAAGATGGTTTCATTTTTTCCATTATAACTCTGACTGCAGCATCTCTACAGCAACCTCATTTACCATACTCGTCGAAAGAGAAAAATATAAAAATAAAATTAAAAACTAAAAATAAAATATAAAAAAGCCATAGCTTGAGAACCATCGAAGTGCTATGCATGGTTAATATTAACACAATTAATTCTGAGTGTCCCTTCAGTAGCTATCACTCACATTTGGATGTGTCTTGGTTTTATACATTCTTCTTTGAGAAGCCTACGTGAAAGCTTACATGTTTTTTCTTATAAACCATTGTGCGTAGGCATATATTAAAATATTTTAATAAACCACCAAGTCAGCTTTATAAACTACCTAGTAATAAATTATTGATCTTCTTGGTTGCTGCCTCCGCAGAGAGCTCGTGGGCAGCACCCCGCGAGCAAATTTGAGCCTCGGGACCACAGGTAAGACCAACTTTTCTGCTGCAAGAGACCTGCCTGGTGAACTCGGGACACACAGAGGCAGAATTCCTCTAGGACCTGGCACTTCCTGTGTTTACCTGGAGTACCACACCCACGGATCCCGGGCCACAGCAGCTCTCTGCTCCCAGACCCTGTGGGAGAGAGACCTCACCGCCTGGTCAGGAGGGCACTCCTGAGGCTGCAGAGCGGAAGAGACCACCAACACTGCCCACCCCTGCCCACAGCCCTGGCCCAAGAGGAAACTGTATAAGGCCTCTGGGTTCCCGTGGGGGAGGGCCCAGGAGCGGCAGGACCCCTGCGCCTGAGACACTGCCAGATCCTGAAGGAACAGACCAGATAAACAGTTCTCTGCACCCAAATCCCGTGGGAGGGAGAGCTAAAGCTACAGAGAGGCAGACACGCCTGGGAAACCAGAAGAGACTGCACTCTGCACACATTACTGATTCCAGAGGAAAACACCAAATGCCATCTGGAACCCTGGTGCACTGAAGCTCCCGGAAATGGCGGCGAAGATCTTCCTGGTTGCTGCCACCGCAGAGAGCTTGTGGGCAGCACCCCACAAGCAAACTTGACCCTCGGGACCACAGGTAAAACCAACTTTTCTGCTGCAAGTGACCTGCCTGGTGAACTCAAGACACAGGCCCACAGGAACAGCTGAAGACCTGTAGAGAGGAAAAACTACATGCCCGAAAGCAGAACACTCTGTCCCCATTATAGGCTGAAAGAAAACAGGAAAACAGGTCTACAGCACTCCTGAAACACAGGCTGATAGGACAGTCTAGCCACTGTCAGAAATAGCAGAACAAAGTAACACTAGAGATAATCTGATGGCGAGAGGCAAGCACAGGAAACCAAGCAACAGAAACCAAGACTACATGACACCATCGGAGCCCAATTCTCCCATCAAAAAAACATGGAATATCCAAACACACCAGAAAAACAAGATCTAGTTTCAAAATCATATTTGATCATGATGCTGGAGGACTTCAAGAAAGATGTGAAGAACTCCCTTAGGGAAACACAGGAAAACATTAATAAACAAGTAGAAGCCTACAGAGAGGAATCGCAAAAATCCCTGAAAGAATTCCAGGAAAACACAATCAAACAGTTGAAGGAATTAAAAATGGAAATAGAAGCAATCAAGAAAGAACACATGGAAACAACCCTGGATATAGAAAACCAAAAGAAGAGACAAGGAGCTGTAGATACAAGCTTCACCAACAGAATACAAGAGAGGGAAGAGAGAATCTCAGGAGCAGAAGATTCCATAGAAATCATTGACTCAACTGTCAAAGATAATGTAAAAAAGCTACTAGTCCAAAACATACAGGAAATCCAGTACTCAATGAGAAGATCAAACCTAAGGATAATAGGTATAGAAGAGAGTGAAGACTCCCAGCTCAAAGGACCAGTAAACATCTTCAACAAAATCATAGAAGAAAACTTCCCTAACCTAAAAAAAGAGATACCCATAGGCATACAAGAAGCCTACAGAACTCCAAATAGATTGGACCAGAAAAGAAACACCTCCCGTCACATAATTGTCAAAACACCAAACGCACAAAATAAAGAAAGAATATTAAAAGCAGTAAGGGAAAAAGGTCAAGTAACATATAAAGGCAGACCTATCAGAATCACACCAGACTTTTCGCCAGAAACTATGAAGGCCAGAAGATCCTGGACTGATGTCATACAGACCCTAAGAGAACACAAATGCCAGCCCAGGTTACTGTATCCTGCAAAACTCTCAATTAACATTGATGGAGAAACCAAGATATTCCATGACAAAACCAAATTTACACAATATCTTTCTACAAATCCAGCACTACAAGGATAATAAATGGTAAAGCCCAACATAAGGAGGCAAGCTATACCTTAGAAGAAGCAAGAAACTAATCGTCTTGGCAACAAAACAAAGAGAAGAAAAGCACACAAACATAGCCTCACATCCAAATATGATTATAACAGGAAGCAATAATCACTATTCCTAAATATCTCTCAACATCAATGGCCTCAACTCCCCAATAAAAAGACATAGATTAACAAACTGGATATGCAACTAGGACCCTGCATTCTGCTGCCTACAGGAAACACACATCAGAGACAAAGACAGACATTACCTCAGAGTGAAAAGCTGGAAAACAACGTTCCAAGCAAATGGTCGGAAGAAGCAAGCTGGAGTAGCCATTCTAATATCAAATAAAATCAATTTTCAACTAAAAGTCATCAAAAAAGATAAGGAAGAACACTTCATATTCATCAAAGGAAAAATCCACCAAGATGAACTCTCAATCCTAAATATCTATGCCCCAAATACAAGGGCACCTACACACGTAAAAGAAACCTTACTAAAGCTCAAAACACACATAGCACCTCACACAATAATAGTAGGAGATTTCAACACCCCACTCTCATCAATGGACAGATCATGGAAACAGAAATTAAACAGAGACGTAGACAGACTAAGAGAAGTCATGAGCCAAATGGACTTAACAGATATTTATAGAACATTCTATCCTAAAGCAAAAGGATATACCTTCTTCTCAGCTCCTCATGGTACTTTCTCCAAAATTGACCATATAATTGGTCAAAAAACGGGCCTCAACAGGTACAGAAAGATAGAAATAATCCCATGCGTGCTATCGGACAACCACGGCCTAAAACTGTTCTTCAATAACAATAAGGGAAGAATGCCCACATATACGTGGAAATTGAACAATGCTCTACTCAATGATAACATGGTCAAGGAAGAAATAAAGAAAGAAATTAAAAACTTTTTAGAATTTAATGAAAATGAAGGTAAAACATACCCAAACTTATGGGACACAATGAAAGCTGTGCTAAGAGGAAAACTCATAGCGCTGAGTGCCTGCAGAAAGAAACAGGAAAGAGCATATGTCAGCAGCTTGACAGCACACCTAAAAGATCTAGAACAAAAAGAAGCAAATACACCCAGGAGGAGTAGAAGGCAGGAAATAATCAAACTCAGAGCTGAAATTTTTCTCCGCAGGGAGACAAATAACCCTATTAAAAATGGGGTTCAGAGCTAAACAAAGAATTCACAGCTGCGGGGTTGGGGATTTGGCTCAGTGGCAGAGCGCTTGCCTAGGAAGCACAAGGCCCTGGGTTCGGTCCCCAGCTCCCGAAAAAAAGAATTCACAGCTGAGGAATGCAGAATGGCTGAGAAACACCTAAAGAAATGTTCAACATCTTTATTCATAAGGGAAATGCAAATCAAAACAACCCTGAGATTTCACCTCACACCAGTGAGAATGGCTAAGATCAAAAACTCAGGGGACAGCAGATGTTGGCAAGGATGCGGAGAAAGAGGAACACTCTTGGGCATATACCCAAAAGATGCCCCAACATATAAAAAAGACACGTGCTCCACTATGTTCATCGCAGCCTTATTTATAATAGCCAGAAGCTGGAAAGAACCCAGACGCCCTTCAACAGAGTAATGGATACAGAAAATGTGGTACATCTACACAATGGAATATTACTCACCTATCAAAAACAATGACTTTATGAAATTCGTAGGCAAATGGTCGGAACTGGAAAATATCATCCTGAGTGATCTAACCCAATCACAGAAAGACATACATGGTATGCACTCATAATGCTTGAATTACCCTAGACGCCTTGAACAAATGAAACTCAAGACGGATGATCAAAATGTGAATGCTTCACTCCTTCTTTAAAAGGGGGACAAGAATACCCTTGGCAGGGAAGAGAGAGGCAAAGATTAAAACAGAGACTGAAGGAACACCCATTCAGAGCCTGCCCCACATGTTGCCCATACATATACAGCCACCCAATTAGACAAGATGGATGAAGCAAAGAAGTGCAGACCGACAGGAGCCGGATGTAGATCACTCCTGAGAGACACAGCCAGAATACAGCAAATACAGAGGTGAATGCCAGCAGCAAACCACTGAACTGAGAATAGGACCCCCATTGAAAGAATCAGAGAAAGAACTGGAAGAGCTTGAAGGGGCTCGAGACCCCATATGTACAACAATGCCAAGCAACCAGAGCTTCCAGGGACTAAGCCACTACCTAAAGACTATACATGGACTGACCCTGGACTCTGACCTCATAGGTAGCAATGAATATCCTAGTAAGAGCACCAGTGGAAGGGGAAGCCCTGGGTCCTGCTAAGACTGAACCCCCAGTGAACTAGATTGTTGGGGGGAGGACGGCAATGGAGGGGGGGTGGAGAGGGGAACACCCATAAGGAAGGGGAGGGGGGAGGGGGATGTTTGCCCGGAAACCGGGAAAGGGAATAACACTTGAAATGTATATAAGAAATACTCAAGTTAATAAATAAAAAAAAATATTACATCAACGACATAAATCTAGGGGCTTCAGTGGAGGTGCATATGACTCTATGAAAGCTCTTTAGCCTGATATTTGCGATGAGGACTTTGTAATGATCCTTTGTGGCTGACTGATTTTTCTCCACTTTTCTAAGACCTCAGCCATTCCTATACTGTAGAAATTATTCTGCAATAATTATTTTTGTTGGTGCAATAACATGATCAGAAGTGAATCATACAATACGGTATTTGATTTTGGTTTATGGTCTAGAGTCCCCAATGACAGGACTCTCGACCACAAATGACTAGTGCATAAAGCTCAGTGATCGCATCTTCAACTAAAAACACAAAAGAGAAGGAGAACCAGAGTACAATTGAGGCTAAAAACTGTCAAAGCTCGCTCCCCAGTGACATACTTCTTCAAGCCATGTTTTCCACACTGATATTTCCATTACCTCTTAAACATACCTACAATTGTGAACCAAATGTTCAAATGGCTATGCCTATCCTAGGGGCATATCTTATTCAAATCACTACATTTGGAAATCTCAAATTCTAATAAAGCTTAATTAATTCATTATATATTCAGATATTAGGAATATACTCAACATAAGCATTATCTTTTTATAAGTATTTTCAAATAATAAGTTATAAACACATATGCTTAAAACTTACTTTTTATTTCATATGTACTTTTGATTTTATTATTAGGATTGCCACTTTGTTGGTTAGATTAATGCCAACTTGACAGAGGCTGGAGTCTTTTGGGAAGAGTAATTCTTGATAGAGAAAAAATTCACATAATATTGGACTATAAACAAACTTGTGGGCAATTTTCTGGATTGATGATTTATTTCCAATGAGGGTTATTCACTGTGGGTAGGCGTTCCTTAGACTTTTAAGAAATCGACTGAGCAAGTCACAAAAGCAGACCAATAAGCAGCACTCTTCCATACCCCCTGTTTAACATCTTGCCTCCAGGTTCCACCAGGCTTGTGGTCTAGCCCTGACTTACCTCAGGTATGTATATTTACCTGGAAGTTTAAGATGTAATAACCTTTTCCTCACCAAGCTCGCTTTTGCCATAGTCTTTATCACAGCAACATAAATTCAGACTAGATAGTGTCATCATATTGTATGAGTTAAAAATTAAGACTCAAAATACAACCCATTAAAACAAAATGAAAACCAGGGAAAAGTTTTATATCTTAACATCTTCAAAACAAACACACAATCTGTGCATATATTAGGTTTCCCTGACACTATGAGAAGAGACAATGATTTTTAGGGTGATTTAGAAAACCTGCCTATCTATAGTTCAATAACATGGTTATCTTAAAATTAATTATCTTTCTCAGTCCTGGGATGATAGAGCTGGTGAAAGAACACACACATATGCTCATCAAATGATACTGTTGGACAACGTGCTTATGCTTATTTAATTGCAGATTTACTCAGAAAGAAGATATTCAGAGGTGAACAAATCTGGTTCATCTCTTGGCACATTACACAAAGGATGCATCTGGTACATTTTCTACAGCCCTGAATAAACTAATAGGATTTGATTTATAATAAAACTCCATGCATCTTGGCAAAGAACAAATCTTACAGGACCCTGGGAATTTTTCACCAACATTAAAAAAAAGTTATGTAAACTACTTTGATCATTACTGGATGAGATTCTAATATATTTTAAGTGCTGTGAACTCCTAAAGCAAACTTATTTATGCAAATTTATAAAGCAAATGTTAATGATAAATCTTCAAGAGACATTTCTTTAACAAAATTTTAATTATTGCTAGGTAGACTTATAAGTAAAACTGATTAGTGACATAAAATGCTAGCCACCACTTACCTTGAATTCTAGAAAGTAGAATATTTATTTGCATTCTTTACATTGGAAAATATATACTGCCCTTTTTCTATCAATCATCACTGTGTAGAATCCCAATATATTTTTAAACCTGAAAGTTTTCTATGCAAAAGTTCAAACTTTGACAGGCATTGAATTAATGTCTAATGGGTGTTTTTATTCTGTAACTTGGGAAGAGAAAACATACTCTTGTTTCACATATAAACAGTGAAGGCGGTGTATAATAAAAAAAAGTATTAGGACTCTTAGTCATGATTAGAGCAGCAGCTTCTGTAAGGAACATTTATATCATGCCCTCATCCCATCATCTTTCCACCATCTCAGAAATAACTACTGAAGGAAATTGCTAAGGAAGGCCACAGCAGTTAAACATCATGGCTTATAGAATGAGAACCTCCTGGTAGTCTTAATTTTTAACCCTGAGGGCAAACCCTTGTTCTCCCAAATGAACCGAAAAAGGATTTGTGACAAAGATATAGTGATATGGACTTTGTATATTGTTTTCTCTGAATAATTTTTAACCCCAATGACTATTTTAGGAGGAGTACAAGATTTAGACTGGAGTACTGAGAGAAGACCATGTAGAGAAAAGTACCACAAGTATAAATATCATAGAATGGATTTGACAGAATGGTTGGTCAATCTAAACTTTGAAAGATGGACTATAGTTTTTCTGACTCTTCTCTCTAATGGACTAGCTGAAGATGAAATGGACAACTGTTTAAGATGCTAATCCATTTTCATTGCAGCCTGTTAACTCCATGAATAAACACAGGTATAGGATCTAGTTTCTGGTCTTAGTTTGTGATCATAAAAAATAGCCTGGTTTGAAACAAGCATGCTTTCATCTAAATTTCAAAGAGTTTCATCAGTTTCCAGGACAATATCCATGCTGAAAAAAGCTCTCTATTATGTCAGGTAATGGGGTTTTGAATAGCACTGTAGATCCACTAAAGCATTACAGGAAATACATATCTAAATGGGAGATGGAAATCTGCTTATGTAACTAAACCACTATTGGTATGTGGAAATAATTTGATTTGAACAGGGTTGTGAGCCAAGGGAATATTTAACAACAACAACAACAACAACAACAACAACAACTATTCAGTAATAATGTATTTTAATAACTTAGAAAATTAAGATAGTACCATATGTTAAATGTCAAACTTGAAATATAACTAATTAGAAGAAAAAAACAAATAATTGCCTAATAATGAACTGTCTGACAAATGGAAAGCCCTCAGAATGGAATCACAAGACTATGTATATGAAAGACATAAAAATAAAAATAAAATCTTGAATGTCTGGTTCAAGTTGAATGCTAGGGTATATTATTTTGGAGGAAGCTTAGACTATAAATTTTCATATTCAACTACATAGTATATGAAGGAAAAAATTAGGAAGTAAAAAGAGTAATATCTAATGTATTGAAAATAAGTATTTTAACCACTAAAAGAGCTTATTGTAATAGTCTTGAAAAATATGACATGTCTACAAAAAGAGAAAGACAGAAGGAGAGGTAGAGAGAGAGAAAGAGAGAGACAGACACAGAGACACAGAGACACAGAGACACAGAGACACAGAGAGACAGATATTCATTTATGATTTTGTTTACATCCAGTGGAAGAAGAGAATTTACTGGCTACTCAAGATTTTCTCATTAAAATTGACTGTGTTATAAAGGAAGGGAATGTGCTGATCTGGACATTGTAGACTGAAAATTTTAACAAGTATTTTTTTCTCCATAAATTAATACATTACTCTAATGCTGCAAACTTTTAGGAATCCATACTAAAGCTGTGATCCCAGTCTACATTTCATTTCCTAAAACATTATGTGTTATTTGCACTAAAAGCAGTCTCCTTAAGAAAGTGGTATATTCACACCCAGTTCAGTTGTCAATAATTTTAAAGTGTTTGACTACAAATAGTATATTAAAATATTGTTACCTGCCTCCCTTTATTCATTCTTCTCCACTCTCCCTCTCCCAGCTCCCCTCTGCCTCTAGCTCTCACAATCATGATTCCCATTCTCCCTCTCCCCTCAATGCAGGATTGAAGAACCCATACCGTGGTCTTCCTTCCTCCCAAGCTCCAAACGGTCCAAATTGTATCGTGGACATTCTGAGCTTTTGGGCTAATATCCATTTATCAATGAGTACATAATATGTCTATTCATTTTGTCTAGATTGACTCACTCAGGATTATAGTTTCTAGTTCCATCGATTTGCCTGTGAATTTCATGAAGGAATTGTTTTAATAGCTGAGTAGTACTCCATTGTGTAAATGTAGCACATTTTCTGTATTCAATCTTCTGTTGAGGGACATCTGGGTTGTTTCCAGCTTTTGGCTATTATAAATAAGGTTGATAGAAACAAGTGGAACATTTGTCCTTGTTACATGTTGGAGCATCTTTCAGGTACATGTCAGAAAGTTACAGAAAGTGAGGAAATTGAATAAAAATATGTAGCATTGGAGGATGAGTAACTCGGGATAGCTACTTGAGGATTCAAGATGCCAGAGAAACAAGAGGTTCCCAGGGGGCACCCATGAAATCTTTAGCCGAATGGGGTGATAGAACCTGGAGAGCCCACCTCCAGTAGATAGGCATGGCCCCCAATCAAGGAATGGGGCCACCCACCCGTAGCAAAGATTTTAACCCAGAAATGTTCCTATACAAAGGGAAGATGGGAATAAAAAAAATGGAGCAGAGACTGAAGGAAAGGCTATCTGTGGACCACCCCACCTCGGGATGCATCCTCTTGGTGGACACCAAACCAGACACTACTGCTGTTGCCAAGAGGCACTTGCTTACAGGAACCTGGTATGGCTATTCCTTAGGAGGTTCTGCCAGAAACTGACCAATGTATATGTGGAATATGTGGATACATGGAGCCAACCATTAAACTGAGCTCACGGCAAGGAGGGGAATTGAAACCCCATATGAAAAACATGTGGGCTGGCTGAATCATCCAGTGCTCCCAGGGACTAGACTAGCAACCAAGGAGTGTATAAGGAGGGATCCATGGCTCCAGATATACCTGTAGCAGAGAATGGCCTTGCCTGACATAAATAGGAGACGAGACCCTTAGCCCTAGGGGTTTGATGCCCCAGTGTAGGGTGTTGCAGGAGCAGTGGGGCAGGAGAGGATGGGTGAGCCATCTTATAGAGGCGAAGGGGAGGAGGGAGAAGGCAGATGTAGGACGGGGGGTGGTTATGGAGGGGTAACTAGAAAGTAGGGTATAATTTGAGATGTAAAATAATGGAATGACTAATAAAAAACAGAACAAACATAAAAATATTGTCACCTATCTTGTTCTAATTATCGTCCCAAACGAGCACCACATTGAATAATCAAGTTTTCTTCTCACAGGGGAGAATGATCAACTCTTCAGTAAATGAACCCAGTTATGATCCAAAAGCAAGAACAATTCAAGTAATTGTTTCAGGAGATATAATACAAATTTAGCAATAGTCACAACAAACAGTAAAGGATATTTATTTCAATTGAAGAATGATTATCTACAGTTTGGTCTTTAACAATATACTGTGCATACATAAATATTGTAAAGAGAAAATAAGTAAAACTGTCCCAAAGACCAAAAGACACATTTTTGAATGTCTGTCATATGACATAAAAATAATTCAATCAAAACTAATACAAGTATGAGATTTAGCAGACAAGAACGTTAAAGATGTTTCTTTCAATATATTACAGGTATTTGCAAAAGCTACTTAAAAATAGTGAAGATAAATGAACTCAATCAAACATCCAGAAGACATATAACTACTACCTTTGATATGAAAATTATGGTGTGTGACGTTAGTGCATGTTTGCATGGCAGAAATGAATATTAGAAATGCAATGTGAAAGAAAGAGAAGAAGATTTAAAAGAAATAAAAGATGTCCTATGAGCTGTGAGGTACCATAAAACTTCTTAATAAGGGTAATTTAAATAACTGCCGTAGGCCACTGGGAATAAATTCATTCATGGGAGTGTAATAGCTGCATATGACATCAAAAAAAATTGATGAAACATAATCATAGAAAAAAAAAGAATAGAAACATCCCAATTCCTTAGACAAGAAGGGTAATATATAAATTCAACAAAGTCTCATAAAAAATTTCAGCTTCATTTTCACAAAAAAATTATTTTAAAATACACATAGGATAATAGAAGAACCCTAATAGTGACAACATTCTTTGTTGCAATTCCAAATGAATATCTTGGCCAGGTAAGATATAGAGTGGTATTTTCCTCCAAGATTTGTGGAATACTGCTGACTTTTCTCATGTGTTCTTTAGTGTGTTTCCATGTTTCTTATTTTTGCTATTACAGCATCTAGCATTTTAACCATGGTTATATTATATCATCTAATTGACAATTTAAAAACCTATGTAGCACATAAACCTGTTATGTTTGATCTGTTTTTCAGACTTTTCACTTTTTAATATTAATGAAAATATAATCGCATTGTTTATTTATTTCTCTTTTCTTTCTCCATCCCTTCCCATGACACTCCTCACTTCCTGTCACTTTATAGTCTATTTTCTTTAATTATTCTTATTAATTTATTTTTAGTTAATCATTCCTTTTGTTTACATCTCAAGTGATATTTCTCTTCCCGGTGTCCCCTCCACAAGCTTCCCATGCACAACCTCCATTTCCTCCCTCCCTTTATCTTTATGAGAGTGCTCCCACATCCACCCACCCTCTCCCATCCTACCCCTCCAGCATCACCCTAGTCGGGGCATCAATCCTCCACAGGACCAAGGCTTTCCCTCCCATTGATGTCAGACAAGGTCATTTTCAGTTACGTATGTTTCTGGATCCCTGGATCCCTCCCTGTACACACCTTGGTTGATGATGTATTCCCTGAGAGCACTAGATGGTTTTCCAGCTGATATTGTTCTACCTGTGAGATTGCAATTCCCCTCAGTTCCTCTAGTCCTTCTGCCAGCTTTTTCACCAGGGTCCCTGAGCTCAGTCTGATGGTTGGTTTCAAGCATCAACATCTGTTTTGGTCAATTGCTGACTGAAACTCCCAAAGAGGAGTCATACAAGGTTCCTGTCAGCAAGTGTCTTTTCTGACAGGCAAATGTGTCCATTTTGGCTTCTGTAGACAGGATGGGTCCTCAGGTAGCAAAGACTTTGGAAGACCCTTCTTTCAATTTTTATTCCATATTCTGTCCTTGTTCTTCATTTGGATAGGCACATTTCTGGTTTAAAAATTTGAGACCAGTGTGTGGCCCCAACCCACAGGGACAATGCCTACATACTGGAGGTGGTCTCTATAGGTTTTTTTCTCCCCCTTTCGGCTAAAATTATCCCTGTTGGGTATGGAGAGTCTGTCATTTCCCTGGTATCTGGGACTTGCCATGGCTACCCCCAGTTTCTCATCCCCCCTACATATTTTTATTCATTTTCCTGACCCTCTGTACCTCTCCCTGTCTTCTCCAGTTCCTAATACTGCCGCCCCTTATTTCCTCCCCCTCCTCTCTGCCTCCCACGTCCTCCCCCACTCCATCTCCTACAATCATCCTGTTCCCTCCTCAATACAGGACTGATGCATCCCCACCCTGGTCTTCCTTCCTCCTAAGCTGTATATGGTCTCTGACTTATATCATGGTCATTGTGAGTTTTGGGGATAATATCCAGTCATCAGTGAGTACATAAAAAGTGTGTTCTTTTGTGTCTGTGTTCATCAGACACAGAGCTAATTCCAAAATATACAGTGAACTCAGAGAACCAAGTAACTCTATTAAATTGGAATAGAGAGCTAAACAGAGAATTCTCAACTGAGGAATATCTAATGGCTGAGAGGCAATTAAAGAAATGTTCAACATCCTTAGTCATCAGGGAAATGCAAATCAAAAAACCCTGAGATTCCACCTCACACCAGTCAGAATGGCTAAGATCAAAAACTCAGGTGACAGCAGATGCTAGTGAGGATGTGGAAAGAGAGGAACACTCCTCCATTTCTGGTGAGATTGCAAGCTGCTACCACCACTGTGGAACTCAGTCTGGCAATTCATCAGAAAAATTGGAAGGAATTCTACCTGAAGACCCAGCTATACAATCCCTGGGGATATACCCAAAATATGCTCCAAAACATAACAAGGACACATGTTCCACTATGCATATAGCAGCCTTATTTATAATAGCTGGAAACAACCCATATGTACCTCAACAGAATTATGGATACAGAAAATGTGCTACATTTACACAATGGAGTACTACTCAGCTATTAAAAACAATGACTTCATGAACTTTTCAGGCAAATGGATGAAACTAGAAAACATCATCCTGAGTGAGTTTTTTAAAATTATTATTGTTATACATGCACACATACACTACACCACAAACACAGAGAGAGAGAGAGAGAGAGAGAGAGAGAGAGAGAGAGAGAGAGAGAGAGAGAGATGATGATGATGGTGATGATGACAATGATGGTGACAATGACGATGATGATGATATAAATAAGTTTTAACCTGCTGAGTCCATAAGTCGTATGTACATAATTTCAAGGCTGACCACTTGTTATTGTATAAGGAAATATGGACTTATCCCCAGAGAAGTCTGATATTCCCTGTTTATGCATTCCTTCTTTTCCTGTAGTTCTAATTTAGGGTTCAGATATAATTAGATTTAACTCTTTCACATTAGCATAGCCATTAGTGCTGTCAGTGTTCATTTTCTTTAGGCATTTATTTCTTTAAGGTATCTTGGATGTGATGTAGTATCCTTATTCTTTTAAGAAGATCCTGAGAGACACAGCCAGAATATGGCAAATACAGAGGCGAATGCCAGAAGCAAACCACTGAACTGAGAACGGGATCCCGGTGGAAGGAATCAGAGAAAGGACTGGAAGAGTTTGCAGGGGCTCGAGACCCCATATGAACAACAATGCCAACCAACCAGAGCTTCCAGGGACTAAGCCACTCCCCAAAGACTATACATGGACTGACTCTGGTCTCCAACCACATAGGTAGCAATGAATAGCATAGTAAGAGCACCAGTGGAAGGGGAAGCCAAGTCCTGCCAAGACTGAACCCCCAGTGAACAGGATTGTTTGGGGGAGGGCGATACTGGGGGAAGATAGGGAGGGGAACACCCATATAGAAGGAGAGGTGGAGGGGTTAGGGGGATGTTGGCCTGGAAACCGGGAAAGGGAATCAAACAATTGAAATGTAAATAATAAATACCCAATTTAATAAAGATGGAGGGGAAAGAAAAAGAAGATACAATCTCTCAGTTGACTTCCTGGTGCCTTGGTACCACACTCATTAGACCCTATCTTCATTGGTATTTCTTAACATTGTGTTATGTTGTGCCATTACCCACTCATGCTGGGCATACCAGGATCACTTGGTCAATACATTTTGACCAGTTGTGGATTCCTATGATGGTTTTTGTCTGCCACAAGAGAAGAGTGTTTGGAGCACGATCCACTTACCTGTCAGTGTAATAATAGATTATAGTTAGCAATTATGCTGTTCTAGTTAAGTGTTGGCAGTAATATGCTTTCCTCTTGAGATACATGACATGAGCCAACTATTCAAAACCCTTTTAAACTCAACATCTTACATGCATTATAAATGTTGTTGATTGTTAAGTGAAAAAAAGAAGTAAAGAACAGAGAATGTTATATGTTTATTACGAAATTGAATTCAAATCCTACTAGGAGTTATGGTTTGTGTTAACTATTACTGTAGGTATTTAATCTCTCAGGCAATCCTACATTCTTTGTTTCCATTGACTTTTAGCCAAAGATGCTATTAAGTTTTCCTGGGACTCTTCTAAATAGAGTCTGTGTCTTCTAGTTCTTCATTTCATTTGTAAATGAAGTTACACTTAGCAAATTATGTGGTAATCAGAAGCTGGAAATGAAGCATTTTGACTCTAATTTTTAAACCGGGATGGAGTTTCAGAATTGTGACCTTTGGAAAATTTTCTTTATTGATTTATTTATTATCCTTTCATATATTATATCCTGACTCTAATTTCCCCTTTCTGCTCCTCTTCTTCCCACTTCCTCTGTCTTGCCCATACACACTTCCCCTCTGATTTCCTTCAGGAAAGGGCATGCATCCCAGTGATTAAGAACAGAACATGGCCTACCAAGTTATACTCAGTCCAGGCACTTACCTTTATATTCTGTTACTTTTCCCACTTCATTCTATGTGATATTGACTTCCAGAGGATAGAATTCTGACATTATCTTTAATCTGTGTGATAAAACTTGGTGCACAACAGCCATCCTTTTAGAATCAGTGACCATCACAGAGCCTGTAATGATGAAGTACCAAGGAAGTGTTCCTGAACCTGGAAAGAATAGTCAAGAGCCTGTTAGATACCATCATACCAGAGTCTGTGTTTGAGCTGGCTCAGACATAACTCACCATTGTCCTGCAGGACAGTTCTGCTGGAGGAAATGACTGAATGATGATGGAGACAAGATTTTGTAGAAAGTGGCAAGTGAGGGTGTATTTAGCCTGGCAGGCATCTAATTGAGATGCTTCCAAGTTTGGGAGTTAACCTGGAAACTGGTGCTAAATGCTGGATTTTTCAAGATGATTAACCTGGAGACGCAGGTTTTGTTGTGATTAGCCTAGAAACTGGAGCTAGGCTCAGGTTTTGTTGGGGTGCATGTTGGAAATTGGTACTAGGTACCAGCCTGTTAGTTTACTTGAGTTCAAACTTAGGTCAGGTTCTCTAAGATACAGTTTGAACCCAAATATTTGGTCTCTCAATAGTTGCTTTCCCTCTCTCATTTCCTAGAAAAAACTTTTTTCACGTTTACAGAAACAAAACATAGTGATTAACATAATTTATTTTCTTTGTCTTTCTTTTGAGATATTTATTGCTATTCTTTTTAAATGTATTCTTTATTTGAATTATTTTGGAATCTCACGTCATAGAGCTGATTCTCCCATGTGTCCTCCATCCCAGGTGACTCTCTCCTGAAAAAAGGAAGAAACAAATATCCACTTTGTGCTGTCCATATGCTCACTGGAGCATGGTCAAACTCCCAGTGACCAGCTCTCCAATGTAAGATGAGAGGTCTTTCTCCACTTGTGGCCCTGCCAGAAGCCATGAAGTGTGGAGAGGCCATGAGACTCTAATGTGATTCCCGGTATAATTTTTAAAAAAGCACTGCCACTCTAGAGGGTATAAATGATTAAATCAATGGAACTCAGCCTCCAGAATGTGTCCTATTTCTGAATTGTTGTTACTCGAATCTGTTCACCACTCTAATTTGTGGTAAGCTGAAATGAGAAATGATGTTCTGCATTGTACAGTGGCTTCAATTTCCTTAACATTTTAAGACAATTTCTTTCTTTTTTTTTTTTGTTCTTTTTTTTTTTTTTTTTTTTTTTTTTTTTTTTTTTTTTTTTGGAGCTGGGGACCGAACCCAGGGCCTTGCGCTTCCTAGGCAAGCGCTCTACCACTGAGCTAAATCCCCAGCCCCAAGACAATTTCTTAATTTCCAATTTTTAACTTCTTATGAAGGATGATTGACAGCTTTCAAACTCTTATAAATTGAACCTATAAATTATCCCTCCTTGATTTAACTTTTATTGTGTGATTTGCTCATCATTCTGTTAGGTTGTCCATTTCCTTTGCCCTTCTGTACAACATGTTTTATTAAACATCACTATAATGTTCTTTAGGTCAAGAACCTCTGGCTGTCACTCAAACCTTGTTCCTCATTATGATAATTGTGCTTCCTGCAGTTACGCTCTGCACCCTGCGCCCTATTATTTCAGTATATTACCAAATTTGTTATTTCAAAAAGCCCAGTTATACCATATTCTTTACTTTCTCCAGTCTTAAATGTCATTGGCTGTAGCTCCTCACCCTGAGTAAGACATTCTTGTCACCAGAGCATTCTATATAAACAATGTGTGCTAAGGATCTCTTCGGTAGCTTAGTGAACTGGTAATCTTCAACCTTAAGAAAACAAGCTTTTAAGCAGGTAGGGCTTTGTAATCTCTTATTTTCCTGTGTTATTTTACCACAAGTTCTTACGTTCTATGAGTTAATTTTCACTTCTGTAATTTTCAGCAGGTTTTCAAGAATCCTCCAAGTATGTATTGGGAACACTTTGGATTTTGTAGGTGAAAAGTACTCGCGTTTCCTTCCAATATTACTTTGTCTAAATGTGAATGTGTCTCCAACCACAGGAAACAGTTTCATAGTTCTCTCATTTACTGCTGGATATACCCGTTAATGGTGAATACTTTAGTTCATTTCAAGTCCTCAACCAAATGCATCGTATGCATGAGAGAAGCCTTGCATGTTCTTATAAGCAGAAGTAGACTTGTCAGTGAAGTGTGTGTGTGTGTGTGTGTGTGTGTGTGTGTGTGTGTGTGTGTGTGTGTGAACTAGCAACCTTTAACAGAAAGGAGTGAGGTACTTTTTAAGGACTTATGTCTAAGCATTGGAATATCCAAGCTTAGGTATTTTAACCCATATCTAACAATTATATTTGTCAGGTTTCATTCCTTATAAATCACAATCTTGAACTTGTTGCAGAAAATTTGCTGATGAAAAATGATGTCTTCTACAAAATCCATCTAAACTCATAATTGAATATGACGTTTGACATACATACTTATTCATTACTCATAGTTCAGAACATCATGGCACCTTATTAAAGAAGTGCTATGTTAATACTTACTACATAAGATCACTATTACTTTTTTCCAAAACACAAATAAACTTTACAATACTTATTAGAAGTTCACCTGAGACACAGCAGACATCATTATATAGCAATTTATCACCAGTGAAATGTTTTATGATTTACCCCACTGCCTCATATTGTATCTGCCTTATTAGCTAAGGCAAACAAGTTCATAAGAACATTACTCTGAAGGCCTGGTTTATACTTTGCCTCTTATTTCTCTTTTTGGAATTAAATGCCTTAGGAAGCATATGCAAAGATTTCACCAAGAGAAAAGTACTCCATATAGTTTTATGAAGATTTCTAGAAAACATACCAATATGTGATACGTTTAGGAAGATTGAGCATTAGGCTCAGCAAAACTAAGCTATGAATAATATGCAAAATACATGATTGTTGGGCTCAAGGCATGGCTCAGTCATCTGGTGTGCTTGCGTGAGACTCTCAGGTTTTGGATTGAGAATGACCGAGGAAAGCAAGTGACATCTACTACAATCCTCTCTACCTAAACACGCATACGTCCACGTTAATGCACATGCACACTGTAGTAATCACACTTTAAATATCTTTGATTTTTTGATGGAACTTTGTCCTATATCGATTTTGGTAAATTAACAGAGAATGACATGGCTTTATTGTTAAAGATAATTGTTCTAGCAGGGAGATAAGCAATTACTTTCATCACACAGGCACATTGGGTAGCGCAGAGAATATTTACTATTTACCAGCAAATATGCTTTTCAGAACTGTGCTTTGAATCTGAAATTAATATGGCATAAAACTTAACTTTAATAATATATGAAAAGTTTTTTTTTTTTTTTCCGGAGCTGGGGACCGAACCCAGGGCCTTGCGCTTCCTAGGCAAGCGCTCTACCACTGAGCTAAATCCCCAACCCCGAAAAGGTTATTTTTATTTAGAATGTTCACCTGTGATCTACACCGCATTTCAATATTTTCTCAACTTCTATTTCTACTCTTTCTCTAAATGCCAATGTACCATTGCTATCTATCTCTGTGCTTTCTCAAAAAGCCTATATGCCTTCCTTGGAGAACATCTTACAGGCCACAAAGATTCGGAAGCTCAAGCCCTAAAAATACTGCTAAAATGTATATAGTCGTGCCATTTAACACTAGAGACAGGCTTGCATTATTTAAATTTATGGATAATATTTTTGGAATTGGGTTCCTAACAAGTAGAGAAAGATATCCTATTTCATCACTTAGGGCAGGTTAAAAGGTTATGGTATAGGAATAGAAGGATGACAATTATAAGCTCAATTACAGGGCTGTTCTAATTACACAGCTTTAAGTGCCGCCAGTTTGAAATATTTATTTGAATAATAAGTTAGAAGACTTACTTTGTCTTTTCACCATTGCCATCCTATATAGGCTTCAGATTGGCCCAAGAGACCCAGGTCCCTATATGTTCTAGTTAATACTAAGGAATGAAAATGTTTCCTGAGTTTCTTCAGCCATCATGCCTCCTCTAGCAGAGCTGTGTTTCTTCTGATACTGAAGCACTACTTTTGTTTTTACAGCACATACTCTAAAACATGTTAATTAAGTACGGAAGCATTAAGTGTTGAAATACTCTGGTTTTGATCAACATTGAGTGTATTCCACTGTGCTTTCTAGATGAGTGCTTGTGGAAGAGCATTACTGTCCATTTTAATTTCAAGTTGATTCAGTGGAAAAGATAACAGTTGCCGGGCAGACGGTTGTCATCAAGTAACGCAATTTAAAGCCCTGTAAATGGAATGGCATCAGCCGTAGCACTTAAAGTCTATGCATATATCTCAGATAAATGGAAAAATAAACTGAGGACAAGGGGAAGGAACTTCCCACACAATGGGCTGTTAAAGTTGAAATTTAACATGCAATTTGAAGCCTTAAGTGAAAGGTGTAATGTTTGGGAAGGTAAATTAATGTTATTTGCCTCAGTAGCCTTCTTGGTGAGCTGGAAAAGTGAAAAGTGTATATGTACAAATGCTTATAAATATGATTCAGCTCTTTATAGTTCCATACATGACTCAGACATTGTGTTGAAAACAAAATTAAATGAACATATTTATGCTAATGAAGCAGGTAATATGTTTTTGATGAGAGAAAAATGTTCAAAGAATTTATAGTTCACTTTATTTATAATTTGCCTGTAGATAAATCAGTTTTTAATAAAACTATCTATTTTTGCATACCTGTAGTGAAGCTCTTATTTTTAAGTTGAGATTAAAAATCTAGTTTTGGAATAAGATAATGATGGTGACATCCAGTTGTACTCTTCACATTTCCATCAAGGGACATACTGGTGTTTGCTAACTAGTTACTTAACTAACTTGATTTTATTTAATCAATTAATTTTATTTTTGAGACAGAATTTTTTATGTTCAAGTTTGGCCTTGAACTTGAAAGTTTGTAGTCAATAACTATGAACTCCTGATCTATTTTGCTGCTACCTTCTAATAGTTATAGGCATGCACAACCTGGCCAGTCAATAGGTATTTTAAATGACATAATTCTACCAAAGGCATTAACTTTCCAAATAGATTTGTTATTGTAAATAGTCTATTTCTGCCTTGTGTATCATTTTTCAAATTTAACTTCCATTCTACTTTAAATGACTCAAAACTAACATGCTGAAGTATTTTCTTTTTTTTTTCATCTCTTTTTCTTTTTCTTTTTCTTACTTTTTTTTTTTTTATTAACTTGAGTATTTCTTATATACATTTCGAGTGTTATTCCCTTTCCCGGTTTCCGGGCAAACATCCCCCTCCCCCCTCCCCTTCCTTATGGGTGTTCCCCTCCCAACCCTCCCACCATTGCCGCCCTCCCCCCATAGACTAGTTCACTGGGGGTTCAGTCTTAGCAGGACCCAGGGCTTCCCCTTCCACTGGTGCTCTTACTAGGATATTCATTGCTACCTATGGGGTCAGAGTCCAGGGTCAGTCCATGTATAGTCTTTAGGTAGTGGCTTAGTCCCTGGAAGCTCTGGTTGCTTGGCATTGTTGTACTTTTGGGGTCTCGAGCCCCTTCAAGCTCTTCCAGTTCTTTCTCTGATTCCTTCAATAGGTGAAGTATTTTCTTATAGGATGATGTCATACAGCTGAAGGCAGGTACAAAATAGAATGAGTCCTGTCATTGGACAAGAAGGAAGGATGGGCGGGAGAAAAGTTTGAGGGAAGAGAAGGAGACTTGAATGGAAGGAGACTGGAGAAGAAGCCACCGAGAAGGTTCTTAAGGGATGGATGTGTAAAGGGCCTTGTATATTTAGGTGGGCAATTATATCTTATCAATTGGATCAGAGGTTATTGGGTTGTGTGTTCTTTCATGTAGCAATTTAAGTTTAAGTGACTGCGGCACCTAGAGACAATGGGCTGTCATGGTGCAGGACCTAGTGGGACTAAAAGACAGTATTATTATTTTTTTTTTATAATTTTACAGCAACGTTTTCTCTTAGCTAAAGTTACTTAGTTTTTCAAATAGTTCCTTCAGTTAATTACGTGTGGCATCCTGAATATTAATTTAGTGGCTAAAGAGAAATGTAAATGCATAAAATATCCAATAAAAATAAATAAGTAAAATTTTAAAAACGGTCCAAGTTTTTTTGTGACAAGAAGCATGTTAAGAGCTAGAAAATACCTAAAACAGTTTCAAGCCTTTTTGCTTTTCTGTGTATTATCAAATGATATTAAAGGACTATTTGGCATTTTCTCCTGCCACCAGTTAGTCCCAATGCATTTCTAGTTCTGTAATGTGAGAATATGCCATTTATTCACACACCTGATTAAAGATGGAATGAAAAGAATTTACACTTTACAATTCTAGCATGTTTAATTGTAATCATCAGCAATTATCTCCATGACAATTATGTTCCCTTTGCCATAGCAACCATGACAGTACCTGCTCTCTTTCAGCTCAACCACTAAATTTGGATACATTGAGTCACCCCATCATTGTCATGCCCTTGTAGGGCAAGAGAGCAACAATTTTCATCAGATTGGATTTAAACAATACACTCAAATTAAATTCGAAGAATTACTAATTTGTTTTTAGAAATTATAAGTTTTATAAACCCTACTTGACATAGAGCATGGCTTTTTTTTTTAAATCTTAAGACAGACAAGCATCACAATTTGGAAAAGTCAAATAAAATTGTATCATCTAGTTGATAATATATTGTGACTGAAGTAGTTGCAATAGTATGGACTGCAAATACAACATGTGTATGTAGATATTCATGAATTTAATACTTAAAGCAAAAAAAATAACAATTGATTTCTTCTACTGTATGTTAGGGTCCTTTCAAGGATCCATTTAAGAGGATAAGACAGAAGAATAATGTTCAGTCTCTCCACAACCTTGGCTTGGAATGATTCACAACATTTCTACTGAAAATTTTGCAAGAAAGGCAACATATTTGGAAAGGATGCAAAGTATCTTGGTGAAATCAAGTATCCTTATCATCACAACTATACACACTTTTCCTAATTATGAAAATATACATAAGATACATGTTCTTGTATTTTCCAGATATTTGTACCATCACCGACTAAGAGTAAATTTCAAAATAAATTTTTTTTTTCTGAAGAGAAAAACATTTATACAGCCCTTTCACCTTTTGAGTTACCAGGGATTAAAACTTGAATGTTAGTCTAACATTCTACTTCTGAAACTCAGGCCCTTGGTCTGTTGAGGCAGGATTTTGCCATGCAGTTCTGAGTGTCCTTGAAATGAATGCAACTAATCCACTGGGGCCACAGACTCTGTCTGCGGAGTTCTACAAATGCTACCTTATTTGACTACAGTATATTGATAAGCACCATTATAGAAACTGGAGAAATGTAGAACTCAAAGAGAAAAATAACTGTTTTTATTCCTTAAAATAATGTATATTTCTCTTGAATAAATACTGCGTGATGTTGGTTTGTTTATTATCAATTATTAATTTTACAAATTTGACTTCTAATTAAGACATTCCATATTTACATATGGTATGTGATGATCAAATTTGACTTCCTCTCTTGTTCTTCTTTTCCTTCTTCCACATGTGTACTAATCCCTTTTTTAAAATTTATATTTTTATCCCACTAAATTTCACACATGATAAAAATATGATACATTACAACATATGATCATTTTCTTTCAAGTCCCAACCTATTTCACTAGACTGAAGATCTCCAGTTCCATAAATAATCTCTTACTCCTTTTTGAATAGTAAGCATAAACATATATACACACTGCATTATGTTGTCCATTCCTCTGTTTTTGGAAAGTGAGGCTGATATTTTGCAGTGCTATGATAAGCATGAATATAAAGGTTGCAGGTTTCTTTGAAATAAACTGACTTGGATCCTTGTAGTTATAGGCCTAGAAGAACTATGGGTGGAACAAGAAGAAGTTTGATTTTTCTTGCAGTTTTTATTTTTTGAGGCTGATTCATATTGATTTTCATAATTGTTACACTAAAATTTATTTTAATACATTGTTAATATCTATGCAGCCTCATCAGCACTAGTGTTTTTCTTGATGATATCTTTCTGATTAAATAAGTATATTTTGGGGTCCATTTCCCTGATGGTTAAGCCTCTGAACATTATTTTTTATACATCGATTGGCTATTTTTACTTCACTTGAAAAGCGATCAATACCATTTGCTCATCATTTTATGATTATATTCATTGATCAGTTATTTTTATTTAATTGAAAATCATTGAATTCCACTCCGTTCATTTCTTGATCACATTAGTCATTCTATTTTTAGTCAATTATATAATTTGGTTTTTACTCCACTACTAAATGAAAGCTGACAGACAACCTCTTTATACAGCTGTTTGTTTTCTTAAGGTAGTTTGCATGAGCACAGACCATTCTGAAACTGGCCCAGAGTATATGTTCTATGTTAGTAAGAGAAAAATAGTGTCAGGGATTCAGTAAAGTGTACAAGATTTGTGAGTAGCATCATTTTATTCTGATACTGATTATTTTGGTTTACTTTGGTAAAATAATTTAATTTTTTTAAATTAATCAACTCTGCAACTAGGGTTATAAAATTTAACACCATTCTCATGTACTGTACAGTAAATAAATTTATACTTCATTGTTGTGGTCATATAAACATTTTCTGGGTGGAATTTAAAGATTTCTGAATTTTAACCAACCTGTTTTCAAACATTTTACAGAATGCTGGACGGCTCCTAATCTTACAATGCATAACTACTTACACAGTTCCACAGAAATGACAGTTTTATAATTTTCCTCACAATTACTTGTATTAAAAAACAAGTTAGAAACATAAAATAGGAAGATACAAGCACAAAAATAATTCTCTGAGAAAAAGAGTTGCCTTTAAGACCTCCATGAGAGTCCAGGGAGACCCAGAGACATGATGATTTGAGGGAACTGTGGCAGGAAGGTGTCAGGATGTATTTTACCAGGCTACCAAACTGCTTGCATTCTTGAAAAAATGAGAGTGCAGCCTCACAATTTCTCTACATTTTACTTTTTCATTACCATAGCCTCTTTTTTTTCCTTTTTGGTAATTACTTATTTACAATTAATATAAGCTGCTGATTAGTGCTTGATAACTAGTAATAAAATCAACCTTTCTAATATAAAATATTTACAAATAATATAATAACTTCAATTAACTTCTGAGATTAATTAGAAGGGAAGTTTCTTTCCTACTTCCTGAATGCTCTTCAGAAACTCTTTAGTAAACTGCACTGAACTTTCTCTTTCCAAAATTTGGTACAACTAAGCAATAGAGTACTGCAGTAAATGATAGATAAATCATTTGATTTTATAGTAATATGTATCTTTAAGCAGAGATAAATTCACTGTGATTCCAAAGGATATTATTTTTCATACAGAAACCAAGAAGCCAAGGGAGCTACTTCCTTGCACTCAAATTATGTTCTGTTTTTAAAAATGTAAGATAAACACAGGTTGGTTAGAATTTTGACAGAAACATGATAGAAATCTAAGATGTGAAAATTTATGAAACAGGTATATGGGTAACTGTGTATGCTTATTTCCTACTGTTAGATCATCACTTTCTGATGTTCTAAAGAAATGAAGATTGAGGTGTTAGCAATATATATGATCACAACAATAGGTGAATACAAATGAAAAAACAAAACAAAACAAACCACCACCATCACTAGCAACAACAACACAAACCACAAGTAAGCAAAATTTGCTCAACACCCATCACCCACTCATTTCATCTTAACCATCTTCTACTTTCTTTTCCTAGTAAAATTTTCTATAAAGAGAAAAGGCTAAAATATATGTAGAAGGTAATAAACTCTGAGAATTACTAAACATAATTATACAACTAGTAAAATTAACTGTTTTTCTTTGCTCCATAACCAGCAATGAAAACTATGTCTTAAAATAAAAGTTCAGCCACAGAAGGCTGAGAAAATGATTTAGCTGATCTTATGATTTGAATAAGAATGTTTTCAGGAGGCTCACATACTTGAATGTTTAATCATAATTCATTAGAACTCTTTGAAACTATTAACTGAATTAGGAGGACCCAACCCAGACGTAGTCTCTCTCTTGGCTTCTAGATCAAGATATTGCCCTGAACTAGTGCCCCAGTACCAAGGATGCCCACATGTTTTTCATCAGGATGAAAATGGGCTAAACTTTTGAAATAGTAATCAAGTCCCCCACTTAACAGCAGTTTTCTGTTATTTTTGGTCATGGTGTCTATTTATAGTAATCAAACATTGAAATAGATAGTGAGCAAAGTTTTTTTTGTTTGTTTTTTGTTTTTTTTTCTTTTTTATTTATTTAATACTTAATAATAATTCTTTGGTTTCCGGGCAAACATCCCCCTCCCCCCTCCCCTTCCTTATGGGTGTTCCCCTCCCAACCCTCCCCCCATTGCCGCCCTCCCCCCAACAGTCTAGTTCACTGGGCGTTCAGTCTTAGCAGGACCCAGGGCTTCCCCTTCCACTGGTGCTCTTACTAGGATATTCATTGCTACCTATGAGGTCAGAGTCCAGGGTCAGTCCATGTATAGTCTTTAGGTAGTGGCTTAGTCCCTGGAAGCTCTGGTTGCTTGGCATTGTTGTACATATGGGGTCTCGAGCCCCTTCAAGCTCTTCTAGTTCTTTCTCTGATTCCTTCAATGGGGGTCCTATTCTCAGTTCAGTGGTTTGCTGCTGGCATTCGCCTCTGTATTTGCTGTATTCTGGCTGTGTCTCTCAGGAGCGATCTACATCTGGCTCCTGTCGGTCTGCACTTCATTGCTTCATCCATCTTGTCTAATTGGGTGGCTGTATATGTATGGGACACATGTGGGGCAGGTGAGCAAAGTTTTTAATTCTGGAATATATTTAAAAATCCAACCCAAAGCAGCCAAATATGATGATGTACTGTAGTCCCAATTCTAATAAACCTCCTGGATCTCACTGGGCAGCCAACATAGCCAGTTCCAAACCCTGTATAAAAAATGACAAAAAAGAAAGAAGAAAAGAAGAGAAAAAGAAATTCAATTATTAGATTGTAACTAGTTTTCAACCTCATCAAATATCTGAGAAGGAATTAAATATAACTGAAATATGTAGGAAGCACAAAACCATAGCTTCTAAAAGTTAAACAATTTGTAGAGAAAGCTGACAGTCTACAATATTCCTCATAACATTGGAGCATCTGTTTTTAGTCTTCTAGCCCAGACTATTTGACAGATCTTAAGTGAAGCAAGGATTATGAAAGAATAGTTTACTCTGTCTTGGCAGAATTTAGCAATCTAGTATCCTACATCCAGTTTGTCCATTTTTAGACAGTATTTTGTCTGCAGATAAAATCAGGCTATTTCTTTCCCTGTGACTAGCTTGCCACAATTACAATGATCAACATGTCCCTGTACACAAATGCCTAAATAGCAAAAATTCAGTTAATATATTACAGATAACCACAGAGTAAATATAAAATATATTAACATCTCAACAGACAAAGAAATATTAATTAGCACATTGCAACAACATAATGTGAAAGGAAACATTCATTTATCACTTTAGAAAAAACACCCATTCAGAGTCTGCCCCACATGTGGCCCATACATATACAGCCACCCAATTAGACAAGATGGATGAAGCAAAGAAGTGCAGACCGACAGGAGCCGGATGTAGATCGCTCCTAAGAGACACAGCCAGAATACAGCAAATACAGAGGCGAATGCCAGCAGCAAACCACTGAACTGAGAATAGGACCCCCGTTGAAGGAATCAGAGAAAGAACTGGAAGAGCTTGAAGGGGCTCGAGACTCCATATGTACAACAATGCCAAGCAACCAGAGCTTCCAGGGACTAAGCCACTACCTAAATACTATACATGGACTGACCCTGGACTCTGACCTCATAGGTAGCAATGAATATCCTAGTAAGAGCACCAGTGGAAGGGGAAGCCCTGGGTCCTGCTAAGACTGAACCCCCAGTGAACTAGACTGGTGGGGGGAGGGCGGCAATGGGGGGAGGGTTGGGAGGGGAACACCCATAAGGAAGGGGAGGGGGGAGGGGGATGTTTGCCCGGATACCGGGAAAGGGAATAACACTTGAAATGTATATAAGAAATACTCAAGGTAATAAAAAAAATATATAAAAAAAAAGAAAAAACACCAGTAAAAGCCAGAGTGAGAATCACTTTAACTTGTGGAAGAATTATACATTTTTTCCAAGAAAAGTACATTAATACCTATTCTTGCTACTTTACAGTAAACTATTATTTACTGGTTGCTGTAACTGAGTCATTAGCCAAATTAATGAAAAGATATTTAGACTTGAATGGAAGAAAATTATTCAACTTATGTATAAGCATAGCTTTCTATTTAGAAAAATCTTAGTGAAACAAATCAAGTTGTAAGAACTAATAAGTAGGTTCACTGAGACACCAGGTTTTTACCCAAAGTAAAATATATGAAATATAATTAAGAAATTAATACTATGTATGTTACCCTCAGAACAGTACAATGTTTCAGATTTTCTGGCCTCTCTGAGCCATTAGCTTTTCTGTCTACTGTTTTTTAAATAACTGAGGTCCAGAGATACATGAAGATTGTCATTTAACACTAGGAACTATGTGAAAATAATGAATAATAATGGAACATCAGAGAGAATACCTTTGAAATGTATTCTCTTGTACCAAGAAAGACTTTTCAGGGATGCATACAGGCTGGATGTTGACACTGTAATTCACGGGGAAGGCCAGCAGAACAAGGGCAATGTCTTGTACAATTGTTCTCATCACAGTGTAATCTTGGTGGACAATGATGTCTTGGACTGGAATCTTCACTGAGTTGGAACAAAAGTGTCATTCATAGATCATTATCAGCACATTATATTTGCTATTTTATTTCTAAGCACAATACTGATATTCCAATAAAGGACATATAATGGAGCTATATACCATAGAAATCATTGTTTACATGCTTGATACACCAGATCCATATATGCAAGATTTTATCTCCATAACTCTTGAAATATCACACATCAATAAGGACATAAACCCTATTTGAAATGAAACCATTGAATTCATTGTAGATCCTAATTTAGAAAACATTCTAGAATTCAGGTTAATGCCAATTATGTCAAGCACAAGATTCTAGGCACAGGTACACTCCATTTGTTTTCTATGTAAGTAGTGTAGAAGACTTTCCTTTTCCTTCTAAGTAAGTCACTGAAACAGTCCTGAAATGTTTCTTGAAGTTGGACTCTTCCTAGGCTTATGGTTCAGAAAAGTTACCTGTGATGAAGAGTAAGTTTTCTTTCTCTCCCTCTTTCTTTCTTTCTTTCTTTCTTTCTTTCTTTCTTTCTCTCTCTCTCTCTTTCTTTCTCTCTTTCTTTCTTTCTCTTTCTTTCTTTCTTTCCTTCCTTCTTTCTTTCTTTCTTTCATTACATTTATTTTTTTACACTCCAGTCTTTGCCCCCTCACAGTGCATCATCTTGCAGTTCCTCATCCCATTGCTCCCCACCCCTGTCTCCAAGAAGATGCCCTCCCATCAGACCTCCCCACACCCTGGGGTCACAAGTCTTTCCAGAGTTAGGAGCATCTTCTTCTACTCAAACCAGTTCAGGCAGTCCATTGTTGAATATGTGTCAAGGACCACAGACTAGCTCATGTAAGCTGCCTTGTTGGTGGTTCAGTGTCTGAGAGATCTCAGGGGTCTGGGTTAGTGATCGTCCTATGGGGACGCTCTACACAGCTTCTTCCAACCTTTCTCTAATTCAATAACTGGGGTCCTCAACTTCAATCCAATGATAGGGTGTAAGTATTTTCTTCTGTCTTAGTTACTTGTTGGGCAGCTCAGAGGACATCATGTTAGGCTCCTGTCTGTAAGCACATCATAGAATCAGTAATAGTGTCAGGCTTGGAGCTTCCCTTGAAATGGATTCCAGGTTGGACTGGTTACTAGACAGCCTTTCCCTTCTTGAGTTCTGTGGATTGTATCTTAGGTATTCTATACTTTTTTGAAACTAATATCCACTTATTATTGAGTACACACCATGCATGTCCTTTTGGGTCTGAGTTACCTCACTCAGGATATTTTCTAGTTCCATCCATTTGCCTGCAAAACTTATGATGTCCTCATTCCTAGTAGCTGGATAATATTCCATTGTATAAATGAACCATTTTCTGTATCCATTTTTCTCTTGTTTCCAGGCTCTGGCTTTTACAGATAAGGCTGCTATGAGTATAGTCGAGCAAGTGTCCCTATGGTATGGTGGGGCATCTTATGGCTATATGGCCAAGAGTGGTATAGCTGTGTCTTCAGGTGAGAATGTATAGTAGAATAATGAAGAAATTCTTATCAAATGAGTCAAGAGTTATATTTTATACTTCATGTGCCTCATAGCCATTCTGAGTTCAGATGGGGAGCTTTAACCATAGTGGAATATAGGAAAGATGCTATATGAATCAGGAATTTTGGATTTTGCTTCCTATTTTTCTGTTCTTTCTAGACCCACATAGTACATAAGTCTACCCCAATTTCTAGGGAAAGAGCCATATGGCATTTTTGATGAGCCAATAAAAACATAAACCACAAGCTTTTTTATTTTCATACTACAGGCAATAAAATGTTATATCATATTTTTATGAGAGAAAAAGAAACAAAAACAAACTTAGGCATCAGTCACCTTAGTGATTCAAAATAGAATGCATACTTGAATGGTTTAAGAGAAAAAGTTCATGACTCCTGGTATTTTTACCACTTTTCATATGTGCCAATATTAAATCCAATCACCTTGAATATCAGAAGGGAATTTCTAAATCCTTTTTGCTAAAGGAGAAAATAATGATCATATGCCAGATTCAATTCATGCAGTTACAAGTTCGCTTTCAGAGACATGATGTTCAGTTTCAGAGAGAAGATTCAGGAAGTGGCACATTAAGATTGACCTCAATCTGTCAGTGCTTCTATCAAAGCTTTAGGGACTCATGTTTCTTATCAGTTCTTCTAGGCTCTGCTCAACAGTTACCTAACAATAGCCAGGAACAAACCTGGCTTACTAAAAAAGGAGTGTCTGACCTCTCCCTCTCCTTCTCCCTCTCCTCCCTCTGCCCTCCCTCACCCTCTCCCCTTCTTCCTTCCTCTCTCTCTCTCTCTCTCTCTCTCTCTCTCTCTCTCTCTGTCTCTCTCTCTTTCTCTCTCCCCCCTTTCTCTCTCCCTCCCTACCTGTCCCTCTCCCTCCCTCTTGTAGAAATGAAGCAAAAGTAGATACAAGAAATGACTCCTGGGACGAGGGTACATTGATGTTCTAGGAAGCTTGCAAGTTGAAAAGATCTGAAAAGTTAAAATTTGGGTCTGTGTCATGAATCCATGAGTTCCTTTTTTTCTTGGCCCTGATTTGTGTCTTTAAGATTAAATTGCATTTATAATCTTTCTGTTTTTCTGGCTTCTGTTATTCATTATTTTGAACATGATGAGGCTATAGAAAAATATATGTCAATTCCATTGACATTGTGGAAATTTGTTATAACATATTGGAAAAACCAATATACAGCTGTATTTGATTACAAATTAAAAGAAAGAAACATTGATTTTCATCTTCTCACCATAACTTAGAAAGCAATTATTTTATTGTCTTTGTTAGAGTTTAACTATTGTGAACAGACATCCTGACCAAGGTAACTGTTGTAAGGACAACATTTAATTGAGGTTGGCTTACAGGTTCAGTGGTTAATATCAGAGCTATTGACATTATCATCAAGGCAGGAGCATGGCAATGTCCAGACGGGCATGGTGCAGGAGGAGCTGAGAGTCCTACATTTCCTAGAAGACTGGCTTCCAAGCAGCTAAGAATAGGGTCTTAAAAAGCCCAGTCCCACAATAACGCACTCCCTCCAACAAGGCTACACCTACTCCAATAAGGCTACACCTCCTAACAGTGCCACTTCCGGGGCCAAGCATATACAAAACATCACATTTATTTCCTGGTTCAAATAAAGTTTCTTATGTGTTGATATTCAGTAATCAAGTAAATTTAATACACTTTTAATAAAATGAAAATGAAATTTTGATCTCTTCAAGGTATTTTGAGATAGGTAGCCTCAATGTGTCATGAATGTCAAGAGTAATGTAAGGAGTATAATATATAAATATCTGCTCTAAACGTCCGTTTTATAGCTAGAAACACATATGAACAAAGCAGCTGGAAATAAGCACCAATAGATATATGACACATGAAATTGTCATGCACCTCAGATGTCAGACTGAAAACGAAGACCAATCATGAAAAAAGCAAACACAAGCATAGAAATCAGAGAAAACCATTCTAAAATTAACAAGATACCTGAAATCTAATAGTTAACATGGGTGTGACTGACCAGAAGTTGGTATGATTGTGATTTTTGAATCAGATACTTTTTCTTCCACCTTTGGAGGTTTTATAAAAAAGTGATTATTGCCGTTTTAATGAGATGGCTCAGCTGCTAATGGCTAGGCTCACAACGAAAACTATAAGTGATTATTGTCACTATTTACTTAAATATCATCTAACGAAGATAATAGCAAATAATTTTTAATATTTTTGTTCTAACATCATTACCACAAAAAGCTCCATTTTGGTTTATTTTTATTAAAGTTGGACAATATTTACAGTGATATTGTACTATATTCTCCTTCCCTGTTAGAGGGCCATTTGAATGAAAACTATTCTTTATGTACTCATAAATTTGAATACTTACTTCCAATACTGGTAGAAAAATTACGGAAATTTTAGTAGCTTTGTCGGAAAATATGTCATTAGGGATATGGCTACAGGGTTATTGCTTCACCTCAGATTCAGTTCACTCATGTTCTCTGGTCTCTTAGTGCCTACTGAAATGCTCTCCCCAAAACATGGAGTTTCATTCTGGAACCTGTAGAAGAAATAACCTTTTGTCTATGTTGTTATTGACCATGATATTTTATCACAAATATGTTCTCTATGATTTGATGAAAATGATGAGAAAATAAGGCTAAGAAGATGAACTTAAATCCTATCTGAGGTAATGCCATTTTATAGACATCATTTTATTGCTCATTATTATGAGTGTTCAGGCTATTTCTCTTTAAACTATTATCACAAGTATGAGCATGAACCAATCCAAGGACAGCTCAAATGGCACCTTCTAAAATTCAGATGAACCACATATCACATTAGTTTACCTGTACACGTATGCATTTCTATAAATTTCTCATATCGCTTACTTCTGCTTTCTGAGTGTGTGTAGTCCTGGAGGCACTTGTCATTTTTGGCTTTGCTATGATTTTTTTGAGTTGTTGACCCAACCTTTCTTCGAAGTGCTTATGTGAACTGATACATAATATATATAAAATGATGAATATTTTCCTTCCTCCACAAGGCCCTAGACACGAAGTACAAAAAAGAAATTCTATAATTATACCTTTTATCTCATAGTCATCATTTTCCTTTCTTGCTTCATAATTTTAAAAGAATAATGGCATTTTATGTATTTTATAATCATTTTCCATATAGCTTCTAAATCTGATATTAAAATTAAATTTACATGGACTTAGATTTTTTTCTAAAACAATTTTGTTTGTCACCATTTATCTATAGCTCCAGAATTTCATATAGCTAAACTGGTGAAACAAGGCTTCTTGGACAATGATGTTATTTATTAAGGCATATTATCCAATTGCACTGTACCTGTCTGGATCAGAGGCTTGTAATAATGTAGTGAAAATGATCTGAATGGGTCACAGGTCTAATGTGTTAAGCACATAAACAAAGACTGCCCAGGGAGATCGTTAATCCATGCTCATTAATTTTTGAATTCACATACTGCAAGTTCATCCAAAAATTTATGAAGCAAGTCAGAGTTTGGCTTCAACAGCAGTGGAGACATACTGAAACATATGGCTAGGGGGCAAGACAGAGTCCTTGGCAGTGCTCCTGCAGGAAATCAGGTGAAGTGAAACCCATTAGACCTTCCACCATGGTCACAAGAGTCACAGCCCACAGAAGAGGGATGTCTCTAATGTCTCTGAAAGTGTGACAGGCAAAGGAGTCTTATTTCAATTACTCTCACCCATACTAGCTCTGTCCTAGATAGTGGGTCCTGCTTATTAGAGCATATTATTATGCATGACCATTTACATCAAGTAAAATACACTGACCTTACATTTTCATGTTCCTAGCATATACACAGATGCATGTATATATGTATTACATATTCATAGCTGTTATAATTTATATTATGCAAAATATTTTTCACTTAAAACTATAAACTTTATTGCATTGAGTAACCTAGTAACATTTAAGCACCATCGTACACTGTCATTTTAAGAATCTTTTATTTTTGGGGCTGGGGACTTAGCTCAGTGGTAGAGCGCTTACCTAGGAAGCGCAAGGCCCTGGGTTCGGTCCCCAGCTCCGAAAAAAAAAAAAAAAGAATCTTTTATTTTAAGAAAAGGTTAAATATGATCTCTACTTCCCTATTTGACAATAGATAGCATATATTAGTCTTGTTATTTTGACTGTCCCTACTTGATACAATAACTTACAAAGAACAAAACAATAGACAGAATCATGCTAATCATAATCGTTTTGTAATAAATCCTGCTTTAAAATTTGTCATATGTATCCATTTTAAGCGGTATAGATGTTTCTTTTAACAAAATGGGAAGATTGCTTTAAAAACTAAAATAGTTACACAAAGACCTTCCTCACATGACTTTTCCCCCACTAAGTTGGAGAAGTAGTAAAAGTAGCAAAATTTGGTACCTTCCATGTTCCCACCAAGTAGAAATTTTCAGCTCTAGTAGCCTGCTCCTAGATCAGGTTAGAACTTATAGCATTCTTATCATTACCCAACAACCACAGATCTCTAGGCTGTGCTAGCCTGACTTCAAAGTTTAGCATCTAAATTCTGCTTTCTAATTATATTCTATTTTTATATCTATCATGTTCATTGTCAATAAGTAGTTACAGTCTGACACCTTTTCATTCACATCCTCAGGAAGACTTCCCTAAATCTTGAGGTAAGGGATTTTTATGTAAATTTCTACCTAAAATTGTCTGTGAATAACTTACCTTACAGCCATGTGCTTCTTCTCTTAGGTTATACTCATAGGTTAATTGTCAGAGGCAGCTGTATTTCCTGTTCACCAACAATTTACTGTGGTGATTATCACTTCAACCCCAAGTATATAGGTCATTGAGTAGATCGTGGATTTTATTAAACCCAAAATAAATCTTTTCAAAAGTGTAGAATTAAAACTATCACAGTAATGATAACATATTTGTAAAAACAAATTCTCCATCAGAGTTTAATGTGAGAAAGTAGGCTTTCATGTGAATACCTTCAATTACAGAAAAAAAGTATTTCCTTCAGACGATGTACCTCATAGAGAGGATTGCTGCATTCTCATGGAGCAAATTTGCTAAAAAAAAAAATAAATAAAAAAATTCTTCAAGACATGTTTCAGCTGTTAATACATGGCCAAGTGACTTAGGCAGCCAAAGCCCAAATAGGTGTCATTCTGTGTGCCTCAGGCAGCCAGAGTCATAGTTCTTCCACTAGTTGCCTTTCATCATGCCACAGTAAATTGGCTCTCTGCTTTCTCTGAGGTACTCAAGTACACTTCCTTTTTGAAACTCATTCAAATCTAATTTTTCTTGACATGAGTAATCTTGCACAGAATCCTATTGTTCATTCCATCCCTCCTTCCTAGTATCTACTCAGATGTCTACCCAACAAGAGAATATACCCAAAATCCCTGATCATAGTTAGATACCAGTAACACGTAGTGCTAAAACTTATTTTCTTTATACTGTGTACCTGTTTATATCATACTATTATGCTATATTTTATCATGGAGCAGTGAATAGTTAATCTGTTTTGGCTCCCAGAGGGTCGCAATCATGTCCTTTGTACCTGCCTATCAGTTTTGAATTCACAGAATGAAAGAAACATACATGACAGCTAATTTTGATATGCATTGACTAGCTCAAGAGTTGAGCATTTCCAAACCTCTTCATGACTAGCACACACTCTCCACTCATATTCTTAGTTAACATCTTTTAAAATCTATATTTCATCTCTGCTCTCCCAGATCCTCAGGGAAAGGGCCTCTAGGGTCAGTTTCCTGGAATCTTACATGTTGTGGGCCTTTAATTCTATTCTCCTTGCTCCTCTGTCATGGTGATTCTGTCTCTCTTCTGCTTGGTCCCTTGTCATTGCAATCTAAAAGTTTGGCCTGTGTCTGCCTGACAAGTCATTGGCTCTATGGCAATTCTTTATTAACAATCACAGCCAGCTGGGGGCAGCTACCCTTAGCACCAGAAAGCATGGCTTTTGGGAGCCGAATTAGAACAAAGCATTAGAATCAAATCCCAACAGTATCATAATAGATGTATGCTTTTATTGAAGTAAAATGGCATGAACAGTCTCTTGTATCTCTAATTACACTGAAATTGTTAGCATGCATATAGTAGTAAATGTTTACGGGATGAATGAATGAATTGAGCTCATGTGAATTTTTGTTTTGCCATAAAAGTGTGGTAAGAACCATTCCAAGAGTACACATGGATAGACACATGGCTCCAGGTGCATATATAGCAGAGGATGGCCTTGTGGGGCACCAATGAGAGGAGAAGCCAAAGAGGACCAAAGGCTTCTCCTGTTCTGAGAAAAATGCCCTCAAACTTTATACTAGTTTTCTTCTCTCATGACACTTTTCTTACAGACAGAGAGAATGTTAAGTTTTCTGTCTTATATTCTAGTCATTTCTTTTTATTTTGAAATTTATTTTCTTTGCTCCCTTGTATACTATTTTACCAAGAAGGCTGAGTTGGGACGTGCAATCCTCTTCCCTAATTCACCTATCATATCCTCCTTCTGGCTGGAAGTCCTGGTAAGTCATTATCTTTCACTTTATCGCTTGATTTTATTCAGGAAAGAATATCATCAAAGTTTATTTTTTTCTTCATCAAGGAGTGGTTTTTACATGATACATCTTCTTCTGAGATTATTTATTATTAAACAAATTTTTTTGGTAGCAATTTGTCAACAATCAGTATTTGAGACTTTGTAAAGTGTAACTCTAATTATCGCTAATATAGTTAAATATGTTTATGGACAATTGTGGATGTTTATGTAGAGTTTTCCTAGGGCTTTGGTAGTTGCTTTTGAGAAATTAACTTGTATCTTCCGGCAGCATGTTAATAGAGATCTACATTTTGTTTCTTATATAACAGGTTATTATTGCAAAATTTCTTATTCTATTTACCTTTTTTATTCTTTTTTTAACATTTGATACATTTTGTTTGGAGATAGTATTTCTCTGTATATCCCAATTGCCTTTGAACTTATAATCTTTTTGCATCTAAATCCAAGTTCAGAGGTTATTAGTGAATTCTTCTTTTGTTTTCCTTGTCTTTACATACCTTGTCCTGTAACTGAGAGCTAATTTGTCTTCGGCTACACTAAAATTTGTAAACATGTCAGTTTCACGCATGATGTTCTCTCCCGCTAAATGTGACATGATAATTCTTTGAAGTTAGCAAACTCCGTTTTTTTTTAAGCTCTTTTTCGTGTATTCCATCCTTTCTTTCTCTTGAACCACATCTACAGTATCAGTTTTGTAGGGTTATTACTGATATCTTATTATTTAACCACGTTTAAGTGTACTGCTTCTTGTTTTGCTTCAAAAACCCATATTCACATGTGTCTGAATGTGAGTTTGTGCAATGTGAGCTCAGTTGACTTCCAAAAAGTAAGAATCCGTTCTCTTTGAGGTAGACTTAAGGCTGGTTGTGATCTAGCTGTCCTGAGTATGTCCTAGGACATAAATTCAGATTTTCCACTATAGATGTATGTATTCTTAAACAGACCTACCCCTCTCCTTTACTTTTAAAAACATAATTTGTCTAAAAATATGTGTTTATGGTACACAAAACTGGCATATGGAGGCTCTAGGTTCAAGTGCTAAAAAGAAAAAATATCTTAAATTTAAATTTAATTTTTCTTGTGAATAATGAAAAATGTCTAAGTGTACATTTTTATGCATTAATATCCAAAGATGTACAAGAAATTATTATGATTTGTCTACACACTAAATTCATTAAAAAGAAAACAGACTTTGGGTAATTCATTCTCAGTACAAATAAGCATTATGGTAGGGTACTGATTGCAAATTTGGCTTCTTATATTTCCTTTTCAATCTTTTTTTTTTTTTGGAATCTTTTTTTTATCTTTATTAACTTGAGTATTTCTTATTTACATTTCTTTTTTTTTTACAAGTTTCTATTTTTATTATACAGAAAAGTAGGGTTTTGTACAAACCTCAAATTTTCAAGTCGTTTGAAGAAACGTAAAGTTTAAAAAATAATTCCATAAATATTTTCTTACTGTCTCTCTTATATGAATATGACAAACACGTTCTTTCTGCCCTTTCTTTTTTTTTTTTTTTTATTAACTTGAGTATTTCTTATATACATTTCGAGTGTTATTCCCTTTCCTGGTTTCCGGGCAAACATCCCCCTCCCCCCTCCCCTTCCTTATGGGTGTTTCCCTCCCAAACCTCCCCCCATTGCCGCCCTCCCCCCATAGACTAGTTCACTGGGGGTTCAGTCTTAGCAGGACCCAGGGCTTCCCCTTCCACTGGTGCTCTTACTAGGATATTCATTGCTACCTATGGGGTCAGAGTCCAGGGTCAGTCCATGTATAGTCTTTAGGTAGTGACTTAGTCCCTGGAAGCTCTGGTTGCTTGGCATTGTTGTACTTTTGGGGTCTCGAGCCCCTTCAAGCTCTTCCAGTTCTTTCTCTGATTCCTTCAATAGGGGACCTATTCTCAGTTCAGTGGTTTGCTGCTGGCATTCGCCTCTATATTTGCTGTATTCTGGCTGTGTCTCTCAGGAGCGATCTACATCCGGCTCCTGACGGTCTGCAATTCTTTGCTTCATCCATCTTGTCTAATTGGGTGGCTGTATATGTATGGGCCACATGTGGGGCAGGCTCTGAATGGGTGTTCCTTCAGTCTCTGTTTTAATCTTTGCCTCTCCCTTCCCTGCCAAGGGTATTCTTTTTCCTCATTTAAAGAAGGAGTGAAGCATTCACATTTTGATCATCCGTCTTGAGTTTCGTTTGTTCTAGGGATCTAGGGTAATTCAAGCATTTGGGCTAATAGCCACTTATCAGTGAGTACATACCATGTATGTCTTTCTGTGATTGGGTTAGCTCACTCAGGATGATATTTTCCAGTTCCAACCATTTGCCTACGAATTTCATAAACTCGTTGTTTTTGATAGCTGAGTAATATTCCATTGTGTAGATGTACCACATTTTCTGTATCCATTCCTCTGTTGAAGGGCATCTGGGTTCTTTCCATTTTCTGGCTATTATAAATAAGGCTGCGATGAACATAGTGGAGCACGTGTCTCTTTTATATGTTGAGGCATCTTTTGGGTATATGCCCAAGAGAGGTATAGCTGGATCCTCAGGCAGTTCAATGTCCAATTTACTGAGGAACCTCCAGACTGATTTCCAGAATGGTTTTACCAGTCTGCAATCCCACCAACAATGGAGGAGTGTTCCTCTTTCTCCACATCCTCGCCAGCATCTGCTGTCACCTGAGTTTTTGATCTTAGCCAATCGCACTGGTGTGAGGTGAAATCTCAGGGTTGTTTTGATTTGCATTTCCCTTATGACTAAAGATGTTGAACATTTCTTTAGGTGTTTCTCAGCCATTCGGCATTCCTCAGCTGTGAATTCTTTGTTTAGCTCGGAACCCCATTTTTTAATAGGGTTATTTGTTTCCCTGCGGTCTAACTTCTTGAGTTCTTTGTATATTTTGGATATAAGGCCTCTATCTGTTGTAGGATTGGTAAAGATCTTTTCCCAATCTGTTGGTTGCCGTTTTGTCCTAACCACAGTGTCCTTTGCCTTACAGAAGCTTTGCAGTTTTATGAGATCCCATTTGTCGATTCTTGATCTTAGAGCATGAGCCATTGGTGTTTTGTTCAGGAAATTTTTTCCAGTGCCCATTTGTTCCAGATGCTTCCCTAGTTTTTCTTCTATTAGTTTGAGTGTGTCTGGTTTGATGTGGAGGTCCTTGATCCACTTGGACTTAAGCTTTGTACAGGGTGATAAGCCTGGATCGATCTGCATTCTTCTACATGTTGCCCTCCAGTTGAACCAGCACCATTTGCTGAAAATGCTATCTTTTTTCCATTGGATGGTTTTGGCTCCTTTGTCAAAAATCAAGTGACCATAGGTGTGTGGGTTCATTTCTGGGTCTTCAATTATATTCCATTGGTCTATCTGTCTGTCTCTGTACCAATACCATGCAGTTTTTATCATTATTGCTCTGTAATACTGCTTGAGTTCAGGGATAGTGATTCCCCCTGAAGTTCTTTTATTGTTGAGGATAGCTTTAGCTATCCTGGGATTTTGTTATTCCAGATGAATTTGCACATTGTTCTGTCTAACTCTTTGAAGAATTGGATTGGTATTTTGATGGGGATTGCATTGAATCTGTAGATTGCTTTTGGTAAAATGGCCATTTTTACTATATTAATCCTGCCAATCCATGAGCATGGGAGATCTTTCCATCTTCTGAGGTCTTCTTCAATTTCTTTCCTCAGTGTCTTGAAGTTCTTATTGTACAGATCTTTTACTTGCTTGGTTAAAGTCACACCGAGGTACTTTATATTATTTGGGTCTATTATGAAGGGTGTCATTTCCCTAATTTCTTTCTCGGCTTGTTTCTCTTTTGTATAGAGGAAGGCAACTGATTTATTTGAGTTAATTTTATACCCAGCCACTTTGCTGAAGTTGTTTATCAGCTTTAGTAGTTCTCTGGTGGAACTTTTGGGATCACTTAAATATACTATCATGTCATCTGCAAATAGTGATATTTTGACCTCTTCTTTTCCGATCTGTATCCCTTTGATCTCCTTTTGTTGTCTGATTGCTCTGGCTAGAACTTCAAGAACTATATTGAATAAGTAGGGAGAGAGTGGGCAGCCTTGTCTAGTCCCTGATTTTAGTGGGATTGCTTCAAGTTTCTCTCCATTTAGTTTAATGTTAGCAACTGGTTTGCTGTATATGGCTTTTACTATGTTTAGGTATGGGCCTTGAATTCCTATTCTTTCCAGGACTTTTATCATGAAGGGGTGTTGAATTTTGTCAAATGCTTTCTCAGCATCTAATGAAATGATCATGTGGTTCTGTTCTTTCAGTTTGTTTATATGATGGATCATGTTGATGGTTTTCCGTATATTAAACCATCCCTGCATGCCTGGGATGAAGCCTACTTGATCATGGTGGATGATTGTTTTGATGTGCTCTTGAATTCGGTTTGCCAGAATTTTATTGAGTATTTTTGCGTCGATATTCATAAGGGAAATTGGTCTGAAGTTCTCTTTCTTTGCTGTGTCTTTGTGTGGTTTACGTATAAGAGTAATTGTGGCTTCGTAGAAGGAATTCGGTAGGGCTCCATCTGTTTCAATTTTGTGGAATAGTTTGGATAATATTGGTATGAGGTCTTCTATGAAGGTTTGGTAGAATTCTGCACTAAACCCGTCTGGACCTGGGCTCTTTTTGGTTGGGAGACCTTTAATGACTGCTTCTATTTCCTTAGGAGTTATGGGGTTGTTTAACTGGTTTATCTGTTCCTGATTTAACCTCGATACCTGGTATCTGTCTAGGAAATTGTCCATTTCCTGAAGATTTTCAAATTTTGTTGAATATAGGTTTTTATAGTAAGATCTGATGATTTGTTGAATTTCCTCCGAATCTGTAGTTATGTCTCCCTTTTCATTTCTGATTTTGTTAATTTGGACACACTCTCTGAGTCCTCTCGTTAGTCTGGCTAAGGGTTTATCTATCTTGTTGATTTTCTCAAAGAACCAACTTTTGGTTCTGTTGATTCTTTCTATGGTCCTTTTGTTTCTACTTGGTTGATTTCAGCTCTGAGTTTGATTATTTCCTGCCTTCTACTCCTCCTGGGTGTATTTGCTTCTTTTTGTTCTAGAGTTTTTAGGTTTGCTGTCAAGCTGCTGACATATGCTCTTTCCTATTTCTTTCTGCAGGCACTCAGCGCTATGAGTTTTCCTCTTAGCACAGCTTTCATTGTGTCCCATAAGTTTGAGTATGTTGTATCTTCATTTTCATTAAATTCTAAAAAGTTTTTAATTTCTTTCTTTATTTCTTCCTTGACCAGGTTATCATTGAGTAGAGCATTGTTCAATTTCCACGTATATGTGGGCATTCTTCCCTTATTGTTATTGAAGACCAGTTTTAGGCCGTGGTGGTCCGATAGCACGCATGGGATTATGTCTATCTTTCTGTACCTGTTGAGGCCCGTTTTTTGACCAATTATATGGTCAATTTTGGAGAAAGTACCATGAGGAGCTGAGAAGAAGGTATATCCTTTTGCTTAAGGATAGAATGTTCTATAAATATCCGTTAAGTCCATTTGGCTCATGACTTCTCTTAGTCTGTCGACATCACTGTTTAATTTCTGTTTCCATGATCTGTCCATTGATGAGAGTGGGGTGTTGAAATCTCCCACTATTATTGTGTGAGGTGCAATGTGTGTTTTGAGCTTTAGTAAGGTTTCTTTTACGTATGTAGGTGCCCTTGTATTTGGGGCATAGATATTTAGGATTGAGAGTTCATCTTGGTGGATTTTTCCTTTGATGAATATGAAGTGTCCTTCCTTATCTTTTTTGATGACTTTTAGTTGGAAATTGATTTTATTTGATATTAGAATGGCTACTCCAGCTTGCTTCCTCTGACCATTTGCTTGGAAAGTTGTTTTCCAGCCTTTCACTCTGAGGTAGTGTCTGTCTTTGTCTCTGAGGTGTGTTTCCTGTAGGCAGCAGAATGCAGGGTCCTCGTTGCGTATCCAGTTTGTTAATCTATGTCTTTTTATTGGGGAGTTGAGGCCATTGATATTGAGAGATATTAAGGAATAGTGATTATTGCTTCCCGTTATATTCATATTTGGATGTGAGGTTATGTTTGTGTGCTTTCATTCTCTTTGTTTTGTTGCCAAGACGATTAGTTTCTTGCTTCTTCTAGGGTATAGCTTGCCTCCTTATGTTGGGCTTTACCATTTATTATCCTTTGTAGTGCTGGATTTGTAGAAAGATATTGTGTAAATTTGGTTTTGTCATGGAATATCTTGGTTTCTCCATCTATGTTAATTGAGACTTTTGCTGGATACAGTAACCTGGGCTGGCATTTGTGTTCTCTTAGGGTCTGTGTAACATCAGTCCAGGATCTTCTGGCCTTCATAGTTTCTGGCGAGAAGTCTGGTGTGATTCTGATAGGTCTCCCTTTATATGTTACTTGACCTTTTTCCCTTACTGCTTTTAATATTCTTTCTTTATTTTGTGCGTTTGGTGTTTTGACAATTATGTGACGGGAGGTGTTTCTTTTCTGGTCCAATCTGTTTGGAGTTCTGTAGGCTTCTTGTATGTCTATGGGTATCTCTTTTTTTAGGTTAGGGAAGTTTTCTTCTATGATTTTGTTGAAGATGTTTACTGGTCCTTTGAGCTGGTAGTCTTCACTCTCTTCTATACCTATTATCCTTAGGTTTGATCTTCTCATTGAGTCCTGGATTTCCTGTATGTTTTGGACCAGTAGCTTTTTCCGCTTTACATTATCTTTGACAGTTGAGTCAATGATTTCTATGGAATCTTCTGCTCCTGAGATTCTCTCTTCCATCTCTTGTATTCTGTTGGTGAAGCTTGTATCTACAGCTCCTTGTCTCTTCTTTTGGTTTTCTATATCCAGGGTTGTTTCCATGTGTTCTTTCTTGATTGCTTCTATTTCCATTTTTAATTCCTTCAACTGTTTGATTGTGTTTTCCTGGAATTCTTTCAGGGATTTTTGCGATTCCTCTCTGTAGGCTTTTACTTGTTTATTAATTTTTTCCTGTGCTTCCCTAAGTGTGTTCATGTCTTTCTTGAAGTCCTCCAGCATCATGATCAAATATGATTTTGAAACTAGATCTTGCTTTTCTGGTGTGTTTGGATATTCCATGTTTGTTTTGGTGGGAGAATTGGGCTCCGATGATGGCATGTAGTCTTGGTTTCTGTTGCTTGGGTTCCTGCGCTTGCCTCTCGCCATCAGATTATCTCTAGTGTTACTTTGTTCTGCTATTTCTGACAGTGGCTAGACTGTCCTATAAGCCTGTGTGTCAGGAGTGCTGTAGACCTGTTTTCCTCTCTTTCAGTCAGTTATGGGGACAGAGTGTTCTGCTTTCGGGCGTGTAGTTTTTCCTCTCTACAGGTCTTCAGCTGTTCCTGTGGGCCTGTGTCTTGAGTTCACCAGGCAGCTTTCTTGCAGCAGAAAATTTGGTCTTACCTGTGGTCCCGAGGCTCAGGTTCGCTCGTGGGGTGCTGCCCAGGGGCTCTCTGCAGCGGCAGCAACCAGGAAGACCTGTGCCGCCCCTTCCGGGAGCTTCAGTGCACCAGGGTTCCAGATGGTCTTTGGCTTTTTCCTCTGGCGTCCGAGATGTGTGTGCAGGGAGCAGTCTCTTCTGGTTTCCCAGGCTTGTCTGCCTCTCTGAAGGTTTAGCTCTCCCTCCCACCGGATTTGGGTGCAGAGAACTGTTTATCAGGTCCGTATCCTTCAGGGTCCGGCGGTGTCTCTGGCAGGTGTCCTGCTGCTCCTGGGCCCTCCCCCACGGGAGCCCAGAGGCCTTATACAGTTTCCTCTTGGGCCAGGGATGTGGGCAGGGGTGAGCAGTTTTGGTGGTCTCTTCCGCTCTGCAGCCTCAGGAGTGCCCACCTGACCAGGCGGTTGGGTCTCTCTCTCACCGGGTCTGGGAGCAGAGAGCTGCTGCGGGCCGGGATCCGCGGGTGTGGGACTTCCGGTAAACACAGAATGTGCCTGGTCCTAGAGAAATTCTGCTTCCTTGTGTCCCAAGCTCACCAGGCAGCTTTCTTGCAGCAGAAAATTTGGTCTTACCTGTGGTCCCGAGGCTCAGGTTCGCTCGTGGGGTGCTGCCCAGGGGCTCTCTGCAGCGGCAGCAACCAGGAAGACCTGTGCCGCCCCTTCCGGGAGCTTCAGTGCACCAGGGTTCCAGATGGTCTTTGGCTTTTTCCTCTGGCGTCCGAGATGTGTGTGCAGGGAGCAGTCTCTTCTGGTTTCCCAGGCTTGTCTGCCTCTCTGAAGGTTTAGCTCTCCCTCCCACGGGATTTGGGTGCAGAGAACTGTTTATCCGGTCTGTTTCCTTCAGGGTCCGGCGGTGTCTCTGGAAGGTGTCCTGCTGCTCCTGGGCCCTCCCCCACGGGAGCCCAGAGGCCTTATACAGTTTCCTCTTGGGCCAGGGATGTGGGCAGGGGTGAGCAGTGTTGGTGGTCTCTTCCGCTCTGCAGCCTCAGGAGTGCCCACCTGACCAGGCGGTTGGGTCTCTCTCTCACCGGGTCTGGGAGCAGAGAGCTCTTCCTTTTCAATCTTAAAAATGACGTGGGGGCAGGAAAAAAGTTGGTGAGAGGAATCATGATCATCTGTGCAGAGTTTTTCAATTAAAATATAACAATTAGCAAATAAATGGAAATTTAAGCCTAACAACACAAGTTATATCATTGACGTTTGTTGACCAGGAAGTAAACAAAGTAGCTTAGAGTGTTGATATTGGCCTTGCTCTAAAGATTTAAGGCTTATGATAAATGTAAATATTTTGTATCTTTTAATTGAGAACTAACTTATCAGAGGTAGGTTAGAAAACCACAAATAATTTTTATTATAACCACTCCCTACTTTCCAATTCTCCTAGGGTATAGGCAAATGCACTAGCATGCCTGGAATTATATGTGTGTTCTGAAATTGAATACGGGCTTTTGTATTTGTGCAGCAAGCACTTCTGCCCACTTAGCCTGCTCCCCACCTTCCAATTCTACCAATAAAAGCATTTTCCCATATTATATATTTCCCATAATAAATGTTGCATATGTATAATTATATATTTATTTATATATAATTTTATATATAATTTCATCTTAGAATGAAGGAGAATTGTTTGCCTGAGTCATCATGCCATACTATATTCATTTTGCATTCATTCTTAAAATTCTTATAATACAAAATGAAAAAGGAGGTACTATTTATGTGAATATATATATATATACATATATATATACATATATATATATTAAATGACTATATAGTACATTTATATATTTTGTGTATGTTACAGGGTATGCTGTTTAGTTTTATGTCAATTTTACAAAGCTAGAGTCATTTTGAGAATAAGAAACCTCGATTGATGAAAACCCTCTATTAGATTGGCTTTCCACAAAACCTTGGTGGATTTTCTTGACTAGTTATTGATGTGGGAAAGTCAAGCCTAATATTGGGTGTAGCTGTTTCTGGGCTGGTGGTCCTCTGTTCTATAAGAGAACAGGTAGATCAAACCATGAGAGCAAATCAGTAGACAGCATTTCTACATGGCATTTGCGCTCTGTGTTCAAGCAAGTTTTAGATAGGAAAAATAAATAAATTTATATTATCTAGAACTGACTGTGGGTTGTGGTGAGGATGAGTACAGGAAAAATCTAAGGACAGAAATTGAATTTAGGTTAGGATGTTGAATTTGGGTACTGAAGGTACATTATAGGTACTCATGTAATGTTGTCATAGACAATTGAATATAACAGTAATTTAAAGAAAAAAATTAGTAGTGAAACATGAGAAAGATCAGCATTATAAATATGGCAATGTGAATTTCTGGACTTGATGCATCCTTAGAACAAATGATTGACTTAGCAGTCTGTCCAAGACAAAGTTTTGAGGGAGGAAAGCAATTAAAAATAAAAGTAACGGTGGAACTTTTCCCTGAGGTCAATGCTCAAGCTAGCTGAAGTACAATATTCATATTGAAATAAAAGGAACAAATGATAAGACTGACATATGCGAATCATGAGATCTGCATTGATGTGCGAATGAAACACAAACCTCTGCCCTCATAATAGGAAAATTGGGACGAATCTCCCCACACACTATCTTTTGCCTTCAACTAAAGACAAAGCCACTGGAAGAAGTTGAAGTGGGAAGAATAGAAATGGCATAGCTACTTTACTCTCTTCAAAGCTACGATGAACTTAAAATTCAATTACACATCACTTTTAAACTTGGAGACATTGACAGGAAAAAGAGGTTGATAGACAATTGAAAAGAGATGGATGGGTCATCTGATATCTGAAGAAAAGCAAAATACTTATTCAGTTTATATGTGGGCTATCAGCTTGGGGTTATTTTAAGTAACATGGTATTTCAGAGGAAAACAAATTTCAGGTAGTTTTATCTTTCATAGGATAGATCGATGCATATTTAAGCAGTGATGATATTTTAATTCTGTGAATATGGATGAAGCATATTCCATTTCTTGGTAGTATAGACAAAAATTATACCTTCCTTGTGTATGAAGACTCATCGATGCCACAATTGCAGCTAGTTATAACAATTACTAGTTATTCTCTAAGTAGTAAGGCAGAGTGCTTTCACACACAATACTGAGAAGGACAAAATTGGATCAGAACATGGTCAGCATGGAGCAGAGTCTGAAAAGATTCATTTCATTAAAATTTAAGTTTCCACTAGGATCAAGAGCATTAAATATTCTTTTGCTAATGAAGTCCCTAGAACTTTAGTGGAAGAGATCCCCTCCTAAAGCTCACTGTATCTCATAGAGAATCTGAGCACGCAATTTCACCAGAGAAAACAAGCCATCCCTCAGGAAGGGCTGACAATACCAGCTGAGTCTGCAGAAAACTTCTTGATGATATTAACCACACATAGATACGATTTCACAACCAAATTACACCAAGTCTTCTGCCTTTTGACGGATACCCTCCGCTTCACTTGCCTATCTTTGGTCATTAATCTGCCAATAATACACCAGCTCTGTGTCTTCAATATTTCCCACAACTCTGCATTCACTCCAGCTTTCTAAACTGAAGACCGCTAACATCAGCACAGAGGACTGTATGTCCAACTCTGCTCTAGTTTCTCATAGCCAGAATAATTGTTCATATATTACTAGAAGATAGAAAACTTAGTTGTGTCCATTTAGAAAATGTTGAGACTGAAAGACCACGAATAGTATTCTCATCTTCAGACTTGAAGTAGACATTTATCATTGAAGGAATTATGGAGGCTTTGATGGTACATTCACATATAACTTTCTTATGAGGTATCCGAGTGATCAAATAGTCTGCCTTAATCCCATGGGAACCACACAAACTAATATGCCAGTGATTATGAAGTAAATGTGTAGTTTGTTCATTACAGCACCTGATAAAGGGAATGCATTTTCTATGGAAAAGAACAATGGTAATAACAGCCATTGAGTGACTTCTCAAAACAGAAGTACTTAAAGCTCTGTTCTGCCTTATACATTTAAACTACGTATACACTTAGATATTTAAAATAGCTGTATTTGGTATTTGTGTTTCAGGTAACTTAAGTAATAGTGTGTTAACTGAAGATAATTTGACACAGTGTATTGCTTCAAAGGGACACAACAGCATATACTAAGAACATGTCTTGCCCCAAGGAGAGGCACACATCTCACTACGAACAGTTTTAATTGTGACGTAGCTTGTATCACATCGTAAAACTTTCTCAGATATGTGAGCCCATATTTGATCCAGCAGCCTTTTTAAAACCATGCTTTATTCTTAATAACTTGAAAATTGGAGTTTTTAATCATATGCCTATGGAAAAACTTTGGGCCATGTGTTTTGCTCAATCACGAACGTCACTGGGTAACATAACCTGACAGCACACCTTTTCCTTCTGCATTCTGTCTACCTTAATGAAGAACCAAGTGCTATATTACAACATAACAGGAATTTAAGTTAAATGTATGACAGACTAATGTTCATACACCATATATACTTAAATGAAAAAATAAAAATACTGTACATATAAAGATCTTACTTTTATTAAATATTTGCTCTAATGCACTAATTTAAATAAAATTGTACATACACATAAAATTTTCTGCCTACAGCTTGTGGCAGATACAATATGCCCATGTAGCTTTTACAAATGATTCAGCTTTGTGCTAATTATTTTAAGTGCAGCAAAGGGCAAGATGAGAAGCGTAAAGAACTTCATCTCTGAGAGATGCGATTTATAGCTCTGAGTCCTAAAACTTTTACAATGTTTCATTATTAGGAAATAACCTATGAGATATCACCACTGATATTTTGATTTGACATGCACAAAATTGTGAATCTGTTTATCTTAATGTTCATAGACTGAGTATATTTAAGTTAAAAGGGAATGGGACATAGATTCACAAGCATTCTCATGTGCACATGCACACATACATGCACACACACACACACACACAACTCTTCAAAAAACAAACACAAACCATTGTAGAAAGTGCCTGCTTTTGAATGATTTATTTACTCACAGTTTTTGTTCTTCCTAGTTATAGCACGTTCTGATCAGAGATGCCAGAAAACCTCTATTTTCTTCAGCACATTTTACATAGCAGGTGTTTCAGTAACTCCACTGGATTTTATTCACTACAGGAATTTCCTTGGACACTAGTTTGACCATCTGTACATGATGCTCTAATTATCTTATTTTACTTTCATGACATTTGAAGCTGCTTAAGGGCTTATAGCTGAAATTTGGAAAGCACCTACATTAAACTTCAGCCAATTGGAAGTGCTAACAGAGATAGCAACAGAACAACTGAAATATGTTTCAAACCATGTGAAGAGGAAATTAACTTGGGATGGTTGAACTTACTTTATACTTAGAGATAAACTTTCTGTGATTAACAGATGCCCCAAATAGGCTGAGTTGATTAGATTTACGTCTAAGGCATTTGAGTTAGGAGAGAGGTTACTCACATTATATAGATGATTATGTTGTGAATCTAAAGACAGTAGCATCAGAAACAAAATCTACTAGGTCATTAAAATATTATCTCTCAGTGATAATAGTGTCATTTTGTCTGGAAGGAAAGGAGTTGCTAGATTAACAATTTTATTTTAAATTTAATTTTTTTTTACAGTCCAGACTTTATCACCATCCCAGTCTACCTTCTGACTGTCCAACATTCTACACTTCCTCTCCCCCATTTCCAAGAGGATGTCCCCACTCCACCCCACTACACAAGAACTCCCCACTTCCTAGGGCTCCAAGTCTCCTCAGGGTCCACCCTCTGACTGTTCCTCATCACATACCTCTTCCCCACTCCATGTCTTCACAAGGATGTCTTCCCCCTCCACCACCAGACCTCTAAACTCCCTGGAGCCTCCAGACTCTTGACAGTTATGTGCATCTTCTCTGAGTAAAGACTCGGTAATCTTCTGCTGTATAAGTGTTTAGGGCCTTATATCAGCTGGCTTATGCTGCCTAGTTGGTGACTCAGTGTCTAAAAAATACAGGGTGTCCAGGTTATTTGAGATTGCTGGTCTTCCCATAGGGTCATCCCCCCCAGCTTCTTACAGCTTTTCCCCGATTAAACCATAGGACTCACCAGCCTTCTGTCCATTGGTTAGTTATAAATACCTGCATCTGACTCTTTTAGCTCCTTGTTAGTACTTTTGGAGGGCAGTCATGATAGGCACCTGTTTGTAAGCACACCATAGCCTCAGTAATACTGTCAATACTTGGTGCCTCCCCTGAGCTGGATCCCAATTTGGTCCTGTCACTGGAACTCCTTATCCTCATGCTCTTCTCCATTTTTGTCCCTGCAGTTCTTACAGACAGGAGCAACTCTGGGTCAGAGTTTTTAACTGTGGGATGCCAACCCCATCTTTCCACTTAATGCCCTGTCTTTCTACTGGAGGTGGAAGTTCCCTCTGCCCACTGTAGGGCGTTTGATCTTAGGTCCCTCCCTTTGAGACCTGAGAGTATATTGTCTCTCATGTCCTAGAACTTTCTAGAGGGTCCTTCTATCTTCTACCTCCCAGAGGTTGCCTGTTTCCCTTCTTTCTCCTGGCTCTTAGGATTTCAGTCCTATCCCCCCCCCAGTATTTAATCATGTTTCCCTCTTTTCCTCCCTGCCCCTTTCCCACCCAGGTCCTTCCCTCTCTGCCCTCCTCCTGCGATTGAGGGATCCTCTCTTGGGTCCTTCAGCTTGGTAGCTTTCTTGAGTTCTGTGGATTGTATCCTGGGTATTCTGTACTTTCTATTGTCTAACATCCACTTATTAGTGAGTACATACCATGTATGTGCTTTTGTGTCTGAGTTACATTACTCAGTATAATATTTTCTAGTTCCATCCATTTGCTTGCAAAACTCATTCTTAATAGCTGAGTAGTATTTCTCTATGTAAATGAAGCACATTTTCTGTATGCATTCTTCTGTTGAGGCGCATCTGGTTTGTTTCCAGCTTCTGGCTATCAAAAATAAGGTCACTATGAACATAGTGCCTTGTGACATGATGGGGCAACTTTTGGGTATATAACCAAAAGTGGTATAGCTGAGTCTTCAGGTAGACTTTTTTCCAATTTTCTATGGAACCTCCAGATTAATTTCCAGAGTGGTTTTACCAGTTTGCAATCCCACCAATGGAGGAGTGTTCTACTTTCTCCACATTCTCCCTAACTTTTACTGTCATTCGAGTTTTTGATCTTAGTCAATCTGATTGGTGTAAGGTGGAATCTCAGGTTCGTTTTGATTGGCATATCCCTGATGACTAAGGATTTTGAACATTTCTTGTAAGTGCTTCTCAGCCATTTGAAAGCCCTCTGTTGTGAATTATCTGTTTAAGTTCATTTCTTTTTTGATTGGGTTCCTTGGTTTCTGGATTGTATAGCTTCTTGCGTTCTTTATATATGTTGGATATTAGCCCTCTATAGTATGCAGTGTTAGTAAATAGTTTTGCCAATCCATAGGTTGCTGATTTGCCTTTTTTTTTACTATATCCTTTGCCTTACAGAAGCTTTCCAGTTTCATGAGGGCCGATTTATCAATTCTTCATCATAGAGCCTGAGCTATTTAAGTTCTGTTTAGGAAATTTCTCTCTGTTCCAATGAGTTCAAGTCTTTTTTTCAACTTTCTCTTCTATTAGATTCTGTATACACAGTTTTATGGTGAGGTACTTGATCCACTTGGACTTGAGCTTTGTGCAAGGTGACAAATATGGATTTATTTTCATTTTTCTATATAAAGATGGTCAGTTAGACCAGCACCATTTATTGAAGATGTTTTCTTTTTCACATTGTATATTTTTGCCTTCTTGGTCAAATATCAAGTGCCTGTAAGTATATGGTTTCATTTCTGGGTCTTCAATTTGATTCCATTCACCAACCTGTTTGTTTCCAAAAAAAAAAAAAAAAAAGCCTATACTCAACAAAACTGGAAAATCTAGATTTACTGTATGATTTTCTAGACAACTGACACATACAAATGTTAAATCAAGAGCAGGCAAACTTTCTTAACTGGCTCATATCCCCTACAGAAATAGAAAAAGTCATTCAAAACCTCCCCCCCCAAAATCAGAGGGTTACATGACTTTAGTGTAGAATTCTACCAGATCTTCAAAGAAAATCTAATAATAATAATAATAATAATATTCCTAAAACTATTTCATAAAATAGAAACAGGAGAAACACTACATAATTCATTCTACTATGAACACTACATAATACAATTACTATGATACCTAAACCACACAGGGACCTAACAATAAAAGAGAACTTCAGACCAATTTCCATTATGTATATTGATACAAAATTACTCAATAGAATTCTCACAAGTGGAATCCAAGAACACATCAAAACCATGATTCACCATGATCAAGTAGGCTTTATCCCATAGCTGAAATGTTGTTTCAATTTACAAAATCCATTAACACATTCCACTATATAAACAAACTTAAAGAAAAAAAATCTTATGATCACGTCCTTATATGCTTAAAAACACATTTGACAAAATACATGTTAAACCTATTGGAGAGATCAGAAATTCAATGTTCATACCTAAGCACAATAAAAGCAATATATATATATATATATATATATATATATATATATATATATAACCAACAGCCAATATTATATTAAATTGAGAGATAATTGAAGCAATCCGACTAAAATCAGGGACAAGGCTTCCCACTCTTTCGTGTATCTATTCAATATAGTACACAAAGTTCTAGCTAGAGCAATAAGAAAACAAAAAGGGATCAAGAGGATACAAATTGGCAAAGAAGAAGTCAAGGTATCACTATTTGTAGACAATATGATAGTATATGTACGTTCCCCCCAAATTCTACCAGAGATCTTGTACAGCTGATAAACAATTCTTTTCAGCAAAGTAGCTAGATATAAAATTAACTCAAATAAACCATTAGTCTTCCTCTATACAAATGATAAGTGGGTTGAGAAAAATTAGGGAAACAATACCATTCACAATAGTCATAAATAATATAAAGTATCGTGGGGTATCTCTAACCAAAAAAGTGAAATATCTGTACGACAATAACTTCAAGTCTCCCAGAAAAGAAATCAAAGAAGATCTCAGAAAATAGAGATCTCCCATGCTCATGGATTGGAAGAATTAACATTATAAAACTGGCCATCCTAACAAAAGCAATTTACAGATTCAAAACAATCCTCATCAAAATCCCAAAATGAAAAGAGCTATCCTCAAATTCATTGGTAAAACAAAAAACCCAGAATATCAAGAACAATTCTTAACCATTAAAAAATGGCTGGGGAATCATCATCCTTGATCTCAAGCTCTACTACAAAGAAATAGTGATAAAATCTGCATAGTGTTGGTATAGATTTAGGAATTTTTAAATCAATTTAATAATGAACGCTGGAGCAAAAGGATGAATATTCATTGAAATAAAATATATTGTATTTTTTAATGTTTTGAATTCATACATATAATTAGAAGATATCTTTTAAGTGGTGGAGAAACAATGCATGTCTCTAAGTTTGCTTCAAATTTCAGCTGAATACATGGTCATAGGGATTATTAAGGAACTTAAAATGTTCCACATCAACCATCTGTGAGGAAAACTAAAATAGAAAATGATGCCTATCAGTTAGGACATTTCTCTTCTACCTTAACATAAATCTTAGGTGTGCGCATGCGTGCGCACACACACACAAACACACACACACACACACACACAGCACAAATCAACACAAGTTTGTGTGTGCATGTGCATGTGTGTATGCAAGCAAAGACATATGCATATGTGCATGAGTGTGTCCACATGTGTATGTATGTATGTAGACTCTACTTTTAATATTAGAGTGAAATGTGAAATGTCATGTTAGGGGGAAAAGTCTGTAAGGTCTGTTTGAGTCAATATATTATTTATCTAATATGTTTATTTGTTTAATTTTTTTGTCTGGATGACCTATTTATTAATGAAAATGTGTTGCTAAAATTTCCTACTATAACCGTGATAGGAATTAATCTATGGTTTTAAGGCCACTAAAGTTTATTTTATAAATTGTCTATATTTATGCTTGATAGGTATAAAGTTTAGACTAACATCCTCTGGATGAGATGTGTGTTAATAATTTTGAAAAAGGTTCATTGTTTTTCCTCAAACTAACATATATATATATAATATATTATATATTCTAATATATTTCTATATATATACAGTCATATATTAGAATCGCTATGCAAGATATTTTCCTAGTTTCACTTTTTTTTTACTGTAGACATAATCTGTACTGGATTATGAACTGTATTTCTTAAAGGCAGCAAACAAATAGATTCTCATACCTAATCCAATTTATTACTCTGCATATTTGTCCTTATTATGAGGCAATTATTGACAAATATGAATTAATTAATTTCATTGTGCTATTTTGTGATATTTAGACTTTTTTGGTGAACTCTCCTGGTATTGTTTACCACTTGGGACCTCTTGATTTTGTTTTCTCTAGTCTCCAAATTTGTAGAGTTCTTCTAGTATCTTCTGTGAGCTAGAGGTCATAAAACTCCCTTTAGTTTATTTTTATAGTGAGGACACTATATTTCTGTTATACTTATGAAACAGCTTTGTTGGGTATAGTATTTTGGGTTAGCAATTTTGATTTTTCACAAATTTAGATAAGTTTCTCTATGACATACTGGCTTTAAGTTTTTCCACCCTGTAGACTATTACTGTAATGGGTTTGCTTTTATTTCTAGGTTATCCCTTTTCTTTTACAATTTTCAATAGTTTTCCTGTATCTATATTCTTCCATGTTTGGAATCTTTTCTGGTATTATTTGTTCTCTCTAAACCTTTTATTACCTCAATTGGCACCCTTTCTTAAGATTTAGAAATTTTAAAACAACTTCATTGAAAGTATTTTCTCTGTCTCTGTCCTGAAATATTTCCTTTTCTACTATACCCATACATACATGTGGTCTTTTTATAGTATTTGAAATATTTTGCACATTTTGTTCCTTTCATAAAATTTAATTTGAATGATTGAGGTAATTTCTTACTTCAGGAAATTATCAAACTCAGGGCTGAAATCTACCAATTTGAAACACAGAGAACAATATAAAACTTCAACAAATCTCTGACCTCATAGGTAGCAATGAATATCCTAGTAAGAGCACCAGTGGAAGGGGAAGCCCTGGGTCCTGCTAAGACTGAACCCCCAGTGAACTAGACTGTTGGGGGGAGGGGAACAATGGGGGGAGGGTGGGGAGGGGAACACCGATAAGAAAGGGGAGGGGGGAGGGGGATGTTTGCCCGGAAACTGGGAAAGGGAATAACACTCGAAATGTATATAAGAAATACTCAAGTTAATAAAAAAAAAAAAAAAAAAAAAAAAAAAAAAAAAAAAAAAAAACTTCAACAAATCCAAGAACTGGTTCATCGAGAAAATCAACAAGATAGACAAACATTTAACCAAACTAAAAGGCACAGAGACAGTATTCAAATTAATGAAACCAAAACTAAAACGGCGATATAACAAAAGAAACAGAAGAAATTAAGAAATAACCATTAGACCTTAAAATGAAAGTCTATACTTGACAAAAATGGAAAATCTTGACAAAATGGATGATTTTCGAGAGAGATATCTAGTTACAAAGTTAAATCAAGATCAGGCAAACTATATAAACAGTGATGTAACTCCTAAGAAAATAGAAACAGTCATTAAAACAACTCCCAGAAAATGAAGCCCAGGCCCAGATGCTTTTAGTGCAGAATTCCACTAGACATTTACAGAATAGCTAATACAAATATTCCCCAAAATATTACACAAAATAGAAACAGAAGGAATACTACCAAATTTATTCTATGGGCCACAGTTGCTTTCATATTACAGACATCTTTGAATTTTGTATTTTGAAGAGCTTACTTGAAAAGCTAATTCTGCACAAAACTGGATATTCTAAATGAAATATTTTAGACAGATGTAAGAACTGGGACACAGAAATGGAGGAGAAGCAAAAACAGGGCTTACAGAGATGTCATACCCCAGAGACCAGCATCAGTGTGAAGATCTTTTATTGTTCACTACACAACATACATACATCTTTTCAGTCATTAATAATGGGATTATGTAATCAAGTGACCATCAGGGGATACTCATGCTGTCTTGTTGAATCTGATTTGCTTGCCAGTGATTTTGTAGGGGAGGGGGCTGGTCACCCAAAGATGGTTTCCATTAAAATAGAGGAAGCTGGTCTTCACTTAGGACACTCTGGAATTGGCTCACCTTGCATTCGTCGCTGATCATTGCTTGTCATAACTCTGTAGGGAGAAATACACCAAACAACTTCTCATGATATTCTGTTGGATTACATCTACTTCTACAGACTCACCAAATTAGCACAGCCCTTTTAGTTCCTTCTGGGTCAAACTGCCTCTGATTTGTGAATGGTGTTTGCAAGTGAGTCTAACAACTGTTGCTAATTCCTGTGACATTAACAGCAGATATTCTGACAATAAAGATGGGAATTGCCCCCAAGAAACTATTTCTAAAGAGGCCCGTGTCACCTTTGGCCCTATTAACTTTTCCTTACCACTACATCTAGTGAATGTTGGGCTAAAAGGAAAGTTAAAGTGTTTAAAAACCCTTATTAGAGTAGGTTTTGAAAAATCTATCCTTACAATAAAAGATCTACAGTAATCTCATTGTTTTCATTTCAAGTTGGCCATTTAATGGCTACCATAGCTAATACCCTTAAGTCTTGTTTAAATATCCAATGAAATTCCATCAGAGAAAACTGATTTAACTTTTATAATCAAATAACAATTGAAGGTGACATCTTGGCTAGTGGTGGGAGATTATGTTCAATATTCTCAATCCTGGGACATGTCTGGCTTAATCTTGTACAGGCCTTATACATGCTGTCACTGATTCTATGAGTTGCTATGAATACTAATCACGTTTTGCCTAGAAGACACTAATTCTTTGGTGTTATGCATCCCCTTTGGCTCTTCCAATCCTTCTGTTTTCTCTTTCTGATCCCTGAGTTGAGGGCTTTGATAGATTCAGACTGAGAGTGAGAAATTCTCTTACTCTCTGGAGATTGACCAATTATGAGTCTTTGTATGAATTGTTATCTACTGTAAGAGTAAACAATATATAGCAACAGTTCTGGAGAGGTAGAGCACATATTCAAGTACGTGATGGAACAAAGGCATGGTGACATGTTGCCAGAGCAGCAACTGAGGAATCACATGATAATCTCCCAAAAAGGAAGACAAGAGAGCTAACTCAAAATAGAAGATATTTTGAAACCTCAAGTCCAGCCTCCAGGGACACACCTCCTTTGAGGGGTCACCTGTTTTATTCCTACCAAAATATTTCCACCACCTGTGGACCAAGTATTCAAATACGTGAGCCTATGGGGATCATTCTCATTTAAAATACCATTACAGCCTTTAACAAACTGACAAATAGTTGGAAGAGTAATTAAATAATACAGCAACAACTATATTTTATTTTCTATAAATGAAGTAGGTTGAGATGAATATTTGGTATATTCAGTAAATACTAGCAGAAAACCCATTGCCCCTTCATTTTAATTTAATTTAGGAAAATCCATGTAAGCTATTTTAATTAGAAATAATATTAGGTTGAAATACATTGGGAAGATACAAAAAGAAAAAAAAACTCCAGTAAATCTGAAATTAACAAGCAACAATTATAAAAACTAAAATATAAATAATTAAAATTATTATGAAAATATAAAGTACTTAGAGCTTATATGGTTTGGTTATAACTAACATGAATGTGCTGATGAGGTACCTTCAAATACAGTTACATAAATTCTTTCCTTGGCACAGAAAACTATTACAGTGAAAAGCCTCTTAGACTCCTCATATTTTTTTCTAATAGGTCTTACATTGTTTTTTCTAAGTATGGAAGCAATTGTTATTATCATTAGTATAATGTCCTCTATACCCAAGATATTATACTCATTAAAAAAGGAACAATATGGAAGAAATAAAGAAAGTAGAAAATGAAAGAATGAATGAATGAATAAAAGGGTCAGTTAGTTGTCGGTATAAAAATATACAAAAGATGGTAATTTTTTTTAAAAAAGACATTCAAGCATTTGTTTTCATTAATTACTAAAAATGAAATGGTTTTAAACCTACATGCATATGCAGAGAGCAGAGAAACATTGAAAAGGAATTGTGCAATTATGTGCAATTTCGGGGATAAGAATATTTCAAGAATTTGTGCATTACTGAAATTACATTATCCGGAAAAGCAACCAACTACAAGTAAAGACATTTTAGACACTCAAGATAATTGCGCAGGTAGTATCAAAAAATGACAGAATTTTTAAAATTATTTTCTCTATAAATAAACCTTTACTTTCATTTTATAGACACACACAATTAAAATGTTTAGGGAAAGTTAATAGAATGGTGTCTCATGACTCAAATCTCTCCCTCCTCCTCCTACTCCTCCTTCTCCCCCCTCCTTCATACAATTTAATGATGTTTTTCTTTTTGTGACTGTTTTAGACTCAATGTCTCATGAATTATCTAAGTATGTTTTGATATACAATATGTAGTCCAGGGGAAAGAAATAAAAATACTACTGCCTCAGCACTCACGTGTGATTCTTCACACATTTTTGGTCACTTTGTTTTTAAGACTTGGTTTGTGAATATTACTTAGGATAGTCTACAAAGCTGTCTACATCTGAATGTTGCTATTTTCACAAAGATTTTTTTTTATTTATCAACAGAATTTATGATTATATTTCTTGTGATAGATGAGAAAATTGGCTTATAATAATAAATAATTAGGAGAGCAGTAATTACCCCTGTGGATGTTTCTGTAGTATTTTTACAAATTTGGTGAGATAATGAAGTTGTTTTAGTCAGGGTTTCTATTCCTGTCCAAACATCATGACCATGAAGCAAGTTGGGGAGGAAAAGGGTTTATTCAGCTTACACTTCCACATTGCTGTTCATCACCCAAGGAAGTCAGAACTGGAACTCAAGCAGGTCAGGAGGCAGGAGGTGATGCAGAGGCCATGGAGGGATGTTACTTACTGGCTTGCTTCCCCTGGCTTGCTCAGCTTGCTTGCTTATAGAACCCAGAACCAGCAGCCCAGAGACGGCACCAACCATAATGGGCTGGGTCCTCCCAAATTGACCACTAGTTGGGAAAATGCCTCACAGCTGGGTCTCATGGAGGCATTTCCACAACTGACGCACCTTTTCTGTGATAACTCCAACTTGTGTCAAGTTGACACATAAAATTGGCCAGTACAATTGACCCTTGTCAACTTGACACACAAACACATCACTATTAAACCTCAACCCTTACTTTCTTATTCATCCCCTAGATCTAAATAACTTTGAGAGTCCCACAGTCTTTACATATTAAAAGTTCAATCCCTTTAAAATATCCAATATTCAAAGTATTCAAATAACAAAGTTGTTTTTTTTTTTAAATTCAAAGTCTCTTAACTATGGACTCCACCAAAATATTTTCTTACTTCAAGAGGGAAAAATATCAGGGCACAGTCACAATCAAAAGCAAAGTCAAACTCTTAACTTTTCAATGCCTGGGATCCACCAACAATCTTCTGTGTTCCTCCACAGGCTTGGGTCACTTCCACAGCTCTGCACTTTCTAGCCCACACCTTGTCTACTAGGATCCAGATGCCTTTTCTTCACTGCTGCTGCTGCTCTTGATGGTCATCTCATGGTACTGGCATCTCCAAAACGCTGCTGTCTTCCATTGCAGCCAGACTTCACCAATAGCCTCTCACAGGCTCTCTTCATGATGCTAGGCCTCAACTCCTTTGCATGACCACTTCAGTCCTAGGCCATCAGTTGCAAATGAGGGTGTACCTTCACCAGTGGCCTTCCATGGCCTCTCTCAGTGCCAAGCCTCAACAGCACTTCATGACTCCTTCATGTCTTCAAAACCAGTACCACCTGGGAGACTCTTACACAGTACCAAGTCCAGCCACAGCACAAGGTACAATCTTGGTTATCTCTGGAACACAGCCTGTGCTGGTCCGCAGGGCAGTCAGTGGTGGTTGGGGACCACGTAGGAGAGAATGGGAGACAAGAGACTCGAAGAAGGACGCTGAGACAAGAATCTGATCAAAGCAACAAATTTGTATTTTCTCAAGGCTGACTTTAGACTATAGCAGGGGTAACAGAGGGAGGAGGGAAATGGGAAGCATCTACGCAAGCCAAGGACACAGTACTTTTGTGGTCAGATAATGTCAACAGGATGTGGGTTTCTCAGAAAGGTCACAGGTTTGTCATATCACTGGGCATCCTGACCACCAGATTCGTATTAGTCTTCTGCAGCTGTCTGGGGATTTTCCATGAACCCAGTCATACTTAACTCTAACTATAATATTAACATCAATAATGGAGGATTTTAAGGACATCACTCCCAAAACAGCCTATTTGTGCTCTCAGAAAACACTTCCCAGAAGATTTCACCTCAATGATGCTGGTCTCTTCTTAATCACCTCCAATTTCTTAGCTCCAGCTGACCAGCATCAACAGTCCCTGTAATGCAATAGTCCCAGTTTGCTTTAGTAGTTTTGATATCTTGTTAATCACAGCTGATTCTTCAGTCCCAGCAAACCAAAAACCACAGAATATTCACAAAAAAACAACATGTCTCTGACAAGAGTCTTATTTTTCCCTCTGAAAGTTCACAAGCCAGGCCACCATCTTCTACACTATTCTCAACATTACCTTCCAAGCTCCTACAGAGCTGAGAATGGGGTCCCCAATGAATGTTTTTGAGAAAGAAGTGAAGAAACTGAAGGGGTTTGCAACCCCATAAGAACAACAACAATATCAACCAACCAGACTACCCCAGAGGTCCCAAGGACTAAACCACCAAAATACATGGAGTGAATAGACATGAAGACCCAGAAATGAGCCCACACACATATGGTCACTTGATTTTTCACAAAGGAACCAAAACCATCCATTGGGAAAAGACAGCATTTTCAACAAATGGTGCTGGTTCAATTGCTGGTCAGAATGTTGAAATGCAAATCAATACATTCTTTTGTTTTGTAAATAATGTATTTTTTCATACAGGTTTTCCATACATAAACCCAATATCCCCTACCCTCTCCCACTCTTTCTATGAGGGTGTTCTGCCCCAATACCAACCCCTCCCCCCCCCTGCCCGCCCCCCTGCCCTGCTGACATTCCCCTATACTGGGGGGGGGTCCAGTCTTGTCAGGAACAAGGGCTTGTCCTCCCATTGGTGCCCAAAAAAGTCATCCTCTGTTACGTATTTAGCTGGAGTCATGGGTCCGTCGATGTGTATTCTTTGGGTTGTGTTTAGTCCCTTGGAGCTCTGGTTGGTTGGTAGTTTTGTTCTTATAGGGTTGCAAGTCCCTTCAGCTCCTTCAATCCTTTCTCTAACTCATCCAATGGGTACCCAATTCTCAGTTCAATGGTTGGCTGCTGTATTCACCTCTGTATTTGTCATTCTCTGTTAAAGCCTCTCAGGAGACAACTGTATCAGGCTTAGGTCAGCATGCACTTTGTGGCAATAGCAATATCGCCTGAGTTTGGTGACTACATGTATATGGACTGGATCCTCAGAAGGGGCAATGTCTGAATGGCCATTCCTTCAGCCTCTGCTCCAAAATTTGTTTCCATAACTCATTCTATGTATATTTTTGTTCCCCCTTTTAAGAAAGACTGAATTATCTGCAATTTGGCCATCCTTCTTGAGCTTCATGTTATCTGTGGATTGTATGTTGGGTAATTCTGGCTTTTGAACTAATATCCACTTATCAGTGAGTGCATTCCATGTCTGTTTCTTTGTGATTGGGTTTACCTCACTCAGGATGACATTTTCTAGTTCCATCCATTTGCCAATAAATTTCATGAAGTCTTTGTTTTTGATAGCTGAATTGTATAGGTGTACCACATTTTCTGTATCCATTCCTCTGTTGGAGGGCATCTGGGTTCTTTCTAGCTTTCGGCTATTAAAAATAAGGCTGCTTTGAACATAGTGGAGCATGTGCCATCATTATATGTTGAAGAATCTTTCGTGTATATGCCCAGGAGTGGTATAGCTTGGTCCTGAGGTGGTACTATGTCTAATTTTCTGAGGAACCTGCAGACTGATTTCCAGCATGGTTGTGCCACTTTGCAATCTCACCAACAACAGAGGGGTATTCCTCTTTCTCCACATCCTCGCCAGTATGTATTGCACCTCAGTTTTTTCATTTTAGCTATTCTGACTGGTATGAGGTGGAATCTTAGGATTGCTTTGATTTACATTTCCCTGATTACTAAGGATGGTGAACACTTCTTTAAGTTCTTCTGAGGCATTTGATATTCTTAGCTGAGAATTTTTTGTTTTGCTCTGTAGCCAATTTTTAAAAGGGTTATTTTGTTCTTTGAAGAATAGCTTCTTGAGTTCTTTGTATATATTGGATATTAGTCCTCTATTGGATGTAGGATTGGTAAAGATATCTTCTCAATCTGTTGGTGGCTGTTTTGTCCTAACAACAGTGTCCTTTGCCTTAAAGAAGCTTTGTAGTTTTATGAGATCCCATTTGTCGATTCTTGATCTTAGAGCATAAGCCATTGATGTTCTGTTCAGGGAATTTTCCCCATTGCCCAGGTGTTTGAGGATCTTTCCCACTTTTTCTTTTATTAGTTTGAGTGTATTGTGTTTCATGTAAATGTCTTTGATCCACTTGGAATTATCTTTCTACGGGGGCAATAAAGATGGATCAGTTCCATTCTTCTTAATGCTGATTCTCAGTTGAACCAGCACCACTTATTGAAAATGCTGTCTTTTTTCAACTGGATGATTTTAGCTCCTTTGTCAAAATCAACTGACCATATGTGTGTGGGTCCATTTCTGGGTCCTTAATTCTATTCCATTGATCTGTACCAACACCATACACTTTTTATCACTATTGCTCTGTAATACAGCTTGAGGTCAGGGATGGTGATTCCCCCAGAAGTTCTTTTATTTTTGAGGAGAGCTTTTGCTATCCTGAGTTTTTGTTATTCCAAATGAATTTGCAAATTGCTCTTTCTAGCTCTATGAAGAATTGAGTTGGAATTTTGATGGGGATTGCATTGAATCTGTAGATGGCTTTTGGTAAAATGACCATTTTTACTATATTAATTCTGCCAATCCATGAGCATGGGAGATCTTTCAATTTTCTGTGATCTTCAATTCCTTTTTTCAGTCTTAACATTTTTGTGCTACAGATTTTCACTTGCTTGGTTAGAGTGACTTAAAGTACTTTACGTGTTTTGTGACTATTATAAAGGATGTCATTTCCGTGATTTCATTCTCAGCCTTTTTATCCTTTGAGTAGTGGAAAGACACTGATTTGTTTGAGTTAATTTTATATCTAGCCACTTTGGTGAAGTTGTTTCTCAGGTTTAGTAGTTCTCTGGTGGAACTTTTGGGGGTCACTTAAGTATACTATTCATATCATCTTCAAATTGTGATATTTTACTTCTTGCTTTCCAATTTGTTTTTCTTTGGCCTCTATTTGTTGTCTGATTGTTCTGGCTAGCACCTTGAGTAGTATATTGAATAAGTAGGAAGAGAATGGGCAGCTTTCTCTAATCCCTGATTTTAGTGGGATTTCCTCAAGTTTCTCTGTTGCTGTAAAATTATTAAAATTTGATCTCTTTATCCACCACTAGGTCCACCACAATAGTGCCCCAAGATATCTTCTGGTAGATATCTTGCCAGAAACACATATCCTAATTCTGTGACACCTTAGTGTGTCTAGCCGCCACACAGTCTCTTAAAGAACATATAACACAATAACCTCTGATCCAATTGATAAGATAAAATTGCTCACCTAAACATACAATGTCCTATATACATCCATTGCTTAAGAATATCCATAACAACCTGTAAATACACAGAGTAGAGTCTTAAGGTCAGCCTCCATGTTCTTTCCAAGGCTTCTCTGCCTTCTCATTTTAGTATACTCCTCTTCTCTCAAACATTTCTCCTGCCCATCCTTCCTTCTTGTCCAACGATAAGCCTCATTCTATCTTGTACCAGCCTTCACCTGTGTAATGAAATCATCCCACATTTCTCTCCATTTAGTTTGATGTTGGCTACTGGTTGGCTGTATATTGCTTTTACTATGTTAAGGTATGGGCCTTGAATTCCTGATCTTTCCAAGATTTTTAACATGAAGGGATATCAAATTTTGTCAAATTTCTCGACATCCAATGAAATGATCATGTGGTTTTTTTTGAGTTTGTTTAAATAGTGATTACATTAATGGATTTGTATATATTGAACCAGCCCTAAATCCCTGGGATGAAGCCTACATGCTCAAGATGGATGATTGCTTTGATGTGTTCTTGGATTCTATTTGCAAGAATTGTATTGAATATTTGTATGTCAATGTTCATAAGGGAAATTGGTCTGAAGTTCTCTTTGTTTGTTGTGACTTTGTGTCATTTAGGTATAAACATAATTGTGGTTCATAGAAGGAATAGGGCAGTGTTACTTCTGTTTTGATTTTGTGAAATAATTGGGAAAATATTGGTTTTAGTTTTACTAGCAAGTTTTGATAGAATTCTCCACTAAACCCATCTGGTCCTGTTTTTTGTTTTTTTGTTTTTGTTTTTTTTGTTTTTTTGTTTTGTTTTGTTTTGTTTTGTTTTCTGTTTTTTTTTAATTTTTTTTAAATTGGGAACCTTTTAATACCTGTTTGTATTTTGTTAGGAATTACGAGACTGTTTAGATGGTTTATTTGATCCTTATTTAACTTTGGTACCTAGTATCTGTCTAGAAAATTGTCCATTTCATCCAGATTTTCCAGTTTTGTTGAATATAAGCTTTTGTAGTATGATCTGATGATGTTTTTAATTTCCTCATGTTCTATTGTTACATCTCCCTTTTCATTTCTGATTTTGTTAATTTGGTTACCCTCTCTGTGCCCTCTGGCTAGTCTGGCTAAAGATTTATCTATCTTATTGATTTTCTCAAAGAAATAGCTCCTGGTTTTGTTGATTCGTTGTATAGTCCATTTTGTTTCTACTTGTTTGATTTCAGCCCTGCATTTGATTGTTTCTCCCTTCTACTCCTCTTGGGTGTATTTGCTTCATTTCATTATAGAGCTTTTGGTTGTGTTTTCCTGTAATTCTTTAAGGAATATTTGTGTTTCCTCTTTAAGGACTTCTACATGTTGACCTGTATTTCTTTCCGGGAGTTATTTATGTCCTACTTAAAGTCTGCTATCATCATCATGAGATGTGATTTTAAATCTGTATCTTGCTTGTCTGGTGTGTTTGCATTTCCAGTAGTTGTTTTGGTGGAAATACTGGGCTCTGATGATGCCAAGTAGTCTTGGTTTCTGTTGCTCAGGTTACTGCACTTACCTCTTGCTATTTGGTTGTCTCTTGTGTCAGCTGGTCTTTCTGTCCCTGACAGTGGTTTGACCCTCCTGCATGCCTTTGTTTCAGCCCTTCTGGACTCTGGCTTTCTCCAAGTTATATCTGAGTACAGAGATCTGGGGGCCCAGATCTCTCGGCGCAGGCAGACAGTGGAAGAATCCTGTCCCAGACTCCTCCTGGGTTCATGTATCCTTAGGCCTCGAGGTTTGTCCCTCGGAGCATAATGGTGGTCTTACCTCTGCTCTCAAGTGTGTCTGTGCTCCTAGGGACTGACTTTCAGTTCTCAGCTCAAACTGGAAGGATATCTTGCTAACTTTTCCTAGTTTTCTGTATCCAGACAGCTCAATGTGGGTTCTACTTTGGCTAGGAAAGTGAACAGAAGTGGTGGTTTCCCAAGAGATCTCAGGATTGTCCACACTTCTGGGAAGCCAGTTCTCTCCACCACAGGATTTGGGTAAAGAGAGCTGTAGGACTGGTCAGCTCAGGATAAGGCAGAAATCACAAAGTTCCTGTCACAGACTGTCCCTGGATTTTTGTGCCATGAGGGCTCCAGGCAGGTCCCTTGAATCCATTCTTATTACCTTGTACAAAACTCCAGTCTAAGTGGATCAAGGTCTTCCATATAAAACCAATGATACTCAAACTAATAGAAGAAAAAGTGGGGAAGAGCCTCAAACAAATGTGCACAGGGGAAAATTTCCTGAGCAGAACACCAATGGCTTATGCTCTACTATCAACAAACGACAAATGTGACCTCTAAAATTAAAAAGTTCTGTATATCAAAGGACATTGTCAATAAAACAAAATGGCAATGAACAGAATGGGAAAGATCTTTTCCAGTCCTACCTCCAATAATAATGCTTTCAGTACTAAGATTGAAATAAATTTGTGTTTTTAACACTTTTTCTTAACATCTTGCTTTATCTAGGTGGACCATGTTATAGTTCATAATTTGCTTTGAGCCTTAAAAATTAATATTAATATTCTTCTATCACCTCCTTGCTCAACTTCATCAACTCTGAGATTCCTGAATCATATGGGTTAGCTTCCCTTCCCTAGCCATCCTCACTACTTGCTGAGTTCTCTGGGGGGAAGTCCAGCTGCCATGAGCAGCCTGCTATCTGCTCTAGACTTGTATTGCCCTCCAACCTCTTTTCCCGTCTTCATCAGACCTAAAGATTCTGGGCTGCACAGGTAAGTTTTCCTTTATAAATCCACCTCCCCTATTCACTACAACCTCTTGGCCATGCCACACTGCCCTAAACAGCATGCTACGTTATTTAGAGCTCCATTCTCCTACCAGCTCTGTGCCCACTATCACAAGTCCTGTGGCTCCTGAACCACACAGAACTGCAGATCCGGAAATATACAGACTTAATGATTTGAAACTATGAAGCCTAATGATACCCATAAGAGACTTGCCAAGCAAGGATCTTTGAGGATAAGACACCTTCCAATACTTCCTACAACAGGAACATCCAGGGCCCAGGGCCACCCAGATTGGTAAAGACCCTTGAATGAATACAATCAACAAAGGCCACGGCAATATGACACCTTCAGAGGACAGCTACCCTACTATAGCCAGTTCTACATATGCTAACACAACCTAAGAAAATGACCTTAAGACTAATCTTATAAAGATTATAGAGGCCTTTAAACATGAAATGAATGAATTCCTTAAAGAACTGCAGGGAAATCAAACTCAAAGACATCTTTAAAGGGTAAACAAATGAATCCCTTAGAGAAATACATGAAAATACAACTAAAGAGATGAAGGAACTAAATAAAAATGTGCAAGACCTGAAAGTGGAAATAGGAGTAGCAGCAACATTGACAATAGCAACAATAACAACAACAACAACAACAACAACAACAACAACAACAACAAAACAAGCAAACCAAACCAAACCAAACAAAACAAAACAAAAAAGAACAATATAAAAAGCAAACTGTAGAAAATTAGACGATGAAAAAAAACTACATAATAGGAGTATAATAGGAGTATAATAGGAGAATAATAGGAGTAGAATAACATGGAGAATCCAAGTTCTAAGACTCAGAACATAATGATAGAATAAAAATTTCCAAATCTAAGAGGTGCTGGCTATAAATATACAAAAAACATATGGAACATAAATTAAACTAAAACAAAAAGGAAAATCCATGCACCATGTAATAGTCAAAACTTTAAATGTATAGCACAAAGACAGATTATTAAAAGCAGCAAAAGCAAAAAGCCAGGTAACATACAAATACAGACTTATCACCTGAATTCTCAAGAGATTCTAAAATGAATAAGGGCCTGGAAAAATATAGTGCACCCTCTAAGAAACCACAAATACCAGAATAGAGTACTAAAGACAGCCAAACTCTAAATGACTACAGATGGGGAAAACAAAAGATTTCAAGGCAAATTTAAATTAAGTCCAAATTTAATGATTATCCATTCTTGAATACAGTCCTACAGGAAATATCAGATAATCCAACCAAAGGAAGATAACTACATCCAAGAAAACGTAGGAAATAAGTAATTCCTTACCAGCAGAAACAAGAGAAGTGCACACATACATGTACACACACACACACCCACACACACACACACACACACACACACACACACTAACACCACCAACTCAAAATAATAGGAATTAACAATCAGTGGTAATTAATAGCTCTCAACATCATTGGAATCAATTCCCCAATAATAAGTCATAGACTAAAAGAATGGCTTAGAGAACAGGATCATTGTTCTGCAGCATGCAAAAAATATACCACAGCAATAAAGATAGATATTATCTGAGAATAAGGATTCAGAAAATATATTTCCAAGCAAACAGAAACAAGATGTAGGCCAGAGAAGGCATTCTGATATCCAATAAAATAGATTGTCAGCCAAAAGTAAACAAAAGGAACTGACAAGGTCACTTCTGAATCATCAAAGAAAAAAATCTAACAAGATGACAACTCAAATCTGAACATCCATGCCCCAAACCCAAGTGCACACATATTTGAAAAAAAAAAAGGCATAGCTGCAGTATAAATTGTACATCTATTTCTAAACATTATTAATGGGAGACTTCAACGCCCAATTCTCACTAATTGACAGGTTATCCAGACAAAACTAAAGAAAAAATAATGAACAGTATGAATAAAATGGACTTAACAGATCTCTACCACATATTTCACCCCAAAACAAAAGAATATAATTTCTCAGCACCTCATTGATCCATCTGTGAAATTAACCATATAAACAGCAACAGATACAAGAAAATTGAAATAACTCTTTATATTTCCAAGATATAAAAAACTTAATTAAACTCTTTGTATCTTCACCAAATACATACTCATAGAAAGTGAACAAATTTTTTTTCAATGATCATTGATTCATGGAAAAAATTAAGAAATAAATTGAATACTTTCTAGAATTCAATGAAAATGAAGGCACAATAAAGCCAAATTTATGTGATACAGTGAAAGCAGTGCTAAGGGGAAAGTTCATTGCAATAAATGCCTCTATGAAGAAATTAGAAAGTTCTCATACATGCAATTTAAAAGTGCACAAGAAGCTAAACAAACAGAAAACAAAAAGAATCATGCACATGATGTGGTGTAGAAAGCAAGAATTAATCAAAATGAGAGCTGAAATAATTTATTTTGAAACAAAAACACATCATACAAAGAATCAATAAAACCAAGAGCTTGTTCTTTGAGAAAATGCACAATACATAAAATACTAAGGCAAACTAATCACAAAAGAGAGAAGCAATATCCAAATAAACAAAATCAGAAATTAAAAAGGGGGCATAACAACAAACACTAAGGAAAATGAAAGAATCCTCAAGTCTTAGTTAAAAAACGTGTACATCATAAAATTGGAAAACATTAATCAAAATCATTAACAAATTTAAATAAAAATCAGGTAAAATATATAGCCCCATAAGAAACAGAAGCGGTCATCAAAAGCTCACCAACAATGACAAAAACTAAGGCCATGCAATTTTAAAGCAGAATTCTGCCAGAATTTCCAAGAAGAGCTAATTCTAATACTCCCCAAGCTATTCCACAAAATGCATTCCACTGCCAAACTCATTCTATGAAACTACAGTTACCTCATTCCAACCTCACAAAAACTCAACAAAGAAAATGAATTTCAGTCCAATTTTTTTGTTGAACACTGATGTAAAAATACTCAATAAAATACTAAAAAAGAATGAATCCAGGAACACATCAAAAGCATCATTGACTATAATCAATTAGGCTTAATTCCAGGGATTCAGGGATGTTTTAATGCAAGAAAATGGATCAACATAATCCACCATATAAAAACTGTAAGAAAAAAATCAAATAACCATCACATTAAAAGCTGAAAAATGTTTTAACAAAATCCATCACCACTTCATAACTTCATATTAAAAAGGTTAGGGATGCAAGGCACAAAGCTAATAGCCAACATCAACCTAAATGGAGATTATTCCAACAGCTCATAAAGATCTTCAACAAAGTGTCTGGACACAAAATTAACTACTATACCCAGCAAAACTCTCAATCAAAATAGATAGAGAAACCAAAATCTTCCAGGATAAATTGAAATTCAAACAGCAAAACAAACAAATGCAGCCCTACTTAGGATCCTGGAAGGAAAACGTCAAGACAATGAAGACACGTATACCAAAGAAAAGATATTAAGCATATCATAGCAAAGCTAAAAGGAAAAAAAAACCACAAGCACATAGTTACCTACAAAAGCAAGTATAAAGGAACCATCCATTTGTCTTTAATATCTCTCAATATTAATGGACTCAACTCATCTATAAAAAGACATAAGCTGACACAATGGGTGGACAAGAAAGATACAACACTTTGCTGCATACAAGAAACACATCTCAGTAACAACCATAGACACTATCTCAGTGTAAAAGGATGCAAAAAGTTCTTCCAAGCAAATGGTCCCAAGAAACAAGCTGGCATTGCCATTCTAATATCCAATAAAATAGACTTTCAACTAAAAGTCATCAAGCATGATAGGGAAGGACACTTTGTATTTATCAAAATCCATCAAAAGATAGTCTGAAGTCTGAACATCTATGTCCCAAATACAAGGGCATCCAAATTCATAAAAGAAACTTTATTAAAGCTCAAACCACACATTGAACCCACACAATAATATTGGGAGACTTCAACACCCTACCCTTACCAATGGACATGTCATTGAAACAGAAACTAAATAGAGACACAATGAAACTAATAGAGGCTATGAATCAAATGTATTTAACAGATATCTCCAGAACATTTGACCCTTAAACAAAAGAATACACCTTCTTTTCAGCACTTCATGGTACCCTCTCCAAAATCAACCATATAATTGGTCACAAAACCCTGTTCAACCAATACACAATGAGTGAAATAATCATATTCACCCTATCAGACCATCACAGCCTAAAGCTGGTTTTCAATAACAGCAAAGCCAACAGAAATCCCACATTCATGAGGAAACTGAACAACTCTCTACTGAATGATAATTTGGTCAAAGATGAAATAAAGAAAGAAATTAAAGACTTCCTGGAATTTAATGAAAATATTGACATATCATAACCAACTTATGGGACACATTTAAAGTAGTGCTAAGAGGAAAATTCATAGCACTAAGTGCACTGGTAAAGAAACCGGAAAGATCTTGCACTAGCAACTTAATAGCCCATGAGTGAGGTAAAGAACGTCCAGTGCAGGACAAAAATGGAATCTAGCTAAAGGGGAGGCCCCAAGACTGGACACCATTACTGAAGCTATGGTGCATTCACAAAAACTGACCTACCATGACTGCTCCCCAAAATCCCAACAGTCAGCTGAAAGAGTCAGATGAATTTATGTGCACCCAGCCAACAAACAGAAGCTGTTGACTCCTTAGTTGAATTAGGGAAAAGGTGGAGGAAGCTGAGGAGGAAGGCAACCCTGTAAGAGGACTAGCAGTCTCAATTAACGTGTACCCCTGAGATCGTTTAGACACTGGACCACCAACCAGGCACCGTACACCAGCTGAAATGAAGCCTCCAACACATATATAGCAGAGTCCTCCCAGTCTGGGTTCAACCAGAATAGAGGAACCTAACTCAAGACACTGGAGGCCCCAGGAAGTTTAGATGTCTGGTGGGGTTTATGGGGTGGGTTGGGGGTGTCCATGGGAGCAGGGAAGAGATATGGAATGTGGAACTATAGAAGGGATTGACCAGGAGGGGAATAATATCTGGATTGTAAAAATACATTAATTAATTAATTAATTGATTAATTAATTAAAGAAATCAGTAGCCATTCTTTACACAAATGTTAAATGGGCCGAAAAGAAATTAGGGGAAAAAAAACACACTTTACAATACCCATGGGAAATATAAAATACCTTCTTAAAATTCTAACAAAACAAGTGAAAAATCTTTACAACCAGAACTTCATGTTCCTGAAGAAAGAAATTTAAAAAAAAAAGATCAGAATATAGACATATCTCCCATGCTCATGAATATGTACAATTTACATCTTGAAAATGGTCATTTTACCAGAAGCAATTTACAAATTCAATGCAATCTCCATCAAAATTTCAACATAATTTTATAGGTCTTGAAAGAGCTACTTGAAACATAAAAGCAAAAATAACAAACAGACAAAACCCTCCAAATACACACATACACACGCACGCGTGCACACACACACACACACACACACACACACAAAACTAAAGAAATTGAAAAACAACAGCATAGTCAAAACAATCCTGAACTAAGATTTATTCTAAGAACTATGTCCTTAGTCATCGTGAAAATGTAAATCATATAGTTTTGAAATTCCTTCGTATACCTATCAGAATGACTAAGATCAAAACTTCAAGTGATATCACATGCTGGTGAGGATGTGGAGCAGGGACAACATTCCTCTATTGTGGGTGGGAGTGAAAATTTGTACAATAACTTTGGGAATCAATTAGGCAGTTTCTTAGAGAACTAAGGGCTAAGTCTACCTCAAGACCCAGCTATACTGCTCCTGAGCATATACCCAAAAGATGCTTCATCACATCACAAGTACATGGCCTCCACTATGCTTATACCGACTTTATTTGTTATAGCAAGGAACTGGACACAACCTAGATGTCCTTAAACTAAGGAATAGATAAAGAAAATGTGAGACATCTACAAAATGTAATACTATGCAACTATTAAAAACACAGACATCATGAATTTTGCAAGCACATGGATAGATCTTGAAAATATCATCCTGAATGAGGTAACCAGACCCAAAAGACATACATAGTATGTCCTCACTTATTTTTTTCATTCCTTCTTTTTTTCTTTTCTTTTTCCCCTCCATCTTTATTAACTTGGGTATTTCCTATTTACATTTCAATTGTTATTCCCTTTCCCGGTTTATGTCCTCACTTACAAGTGTACAGTAACTATAAAATACAGGATACCTGCGGTATAGTCGACAGATCCAAAGAAGCTAATTAAAAAGGAAGTCACAAGCAATGATGCTTGAATCTCACATAGAGGGAGAAAATAGTAGCTGATGGAGGGAGGTAACTCTGTGGGGAAGGGAAGGGGATTGGCATCTTCAGAGTCAGGTGTGGGGAGGAGCATGTGAGATGGCAAGATGGCTATGAGAAAGAATGGAAATCTACATCTGATGGAGGTGAGGGGTGTCTTCAGGACATGACAGAGATCTGGAAAAAGAAGGTGACCATTAATCCATAGGGTCACCACAGCTGGGAGACACAGCTTTTGGATATAGAACTCTAAAGGCCTCTTCATATAGCCAAGTGGGAACACTAATGGAGCAATAGGGAGACCAATCCAGCCCCAAAACTTTTGCCCCAAAATTTATCCTGTGTACAAGAAATTAAGAGACAAGAGATGAATCAGAGCCTGAAGGAAGGGCAAGCAACATTCCTTGACATTACTAATGATATTCTCTTATGCTTGTGAACAGGAATATAGCATGGCTGATCTTGGAGAGTCTCCATACAGCAGCTGACTCAGATTGGATAGAACTTGGGGGCTGTTATGAAGAAGAGTGGGTAGATTGCATGCCTCATAGTGGGTTGGAACTCCACAGGAAGACCAACAGAGTCAATTAACCTGGACACTTGGGGCTTTCAGAGAGTGAACCACCAACCAATTAGCATATACATGCTGGACCTAGACCTCCCTTCACATATGTAGCAGATATGCAGTTTGATTTTCCAGTGGGTCCTGAACAACTGGAATAAAGGCTATCCCTGAGCTGCTGCCTGTTTGTGGGACATATTCTTCTACCTGGACTGCCTTGCATGGCCTTAGTGAGATAGGATGTGCCTAGCCCTACAGACCTTTAAGTGCCATGGTAGAGGGATACCCAGGTTCCCCCTCTTCTAAGAGGAGAAGGGGGTGAATCGGACAAAAGAAAAGTGGGGAATGTGGACTGAGAGGGGGCAGTGAGTAGGATGTAAAGTGAAAAATACAAATAATCAAAGAGAAATTAGTATTAAATGTGCTTCAAATTTTCATCTCTACTAAAATTTAGGTAGAAAAATAAAGTCAAAATATCATCAGTTCTATATCATGGATGACTAAATTTATGAATTATATTATTGAATATGGAACTATTTCATAATTTCATAGCATTGTTGTATAAATGGGTGGTTGTGATTTAAAATGTTTACAATATGAAGGATTAGCAGGAATAAAGGTTTCAATAAACCTCCGTTTTAAGTACAAGTCTGAGGTAGCCTTCTGAAAACACATAAATGATTCTAAGTATAGAAGTTATATTACTATTTGGCTTCAATGAAATTTTCATGAAGACTATCATAGGTAAATTATACCACACTGTTAACCAGCTCTAGAAATATATAAAATGGACATATACAAGCATGCATATAAAACACCCACAGAGTTGAGCCATCTTAATAATGTTTCCTGTGGTGTATCACCCTTAAGCAGTCAGTAATGTTACTATAGCACATTCAAAATCAATCAGCAAAATCTTAAAGGAAGCCTGCTGGTTCTTTTATAAATTCTTCCAATAATGCAACTCTTTGGATAAAAAGAAAAAAGAAAAAAGACAAGTTGTGAAGCTTTCAAAGATGTAGCAACTTTAGTTAATTCGTTCAAAGTTTCACAGATGCTCATTTTAAAAAGAAATCATTTTCTGAGCTAGCTAAATTGGCATTTGTCTTAACTATTACAGGTTTTTTAAGTCTTACTATTGTGTCTAGACTTTGATGTGTGATTTATGTGGAAATGTGCTTACATCTCTCCATGTTGCCTTATATCTTGTAGCACTAACAGATTGAATGGACTTAAGTAACTATGCTCAGAGTGCAAAAGTCAATAGCCTTTTACTGCAAAAGGTTTCCTTTACTGAGGGACCCATCATTAAACCATGATGTGGTGGTAAGGATCTTTACTACCATATAAAAACTGATGTTAGCAACAAGAATAAGACTTGCCTTTAATGCTTACCATCTTGGTTGAGTTACTGATGTTTATAGACATTTCAGCCTACATTTTTTTTATGTTTGCATTTGTTAAAGATATCAGTTGATATGAAAGAGTACAGCAAATCTCATTAGGAAGCATATAGATATATAGCAATCATTACACAATAGTTTGAGTGTAATGATAGAATGACTCAAAGTGTTTTAAATTAAAACAAAAAATCAAATACTAGCTTATTATGAGAACTAAATGTTTGCAATGTGTTAATGAGGAAGTGGTTTATTTAGAAACATCATATATTGACATCAGAAATAAAAATAATTTAATCATTATATTATAAAAGGATGTTTCTCAAGAAAATAAACAGTATTAAACAGGTTATTAATTTCATACATAATTACACCAAAGTAGGATGAAAGGTGCTCAAGCAATTGTTCATAAATATCTTTAGAAAATAAATAAAGGAAATAAGTTCATAGTATGATCTTATAAATGGGAAAGAATGTGGTACATCCATAAACTAGGATAATACTTATTAATTAACACTGTGCTAAAAGAAAAATAATGGTCTGCAGCCAGGCATAGGGGCACAATATTTTAGGATCAACTACTACAAACACTGGATCACATAGAACACTTCATTCCAAGAGTTAAAAATAAACGTAGGCAACGTAGGAACAATATATTTTAAAACTCAAGAAAATCAGCTCCAATTTGAAACCTATTTATCTTTATAAAAAGTCATATTACATAATGAAAAGAAAGTTACTTTGCATTTCCAAACAGTAGTGTGCTTCGTTTATGCCCCAATCTTGTGCCTTCCCATCCAAAACCCTCCTCTCATTTCACATATGACTCCTTGCCCCATTATTTTCTTGGCATATGTTTTTTCCTCTCTTATGGTCTCTGGATGGGCTAGTTTTATGTCAGCTTGATACAAGCAGAGTCATTTTGGAATAGGGAACCTTAAAGGAGAAAAAATGTCCTCACCAGATTGTCCCATTGATAAGTCTTTGGTGCAGTTTATTAATTGATTGTAATGTAAGAGGGTCAAGCACACTGTGAGTGACAACTATCCCACGCAGGTGGTTATGAATGTTAGAAGAAAGCAAGTTTCACTAGTGACAAGGGAAAAAGCAGTAAGTATGTAGTACTTCTTTTATACCCTCTGCATCAGCTCTGCCCAGGTATTTGTGCTATTTCACTTTCTTCCCTGTATTTCTAAAATAAATTCCCTCTTCATCATGTTAACTTTGGTCATGGTATTTTTATCATAGCCAAATAAGTCATAATTATCAGATTATCTTATCTTGATGGACAAAAATTTCAATTTATGGAATGTAAAAAAGAGCAAGTCAATTGAAATTGAAGTAGAAGAGAGACAGTAAGAAGAGAGAAGTAGACAGTGTTGATGGAGGGAATGGTAAAAAGAGACAAATAACTTAGTACTTGTTTGAAATTATTAAAATAACAAGTAAAATATCTGAAACAATTTGTTGCTTGTATACAATGTGCTAGAATACCCCAGCAACAAACTGGTTAAAGTAGGAAAGCAGATATCAAAACTGGTGGTTGACAACTGAAAATTTACTGTCCAATAGCAAAGTAAAACTGGAATATGCAGGACAAGAAAAATAGATTCTCCAGAAAACTTCCTATTAATTTCTTTAAGTTGACCTACTTAATGCCATGCCAAAGATTTAATTATGGCCAATTTCTCCAGAACCTTTAAGTACGGCACAAAAGTTCCCCCTCAATGTGTAGCACTTAAGCAAGTTCCCTAATACTTACCCACACCCTTCACACAGCCTCCCCCCAGGCTGGATTCCACAGGAACACTGACCTAATTAGTCTTCTGCTTCTATAGCAATAGAGGACCCTAATAAGGAGATGATTTTGTCCAGTGAAACTGAATTAAAACTAAATACTTGAAAGCTACCAATTATCTAAATATTTTCTCAGTTCAGGGATTCACTTAAACATTTTGAGAATAACAAGAAACCTAATTTCAAACTGTATTAGAGGTGCAAAAAATGAATACAAATGAATAATTCTCAAGAATATTGGAGTATAGCACCAGGAATAGTGGTTCATATTTAATCCAGGAATTTGAGAGGCAGAGGCAAGTATAACCCTCTAAGTCTGAGGCCAGCCAGTTCTATATAGAGAGCTACAGCCAGACAAGGCTATGCAGTAAGACCCTGTCTCAACAAAAGCCAAAAAGAGGCCAGGGCTAGATAGTTGGTTCAGTAGTTGGGAGTGCTGGCTGCTCAGACTTGTTGCATTACACCAATATCTAGTGTTCACTAGGAAAGAGAATACTTTTTCTCCACCAATTTTGGCTTTCTAAAATATGTACTGTTGAGCACAAATATGACAGTTTAAATTTAAATGCCATAATTCTTACCATCTTGTATAGTGAATTGATAACCAGGACTAATATGAGTTAAATTATGTGCTGATATATTAATTTAAGTAATATGTTCCTTTGTTAAACCCTAGAACTTTGATGTGACATGATAAAAAAAACACTATATTTTCAAAAAAGGAGAAAGAAAAAGAAAAGAAAGAAAAGAAAATAGACTTTCTTTGTAGGGTTTGGGACGGTCTGTGAGCTGCCATTCATGAGGAGTGGGGGGGGGATTAGAGCTACATTTAAGAAGTGGAGCCTAGTTTTATCAGCTTCATAGTCCCAGTAACAGACATTTGAAAGGGATAAAGGAGAAATGAGAAAGGAGAACAAGAATTGTTAATGATATCAGTGTGTGGGCTCTATGGAAAATCTTTTCATCATTTGGCTAGAGAACCAAGGAGGCACAATATTTACAAAGCAGAAGACCATATCTAGATTCTGAAAGAAATATATTATTTCAAAGCTAAGAGCAAGTGCTATAGAATTATATGCAAAATGTTGTTCAATAGAATGCTTTGAAGCTTTGGAAAAACTTTCCTTATAACTCCAGTGTATTCGGTTAGATAGGAACTTGGCAGAGGATGAATCTCTAAGGGAACATAAAAACAGGATCCAGTCTCAGGAAGGCAGCCCAATACTTGAGACAACATTTTAAAATGGAGTCCAGAGGGCTCCCAGTAAGTATGACCATCATCTATACTCTGAGTCATAAACCATGGTTTTGTGACTGTATCAAGAACAGTTACCAGCTTTAAACTCACACATGATTACTCAAATACAGGAACAGAAATTGGATCAGTATTTGAGACCGAACATTAACAACTGGCAACATCAAGAAAAGGAATTAAAACAATATTATGAGCAATTGTATATCAAAAGTCTATGGGATATATATATATATATCTCCCATATATATAGTTTGAATATATATATATATAGTTTGAATGTATTTCTATAAATATGCAAGATATTGAGTTCTAACCAAGAATGGAAAAATTCAATACTTCTTTAGTAAGTAAAGAATTTGAATTACTTGTTAAATATTGTCCCTTCTATTACAAGCACAAATCTTAGGCCCCAATGACTTTAAGGACTTTACTTGCAAATGGTATCATTATTAAAAAAATCTGTATGACCATCTTTCATATATACTTTTAGATGAAGAGAAAAATGAGGTGGAAATGGGAAGGTAAGACTATTTTATGTCTCACTCTGTCAGAATAGAAATACACCAATCTCAGATAATACACAAAAGTTTACCAAAAGAAAAATACATAATTGAATAAACTGAAGCGGTTGTACTTTTTGGCAACAAAGAGTTATAAGACTGAATGAATTTGTTCAAGGGTACAAGTCATGTAAATGGTAAGTGTTGTCAATTTTCTGCAGTCTGTTCAAGAATGTAAAGAAAGAGATTTTAAAACTCTCTTTTTGATATTGACTCAACACTCAAAGATAACTTGTGTTCTACTTTATTAGTAGGTCAAAGAAGAAATGCATGTGGTTATTTCTATAGATTTTTAATAGCCTCTAAAATGTTACTCTAAATAATGCTAAAAATTTCTCAGTTAATTAGCAATAGAGTAGCACTTTCCTCAAATTGGAGACCAAATCACTAAAGAACAGAATCTACAGCTACAATCACAGAGAAGTATAATAAAGTGACCGTGTTTTTACTCAGAGTTTAACAAGCAATAGTTCCACCCGCCCCTTTCACACTCATTAAAAACTACTGAGGCAGGCTGAAAACTCACTTCTGCAGTTCTCATCAGAAAGTGAGGCAGAGGATCATTACAGGATTGAGATCAACTTGGACAACACAAAGAGTTCTGAACCAGCTTAGGGTAGAAAGTGAGATTCTGTCTCAACAAAACCACAGAGAGAATGCTCATGTGTTAAGGAACTAAATATTGGTAAGTTGGCACATTTGCTTACTTGATATATATAGTTGATGCATTTCCCCCCAAATCTCAGCAAAGTACTTCAGAAATATTAAAAGATATAATTCTAAATGTATTGTAAATGTGATTTCATCTGAATTTTCTGAAAATCATTTTACAATAGATATATCTTATGAAATGGAAAGGATAGACTGTATATCTATCCAGATTTAAGACTTATTTTAAAACCAAGGCACTGAACACATAATGCTGTTTGTGAGAGAAAAAACACACATATCTATGGATCAGAATGAAGAACTTGGAGATGGAATCCCAGCAAAAAAAAAAAATTGATCTGTGACAAGATCAGTTATTCAGAGGAAAAAGCAGTTTATAAAAAGTAAAAGGCTGGAAAGTGATATGCAACATACATGAGAAAGTCTTTAAACATTTATACTTCTCACAAAATAACTAAAAAATATATTAATATATTTAAGTGAAGAAGAGGAATATTTTTTGATAAAAGGGAAGGAAGGATTCCGCATTTACTAATAGTTTTATTGTGAAACATCAAATACATGGTAAATAAAAGAAATATCTTTAATTAAATTAACAACCTCTATATTATAAGATAAATAGTGCTAGCAGAATGGAAAAAAATTAGTTGCACCCTGGGAAAATATTCAAAATATAATGATTTATGAGGTGAGTTGGAGATATGCGAAGACATTTCAAAGACAAAAATAAGCATTTTTCAAAGATATGTACTGAAAATATACCTAATGCAAAAGTTCATTTCATAGGTAAGCAGATAAAATAAATGTCTGTCTCGTTTGGCTTTGATGTGGTATAAAACTGGATGGCAATGAGAGATTAGAGATCCTGAAGTGCTGAGTCCAGCAGGCAAGCAATTGCCAACTAAGACACACACCAGGGGCAATTCCACTCCATCGTTGGCAGAACGCAAAGCCATGCAGAAATATAATATGTTAGCTAATTTTATACAAAATTGAGTAAATTCATTTCATGTGGGACATCAAGTTCATCCTGAATTATTTACTGAACTGATAAAATAAACATGTTCCCATGAACTCTTTCAGGAATGTGTTTTTAGCAGCTTCATTTATAATAGTCAAAACACAAAAGTAACATTGCTTTCAAAACATGAAGAAATTTAACATCGGCACAATCCTGAAATCAAATGTTGTTTGACCACAAAAGTAAGAAAGTCGTAAAGCCAGAACAAGATCTGGATGAATGATCATAATTGCTGAATTATGAAGTACTGAGTACTGGAATAGCTGAAGTACTCCGAAAATATTTTGTAGGATATTTTATGGATCGACTCATGAGGTTATGTAATTTTCAAAACTTCCTCGCTGGCGTTAGAAAAAGTGGATCAAGTTTTAGCAGATAATCGAACAGAATGCAAAGTAAAAGATACAGTCTAACTTTACATAAAACCATCAGTGCAGAGTAGGGAAAGTGTTCTGACAAAGCTAGCCTTGCAAATGCACCTAAAGTATAATATCAAATAACACGATTAATTTCTTGCTTTTCTTGGGTGTAGTTTCCCTCCTTGTGTTGGAGTTTTTATTCTAGTATCCTCTGTTGAGATGGATTAGTGGAAGGTATAATTTAAATTTGGTTTTGTTATGGAATATCTTGGTTTCTCCATCTATAGTAACTGAGCGATTTGTTGGGTATAGTAGCCTGGGCTGGCATTTTTGTTGTCTTAGGTTGTCTATGACATCTGCTCAGGATCTTCTGGGTTTTAGAGTCTCTGCTGAGGAGTCTGGTATTATTGTGATAGGTCTGACTTTATATGTTACTTGATCATTTGCTTTTAAAATTCTCTCATTGTTCTGTGCATTTGGTGTTTTGATTATTATGAGATTGGAGGAATTTCTTTTCTGGTTCAATGTATTTGGTGTTCTGTAGGCTTCTTGTATGTTTATGGACATCTCTTTCCTTGTGCAAGGGAAGTTTGCTTCTATAATTTTGTTGAAGATGCTTACTGGCTCTTTGAGTTGGGAATATTAACTCTCTCCTGTACTTATAATTCTTGCATTTGGTATTTTCACTGTGTCCTTGACTTTTTGAATGTTTTGAGTTTTTTGCTTTTTTGGATTTTCATTGAGGCTTGGATTAATGTCTTTTATCGTATCTTCAATGCCTGAAATCCTCTCTTCTATCTCCTGTATTCTGTTGGTGACGTGAGCATCTGTGAATCCTGATCTCCATCCTAAGTTTCCCATCTTCAGAATCTTCAGGGTTGTCTCTGTGTTTTTTTGTTTGTTTGTTTTGTTTTGTTTTGTTGTTTTGTTTTTTATGTTCTATTTCCGTTTTTAGATCCTGTACAGTTTTGTTCAATTCTTCACCTGTTTGATAGTTTTTTCCTACATTTTTTAAAGAGATGTGTTTCTTCTTTAAGGGCTTCTACTTGTTTACCTGTATACTTTTAAGGGGGTTATTTATGTTCTTCCTAAAGTCCATCATAAGTTTCATGAGATGGGATTTCTAGATCTGAATCTTGCTTTTCAGATGTGTTGGGGTATCCTGAGCTTGTTGTGGTGGGAAAACTGCTTTCTGATGTTGCCAATTAAGATGGATTTCTGTTCCTTATATGCTTTTACTTGCCTCTCACCATGTGGTTATCTCTGGCTCTAACTTACCTTTTTGCCTCTGACTAGGGCCTGCCACTTCTGTGAGCGTGTGAGACGGTGTTCCTAGTTGTATCAGAACTATTTGGAGTTCAGCTATCTCTGTAATTCTGTGATGCTGTCATCCTGAGGTCCTGTGTGTGTCAGAGCTCCTGGGGGTCAATGTGCCTCTGGGTGTGAGGGAATTGGTAGATAGCAAGAGCTCAGGGTCCACTTCCAGGCATAGATGCAAACTATAAGAAACATACGCCTCTGGCTGAGCAGACCCATGGCTCCAGCTGCATATGTCGCATGCAGACAATGGCCTTGTTGGGCACCAATGGGAGGAAAAGCCCTTGGTTCTGCCAAGGTTGGAACCCCTCCCAAGATAGGGGAATGTCAGGGCGGGAAGGTGGGAAGGGGTGGGTAGTGGGAGTGGGAATACTCTCATACAGGAGGGGGAAGAAGGGATGGGAGAGGAATTTTATAGCCGGGAAACCAGGTAAAGGGATAACATTTGAAATGTAAATAAAAAAAATCCAGTAAAAAAATAAAAACACAGATATGAGCATTCCACAGAATAGCATGCAACTCTGAAGACATCAAAACAAATCCTTTATCCTAATTTCTACATGTAAGCAAAGAAAAGTGAAATCTAACAAATTCATATTGAACAATTTCCCAGTACACATTAAGATAAATTGTAAAAATTTTCTACAGTGAGATGCTGGCACAACAACCTCTACAAACAAAGAAAATAAAACTAATATCTAAGAAAATGGGAATAAAGTATGTATTTATTTAAAATCGAAAATCAATAACATTTTAAATTTAATTTTATTTATGTCAGTATATAAAGTACATATTTAGCAAAAATTAATTTTAACCAACAAAAGAGGGTAACATCTTATAAGCACTTCCTGTTTATTAAGTGTTGTGAGAACAACAATCCGTTTATTTTTGATGTATTTCCAAATCTTGACTCCAGATATCCATTTATGATCAGCACCTCTTGCTCTCCAGTTAATTTTTATACTCAAAATCTTATACTCTTCCAGCATTTTAAAATAATGACTCCTCAGCTAGCTATATGAATATGTGCCTAGGTCCCTCACTTTGTGCTGAGATTTTAATGTATTTGATCTTGTGTAGGGTTTGTTCATGCTGTCATAATTGCTATGAATGCATATATGCAATTGCCTTATAGTGTCCGGGAAACGGCTAGCTGGAAGCCATATTCTACCTTCTGCCCTTACATTTTTATATCTTTGAGTCTTAAAGGAAGCAGTGTTGTATGGGCTGAGCATACCATATAGTGTCTTATTTTTGCAGGCAAACTAGTTGAGATTCCCTGTGAAATCTTGCCTAGTGCATAAGAATCTTTGATAAAGTTTTGAAAGATGCACTAATCTGTGCCAATAGTGGCAGGTAATGAGTAGCTGGTTTAATATTATGTCCATTTACCTCCCCCAAGGACTTTTCACTTGTCTAACCATAGGGTATTTGCCCAATCAGTTAAAGTTGTGTGGTCTATTTTATTGATCAGACCTTAAATCCAATTCAAATATAATTGATGACTTCCCTAATATTCATGTCATTATTGTACTATTATTTTCAAATAGTCATTGTCTGTAAGGCACACCAATGAGTGAGATAAAATATAACTTTTTGTGCTATATAGTACTCAAAGTACCTTCTAATACTAAATTTAGCTTGGGGAAGTGGACTGACCTTGGGCTCCAACTGCATAGGTAGCAATGAATAGCCTAGTAAAAGCTCCAGTGAAAGGGGAACCCCTTGGTCCTCCCAAGACTGAACCCCCAGTGAACATGATTGTTGGGGGAGGGTGGTAATGGGGGGAGGATGGGCAGGGGAACACCAATGGAGAAGGGGAGGGGGAGAGATTTGGGGGATGTTGGCCCGGAAACTGGGAAGGGGAATAACGATCGAAATGTAAATAAGAAATACTCAAGTTAATAAAGATGGAAAAAAAAAAAGAATGCCAGGTTTATTTCTTCATGGTCTATTACTCAAATCTGTGGTATCTTCAATATTAGGAGTTACTATCAAGTTCTTGAGAGTAACTAAATTCATGAAAATAGTTTGTAATGTTTAGGGACTTGGGAAGTTTTATCAACCAAAAGAGGTGATCTATTTCTGGTATCGTAGCTTGCTTTTTTATAGGTAGCCTGTGTTGTCTAGGTGGTAAATTTACCCCATTTTAAGGTAGCTCCACTAAAATATGCTTATATTTATATATTAATGACTTTCAGGAAGTTTCTACAGTAAATTTCTGGATAGACTTAAAAAATAGGTTTAGTGTTAGTATCCCTCTCCATATTCTCTTATACCTTTAGAATCCTATCTTAAACACATTTACCTCTTTTTGTCCTTTTATTTTCTTTCTCCCCTTTATATCACTGTATCCATGCCCACTTCCTAGAAAGAAAAGTTTCTCACTATGTAATCCTAGGAGATTCTTAACCTGTATGACTATCTGAAATAGTACACACATATCAAAATTTTCAAAAATAACAGCTGTATGTGAGAGAAAATATTTTATATTTATCTTTCTTGCGCTTGGTTACCTAATTCATTGTGATTATCTTTAGTACCATCTATTTGGAAGTGACCTTTACAATTTTACTTTTAATAACAGCTGGATAACATACAATTCTATAAATATCTCAAAATTTCATTATCTATTAATTAGTTGATGTATTTCTATACTATTGATATTTTCTTGATCTTATGATTAGACTAGATCTAAAGAATAGGATCTCTACAGTTGTGTACAGAATCTGCTGTGTATATACCCATTTGTGATATAGTTAGATCATATAGTAAATCTTGTCCTGCTATTTGAGAAACATCCACATTTTCCTCATGGCCTCAACAACATTTTACTCACATTAGAAATGACTAAGTGTACTATGACTATTTAATACCAGCTAGGAGTTGGAGAGTCAGTTTTTTTTTAATGCTCAGTTTTTCTTAATGTTGAAATAGGTGAAAGGTTGACCACAGTACACAGAAAGCTGAGAACATAGGAATAGCTAGCACAAAGTAGACTTAATAGATTTGCATGAAACAAAACAAAACATCAGTAGGAGAGAAAAAGGGAGACGCAATCAAACCACATAGTCTTTAATAATTAATAAAAATCACTTTCTTTGCAAATGTGAAGACCATAGTTTACATCTACATATTCAGGAAAGAGCCCTGTGAGTATGCTAGCTCACCTATAAACCCAGCATGGTGGAAGTGGAAGGAAGCAACTCATGAAATTATCTAGCTAGTCAGACTGCAATAAATGTCAAGTTCTACGTTCAAGAATTTTTTTTCTCAATATATAAGGCAGGAAGTCATTGAGAAAAGTAGTTGCTATTTATCTCAGTTCCCCAAAAGCTCTCTTACACACATGTACATGCATGCATATTCACATGCATTCCTGTATACATACAAATATGCCCATACACACTGAAACTCTCCCATGCAAAAATTGACTCTTTAATATGTAGCATCAAAATTTGCAAACCATGTAGATCAACTAAATGAAGAAAATAAATCATAGACAAAAATTAATGAAACTAAAGTAGAGAACATTATTTGTTTTCCTGACTTTAGCTCTAATCCTAGAGTATTATATATTAATATATGCATATCAAATTGACAGAATCCCACAATAATATAAATGCTGGTAGACCAAATAAATGGAGTATTGATATCTCCCCCCTTTCTTTTCATCTTGATACATCCATAGATTCTGAATATAGCACACCACGTATCTATAGAATTTTTACATCATCTCTTCAAGTCCAAATACAGTCTTGAGTATTAGCCTTACACAAATATGCATTTATAACAATTCACATTGACACTGAACAGCAAATTTAGGCAAATGAAAATGAGCATCGTCATTGAAGCCTGTCAGGGAATAATAAAACGTTTTAATAGTACAAATTAAAGTGATAGTAGTATAGGGATGATAGTGACATCACTCAGTTTCCTTAAAGAACAAATTGACCTAAGTACAGAAGATGCACTAAGGAGGGCCTGCAGTGGTTCTCCTTTGAGGCTGCTTCACCACAGCACTGCTTTGCACCTGTGTCTCTGGAACAACACACAGGCGTTGACTGAATGCTTCACTCCTTCTTTAGGAACGATACCCTTGGCAGGGAATAGGGAGGCAAAGTTTAGAACAGAGGCAGATGGAACACCCATTCAGAGCCTGCCCCACATGTGGCCCATACATATACAGCCAGCCAATTAGACAAGATGGATGAAGCAAAGAAGTGCAGGCCGACAGGAACCGGATGTAGATCTCTCCTGAGAGTCACAGCCAGAATACAGCAAATACAGAGGCGAATACCAGCAGCAAACCACTGAACTGAGAACGGGACACCCGTTGAAGGAATCAGAGAAAGAACTGGAAGAGCTTGAAGGGGCTTGAGACCCCATATGTACAACAATGCCAAGCAACAAGAGCTTCCAGGGACTAAGCCACTACCCAAAGACTGACCATGGCCTCCAAATTCATAGGTAGCAATGAGTAGCCTAGAAAGAGCACCAGTGGAAGGGGAAGCCCTTGGTCCTGCCAAGACTGAGCCCCCAGTGAACGTGATTGTTGAGGGGAGGGCCATAATGGGGGGAGGTTGGAGAGGGGAACACCCATAGAGAAGGGGAGGGGTAGGGATTGGGGGATGTTGGCCCAGAAACCGGGAAGGGGAATAACAATCGAGATGTAAATATGAATTACTCAAGTTAATAAAGATAAAAAAAGAATATCTAAATATGTCACTCCAAACAGAAAAACACTGACAGCCTCCTTACCTAGTGCCACTGTGATAGCCAGGACTAAACCCCATATATATTTCTCTTTCTGTCTAGGAACCAAAGACATTTCCAAATAAATGGCATATTCATTAAAATATGCTGTACTACTATTTCAAGAAAAGTAAATCTCTAGCAAGACATATGATTTGTATCAAAAGGCATTATTTTTGTTTGAGTACTGTGCTTTATAAATGTTGGAATAATATAGTCTTGAGCCATGTAGGCCATGCAAAATTTCATAGGCCATCTTATAAGGGTTATAACATCACTAAAATTAGTGAGATAAAGAAGACAATAAACAGATGACAAAAATTATTAAGATTAAAACTTTCCAAAAGTTGAAAAGAAAGAGCAATGGAAGAAGATTCTGGAAAAAAAAGTGAGGGGGTTGAAACTCCAAGAGAGAGTTTGAAAAGTGTTTCATTTAGTCATTCAACTGAATTTATCAACATTTTTTCTTTTGATATTTTCTAAACATGGAAGGACATATAAATCCAAAATGCAGTAGGTTTTACAATGTTTTAGTAAAATTTTCACAATCTAGACTAAACGAAACCTAAGAAAGTCTACTTACGTGAGCACAGCTATCCGTTTTAGAATATTCTAATTGATACACAGATAAAACAAGTTCAAGGATCAATTTATTTTCTTCTTTGAAATTTTCAAATGTGTTTATGTTTTGTTGTTAACTGACACTATACCCTCTAACTCCTCTTCAGCTGCAAAATTCCTATTCATCTCAACTTTATGCCAATTTATTACTATCACTATCTACTACTACTACTACTACTACTACTACTACTACTACTACATACACATGAATAGAATCAATGGTGAACATGTAGGAATTCACACTATAGGATCACCAATGGGGAATAGATAACTTACAACAGCGTCATCCCCATAGAAAAGAAACAGCCAGGAGCCATCAACTGCCAATTTTATCATACCTGGAGGTAGGAACTTTCCATGCTGAATTTTGACAAGCTTGATCTTATGTGGTTTTTTTTTTATTTTTTCTTGGATATTTTATGTATTTACATTTCCTCCCATTTCCCATACCCCCTTCCCCTGCTTCTATGAAGATGCTCCCATTCCCACCCACCCAGTCCCACCTCAATGCCCTAGCATTTATCCTACGTTGGGAAAATGAGCCTTCACAAGACCAAGGGTTTTTCCTCCTATTGATGATACTAGAGTCATGAGTTCCTCCATGTATACTCATTGGTTGATGGTTTAGTCCCCGTGAGTTCTGGTGGGGTCTGGCTGGCTAATATTATTGTTCTTCCTATGGAGTTGCAAACCCCTTTGGCTACTTCAGTATTTTCTCTAACTCCTCCATTGGGGGCCCCTTATTCAGGCCAATGGTTAGCTGCCACCATCCTCATTTGTATCAGTTGAGCTCTGCAGAGCCTCTCCGGAGACACACATATCTGGCTCCTGTCAGCAACACTTCTTGGCACCAGCAATAATGACTGGGTTTGTTGGCAGCATATGGGATACAGACACCCACACTCATGTGGGCTGATGTGTATGCATCAGCCATGTTGTATCTAGAAGACATCTTTTTACAGTTCAACTTCCCATCATTTTGCTATTACATTCTTTCTCTTTACTCTCATATCCCGAGTTCCAGGATCCTTGAATGACGGAGATTGATATAAATGACACATCTGTGCTTAATCTCTCTAGTCACTACACTCTCCCCTCCTTCTATCCCCATACTCTCTTAAAGTTAATCAAGAATAAGCCTTTCCTTGTACTCCTACCTCCTGTGCTCTATTATCTCAATAATTACAATTTTAACATGAGTTTCAAGATCATAAATTTCCACACAGCTTTTAAAAAATGCACTGTCCATTATGGTTTTACTTTCCTAAAAATGTTTTGACATGGAATAACTTTATAAAAGATTCAGAGACTAATAAATGGCTCCAATGGAGAAGAATTTTATAGTCTAGCATACTGAAGAGGAGAATGTGATAGTGCAGACATGGGAAAGGGTAAAAGAGCCTACTGAGGATAGTAATAAATTGGCATGATAATTGTCCCAGGGATTCAGTTGTTGGTCTGAAATGTGTTTGCTTTTTTTTTCAATAAACTTCTGCTACCCTCCAAAGCATTAGGCTGATATTTTTCCTAATGACTATTTTACGGAATTGTTTATGTAGTCAAGAGAATGAAAGTTAAAAGAAGAGCAAGGCAGATCTGATTATAATTATTATTTTAATTTTAAAAGTGACAACATTTTAATAAAATACCAATAGTTCTAATAGTAAAATTCAGATATTTCATTTTTCCCGAACCACAGGCTATCACAATGTGTCCTAATAGTTTAATCAATGTCAGATGGGAAGAAATCTGAATTTTACTTAATGTGGTTCATCCCAAGCTGATAAGCAAAACACACAATGTGAATTTATCTGCTATTGTCATGCTAATTTTAGTACCGCTAAGATACTTCATTCTATGTTAAAAATATATTTGATGAATTCCCCATAGTATTCTAAAATTATATATTTTGAGTGAAATCACAAAGCATTTGCCAAAAAGATAGTTCTAATGCTATTTTTAACCTTCCATTTGATCACTCTGCATGATGAATATTATATGTCTTCTCTACATGGATGATTGATGTTTGTAATTCTATTCTAAATGTGTCATTTATTCCAAACATCTAAGCTAATATTATAAAAAGTACCTGTTAATAAAATTTATTTTCAGAGTCAATTCTTAAGGAATAATTCATTAAAGGACAATATAAGGTTTGGATAACTGCCCAAGCTCAATATAACTAAAGATTCAATAACTTTCCCCCATATATTTCAAAAGTTATTTATTTTAATTATGCACAAGGGTTGTAAGGATCCAAGAGTTGTAAGAAACAGCTGTAATACAACACAAGGAGCTGAAGAAGTTAAACTACAAGGAATGCCCGAGTGAGTATGTTTAAACCCACTTCAACGGGGAAACAAAATGGTCATGAGAAGCAGAGGGAAGGAAGGAACTGGGTGGCAGAGGGAGTGGAATAAAGGGGCAAGATCAAGTATGAGGAGAGACAGGAGAGAGTCCCAGAGATCTTGGTGGGTCCCAGGACTAAATGCAGGGAGCTTAGCCAAAATGTCCAACAGTGAGGATATAAAACTGAAGAGACCAACTCTAGTAGCTAGGCAGGACTGCCAATGGAGAGATGAAGAATATGAACACAGCTACAAAAATCTATGACCCAAAATTTTTGCTGTCTAAAGTAAATGCAGACAAAAATAGAGCAGAGAATGAAGGAATGGCTAAACAGTGACCTGCTCAACTTGGAATACATCCCATGGGTATACAGCAATCCCAGCCACTGTAACTGATGCTATGTTGTGCTTGAAGATTGGAGCCTAGCATGGCTGCCCTCTTAGAGGCTCTACTCAGCAGCTGACTGTGACAAATGCAGCTACCCTCAACTTGTCTGTGGTCAAAGTGCAATTTGAAAAAATAGCACAGTTTGTTGGGGATATATTCAGCGAACTCAGTGTTTAATGAGCATGTACCCACAGAGATATCAGTCATCAGCATAGCATACAGGTTAAGTGGTTGGCCATGCCTGTGATGCCTGCACTATGGTATTAATAACAAGGAGATCAAAAGTTCAGTGTCATTTTTGGAACATAAAATGTTCAAAGCCAGCTTGGGATACGTGAGACTTTTCCCTGAATAAAAATAACAATAAAAATATGCCAACCCATGCCCTTCCTGGGCTTCAGAAGTCTCTAGTCCCTCTCATATTGAGAATTAGAAGGGACAACATTATGACCCAACAATGCACATATAGTCTATAAGGACCCACTTGTGCACATCTCTGCCATGGCAGATGCCTTGTCTTCTTCCCAACCCCTAACATTTACATTCCTGACTTTTGCTTTGCTTGCCTCACTAATACTTTTATGCTTCTGCTCATACAACAACTACAGCTTACATTTGTACTAAATGAGTCAAAATTTTACAAACTATCTTGCATTCCATTATTCTATGTATATGTTTCACCTCGTTGGTCAAAGATATCACAACATACTGGATTGTTTCATTATACTCTATTCATACTATTCTCAGTAATGAACATTGATTTTCTTTTTTTTTAATATTTCATTGGATATTTTATTTATTTTTTTTTATTAACTTGAGTATTTCTTATATACATTTCGAATGTTATTCCCTTTCCCGGTTTCCGGGCAAACATCCCCCTCCCCTCTCCCCTTCCTTATGGGTGTTCCCCTCCCAACCCTCCCCCCATTGCCGCCCTCCCCCCATAGACTAGTTCACTGGGGGTTCAGTCTTAGCAGGACCCAGGGCTTCCCCTTCCACTGGTGCTCTTACTAGGATATTCATTGCTACATATGGGGTCAGAGTCCAGGGTCAGTCCATGTATAGTCTTTAGGTAGTGGCTTAGTCCCTGGAAGCTCTGGTTGCTTGGCATTGTTGTACTTTTGGGGTCTCGAGCCCCTTCAAGCTCTTCCAGTTCTTTCTCTGATTCCTTCAACAGGGGACCTATTCTCAGTTCAGTGGTTTGCTGCTGGCATTCGCCTCTGTATTTGCTGTATTCTGGCTGTGTCTCTCAGGAGCGATCTACATCCGGCTCCTGTCGGTCTGCACTTCTTTGCTTCATCCATCTTGTCTAATTGGGTGGCTGTATATGTATGGGCCACATGTGGGGCAGGCTCTGAATGGGTGTTCCTTCAGTCTCTGTTTTAATCTTTGCCTCTCCCTTCCCTGCCAAGGGTATTCTTTTTCCTCATTTAAAGAAGGAGTGAAGCATTCACATTTTGATCATCCGTCTTGAGTTTCGTTTGTTCTAGGGATCTAGGGTAATTCAAGCATTTGGGCTAATAGCCACTTATCAATGAGTGCATACCATGTATGTCTTTCTGTGATTGGGTTAGCTCACTCAGGATGATATTTTCCAGTTCCAACCATTTGCCTACAAATTTCATAAACTCGTTGTTTTTGATAGCTGAGTAATATTCCATTGTGTAGATGTACCACATTTTCTGTATCCATTCCTCTGTTGAAGGGCATCTGGGTTCTTTCCATTTCCTGGCTATTATAAATAAGGCTGCGATGAACATAGTGGAGCACGTGTCTCTTTTATATGTTGAGGCATCTTTTGGGTATATGCCCAAGAGAGGTATAGCTGGATCCTCAGGCAGTTCAATGTCCAATTTTCTGAGGAACCTCCAGACTGATTTCCAGAATGATTTTACCAGTCTGCAATCCCACCAACAATGGAGGAGTGTTCCTCTTTCTCCACATCCTCGCCAGCATCTGCTGTCACCTGAGTTTTTGATCTTAGCCATTCTCACTGGTGTGAGGTGAAATCTCAGGGTTGTTTTGATTTGCATTTCCCTTATGACTAAAGATGTTGAACATTTCTTTAGGTGTTTCTCAGCCATTCGGCATTCCTCAGCTGTGAATTCTTTGTTTAGCTCTGAACCCCATTTTTTAATAGGGTTATTAGTTTCCCTGCGGTCTAACTTCTTGAGTTCTTTGTATATTTTGGATATAAGGCCTCTATCTGTTGTAGGATTGGTAAAGAACTTTTCCCAATCTGTTGGTTGCCGTTTTGTCCTAACCACAGTGTCCTTTGCCTTACAGAAGCTTTGCAGTTTTATGAGATCCCATTTGTCGATTCTTGATCTTAGAGCATAAGCCATTGGGAACATTGATTTTCTTGATCATTTAAATAACATCTGTGTCCCAGTTTCACAATAGTCTTTGTGAATTTTGGCTTACTTTGTACTGTTAATTTTTTTTCATGTTTAAACAGTTCCATGGAGTCAGATTATAATAGAGCCTTCAGTTCTTTTATATTTAATGGATGGAAGATGAAAAAATAAAATATCTTTTAAATGTTGCACCCACCTAATAAGATAGAATTACTAGAATAAAATACTAACAGTGCAACAGAAACTTAAATGAAAAAGTTTGAGAGGATAAACATGATAAGTATCACTGGTTTCTTATTTCTTCTAGGCTTTAAGAAAAAGACAACAAAGATTTGGTTTGTTTAATAAGATTAAAAGCGTCATTTAAAAATACTATTACCATGGGTTAATTCAACATATTCTTAAGCTTCAAATAAATATCAATTTAAACTACAATTTTCATCTTTTGTGGCCAAACTCACTAAAGAAAATGACTGTTCTAAGGTAGGTGAGGGGTCATGTATGTCAAATATTTTTTCATCAACATTTCAGCCTGTAATATCTTATTGTTACTTTTATACAAAGAATAAGCAAAGCTCTTAAAATTTGTCTAATAAATGTCTATTATGTCTGAAAATACAAATTGTCTTGTATTATACCTTCTCACATATATGCAAGTTATAAATTATTAATATTTCAGTGAGAAAAAAAGGACAAGCTTTAAGACATTCAAAATATTCATATCAATATTTACTCAAATTCTCTTTATTTAGAAAATACATTTCACATTGTTTTAACCCTTTGAATTCTGATGGTTGCATATGTGAATCTTCATATCCATAATTATAAAACTCTGGATCTGAGGCAGGGAAACATCAGTTTCAGTCTGCCCAGGACCATCTTGTTATATCTAGGTTCAAAATGAATGAAACACATAGAGGGAAAAGAAAAGAGGACAAGGGGAGAGAGAAGTAGAGAGAAATTCACATAAGCTATTGCTTAATGAGTTAAGTCATTTTACAAATATCAATTTTTATTTCCTTTAATTTCTAAGTCAGGGCTTTGTATTCCTTCTGAATTTGTTTATGTGATTTATCTATCACTGATTAAAACTATTGTAATTTTCTTCTATCTTTAAAGTTTTGTGCATTTTCTATTTATTAGATATTATTTATTTATAGTATTTTTTAGTTATATAATCTATTCCAATAATGAATTAAATAATTTTCATTATAAGGAAAATATGTTGTTCGCTGGTGCTTAGTTCAGCTGATACATCTTAACACAATTCACTTGAAGCACAAGGATCGTTGTTGAAGAGGGAAATGCAGGAGCCAGATGAAGAGTCCATGTCCTCGTGAAATTGTGTCTCCTTTATGTCAGAAAAGCTTCATCCATGAAGCTTCCCTCATGTTTCCAGTATGCCTGCCTGCTGTTCTACAGAATATATAAGGAAGGGAAATTTTATAGACATGTTAGCAGTATTGATAAAGTGTTTACTTTGACATCTTCATGTGTACTTGCTAGAATCACAGAAGTCATGATGGAATGGACAAAAGAAGACATAGACTTGGGTGACTTTGTCGTCATAAAAACAGAAGCTGGAAAAATAGGGCAATGAGCCAAGGAATGCTCTCAGGAACAGGAGATAAGAAATACAATTTTGTGATTGTGGGCGGAATGAATGATTACTAAATGCCACTGAGTGACATGGATTAAGATAGTAGTTAAGATGGGAAAAAAAGAATTTTATTCCTATAATGGACATAAATGAAAAAAAAACAGAAAAAAAATAAAAGTCAAATAAAGAACTGAAAGAAGCAACCAATTGGCATCAGTTGTATTGATGCCCCTTACACCAGTAAGTTTATGTTTAAGCTTTAAAGAGGTGGTGTCTATTCTTCAATATGGGTTAAAATGCAACAGTAAATTTAAAGGAGGCTCAATGTGCAACAGAGATGCCTCCATGATTCTATGAAACATGGATGTAGAGATCACAGAAATCAACAAAGCAGAGAAAGTTGTGGCTATGGAGGCAGAAATGTGAAACATGGTGCTGTGCAGTGAATAGTTTAACAAAAACATCCTTTCACTGCTTGGGTAAGGAACAAATCAGGATTGTATACAGGTACTGATAACCTTCCAGAGACTAATGAGTTGGTCTATAAAAAAGGCCGTGGATGCCTTTTACATCCTTCCATATCCTTAGTTGTTGAAAGCTATGTGCATAGAAAAAGCAAATCTGTGATGTCCAAAAGTAACATTTTTCTGCAAGTCCGTTATTAGAGGATCCCAGCAAAAACATACCAACCTCCTTTATTGAGTTACTAAGACTACCATGTTACCTGCTTGCAGAAAACAGAACTATGGACAATAAAGGGAGATTTAGAAAATAAACTCATCCAATCTAGGATGAAATACTGAGAAAATATAGCATAATTTTCTTTATTTCTGTGCTAATTTTAATTTACACCTTTTCCTTTGGTTATTTGTAGTTTTGCTTTAGATTGTTACCTTACCTGAATATATTTTTATGACTATCTTTTCAATTTCCATTGCTATATGACATTTTCTGTATTGAATTTTGTGCCTTATAGAATTAAAGTCTAGACTAATGTACCAAAGCCAAGATGTACCACAGTCCCCTGTCACTGTGGGAGTCAAGAAGTGTATTCTTGGGATATATGGTGAAGAAGGGCCCAAAAAAGCTACTGCTATATAATTTTTCCCTTCATTCATACTTTATTCTTTTTATTTCTTATTTAGATTATCCATTTAGCCACAATAGGGGTATGTACATATCTTTAATTCCAACACTTGGGAAACAGAGGGTGATCTATGAGTTCAAGGCCAGGCTAGCCCACATAGTAAGTTCCAGGATAGCAAGGGCTACACAGATAGACCCTGTCGCAAAAATAAATACATAAAATAAAAGATAAGTAAATAAACAAATAAAATCCCTCTTTAATCTACTACTTATTAACACCTATAACTCTAAAAACTATTAATTTCATTTTCCCCAATTAGTGCTATACTGTTAGCTTATCAACCATTTGTAAGCATAATATGAACTATGAAATTTATTTATGGTAACCTGACCATGGGATTAAGGACAAATCACTGTTTCTTTCATTGTAGCTGGCTTCTTCCATGGATAGCAGTAGCAGAAACAAACCCAAGTGAAGACACTTCTCTAGGAAAACTAATGTAAAACAAAAAAGAAGAGAAAAATAAAAAACTAAAGAGCATAGAACACATTAATTCTGACACATTCGCAAATGTCATAAAGATTTACCCAACACAAATGAGAAAGCATGACATCACTACATCCTCACAAGTTCTCATCATCATCACTAGAAAAAAAATTGAGGAGATGAGAACATTTCTTAAAAGAACTACAGAATGCTATTGTGAATATAGAAAAATGGAAACATAGAGAATCCGATTAAACATCAATTATCTATCCAATTGGTCAGGACCTAGGCAAGAAATTATGAAACATAAAGAATTCTTTGAGAATTTGCAGAGAAAATAAAAAAAACTGGAGGAAATATTCAAAAATAAAAATTAAAACCCAAAAGAAGAACCAGACAGGGGTTTAAGGAATGACAAATTCAAGCAATTAAAATATAAAAACTGAAGAAAACATAATCACTGACAAGTAAAGAAGTGAACATCAAAGATGGAGGGTAAATTTGAGACAATAATAAATGCATTGAGACACATCAAAAAGAAATAGCGAACAAGCAGTTCTGAAAAGTTCTAAGAACATGATCATCCACAGAATAGAAAGAGCTGAGATAAAGTCATGTGCATGATGCATTCAGTTGTATAAAAAAAGTTAGTAAATTTTTCTCAATAATAAGTACAAATAGCTAAATAGCATAAAAAAACTCTTGGTTAAAATATCTAATCTATAGTTTCTGGAAGGCCATCCTCATTGTCAAAGTCATCACAAACCTCACAGGTAAAATATAGAAGACCAGGACATAGTACTAAAGGGAAAATATCAAAAATAGAATAATTGTTAATATTTATGTACCAAGTATTGATACTCTTGATTTTTAAATCAAGTACTCAAATATCATGAAATTATCGATGTGTCAAGAAAATATAGTGGATGATTTGCCTATGAAACTCTCATTGGTTAAGAAAAAACTTAATTAAATATATATCTCGTTTAAACAATATGACAAAACATCCCAAATTTCTAGGAAAGTAGATAAAGATAAATTCAAGCGCAGCATGTGGCAATAAGAAATACACATTAGGTTGGAAAATAAATAAAGAGAGAGTGACAAAATGAACACTAGGGATAAACAATCTAAAGATGCTATAGGTTTCTGAAAATTAAAGGAAAAGCTCTAGTCAAACCAACCAAAGTTGAAAGATACAAAACACAATTTAATACAATTATAGATAAAAGAGTGTTGTTATAACATATTCCAATGAAATCTGGTATACCATTAAGGCATGATTTAAATTTCAAACAGATGTAAATTCCACAAATAATGAATCAGGAAAGTATAAACAGGTTGATTGAACCCATTGCTAGGAATGAGATGGAAAAAGTAAATTAAAATCTTTCCAAAAAACCAAATAACCCAATTTTTAAAAATGGGACACATAGCTAAATAGAGAATTCTCAATGGAGGACTATTGAATGGCCAAGAAGCACTTAAAGATATGCTCAACATTCTTAGCCATCAGGAAACGCAAATCCAAATGACCTGAGATCCTGCCTTACACCAATCAGAATGTCAAATCTCAAGTAATAGCACATGCTGCCCAGGATATGGAGAAAGGGGAAGACTCCTTCATTGCTGGAGTGATTGCAACCAGGTACAATCACTCTGGAAATCAATCTGGCAGTTCCTCAGAAAATTGGGAACAGTTTTACCTCAAGAGGAACTGCTCCACCATTCCCCAAGAACATGAACTCTGCTACATTCGCAGCAGCCTTATTCATAATAGCCAGAAACTTAAAGGAACCCAGATGTCTCTCCACCAGAAGATGGATACAGAAAATGTAGTTCAGTTACACAGAGGAATACTATTCAAATATTAAAAATGATGACATCATGAATTTTTTAAGCGAATGGATGCAACTAGAAAATTTCCCTAGTGAGGTAGCGCAGATCCAAAAGGACATGCCTAGTCTGTACTCACTGATAAGTGGATATTAGCCAAAATGTACAGAATACCCAGGAAAGAATGTACATACCATTAGAAGTTTAACAAGAAGTAAGGCCCTAATGAGTATGCTTCAATCCCACTTAGTAGGGGAACAAAATTATCCTGGGAGGCAGAGGGAAGTAGGGACCTGAGTGGGAGAAGGGCAGAGGGGAGCAATAATGTATAGGGGAGACAAAAGGAGCCCAGGGAGCCAGGAGAATGAATGGAAATATGCAGCTGCTAGGAATGGAGACTGGGGGACCCTCTGAAAAGTCCCAGAGAACTGGGATGGGAGGGGCTCCCAGGATTCAATAGGGGTAACATTAGATGAAATGCCCTACAGAACAATTAGAGACCACATCCAGTAAATAAACAGGGCTCCCAATGGGGGAATTGGGTCACTCACTTATCTTCTGAATCTTTGACCCAGAATTGTTCTTGTCTAAAATAAGTGGGAAAAAAATTATGTAGAGACTGAAGGAAAAGCTGTCCAAGACCAGCCCTGCTTGACATTCATCCCATAGAAACACACACATACTGATGCTATGTTATGCTTGCAAGCATGGCTATCCTCTGACAAGCTCTATCAGCAACTTATTGAGACAGGTGTAAATACTTACAGCCAACCACTGGACTGTAGTCACGGCCTCCCACAGAAGACTTAGGGGAAGGATTGAAGGAGCTGAATAGAATAGCAACACCATAAATGGACCAAAAGTGTCAACTAACCTGGATACTGGGAGCTCCCCGAGACTGAACCACCTACCAAAGGATGTATATGGGTTGACTTAAGTCCCCTGGCACATATATAGCTGAAGACTGCCTTGTCTGGCCTCAGTGGGAGAGGGCATCTCAGAGAAATCCTGTAGATACTTGATTCCCCAGGAAGGGAGATGTCAGGGGGAGAGAAGGAAGCACCCTCCCAGAGGCACAGGGGATGGGAATGTGGTTAAGAACTCTGGAAGGGGAAACCTGGAGCTTGGGCAGCATTTGGGATAAAATAAATAAAATAATTAATTTAATTTTTTTCTCTACAAAGAAAAACCCAGAGCCAGAGGCTTCAGTGCTTAATTCTACCAAATTTTAAATGAAGAGCTAATACAAATACTCTTCAAAACTATTCCATAACATGGAAAGGAAAGCAACACCAGTAAATGAATTACACCACTTCTCAGCAAAATCCGTGAGACAGAACCAAAAAAATAAATAAAAAGGATAGAAACAGGACAGAAAGACATAAACTTACCTAGTTTATAGGCAGCAGGAAACATGCTTATAAACTGGAGACAATCTACTTTAGTTCACAAGTTTTAAACAGAGTGATTTGCAGAACAATTGCAAGATAGCAGGTTACAAATAAATACTATTCTGTATATCCCTGATTTACTTACCAAGGAAGAAATTAGCAACTATATTCCATTCACAAAAACTTTAGATATTAGGAGCAAATCTAACCAAGTAACTGAGTGAGAAGACTTTAACTATGATGCCTTAAGTCATTGACGAAAATCCATGAAAATGAAAAGATCTTCAATTTCCTTGACTGTCAGAATTAACATCATTAATGGCTATGCTGAAATAACAGTCTATAAGTTCAATGCAACACCAATTAGAATTCTAGTAGTTTTTCTCATATTGCCAGAAATAAGTCTTAAATCAAATATGGAAACCAAATATCTGGATTGGCCCACGAACTCCTAAGCATAAAAAGCAATGTTTGAGATATTACAATATCTGAGCTCAAATTTTACTGCTCAGCAAAAATGAAATCTACCCCATGCAACAGACCAATAGGATAGAAGAGAGGACTCAGAAAATAACCCATATCACATAGTTCTCACATCTTCATAAATGGACCAAAAATGGACATTTATTGATTTCAAGTAAAATTAAATTATATGTCAATGCATCCGTATCAAAAATTCAATGTAATACATGAAACGTTGTAATTCCTAAAGGAATAGAAAGGAAAAAATACTGTAAATTATAGATGTAGCTATAAATATCTGGGAAATGATTCAATAGCACAGAAAGTACTTTATGACAACAAACATGGAATTTAAAAGTTTCTGAAAAAGAGTCCCTAATTACTAGAGACATCAAACAGTTCACAAATTTACAGAAAAGCATTGCTAACTATCAGTCAGATAGGGTTTTACATTATAAAATAAATATGGAACTACAAAAGTTTAGCACAAAATATTCATCAATTAATAGTCTATGAACTAATGAACAGAGTAAAAAACTGCTGATGTCAAGAAGTGCAAGCTGACAGAAGCTGATAAAGCTGTCTCCTGAGAGGCTCTGGAACTGGGTACCCAATGGAGGAGTCAGAGAAAGGATTGAAGAAATTGAAAGGGTTTGCAACCTCATGAAAACAATAATACTAACCAACCAGAGCTCCCAAGGACTAAACCACCAACCAAAGAGTACACATGGACAAACCCATAACTCTAGCTGCATATGTAGCAGAGGATGGCCTTTGGACACCAATGGGAGGAGAAGCTCTAGGTCCTTCTTAGCCTCGATTTCCAAGAGTATGGGAATGTCAGGTTGGGGAGGATGTTAGTGGGGAAACACCCTTGTAGAATCAGGGGGAGGGTGGATGTGATAGGGGGGTTATGGATAAGAAATCAGGAAAAGAGATAATGTTTGAAATGTAAATTAAAAATCCAATTTAAAAAAAAGAAAAGTGAACTACTTATTTTGATGTATTTGTACGTATTCCTGGGCACATCCACAAGATAATTCCAGTTTGAATGCAGATATAGATGTGTGTGTGTGTGTGTGTGTGTGTGTGTGTGTGTGTGTGTGTCTATCTGTCTATCCTCATTTCTCAGATATTCATGACGGGTAAGAGGGAGCCAATGTAGATACCCATCCTCATATGAATAGATAAGGAAAACTATAGTATCTTTAAACAGTGAAATTTTATTCATCTATAACAAGAAATGGAAGTGCAGTATTTATGGTAACATGAATAGGAATTGACTCCTTTAGGCAAAATTAACCAGACTTGGAAAATAAAAGCACCTAATTTATTAAAATATAGTTTCTACATTTTAATTTGTGTAAATTTATACTAGATTTTATAATATAATTATTAATTGTATGTTGTGATGCCCCGATTTAATTAAAAATTTATATTGTCAACATTGTTTTTTTTACTATTTTTATATTACACAAAACCTAAAGCAGATTTACTTCAACTTAATTTTGTACAACTTCATATAAAAATATGAAAACTTCATAAATGCATGATATTACCAAAATATCTTAGTATTTATACATGTTAAATATTTCTAGCATTGCAATTACTGCTTTAACTGTGAACTATGATTTGGAAAATTAGAAAGAAAACAAATTTAATTTAAAAAATTATTTCAATGCATGTCATTTCACATCGTTTTATCAGTCTATTCTCATCAGATATCTTGTTCCTTTTGATTAACAAACGAAGTACTCTATTCTAAAAGTGTCAGTTTAGCTAATGTCATATATCTAGTTTTATTTATCTTAAGATAGTGAATGTTTTCATTAAATATTCAATATACTTATGTAGAAGCCTATACCATTTCCAAACATATATTTATCAACTAAAAATTAGTTAAAAACAAAGAAATCCTTCAAAAGTATTTAAAATGTTTCACTGGATGTAAAAGATTTTTTGACTTTTTTCTATTTAAACACAACTCTGTCTAGGTCCCCACTGTTTCTAGGTAAATTCCTCCTATAATCTGTTATTCCTTAAATTCAGTGTACATTATTTTTTCTTGGGTAGCATGAACATTTGTTGTATGTTCAGTGTAGAGTAATTGTGCATGTTGTGTTTAATGGATAATTTATTCTTGTTTAATTTCCCACAGAATGTCATTAGTACACCTTGCCAAATTAAAGAACTACTTAGACATTATCTCTTCAATTATCACTTTTCCTGCTTCATTATGTTTCTCTTTATTCTGTTTCTAGCAACATCGTTTTTCATACAGTTGTATGATGTTGAATGATTCTGTGTATTTGTGTGTGTGTGAGTATATTAATGTTTGTGTATACTCATGAATATTTAGTTCTCTTGTCTTTCCTTGTATCATACCTATCTCCCTATCTCTATACACAAAAATTGAGGTGATAATCATGCCTAGAAGTTTTGATTTTAACATTATTATGCAATAATACCTAAGCAAATATACTATGTGGCACTCTACAACAAATGAAATATCTAAAATCAAATAAGAAATTGTCCTTAAGTGTATCTACATGAAAGAAAAAAGTGATGTTTTATGCAGTATATATTTCCAACATATCATTAGTGGGAAACATACATAAATTACAAATAGGCTGCTAGGAATAAAAAAATTATATAGATAGCATCTTCCATTCTATAAAGAACACTGCAATGAATTCTTTTTGATGCTAAGGACAAAATATTATTCTGAAAATCTGTAATTTATAGAATAACTTTTATTACCATTATTTCTACCTATTATAAAATTAATATACACCATTATAAGAATTTCAAACTATGAACATAGATATCCCCTCTATATTGCAAGAAATACTATGGGAGTCTTAAGTTTTGATTATGAGGATAGAAGCTTCAAAATAGCAAATGTTTTATTATATAACAAATATTTCATGCACATGAATGTTAATGTGAAAATATTTAATTTACACTATCAGGTTAAATATAGATTAAATAACAAACTTTCTTTAGAAACATGCCTTAGGCCTTCATAAATATAATGTTCGTGGAGGTGTGAGTGAGAACAGTCACAAAAAGCTCATGTATGTGAATGATTGGCCCCCAAGTGGTAATACTGTTTGGGAAGGATTAGCTTGTGTGGAGGAGGGAAGTCGCTAAGATTGGGCTTTAAGCACATAGTGTTCCCAATTAGCTTTGTGTGCACCATTCTTATGGAATAAAATGTGACTTTTCAGTTACTCTTCCAATATTGTCCATGCCTACATGTACCATGTTTTCTACCAAAATTATCATAGACTCTAGCCCTCTGGAGACATAAGCCCCAATTTAAATGCTTGTCTTTTTAACATTGTCTTCATCATTGTGCTTTGACATAGAAATTGAAAACTAACCAAGCAAATATTTTATTAATATTTTGAATTTTTCTTAACTGAACAGCATATACTTTGATTTTATTCACCTTCAACTCCTCCCCTTCATTCCCCTGAGATCTATCCACTATCTCTTGCAGGGTATAGGAGCTCTACTTATTTTTACATAACTCACTGGGTCTAATATGTGCTCATCAAATTCTCACAGGTGTTGGCCTATCCACTATAGTTAATTGCTATCAGATCTACAATAAACATGACTTGCATCACCTTCCCCACAAACCCAAAACTTTCCATAGCTTCTTGGAGATCATTTAAGAAAATTTAGCTTCTCTATTATCCATCCTGAAATACTGGTTTGATATTGCAAAGGCCTTGAACTGGCAAATTTACTGTGATAAATACAGGAATGCAGTAGTTAATCATGGCCAGAAGACAAATTTCTCCTCTAGTTCTTCCTTTTCTACAGGTTCCATGTGCCATTCCCTCTTCATAGATGTTCTGTCAGGCACATTTTTCAAGTACTAAGTGAAAATAAACTAAACTATAATTGCAGTAACACAGTCTAAATAGGATTCCTACTGTGGTGTCCTCTGCTGGATCTACACCAAATATGTTTATATTTCAAGATTTTTCCACCAGATATTTCACTTGCATTAGATTTAAGTAGCTCACCTTTGTCATTTGAGCCTACAGACAAACCATCCCCATAGCCCAAGATACTACATGTGAAGACTTAGTTTCATGCATTTGATTTTCAATAAGAAGCTATTAATGTATATACTTAGTTCATGCTTTTACCATTGAGACTATTGCCCTCCAGTCATGACTACAAACTTGTTGGATACCTATAGACTTGATATCAACAAGGCCTGACTTTATTTTTTCTCAATTTCCTGGTGGCCCAATTTGTATGTGGAATCTTCGTAACATAATAGAACAATGGAAGTAAATGATAAGTGTCACACACCAATATAGATCAGCAGTACCTACTCAAAATATCTCTGAGGGTTCACATATTAATAAAAGGAATAAAAGCACTTAATTAAAATAATTATACTCAGCAGCATTGCTTCTGCTTTCCAGACTGCTTGTATATGGGCTGGACATTTCTCACAAAAGAATCTCAGCAAAGGGGCCATGTTACACAAATCCTTTCTACAGCTAAGTTTAGCTAGAAGATAGAATTTGGATTCTAAAATTTATGACACTGTTTACTAATCATTCTCCTGCAAACTTCTATTTAAAGAAGTTGCCCAAGTCACTGGATAAGATATGTATTAAATATATACAGATGGCTTCAAGAAGAGGGAGAGACTGAAGATGTAATCTCCAAATAGAAATCTGAACCAGAACAGAGGAAGATGTATAGCTGAAACACGAGAAAGGGGAAACTATGAATCCCACCTTCCTACAAGAGAAGCCCCAGGAACATCTAAAAGAGGAGAAAGCTGACTTGGCAATCTCTCTTTAGAAAAGGAGCCAAGTTTATCTGAGCTTTGAAAACAAAGAAACACTAATCCTAATTATTTAGATGTGTTTTTTGTATAATTTAGCTCTGAGGTAAAACGTCAATAACAAATTTTCATACAAGTTTCCCATTTAGATACTTATATAGGAGCTTTTATATTCCTTAGAATATATGATTTGTTAATTAATACTTCTTAGTATAACTTTTGTACATATGTCAGTTACTTCTAAATACGAACTATTTCAGCATTACTTTTCCAATTAGGCATCATTATGGCTCTAGACAACTTTACGTTTTTGGAAATGAAATTCTAAGAAACATGACATTTAGAGAGCTCTGAGGCCCAAATGTTGCCTTCTGATTCAACTGTGTTGTCTTTGAGTTGTGACAAGGCTTTTAAGGCATCAAACATCTGTCCACACATCATTCTGTATGCTGAAATTCCCAGAAGAACATGCTCTTTGGTTCCGGCAGCATTTAGAGTTGGAATTAGACGGCTATAAGTGAGACTGTGATTTAAATGAGAATGGCCAACTTGGACAAACTCTTGCCTGAAGCCACACATTTGACTTTGATATATTCGTTAATGTATCTTTTAATTTCTATAAATTAGTTCCAAGAGATAATAAACCTAGAATCTGTCTGGGAACTAGAGATTTAATCAGATAATTGTTCACCTTCTATGGATATATTCTTTTTAGATAAATTCTGCCACAATAAAATTAACACACAATACTCAAAGGCTTTAGGCCTGATACAGTTATAGGTGACATATCAAGTAAAATGAATTGCATCTTTTATGAGTTTAAAGTTATTTTTAATTATTTTTTTGGAAAAATATTTTTAAAAATTACCTTGCATATTATTTCTAATGCATGGAAGACACAAATTTCTTTGCATATTCCAATAGATTTTATACAGTTAAAATGATAGCATCCATAGTTTATTCTTTACACATGAAGCCCAGAAAGAAATATTCTAGATTTACAGTATAAGAGAGTCACTTACTTCTTAAACACATTAGTTTAGCATACAATAGAAGGGTTAGAGTGATGGCTCATCAGTCAAATGCACTGGCTGCTCTTCCAAAGGACCTGGATTTGGCTGCCAATACACACGTGGAAGCTTGTAAGCATCTGTAACTCCTGGTATGAGACATCGGATTCCCTTTTCTGACCAACACAGGAACAAACAATAATACATTGCACACAGATATGCATACAGGTAAAGCACACACACACACACACACACACAGAGAGAGAGAGAGAGAGAGAGAGAGAGAGAGAGAGAGAGAGAGAGATTAGTTGAATTGATATAAACAGAAAAAAAACATTTTAAAACATAAGCAAGAAACTATTTCTCATACTTTGATATTTAATGTTTTATTTTTTACAGAATCTAAATAGATGTATTTACTCTAAACGTTCCTTTATAGCTCTAGGCTTATCCAATACAGACAAATATAATACTTGCATACGTAGTAGGATTTGTATGTCACGTTACTTTTGTAAAAGTGAAATCTTCTTTTACAGTGAGTATGCAATTGACATCTAGTCTATCCAATTGACATAGTTTGAGAGATAAAGTGCCAAACTCAACTTCCCCATAAGTGGCAATCGCGATGCTGTTAGAAACTGAATTGTGGGTGGAAGATAGGATTCCGTATAGTTTTCTGCCAAATGTAACATGATAATGTCAGTCTGAGTTTGGATGGCCACTGTCTTGACAAACCCTGCAGTGCATAGAGGAGTACTATATGGTAGCTGAGTGTTCTCTCTCGTTATCCCTAAGACTGCTATACATTGACAGGAAGCTGTATAGCTGCAAAGTAGGGTCAGGAGTCAGGAGTTTGTACACATTTCAGGCCAGATACTGAGCCATAGGAATAAAGAATCTGCAGAGAAATGTAGCTCCAAGCATTTGCATGTGAACCATTGATTTATCAGATTAAAGCTACAGAACACAAAAACACCTATAAAATTATTTATGATTTCAAAGGAGCTATCCCAGAGTGACAAATTCCCAGCCTAGGATCCTTAGTGGTATTGTCCAAGAAATAAATTTATATTTAGATTCACTATGTGGGAAACACTCATATCTCCTAAAAATTATTCCAAGAGCATGTAAACCACTCTTGCTGAGTTTCATGAAAGCAATGACACAGGTTTGAATTTCGGGAAAATTATTCATACAGATCAACATTACACTGTTATCTCCAGTAGAAGAGAACTTAAGGGCTGGAGAGATGGCTCATTGGTTAAGAGCACCAATGGCTCTTCCAGAGGTCCTGAGTTCAAATTCCAGCAACCACATGGTGGTTCACAACCATCCGTAATGAGATCTGATGCCCTCTTCTGTTGTGTCTGAAGACAGCTACAGTGTACTTATATATAATAAAAAAAAATCTTTAAAAAAAGAGAGAGAGAGAGAACTTAAGTTTTGAAAAATATACCTGGCTCACAATCTTTTGAGTCCTGCAATTATTGAGAACAATCAAGAATTTTGAGGAACACTAAAGAAATTGGCAATTAAATGAACTACCTTCTTGCACTGACATTGTCTATTCTTTTGTTTTGAAGATGCATGTTCTTCTAAACTAAAACATTGTGTTTAGAGATTTTGTTGCTGGGAAATGTTTTAACATATTTGGATTCCTGTTGTCCTTTAGATATACTGCTTTGTAATTTTCATTCCAAACTATGAAATTATAAAGTTCATTTACTTTTTTTAGAAACAACATTAAAATAGTGAAGGGCGGTTAACTTAGTTTATTTACATTTATGTGTTTTCTATGTAGTAAGATAATTGCATTAATTCACATTAACTCCTTATTGTTTGCTACCTTTTCAGCAATTTGAGGAGATAAAGTGATATTCTGAGATGTTTTCAGCTTTTCAAGAGATATTGTTCATTGAGGAGACACAGTAACCAAATAGAAGGAAGAAAAGTAAGGTGGTATTGGGCACTATATAATAGGAAATTTAAAATGCATTCCTAATCCATGTCTGTTTTAATCTCATCTAGATAGAAATATCTGGTGGTGAATAAGGATTACTAAGGAAATGTTAGAAGTCAGGTAGCAGAATTCCAGGAAGAGCAAAATGTGTATAATTAGTTTTAAAACAAATGCAAATATTATAGTACTAATGACAGAACTATTGTTTTGAGTTAAGGGGGGTAATCTATACAAAGTCAGACAAAGTTACTAGAAATAATTGAATATAAAATTTTAGACCCCTAAAGTTATTTGAACATTTAAATATTATTTGAGGGTCAAAGATAATTGTTTATGTTTTAAGTGATCTGCTTAATCTGATTAAAAACATCTCATAAAATAGAAAGGGGGATCATCGCAAGACATTGGACTGTACCCTTTGGAGGGCCCAAAATTAACCAGCTTAGAACCCTGACTTACCAATCCCATCCTAGTTACATCTGTCCCACATCACAGTCCAATAGCCTGGAATAGCCTGCAGAGGTGTGTGGCACCCTGTACCCTGTACCCCATTGTCTAGTTTTAGGCTTGCTCTTATATCCAGAGGTTGCCTGTGGGACCCTAAGATCTTCCTGATTCCCCATGGAAACATTCAGGGGGCCCAAAACAAACCAGATTTAATCTGCTCACCACCTACCCTAACAGAATCTGCCAGCTGGTCTTCCTGGCACAACCTCAATGTTTGGATCCACTCATCATCCAAGTTGTTCTGCATGCGACACAGCCTGCAGTGTAAGGTCTACTCAAAACACAGCAAACAGAGTGGGGACTGCCTGTTACACAACCTTTTTATTGTCCATGGCTACTCAACCAATTCCCCCCACATATTCTGGAGAAGTTCTGCTGCCATCAGGATCACCTAGACAACATCAAAAAAAAAAAAAAAAAAAAAAAAAAGGACAGCATAAGAACAGAATCAAAAGTTCCAGGACAGTATGGCATCAATAGAGTCCAGCTGTCCTGCTACAACAAACTCTGCATATCTCTATAAAACTGAAGCTCAAGAAGAGGATATTGCTTCCAAACTTACAAAAATGGTAGAGCCCTTATAAAGGACATGAACAAATCCCCTAAAGAAATACAGGAAAATACTTTCAAACAGGCAGAGGCATTAAAGAAAAGAGAACAAAAATCAATATTAAGACACAGAACAATATAATCAGATAGAGAATATGAATAAAAACATCTAAGATCTAAAAATAGAAATAGAATCAATAAAGAAAACATAAACTGAGGCAAGATTACAAATGGAAAACTTAAAAAAAAGAGAACAGAAAATACAGACACAACTGTCACCAACAGAATAAAGGAGATAGAAGAAGGAAACTCATGTATAAAAGATACAATAGAAGAAATCAATTTACCAGACAAAGAAAATTCAAAATTTAAATATCGTTCCTGACACAAACATTCAGGAAATTTGGGACACTTTGAAAAATGCAAACCTAAGAATGATAGGAGTGGAAGAAGGGGAAGATTCCCAGCTCAAAGACCCAGAAAATATCTTCAACAAAAATCACAGAAGAAACTTTTGCTAACCTAAAGATAGACATGCCAATAAAGGTCCACAAAGCTTACAGGACACCAAAAAAGACTAGACCAGAAAAGAGAATCTTCCCGCCACATAATTATTAAAACACTAAACAAACAGAAGAAAGAAGAATTTTTTAAAGCAGCAAGGGAAAAAGGCTAAGTAACTTGACAGAGCAGACCTATCAAAGTTACATTTGAATTATCATCTTAGACTCTAAAAGCTAGAAGGGTCTAAGGTGAGATTTGTAGACCCTAAGATACCACAGATGTTAACCCAACCTGCTATACCCAGCAAAACTTTTAATAACCAAAAAAAAAAACTTTCAATAATTACTGATAGATTCCAAGGTTCCATGAGAAAACCAAATATTCACTAACCCAGAATACAGAGGAAGGTACTAGAAGGAAAACTGCAATGCAATGAGGATATTTCTCTTCAAGGAACCACAAGAATTAAGTAATTTTACGCCATTAAAGCCAATAAAGAGAAACACACACACATACACATACACACACCACCACCACCACCACCACCACCAAATCAAAATAACAGGAAGTAAAAAATCAATCTTTAATATCTGTCAACATAAATGGACTCAAGTCCTCAATAAAAGGACAAAGGATAATAGAATACAATAAACACAGTTCAGCAACAAAAATAGTCAGTATAAATGACCATAAAAAGACATAGAAGCACCTAAATAAATGATTAACATCCTAAGTCATCAGGGAAATACAAATGAACTCAGTTTTTAAATTCTACTTTACATGCATCTGAATGGCTAAGATCAAAAACTGAATGGACAGCACAGGCTGGCAAAGTTGTGAAGCAAGGGGAACACTCATCTACTGATCATAAATGTGCAAATTTCTCCCACCACTCTGGAAATCAATATGGTGTTTCTCAGCTTGGGAATAGTTCTACCTCAAGACCCAACTATACTACTCCTGGTATACACCCAAAATATGCTCTGCCATCCCCACAAGAACACTTTCTCAACTATGTTCATAGCAGCTTTATTCGTAACATCCAGAAACTGAAAACAGGCTAAGGTCTCTCAACTGAAGAATGGATACAGAAAAAGAGGTATGTCTACACAAATAACCATATTAAAAATTGTGTATAGATCTAAACAAAGAATTCTTGACTGAGTGATCTTGAATGGCTGGGAAGTACTTAAAGAAATGTTCAACATCATTAGTCACCAGAGAAATGCAAAACAAAACATCCCTGAAATTCCATGTCATACTAATCAGAATAGTTAAGATCAAAAACGCAGGTGACAGCAGATACTGGCAAGGATGTGGACAAAAGGAACACTCCTCCATTGTTGGTAAGACTGTGACCTGGTTAAAAAAAAAAACTGTTGACCTCAATCTGGCAGTTACTGAGAAAATTGGAAATAGTACTACCTGGAGACCCTACTGTGCATATGCCCAAAAGATTCTCCAACATGTAACAAGGACACAGGTTCCCCCATGTTTATAGCAGCCTGATTTATAATAGCCAGAAGCTAGAAAGACCCAAATGTCCCTCAATAAAAGAATGGATACAAAGTATATGGTACATTTATACAATAAAGTACTACTCAGCTATTTAAAAACGGTGACTTCAAATAATTTGCAAGCAAATGGATGGAACTAGAACATATATTGAGTGAGGTAACCCAGGTACAAATGAGCACAAAAGATATATACTCAATGATAAGTGGATATCACCCCAAAAACTCAGAATACCCAAGATACAACCCACAAACCATATGGATGTTAAGAAGAAGGATAAGCAAAGTGTAGATGCTTCATTCCTACATAGAAGTATAAACAATTATCATTCACAGGAAGTAGAGGGAGGGAGGGACCTTGAAGGGAGAGATGAGGGTGGGGAAAAAGGGGTGGGGCACGATCAGGTATTGGAAAGAACAGGAGAGAAATACGGAGGGTCAGGAAATCAAATAAAATTATGAAGCAGTGTGGGATTAGGTATTAGGGATAACCACTGGATAGTCTCAGACTCCAGGGACGCATCAGGCACTCAGGATCCAACAGTGATGACTTTAGCCTTGTCTGGCCACACTGGGCCCAGTGGTGATCACTCCTGCAGGAACTTGATGTGTGAGCGGGGGGGATGGGTGGATCTCATTCCCTGAGGGAGTCTTCTGCTTCTCTAAAGCAGAGATGGTGGAATCTGGAAAGGACTTGCATGAGGAGTACCGGGAAGAAAGGATGGGTTAATATTGGGTTGTAAAGTGAATAAATACATATTTTTTTCAAAAAGGGACAAAAATAAATGCACAGAGAAAAGCATACACACACAGGTATTGACAAAAGTTGACTTATGATTCACACACATAAACCCACATGAGCATGCACATACACAAAAGAAAATACACACATATAAAGAAACAATTTTCTTTAATAAAATTCCAAAAATAAATATGGACAAGTCTGTATACATTTTAAGAATAAATTTAAAATTTGGTTAAAAATAGTATTCTGGATGACTTGAATATTAAAATGCTAAATTCTCAGGACGTTACCACTAGAGTTAGTGGCTAAGGTCAGATTTGGGGAAAGATGTACAAAATAAGACAAAATAAGCTGTGGGGCAGGAGAATTTGACGTCAGAAAGCTATCTCCATGAATAGAGCAGTAGTCCAATAACAACTGTGGACCAAAAGCTTTAGAGAATGAAAGTAGAGGAGATAAGCAGCCTCCAGAGCTGGAGAATGTTACTGCAAGTACCAGAGTCATATCAAGAGCTTATAAAACAAGCCTGAATTGAGAATCTTTTACTGAATGAGCTAACTTGATTAATACAGGCTAAGTTTATAGAGTTCCAATACTAGGAAGACTTCACATTTCCTCACAAATCTCCGTGTGAAGAACTGTGCACTCTTTGAGGGTGTGAAGATAATCATACACGACTACGACTATTGACTGAGTTACTGCTAGGCAGGGGAAGTGCAAGATTGCAAAGCCTGGTCCTTGTATCTCTCTGTGATTCGTTTTGCATTAAGGAACATAAATTAATTATGTCCGATTAGCTGGGAAATTCATTACATGAAATACTACTAACTCTGACTGGTTTCGATTTACCATGAGCTTCAATTTAACATCGAGATACTGTATTCAGTTTGTTCATTCAGTGCAACACAAAGTTGTGGAATGAAATAACTGCCAGCCAAGCTCAACAAAGAGTGAAATTTTTATGAAAGTAGCATTTACTAAGAATTAGTATTGGGAAAGTATGTTTATTCTGTTTTTTATTGGTCATATTGCTAAGGGAATTAAAAATTGTAAGTTACCTTGCATTTTCTTAAATTAATATCATTTGAAAATCCTATATAAGACTGACATAGTATGCCATGTCTTTAATTCCACCACTCAGAAAATAATGGTGGCAGAGCTCTGTGAGTTTTAGGGAACTCTGTTATATGTAGTAAGTTCCAGGGAAGCCTGTTACTTGACATAAAATATAGGAAGAAACTTTAATTTTTAAAAATATTTTCTTCTTTTCAGAAGAAGCCATCAATCTTCTATTTTACTATTTCCTGAATATTTTGTAAAATTTTCATATTTTTGAAACTTCTTTAAATTATTCATAAATTTCTTAATATCACAAAAGCTCATTTGATGCCTTTGTTAGAAATATTTTTATCTTCCTCCATAGTAACCACATCTGAAATAACTGATACTATTTAATCACATGTTCTTCATTTTTATACTTTTAAATGTGTACATGTGCAGTTGCAGATTTTATTTTTGGAGCTCATTGATCTTGGCCTGACTGATCAGGCCAAGATTGAGACAGTCTCTAGGTAGTCATGATTATAAGATATGAAATTTCATTTGTATTTGTTAGAAATGGAAGCCACTGTTGAGATCAATTTATGCTATTTTCATTGCACAATTCCTTGTACTGCCACATCTTGACATATTGTATGTAAAAGAATGAAATGCCACTCCCAACCACACATGACTGATCGTGGGTATGACAGAATGAAGAAGAGCGGTTAAAACACAGTGTAAAAGTAACAGCATAGCCAACAGTAGTGGAGCATTGATTGGTACTTCTCTTTCCCAAGGTTGGGTGGATCTGACTCCGGTGTGGTCACCCAGGCTTCTGAGGCTTCTCTTCTCATTGCCACTTTATGTTGTCACAGTGACTTCCCTTCTCCTTCCTGCTCCCCAAGTCTATAATGTAGTTTTGTTTAATAAAATACCAGGCATATGCATATGAAATAATATACCACTTACATTTTTCCTTTTCACCCCTGTCAATTACAAATAACCCACCCCAAAATACAGTTACATTTTGAGAACTAGAAATGACAACTTCAACAGAGAGACTGAGAAAGATTTCAGACAATAATACCATACTTCAGCCTCAAATAAATTAAATAGCCTGTCCAAGGTCAACAAAGACTTAATAAATCAGGGCAGCTGTGATTCATGCTAAGCTGTTCTCATCTGCAGGATCCAGTTTTATGATAGAAACTGCCCACCAGTAAAATCTGAATATTCATTAGTAGTGTATTCTGGCAGGGTGGCATTATTAAAACAAGTTTTCACCCAAATTCCTATTTCTTTACACATTTACACTCTGAAACAAAACTACCCACCATTAATTTAAACAGCATGATGAAGCTCACTAAAAGAACTATAAACCATAGTTAGAAAAACTTCCCTAGTACTTATTTTGTGGAAAGGTTTATTGTACTGCAATTTCATTTTCATGTATGAAGTACAGGTTTATACATATTTATGCAGCAAGACAGTGATAAATTTCTTTTGAGACTCTAAATTTATATGAAATCAAAATTGTTTACAGTTATAGACACAGTTTATCACTACTAACCATTGCTTTGATGTTTACTTATCTTCAGTGATCAGAGACACACACATTTACGTGCAAGGCAGTTCCAAAAATACTGCCTTGCCTGCAAGTGCCTAGCTATTTTTTCCAACATAGGTGAGGCCTGAAGTTCAATCTTGCCTTACTTCAGTTTCCAAGGAAGCTCGCTTATTTAATATGCAGTCTCTCACGATAAAACGACATTTGTTTGAAAAGATTATGTATTGATACATTTCATGGGTGGGAGTTCAAATTATATTCAGAAAATTGGGACCCTATTAATGCTAAAGTAAAAAAAACAACAGTAATTCCACATTTATACATATTCAAGATATGGAACTATAACCTACTTCTATCTTAAGAAGTATAAAGTAAGGCTCACTTAAAATGTACAAGTGCTGGTTATACAATTAAAAATTAAACAGCAGGAGTGATAAAAAGAGGATACAGCTGGAATGGAAAGATATATTGGCTTCCTAACTGTCTTATTCTTTGTGTGTGGGCTATATGAACATGTTGTATTATGGGGTGGAGCACCATCATGGAGGCAGGGGTTCGGGGGGATGGAATGACGGGTTTCCAGAGAGAAAACCAGAAAAGGGAATAACATTCGAAATGTAAATAAAAATTACCGAACAAAAGAAAAGGAAAAGGAAAAGATAAAGAACAAAAGAAGAAAGGAAAATGGAGGTGAAAGTCACATGTCATCAATCACTGTCTAATTTTTGATGACACACTCTCATTGAATGTGGCGTTCTCAGTTTTGGCTTGATGGCCGTCTGGCAAGTCTCAAGATCTTTCTGTCTCAACAACCAGAGAATTGAGTTTAAAAATGTTCATATCCTGAGTGAGGTAACCCAATCACAGAAAAACACACATGGTATGCACTCATTGATAAGTGGCTATTAGCCCAAATGCTTGAATTACCCTAGATGCCTAGAACAAATGAAACTCAAGACGGATGATCAAAATGTGAATGCTTCACTCCTTCTCTAAAAGGGGAACAAGAATACCCTTGGCAGGGAATAGAGAGGCAAAGATTAAAACAGACACAGAAGGAACACCCATTCAGAGTCTGCCCCACATGTGACCCATACATATACAGCCACCCAATTAGACAAGATGGATGAAGCAAAGAAGTGCAGGCCGACAGGAGCCGGATGTAGATCTCCCGAGAGACACAGCCAGAATACAGCAAACACAGAGGCAAATGCCAGCAGCAAACCACTGAATTGAGAATAGGACCCCCGTTGAAGGAATCAGAGAAAGAACTGGAAGAGCTTGAAGGAGCTCAAGACCCCATATGAACAACAATGCCAAGCAACCAGAGCTTCCAGGGACTAAGCCACTACCTAAAGACTATACATGGACTGACCCTGGACTCTGACCCCATAGGTAGCAATGAATATCCTAGTAAGAGCACCAGTGGAAGGGGAAGCCCTGGGTCCTGCTAAGACTGAACCCCCAGTGAACTAGATTGTTGGGGGGAGGGCGGCAAGGGGGGGAGGATGGGGAGGGGAAAACCCATAAAGAAGGGGAGGGGGAGGGGGATGTTTGCCCGGAAACCGGGAAAGGGAATAACACTCGAAATGTATATAAGAAATACTCAAGTTAATAAAAAAAAATGTTCATATGCCCTGCCACAAGTGCCTTTTATGTGTGTGTTGAGGATTCTAATTAGGGTTTTCATGGATATGCAGCAAGACCCTGTGCCATTAAATACCCCATTAAATACTTTTATTCATGTTGCAGTGTTTTTATTTGTCCCTGAGAACTATATGAGCTTGCCTTGTTGCCCTCTGAGTTTCTGAAGGACAATTAAGAAATTGTGAGCATATGCTATTTGCTTAATGGGTCAATTCATTGAAATCTGAGTTCTAATGGGTGAAATCAATACCTTGTATACCTCAGAAAGATCAGTTTCATAAAGGTGAGCTGAGAGTATCAAATGCTTAGCAGAGCATAATTTATGAATTTGGGGGACTTTACCAATTATAGGTTCTTCTTCATTTCAAAGAGTTGCATTATTACATTTCAGCTCCAGTTGACCAAATGTCATTAGAATATTTTCTACCCCATTTAATGCAGAATGAGACCAAGGTGTAAATAACAGCCCTAAATGATTGTTGCATGACAGAGGCGCTATACTCTTATCTATAGTTCCCATTAAATATATGAAACTTTTCTCAATTTCTATAATACTTTAGTCCATTCTAACATATTGACAACATTGCTTAGAACACAGTGGACATTCATATAATTTTTATAAAAATGCTGCTGGAAGACAAAATGTGAGATTGCTGCAGGGATGTGGCCCATGAGAAGCTCTCAAACTCCAGTGAATGGCCTCACTTCTGTGCCCATACTGAAAGCACTAAGTAGACTCCTACATAAGCATTTTAAAAATAAGAAAAAGGCAATGTGTTTAACTTTGAGGCAATTGATATCAGTTGGGGAGGAAGTGGGAAGGTAGAAATGAAACATGGACTGAAATAAAACAACATATACATGAATAGATTTCTCAATTGTTTATATGAAGGACTCAAAAATAATGTTCTTACTAGTTTGTAGGCCTGCATTCTGCCCCGCCACTGGGTTGTGCAAGTGTCTCTGGGGCAGGTAGAATGTGGAAGAACCAGATATGGGTGTGGGTTTTGCCTTGCCACTGAGGTGCTGGGCACATCCTCTTGGGCAACTAGAAAGTCAGAACCTCTCTACATTGTTTACCCTGTGCTGCTTCTGTGGGATGCAGGGCTTGAGTTAAGAGCCTATGTACAACTCAGGGAGTAGAAGAACACAGTTTAAGATGTGGCAGGCCAAATTTGAGGTTCCCTGACTCTCAGGAATCCAGGTGCAGATGGAGCGCCACACAGAGCAGTAGAATAAAGTTTCAGGGGTCCATAGCCCCGGCATGAGGCCAGTACAGGTGCTCACAAACCCCCAGATATCCAGGCACAGCTGGTAGGGAATACTCGGGAACAGAGTTGTTGGTCCATGGGCCGGGGAAATAGGGAACCCTAGCCTAGCTCTATTGTTACTGTTCTCAGATTAACAGCACTTAACTGGAAGCACAGGCTGGAGGAACTAGAAACTAAGACTCAGTCGCAATCTGGGTCTTAAACTTGCCAGTGGTTGCACAGAGCAGAGAGAGGATGTAATCCCTACTAAATGTCTCAAATAAGTCTTTATATTGTTGTTCTCCCTCAGAGGAGACCTTGTCGGGCTTCACAGCAAAAACACTGTGCTCTGTTTACCATACATTTGTGGAAACTATTCAAGGAAATGTCAAAGAACATGCTATCCCAACAGATGAAGAACAGCCAAAAGAGAAACATAACTAACAAGTATGAGTTATTTCAAATAAAGGAAAAGCCAATGCAGAATGAATTCATGCTATAGTTGCCGTGTTCCAAAAAGCAGGGATGTTCATCATAAACTAGCATCTTTTAAGAATATATTCAATATTGTTAAAGGATAAAATAAACATTTGGCTTACTTTAAGCTACTCAAAAATGGTTGCCTGCCTTAGGCAAAAAAATCATATCCAATGCTTTGTTTTATAGTAGAAAATTAAGTGAAATGATTGGCAAAAATAGCACAAACACAATGGTCGCAGTATCTCGAGCAAAATGCATTAGGATTCTCGTAGTTTTTACACGAAAACCATGTTCCTGCTCCTGGGTTTCTTTGTCTCCATAATAAAATATTTTAAATGAACATAAATTATTAAAAATTATTAGAGTTTAAAAGCAAAATATGAGGAGGAAGAGGAAGAGGAGAAAGTGGAGGAGGAGGGGAAGAAAATTTGATAAAACAAACCAAACAAGCAAACAATATGGCAATAAAGCAGTCATAGGCCAGTGAGGAGAGATTCATAGAAATGGTGAGAGTACAAAATATCAGAAAAACTGTACTTAGATTTTGGCCACCACCCAAAAGAAAGAGACAGGAGAGGTTGTTCTGATAATATAAAAATTCATGTTAGCTTTATAGTAGCTGCACAGAGAGCTGGGACTCTGGGAAGAAAGCCATATCTCATTTAGGGGATAACTATGGCTTTCATCTCTTTACCATATCTTTAGACATTTTGAAGTGTCGTTCCTTTGGCATACAACTGACACACTCAACCAGATTAACTCTTGCAGGGCAAGATAATGTCATGTTTCTGCTCACAGACAGACTACAGTTTTTGCAAAGAAGGAAATAGCTTTTCTTAACTGGGTCTCCAAACAACTGTAACAAAAACAAATATAAAGTAACGCTACATAAGACGTGGTGAATTTAATTAAAATCTACACAGAAAATTGCATGTACCACTGTAGAATTATGTGGCATAGCAGATCAGAATACTGGCTGATCAAATGCACAGGGCAGTGCTCACAGCCTGATTCCCATATAACAAGCCAGGTATTTGTGCTCAATAGTACACTATCCCCAAAGGAAGCAGAGACAATGCATCCCTAGGCCTTGATATTCTCCAAACTATTTGGAAAAATAGAAGCTCCCAGTTCAGGAGAGATATCACCTCAAAGGAGGCAGAGAATGTTAATGTAGAATGATATTGTAGGATATCTGGCACTCCCCTCTTTCCTTTCTGCACGTGTTTACACACACACACACACACACACACACACATTTGTTTGCCATATTAAAGGACATAGTGGTACCAAACTAATTCAATAAAGTCAGTATTATCTTTATATAAAAATAAGTAAATTCAACAACAAAAAGGGAAAGATGTCTCCCTTTTCTTCACCTATTCAATTTACTGTTTGAAGTTATTATAGCAGCGCAAAAAGAACAGCTAGATGGGCAAAAAGCTATACAATTAGGAAATGAAGAGGTCATAGTATTTCTTTTCTAATAATATGATCAAATATTATGATATATTAAAGACTCTGCCAGAAAAGTACAAAATTAAACGCCTTGGAATTAAACACATGAAATTAAATGCAATCAACAATCAGAAACATACATTTATATTAAGAATGATTTTGTTGAGGATGAAATCAGGAAAAAGTCCTACCCACAGGAGTTTAAAAAGAACAATAAAGTCCCACTAAAGGATGACCTTAACTAAGGAAATATAAGATCTCTACAATGAAATAACTAAATCACTAAAGAAAGAAATTGATGGAGACATTATAAGACAAAGACCTTCCATGTGCAACTATTGACAAGATTAAAATTATGAGAAGGATTGCATTCTTTAAGTGACATAAGGGTTCATTATAAACCTCATCAGGATTCTAAAGATATTCCTACCAGAATAGAAATAAAAAAACCAACAACAATAACAACAACAAAAACAGTTCTGAATTTTTTTGTGTAATCCAAAATGCTCTAGAAGACCAAAATCAATCCTTAACAAAATAAACAATGATGGTAATAATAGTTGAAAAATTTTGTTGAGTGAAGAGATATCCTATAGAATTTTGGTTGGCAATACCTGAAAGTACAGACATATTTCATAGTGACAAAGAAGCCAAATTGTAAGTACATTAATGAAATATTGGATGGTTCTCAAAATAAGTTGTTTAAATGAAGGTAAACCACCAGGGAAATGTAAGTGAAACATAGTTCGAAAATTCTTCCCACCACCAATGATTATCATTACATAAACAAATGACAATAAAAGCTACCGAGGATGCAGAGAAACAAGGAACACTGGTGGCACTGTGAACTGCCCATTCTTTATGTCAATTAACATGAATGTTCCTCATGTAAATAAAACTTTAGCTAAGTGAAGTCCAAAGTATTCTAGTCCATATTCAAGAATATATATGCACATATGTTTCCTGCCATACTATTCATAGTATTGAAATTATGAAATCAGCATTCTTATCCATTAACAGATTAATGGATAAGGAATATGTAGTGCAGAGCAACAAATTTGAATTATGTCACTGGGTGGGAATTGAATACAACTTATTGAGCGAAATTAGCTTGACACAGAAGGATAAATCTCATGTGCTTTTCATGGGTTCATATGCTTGCTTATGCATTATACACAGAAATATGATACACAAATTGGCATGCAGATTGAAAGAAAGAAAGATAGAGAGATGATAGACAGAAAGAAAGAAAGAAAGAAAGAAAGAAAGAAAGAAAGAAAGAAAGAAAGAAAGGAAGTTGTACACATAGATAGGACAGAAATTCAGAAGAAATAACGAGGGAGCTACATAGATTAGCTAGGATAGAAATGAGATGGGAGGATAAGGCTAAGCATTTAATTGTATATTCAATGCAAAATATATTTAACATGAATGATATATTTAAAAGAATTCTTTTTAGAAAATTTCATTTGTGTACAATGAATACATTTCAAGAAAATGATGGAAAATAATACTTAAATAGAAAATATGTTCAAACAAATTTTAGGAGATAGATATGTATTCACAATCAACAACAACAAAAAATACTAATTTAACTTAATTTGAAAACATTATTTTAGCTTGTGAGTGAGGCTACGGCTGTTCATGACAGGCATTAGAAAGCAAATTGGATATGGCATAGCTTATCCCTTGATAGTAGTAATAGTGTTGTTCATGAATGCCTTCACTGAAAAGCTTTTATTTTAGTACGTGTGAATTTTATTACAAAATATTTAACTACAAAAAGTGAAAAGAAGCAAAATACCCTTTTGACAGATTTAATTAGGAGGAAGCTTACATTTGATCAAACAAAATTCTTTTCTATATTTACAATTCTCTCATATACTATGGTCCCTTGTTTAAAATGCTTTTGATAAATAAAAATAAGAGTCATAGAAGTTAAATTATGCTAATATTTTCCTCCATGTTATTTTTCCTTTACTGAGTAATCTCTGGGCAAAGACAGTCTATAGCAAAGAGTAATCTTCAAAATGAATTGGATTTTAGGAAATATTATGAAATAATTAACATTCTCTATGTCTTTATACCATTTCTAATACAGTGACTAGACTAATAAAACAGGCAATTTCAGTGATGTCCATGAAATACTAAATTCTATTGCAGTCATGCATCTCATAATTTAAAAAACAAATTCATATCCTGTCTCTGGAAGAATTATTTTAGTTTTTGAAATTTTCACCATATCAAACAATGACAATGGATGCTAACTGCCCTTCCGTGCCAAACAGGCCTGAGCCCCTCTCTCCATAATTCCACTGACACTGTGCTCCTATGTCAGCCTAGTTTCTTCATAAACTGGAAAATTGACTTAGAAGCAAAGAAAAGATTTAGGGTATTTTCTGTCCCTGTTATTTAAGAAGTAATAATCTCGCTGAGACTAATACATTTAAAATTAGAGTAATATGTATAAACTCTGTGAAAGTTAAATGAAATAATGCTTGGGAAAATAGACTTTAAAATACAAAGTGCTCTTTGATGATTTGTAATTACTATTTTAATCAAAGCTACATTGATGTAACTTTAATGGGTGCAGCTGTGAATTTTACCTGGGCTTTTGTGTATACTTTATCCCAACACAAATGGCGCATTTAAAAAAAAAAACTCAGTTATTTTTTCCACTTTTAAAATTTATGCTATTTTAGATAATTCAATGTTAAGAAAGCAGATATGATAAAGTACCATAAAAGCATAAACTAGATAGTTATCCAGAAAATATAATCATAGTAAATACTTAAAGTCACTTATACTTCAATATGCTCCAGTTAATAGCAATTTAAATATTTTAAGGGATTATAAGATTTTGCATATTTAATAAAACAAAGAAAATGAATATGTATGCATAAACTAAATGTTCGATTTCTCCCCAATATCTTCAATAACAAAACGTTGCCTCAAATTTTCTTAATTTGTTCATTTAATAAACAAAACAGGGAAAGGGTACTTTATAACTACATTAAAGAAATATTGAAAAATGGAAACTAGACCAAAAATAATGATGATTATTAACCTAAAATATTGTCATTAGAGATTTGCTTTATTTCTTCATTATTAAATAAAAAATAAAAAATATGCCACAGACAAAGCAAATGTGGATGTCACTGAAAAAAAGCAGAATTGAGCAAAAAGGAAGAGTAAAATAGTTTACCATTCCCAGAAGTTACAGAGCTTATCTTTTTATTCTTTTCTTATTGGATATTTTATGTATTTACATTTCAAATGTTATCCCCTTTCCTGGTTCCTCCACCTCCCCCTGCTTCTATGAGGATGCTCCCCTCCCAGCCACCCACTCCTATCTCAACACCCTAACATTCCCCTACACTGGGGAAATGAGCCTTTATAGGACCTAGGGCTTCTTCTCCTATTGATGCCAGACAATGCCATCTTCTGCTACATGGCTGGAGCCATCATTCAAAACACTCAAAGCCATATCGCCATTAATAAATAAGCGTACCAAAGTCACAAGACTTTAGATCAATAGACGCATATCATAGAGATATTATTGGATTATAATAATGCAGTTTGCAATGAAATAATCATAATTATTTTTTGGTCCCAATTCATATAATATTGATTTATTGCAGCTACTATGTATATAATGAAATTTGCCTAAAACACTATCCGTATCTTAGTAAGTATTTTATATCTTTCAAAATCAGTGAGTTCTCTACAAACTGCAATATTTGGCTGCTAAAGGATCTTGCTTTTCTGAAGATAGGCATTGTCTTTTTCCAATCATAAAACCTAGAAGGCGCCTTGTAAGAGAAGGGAATTTTATCTATGTAGAAATGAAGTATCTCATTGTATTCTCCTCCAATTGTCTTAACTATGAGTTCTGGTTAACATGCTCTAACTACTACATTAACACTTGGGACTTCAGCTCATACTTCTTTATAATATAGTTCACTTTTTAAGCTTCATGCACTTACACCATCTTCTGGCTTCAAAATTTTCTTCTTCAACTGCTCTTGAACACCTTAATATCACTGAAGACTGCCTATGTTTTTTGATATGAACAATAGTAGACATTGGCCAAAGGATGTTGTAACAGGTGTGATTTCCTACCTCCAGTGTTCATAATATGTTTACAAGATACGTCTACATTTTATGTCATTCTTGTTTCTGTGTTCACTGGAGCAACACTTCTAATGTCCTCTGAGATTATTACCTTTGGATTCACAACTTGGTGGCAAAAATTTTATGGTGATCAGTCTAGCTTTGCATTCTCACTTAGTGTACTTGATCATAGCTTAGAATCTAAATTGGTCAGTCTGCAATTCTTCTTTACAACTCCCTAGACAACTAGAGACAGTCAGAGTTATTAATTTCAACATCATTTGTATCGGGGATTAAGAAATCCATAAGGTATGATAGAAAAAAAATGGCTGCTCAAGGAAAAATAAAAATAACCATTTATCCAGTTATCTGTTTATCAGCATACTGCAATGTTTCCCCATAATTATAATAATGTCAAAGCTTATTGACCATAGACCACTTTGTTACTAATGAAAACCGCTGAGCTACCTTGGAAATTACTGAGGTCTCACAGACACAAAGTCAGAATGTACATATCTTGTGTACGAAATGGAAGCAACTAGATGCGACTATGGCAGGTTGTTGCAGGCTTTAAATTCCCTAAAAATAAAGGAAGAAACAAAAGGAATTTTTTTTTGCAACGCAAACAAGTGAAGTATTGCAAACTTTCATGAAAAGGAATCAATGCGATACTAGGCAAGAATCCCTCATGATATGAAAATTGGGGCAGATCCAACAAGGATTACATGACTCCTGGTTGTCTGGATAAGTGGGTCAGGAACCATGGAGCTTCCGAGATCAGAAATCATAGGTCTTGGCATTTGGAAGCAGCTGCAGGCATGAATACTTTTCTGTTGCATAGCCAAGTTTTGAGGCTTATCTGCTGAGCAGAAACAGATTCTCTGTCTGCAGCTGTTATTTGAGTTTAGTAACTGGATAAAAGCAACTTCCTGTTTGGGCAGAAGCCTCAGGCCAGGGAACTTAGCTCCAGAAAGTATGTTGCATTAATCCTTGAATGCAATCCTCCATTTCTTCCTCTTCGATCAGCTCGGAGAGCACCCTTCTTCCCCAGATCCATTTTAATTTGGGGAGTGGTACACGTATCTGAGGCTGAATGGGGTCATGCAAATATGATTAAAAATATGATTCTATCAAGTTTGCACTACCTTCATGCCATTTTGTAATGCTCATAACCTCTTGAATCACTGTGTCTAAACACTGTATTCATGTTTCTTACTCAACATTGTCATATTTCATAACGGTGATGAAATATAATGCATGGATCCCTTAGGAGATACTCAAGGAGAATCTAAATAATGACAGTTTTCATAGAATCATTGAAAACATATGTAGTCAAAATATAAATAAAATCTGATATATTCATATAAGGAAATACCACTGGAATTTTATAAAAAGAAGTGAGGAACGGGTTTATGTAATCCTCATTTGAAAATGTTGTATCCAGTGTAAGATTAAGTGACTCTTAACCACATACTTGCTGTGTTTTTAGTTACATACAACAAATTTATGGAGAAATAAAGTAGACTCATAGATATCAGGGATTAAATGGAAGGAAAGAGTCTGTGTCTAAATAATTATGAAAGTTCATGCTGTTTTGTGAATATATTTTAGCCTACTCCATTGATGTCTGCAAAGAGTATCTTGTAATTTCAGAAGTATAGTAAATTTAGGAAATCTTGGCAACTATAAACTTCGTGCCCCTTGAATTTAGATATCTATTGTGAAGGATTTCAACTTCCTAAGAGTGCCCAGCAACTAAATATAATAGACAAATTTAACTAAAAGTAAGAATCAGCTACCATTTCAACATAGTTTAAAAACCATTGTTAAACACACAAAATCATAAATTACAGGAAAATTTAACAATCATACCTGATAACCAGGAAAAGGGATCTTGGATGTCACTGACAGAAAAATATGATGGAAATGCTAACCCCTTTGATCTGACCTTTACACATGTTATAAACATTTTGAAACATCACATTGCACAACAATGTGTAATTATGAAAAAGAAGCAAAGTGTTTCTGAATTTAAGGTTTTCAGTATCTGCAGCCTATTCAGTATGATTTAATAAAGCTCTCCATATATATTACATAACATCATGATGAGCCATGAGCTTAGAAAATTGGAAGGCAGAAAGAAAGAGAAAGGGAAAAGATAGAGGGAGGAATGAAGAGAGGGAAGGAGGGGAAGGAAAGTTGCTCCCTGCTTCCTTCTTTGGAGAAGTTTGCCTGTTAAATTATCTTCTCACACCTTCTCCCAAATAAAGTGTTGGAGTTCATTTACTACGGTCAGAAATTTTATACTTTGATGATACCTTTAAGTCATTTTGATAAGAATAGTATCCTTCTACACAATGAAAAAAAATCTAGAAATAAATCACCTCACTAAAATATGCAAGAACACACACAATCATCTAGAAATAAGAAAAGCATCACTTACTACATGAGAAATCAGCTGCCATCTTCACCTTAAATCTATCTATCTATCTATCTATCTATCTATCTATCTATCTATCTATCTATGTATCATCGATCTATTTATTTATTCACTTTACATCCCACTTACTGCCCACCCTCCTGTTCAGCACTTCCAACAGTTCTTTGCCCCAATCCCCTTCCCTTCTGCTCTGAGTGGGTGGGGGCTATTAAGGTAGCCCCTATTATAGCACATAAACTCTCTGTGAGGCAGAGTTCATCCTTTCCCATTGAGGCCTGGCAAGGCAGCTCGGCAAGAACGTATCCTACAGACAAGCAATAGCTTTTGGGATATCCAAAAAGCTGTTCAGAAATTATGTGAAGATCAAGATTTATACCTGCTACATATGTGTGTGTGTGTGTGTAGGTGGGGGTAGGTCCATCCTGTGTATGTGCATTGGCTGTTGATTCATTCTCTGAGAACCCTCAAGTGTCCAAGTTAGATGACTTTGATGATCTTCCTATGGAGTTCCTGTCCTGTTCGGGCCCCTCAACCCTTCTTATTTTTACATAAGTGTCAGCAAGTTCCATCCATTGGTTGTGATGTCTGAATTTGTCTGAATCTGCTGCTCCATTGAGTTTCTCAGAGGACCCGTGTCCATTCCTGTCTACAAACTTAACAGAGTATCATTATTAGTGTCAGGGATCGTTATTTGCCCATGGAATGAGTCTCAAGTTCATCTGGCTATTGGTTAGCCATTCCTTCAGGTTCTGTTCCCTGCTCTGTCCACACAGTTCTTGTAAAAAGGGTAACTTTTGGGTCAAAAGGTTTGTGGGTGGGTTGGTGTCCCTAAAGCTCCACTGAGGTCTTTGTCTGGCTACATAGGGTGGGGTCTGAAGGTTCCAAATTGCCAATGCTGTGAGTACTAGCTAATTGTTCACTTTGTCAAAATATGAATGTTTTTTCAGTTCTCTCTTTGATTTTTGAAAAATTAAATTTTAACATTTCTATGAGACAAAACACTAGAGGACATACTTATTAATACCAGCATAATTTCATGACTAATTGGACATCAGAATGTATTTTTCCCCTCTCTTTTAATTTTCTTATTATTAATACTGGTCTAAAATATTGCCTTGATGATAAGGCGGTTCAGAGGCTAACTGAACTTTTATCACGGTATAATATTATAACTAATATCATTTTTAGAGCCTGTTCTTCTCTAATTATACATATTTTCTAAATGAAATTTTATTATAAATATACAGGGGTAACCAATCCATTCATATATATATATATATATATATATATATATATATATATATATATATATGAACTTTGAGAAAATTACATGTGGATAAGATGAGAGTACTAACTCTATTGTTAATTTCTATAAATTAACCTGGGTTAAAGGATAGATTTTGGAAATTGCAATAATTGCATTTCATTTTTTAAAATATTTCCTGGTACTTTCTTTACATTATAATTTATATGACATAACTTCTCATAGTTTTCTTATAATTAAACAGATATTCCAAAGACATTATTGACTTATAAAACTATTTTGAGGTTATTTGAGATTTAACATTAAAATTTAATTTAAAGTTATTTAAAATTGACCATAATATATTTGATATTAATGAATTAGAGAAAAGTCTCCTGTTTGCCTTACTGTCACATTATATTTGAACAAGTCCACAGTATAGAAGAAAAACTGTAGAACACTAAAGATACACACACACACACACACACACACACACACACACACACACATTTATGAGAAAGGTTTGATGGTATCTTCAACAGGTCAGTTGATACAAGATAGACCTAGTTGCAAGTGTCAGAGGAGCTACTTAAAGCAGACAGACAGAATCCTACAATTGCCATCATTCCTAATTATGAAAACCGCAAACCTACAAATTGAAGTTCCAAGTCCAGGTCTAGACTTAGGTTCATCAATTAGGTCATGTACTTGTGGAGGAAGCAAAAGAGTCTTATAGACTATAGTATAGAGGAAGGAGCCTTGAGGAGAAAGAACTGGCAATACAAAGAGCCCAGTATATAGTCACACTAGGGAAGAGAAAACTCAAGGATGACCTGAAGGACACCTCTGATTGGGAACTCAGGTAGTAAAACCTATGCATAAAGAAGGTAAATATCACAAAGATCATGACCTACTGGGGCCCAAGTCTAGGAATACCAAAGTGCACACAGATAAAAATACACAGAAAAGGATATATTCCCAAGAGAGAAGCCTAACAGGTGTTTGAAAAAGGCCCAGTCATAAATAGAGAAATCATAGGAAGATTCTCATCCAGTTGTCTCATTCCTAACAGAATCCTCTTCTTAAATAACTCTTCGTGTCTCTTGGATGACTTACTAAAGTATTTTGGAAAAAGATCTCATTGTTAATTTCAATTTTATGCTGAGGTCTTCTTATGCCTCTTTTCTCTGAAATTCTCAACAGTAAGCCAATAAAATTGATGTGCTCACTCTCCATACTTAATTACATTTTAAATGCTATTCAGGTTTATTAATGGATAAAAGTTGAAAAAATTTTGCAGTTTGTCTTCCTACAGATAAAGGAACATCGATATTCCTGTAAATATTATCATCTTAATTCCAAAAGAAATAAAAATTGGATATTACAGGTGGGTCCTAATGTTTTTTTTTTTTTTTTTTTTTTGGTATAAGAAACCAAGTTTATGGTTATAGTTTTTTTTTTTTTTACTTCAGCCAGAGAATGTGTTTTATTATTTATACTTTTTAAAAAACTACATCTGAGCACCTAGCAATGGTGTTATTACCAACAAAAGTGAATATCAAAGGTGAGTTTTTCTCAATTGATGAAGAGAGGCTATGCCTTTTATTTAATTTTTAAAATTTTTAAAAAATATTAATATGCTTTAATTCCTCTGTCTTTAACATCTACTTTGACTTTTTTGTTTGTTTGTTTGTTTGTTTTAATTTTACTCCCCTCTCAGTCATCCATCTGGCTGCTCCAGATCCCAAACCCCTCCCTGCCCCACCTCGTCTACATGAGGAAGTCCCCACCCAACCCACCCCACCAGACCATTAAATTCCCCCCCTCGGGGCCTCCATTCATTTGAGCGTCAGGTGCATCTTTGACTGAATGCAGTCCAGGCAGTCCTCTGCTGAATATGAATTAGGGGCCTCTTATCAGCTGGTGCATGCTGCCTGGTCTGTGATCCAGTGTCTGAGAGATCTCTCGGTGAAGAAATATGTGTCAGCCTGACCTTATCTGACCACCCAGCTCTGCCTCCCCCCCACCCCCCCACCCTGCCTCCCAGGGACTTTCCAGCTTGCCCTTCCCCAGGGACTTTCTGAGGCCAGGTGCAGAGTGGGATGAGGAAATTGGCTAATTAAGCCAAAAACAGCCCTTTGAGTGAACCAACCAATGCCTGAAGAAATCCTTTGTCTTCTGTTCCACCAATCAGAGTAAGCCAGCTAGCCCTGTGTTGAGGTCTACCCTCTGTAAAGTATAAAAGATGTGTGCTTTTTGAGCTCAGGGTTGACTCTCCCTGAGAGGATGACCAACCCATGCGCATGGATCAATAAACCTCTTGCTTTTGCATAGGTCCATCGTCATATTGTGTTCTGTGGGTCGCACTCCTGAGCTAAGACCACTTTGGGGTATTACAATATCGGGAGTCTAGGATACTTGAGACTGCTGGTCTTCCTCCAAGGTCGCCCTCTACCTCAGCTTCTTCTAGCTTTCCCTCAAGCACAGGGGTCAGCAGCTGTTCATTGGTTGGGTGGAAGAATCTGCATCTAACTTTCAGCTGTTTGTTGGGTCTTTTAGAGGGCAGTCACGATAGGTACGTTTTTGTGAGCACTCCATAGCCTCAATTTTGGTTTCAGTTTTGGGGCCTCACCTTGAGCTGGATCCAACTTAGGGCCTGTACCATGACTTCCTTTTCTTCACAAACAACACAATTACCTCTGATCCAACTGATAATATGTAATTGCCCACCTAGACAGGTGAAGCCCTGTATACATCCATTCCTTAAGAATATTCATAACAACCTGTAAATGTGCAGAGAGTAATCTTAACATCTGCCTCCATGTTCACTCAGCTGCTCTTCTTCTCATTCCAGTCTCTTCCTCCTCTCTAAAACTTTCTTCCCACCCATCCTTCCTACTTATCCGATGGTAGGCCTCATTCTATGTTGTACCTGATTTCACCTGCATAATGACATCATCCTACAAAACAGCTTTTTTAAAATTTTTTTGCATTGTTCTCTTTGTTTGTATTTGGTTGATTTTGGCCATGAGTATAACTACTTCCTGCTGTCTACAGCTCTTGGGTGAGTTCACTTCTTTCTGTTCTAGAACTCTCAGGTATGTTGGCAAGTTGCTAGTGTAAGATCTCTCAAGTTTTTTTTTTTTCTTTTTTTTGACCCAACTGGTAAGATATAATTGCCCACTTAAACATACATAGTCCAGTACCATCCATCCCTTGAGAACATTAATGATAGCCTGTGAATACACAGAGTGGAATCTACATCAGCCACCATTGTTCTGCTACGGCTTCTCTCTCCTTTCCTCTCCTCTCTGGTCCAGTCTTCTCTTTTTTCAAACTTCCCTCCCACCCATCCTTCCTTCTCCACCAATGACAGGCTTCCTTCTATCCTCTACCTGCCCCTCACCTGTATTTTACAAATTCAATGGGGAGATATTTCTGATGACGTCACCTGATTCCTGAGTACGTGACTAGGCAGCTGTCCTTGGGCCAATGGGATTAGCATCAAAATACAGATAACTCCTTGGCAAACCACAACATTTCCCCCTTTTTGTCCAGTTAAAAAGCCTTTTCACTTATATATCAATTGAGTACAATTATTACCATTCTATATTCTCAAAACCCAGTCTATCACTAAATCTGTTAAACAGAACATTCAGTTATCTATTCAGTCTTAAGAAAGGCTTAAAATCTATATTATATCTTGGCTAGCTTGTATACTATCTGATAACTATCCAATAAAATATGTATATTCAGAGTTAAACAGCCTGATAGGATATGAGACTATAATCAGTCTTCAACCCTGTCAGAAATCTGAGAATGACCAAATATCTATAGATATAGGAAGCCTAACAAGGCTTCTAGAACTGAGAGGTTGTAGAGACAAAACTCCACTAGCACAGTCCCCTCTTAGCAACATGTGAGTGCAAGTCTTCAGCCTTCTGGACCAAAATCAACTGACCGACTCTTGAAATGTAGATTTTGGAGGGCTGATCACCTTGTCTTGGCAGAGTTTATCAGTCAAGTATTCTGCATAATTTGTCCTTTTTTTTGGACAGTATTAGTCTGTAGATGAAACAGGCAGTAGTGGCTGCCTAGCCACAAAGTATTGTCTCACCTGGAGGTAGAGATGTTCACATTCTTCATTAAATCCACCAAAGGGGAACTGTTAAGAGCAGATATGTCTCAACAAAAGATAAATAACTTTAAATCTCAAATTTTCTGGATTTCTGACGTTTTTGAAAACCACCTACCTATAATATAAGACAATCTGTACTGTTGTCTTTATATCTTAACAATATCTTGAAAGTACTCTCACAAAGTCAGCAATATGTTTGCTATTTGGCCCTTAACTCACATGTGTAATCAACTCAGAAGTTTATAATAACATCATTAGAAGGACTGGCTCTAAACCTTGTACTTTTAAACTTTGAACAAATAAATTCTTTACCACAGCAAAGATATGATTTTAGCTTAGTTACCAAATGAGATTATGACTGTACAACTCAATCTAGCTAAATCTTCCCCGTTATATTACAACCATTTCTAGATTTCTCATAAAAACAACTTTAGAATAACCACTGTCAGCCCCCCAAAGTCCAGGGAATTGGGGCAATGACTCCTCTATAACTTCTTCAAAATGTACATGGGTGTTGAGATATCCTTAGGTGTAGGGGATAAGAAGAATGAAGCAAATGCTGGAGCTGATGTGTCCTGACTGGACCCAGCTGAAAGTCCTTGAGACCAGGAATCGAAGTAGGCACGCTCTGTAAAATACAACTCTCAAGACAAAAGTTTAGAATCGAAATCTCTTTTTGTTTGATTCTCCTACATTAATTTTTTTCAGGCGGTCTACCTCTATCAAATCTGATCAGTATGACTCTGTGAGGTTTCCAGAGCCTAATCATACTTTTTAAAAACGCAAAGACAAAAATCTTTCTCCCAAAATACTGTGTTCCTTAGTCTGTAACCAGACTCATATCTTGCACTCTGTCCCAGAGTAATAATATAACCGCAAAACTCAAAATCACACCCATTATGAAGATTAAACAATTTTTAAAAAGTAAGCTAAACAATGAGCCTAATAGGCTTTTGAACTCTGTGGTATCAGGAAATTAATCCAAAATTCCTTTGGAGCATACGTTAAGAGAATCTGAGCTTCCTGTGGTGGTAGATATAAAAAATAACAAACCCTCTCTAGCCCGCATCAATGAGCCATATGGCCTTTAGCGGGGCAATTCATAAAATAAACCAAATAACTTCTATCAATTCCAATAACAATAAGCAACATATCAAACCAGGACTTTAGCCCAAAATATCTCAATCTGTCAAGCTCTCTACCCGGAGCCACAGATTTTTACTTAACCTTAATAACTTGTAAATATCACAATTCTCTACTTGGAGGTAGTGACTAATTTTTCCCTAAGTCCTGAACCATGGATGAAAATACCCACATGATTCAAGTAATCGCCATACTCTCCTTAAAACAAACTTAAACACCTTCTATCAATTCTAAAACCAATAAGCAACTAAAAACTCAGGACTTTAACCCAAAATATGTCTATCTGTTAAGCTTTCTACCTGGAGCCACAGATTTTTCTTTAATTTAATAACTTCTATAATATATAACTGCATTCACTCTCCATGGTGTTATAGACATTCATCACAACTCTCTACTTGGATGTAGTGACTAATTTTTCCCTAAGTTCTCAACCATGGATGAAAATCCCCACCTGATTCATGTAATCTCTTTACTCTCTTTTTCTAAAAACAAACTCAATCACCTTTTAATAATACCTGTAATTAAGAAGTAGCTTGTCTAACTAGTATTTCAACCCAAAATTCCCGTGGAGACCACATTAAAAGGAATATGAGTATCCTGAAAGACTTTCTAAGCAACTTTCTTTAAAAAGCAGTTTTTAATTTCTAACTCTCTGAGCTGCCATTACTTATCACACAGCCTGGGACCTACACCCTGCCAGCCCCAGATGCTTCCTTGTTTCTTTGTTTGAATTCCTGTGCTTGAGATATCACATGACTGAACATGGCGCTGGCCTCAACTTACTGAGAAAATAAAAACTTTCTCTCAACTCTCAGGATTACTAGTGGATTCTTGCCTATCACATTGATTCGCCATCTGTTGTTGTAAAAATATAAAATAAAATAAAATAAAATAAAATAAAATAAAGTGTCTTTTATTTGCTAGGTCTGCACCACAGTGCCCCAAGAGATCTGCTAGATATCTTGGCAGAAACACATCCCAACTCTGCAGCAGTCCAGTGTCTCTTGCCGCCATACACTTTCCTCCACTCAAACCGTCACATAAAAGAACACACAACACAATAACCTTTGACCCAACTGCTAAGATATAATTGCCCATTTAAACATACAAAGCCCAGTACCATCCAAACCTTGAGACCATCAATAACACCCTATGAATACACAGATGCGGAATCTTTACATCAGTCTCCATTGTCCTGCTACAGCTTCTCTTTCCAAGATCTCTCATCTTAATTCATATGAATTTTATGAATATTAATTTTTCTCTGTAGTAATAAGAAAATAATATAAAAATAGTATACAAGCTTCTCTTTATTACTATTCAAAACAACTTAACAAAGACAAGCTACATTTGACTAGTATGGTTCTATAGAGGCATTATAACAGGTTGTAAGATTGGGAAACAGGTAGGTCACATCTAGTTCACACCAAGGAAACAGAAAAAAATGAGAAATGGACATTGGGCAAGAATATAAACTCTTAAAGCCTGACCCAATAATAGACTTCCTTCAATAAGGCCATACATCCTGAAGGTACCATACCTCTCTCAAGAATGTCATTATTTGAGAACCAAATGGTTAAATATGTGACTCTGTAGAAAATATTTTCTTTCTTTTTCTTTATTCTCTTTTCACATAATATATCACAATCACAGTCTTTTCTCCCTCCACTCCTTCCTGGGAACCCTCTACTTCCTCTCTCCACAGATAAATTAATATTCTGATTCTCTGAAGAAAAGTGTAGGTCTGCCCTAATATCAACTAAAAATTGTAAAAAAAAATGCAGTAAGACTAGGTACAAACCTTTATATCAAAGTTCATGAAGGCAATCTAATAGACAGTTAGGAGTCCCATGAGGAAGTAAAAGTGTCAGAGACAACTCCATTTCTACTGTTGGTAGTTCAGCAAAAATCCCAAGATAAATAGCCACAGCGTACAAGAAGATGACCTATCACAGACCTGTGCAGTCTCTGTAATTTCTGTTTAAGCCTCTGTGAACCCCTATGAGCCCCGCTTTGTTGATTCTGTGGGCTGTGTTCCTATGTTTTCCTTGGCCCTGTTAGCTCCTACAATATTTTCTTCTCTTTTTCGGCAGGATTCCCTTTTCTTTGCCTAAGATTTGACTGTGGGGTTCTAAGTAAATCAATATATCAATTCTATGAAGATTGGGAATTGATCTGCTTCAACTCTCATCTATAAAACTCCCAAAATATCTGAAAGTTTCTTTATTTTGCCACAAGAACAATGGCTCAAATATGTTCATACTAGCATTATAAATAATAACCAGAAACTAGAAACAACCTAGATACAAAACCTCAACCAGAGTACAGAAAAAGAAATTGTATATTTACACAGTGAAGTATTAACTATTAGAAAAAATGGCATGATGCAATTAGCAGATAGATTGTTGGAACTAGAAATAAAAATCATTCTGAGTGATGTAACATAGACCCAGAAAGGCAAACATGGTATATTCTTACTATTTGTTTGTTTGCTTCCGCACTGAATCTTATTCAAGTGTTTTTATAGCCAGATATCAGGGATATCGCTCTTTTAGATATATTTACAGATTTGATTTCATATTTCTTATTTCAGGATAAAGCAGAAAGTAGCAGATTCATGACCCATTCAGACCTTATGCTCTACTCTACAACCCCTCACCATTCAGTTACCTCCTTTCATCCACCTCCAATATCTATTTTATTTCCCCTTCTGAAAAATATTCAACCATCCTCCCTTAGGCCCTCCCTGCTATTTGGCTTCTTTGGGTCTGTTGATTATAGCATGAATCTCCTGTAATTTATGGCCAATAGCAACTTATAAAGGAGTACATACTATACATGTCATTTTGGTTCTGGGTTACCTCACTGAGGATATTTTTTAGTTCTATTTATTTGCCTGCAAAATTCATGATGTTCTTATTTTTAATAGTTGAGCAGTGTTCTATTATGTATACTGATTCCTGACACTGTTATGTTTGCAGACAAGATGATGCTAGCATAACTGTATTATGAGAGTTTTTACTCAACAGGCAATGTAGATGGAAAGAACCAGAGGCAAACGTCAGAGAGAGCTCAGGGAGACTCATGGAAAAGTTGACACAATGTGTGAGGTACTGAAAGAGGACAGGAACCTCAGAAGACCAATGAAGTCAACTAACCTGAACCCTTGTGCTTCTCAGATACTGAACCACCAACCAAAGATTAAGCATGGGGTAATCCTAAGGCACCTGAAATATGTGGCACATGTGTAGGCTGCCAAACAAGTGTTGGAGGGATTCTGTCCCTGAATCTGTGTCCTGCTTCAGAATCCCATTCTGTTAACTGTTCTGACCTGTCTGGCTTCAGGAGGAGAGGATATGCTTAGTTCTGCATATACTTGATGAATCAAGGAGAAGGGTTAATACCCAGAGAGTGGTTTATCATACTCAGAGGAGAGCAGGGCAATAGGGTTGAGGATCTGTGTAGAGGGGTACTAGGAGGAATGGAGTATACTGATTGGAATGTAAAGTGAATAAATGAATGTTTTAGAAAAGAAAAATGTTAAGTTTCTAATATGAAAAAGACAATCATGAGAAGCAAGAATCAAATAAATGGAACTATCTCACTAGGCTGTGGCACTTCTACTTTTTTGATGGGTATCATAGGAAAAAACAGAAATTGCGAAAACAAATTTTGTGCAGAACTTTGAAATGATCCTCAGTAAGTGACTTTACCAAAGGATTAATAAAGTTTTATTTGGCTACTAGCATAGCAAAAAAGAACCGGATATGAGACCATGCAGAGAGCATGGAAACCCGATTATGAATATACATATCCATAATCCAGTTTCTTCTATACAAGCAAGGTTTTGAAAATTTGATTGCATACATAACACAAACAGAATTTGTAGTTCATATGAATACTACACTGAGAAGAAAATAAAAGCCAAGATGTGTACTTGACAATATTAAGCTAACACTTGTTTTCATTTAGGAACAAGATAGACCTGAAATAAAGGAAGATTGATATAAATTTTATTCTTCCCGTGTGCAGGTTCATGGGAAGTTGCCCTTTGAAGCTTGTTTTGATCCTCAAACACTATGAAGTTTTATTTTCTCTTTACACACGTGATGAAACTGAAGCTGGTAAAAGCAGAGACACAATACTGTATCTGGGGTATCAGAAAGGGCAATATTTATATTAATGTCTATCTTGGTTGTAAGTAATGCTATATTTGCAAATTAATGAAAATGTTCCTCGTGAAGAATGGTCATGGAAAAACATGGTAAATTTCAAAGATCTGAAGATAATATAGGAAAGAAATAGAGGAAATGTGATGTTTATATAAGAAAATATGAAACCTTTTTATGATAACAAGTGAACTGAGTTAAGGACAGCAAAGTACATGGGGAGTTATTGCAGCAGAACATGGGAGATGATATCGGTATATCAACACACACACACACACATACATATATATGTAAATATATTACCTATGTAACATATATATGCAAATATACTACCCATTGTCCTACCAATAACATTACAAGTCTTTATATTATGTCACATTGAGTATCACTCACAAATTTCAAGAAACACTGAAGGCAGGTGCTATTGATTTTCCATAAAGAAGAAATAGTTTATTAAAGAAATGAATTCATGTCCAAGCTTATATACTTACTGGCAAGGTAAGTGCAAGAAGCTGTCCTGGAAGGTTGGAGACAAATATATTAGTACCAAGCTTTCTTTCTTTTTTTTTTTTTTTAGGATCCTTTTTTCTTTTTATTGAATATATTTCTTTATTTACATTTCAAATGTTACTCCCTTTCCCAGTTTCCTGTCCATAAGCCACCTATCTCTTCCCCTTCCCCATAAACATGTCCCCACCCCACCCCCGTATATTTCCCTGCACTGGGGGGGGGTCCAACCTTGGCAGGACCAAGGGCCTCCCCTTCCACTGGTGACCCAACAAGGCTATTCTCTGCTACATATGAAGTTAGAGCCCTGGATCTTTTGGTAGTGGTTTAGTCCCTGGAAGCTCTGGTTGGTTGGCATTGTTCTTATGGGGTTGCAAGCCTCTTTGAATCTTTCCTCTAATTCTCCCAAAAGGGGTCCCGTTCTCAGTTCAGTGGTTTGCTGCTAGCATTCACCTCTGTATTTGACATCCTCTGGTTGTCTCTCTCAGGAGAAATCTATATCTGGTTCAGCATGCACTTTTTAGCAGCTTCATCAATCTTATCTAGTTTTGGTGGATGTATATATATATGGGCCACATGTGGGGCAGGCTCTGAAAGGCCATTCCTTCAGTTTCTGCTTTAAACATTGCCTCCATATCCCCTCCTATGTATATTTTGTTCACCCTTTTAAGAAAGAGTGGAAACATCCACATTTTGGTCATCCTTCTTCTTAGCATTCCTGTGTTCTGTGGATTGCATCTTGGGTAGTTCAAGCTTTTGGGTTAATATCCACTTATCAATGAGTGCATAACATGTATGTTTTTCTGTGATTGGGTTACCTCACTCAGGACGATATTTTCTTGTTCATTCCATTTGCATATGAATTTCATGCAGTCATTGCTTTTGATAGCTGAGTAGTACTCCATTGTGTAGATGTACCACACTTTTTGAATCCATTCCTCCATTGAAGGGCACCTGGGTTCTTTCCAACTCCTGGCTATTATAAATAAGGCTGCTATGAACATAGTGGAGCATGTGTCTTTGCTGTATGTTGGAGCATCTTTTGGATATATACCCAGGAGAGGTATAGCTGGGTCTTCAGGTAGAGGAATGTCCGATTTTCTCTTTCTTTTTCTTTTTTTTTAATCTTTATTAACTTGAGTATTTCTTATTTACATTTCAATTGTTATTCCCCTTCCTGGTTTCCGGGCTAACATCCCCCTAACCCTCCCCCTCCCCTTCTATATGAGTGTTCCGCTCCCCATCCTCCCCCCATTACCACCCTCCCCCCAACAGTCACGTTCACTGGGGGTTCAGTCTTGGCAGGACCAAGGGCTTCCCCTTCCACTGGAACACTTACTAGGCTATTCATTGCTACCTATGAATTGGAGCCCAGGGTCAGTCCATGTATAGTCTTTGGGTAGTGGCTTAGTCCCTGGAAGCTCTGGTCTTTAATTGTATATCTATCTATCTATCTATCTATCTATCTATCTATCTATCTATCTATCTATCTATCTATCTATCTATCTATCTAGATGTATATGTATATATATACATATATATATATAGAGAGAGAGAGAATCAAATTATTCTAAGATCGCTTCTATTAAAAAAGTGCAGTGTCGTATTTTTTGAACTTTGAAAATTCTCAAGAATTATGTAAGATATTTTTTATTATTAAAATATATTCGTGATTTTTCTTTTATTATGTTAATTTTTTACATTCCAGTCATTATCCTCTTTCTGCTCAGCTCTCCCACTGTCCCTCACCCAATTCCTTCTCTCCAGTCTCCAAGGGGATGTCCCTACTCCCTGGGCCCTCAAGTCTTTCCAGGAATAGGCATGTCGTTGAACACTGAAGGCAGAACTGGCGGTCCTCTCCGTCAGGGGCTTTGGACCAGCTCATGTATGTTGCTCAGTATCTGAGTAATTTTTATGGGTCAGGTTCAGTTGAGACTGCTGGTGTTTCTATGGGTTTGCCTTCTTTTACGTTTAGCTTCTTCTAACCTTTCTCTAATTCAATCACAGCGATCTCCTACTTCATTCCATTGGTTTGGTATAAATATCTACATCCATCTCAGTCATCTTCTTGTTGGGATTATCAGAGGCCATCCATGCCTGGCTCCAGTCTATAAGGACACCGTTGTATAATAGTGTCAGTAATAGCGTCAGTCTCTCCTTGAGATGGAACCCAATTTGGGTCAGTCACTGGACCACCTTTCTCTCAGTTTCTTCTCCAATTTTGTCCCTGCAGTTCTTTTAGACAGGAAGAATTGTGGGTCAGGGGTTCTGAATGTGAGATGGCAACCCCATCAATTCCTGTCTGTCTACTGGACATGGACTCTACGAGTTCCCTCTCCCCACTGTTGGGCATTTCATCTAAGGTCCCTCCTTAGAGTTGCAATCCCTACAATGTTGCACATTTTCATTCATTCTGCTGGCCCTCAGGGCTTCCCTCCTGCCCCCCAATACTTGATAATGTTCCCCTTTCACCTCCTCCTCCCCTCTCCCTCCTAGGCATCTCAATCCCTCTGCCACCAGTGATTACTTTCTTCTCCCTCCCAAGTGATTTTGAAGCATATTCATTTGGGCCCTTCTGCTTGTTAACCTTCTTGTGTTCTATGGATTGTATCCTGGGTATTTCATACCTTTTGGCTAATATTCACTTATTAGTGAATATATACCATTCATTTTCTTTTGGGTCTGAGTTTCTTCACTCATGATGATATTTTCTAGTACCTTTTATGTGATTGTAAAACTCATGACATCCTTGGTCTTAGTAGCTAAGTATTGTTCCATTATGTAAGTGAACCAGTTTCTGTATCCATGCTCCCATTGTGGGATATCTGGGCTGTTTTCTGCTTCAGACTAACACAGTCAACCCGTCTATGAACATAGTGGAACATGTGCCCCTGTGCTATGGTGGGCATCTTTAGGTATATCCCCAAGAGCTGTATAGCTAGGTCTTCAGGTAGATCAATTTTCAATTATCCGAGCACATTGATTACCAGAGTGGTTGTAACAGTTGCAATCCCATCAGCAAAGGATGAGTGTTCTTCTTTCTCTACATCCTTGCCAATATGTGCTGTCACCTGAGCTTTTGTTCTTAGTCATTCTGATTGTTATAGGTGGAATCTCAATGTAATTTTGATTTGGATTTCCCTGATGATAAGGACTTTGAATAGTTCAAGTGCTTCTTGGCCACTCAAGATTCCTCTGTTGTGAATTCATTCTTTAGGTCTACACCCCATTTTTTTTTTTGATTGAGTTGTTTGGTTTTTTGTTTGTTTGTTGTTGTTTTGTGTGGAGGGTTTTTTTTTTTTTTGAGTTTAGCTTCTTGAATTCTTTCTATATTCTGGATATTAGCCCTCTATCACAGGTAAGGCTTGGATAAGTTTTGTTTCCCAGTGTAGGTTGCCAATTTGACCTATTGACTGTGCTCTTTGCCTTACGCAAGCTTTTCAGTTTCAAGAGGTTCCCTTTCCATTTTTTGACCTTAGAGCCTGAGCTATTAGAGTTATATTTAGAAAATATGCTCCCATGTCAATGAGTTCTTAATTACTTTTTTTTAAAAGACCAGCAGCATTTCGTTTTACAATAGATCTCTTGGTTATCTAGCCTTTGGTATTTGATGACCCAAGCAGTATCAGGTATGTACTTCATGTTGTGGTGTGACCCTTAAATCTAATCAAACATCAGTTGCTTCCCTGCTACAAGCTTTGTGGCACAGCTGCCCTACCACATTTTACAGGTAGAACATCATTGTAGATTAAAGGGTTGCAGCTCATTTTGTGTTTACATTTTTTCTTTCGCTAGCCTGAATAATATCTCTAGTATCAAAGACACTAGGCCTTAGGGGTGAAGGACCTTTGTAGACACATGCTATTTTTTTTTTTGGATGAATTGTGTGAATATTTTCTTCAGCAAATAGATTTTTGTTGTCAGGTTTTGGATAGCAGCCTATTCTATTGTTCCTGCAATAGCCAAGGGTGTTTGGGGATTTCCACGATATATACTCATATTTTTTAAATTTTATTTAATTATTGAGAATTTTATACCATTTGTATTGAACGTGTTTATTTTCTTCATTAACTCCTTCCAAAATCCACTCTCTTCCATACCCTCTCAGAGTTGTATTCCTTTTTAATTTTATTTTGTATAAGTCCACGACGTCCAATTTGTGCTGCCTGCATACACTTGGGTTTGTGGCCTTCCATGAAGCATGGGTGACTTCCCATTAAACTTCATTCTGTACATGTACAGTACATAATTTGTATGTGTCCTTTTAATGAATGACTGCCACTAGAGAAATATCAAACGTAACCCAATTCATGAATTCATAAGTTTTTGGTGCCTAAGTATTATCTACAAAAGGGTTGCCTGAATTGTTCCATTTGTTTAAGTATAAAACATTGCCTATAGTATTATGATTTCTTTGCCAATTTCACTTGCAGTTTCAGATGTTCATATTCAAGAATTATTAGAAAGATAAAATGAATAATATTTTACTAATTTCAAGGCCAACTAAACATTCATTATCTTTATAAAAATGCAACATTTTATATTCAATTTAAAGATTATATCATTCTTGCTTTTATTTATATTTTAATGATGTGTCAGAAATTTTACTTTGGCTTATGATATTCTAGAACTCATAAATGGAAGCTATACTTTAATATGCTTTGAAGAATAATATATATTCTATTGGCTAGTGGGGCTAGGAATTTCCTTTGGATCTAGTTATGAATACATGTATTTATTTTAAATAATGATGGTTTATATACAGAGAAGGCAACTGTGTGTATGTACTATTGGCAAGGTAAGTTTGCTAGAAGAGAAAGAGGAAAGCTTCCAACTGGTTGGTCACCTCCATTTCTATCATCTGATGCTGGTCTGTGGATTTAGTCCCACAAAATCTAGCCAGACCTGTATTTTATACATTAAAGTCTCTATTGATGTAAGTTTTATGCTGTACATACAGTAAATTTCATTCACGACCATAGAATGAGCAATACGTCATTGAGCATGTGTGCTACAGCCAATTTCCCAAGGCTTAGGGATCATAGTTAAGGGGAAGCAGAAAGAATGTAAGAGAAAGAAGTAGTGGGTACCTAGAAGGAAACTATTTTCTGGACACAATATGGAAATGATAAAAATGAATTTTCAGAGTGTATGACTGTACAGATAAGACCTTCAGCAATCCAAGCTTGACGAAATATCAACTTGGAGATGGGATTTGGCCATAAAATTTCTCCCTTAGCCATGGGACTAATGACTGCAAGGAAAGGATCCAACAGTTCTGTCGAAGTGTAGCACCTGCAAAATCAATAACAATAATATTTGGGCAGGACAAATTGGTCCTGACTTTAAAAAAAAGGCAACAGTTGGACTGGTTGGACGAACTGATGGATATGGGAACAGCTGGTGGATGGAAGTGAGTGACCATAATCAAATACATTGTATGAAATTTTCAAAAAACTAAAAAACTAATAACATTTTTAAAGATGTGCTAAAACACTACAAATCAAAAGGACTACTTATTTTATAAATGAAAATTTTGAGAGATAACTAGGTAATTTCTTGAGAAAACTATCTAAAAGATTTTATACACATAGCACACAAATATACAGAAAATTCCAACATTTTATTCTCTCAATATATAGTTCAATTAATTCTCAGAAATCCATTCATTATAAATTGACTCTAACTTTACTGACACTAATATTCTAACTTTTAAAATTTTGTCAGTAGACAGTATAATTGAAATGACATCTGGGGTTAAAATTGTTTTACATTCTTTAATTAGATGTGACTGTAAGTGATTGTGTGTTTAAAATATCAGTGATAAGCAAGAGAAGAGAAACCAGTTATGTCTTAGGGCATACTACATTGCTGTCATATTAACATACATGCTTTTCACTGATTTCTTCTGGATTAAACGACTGTGAGATCCAGAGTTCCAGGTCTACCTGCTTGTCTGATAACCAACTCTATGTGAGGGGCTTTTCATAAAGACCTCTGTCTTGAACTTTCTGCCTGGTTATTCAAGAAGTCAACAAAGATGTTTGTTTGCTTGCTTGCTTGCTTTTTTGTTGTTTGTTTTGTTTTGTTGTTTTGTTTTTGTTTTGAAAGTTTAGCAAAGATCACAAGCACCTTTCTAGACTTCAATCCAGACACTGCTTAGGAGTGCTCACCTTGCTAAAACTTTTTTACACTGTGACTCCTATTCAGCTTACTTACATCTAAATTTCACATCTTTTTTTTTTACTTAAACATTTTAGGTTCTTATTTTCATATACAAAATTATACCTGGAAGAATTGTCTTTCCATTCCATTTGAAGTTAATGTGTTCTCATCTTTTGTTTTTCAAGAAGTGATCCTTTAGGGAGAATTGCTTGGCCTAAACAATGAAGATTAATTTTCCACTTCCTATAGAACTATTAGTCTATATTATAATATCCAGAATGTACTCTACAGAAATTATTAGCTCAGTTAAATTATAAGCTAATCTGTTTATTTGACAGATTGAAAATGTGCACAAATGCAAGAACTAACTTCTCAAAATTAAACATAATTATAATGTATAAACTTACTTTTATCTTAGATATAATATATATATATATATGTTACATGTATCTACAAATATATTTTTATACTAATCATGTTGTGTATATATGTTTATATACACATGTAACCATATTAATTCTTGCTTCTTTTGGAAGTTAGCTTAATGCAATTGCTGTGTTTAAAAAGTAGTCGATTGGGGTTGGGGATTTAGCTCAGTGGTAGAGCGCTTGCCTAGGAAGCACAAGGCCCTGGGTTCGGTCCCCAGCTCCAAAAAAAAGAACCAAAAAAAAGTAGTTGATTTTGAGATTCAAGTAGGGAAGAAGAATGTTACTCAGGCCTTGAAAGCTTTGAGAGTATATTCTCTTCTTTCTGTAGAGGAAATAAAGGAAATATATCTTGCTCTCCTTTCAACATAAAGTAGAAAATCCTGGGTATCATTTCAGTTTTTATAAGCTGTGTTCTCTGAAAACCAATTGGGATATCAACAAATGTTGCCTAATTGTGGATCTCAAGTCCTCTTAAAGAGCACTGTCAACATTGTATATGCTCACATTGTCAACATTGTATATGCTCACATTGTCAACATTGTATATGCTCACATTGTCAACATTGTATATGCTCACATTGTCAACATTGTATATGCTCACATTGTCAACATTGTATATGCTCACATTGTCAACATTGTATATGCTCTTAGTGGCTCAATATGACTAGCCTCAAACACTTGTTTCCATGGTGAACAGCTTTATTTAATTACCTTACAAAACCAAAGCACAAGTGAATTCACCAAAGGAGTAGCAGCTATCTATCAAATGCAAATATAATATTATCAGTTATCTTATTGTTATAGTATGGGGTACATTTAATAACTTCATAAAACACAATTCAAAATGAAGGGGAAATGCATATATATTTCAAGGTGTCCTAATAATTCTATAACCAATGTAAAGTAATTAAAATTCATGTTTTTAGATGTAAGAAAGGTAACAAGGAATATATAGCAGGGACTTTGGGACTTTAAAGTACCAATATTAAATTTTCTTTTTTCTGTCTCTACCTTATAGAGAAAATGAGAATGATAAGTGATTTCAATCTACAAATAGGGATTTAAAGCACAGTGAAGTTCATGTTTCTTAAGTAATGTGATATACCTATTAATGTTGGAACAAAGGATGGGTTTTTTTCCATAAGGTAGAGATGGCACCCCAGTGCTCAACACCAGGTATGATAGCATGTAGCACATCTACCACAGTCTGGTCGAGGTGTAGAGGGAAAACTTGCTGTATTGAGTGTTAGCTTTTAGTGAAAGCCATTTTTAAATTTTTCATCATTTTCCCTGCTTTTTTAAAACTAATGTTTTAATAAGCTGCTACCCATATCCTTGAATCCTGTTTTCCAAATCAATTTTTACATGTTATGGTGAATAATCATGTGGAGATTTCATTGTTTGAATTTGTGGCTGATGTCATCTATTCTACAATATGCACTATAAAAGAGAAATGGTGTGCATTTCCAGGCACTCATTTTATTTGCTTTATGGAAAACTACATGTGCATCGTATAAGGACACTCAGTAGCATCTGAAGAACAAACAGAATTCGAAATCTACAAAAAAAGTGACAGAAAGAAGAAACTACAGGCCAAAGTGAGCAGATAAAAATACATCTGTTTTTTTTTTAACCTTATATGAATTTTAGGGTAATTAAGAGACATGGGAGTATACACAGGAGGTTTGGAAAACAAACAAAAAAACAAAACAACAACAAAACAAAAACAAAATGAATAAAAAAAAGAACTTTTGCTGAACTAGTTGCTCCAGTTCCTCCCATGAAGATACTCTTTTTTTTCTTCCATTTTTATTAAATTGGGTATTTCTTATTTACATTTAAAATGTTATTCCCTTTCCTAATTTCCTGTTCATAAGCTCCCTAACCCCTCCACCTCACCTTCTCTATTGGTGTCCCCCTCCCCCCACCCCACCCCCATTACCACACTCTCCCAACAATCCCCTACACTGGGGGTCTAACGTTGGCATTACCAAGGGCTTCCCCTTCCACTGGTGCCCCAACAAGGCTATACACTGCTACCTATGCAGTTGGAGCCCAGGGTTAGTCCATGTATAGTCTTTGGGTAGTGGTTTAGTCCCTGGAAGCTCTAGTTGGTTGGCATTGTTGTTCTTATGGGGTCAGCTCTTTCAGACGTTTCTCAAATTCTTCCAATAGGGTTCCCGTTTTTAGTTCAGTGATTTGCTGCTGGCATTCGTCTCTGTGTTTGACATGTTCTGGCTGTGTCTCTCATGAGAGATCTATATCCAGTTCCTGTCAGCATGCACTTCTTAGCTTCATCCATCTTATCTAGTTTGATGGCTGTATGTATATGGGCCACATGTTGGGCAGGTTCTGAATGGCCATTCCTTCTGTTTCTGCTCTAAGCTTGACAGCTTATCTCCTCTTATGGATGTTTTTGTTCCCCTCATAAAGAAGAAGTGAAGCATTTGCATTTTGGTCATCTTTTTTGAGTTTCCCGTGATCTGTACATCTTGGATAATTGGAGCATTTGGGCTAATATCCACTTATCGATGAGTGCATACCATGTGTGTTTTTCTGGGATTAGATTACCTCAATCAGGATGATATTTTCAAGTTTTTTTTCATTTGCCTATGAATTACATGAAGTCACTCTTTGTGACAGCTGAGCAGTATTCCATTGTGTAGATGTACAACATTTTCTGTATCCATTCCTCTATTGAAGGACATCTGGGATTTTTCTAGCTTCTGGCTATTATAAATAAGGCTGTGATGAACATAGTGGAGCATATGTCTTTGTTCTATATTGGAACATCTACTGGGTATATGCCCAGGAGAGGTATGCCTGTGTCCTCAGTTAGTGCAATGTCCACCTTTCTGAGAAACTCCAGACTGATTTCCAGAGATATTGTACCAGCTTGCAATCCCACCAACAATGGAGGAGTGTTCCTTTTTCTCCACATCCTCACCAATATTTGCTGTCGCCTGCATAGCTGGGAGGAAGCCTACTTGATCATGATGGATGTGTTCTTGAATTTGGTTTGCAAGAATTTTATTGAGTATTTTTGCATCAATATTCATAAGGGAAATTGGTCTGAAGAACTCTCTTTGTTGGGTCTTTGTGTTGTTTAGGTATAAGAGTAACTGTGGCTTCATAGAAGGAATTTGGTAGTGCTCTGTCTGTTTCTATTTTGTGGAATAATTTGGACAGTATTGGTATGAGGTCTTCGGTGAAGGTCTGATAGAATTCTGCACTAAACCCATCTGGTCCTGGGTTCCTTTTGGTTGGGAGACTTTTAATGACTGGTTCTATTTCTTTAGAAGTTTTGGGAATGTTTAAATGGTTTATCTGTTCCTGATTTAACTTTGGTCCTTGGTATTTGTCTAGAAAATTGTCCATTTCCTCCAGATTTTCAAGTTTTATTGAATATAGGCTTTTGTAGTAGGATCTGATGATTTTCTTTATTTCCTGCATAACTGATGTTATGTCTCCCTCTTCCTTTCTGATTTTGTTAATTTAGACACACTGTCTTTTTCTCCTGGTTAGGCTCATTAAGGGTTTATCTATCTTATTGATTTTCTCAAAGAACCAGCTTTTGGTTTTGTTGATTCTTTGTATAGTCCTTTTTGTTTCTAAATGTTTGATTTCAGCCCTGAGATTGATTATTTCCTGCCTTCTACTCCTTATGTGTATATGTGTTCCTTTTTGTTCTAGAGCTTTCAGGTGTGCTGTCAAACTGCTGATGCATGCTCTCTCCTGTTTCTTTCTGCAGGCACTCAGTGCTATGAGTTTTCCTCCTAGCACAGCTTTCATTGTGTCCCATAAGTTTGGGTATTTTGTACCTTCATTATTATTAAATTCTAAGAAGTCTTTAATTTCTTTCTTTATTTATTCTTTGACCAAGTTATTATTGGGTAGAACATTGTTCAATTTCCATGTATGTGTGGGCATTCTTTACTTATTATTGTTATAATTGAAGACCAGCCTTAGCCCATGGTGGTCTGATAGGATGCATGGTATTATTTCTATCTTTCTGTATCTGTTGAGTCCTATTTTGTGACTGAGTATATGATCAATTTTGGAGAAGGTACAATGAGGTGGTGAGAACAAAGCATAACCTTTTCTTTTAGGATGGAATGCTCTATAAATATCTGTTAAATACGTTTGATTTATAGCTTCTGTTAGTCTCTCTACGTCTCTGTTTAATTTCTGATTCCATGATCTGTCCATTGATAAGAGTAGGGTGTTGAAATCTCCTATTATTGTCTGAGGTGCAATGTGTACTTTGAGTTTTAGTAAGGTTTCTTTTATGTATGTAGGTGCCCTTAAATTTGGAGCATAGATATTTAGGATTGAGAGTTCATCTTAGTGGATTTTTACTTTGATGAGTATGAAGTATCCATCCTTATCTTTTTTGATGACTTTTGGTTGAAAGTCGATTTTATTCAATGTTAAAATCGCTACTCCAGCTTGCTTCTTCAGAACATGTGATTGGAAAGTGGTTTTCCAGCCTTTAACTCTGAGGTAGTGTCTGTCTTTGTCTCTGAGGTGTGTTTCCTGTAGGCAGCAAACTGCTGGATCCTCTTTACATATCCAGTCTTTTAATATGTGTCCATTTATTGGGGAATTGAGTCGATTGATGTTGAGCGATATTAAGGAGTTTGGATTATGTTTGTGTGCTTCTCTTCTTTTGGTTTTGTTATGAGGAGATTACTTTCTTGCTTTTTCTAGGGTTTAGCTTACCTCCTCGGGTTGGGCTTTGTGATGTATTATCCTTTGTAGGGTTGGATTTGTAGAAAGATATTGTGTGAATTTGGTTTTGTCATGGTATATCTTGGTTTCTCCCTCAATGTTAAATGGTAGTTTTGCTGGATATAGTAGCCTGGGCTGTCATTTGTCTTCTCTTAGGGTCTGTATGACATCTGTCCCTGATATTCTGGCTTTCAAGGTCTCTGGTGAGAAGTTTGTTGTAATACTAATAGGTCTGCCTTTATTTGTTACTTGACCTTTTTCCCTTACTGCTTTTAATATTCTTTTTATGTTTTGTGCATTTGGCATTTTGACTATAATATGACAGGAGGAATTCCTTTTCTGATCAAATCTATTTGGAGTTCTGTAGGCTTCTTGTATATTTATGGTTATCTCTTTCTTTAGCCTAGGGAAATTTCCCTATATGATTTTGTTGACGATATTTACTGGCCTTTTAATTTGGGAGTCTTCACTCTCTTCTATACCTATGATATCTTCTCATTGTGTCCTGGATTTCCTGTATATTTTAGGCTAGGAGCTTTTTCCATTTTCTATTATCTTTGACAGTTGTGTCAATGTTTTCTATGATATCTTTTTCTCCTGAGATTCTTTTTTTCTATCTTTTATATTCTGTTGGTGATGTTTGCATCTATGACTCCTGATCTCTTCCCTAGATTTTCTATCTCCAGATTGTCTCCCTTTGTGCTTTCTTTATTCTTTCTATTTCCATTTTTAACTTCTGGATGGTTTTGTTCATTTCCTTCTCCTGTTTGGTTGTTTTTCTAGTAGTTCTTTAAGGGATTTTTGTGTTTCCTTTTTAAGGGCTTCTATTTGTTTACTTGTGTTGTCCTGTATTTCGTTAAGGGAGTTATTTATGACCTTCTTAAAGTCCTCCATCATCATGATACAATGTGATTTTTAAATCTAGATCTTGATTTTCAGGTGTGTTTAGATATCCAGTGCTTGCTTTGGTGGGAGAACTGGGCTCTGCTGATGCCAAGTAGTCTTGATTTCTGTTGCTTGGGTTCTTGCACTTACCTCTTGCCATGAGGTTTTCTCTGGTGTCACTTGTCTTGCTGTTTCTGATGGTGGCTTGACCCTCCTGTAGGCCTGTGTGTCAGCACTCCTGAAGACCTGTTTTCCTGTTTTCTTTCAGTCAGTTATGGGAACAGAGTGTTCTGCTGGCTGCCTTTCAGTTCTTCATGAGGGCAGCAATTAGAAGGGTCCTGCCCCTATTTCTCCTAGGTCTCTGTGCACAGGGGGCACAGATGGCATAAGGCATTTTCCTCTTGAGTCAGGAATGTGAGTAGAAAGTAATCTCCTCCAGTGTCACATGTGTTTTCTCACTTCTAAGGGGTCTATCTCACCCTGCCCTCTGTGTGATTTAGGTGGAGGGAGCTGTTAGACTGGTTCGGTTCAGATCTGTGCCCAGATCTGGACTGCAGGGCTCCTTCAGCTAACTGCTCCTATATTCCTGTGTCCAGAGGCACTATGCAGTTTCTTCTTGGACCAGGATTGTGGGCAAAGGTGGGCAGAAGTGGCAGTGGGTCCTGCTCTGCAGTCTCAGGATTGCCTGCACTTCTGGGTGTTCAGCTCTCTCTCCCACAGTATTTGAGATCAGGGAGCTGTGTTCCGGGATCAGAGAAGTTCAGGGACAAGATGAAGGTATTATAATATTGCCATGTAGCCTGTTCCTCAACAGAAGAATGGGTACAGAAATTGTGGTACAGTTACACAATGCAATACTACTCAGTCATTAAAAGCAATGACTTCTTCAAGACTCTGAAGAAAGAAATTGAAGAAGACCTCAGAAGATGGAAAGATCTCCCATGCTTATGGATTGGCAGGATTAATATAGTAAAAATGGCCATTCTACCAAAAGTGATCTACAGATTCAATGCAATCACCATCAAAATACCAATCCAATTCTTCAAAGAGTTAGACAGAACAATTTGCAAATTCATCTGGAATAACAAAAAACCCAGGATAGCTAAAACTATCCTCAACAATAAAAGGACTTCAGGGGGAATCACTATCCCTGAACTCAAGCAGTATTACAGAGCAATAGTGATAAAAACTCCATGGTATTGGTACAGAGACAGACAGATAGACCAATGGAACAGAATTGAAGACCCAGAAATGAACCCACACACCTATGGGCACTTGATTTTTGACAAAGGAGCCAAAACCATCAAATGGAAAAAAGATAGCATTTTCAGCAAATGGTGCTGGTTCAACTGGAGGTCAACATGTAGAAGAATGCAGATCGATCTATTCTTATCACCCTGTACAAAGCTTAAGTCCAAGTGGATAAAGGACCTCCACATCAAACCACATACACTCAAACTAATAGAAGAAAAACTAGGGAAGCATCTGGAACACATGGGCACTGGAAAAAATTTCCTGAACAAAACACCAATGGCTTATGCTCTAAGATCAAGAATCGACAAATGGGATCTCATAAAACTGCAAAGCAATGACTTCATGAAATTCACAGACAAATGGATGGAACTAGAAAATACCGTTTTAAGTGAGTGTCCCACGCTATCGTCTTGCCAGCAAGAATGCACGTGGACACCAGCATCCTTCTGCATCAAAGCGTTTATTGCATCTTGAAGAGGAGAGATGCCACGGCCCCAGAGAGTGTTAGCTTTATATCCCCCAAAGCAACGTGTTCCTTCCTGATTGGCCGCATAGCCATGATCTCATTGGCACGCCCCGGGGTGGGCAAAGACTTGGCGCGAACACACCCTTGCGCATGCGCACTGTGTCCTACAGGGTGGACAACACTGTGCCCTGTACTAACAGACAACAGCTGGTACGGTTGGCTACCAACATCTCCCCCTCTCAAATAATATAAAGAACAAGTTTGACCAACCATTGGGCTCTTGTAGGGCCCTCAGGGTTCGAGACCTTGAATGGATGTGACAAGGGCAAGGTACCTTCCTGCGTGCAATGGGACTAACCCTGCAGGGTGCAAAGGCTACCTTTAGGTGTAGGACATCCATTCCTGGCACAATGTCTCAAAGGACTCATGGTACATGGACTGTCTGAACACAATCCCATTGTCAATCCTTAAGCATGTTTAACCAAACCGAGGGAGATGAGCCCACATCAAGTGCTGCAAGGGCCTGCGCAATGACCACTTTGTCACGTTGCTGTTGGACACGTAGCTTACACACCAACCAAAGCATAAACACTATCCCTCTGCACAAAAGCATGCCAACCCCAATTATTCCCGCCTACTCCTTGAAGTGGGTCATGGCAGATGTGATCCAGGAAGATAGTCCCTCTGTGAAAGAAGCATCAACTCTTCTGGAATTCATGGTTACAATGGCCACACGCAGCTGCTCTATCAAATTGTTAAATTCACTAGTCCAATTTCTTTGGCTGTCGAGACGGCGTAGGCCCCTCCTGTCTGGCCGGCCACCAGCCAGAAATCCAGGTGGCATTCAGCTTTTACAGAGCCCAGATGAATCCTGTGGCAAATTAAACCACGCTGCAGTCTGATTCTTATCTAACGGCAAAAGGGGCAAACAACTTTGGAAAGCAAAACTCAACCTCCAACAAACAACCTAGTCTCCAAAATCCAGTCTCCAAGACACCGAGTATATACAAGGTTCTACTGTCAATTCTTACATATGAACGCATGATGGTGTGGTCTCCAATACCTCAACAAAGAGACATTGCCCTTAAAATCTTTTAGAAGCCTGGTCTCTAAGATAAGCGTTCCATAAAAATATTGTCCCAATTTAGACCTGTTTCCCTAGATTGGCTCATGCCACATGTTGTCTAGAATAACTCTATCCAAATTAACAGTTTTATGTCAACTTTGTTACAAATGTTACACTTTTTTTCTCAACTTTCTGTTACCAATGTTACATTTTTTAACCATATCCAATAACATAAAAGCCAATAGTCCATAACCAAGGCATGTAGAGAATAATTATACATTTAGAACCAATCAGAAACAAAATTGAAGTGGCTACACATATCTTCAATATTTAGACCAAACACCATTATGACTTTTCTAGCTGTGATTTTAAGAGAAGCACCTTGTCACCTGCTAAGTCTAATAATCAGCTCATGCAGACGCTCATCCCCGGGCAGCTTCTCCAGCTGACCCAGGCTCCTACTACAGGTACAAGGCTCCAAGGGCTGATTGAACTGCTTTTTATTCATTTGTTCCTTTTTTGAAACGAGTTAAAATCAAATCAAGGTGTGAACGACCAGCAGATAAAGTTGTTTTTTTTTTTTTTTTTTTTTTTTTTTTTACCATTTTCTCTTTTGAACATGAAACATAAAACGTTTAAACAACAAGAAACAAAAACCACAGACATAAACTGACAGACATGGACAGCTTGGTGCACCAAGGACAGACAATAGACAGAGGGGAAAAATTAGATGGTGTCCCACCAAAGGGACCCAGATTCCAATAGGAGTCAGCAGAGAGGTAGGATTTCCCCTTTCCCACCACTTCCACGGTGACCATCCACTCGAGTGGAGTTGATATGGACGATGGATTGTCTCAATTCCTGGACTTGTCCATCAATGTTTTGAAACCAAATTTCTGTAAGATACTGAGATATATTACGGGATATCTGAGCAGCACGACTGACATTCACAAATGGTATGGAAGTGAAACACAATCCTGAATATTTCCACTCACAACCCAATTACATTAACTCCATCAAGCTGTGCATGGGCGTTGAGATGTCCTTGGGGGTAGGGGGTAGGGAAAATGAAATGAATGCTGTAGCTGATGTGTCCTCACTGGTCCCAGCTGAAAGTCCTTGAGACCAGGAATCCAAGTAGGCACACCATGTACAATTCTCAAGACAAAAGTTTAGAATCGAGATATCTTTTTGTTTGATTCTCCTGAATAAATTTTCAGGCGGTCTACCTCTATCAAATCTGATCAGTATGACTCTGTGAATTTTCCAGAGTCTAATCACACCTTTTACAAGCACAAAGACAAAATTTATCTCCCAAAATACTGTGTTCCTTTTATCTCCTTTTCTTTTCTTTTTTTCTTTTGAGACCTTTTCTCCCTCCGACATACTTTCTTGTTGCTCTGCAAGGACCCTCTGACCTGTCCTAACGGCTGTAACGGCTTCCCACACAAAGAAAAAAATAAACAAAATTACCAGCCTTGCCCACAAAAGATCCATAACTTTCGGTTTCTTCACAGTTGCTCTCCACCTAGGTCCATATCTTTCTTCTTCATAGCGAGCTGCCTCATCTTCTAAATCCTCTTCCTCAGAGGGGCTAAGCCCGTCTGTTTCTGAACTATCAAGCCCCAAAGCCTCTAACTCCTCTACCGAATAAAGGCTTTTTCTTCTCCTTCCCCTGTTTCTCTCCCAGGGCGTCCTTTCCCCTACCTCTCGCTTCCTTGGATCCAAGGTCCTTGGAAGGGCCTCTTATCTTAGGTGCACCTTTCCTTCTTAAAGCTTCTAATCTTTCACTTCACTCTGTTTCTGACATGCTGTCCTGTAACTCCTCTAACACCCCTTGTCCTGCTATTACTGTTGGGCAGCATTTCTCATCTTCTAGGCACGATTTCTGATTGTGACTAGCGGCAGCTGCAAAGTCAAAAACCTAAAAGAAAAAGAATGAGTGCTGCCAAAACAATAACAAAAACTTCCACTGCATCTTCTAGTGGGGGAATGAGATGAGAGAGATCAAGACCAAACATCCCTCTCAGAGCTTACCTTTGTCCTGCAGTTCTGAATCCTCTCTGTAAGCGGAGGGTCTCCTCGGCGCCGGCGATGGTGAGGCGTTTTTTTGCCGGGTTTCGGCACCAAATATCCCATGCTATAGTCTCACCAGCAAGAATGTACACAGACACCAGGATCCTTCTGCAGCAAAGAGTTTATTGCATCTTGAAGAGGAGAGACGCCTCGGCCCCAGAGAGTGTTCGGGGTGGACAACAGCTGTGCCCTGTACTAACAGACAACAGCTGGTACGGGTGGCTACCAACAAGTGAGGTAACTTATACACAAAAGAATAGACAAGATATGTACTCACTGATAAGTAGATTTTTGTGCAAAAATTCAGATGATACCCATGATATAACCCACAGACCACATGAGTCTTAAGAAGGAGGAAACCAAAGTGTAGATACTTCAATCCTACATAGAATATGGAATAAAATAATGGTAGGAGCCAGCAGGATGGAGGGACCAGGGAAGGAGAGAAGATGAAGAGGGAAAATAAAGAAGGAGGAACAAATATTGGAAGGGACACGAGAGAAGTACAGAGGATCAGGAAATTGAATAGAAACATGTACTAGAGGAGAAAGGGGAACTGGGGAACCCACTAGAAAAGCCCAGACTCCAGAGAAGCTAGAGGCTTCCAGTAGCCAATGTTGATGACTTTAGCCAAAATACCCAACAAAGGTCTGATACATGCTGTATAAAGCACCTCCCCCATGCTCTATAAAGCACCTCCCCCATGCTGTATAATGCACCTTCCCCATGCTGTATAAAGCACCTCCAGTAAAGAGGCACAGCCCCCAGTTGAGAGATGGGGCCACCCAAGCATCACAAGATTTTTAAACCTGAAATGTTCCTAGGTGGGGCAGTCTCTGGATGACCTTCCCTTCAGTTTGTACACCACACTGTGTCCCTGATTTTCCTTTACACAGAAATAATTCTGTGTTAATATTTTTGAGATGGGTGTGCGGTCCCATCCATCAAGCATGGATCATGCCTAACCCCTGGATATGGTCTCTACAGGTTCTCTCTCCCCTTTGTTGAGTATCTCAACTAATGCCATCCTCATTACTGGTAAGATTGCAACCTGGAACAACCACTCTGAAAATCAATCTGGCAGTTCCTCAGGAAATCGGACATAGTACTACCTGGAGACCAAGCTACACCCACCATTCCTGGGTATACACTCAAAAGATACTCCAACATATAAAAACACATGTTCCACTATGCTCATAATGGCCTTATATGTGATATCCAGAAGCTGAAAACAAGCCAGATGTCCCTCAACAGAGGAATGGATACAGAAAATGTGGTGCATTTACACAATGGAGTATTACTCAGCTATTAAAAGCAACGTCTTCATGAAATTTGCAGGCAAATGCACGGAACTTGAAAATATCATCTGGAGTGAGGTGACCCAATCACAGAAAATGGTGTGTACTCACATATAATAGGATATTAGGCCAAAGGCTCAGATGCCTATTCTTACAGTCAACCACTGGACTGAGCCTTGGGACCCCAAATGGAAGAGCTAGGGAATAGACTGAAGGAGCTGAAGAGGATTGCAACCCCAAAGGAAGAACAATATCAACTAACTGGACCACCCACAGCTCTCAGGGACTAAACAACCAATTAAAGAGTATACATGGAGGGATTCAGGACTCCAGATACATATGTAGAAGAGAATGGCCTTATGTGACATCAACTGGAGGAGGGGGAGACTGGATGGCCCAGCGTAAGGGTAATGCTAGATGAGTGAAACAGGAGTGGGTAAATGGGAGGAGGTGCACCCTCATATAGGAAATGGGGAGGGTGGATATGATGGGTTGGTGGAAAAGTAACCAGGAAGGAGGATCTCAATTGAAATGTAAACAAATAAAATGATTAATTAGAAATAAAAGAAGAGGGAAGGAAATAATCACAGGAGGATTATTCAAAGAGGAACATATCTGGGAGGGAGAGAGAAGGGATGAGAAAGGGGAACTGCATCAGATATTGAGGGGGGCAGGAAAGAAGTCCAGAGGGCCATGAGATTGAATGGAAATAAGCACCCTCAGGGGGTGAGAGATGCGGCACCCTCCAGAAAGTACCAGAGATGTGGATGGTATGATCTCCCAGGATTCAATTGGAATGACCTTAGCCAAAATGCCCAACACTGGGGAGAGGGAACTTGAAGAAATCACCTCTAATAGATATACTGGACATCAAATGGAGGGACGGGGTTACTAAACCACAGCAAAAATTTCTGATCCAGAATGTTTCCTGCCTAAAAGAACTGTAGAGACAAAAACAGAGAAGAGAGTGAAGAAAAGGAGGTTGAAAACCAGGTCCAACTTGGGATTTGTCTCATACTTGGGGGAGGGGGTGACCAAGACCTGACACTCCTACTGACACTATGGTGTGCTTACAGATAGGAGCTTGACATGGCTGCCCTCTGAGAGGCCCCATCTGCAGCTGATAGTTACACTCAACCACTGGACTGAAGTCGGTGACCCCTACGGTTGAATTAGGGAAACCATGAAAGAAGCCGAGGAGGAAGGTGACCCCATAAAAAGACTGGCCGTCTCAACTAACCCAGACCCCTGAGATCTGTCAGAGACTGAGCCACCAAACAGGCAGTATACATGGTCTGGTTTGAGGCCACCGGCATATATAGAGCAGAGGTCTGCCTGGTTTGGCCTCACTGGGAAAGCATATGCTTTACCCTTGAGAAACTAGAGGCCTCAGAGAACCGGGAGGCTTGGGAAGGGGCTTCCTCCTAGAGACTAAGGTATGTAGGAATGTAATCAGGAACTCTGATAGGGACAACTGAGGGGGTTGGAAATAACTGGAATGTAAATACAAAAATTTATATTAAAAAAAATTCTAGATGCAACTGTTACCATTTGTAGAAAGTGCTACAGAAAATCCAAGCTGGCTGGTCTTGGGCATTGCCATGAAAATACATATTAAACCTCAAATAGATGCAATCAGAAGCAGGAATGCTCAGCCACATAGTGAATAATGACCAAAGTACTCACATCAATAGACAAAGCTACAAAGGAACCACAGCAAACAGTTTCTGCCAATGTTAGTAACTTGTCTTTTTAGGGAAACTAATGATGTGTGATAGGATTCAGGTCACAAATGATGTCTCAAGACTGGAGTAGTAAATTAAAGAAAAGCAGATGTCTGCAGCCCTCAAGTGAGCAAAGCAGATAGTTATCTGAAAGTGCTTCCTATATGACATTTAAAGCACACACACACAGGCTCAAGATTAGTGTATGTGCTGAACTAATACCATGCAGTGGGAGTATCTGCTATGATTGAGGCTAAGAAGTGACAAGCCAGAGTATGGATATGCCAGAATGCCAGAGCTTTTAGAAGCACAACATACAGCCCTAAATTTCTGAGAGTTTGAATGAGGTTTTAAAAATTGGCAATGTCAGTCCATGTATAGTCTTAGGGTAGTGGCTTAGTCCTAGAAACTCTGGTTGGTTGGCATTGTTGTTCATATGGGGTCTCAAGCCCCTTCAAGCTCTTTCAGTCCTTTCTAAGATTCCTTCAACGGGGGTCCCATTCTCAGTTCAGTGGTTTACTGCTGGCATTCGCCTATGTTGGCCTGGAAACTGGGAAGGGAATAACAATCAAAATGTAAATACAAAATACTCAAGTTAATAAAGATGGAAAAAGAAAGAAAGAAAGAAAGAAAGAAAGAGAGAGAAAGAAGGAAAGAAGCATATAATAACACATAAAAAATTGGCAATGTCATAGAAGGATATCCATATAGCCATTTTGTTTTTACATGAAAGTAGTCACGACATTCAATGAATTACAGTAGATAGAAAAGAGTTCATTATAAAATTCTGTTAATTCATATTCAGCAGCTACTACTTTGTATACGCCTTCTGAGCTCATGATACTGTGCTAAGACATGATGCTCAATCCTCCTGTTTCTACCTCTGAAATACTAGGATTATAGAAGTATTTTACATCTGGGTAGGAAATCTATTGCTGAATTATAATATTTTCAAATGATGATGTATTTACAAAGATATATATATATATATATATATATATATATATATATATATATACCTAAATTTTAGAATTTGAGGCAGACATGTTCTCTAGAAATTCTCTTGTATGACTAGGCAGTCAGCATTGCCAAAAGCTTTCTGTAAATATGTAAAAAATTCAAAAGATCAAACAAACTCAGATGTATTTAAGCACGCTTACTTTAAAACGAGGATAGCTAGGTAACCAATTTGGTGTACCAGGAGATTTTATAGCATATCTTCCCTTTCATGTAATCTCTCCCTTGAACAGAAAGCTTTAGAAACTACAATAGAATTGTGATACATTCAGACTCCTTTTCATTTTAATAAATTTTAGCAAATATTTAAAATTTACAAATACCATATTCAGAGGCTGTCCTGAGCTATCTAGAAAAATATGCAAGCCCCTGTACCTGTATAGCATATCAATATCATGGGTGTTTGTCACACACACTCCATTCTTTGATTAGAAGAGCACTGAGAAATTTTCTGAGTTGTTATTGTCTCTCTAATCAGTACTATACGAGGATATTTCAAGTGCAAGCACATGCACAGCAACAGAAGTGAACATTAATAACATAAAACAAATAAAACTAGATGAGAAACCACAGATTGATTCTCACAAAGTGATAGCAGATCACATAAATAGTCCATTCTCACAAATTAGAGTTCATAAGGACAAAAATGAAAAAGAGAAATGCTGGAATTTAATGAGAGTATAAACCAAATAGACCCAAAAGTAATCTATAGATCATTCTATCATACACAAAAGAATACACATTCTTGTAGTCAAGCTCATTTTAATTTGAACAAATTCCTATTATTTGAGACACTATAAAGATGGCCATGTTCCCTTCCTGTGCGATACATTACTTGAAGTCATAGCAAGAGGAACAGAACAAGGAAATAAGAGAATCAAAAAACAAAACAGAGTTAAAATATTTCTATTATTAGATGGTAGTTTTATGCATAACAGACCTCAAGCCTACCACCAAGTCTAAGAATATTAACACTTTAGTCCAAGTGTCTGATTGCAAAATTAACACCTAATAGCAAAGGCTTTTTACATGACAATGAAAAGCATATTATAAAATAAATGAAGAAACTATCCCATTCTTAAGAGCCACAAGAAAACAATAAAACAACTCCGAATAAATATTATCAAGAAAATGAAAGAGGAAACAATAAAATATTTATAAAACTAAAGAGAACTTGGAAGAAGATATTAGAAAGTGTAGAAAGACCACTATGATCATGGATTGAAAATAGTATCATTAAAAAATGATATTCTTATCAAAGCTATCCACAGATTCAGTGTAATACAAACCAAAGTTCCAGGGATATTTTTCATAGAAAAAGATTGCAAAATTCACATGTGCAGACCCCAAAAATAAACATTGATAGCCAAGCAATCTTGAACTAAAAAAATACTGTAGGAATTATCACTATACCTGATTTCAAATTATATTTCAGAATCAGAGTTACATTCAACAAAAACATGGAATTTGCATAAAAATAAACACACAGTGCCATGGTAAAAGACAGATTCTTTAGTCCTTTTAGGTACAGCTCTCTGACTTTTGACAAACACGACAACAAAAGTATAATGGAGAAAGTCAACATCTTCAAACATTGTGTTGAAAAGATGAATTTCAATGTGCAGAAAATAAAACTGCACCATTGTTTCCAACACCAAAATATATTGAAGCCCAACTGAACCATGTATTTACGTCATCATCAGATTTAATATTCGGAAACTGCTGTAGGTTAAAATAGTGAGCATACCTGAACTTATGAGCAATGATATGGCCTTTCTATGTATGGCTCCATGAGGAGGAGGTAAGATAATTGGATTTCAAATGAGATGCCAAAAGTCATTTATGCAATACAAAAGGCTATCATCTGAATAAATAGCTGTCCATAGGGTGGGAGAAAATATTTCCTTACTAAGTCTTTGACAAACGAATATTGTACAGAATATCTAAAGAACTCAAATCTTAAATATGAAGAAAACAATTCACTCTTGTTATCTCTTGCTTTCTTACACTCTGACCCTCTTCCTGTTTTGTCCCTTCTCTTCTCATTGCCCTCCTCCCTCTCTCACCATGTGCTCATGGCCCACCTCTACTCCTCTTCCTTCTCCTCCCTGCTCCCCCACCCCTTTGCCTTTCATTATCCCTACTACTCTCTTAACTTCCCTCCCTATGCCCTGAATAAACTCTATTCTACACTAAAGAAAAAAAGAAAACAATTCAATTTAATGTAGTAGGCTGTAGAACTGAACAGAAAGGTCTCAATAGTAAGACATACAAATAACTAATAAAATTGGTATTCAATATTCTTAGCTATGTGGAATGCAGACTAAAAAAACACTTCATGATTTCATCTGACTCCAAACAAACAGAGTGGGATCAAGACCAAAATAAAAGTGACAGCAAATGATGAGGTCGATATGGGGAAATGGGTGGCATTATACAATGTTAGTAGATATACAAACTATAAAATTCTTTTGAAAGTTGTTTGATAGTTGCTTAGACAATAAAGAAGACAAGAAAAAAATACTAGAAATCCACCATATAGCCTACATATACTATTCCTGGGTATAAAACCAAAGACTTTATATACTATTGTAGATGTGTTTGCACATCTATGCTTATCACCACTGTATTCACCATTACTAGAAAATGGAGTCAGCCTTGATGTACGTCAGCAGGCAAGGTATATATTAAATGTATGTATGTAATGAAATGATATTATGCTGTAAAAGTGAAATTTTCAGGTTAGTAGATGAATTTGGAAAAATTGTGCTGATGCATTCAATCAGGCTCAAAAAGACAAACATTGTATGTTGTATCTCATACGCCACTCCTTTATTACTTACTGTATGTTTGAATTAGAAAATTTGTGGTAGCAAGGTTATAAAAAACAGACCACAGGAGATAAACACATTAATGGAGGGAGATACTAAAATATAGGTAAAATGAAATTAGAGATGAGAAAGGCTGGGGACTGAAATAATCATAGTTATGGTATGAAGGCTAGGAAACTGAGAGTGGTAGAAGGGTTTAAGTAAAATTAGAGATGTATAGAAAAGCTACATGGATAACTTTTATGTTACAACCAAAATGAAAAGTATAAGAGATGGATACAACAGATGTTAAAGGACAGGAACGGAATACTCCAAATTAAAGGTATAAGTACAGATGTAGTCAAGGTCAGAGAGGAAAGCATAGAATAAAGTTTGTGCTGACTAAAATCTAAGGATACCTGATGAGATTATGGAAATTTGTTGGCAACCAAGCCCAAGATTCATAACTGTCCAAGAGGCAATGAATCAGTGACCAAAAGTGCACAGTCAGGGATGGCTCACCTTTATGAGTCCTCCCCATGACAACTAAGGGCACATCACAGAAGATTGGGCAAAAAGAAATGTAAAGGTTGGAAAATAAAAGAATTGTGAAATGCTGTTTTTACACATGTCTGGCTGATGTACACATCAATTCAGGGCATCTGTGTTTACTTGCTTACAGTTGAAACAGTCTAAATTAAAAAAATGATTGGGGGGGATCTTCCAATGCTCTGCCTGTAGACATGTAGTTATTGGCAGTGGATGTTTTTGAAGGGGAAAAGCTCTTTTTTTTTTTTTTTTAGGGGAAGCAGTCACTGGTAATTTGCCCATATCCCAATGGATAGTTCCACACCAATGGACTCATGGACAGCACTGATTGTACTGATGACCAGTTGAAGATGATATTAATAATACAAACACTAGTAGTAATAATAGTAGTAATAGAAATGTTAATAGACAGATATGAACTCAAGAATTAGACAGTTTGACGGTTCTCAGAAGAATTAGGATGGGAAGTTAGATAAAATAAAAATCTATTATATACAAAATTGAGGGTTTCTAATGATTTATAACTTATATAAAATTTGCGAAAGATTCTGGATTCTATGCAAGATAAATGTAACCATATCATTTGCTACAGAAAAAAACATATTTAAAGAGTTGCACATGGGAATTAATTGGCTAATTATAGATAGAGATAATTTTAGATATCTAAAAGTGTAGGTAGAGTATTCTTTCAAGCTAAATAATAAATACTCAAATTTTAATACTGATTTAGAAAACTCCAGTATTCACCACAGTCTGATTATATTGGGAGTTCTAGTCTTCAAAGAGAAAGGTATGATCTTTGAAGTCATTAAGGACTTTTGGCGCTATCCTAACATAAGAGTTACATGTAGTGGTAAATAGATGCTAAAAGAGAACTCAGCTTCTCTGGGAGAGTAGTATGAACTTTTAACCACTTAGCCATCTCTCCTGATACTATTTTACTATTTTAATTTTGAGTTATTACTTGCCTTCTCTTTTCTACCCTTAGGCCCTGCTCCTGTCAGTGTTTGTATGGTACATGGGTACAAGTTGTATTTTCCAGATCATTTGTGTTGATGTTCCACATTTGTTCCAAAGAGGGAATGATTACCTCCTCTTTCTTGTGAAGATCATTCACTGATTCCTAAGAATGGTAGATTACTAAGAATGTCATTAAATCCTAGCACTTCCCAATTATTTCTTAGTCATAAAAATTTTGTTTACTTTGTCTAAGTCAGACAATGAAGGCCACCTGTTATATGTATGTTTGGTTTACTTCTTCATAGATTGAAATATGAGGCAAATTTCTTTTTTTTTTTTGGTTCTTTTTTTGGAGCTGGGGACCAAACCCAGGGCCTTGCGCTTCCTAGGTAAGCGCTCTACCACTGAGCTAAATCCCCAGCCATGAGGTAAATTTCTTAAAACTAGCATGAGATTCTCTTCTGACTACAAGTAAATGCTAAATTTTAGCTTTATATATATCAAGCCAGCATTAGACAATACTACTACTACAATAACAAAGTGTTGTTTTGTATTAGTGCTCATAGGAAATACATGTTTACTGGGACATGGATACTGATAATTTAATGTAGATTGCATAATTATGTAAAAAAATCAACCATAAGAAAAAGCTCTGTTGTAACTGGTAGGATAACTAAAAGCCTGTAGCTTATTGTTCTCCTATCCTCATTACAAAGGCATACCTGTATACCATTAGAAAATTCTGTTCTCACAGGAATTTCAGATTTCTTTGTTCTATGAGAAATGGAGGTTGATATTTATGTTAGAAACCTTCCGTGTGGTTAATTGACTATGCCTATATGTATAAAACAGTACATTGTCATTATATCCCAAATGCAATAATACAATAACACACACACACACACACACACACACACACACACACACACACACACGAATTTATAAAATGGCTATATTATATGCAATAATCGAATGCAGGATAATATTGCTTCAAAAAAGTATTTTCTTCACAGGAAAAATATACTTTAGCTGATCTATGCATCTAATGTTATTTCCAAACCATTTTTAATAACTTAGATAACCTGAATCACTTGTCTTAGTTACTTTTCTATTGGTGTGATACTATGACTAAGGCAACTTATAAAGAAAATATTTAATTGTGGACTTGTGTACAGTTTCAGAGAGCTAACCCATGGCCAGCATGGTAGGGAACATGATGGCAGGCATGTAGCTGAGAGCTCACTACTGATCTGTAAGCACAGGGTAGAAAAACTGTCATAGGCTATTGAAACCTTCAAGCCACTCAGAGTAACAGATCTCCTCTAACAAGGCCATATTTTCTTATTCTTCCCAAACATTTCATCAAATGTGGATTAAGTATTTAAATATATGAGCCTAAGAGAAACATTCTCATTCAAACAACCACACTTGCACCTTAAATTTTAAAAGTCTTTATGTCTCAAACATTGCCTCAAGGAAAAGTTGTTCTATGAGTCTCTTTTGAAAGTCTTTTGATGAAATAGTCAAGTTCTTTCTTTGGGACATGATGTTGGGGTATTGCATGTAGTTTTCAAAACATGCTACAGGCATGATCAGGAGCTGCTGAGCTACCGGCCCCTCCCAGCTCCCTCTTGTTTCACCTAGCTTAGCTCCAGGTTTGATTTCAACCAGCCCTAACCTGGCTTCCTTTCTAATCCTTGATTAAAAGATACATATAGAGCATTGTTACCTTAACTTGCCTGTTAAACACAAATACACACAACTGCAGGATGCAAATATCTCCTGCCTGGAAGTGTGTGCCCTTACCAATTAATTATTTCTTACTATCCCTCTGCCCTAAACTTAGTGACTAATATCAGCTAGACACTGCCAACTTCCTTGGCCTTGGCCATTTGACATACTGGAGTCTGCAGGCCCTTACTGCCTCTCCAGGCATGATTGTAGTGTCCTCTTTCCTCCAAGGCTTAGCAGTAAAAGCCCCTCCTCTCCTTGACTGTGTCTACTTTCCTCCAGTGACCCTGAAGTTCCCCTTGTCCCTTCTACCCAGCAATTGACCCCAGGGCCTTCTTTATTGACAAATCAAGAACAATTAGGGAACTAGGCCTTAGTATCAGAACCTCCCCTTGTATGGGGGTGCTAAAATGGGCACAATATACTCAAACACCTGTCCACAACGATATTGTGAATATTGTTGAAGGTTTTATGTAACAATCTATTGGATACCTAGTGACATTTCTGCTTAGAGGGCTGCAGGACCAATGTGTATTTTACATCACTAAAATTCAGAAAATGTGCTTATTTTGAAATTCCCAAAAACGATCAAATGAACTTTTGTTGCCCTAAAGGAAATAAAATTTGATCAGGTGCAATTAAGTAGTTTTAACAGAGTACACACAGGAGTACAGAATTTTAGGGCAAGTCCTTGTCTATTGCTTTGCACCATTTTCTTTTGCGTGAAGCAGACCAGGCACATTGCCATGTCTGAAATATTAGCAGTACACTCAAGTCATTTCAGAAACCTCTCCATTCCTCTTCACTGATTGCTACCTTTTAGATTGTTTTTAACAAGTTAGCTTTGTTCCTGTTAATCAGCATTTTAGCTATGTGCAAATATCAACCCTGTTCTCATTTCCCAGGTCAGGTTGCATAGCTCAATGTAAAGACCTATTACGTCAATAATGCCAGTGTTATACTCCCTGAAGCTGTGTTACCTTGCTAGTCTATGTACATTGTCTTTCCTGGAGTTCAAACAAAAGCAGCTCACAATCAGAATTTTCTAAGAATACAAATATATTGATTCAATATATGATTACAAGAACATTGAAAGAAAATTATAAACATTTCTTGCAACATGTGATATGAAAGGTGAAGTGGGAAGAACAAGAGTAACAAGGGCAGACTATTTTGAATTAGGAGGAAAGTATGGAGAAGTATGGAGAGAGAGAGAGAGAGAGAGAGAGAGAGAGAGAGAGAGAAAGAGAGAGAGAGACTGACTGACTGAAGGGCATCAGTTTTAGATGAGTGAACCAATTAAGCCTGTATAAAAATTTCATAAAGAAACTATCAAGGCTTAGGCTTTTATTGCTGTGAAGATAGCCTATAACCATGACAACTCTTATAAAAGTTATTTATTTGGGGTTGGCTTACAGTTCAGAGGTTTAGTCAATTATTTTAAAGACAAGAAGCATGGCAGCATCTACATAGACATGGTGCAGAAGAAGGACCTGAGAATTCTACATCTTGATCCACAGGCAGAAGGGGACTTTGAATCACCCTGGGCATGGATAAAGAAACCATCTAATTTGTCAGTGTCTTAATTAGCATATGAGCATTTGAAACCTCAAAACCAGACCTCACAGTGACACAAGGCTACACCTCCTAATAATGCCATTCTTGGTTGGGGATTTAGCTCAGTGGTAGAGCGCTTGCCTTGCAAGCGCAAGGCCCTGGGTTCGGTCCCCAGCTCCGAAAAAAAGAAAAAAAAATAATGTCATTCTTTGTGAATCAAACATTCTAACACATGACTCTATGGAGGACTTTCCTCTTCCAACCACCATAGTAAGCTAATTGTTTTAAAGTTGGAATGGAGGTACTCTGCTTGATTGAATAGGGCTGCCCTCAAAAGTCATATAGTATGAAATAAAAATATCTGTGCTGGTGTTGGGCAACATCTCTAGTCATGCAGGCTATTGAAGCTCACCAAAACAATAACAGTTATTGTCATTGCCCTTGGTACTCAAAATAATTCAAGACCCTATTGCTGAATATCCCATGGGCAATTTTTGTATGACATAAAAATAGCAAGTTAAGACTGTCCTATAAGCTTTTCCTATGCTGGGTAGCTTTCAAGATACTGGAAGGAATTATGATGGCTGCTAGAGAAAAAAACATACCATCAGCAGCCTTAATTTGTTGTGGATCTTGCGTTGTATACTACCACATTCCCAAGCAAGATATACAATAATATCATGGATATGGGTGATACAATAAAATGCTTTCTTATTGAATATGAATCAGAGTTATTGGAAGGGAGGTCATCTCACCTCATTTGAACCAACTACTGGTCAAACGTGATCAAATGCTAGTTGCTAGGATCTGGTATGGAAATTTCTACTGTTGTTCTGACAAATCAATATGATATGCCCAACAAAATGCCTTGTAAATATCTATACTTATGTCCACACATCGGTGCTACTTTGTGCTTCGGCTAGAGATTCATTTTCTTTACGATAAATACTGATGATTGGTGGATGTGTTGAGATTAAGTGACAATTTAGTTATGAGCCCTAAATAGGTCACATATTTTAATTTGAATCACTGAATGCTCATGAAACATTTAAGAAAGGGGCTGGAAAATTATGAGGTGGAATGAATAACATATTGGGGAACACTCTACTAGGTTTAATGTCATTTCAGTCATAAGTTTATATCAGCTTTAGGAACAAAGTGATATTGTAATAGAACTAGAAAACAAGCTTCAATATGTTCCTAAGAAATTACTAATATTTAAGGAAGCTTTACATATACTTATTTGATCCTTATACATCATGAATCAGATATGATATCATTCCCTATAACAATATGCATATATAATCTCAGTTCTCTAAAATATGAATTAAAAATTATGTACCCCGAGGTTGCTATTTTAAAACATTAAGTACTTTGTCATCAAGTTCAAAGCTTATTTTAGTGAAAGTATGTTTTATAAAACAAAGTGCATATAAATAAAATTTTGAGTATTAAAGCTAAATAGAAATGTTCACATTTCCTTCCATTGTAGACCTGCATGAGGCTTTTCCCGTGAACATGTCCCTTAGAACATTTGGGTTGCTGACTTACACTTTAGACAATTTCATTGCAAACACTAACAAAAAATCAAAATCATCATCAATAACATATACTAAAACTGTAAATGTAAATGAGGAATTTTTATTCCCATAAACACAGCATATTCTCATTTGTCCAAAGGTTATAGACTTTTCAATACAGGAGCACACTAAAAATATAGTTGCCTTTTAGTGTTCATATGAATGTTAAATTTTCAATTTCCTTTTCCACATTTAATTGTCTTAGTGTAAGTTTAATGATGGCCATTCTCATCTATTTGATAGACCTGTTTATCTAGAGAAATCTATTTTTTATGAAACTATTAGGGTAATTTTTATATCTTTTGTGCTTTGATACATATTGGCAAGTTGACATAGATGGTTGCTTTCCTTTCTTTCTTTTGTTTTGATTTGATTTGTACGTTTTGAGAAACCTCTATGTTAATTACCCTATATAAACATCTTTACCAGAATCTGTTCTCTTTCATTTCACTGATGTCTGTCACTCTGCTTGGGGTTGCTAAAATCTCAAAGTAATTTTATTTTATATTTTCCAACTGCTACATGTGTTGAGCACTTTCAAAATTACTTATTAGTCATTTATATTTCTAGTACTTTTCTAACTGAGCCATCTACCTCATGACCCAGCTATATCACACATAGAGACATACTCAAAGGAGCCCTAGTTCTACTACAGAGACATCTGTACTTATTGCTATATTATTTCACAATAGGTAGTAAATTGAACTACTTTAAATGTCTTTGATATGTGAGTGGAAAATGAAAATGTGGCATATATATATAATATTTTTGTTTAGCTGTCGTCAAGGGGAATTCATGAATGTGCTGGGAAATATATGGTTTTAAACAGCATTGTATAATGTGCAATAAATAAAAACCAATACCACATGTTTTTGTGTTTTCTCAGATGCAGATTTTTTTAATGTGTACACACACACACACACACACACACACACACACACACACACACACACACAAGATAAAAAACCAAACCAACATGAAATGGCAAATGCATGTTGAGGAAATGGTTTTGTTTTAGGAACCATGTGAAACAGGCAGAAAAGATTTTACAAGGGGGATACTGATGATAGTGGAGTAAAAAAATTGAAAGCTTACATCAAACCAATGGACTGAAATCAGAGACCCCCATGGTTGAACTAGGAAATGCTGGAAGAAGTTGAGGAGGAGAGTGATCCTATAGGGCAACCAGCACTTTCAACAAACCTGGACCCCTGAGATCTCTCAGATACAGAGCCACCGACCTGGCAGCATGTACGAACTGACCTAAGGCCCTGACATATTTAGCAGAGGACTTCCTGGTCTGGTCTCAGTAAAAGAAAATGCACCAAACCTTCAAAATCTTGAGACTGAAGGGAGTAGGGAGGCCTGAGGGGTGATGTAAAAAAAATTAAAGACAATAAAAATAATTTAGATAAAATAATGAATGGCCTACATAGAGGAATGTGTGGAGATTTTTGGTGTGTATTAACACATAAAGAAAGAAAATTACAAAAGAAAAAAGCATTAATTTTAGTTAAGAGCAAATCATGTTTGATAGTACAACAATTAAACCTAATTCTGTGTATGCTAATTAAATTTTTTAAAAAATGTTTTGAAAGAAACTTTTCAAAATAGTTTTAATCATTTCTTTTCCATCAGCCCTATCAAAAAAAAAATCTTACTAATCTGTTTACACCTTTATTCAGAGGATTGGATTTTGTCATATGCAAGTTAGTGGTGAGTTTAATTATTTAAGGGACTGTAGTAGTTTGAATATGCTTGGCCCAGAGAGTGACACTATTAGGAGCTGCGGTCTTGTACAAATGAGTGTGGCTGTGTTGAAGGAACGTCTCACTGTGGGGGTGGGCTTTGAAATGCTCTACCTGTCTACAATCTTTTCCTGTTTGCTGTTGGGACAAGAAGTAGAACTCTCAGCTCCTCCAGCACCATGCCTGCCTGGATGCTGCCATGCTCCTGCCTTGATGATAATGGACTGAACCTGAGAGCCAGGAAGACAGCTAAAATTAAATGTTCACCTTTATAAGTGTTTCCTTGGTAATGGTGTCTCTTAACAGCAATGAAAACTTTAACTAAGTCAGGAATTGAGACTATGTCATTCCATTATTAAAGATAGTTTCTAACATAACTTCACAGTTTTTTCTACTGCCAATATTTCTACTAAATATGAAAACTTTGACTTTTTTAATGTTAATTAATGAAAGAATTTTAAATACATTACATTAAGGGATGCTTAAGACAACTTACAAAGAAAGTTTCCACTTCTCTTGGACTAAGTTCTTTTTCACTTTGAAAGCCATTCATTGCTCACATCTCTGTCTGATCTAACATTGTTACAACAACAAAAATATTAAAACCTTCTTAGGATCCCATAAGTCTCACCAATCCAAAAATAGCCATAAGGTAACATCTGAAAGCATTAGCAGAATTTTGGTCACTTTTGCTGTTACCCATTTCCCTATTATTCCCATCAGTGAGCTTGTTAAATAAGTTGATTTATGATTTTCTCTATTTTGTGAGGAATAACATCACATATAATCACTTCTTAGGGAAACATAGTATTGGGGAAAATATGACTCTAGATACCCAAGTCATGATGACTCAATATTGGATTCAGCATAAATTATCTCTTTTGTCCATTGAGGTGAAAATTATGATTTTGCATCAGCATGTAACACTCAAAGGAAATATAACTTTAATTGAGGCTTTGCTTCAAAATAATCTAGAGACTAGACAGGTGAGATGAGGATTTAGAGTAAATAAAATAGGGAGGTCTATGTTTGAATCTTTTAATTTTTAGTACTTAAAACAGAAAAAAAGAATAAAATAACTTAGTTTTAAATTTGGCTAGAGAAAATCATTTTAGAATTGAGAGATTACAAGCTGAAATCTTGCATACATATGAATATCCTAAAACTAAGTGCAAATCAGCCCATGTGAAGATATAACTAATTTCTTTACCTTATACATTTTTGCCTTATGGGTAATACATAAAATTTTCTCTGTTATACGTGGTATTGTACCTTGAGCTAACTTTGTAGCTATATGCCTCTGGAAAACTTGAAAAAAAAAACATTTTGTTTGATCTATGAGTTGCAGTGATACCCAGTTTGAGAGAATGGGTGAACCCAGCAAAGAGTACCAACAAATCTAAGGGAAGTGTGCTTTGGGCTTCTGTTAAGACATGCTGGACATACTTTCCAGTATGTCAAAAGGATCTCTGTACACATGTACCTGAGATATGGGCTCTTTTGGAAATAGGTGCTTGCTGCATGGGAAACCTCAATTCTCTTTTGGCTGCAATATTCCATTTTCCTTTCCCTAAATTTTAAGTACTTGTGATCTGGGGCAAGGCCTCCCTATATACATTTTGATCACCCACTTTTATTGATTAAAAGTAACAGAGTCTGGTACACTGGTGTATTATATTACAATAATTAAGCTACCATTTCACTACTTAGTGACGTACATAATATATTTTATTTTCTTAAATTTTGAACAGAATTTAAAGTGATACACACAAAAATAATCTTACACTGTTATCTTGAAAAACATTTAAAAAGTGTCCATTTATTTCACTGGATCGAAGCATCTATTCTATTTTTGGAGATAACTTAGTTAATATTCTATTTGGAACATCAGATGGTACCCACTTATTACTGGCTGAACTATTGTGTAAGTATTTTCCATGCAGAACTATGATAGAACAGAAAGTGATAGTGTCAAAAATATTAGTCAATATAAATCTTTAAAAATAATGCCAAAAATGTAGATAATTAAGAAAAGATATAGGATGCTTAGAGAAGACTGAGAGTGGAGAGCTTGAAGGGGCTCGAGACCCCAAAAGTACAACAATGTCAAGCAACCAGAGCTTCCAGGGACTAAGCCACTACCTAAATACTATACATGGACTGACCCTGGACTCTGACCTCATAGGTAGCAATGAATATCCTAGTAAGAGCACCAGTGGAAGGGGAAGCCCTGGGTCCTGCTAAGACTGAACCCCCAGTGAACTAGACTATGGGGGGAGGGCGGCAATGGGGGGAGGGTTGGGAGGGGAACACCAATAAGGAAGGGGAGGGGGGAGGGGGATGTTTGCCCGGAAACCGGGAAAGGGAATAACACTTGAAATGTATATAAGAAATACTCAAGTTAATAAAAAAAAACTATAAATACATGTATTTTTAGAAAAAATCTCACTTAATTTTAATACCTCATATTTTTTCTACTTTGTTCTGACATAAAAATGTTTCTTAGTCAAATAAATGTAGTATATGAATATTAAAAAAATAATCTCAGCATCAGAATTAAAGTGAAACAAACATATATCTTCAGGGAAAATACTAGCAACAAAAGATGCCCATATTCCTTCTACTTTATATGTGTAGAGGTGCATTTCCTTCATCAAACCTCTGGTATATCTCACTCAACACTTGTGTTTTCTGGTGAGATACAACACTTGAGTACACAGTCATCACAGACCTGTGTGGAAATATTTAGTCAGATGAGCCATGATGAATGGTTCACTTCCTATGCAGGAGCAAAAGGGATATTGGAATAGAATTATACTTGTGGAGTTTAGAAAATGGAGAAGACACAAACATTCACTGAACAGTAGAACTATATATATTTCATGATTATTAGATGGGAAAACAGCCCAGGCAAATGACAAAACTCATGACTCTGGGCTTCTAAGGCTAAATGAGTTGCTGGTTGCTCTGAACTTCTAGTGATGGATCAGAGACAGCATATGTGAAACTATCATTAATGAGCAATTACAGGTCAAATGGAAGATCAGTAGACCTTTGGAATCTCCCATGTCTAGAAAAGAATCAAGTGCCAAATTGAAGTCTGAGCTAGAACATAGCAGTTAGCGATATAATGTTAAGCTCAGGTAGAAGAGGCAAATAGGGCAAGAGGCAAGTCATGGAAACTAACATGATTGTCACCCAGAAAACCTAGATGAAAATATTTAGATATTTGCTGAAAATGACAACTCCTAGAAACAGTGAGCCACTATCTCACCTAAAGATCCTAATCTGTACTATTGCCTGATGGGATATCCTCACTTGGTGACCATAGCCTTATACCAGATACCTCAGCAGAATCTCTACCTTCTGGGAAATGATTGTGCTCATGAAAGATAGCTAACAGGATTGTACTTGGGAAATTGGGGAGTTAGGGCAAGCACTGAAGGAACAGTCATAGAAAGAACATAGGAAGAAACCTCATAGGAAGAACAACAATATAATCCAACCAGAACCCGCAAAGCTCCCAAGAAACAAACCACCAACCAAAGAGTACACAGGGGGTAACCAGGGCTCCATTTGGATATGTAGCAGAGGATAAATCTATCTGGCATCACTGGGAGAGGAACTCCTTGGTTCAGTGGGTGCTTGATGACCCAGGATAGGGGAATGCTAGGTCACTGAGGCAGGAATGGGTGGTCGGGTAGGGGAGTATCCTCATAGAGGTAAAGGGGAGAAAGGAGAGGAAGGGACATTGTGGAGGGGAAACAGGGAAGGGCCATAACCTTTAAAATGTAAATAAATTAAATAAGCAATAAAAAAGAAAAAAGAAAAACGAGGCCCAATATAAGTTGTCAGAGATATAGATTTGCTTAAATAACACAAAGGAAAAAGACAATCTAATCTGTATTATACATATTTCTATTTTCTAAGTTTTAGTTACCTACCCATAGTCAAGGAGAACTAAGAAAACTGAATAAAACATTACAGGAATAATAATAGACAATAATTATTTAACGTTTTTATAGTCAAGTGTTAAATGTATAATTGTTTATTTTACCATTAAATATTCCTGCTAATTTGAGTAGATAACTATGTTGGGGTTATAAGTTAACCTTTGTCATAAGGATGTGCAAACAGAGAAGATACAGCATTTCTAAGACTCAGTACACTAAAGCTTTCAAACTCCACTGAGAATTTTCAAGTATATCCCTGCCAAAGCATATGAAAAAGAAAATTTTGCCTATGGAGAAACTTTTAGGAGAGTGGAGAATGCAGTGGCCAAGGCAGTCATGCAGAAATGTCAGAATTGATGGCAGGTATTATGTGGAAGATTAGAGGTTGAGGGAAATGGAACTTTTGGAATGCAAATAATACTGGAGGCTACAGTGTAGTTTATGGTCTCCAGGATTTAGGTATCACATTATTCAGCAAAGCCACAGGGAAAGCTTTAAAAGGACACTTGAAACACTGACATTGTTCTAGCATACCAGACCTGATTAGAGAATACAGACATTGCAGTTCAAACATCTGTACATATTCGGTACAGCCGTAGAAGCCATTTGGCAATATTCCCTCACCAGAATCATAAAGAAAACCAAGACAGTGACTGGAATGATGGGAGCAGAGAAGGTACATGCCATTTGTGGCCAAGAATTTCATGTGTGAAAGGAACAAAATGTTGTGCTTAGTGGAATGATAGATGAAGCCGGACAAACAGCACTGTTGTTATAGATGCATATAGTAGAGAGAAAAAATAATGCCCTAAAAAGACATGAAGCCTGGCTGCAGGCTAAAGCTTGTGCACACAAAAAATAGCTATCTTTATAAAACCGTGTGCCTCAAGAGAACTGTTTTTTTTCTCATGGACATTGGTAGAAACCAGAGTTACTTAATCGAGGATGGAAATAAATTATTTTCCACTTATTCAAGTTTAGGATTTGAAATAACAAAGTGGTTCCCAAAGAAAGCTAACTTTTACCACTACAGGGTGATTTTTGAAGGGGTATAGGGGAGGGAAAATATACTATTGGGGTGAGAATAGGATGGATTAAGTGTCGTAGATTAAAAGAAAAGGGAGCTGCCATGCTCTCTAAGTAACTAACTGTGACTTAATGAAGCATCATTATGGAAGCTGAATGTTTTGTCCAAGTATAACACTAAGCAATATTAAGCACAGCTCTTCTCCCGTGATGAGTAAGATCGCTCAGGTTATCATCTATCAGGAATTATAGTTATGGTTCTGTGCCCCCAAGACTTGACATGATAATGGCTAAGGATAACTGGCTTGTGAAGAATTCTATAGGAAAGATAAGATTGAAAACACCCTCCACATCAAACCAGATACACTCAAACTAATGGAAGAAAAAGTGGGGAAGAGTCTCGAACACACGGGCACCGGGGAAAATTTCCTGAACAAAACACCAGTGGCTCGTGCGCTAAGATCAAGAATCAACAAATGGGATCTCATAAAACTGCAAAACTTTTGAAAATAAAAAAGACACTGTCAATAGGACAAAATGGCAACCAACAGGTTGGGAAAAGATCTTTACCAATCCTACATCTGATAGAGGGCTTATATCCAAAATACACAAAGAACTCAAGAAGTTAGACCGCAGGGAGACAAATAACCCTATTAAAAAATGGGGTAGAGAGCTAAACAGAGAATTCACAGCTGAGGATTATCGAATGGCTGAGAAACACCTAAAGAAATGTTCAACATCCTTAGTCATCAGGGAAATGCAAATCAAAACAATCCTGATATTTCATTTCATATCAGTCAGATGGCTAAGATAAAAAAACTCAGGTGACAGCAGATGCTGGCAAGGATGTGGAGAAAGAGGAACACTCCTCCATTGTTGGTGGGATTGCAAACTGGTACAACCATTCTGGAAATCAGTCTGGACATTCCTCAAAAAAATTGGCATTGAACTACCTGAGGAACCAGCTATACCACTCTTGGGCATATACCCAAAAGATGCCCCAACATATAACAAAGACACATGTTCCACTATATTCATAGCATCCTTATTTATAATACCCAGAAGATGGAAAGAACCCAGATGCCCTTCAACAGAGGAATGGATACACAAAAGTGATACATCTACACACTGGATTACTACTCAGCTATCAAAAACAATGACTTCATGAAACTCATAGGCAAATGGAATGAAGTAGAAAATATCATCCTGATGCCTTTCAACAGAGGAATGGATACAGAAAATGTGGGGCATTCAGAGCCTGCCCCACATGTGGCCCACACATATACAGCCATCCAATTAGACAAGATAGATGAAGCAAAGAAGTGCAGGCTGACAGGAGCCGGATGTAGATCTCTCCTGAGAGACACAGCCAGAATACAGCAAATACAGAGGCGAATGCCAGCAGCAAACCACTGAACTGAGAACGGGACCCCCGCTGAAGGAATCAGAGAAAGAACTGGAAGAGCTTAAAGGGGCTTGAGACCCCATATATACAACAATGCCAAGCAACCAGAGCTTCCAGGGACTAAGCCACTACCTAAGGAATATACATGGACTGACCCTGGACTCTGACCTCGTAGGTAGCAATGAATATTCTAGTAAGATCACCAGTGGAAGGGGAAGCCCTTGGTCCTGCTAAGACTGAACCTCCAGTGAACTAGATTGTTGGGGGGAGGGTAGCAATGGGGGGAGGATGGGGAGGGGAACACCCATAAAGAAGGGAAGGGGGAGGGATTAGGGGGATGTTTGCCCGGAAACCGGGAAAGGGAATAACACTCGAAATGTATATAAGAAATACTCAAGTTAATAAAAAAAAAAAAAAGAAAATATCATCCTGAGTGACATTACTCAATCACAGAAAGACACATTTGGTATACACTCATTGATAAGTGGATATTAGCCAAAAAGCTCGAATTACCCAAGATGCAATCCACAGACCACAGGAAGCTCGAGAAGAAGGATGACCAAAATGCGGATGCTCCCACTCTTTCATAAAAGGGGGGAAAATATCCATAGGAGGGAATATGGAAACAAAGTTTAGAGCAGCGACTCAAGGAATGGCCATTCAAAGCCTGACCCACATGTGGCCCGAATATATATATACAGCCATCAAAACTAGATAAGATTGACAAAGCTAGAAAATGCATGCTGAAAGGGACCGGATATAGATCTCACCTGAGAGACACATCCAGAGCATGTCCAATAGAGGTCAGTGCTAGTAGCAAACCACCGGACTGAGAAGAGGACCCCCTTGCGGGTAATTAGAGGGACTATTGAAAGAATCGAAGGAGCTTGCAACCCCATAAAAACAACAATGCCAACCAACCAGAGCTTCCAGGGAGTAAATCACTACGGAAAGACTGTACATGGACTGACCCAGTGCTCCAACTGCTTATGTAGCAGAGAATAGCCTTGTTGGGGCATCAGGGGAAGGGGAAGCCCTTGGTCCTGCCGAGGTTGAACCCCCAGTGCAGGGGAATATGGGGGGGCAGTAAGGGGGATGTATAGGGGGAATACCCGTATGGGGAGGGGGAGGGAAGGGAATGGGGGCTTATGGACAGGAAACCCGGAAGGGGAATAACATTTGAAATGTAAGTAAATATATCTAATAAAAACTTAAAAAAGAGATTGAAAACACCAAGGATAGCCATGGATCTCTATTTTAGTAAATTGCACATTTATAGGCTGATTTTCCAGCAGAAAAGACTCATGTTGGTCTTTTGGGAAGTGTTTTCTAAAGCTAAGTAGATCTATGCATGGGAAGACAAGAACTCTGAATAATACATGAATCCTTAAGATTTCTGAATGGTAAAATAGTTTCCTGATATCATCAGCAATCATAGTTAGAATCATGGTACTTTCACACCAACTCAGTACATCTAATGTCATGTAATATCAGTGCTTCCTGTAGGAGCTGGAAATGTCCTCACAGCACTGATTGGCAAGTGCTCATTTCCCCAAGTCTTTTCTCATTAATTCTTTTTATTCTTTTAAAAAACTTAATTAATATTTCTCAAATAAATCCTTTGCATGCATGTGCCCATATGAGTTCTGTTCTGTTTAGATATGGATAATACATGAATCCTTATATTTTTTGAATGGTAGAATAGTTTCCTGACATCACCTGTAATCATAGTTAGCATCATGCTACATTCACACCATCTTTGTACATAAATTATCAGGTAATCTCATCTGACCCTTGCCTTCCCCCTAAGTAAATATAACTGATGTGACTGTAATGTCTGGCCATTAATTTTCTCATTATACTAGACACCTTTCTTCTTTCTGTGTTTATAATGGTGTGTGTTTTTTACAAAAAGCATTTTAAAATTGTCTCTGACCTGAAAAACAGTATCACCTTGAAATAGAATAACAAAGAGTGTATTTGATTTATAATAATAAACAAAATTTTATTTCATGACATTAAGGAGGCAAAAATGAAATAATATGTGTAGAAAAGCTGAATATCATAAAAGGGGCTTATTTGTCCACACTGTATTTTATATTTACTTCAGAGAAATAATTATTTCAATAGAAATTTTACTGGAATTATAAATTCAATTTTAAAATGGAAAGTTCCACAACTGTAGGTGATGTGAATTAATTAGGAAAAGAGGAGGGGTGGAGAGACAAGATGGAATGGAAGAATAAAATTAATAGCAATTAGAGATGATTCACACAATACATAAAAGCTGTTTTCTTTATTAATGGCTTAATCCGGCATTAATGACTTGATCCTCAGAAAGAGACAAAAGTTCACATGCATTGATAAAGAAATAGTTTAAAACAAACAAGTAGTGGAACGAGGTTTTATAAAAGAGAGAAAGTAGTGATTTTTGAATGTGATAAAGCATGTGTTTGTGTGTGGGTGTGTGTATGTGTATGTGTGTATGATTATGTATGTGACTGTGCATGAGTGTCCTAAAAATGTTGCAGTACTAACATAGAAAACTTTTTGGAAACTATAATATGTACAAGAAACTAAATTCAGTGGGCTGGGCAGTATTTTCTATATGCTTCAAATAAAAAACCTAGAGGCAATATTATATGGAGATAAAATTAAACACATGTCCACATCAATCAAGAAATACAAGTGTTATATTTGCAGGTTGGCAGTTCAGATGGCATTTGTCTGGGCACACCATGCCCAGACACGGGAGGATGCTGGCTCACAGGAAAGATGTGATGCCCTTCATCTTCGCCCTGAGTTACAAATATATATGAAGAGTTGAAAGCAGCAAAAACAAGGTGAGCAATTAAAATCCACCTTAACACCCTAAGATAACAAACATGATATCAGACTGGAATATCCATGCACTTAGGAAAAGGTTAAGTATGGAGTTCTCACCTATTGCAAATTGGTGATAATCTAGGCTCACATATTCTACTCCAGAAAATTTAAATGTTTGTAACAGGAATTTTTGGTCATTTTGTAAAGTGTTTTTCTAGCAAGTAATTTTGTTTTCTTTTCTTTCCTAATTATTTGTTTATATATTTATTATTAATTTATTATGTTTATTTTTCAAGCAAGGTTTCTCTATGTAGCCCTGAGTGTCATGGAATTGCTCTGTAGACTAGGATTGCCTCTAGCTCAGAAAGTGTCTGACTGCCCAGCTAGAAAATATTTTCTAGACCCACAAACATAGTCAAAATATTTGTTTCAAAAATACAAGGTACACATACAGTTACTTTAGTATGTTTTTTTTGTTCTCTAAATTTTGAGATTTAGGAGATTTAGAAAAGTAGCCAACTTTGACTTAAACTGTTGAGCATATGCACAATTGTGAGTTTTCATGCTGTCAAGAAATTGAACAAAACATAGAAAATATATGGGAAAATATAGAGAAATATTTTTGCAAGTATTTTATATAATGGTCAACATTTCCTATAGGAATCACCTTTAAAGGATGGGAACAAAATGTCCTAACAGACCACAAGACCAGGGAAGTCATGGGTTGTACTCTGTGGAAGAAAACTGGTGCCCCAGACCCCTAAAATGGCAGGGTTCTCAATAATTTTAGACTTTATGCTCTCTAGGTCTTTGCCTTTTTATTTATGGTCCAACTCTAGCAATAATACTACAATATGGCATATGTACATATGAAGTCAGGGATATTGTGAAAGCTCACATGAGGCTTGCACATGCTTAAGCCAGACAAAATGCCTGAATGGACAAGAAGTGCACACAAAAACACCAACTCAGAAGCTATTTGCCATTGATAGCTACAAAGAAAGAGAAAATCCCACTTCACAAGGCTAGCCTAGTGCTCAGGAGTAGTTGGCCAAAACAACATAGACTTCATGTTGTGTGAATGTCTTTTGTTGCTATGGTTGTCTTAAGAGAGAAGAAGAACATAAAATTGGGTAGACAGAATATAATCCAAATATATAGAATGAAAAGATGATGATGATGATGATGATGATGATGATAATGATAAAGCAAGCTTTCAAAATGAAAAGGAATAATAATTCCCTGTAGTAATTCTACTGACTGTCATGAGGAGTTATTCTGAAAATACCTTCAAAATATGCTTGAAACGATTTTTTTGTGCGAGCAAATAAAATCACTGAGCTTGGAGCTATGACAAGCGGATCACTGTATGATAAAGAACAGCATGTATTTTACATTAAGTTTCAGACAAGCTAAACTTACACAAGGAGACTCTTCCTCTCCAAAAAAAAATGACGATAAAACCACCCATAACTCCCTCTGATGTTTTAAAACACACATATCCAGTCACACAGGAAATCCGCGACCAGATTTAGGAGCCTGCAGAAAATCTTCAGATGTCCAGCAAACAAGCAAAATATCCACAGAGAGAAAAGCTCTCTGTGATATTATGCATTGAGGTATGTTATACTTTGGAATTGGAGAAATAGATCGCTCCAGGAAACATGAGTGAATGCACAACAAATGGTACACAGCATGTTCTTGATTGTTTAAAAGAAAGTGGCAAAAAAATGGCAGAAGGAAAGTAGAGGAGACAGACAGTGCAGGTTAGCACAAGCTGGGATAGAGGGATAGAAAGGGGGTGAAAGGAGGGAAGGACAGAGTGATGGAGAGAGGAGGCAGAGCCCAAAGAGGAAAGAAACAGACAGTTATTTTTAGGGACAGATTTTTATAATCCATGGACTTGCAGAATGAGAGCACTCTCCTCCTGAGGGTTCAGAGCATGGCATTCTTTGTAACATTATTTAAGTCATACAACTATGCTCTCTGGGTGTCAAGTTTATTCTCTATCACACACCTCATTAGCATTTGGTGCAGTTGGTTAGTAAGAGTCCAAACTTGTTAATTGTCAATATTTGTTTGATTGACATTAAAGAAGTCTGTAACTAGACATTGCTTCATGAACATTACCCACTAAAATGAGCTGAATTTGCTCTCAACAGAAGTGGCAATTTATTCAGTTTAGCAACCCAAACCCAAAGGTTACTATCTGATTGTGGCCCTGTGGACTTCTGGTAGCAAAATGCCACAACAACCAGATGTTAAATCTTAAAAATGTTCTTTTTTTCTGTACAAACACTCTGTCCATAAACGACAATGTCCTGTCTTCCCAAATACTGAAACACACATCTCTTTCTTATGTCTGTGTTGTTAAATGATGACATTTTACATAAAATGTAGGGGTTTGCTGTTGTTGTTTTCCCATCTTTATTAAATTGGACATTTTTTATTTACATTTCAATTGTTATTCCCTTTCCCGGTTTCCAGGCCAACATCCCCCTAACTGCTCCCCCTCCCCTTCTATGTGGGTGTTCTCCTCCCCATCCTCCCCCCTTGCCGCTCTCCCCCCAACAATCTAGTCACTGGGGGTTCAGTCTTAGCAGGACCCAGGGCTTCCCCTTCCACTGGTGCTCTTACTAGGATATTCATTGCTACCTATGAGGTCAGAGTCCAGGGTCAGTCCATGTATAGTCTTTAGGTAGTGGCTTAGTCCCTGGAAGCTCTGGTTGCTTGGCATTGTTGTACATATGGGGTCTCGAGCCCCTTCAAGCTCTTCCAGTTCTTTCTCTGATTCCTTCAACGGGGGTTCTATTCTCAGTTCAGTGGTATGCTGCTGGCATTCGCCTCTGTATTTGCTGTATTCTGGCTGTGTCTCTCAGGAGAGATCTACATCCGGCTCCTGTCGGTCTGCACTTCTTTGCTTCATCCATCTTGTCTAATTGGATGGCTGTATATGTATGGGCCACATGTGGGACAGTCCCTGAATGGGTGTTCCTTCAGTCTCTGTTTTAATCTTGGCCTCTCTCTTTCCTCCTAAGGGTATTCTTGTTCCCCTTTTAAAAAAGGAGTGAAGCATCCTCATTTTTGTCATCCTTCTTGAGTTTCATGTGTTCTATGCATCTATAATGCATTCAACTATAAGGCTACAGCCACTAGATCACCACAGTGCATGATAAAATATGGAGGACCATTGCTCCTGAGGAGATTCTCCATCACATCTATAAAGTATGTGTTCATATTTTTTATTCCTGTTAATTAATGTATACATATATTTAATTAAACAAATTCATTAAGACTGACAGCAGAATTTATTTTTAGGTACAGGTCTTTGCAATACACAGTGTTATAGTGAAGTCTCTCTAATTCTGAGTAGTCAAAATAAGATTTTAAAATAAAGAGCTGAATCAAAAATTATAGAATACATTGAATCATAGCTACACTGCCGTGTAATCCAGCACTGGGATGACAAAACAAGAAAAATGTGAGTTCAAAACTAGGCTAGGATCTTTAGAAAGTTCTGCATTTTTACATGTAGGATAACATTTCATACTACATACATATATATATGCAAGTTGATGTGATTATGCAGGTAAGGGCTGGCACCAGTTAGACCAAGTCCATGATTGGACATTAAAAGAATAAGATGAGGACAAAGTTTTACAGGTCATGATTGGACAGGAAAAGAATAAGAAGGGGACAAAGTTTTTGTAGTGAGGGGGAGAAGAAGGAAATAGAAACAATATGGAGACTGAAAAGGATGACACAGATCCAGGTGGTCCTGAATTGCCAGCATAGATGGGTTGGATATCTGTAGGCAAATTTATCTTATCTAGGTGAGCAGTTTATATGCTTACCAATGGTTGTAAGTTTATTGTGTGGATGTATTGTAGATTGAAAATTAAACATATAAACCTAATTGCTAAACTACAAGTTTTTAGAACTTTGATTTTCTGGGCTCCAGGGGATGTGAACAAAGTTTCCGACAGGCAGAATGTCAACCTGTCTTAGTTCTGGAAGTTGTGTTAGGCTATAGAATGCCTGTGGGTAGTGTGGCATGGTACCACTCTAGAATGGCCTGCAGAATGTGATACATGTATCAGCCATGGTGACTACCACCTAGGGGACTTCACAGAGAGGGAAGCTAAAAGGGATACAGCAGGGAGAGGCTTGTGGACCATGTGGCAGAGTAGCAGCGCAAGCAATCAGATCAGGCTCCTGGGAACTGAAAGCAAACGTTTCGTTTTAACTTTTATGGCCACAAATATACATGCATAAATTAATTACAAATCAAAATGAATATTTTCTTTAAAACATTTATAAGATAGTTTTTGAGGACAAAACATCTGAGGTCACAGAATATGTATAGACAATAGGAGGTCAAACTACATGTTAAGATTTGCTAGAAGCTTAGTAACTGGACATGCTCTGTTGTCAATAAACACACATGTCCATTCGAGGGCAGTTGTAGACTATCTCCGTTGACTTCTCCCCTATTTTCCCTATTGGAAAAATGAGCTAAATTTCTTGAGCAATGCAACACGAATGAAAGGATTAATACATTTTTGTGGTTCTATAAATCATGAAATTGGCTGGTTCTGTTTTCTCTGACATAATATACACGAAAGTTATCAAAGAGAAAAAGCAAAAGAGAAAACTTTCATCACCTAGAAGTATACTTTTCCCATATCCCCAATTGTTTGTTTCAATGAGATCTTCTAGCTAAAATATCAAGCTGTGGAAAATGTACTCTATAGATTGAATATTTTTTCCTCTGATGACATTCAATACGGTGATCAAACCCAGATTCCACACATGAAGCATGCCTACAAACTTAGACACATTCTGCAACAACATCAAACTCATCTAACAATCAGCCAGAAGATCTTGTATATCATTAAACTCTATATGAAAACTGGAATTATTCATTTGTCTTTTTAATTCATATTCTATTATACTCATTGTTTACTGACTACATATATATAATTTTATATAATTTATATATAATATATGAAATACATATGTAGCTATACACCTACACAAACACACAAACACAGATGCACACACATTTATCACATATATCACACTTTTCAAAATTTCATACGTGTATTTGTCATATTCATCCTCTACACTCTGTGCAGCAACTTCATCCATATCCTCTTATTCTTTTTCTTCTTCTTTCCTTCCGTTATTAATTCCAATTTGTTCCCCAACTACTCTTGAAAGTGGGATCATCTGACCAGGAATCACACTATTAGAGAAAACCGACTTTCCCTCTCATCACAACTATCAATGTCAGTTGTTCCTTGATTAGTGGTAGGGCATGATGTCCCTTTTGCTCTCCACACTAGATTGTGTCTGACTTAACTTTGTGTGAGTCTTAAGCATGCTGTCAGACTGCTGTGACTTTGTAAGTCTGTACAACTGATCTGATATAGCTGGGACTGGGCAGAGATATGTATGTCTATCTCATTTAGGACTGAGCATTCCACAATTTTATATTCTTGCTAACTTAATTATGTAAATGCTGAATTAATTGCCATCTATTGTAATAGGAATCCTCTATAGAGAGAGTTAAGAGATGCATTGGTTTTATTTTAAAATTAATTTCCTTCATGACTCTAAAACATTCCTTCTAGTTTTGTTAACTTAAAATAAAATAAACTAGTGGGAGCCATATGGGTTTTGCTTGAAATTTGAACCCATGTTCTAGAGACAGGCTTTTATTGCACTTAAGCGCTAAACCATTCTCCTGTTTCTAGAAAAAAAATTTTTTTAAAATTTTTATACAGTATATTTTGGTCACTTACATGACTTTTTTCTTTTTTACCATACTTGATATTTTTATGTTATCCCCTTCCCTGTGTTTCCCTTCCAGAAACCTGCTATCCCATCTCCCCTCCCCCTGCTTCTATAAGGGTGTTCCCACACCCACCCACTCCCTGCCACCTCCTGGTCCTGACATCCTCTACACTGGGGCATTGAGCCTTGACAGGACCAAGGGCCTTTCCTCCTATTGATGCCCGAAAAGTCCATCCTCTGATACATATGCGACTGGAGCCATTAGTCAAGGCCAATCCAGTGTCTTCTTGGAATGGTGGTTTAGTCCTTCAGAGCTCTGGGTTGGCTGATGTTGTTGTTCTCCTTATGGGGTTGCAAACCCCTTCTGCTCCTTCAGTCCTTTCTCTAACTCTTACCTTGGAAACCATGTTCTCAGTCCAATGGTTACCTGAGAGCCTTAAGTTTTATAAAATAACTAACACAATATGGATTAGCATTTTTGGTGATTATCATGCAATTATAATAAAATACAAGAATTACCAATTTATTATTAGGTGTACTGCCTTTAAAGTTAAGTTTGTAATTCAAAACCTTTTTTGAAATTTATCTTTTATTATGAAAATTTACCTGATCCTGAAATTTTCTCAACCTTTTGACCCTGAAAGTTTTCAGACCCCAGAAGGCCATCATCAGGATGTCCCTAAAACATATCAAAATGAATCTCTCTTCCAGTGAGTCCAGAATATCAAAAATATTATGAAAAGGATACATAGAGGATCATTTTTCCAATAAAAGTTTTCATTTGGCTCGTCAAATAATATAAAAAGATATATCTCTGACAGAATGTGGAAGCTAGATGTAACCTTTGTGATGAGCTAGAACAATAATTTCAACAATAATAATTTACTTTACCAATAAAAATTAAAAAAAATGAACTTTGCCTCAATTTTTCTGCTTGTTCTCAGAATATTTTATATTGCCAACATTCCATGCTGTTTGCTGATGTTGTAAAGTGCATATTTAATTTAAATCTTCTGTAGACCCTATCACTAGTATTTTATAGTGTCTCGTTTTCTGTAAATTAAACAGCCATTGAATAATTTTCCAACCATCATTGTGCCATGTTTTTGTTTGTGTTATTTCCATTTCCAAGATATGACTGAAGATAGATATAAACAATAAAAATATATGATAGATTCCCCGAAATAGAAAAATACAAATGAACAAAGTGAAAATCACCTGTTACTAGGAAGAGTTTGTAAGCAAATGTGGACACAAGGAAAATTAAATATGTAGATGCTGTTAAACACTTACCTATTTGTATGATGGTTAATAAATGATAAATTTTGCAATACTAAAGAACTAGTTGCTTCCTGGTTGCTGCCGCTGCAGAGAGCCCGTGGGCAGCACCCCACGAGCGAACTTGAGCCCCGGGACCACAGGTAAGACCAACTTTTCTGCTGCAAGAAAGCTGATGGTGAGCTTGGGACACAGGGAAGCAGAATTCCTCTAGGACCGGGCACGTTCTGTGTTTACCGGAAGTCCCACACCCCCGGATCCCGGCCCGCAGCGGCTCTCTGCCCCCAGACCCTGTGAGAGAGAGACCCAACCGCCTGGTCAGGTGGGCACTCCTGAGGCTGCAGAGCGGAAGAGACCACCAACACTGCTCACCCCTGCCCACATCCCTGGCCCAAGAGGAAACTGTATAAGGCCTCTGGGCTCCTGTGGGCGAGGGCCCAGGAGCGGCAGTACCCCTGCCTGAGACACCACCAGAATCTGAAGGAAACAGACCTGATAAACAGTTCTCTGCACCCAAATCCCGTGGGAGGGAGAGCTGAACCTTTAGAGAGGCAGACAAGCCTGGGAAACCAGAAGAGACTGCTCTCTGCACACACATCTCGGACGCCAGAGGAAAAAGCCAAAGACCATCTGGAACCCTGGTGCACTGAAGCTCCCAGAAGGGGCGGCACAGGTCTTCCTGGTTGCTGCCCCTGCAGAGAGCCCGTGGGCAGCACCCCACGAGCGAACTTGAGCCCCGGGACCACAGGTAAGACCAACTTTTCTGCTGCAAGAAAGCTGCCTGGTGAACTCAAGACACAGGCCCACAGGAACAGCTGAAGACCTGTAGAGAGGAAAAACTACACGCTGGAAAGCAGAACACTCTGTCCCCATAACTGACTGAAAGAGAGGAAAACAGGTCTACAGCACTCCTGACACACAGGCTTATAGGACAGTCTAGCCACTGTCAGAAATAGCAGAACAAAGTAACACTAGAGATAATCTGATGGCGAGAGGCAAGCGCAGGAACCCAAGCAACAGAAACCAAGACTACATGGCACCATCGGAGCCCAATTCTCCCATCAAAACAAACATGGAATATCCAAACACACCAGAAAAGCAAGATCTAGTTTCAAAATCATATTTGATCATGATGCTGGAGGACTTCAAGAAAGACGTGAAGAACTCCCTTACAGAACAAGTAGAAGCCTACAGAGAGGAATCACAAAAATGCCTGAAAGAATCTCAAAAATCCATGAAAGAATTCCAGGAAAACATAAATAAACAAGTAGAAGCCCATAGAGAGGAGACATAAAAATCCCTGAAAGAATTCCAGGAAAACATAAATAAACAAGTAGAAGCCCATAGAGAGGAGACACAAAAATCCCTGAAAGAATTCCAGGAAAACACAATCAAACAGTTGAAGGAATTAAAAATGGAAATAGAAGCAATCAAGAAAGAACACATGGAAACAACCCTCGATATAGAAAACCAAAAGAAGAGACAAGGAGCTGTAGATACAAGCTTCACCAACAGAATACAAGAGATGGAAGAGAGAATCTCAGGAGCAGAAGATTCCATAGAAATCATTGACTCAACTGTCAAAGATAATGTAAAGCAGAAAAAGCTACTGGTCCAAAACATACAGGAAATCCAGGACTCAATGAGAAGATCAAACCTAAGGATAATAGGTATAGAAGACAGTGAAGACTCCCAGCTCAAAGGACCAGTAAATATCTTCAACAAAATCATAGAAGAAAACTTCCCTAACCTAAAAAAAGAGATACCCATAGGCATACAAGAAGCCTACAGAACTCCAAATAGATTGGACCAGAAAAGAAACACCTCCCGTCACATAATTGTCAAAACACCAAACGCACAAAATAAAGAAAGAATATTAAAAGCAGTAAGGGAAAAAGGTCAAGTAACATATAAAGGCAGACCTATCAGAATCACACCAGACTTCTCGCCAGAAACTATGAAGGCCAGAAGATCCTGGACTGATGTCATACAGACCCTAAGAGAACAGAAATGCCAGCCCAGGTTACTGTATCCAGCAAAACTCTCAATTAACATTGATGGAGAAACCAAGATATTCCATGACAAAACCAAATTTACACAATATCTTTCTACAAATCCAGCACTACAAAGGATAATAAATGGTAAAGCCCAACATAAGGAGGCAAGCTATACCCTAGAAGAAGCAAGAAACTAATGGTCTTGGCAACAAAACAAAGAGAATGAAAGCACACAAACATAACCTCACATCCAAATATGAATATAACGGGAAGCAATAATCACTATTCCTTAATATCTCTCAATATCAATGGCCTCAACTCCCCAATAAAAAGACATAGATTAAAAAACTGGATACGCAACGAGGACCCTGCATTCTGCTGCCTACAGGAAACACACCTCAGAGACAAAGACAGACACTACCTCAGAGTGAAAGGCTGGAAAACAACTTTCCAAGCAAATGGTCAGAAGAAGCAAGCTGGAGTAGCCATTCTAATATCAAATAAAATCAATTTCCAACTAAAAGTCATCAAAAAAGATAAGGAAGGACACTTCATATTCATCATAGGAAAAATCCACCAAGATGAACTCTCAATCCTAAATATCTATGCCCCAAATACAAGGGCACCTACATACGTAAAAGAAACCTTACTAAAGCTCAAAACACACATTGCACCTCACACAATAATAGTGGGAGATTTCAACACCCAACTCTCATCAATGGACAGATCATGGAAACAGAAATTAAACAGTGATGTCGACAGACTAAGAGAAGTCATGAGCCAAATGGACTTAACGGATATTTATAGAACATTCTATCCTAAAGCAAAAGGATATACCTTCTTCTCAGCTCCTCATGGTACTTTCTCCAAAATTGACCATATAATTGGTCAAAAAACGGGCCTCAACAGGTACAGAAAGAAAGAAATTATCCCATGCGTGCTATCGGACCACCACGGCCTAAAACTGGTCTTCAATAACAATAAGGGAATAATGCCCACATATACGTGGAAAATGAACAATGCTCTACTCAATGATAACCTGGTCAAGGAAGAAATAAAGAAAGAAATTAAAAACTTTTTAGAATTTAATGAAAATGAAGATACAACATACCCAAACTTATGGGACACAATGAAAGCTGTGCTAAGAGGAAAACTCATAGCGCTGAGTGCCTGCAGAAAGAAACAGGAAAGAGCATATGTGAGCAGCTTGACAGCACACCTAAAAGCTCTAGAACAAAAAGAAGCAAATACACCCAGGAGGAGTAGAAGGCAGGAAATAATCAAACTCAAAGCTGAAATCAACCAAGTAGAAACAAAAAGGACCATAGAAAGAATCAACAGAACCAAAAGTTGGTTCTTTGAGAAAATCAACAAGATAGATAAACCCTTAGCCAGACTAACGAGAGGACACAAAGAGCGCGTCCAAATTAACAAAATCAGAAATGAAAAGGGAGACATAACTACAGATTCAGAGGAAATTCAAAAATCATCAGATCTTACTATAAAAACCTATATTCAACAAAACTTGAAAATCTTCAGGAAATGGACAATTTCCTAGACAGATACCAGGTATCGAAGTTAAATCAGGAACAGATAAACCAGTTAAACAACCCCATAACTCCTAAGGAAATAGCAGCAGTCATTAAAGGTCTCCCAACCAAAAAGAGCCCAGGTCCAGTCGGGTTTAGTGCAGAATTCTGTCAAACCTTCATAGAAGACCTCATACCAATATTATCCAAACTATTCCACAAAATTGAAACAGATGGAGCACTACCGAATTCCTTCTACGAAGCCACAATTACTCTTATACCTAAACCACACAAAGACACAACAAAGAAAGAGAAGTTCAGACCAATTTCCCTTATGAATATCGACGCAAAAATACTCAATAAAATTCTGGCAAACCGAATTCAAGAGCACATCAAAACAATCATCCACCATGATCAAGTAGGCTTCATCCCAGGCATGCAGGGATGGTTTAATATATGGAAAACCATCAACGTGATCCACCATATAAACAAACTCAAAGAACAGAACCACATGATCATTTCATTAGATGCTGAGAAAGCATTTGACAAAATTCAACACCCCTTCATGATAAAAGTCCTGGAAAGAATAGGACTTCAAGGCCCATACCTAAACATAGTAAAAGCCATATACAGCAAACCAGTTGCTAACATTAAACTAAATGGAGAGAAACTTGAAGAAATCCCACTAAAATCAGGGACTAGACAAGGCTGCCCACTCTCTCCCTACTTATTCAATATAGTTCTTGAAGTTCTAGCCAGAGCAATCAGACAACAAAAGGAGATCAAGGGGATACAGATCGGAAAAGAAGAAGTCAAAATATCACTATTTGCAGATGACATGATAGTATATTTAAGTGATCCCAAAAGTTCCACCAGAGAACTACTAAAGCTGATAAACAACTTCAGCAAAGTGGCTGGGTACAAAATTAACTCAAATAAATCAGTTGCCTTCCTCTATACAAAAGAGAAACAAGCCGAGAAAGAAATTAGGGAAACGACACCCTTCATAATAGACCCAAATAATATAAAGTACCTCGGTGTGACTTTAACCAAGCAAGTAAAAGATCTGTACAATAAGAACTTCAAGACACTGAGGAAAGAAATTGAAGAAGACCTCAGAAGATGGAAAGATCTCCCATGCTCATGGATTGACAGGATTAATATAGTAAAAATGGCCATTTTACCAAAAGCAATCTACAGATTCAATGCAACCCCCATCAAAATACCAATCCAATTCTTCAAAGAGTTAGACAGAACAATTTGCAAATTCATCTGGAATAACAAAAAACCCAGGATAGCTAAAGCTATCCTCAACAATAAAAGGACTTCAGGGGGAATCACTATCCCTGAACTCAAGCAGTATTACAGAGCAATAGTGATAAAAACTGCATGGTATTGGTACAGAGACAGACAGATAGACCAATGGAATAGAATTGAAGACACAGAAATGAACCCACACACCTATGGTCACTTGATTTTTGACAAAGGAGCCAAAACCATCCAATGGAAAAAAGATAGCATTTTCAGCAAATGGTGCTGGTTCAACTGGAGGGCAACATGTAGAAGAATGCAGATCGAACCATCCTTATCACCCTGTACAAAGCTTAAGTCCAAGTGGATCAAGGACCTCCACATCAAACCAGACACACTCAAACTAATAGAAGAAAAACTAGGGAAGCATCTGGAACACATGGGCACTGGATAAAATTTCCTGAACCAAACACCAATGGCTTATGCTCTAAGATCAAGAATCGACAAATGGGATCTCATAAAACTGCAAAGCTTCTGTAAGGCAAACGACACGGTGGTTAGGACAAAATGGCAACCAACACATTGGGAAAAGATCTTTACCAATCCTACAACAGATAGAGGCATTATATCCAAAATATACAAAGAACTCAAGAAGTTAGACCGCAGGGAAACAAATAACCCTATTAAAAATGGGGTTCAGAGCTAAACAAAGAATTCACAGCTGAGGAATGCCGAATGGCTGAGAAACACCTAAAGAAATGTTCAACATCTTTAGTCATAAGGGAAATGCAAATCAAAAGAACCCTGAGATTTCACCTCACACCAGTGAGAATGGCTAAGATCAAAGACTCAGGTGACAGCAGATGCTGGCAAGGATGTGGAGAAAGAGGAAATCTCCTCCATTGTTGGTGGGATTGCAGACTGGTAAAACCATTCTGGAAATCAGTCTGGAGGTTCCTCAGAAAATTGGACATTGAACTGCCTGAGGATACAGCTATACCTCTCTTGGGCATATACCCAAAGGATGCCTCAACATATAAAAGAGACACGTGCTCCACTATGTTCATCGCAGCCTTATTTATAATAGCCAGAAAATGGAAAGAACCCAGATGCCCTTCAACAGAGGAATGGATACAGAAAATGTGGTACATCTACACAATGGAATATTACTCAGCTAATAAAAACAACGAGTTTATGAAATTCGTAGGCAAATGGTTGGAACTGGAAAATATCATCCTGAGTGAGCTAACCCAATCACAGAAAGACATATATGGTATGCACTCATTGATAAGTGGCTTTTAGCCCAAATGCTTGAATTACCCTAGATCCCTAGAACAAACAAAACTCAAGACGGATGATCAAAATGTGAATGCTTCACTCCTTCTTTAAATGAGGAAAAAGAATACCCTTGGCAGGGAAGGGAGAGGCAAAGATTAAAACAGAGACTGAAGGAACACCCATTCAGAACCTGCCCCACATGTGGCCCATACATATACAGCCACCCAATTAGACAAGATGGATGAAGCAAAGAAGTGCAGACCGACAGGAGCCCGATGTAGATCGCTCCTGAGAGACACAGCCAGAATACAGCAAATACAGAGGCGAATGCCAGCAGCAAACCACTGAACTGAGAATAAGTCCCCCGTTGAAGGAATCAGAGAAAGAACTGGAAGAGCTTGAAGGGGCTCGAGACCCCAAAAGTACAACAATGTCAAGCAACCAGAGCTTCCAAGGACTAAGCCACTACCTAAATATTATACATGGACTGACCCTGGACCCTGACCCCATAGGTAGCAATGAATATCCTAGTAAGAGCACCAGTGGAAGGGGAAGCCCTGGGTCCTGCTAAGTCTGAACCCCCAGTGAACTAGACTATGGGGGGAGGGCGGCAATGGGGGGAGGGTTGGGAGGGGAACACCCATAAGGAAGGGGAGGGGGGAGGGGGATGTTTGCCCGGAAACCGGGAAAGGGAATAACACTTGAAATGTATATAAGAAATACTCAAGTTAATAAAAAAAATATAAAAAAAAACCAAAAAACAAAAAACAAAACAAAAAAAAGAACTAGTTATATGTATATATAATATATGTATACTATATATAACATAAGATATATTTCTTCCCTTTCATATACATATATACATACTCATAATCATATACAAACATATACACATACTCATACATAAACATGAATATAGTTATATAAATATATACAACATAACTGAGTATGCCCCATGAGCATAAATTTAAATACTGTAACAAATTCTTAGTATATTAACTCTAATATGCTCTACATAAATTATACCATGATGGCTTCAGTTCTATGTCAATAATTCAAAGATTTTATATATATATATATGTGTGTTTGTGTGTGTGTGTGTGTGTGTGTGTGTGTGTGTGTAATGCACATAGAGGTGACAAAAATGATAGCTTACAAATATGGTATGTAAGTAGAAGATATAGATTAATGGGAAATTATTAAAAACAAAGAGCCGGGGCTGGGGATTTAGCTCAGTGGTAGAGCGCTTACCTAGGAATCGCAAGGCCCTGGGTTCGGTCCCCAGCTCCGAAAAAAAGAACCAAAAAAACAAAACAAAACAAAATAAAAACAAAGAGCCAAAAATGTTTCCTTATTAAAAATAGAACGCAATAAATAGATGAAAGGAAAATTTCATTGGATCAATTATAGACCTATCTGTAAAATTAACAATTTTTCAAGGAAATAGATAATTAATATACATATATATATATATATATATATACACACACACATATATATATAGGAATATATTAACAGTATGGATTATTTCCTTAATATCAAATACTAAAATATACCACATGAAAAAATGCTTTTAAGATAGAGCTAGACAGAGTTTGGAACTAGGAATAAAAATAATGGCTATGCTTTATAGAATATGCAGAGCAGTAAAACCAAATTCAAATGTGGGAACTGTTCATTGGCAAATACAGCATATGCAAATTTACAAAAATATTCCTAGGACCAGTAGGTTAAAATTAAGTAATCCATTAAGAAATATGAATAAGCCTATATTGTTATATGTTTTTCAAAAGCATAATTGGAATTAATAACTTCTCCAAAGCACCAATCTAGATGTGTTGATAGAAGCAATTTCTTTTAACATTAAAAAATACCAAAGGGGCATGCATTCCACTATATTCATAGAGGCCTTATTTATGATAGCCAGAAGTTAAAAACAACCTAGATGTCCCACGACAGAAAAATGGATACAGAAAATGTGGTTCATTTACACAATGAAATAGTACTCAGATAGTAAGAAGAGAAAACATCCTGCATTTTGCAGACAAATGGATGAAAATAGAAAATATCATCCTGAGTAAGGTAACACAGACCCAAAAGGACATGCATGGTATGTATTCACTAATAAATGAATATTAGCAAAAAAAAAAAATCCAAGTACAAAATCCCCAAGATACAGTCCATAGAACTCAAAAACATCAAAAAGCTGAAGGGCCCAAGTGAGGATGCATCAGTCCCATTTCGGAGGGAGAAGAAAGCAAGCACAAAGGGGAGGTAAGGAGGGACCTGGTATGGGGTTGGGGTGGGGATATGATTTTGTATTGGTTGGGGGAAAAGGAATGAAGCCCTGAGGGCCAGCATGTTCCAGAATGGAAACAGGTGACCTTGGAAGGAAGGCATTCTCCCAAGGGAGGAGGACCCTCAAGTATATACCAGAGACCTGGTAGGTGAGAGACTCTCAGGACTCAAAGGGAAGGGGAGGGAGACTTTAGATGCAATGTCCTACAGTGGAGAGGGTATTTATTGGGTCCATTTCACACAGAAAGACAGGGCATCAAGTGAGGGATGGGTTGCTATCCCACAGTCAAAATTCTGTCCCATAATTATTCCTGTCTAAAAGACCTGCAGGGATGCAAATGGAGAAGAGCCTGAGGAAAAGAAGGTCCAGAGATAGGCCCAACGTGGGGTCCAGCTCAAGGTGAGGCCCCAAGGCCTGAGAATATTCCTGAGGCTATAAAGCACTCACAGAAATTGGACCTTTCATGACAGTTCTCTGAAAGACCCAACGAGCAGCTGAAAGAGTCAGACGCAGATATGTACACCCAACAAACAAACGGAAGCTGCTGACTCCTCTTGTTGAATTAGTGAAAAGCTGGAAGAAACTGAGGAGAAGTGAGTGGGACCCTGTAGGAGGACCAGCTGTCAAATTTACCTGGACTTCAGAGATCTCTAGACACTGGATCACCAACCAGGCAGCGTACACCAGCTGATATGAGGCCCCCAACACATATACAGCAGAGGACTGCCAGGTCTTTGTTCAGTCAAAGAAGTTGCACCTACCCTTGAAGAGACTGGAAGCCTCAGGAAGTTTAGAGTCTTGATCGAGAGGGTGGGGGTGAAGACATCCTTGTGGAGATGGGGTTTGGGGGCAGGTGGAGGTATGGGAAGTGAAACACTCACTGGATGGACCACTAGGGGAATAAAATCTGGAGTGTAAAAATAAAAAAAAATTAATTTTAAAAAATGCCATTATGTCAGTTCTCTCATTTTGCCCTAAAAAGTATGGAATGAGCGGGAGTTTTTAATCACTAGTTTTATCGGGTAGGAACTCCCTAATTCAAAAGCTATTTTGGGCTTGAGCAGTCTCCTATCCCAGGCAGACCTCCATTCCCCCACATTTCTCCATCCACCTTTATTAGACCAGTGGATCCTGAAACATACAAGTAAACTTCCCTTCCCCCTCCCCACCCCATGTTCCGTGCCTGCTGAATCCTCTGGAACAAACCAAGTTGCCTTGAGCGGCCTGCTATCTCAAGATGACCTCCATTCTCCTGTCACCTCTCCTTCCGCCTTGATCAGAACTGCTGACACTGAACCATATAAACATGCAGATGAAGTGCCATGCAGGCAAAGGATAAACATCATAGACCTACCATACCAGAACCTCTGAGGATAAGATCCCTCATAATAACTTCTATAACAGAAACACCCAGGGAGCAATGTGATCCAAATGGCTGTAGGCCCTCAAAAGAACAGACTCAACAAAAGCCAGGGAAATAACAACACCATCAGAGCACGGATAACCTATTATACCAATCCTTCAATATCCTAACACAAGTGAAGAACCATAAAATAGCCTTAAACCTAATCTTATAAAGATGATAGAAGTATTTAAAGAGGAAATCAATAAATCCCTTGAAGCAATACAGGAAAATACAGTCGATTAACTAGAGGTCTGTAAAGGGAGAACAAATGAAACCCTTACAAATTTACTGGAAAATACTATTAAATAGGTGAAGAAAATAAATAAACCTGTGCAAGAACAAAAGTAAAAATAAAACCAATAAAAAACAAACAAACAAACAAACTCACATTTAAGAAAACCTGGAGATGGGAAGAGAACAGAAACAAAAGAGAACAGAAACAAGCAACAAGCATCACCAAAAAAAAAAAAAAAAAAAAAAAAAAAAAAAAAAAAAAACAGGAGAATGAAGAAAGATCAGGTGTAGAAGAAATTGATACATCAATCAAAAATATTAAATCTAAAAACTTCCTGACATAAAATATACAGGAAATCTGAGATATCATGAAAAGACCTAACGTAAGAGTAATAGGAGTGGAAAAAGGTAAAGACTTTCATATCCAAGGCCCAGAAAATATTCTCAAAAAAAATCATAGAAGAAAATTTTCCTAACCTAATGAAAAAGATGCTTATAGACATATAAGAAGCTTACAAAGCATCATTTAGACTGAACCAGAAAAGAAAACCTTCCCATTACATAAACCAAACCAAAACAAAACAAAAACGTGAAAGGCCAGATAACAGAAAATGGCAGATCTATCAAAATTATATGCTTCTCCAAAATTCAGGATGTATCTGTTCACAAAGAAGCATAAACAGATACAAAAAAATTGAAATAATATCTTGTATCTTAGCAGACCTTCATAGATTAAAGCTGTCAACAATGACAGAAACAACAAAAAGAACATACATTAAACAACTCTCTATTCAATGATCTCTGGGTCAGAAAAAAAAAGTGTATATATATATACATATATATGTGTATATATATATATATATATATATATATATATATATGGCTTTCTTAATTCGGTGAAAATGAAGTCACAACGTACTCAACATACTCAAATTTATAAGAAATAATGAAAGCAGTTCTAAAAGTTTATCGGACTAAGTACCCCAATAAAGAAATTAGAAAGTTGTTAGATGAGTAATTTAAAAGTACACCTTAAATCTCTAGGGGGAAAAAAAATAAGGCACACCAAAGAGCAGTAAAGGGCAGGAAATAATCAAAATCAAGGCTGAAATCAATCAGTTAGAATAAAAGAAACCATAAAAGAATCAGTGAGACCAAGAGCTGACTCTTTGATAAAATCAACATGACAGACCAACGCCTTAATAAAAGAATCAAAAGAGAGAGGCAGTATTCAAATTATCAAAATCAGAAATGAAAAGGGAACCATAACAATAGTCTCTGAGGAAATTTAAAGAATGTACTCCACAAAATTAAAAAAATCTTAATGAAATGGATGATTTTCTATAGAGAAACAACTTACGGAAGTTAAATCAATGTTGGGTAAAGTATTTAAACAGCCCTATAATCCCTAAATAAATAGAATCAGTCATTAAAAGACTCACAACAACAACTACAGCAGCAGCAGCAGCAACAACAACAATAACAACCACAGATGAACTTCCAAAGAAGAGCTGAAATCAATATTTCTCAAACTCTCCTAGAAAATAAAAATAAATGGAACACTGACAAACTCATTATATGAACTCACAGTCATCACGGTACCTAAACTATACAAAGTCTCAACAAAGAAGGACAACTTCAGGACAATCTCTCTTCTAAACATTGATTCAGAAATACTAAACTCACAAACTGAATTCATGTACATGTCAAAAACAACATCCATCATCATCAGGTAGGCTTCATTCCAGAGATTCAGGCATGGTTCAATATATGGAAACCTATCAATGTAATTCACTATATGAACAACTTGAACACCAAATTTTCTTGATTGTCTCAATAGATACTGAAAAATCTTTTGATAAAAATCCAACATCCTTTTATGGTAAATGTATTTGAGAGATCAGCAATATAAGTCACATATCTAAACATGATTAAAGCAACATATGGCAAACCTGTAGTAGGTTTCGCCTAATGCTGCTTATATTATAATGTTAATTAATTTTAGTTCCCCAGACTGCTTACACAAGTGTCTGAATGTAAGACACTGAGTAATCCTGCCCCCAGTAGGTTCTGATTTGTAAATAAACATGCCAGCAGCTAATGACTAGGCAAGGCAGACAGAGGCTGGGCTGTTAGCATTCCTGGGCTTGGACCAAGAGAGGAAGGGAGAAGGAGATTCAGCATGCTGGGAGAAGACAGAGAGGAAAGAACCCATGCCTGAGAAGGATAGAGGACAGGAAAGCATGGCAGTCATGTGAAGGAGCCAGGAGAGTGTGTCCTAGTCGGATAGCACTCTGGATCCAAGGCAGCCAATGTAGAATATAGAATTTAGTAGGTACTAACTCAGAATTATTTGTGGGAGGTGGATTAATCCCATGGAGGTTAGAAAGTGGCTCTGTTGTTGAGATGTTTAAGGCTCATCAAAATATAAAGTCTATATGTGTGTCTTCCATTTGGGAAAATAAAACACTGGGGTTGGTAGCTGAACTCGTTGCCTGGATCATTTAGTTAACATGATTCTACACAAGGAAATGACCAACATCAAGTTAAATGGAGAGAAACTGAGAGCAATCCTCTAAAATCAGGAACAAGACAAGGCTGCCTACTCTGTCCTTATCTATGCAAGTTACTATGTAAAATTCTAGCCAGTGCAATATGACAAATAAAAGAGAAAAGAGAGATACAAATGGCAAACAAAAACATCAAAGTATTGATATTTGTATAAGATATGATAGCATATATAAATGACTCTAAAAATTCTACCAGAAAACTCCTACAGCTAATAAACACCTCCCTTAACCAACTGGCTGGAAATAAAATTAACTCAAAAAAATTAGTAGCCCTTTTTTTATACAAATGATAAATGGGCTGAGAAAGAAATTAGGGAAACAATTTTCACAAAAGTGACAAATAATGTAAAATATCTTGGTGTAACATTAAGCAAGTGAAAGGTACATATGACAAGAACTTCAAGTCCTTGAAGAAACACACTTAAGAGGATATCAGAAGATGGAAATATCTTCCATGTTCTTGCATAGATAGGACTGACATAGTGAAAATGCCATCTTAATAAAAGCTATCTACAGATTCAAAGCAATGCCCATCAAAATTGCAAGAAAATTTTATAGACCTTGAGAGGGCAATTCTCAACTTGATCTGGGAAAAACAGGATAGCCAAAAAACAATCCTAAATAATGCAACCTTAAACAGTAAAAGAACTTCTGACCTCAAACTGTACTACAGAGCAATAGTGATAAAAACTGAATGTTTTTTTTTTCTTAGTGAACAGACATCATGATCAAGGACAGCATCTAATTGGGTCTGGCTTGTAAGTTCAGAGTTTCAGCACATTATGGTCAAAAGAGGAACAGGACAACATCCAGGAAAGCAGGGTGCAGGAACAGCTGAGAGTTCACCATTTTCATATGAAGGCCACTAGCTTTAGACTGGTCTAAATATTCACTCCCACACCACCTAATAGTGTTACTCCCTGTGGCAAGTGCATTCAAACAGAGCACTGGTACAGAAACAGACATGTGGATCAGTGGAATCAAATCAAATCTCCAGAATTAAACCCACACAATTTTACGAACTTGATTTTTGATAAAGAATTCAAACTATACAATGAGAAAATAAAGTATCTTTAACAAATGGTGCGGGTCAAACTGGATGACTACATGTAGAAGAATGAAAAGAGATCCATATTTACCACCCTGCTCAAAATTCAAGTTCCAGTGAACCAAGGAACTTAACATAAAAGAGGACACACTAAATCACAGGATAGAAACAATGGGAAATATTTCTAAATGAATTGGTATAGGAGACAATTTCCTGAATAGAACACAAAATGTTGAGGCTCTAGGATCAAAACTGATAAATGGAACCTCATGAAACTGCAAAGCTTTTTGTAAGGCAAAGGATACTGTCTGCAAGACAAAATAGCAGCCTGGAGATTGAGAAGGACTCTTCATCCACCCTATATCTGACAGAGGGTTAATATCCAAAATTTACTAAGAAGTCAAACTAGAGCTCAAATAATCAAATTTTAAAAAATCGTGTAGAGTGCTTAAGAGATAATTTTTAACACAGGAATCTTGAGTGCCTGAGACACACTTAAAGAAATATTCATATTGTTAGTTATCAGAGAAATGAAAAACAAAGCAACTATTTTATACCTACCAGAATAGCTAAGATACAAATGGCAAGAAACAACACATGCTGGTGAGGAGAACATTCCTCAATTATTGTACATTGTACATTGACTTTGTAAATCAATTTATCAGATTCTCAGAAAATTGAGAATAGTTCTCTCTCAAGACACAGCTATATATGCAAAATATGCTCTAAAACTGTACAAAGACAACTATGTTCATAGCAGTTTTATTTGTAATAGCTAGAAACTTGTAACAACCTAGAGGTTCCACAAGTAAAGAATGGATAAAGAAAATGTGGTACGCCTATCCAGTGAAATAGTATTCAGCTATTAAAAAATAGATACCATGAATTTTGCAAGTAAATGGATGAAACTTGATATTACCATCCTGAGTGAGGTAGCCCAATCCCCAAAGAACATCCAGGATATAACTTATAAGTGTATATAAGCCATAAAATATAGAAAACCCACGTATACTTCATAGACCTAAAGAAGCTAAACAAGAAGAAAGGGACCAGCAAGGAGGCTTGAATTGCACTAAAATAGTCATAACAGGGAGATGGAAAGAAGGAACTAGGTGGGAGAGAAAATAGGGAATGGAATGGGGTTTTCAGGAACAGGTATGAAGAAGATCAGTAGAGATGGCCAAATAGCCATTAGCTGCAACTGCTGGGGTGGGGAGGTATTTGACATCTCCAGGATGAGACCAGGGATAAGAGGGTCACTGATAAATCAATAAGGTTGTCCATTCTTAGCTGTCACTCACATTATTGAGGACATTTAAGCTACCACAGTCAGGTAGTAACACCATGGCACCATAGGGACACCAATCTACCCAGAAAACTTTGGATCTAGAATTTATTCTGTCTATAGGAAATGCAGGGACAGGGGTGGAACACAAACTGAGGGAATGGCCAACCAATAACTGGCCTAACATGGGAACCACACTATTAGCAAGCATTGATCCCTGACATTAAATTTGATACTCTGTTTTGCTTACAGACAGGAGCCTAGCATAGGTCTCCTCTGAGAGTCTCCACCCAGTGGCTGACTCAAAGGCAGATACACACAACCCAGTAGCAGATGGAGTTTGGGGACACTTATGGAAAAAGAGGTGGAAGGATTGTAGGTCATAAAAGGGACAGGAACTCTACAGGAGGACCCACAAAGTCAACTAACCTGGACCGTTAGGGCTCTCAGAGATTGAACCACTAACCAAAGAATGTATGTGGGCTAGACAAAGACCTTCTCACATATGTGTAGCAAATGTGAAGCTTTGTCCTCATGTGGGTCCTGAGCAATTGGATAGGGATGCTATTGCCTGCACATGGATAGCTTGCTGGGCTGCCTTGTCTGGCCTCAGTGGGATAGAATTTGCCTGGCCTTGCAGAAACTTGATGTACCAGGTACAGGAATACACAGAGGAGACCCCACCTGTTCAGGGAAGAAGAAGAGAGGGTATGGGAGGAAGGATTGTGAGAGGTATTAAAAGGAGAAGGGCAGTGAGCATGCTTTAAATTGAATAATTTTAAAAAAGTAGATGCCTGTGCTTCTCAAAAGAAAATACTATTACTTAATGATCCCCAAGAAAACAGATTTAAAAACCTTAACAAAGTCTTAGTATATTTAATGTGATATAGTATCTATAGGTTATACTCTGTGATGATTTGAGCTGTATGCCTATAATTCAAAAGGAAATTCAGTATATGAAGATGAATTGGTTACTTTAATTGTCATAAAATATATTACTTTTCTTCAACCCTGCACCAATAAATATAGAGAAAAGATTTGATAGACTAATTCAGCAACTTACCATAAAACCACATATTTCATAACAAATAGTGAGAAACACAGCAAAAAGTATTTTCAAACCTCAGAAAGGACAACATAATAACGAGAAATAAAACAAAAATTTGTCACTCAATTCAAGAAAAATGTGACTCCAGTTTTAATAACATTAAGATATAAAAGACGATTGCTAACTTACTGAAAGGAAAAGTGAAATCTAAATGAAAATGCAGTATATACTGTTATAGAATTCCCCCAAAGAGAAAATACTTAAGTTAAAGCTAACAAAATATCTACAAGATAAACATAGGGAGCATATTTATATTAATGTATAAAAATAAAACTGATAGAAGCTTTCAGCAAAGTAGCTAGATACAATATTAACTCATAAGAATGTGTAGCCTTCTTTTATCCAAATGAAAGTCTGGGGAAAAAACAGATAACTGTGATTTTCCTGTTTCCCTTAGTTTTGGCCACCACCTCAAGTGTACAAAGGGAGCCTAGTCAACCAACAGGGTTTCAGAAGGCCCATGAGTAGTAACTGAAATGGCATCATTCTGGGATCCGCTTCAGGGAGATAGATCAATATTATTCTGGATGAATCAAAGATTATACCATTTTGGGAAAATAGAAAGAAACATTCAGGTTGGGCAAAGATCATTAGCAAAATGCTAAGGTACAGAGATGCATGAACAGTAGGGAAATACATTCCAGGAATCTCTAGTATTCGCTGAACGTGTTTCTAATCTGGGAAAGGAAGCTGACCTGTAATCTAGCCAAGGCTACATGCCATTTTGACAATAGAGGATATAGAGGTTTTGAGATCCTTAGACAAGGTCAGAGAAGGAGAAGCATTGCTGATAAAGGAAGTCTGCCATTTTTCACTTGCTAAGGGCTTTCTGGTTAACTTAGTGCTTTCCAGTAATGTTGGATTTCAACTTCAGTTAGTCGTGCAGCAGATAAACAACACTTGTCACAGTAGCATAAATAGCATAAAATACAATGAGTATCTGGAATCGAGCAGTTGAAAGAGTCTTAGGATAAAAATTTCATGTTGTAGATGATTTCAGGAGATAGAATGATCTCCATGCTCATGGATGAGTAAGATTAATATGGCGAAAATGTCTATCATACAGAGCAAAATCAGCAGATTCAGTGAAGTATCCATTAAAATCCCAACATCATTATATCTAGAAAGGATAATTTGCAAATTTCTATTGAAATGCAAATAACTCAGACTACCTAAAAAATTTCTATAGAATAGAAGAACTAGTGTAAGTATCACCATACCTTATTTCAAGTTGTCCTACAATGCTTTACCAATAAAGACAGCATGGTATTGGGGAAAAAACAGGCATATTAATATATGGAATTGAATTGAAGTCCAAGGCAGAAATCCACATACCTATTAACATGGTTTTTTCGTTTCTTTTTAATGAAATATCCACAAATATATTGGAGAAAAGAAAAAAATACTTCAACAAACAGTGCTAATTTAACTGAATGTCTGTATGTAGGAGAATCCATCCAAACAGATATTATCACTATGCACAAAATACTGCAAGCAGCTCACAGACCACAACATTAAAGTGGATGTATTGAACATGATAGAAGAGAAAGTGGGGAATAGCCTTGAACTCATTGGTAGAAAAGACAACTTAGTGAACAGAATGTCATAAGAACAGACACTATGATTAATAACTAAAGTAGAAACTTGGGAAATTAAGAATCTTCTCAAAGCAGCAACATATAGAATCACAAAACATTTGAGGGCTATTATCCAAAATAAATTTAAAAAACAAAAACAAGAAACTAGGTATCAAGAAACCAAATAATGTAAAAAAAATTATTCTTTAATCTATTTTTACATTCCAGACATTACTACCCCCTGGTCCACCCTCAGACTATATCCCACAACTTTCCCCCACCCCTCACCTGTCTTCAAGAAGAAGTCCCCACCTCTACCCCTCCAGAATTCACCACTCACGGGGTCCAGGGTTAGGTGTATCTTCTCTGTCTGAGTCCATACTCAGCAGTCCTCTGTTGTACATATGTTGGAGGTCTCATCTCAGCTGATATATACTGACTGGTTGGTGATCCAGTGTCTGAGAGTTCTTGGGGGGGTGGTTCAGGTTAAATTGAGACTGCTGGTCCTCCTACAGGCTAGCCCTCCTCCTCAGCTTCTTCCAGCTTTTCCCTAATTCAACCACAGGTGTCAGCAGCTTCTACTCATTGGTTGGGTGCAAATATCTGCATCTGACTCTTTCAATTTTTTGTCAGGTCTTTTGGAAGGCAGTTACAATAGAACTCTTTTTGCAAGAACACTCTAGTATCAGTAATATTTTCAGGCCTTGGGGCCTCTCCCTGTAAATGGTGCTGATATAACTAGAAATCTGTAATTAGAAAAATGAAAATAGATCCATATTTGGCATCTTGCACAAAGCTCAAGTAAGAGTGGATCAAGGACCTCAACCTAAAGCGAGGGACACTCAATCTAATAGAAAAGAAAGTGGGAAAGAGCTTCAAATTCATTGGCACAAGGGGGAAATTTCCTAAATAGAAATCCAATGGCTCATGCTCTAAGATTAAGAATTGATAAATGGGATCTCATGAAACTTGAAAGCTTCTGTAAGGCAAAGGACATAGCCAATAGGACAAATTTGCAGCCTACAGAATGGGAAAATATCTTCACCCTATATCAGATAGAGGGCTAATATCCAAAATATAGAGAGAAATAAGGAAGCTGACCACCTAAACACCAAACAACCCAATCAAAATATGGGGTATAGTACTAAACACAGAATTCACAACAGAGGAATCTTGAATGGCTGAGAAGCACGTAAAGAAATGTTCAAAGTCCTTAGTGGTCAGGGAAATGCAAATCAAAACAACCCTGAGATTCCACCTTACATCTACCAGAATTGGTAAGGTCGAAACCTCAGGTGACAGCACATGTTGGCTAGGATGTGGAAAAAGAGAAACACTCTTCCATTTCTGGCAGGATTGCAAATTGATACAAGCACTCTGGAAATCAATCTGGAGATTCCTCAGAAAATTGGAAATAGATCCTCCTGAAGAACCAACTATACCACTCATGGGCATATACCCAAAAGATGTCCCAACATGCCACAGGTAAACGTGATCCACTATGTTCCTAGCAGACTGATTTGTGATAGCCAGAAACTGGAAACAACAAGATCCCACACCAGAAGATTGGAAACAGAAAATGGGGCTCATTTACATAGTAGAACACTACTCAACTATTAGGAACAAGGACATAATGAGTTTTGCAAGCAAATGGATAAAACTAGAAAATATCTTCCTGAGTGTAGTAACTCAGACCCCAAATGATATGCACAGTATGTACTCACTAATAAGTGTATATTAGTCAAAAATGTAAAGAATTCCCAGGATAGAATCTACAGAACTCTAGAAGAATAACAAGATGAATGGCCTAAGTGAGTATGCCTCAGTCCCACTTAGAAGGAAGAAGACATCAAACATGGGAGGGGGAAAGAGGGAGGAACCTGTGTGGGAAAGGTGACAGGAAGGAGAAAGGGGAAAGATGATCAAGTATTGGGGGTGGGAGAACAGGACTGAAGCCTGGAGGACCAGCAGAAAGAAAGAAAACAGGCAACCTTGGGAGGTAGGAGATTGGTGGCCTTCTAGAATATACCAGAGACCTGGGAGGTGATAGACTTTCAGGAGTCAAAGATGAAATTCCTAAAGAGGGGAGAGAAAACTTGTAGAGTCCACTTACAGTAAAAATACAGGGCATAAGATGGGGGATTGGGGTTGCCATTCCACAGTCAAAAACCTAGTTAAGCCAATTTAAAAATGGGATAAAGAGATAAAGAATTCTGAATGGAAGAAACAAGTAGCTGAAAACACTTAAAAATGTTCAACAACCTTAACTGTCAGGGAGATGAAAATCAAAACTAGTTGGATATTCCTTTTACACCTGCCATAATGGATAAGATCAGCTATACCACTCTTGAACAGATACAAAAAGGATATTTCACCAACACTGACACACTTGCTCAACATGTTTATTGCTACTTTATTTAAAATATCCAGCAATTTGAAATACAATTGGAAAGCAATTTATAAAGAAAATGTGGTACATTTACATAATGAAATATTATCTGGGCTGAAGAAACCAGGAAAATTTCAGGCAAATGGATGGAACTAGAAAAACAATCCTGAGGTCAGGAACCCATATTCAGAAAGATGAATACGGTATGTGGTATTTGTTTTTATTTGAATATTTGCTGTTAAGTCAATGATAACCAAACTACAATCTATAGAACCAAAGAGGGTATGTGTAGAATAAGGACTAGAGGGGACAGATAGATCTCAATGGAAAAGACAAATAGAATAAACAGATGTGGGTGAAAAGGAGTGCAATGAAACTTAATATAATAGAAACATTCTAAAAATAAACATATATGGAAGAAAGAGAGTCTCAACTGGGCCTCTCTTGTCACTGTACAGGACTTCCAGTACTGGCAAGGTATTACATTTAGTTGAGTTTTGGGGAAGAGGGGTAATTTATGTGTATTCTAGCATCCGAGGTTGTTGCCAAGACTATAGGTTGCTTTCTATAAAATTGCAAGGCCCCATTTTAAACACAACCACTTACACAAGTCATTAATATTTGAGATGTCAAATGAGTACCTATGTAGAGCCCTCACACATACATTCTAGTGTCCTTGGTACTGGAAAATACTCTGTATATTTTGAAAAGAGAAACCCAGACACAAACCCTTGTGTTTATAATGGTGTGCTGTCTGCAAGGTGTGCCAGGAACAATGATGACACGTACTTTGTGGAAGTAACCAACCAATAACTCTATTGACTTCATGGCATCTTCATAAGTTGGAAACAATATCTAAAAATTTTGAATAAACAAGAACTAGATAGTTCAGATACCTAAAATAAAATCAAGTACACACATGCACACATACACGAGACAGAACTTCTAAAAACAACTTCTAATGATATTCTACTGTACAGATAGATCAGTCCCTGGTTCAGCTATCAGCAGAGAAGTTTCCTCCTGCAGCAGATGGTAACAAATACAATGAGCCTCACACAGATTTTATGCAGAGAGTGAGACATCGGCCCATTCAGCCATTAGTGGGATATCTTCCTTGAGTCCCTCCCCTCAGATCTCAGAGATCCTGATGAAAAAGAAGACAAAAGCAGTGTAAGAACAAGCGGATATGAAATACACCAAGAAAAGAAGGTCATCTAAATCAACAAAGCAAAGCTAATTTGAACAGAGAGAAACTTAAGCAGCACATACATTTTCTGCTGGGTTTTACACCAGGTCGTCTGTGCATGTCTTATAGCTTATAGTTGGGTACTTTTATGGGATTCCTCAGTGTGCAAACCAGTGGGTCTCTGAGTCTTGTGCCTTCTCTTTGGGTCTTTTTTAGTCTTTGATTGTCTTGCCTAACATTTATGTGATATTTTTGGATTTTTTTTATTATATTTTATTCCATCCTATATGTTAGTTGAAGAAATATATAAATAAATAAACAGTACAGATTAAGAATTGAACTGACTTATCTACTGGAAGAGGGAAAAATCAGTTTCTCCATAAAGAGACACTAGGTGTATTAAACATTCCAATACAGGTTTCATGTGCAATAACATTTGACCAAGATATAATTGGACTCCACAGTTTTTGTGTGTGCTTTGATTTTGTTACGGTTTTATTAATGATGATACTGTTGCTGTTTTTGCTGTTTTAATTATTTTGAATGTGGTTTTAATTTGTTTGCTTGGTTGTGGGAGAGTTGTATTGAATTTTGTTTGTTCTTTTGATAAATGGCTTACAGTTGAGTAGATAGGGAGGGGTGAGGATATGAAAAGATTTGAGATAGAAAAATAATATGAACAATCTTTTGAAGTCAAGTTTCAAATGATGAAAGATATAATAGTGAAAATATAGATCTGTACACACACAAACTCTACATAAACCACACTAAACTTTTTCTTCAATCATTTTTCTTTGAATCACTGTCGCTAAGCATTCAATTTTGTGTCTGCTATAGTATACTGATAAAGATAATTTGTGCGAATGCAATGCTTGTATATATGGCTTACTAAAGCAAAAGTAACTTAGCAAGGGGAATACTCTAATAAAAAACAGTGTATTCTTTCTCAACAGGTAACATTATCATAACTCTGTGGCTAATTATAGACCTTAATATCTATTCTGACTCTATCTGTTGTGGGTTAGAATGATTATAGTTTTAAATTTGTATGATTAATATGGCGGTTTGAATATGCTTGGATGAGAAGGTATGGGCTTGGTTGAGGAATTGTGTTTCTGTGGAGGTGACCTTTGGGATCTCACATGCTCAGTCTCTGCCCAGTGTGAAACTCAAACTTCTTATGCTGCTTCAGGGTGCAGATATAGTAGAACTCTTTACTCCTCTAGTACCACGCTGCCTAGATTCTGCCATGCTTTGTTGCTATAATGATAAAGGACTGAACCCTGAAACTGTAAGCCAATCCTAATTAAATGATTGCCTTTATAAGAGTGGCATTGGTCATGGTATTTCTTCACAGCAAAAGTAACCCTAACTAAGACGATGACTGACACAGTGATATTTAACGATAGCAACTATTTATTCCTGTTGATTTTTATTAATATTATGTTCAAACCCAGTTCTACAACTCTCGTTTCATGGTTTTTAATATTATTTAGCTACTTTTTAGGCACTAAATTTCATATTTAGGTCATTAAATGCATTGACATGTACAAAGATACACATTTGCATGTTATGAATACTTAATTGCATTTGTCCTGTTTGTAGAATTAAATTATATTGTAAGATAGCCAAAACAATGGTAAAATTCCCAAATACTTACCAATGTACAGTAATAGTAATGTTCATTATTACTTTCTCAGATACATATATTTGTGAGATATCATTTTCTTTCTGCCTAAAGCTACTTTTCATGTTTCATGTAGTCCAGGTCAATATTCAACTCATGCTTTTTAAATTTACTGTTGCCAAATCCATTTGTTTTACTTTTGGCTTTGGAAGCTATTTTGCTGATCACAGGATTATATGCTTGGCTTGTTTTCTTTCAGTGTTGAGTAAGCTACTCCATTTCTTCTCCATTTTTTAAAGCAAGAAATTCGAATTTACTCATAATTACTGTCACACAGAATTATTCTCTTCAATTATATTTTCTTATTTCTTTAAATCAGTTTATGATTTAATCTAATACAGTTTTCACAAGCACATTTTATGTGTTTACAAATTACCTTATGCTTAGAAAATATTCAGTAATATCCCCCAAAGTGTTTCATGCATTCTCCTTTTCCATTCCTCCCTAGGACACTGATTGACACAACTTTTCCATGGAATTATACCATCTTATGCCTTATCGAAGCCTTTAAGTTTTTTCTTCCTTGCTTTGCTTTTGTGTATTTTTTATGCATTTTGGGGTTGTTTCTATTGCCCTGTATGTAATTCAACAACCCTTTTGCATTTTGAACTCCAAATGTCCATTAATACTTGTAGCCTATTTGATATAAGACATGATCATTGTCATTTCTTTCACTCTTTATCTCAACTTGTATGTTACGACCCCTTGGGGCAAGGGAGGTCTAATGACAATTTCTCAGGAATTGGCTAAGACTATCAGAAAATGCAGATATTTACTTTATTACTGATAACAATAACAAAATTATAACAATGAAAATAATCCTTTGGTTGGGATCACAACACAAGGAGATGTATTGAAGTGTCGCAGCATTAAGAAATTTGAGAACCATTGCCTTGAAGGAAGATTCTACGAATGTGATAGAAGCAGATATAATGATATAAAAAATTCAGTGCTTTTATGACAGGTTGGACAAATCCATTGCTGTAATCGATTGTAGCTGCTGATTATCACTCACTAAAGCATACAATATCCCATGCTCATAGCTGGTGGGCTTTCAAGTATGGCTGCTAATAGAAGCCACTAGTTATGAGCTATGCTCAACAGAATCAATCATTGGTAGTAAATTTGGGTTGTTTTTCTCCAGTTTCATAGAATCTATTCATTCATATATATATATATATATATATATATATATATATATATATATATATATAATTAACCCTTATACACATGATATATATATTTATTATATTGTTAATTTTTCTTTCTGATAAATGCTTAAAAATTGTCCTTGGAAGATTGCAGTATTTCTTTTTTTTTTTTTATGGATAACTATTTTTTTTTATTAACTTGAGTATTTCTTGTATACATTTCGAGTGTTATTCCCTTTCCCGGTATCCGGGCAAACATCCCCCTCCCCCCTCCCCTTCCTTATGGGTGTTCCCCTCCCAACCCTCCCCCCATTGCCGCCCTCCCTCCACCAGTCTAGTTCACTGGGGGTTCAGTCTTAGCAGGACCCAGGGCTTCCCCTTCCACTGGTGCTCTTACTAGGATATTCATTGCTACCTATGAGGTCAGAGTCCAGGGTCAGTCCATGTATAGTCTTTAGGTAGTGGCTTAGTTCCTGGAAGCTCTGGTTCCTTGGCATTGTTGTACATATGGGGTCTCGAGCCCCTTCAAGCTCTTCCAGTTCTTTCTCTGATTCCTTCAACGGGGGTTCTATTCTCAGTTCAGTGGTATGCTGCTGGTATTCGCCTCTGTATTTGCTGTATTCTGGCTGTGTCTCTCAGGAGCGATCTACATCCGGCTCCTGTCGGTCTGCACTTCTTTGCTTCATCCATCTTGTCTAATTGGGTGGCTGTATATGTATGGGCCACATGTGGGGCAGGCTCTGAATGGGTGTTCCTTCAGTCTCTGTTTTAATCTTTGCCTCTCTCTTCCCTGCCAAGGGTATTCTTGTTCCCCTTTTAAAGAAGGAGTGAAGCATTCACGTTTTGATCATCCGTCTTGAGTTTCATTTGTTCTAGGCATCTAGGGTAATTCAAGCATTTGGGCTAATAGCCACTTATCAATGAGTGCATACCATGTATGTCTTTCTGTGATTGGGTTAGCTCACTCAGGATGATGTTTTCCAGTTCCAACCATTTGCCTATGAATTTCATAAAGCCGTTGTTTTTGATAGCTGAGTAATATTCCATTGTGTAGATGTACCACATTTTCTGTATCCATTCCTCTGTTGAAGGGCATCTGGGTTCTTTCCAGCTTCTGGCTATTATAAATAAGGCTGCAATGAACATATTGAAGCACGTGTCTTTTTTATATGTTGGGGCATCTTTTGGGTATATGATTGCAGTATTTCTGTTCTATCTTTGTGTAGCCCATCTCTCCTTGAAAATATGTTAAACACACAGTAAATACGATATTTCCAAGTCTTCAGTTGTGTCCTGCAATTAGAGAAATTTCTAACCTATACATTGACTGTGATAACTAAATTGACATACCAACACTATAAACTCTGTAACCCTGTTGTTTAGTCACTATCAGAATAGGTGTTCCTGCAAATACAATTTGTAACTGTGATTAACTACTACACATGTTAACTTAATGGAAAAAGAGAGAGATTTTTTCCTTGATAATTCACGCGAGCTGCATCCAACCAACTGAAGCCTTTAAGAACAACAGCTAAGATTTTAGAGAAGCTTTGCCTTCAGGCAGAACACTAAAATCAAAGCTGACATGTGAGCCTGGCAGGTTATGTTATGGATTCTGTCTAGTTAACTCCTTATGAGCTAAAGTCTACAATCTAGTCATGTTTATTGTCAACTTGATACAATTAAATAAGGAGAAACTTCAACTGATAATTTCTCCGATCAGTTTAGCCTATGGTCATAACTTTGAGAGACTACTTTGATTAATGATTGATAGGGAACAGCCCACATCATTGTGGGTGGCACTAGGCCTAGGCAGTTGGGGTTATGTAGGGAAGTCATCTGAGCATGAGACTATCAACAACAAGTGTGATGCAATCAGCAACATTCCTGCATGGTTTCTGGTTCATTTGCTTCTTCAGTTGCTTTTATGAATTCCACAAGCACTTGGATGCATAAAGTAAATATAACTTTCATTCCTTGAGTTGATTTGGGTCAGAGTACTTCATCAAAGCATCAGACAGTCAAACCAGAACAGTGCAACACCTAGAAATTCAGTGTTTGACAGGTATTACTATACTTTGTTTCAAGTAAAACAACCAATTTTGCTGTTTCCACCCAGCAAGCAGCTTAAAGAGTGATATGCAGATATTTGCACCCAACAGATAAACAGAAGCTGCTGACTCCTGTGTTTGAATTATGGAAAAACTGGAAGAAGCTGAGGAGGAGAGCAACCCTATAGGAGAACCAGCAGTCTCAATTTAATCTGGATCCCTGAGATCTCTCAGACACTGGATCATTAACCAGGCAGCATACACCAGCTGTTATAAGACCTCCAACACATATATAGCAGAGGACTCCTGGGTCTGGGTTGAGTCAGAGAAGATACTCCTAACCCTCAGGAGACAGGAGGCCCAAAGGAGTTTAGAAGTCTGGTTGGGTGAGGGTTGGAGACATCCTTGTGAAGACCTGGGGTAGGGAAGAATAATGGGATAGGCAACAGTCAGAGGATGGACTGGGAAGGGGATAAAATCCAGATCATATAAATAAATAAATAAATAAATAAATAAATAAATAAATAAATAAATAGATTTAAATAAAAAGAAAAAATATTTCAGCAAAACCAAAGAATATTTGAGAAAGAAAAAGAAAAAAACACATAAACTCTAAATAAAATTTATTCACTGGCATTTGAAGAGAAAATTGAAGAATTATAGAATGCTTGTTTTATTGGCATCTCTAACCTTACAGGACTAAACATGAGTGTAATCTGCTAGCATGTTTCATAGCCTAGATTCTTTGCTTGTACTCTCCAGTTCACTCTGCAATAATCTGTGCCTGTTCTAAAATAGAAGAAGCTTGCCAACACTGGAGTAGGTACCAGACTCCCAGTAATGCTTAAGGAACAGATATTGAGGTTAACATTGAACATCTTAAGAAAATGAGAACAAGTAAGAACATAAATATTGAACATAAAATTATCTTTAACTGAGAAAAACATCCCCATCATAAAGATCAAAGCAATCACTTTCATTTGTTGAAGGCCACATAAATGCTGTGAGAGAGCATTCAGTGTAATGCACTACATTAGACTATCTGCGTCTTAAGGGGAGAAAAATTTTAGCCAGGAAAATAATGTATCAGTCAAATTTCTCTACATAGTTTTCACATTTTAAAGTAACGTGAATAATCTTTTACATGATTCTCCACATACTTGTGATTGTTTACATTTAAGTGGAAGTTTCTTTTATCTTTTGTGCTAACTTGAATAAATAAAGCATGATGTTTATAATAGTTTGTCATTCTATCAGCAGCTCTACTGACAATATACGGATTCTTCAATGAAATGAGTGGGTTATATGCATTAATGACCTTTGAGTGATATTTAAAGCACACCTTTAAATGTATTTTAAATCTAATTATTTTCAGGATTTAATCTAGCTGTACATATTTTAATATAATGTTATATTACATATATGCTTTGGTCACAATATGCCATGAACATACCTGGTAAAAATCTTGTTATATGTTGATTTATTTCACCAATTCTAATGAGAAGCCGAACTTCCTGAAAAAACCGCAAGCTATACCATGTGACAATTCTCCACTTATCTCAGTACGAAGAGGATATTTCCACAGTAGATCTTAAACTCTGCCTTAAATATAAGTACTAATATTTTAATCTAGATATGTTGCTACAACTACAACAAAACAGCTGATGCAGAACAGTATGCTAAAATGGGTGGGGCTGTTTAGCTAGGTTTTAATTTGGAAGGGCTAGCATTGAGCAGCTCTATCCTTGGCCACTGATAAAGGCATTCTGACTACATTACAGTAGAGAGATAGGATGATACACAGGAAAATAGGTGATGATTCAAGCTGTGAATGAAGAAGCGATCATAAGTTTACCTTACAAGAGTGATAATGACCAAAACAGTTATTAATAGAGCACAAGTTGAAGGTTCCCACATATTTCTTTAATTTTATATGAAGATAAAGATCGTAGCACATGAACATTTTGGGCACAAGCCATCAGAGTGTTCTTCTTTGGGAAGGCAGGTTGATAATACATTCCCACACAAAAGCAGAAGCTGTATTGGTTCAACTATCAGCAAACAAACTCCATGCACAGATGAAAACAAGAAGCTAGAGGAAGCATGTAGCAAATTTCCCATGAGAACTGACTTCAAGGAACCAACCTTGCTGACACTGATACCATCATCTGCCATCCTTAACTGAGGGTCTGTCACTTTATGCCAACTTCTGCCCATCATTGCAGAACCACTATAAAAGTGTTATAACATATTTTCCTCTTTTATTTTTTAAATAGAATCTTTCTGTAAGTCCAAGCTTGCCTGACCCCACACTATGTCGACGGTGCTTTCCTCCAAACTCATGAAAATTATGCTGCCTTGGCCTCCAAAATTCTGGAATTATGCTATCATGACCAATTAATATAATTTTCATGACAAGTACAGATTATTTTTATATTACCACTGTTTTTAAGAATCTTTATATAATAAAGTTTTTTCTTTGAGAAATTAATACCATATAATTGATCGTAATATCACCTTCTTCCTACTCCTCCCAGATCCTTTCCTGTATTTCTAAATACCAACATTGCACTCTTTCATTTTAAAAACAAAAACATACCTAAAAGTAAACACACCAATCACATACACACACATGTGTACATGCATATAAACAAGTACATGCCCATGCCCATGCCCATACTCACATGAGTACAGGTTTTATTAGACAACTACTGCTGAACATCATATATGTCCAGGGTTATAGCTGCTATATCCAGTGAGAGTCTCTTGAAGAAATCTGAATTTCGGGGTTGGGGATTTAGCTCAGTGGTAGAGCACTTGCCTAGCAAGCGCAAGGCCCTGGGTTCGGTCCCCAGCTCTGAAAAAAAGAAAAGAAAAAAAAAAGAAATCTGAATTTCCTGCTGCAAGAAGATACCAGTTGTAAATAGCTTCTTAGATGGTGGTGAGGTGGGGCTTGTTTTTACTTTCCCTCCTTCATGAGGAGATGATTTCCTCCTTGAACTTGTGCAGTTCTCGTGTATGCTATCACTCTTTCTGTGCTCATCTGCCTTGTATTGTCTGGAGAATGCTGTCTCCTTAAAATAAACCACCACTTCCGGCTCTTACAATCCTTCCACTGCCCTTCTTCTCTGTCTTGATCTTAGATTGTGTGTATATCTGTGTGTGTGTGTGTGTGTGTGTGTGTGTGTGTGTGTGTGTGTGTAATGTGTAATGTGTATTGTGTATATGCCATTAGAAGTTGTTTTATAACCAATAGGACGTTTCTCCTATGGCTCATGATTTATTTAGCCTCTGGTTCTTCTTTTCATTAACAGTGTCAGGTAAGGATTTCATCGCATGGAAGGAAACTTTAGCCCAATCAAAATAGTTGGTTACTCACATAACATTTGTGACATTGTTGCATTAATGGGTATATTTCAAATCCAGATAATTTAGGTGGGTCATAGGGTTAATCGTACCATGTAATAAATGATTAGGCTTTTTTTTTCCTTCTGAGAGTGTATAGAGTCTTTTCCAATACTATGAATGCTACCCAGGAGTGATGAAGATTCCAGGTGAGTATCAGATTCCTCAAAGTTCTACAAAAAGCATAATTTGCGCCTTCAGCAATAGTGTCTTACTGTGAATTGTGAACCAATACTAATGGTAATAGCATTTAATACTAAGAAGTTTACAAGTCCCCTTTTGGGCAATAATTCAAAAAAAAATACAACCAATCCCTGGTCCTGGGAATTTCATTTTGTAACACATGATACCTATATTGACCCATATAATGTTTGATAGAAAATATTTTAATCTCTATTAATTGTTTCTCTTCCTTAAGATTGTTTCAAATGATATTATTTGGCATAATTGTTTATTGATAAAAGTATATAGTTGAGGGTCATTTTAAATGTGTCACTTATATTTTAAACATTTGTCATTTTAAACAGAATAATGGAAATAAAGTGAAACAAATAACTACATGGAAATCTGTTGTTTGAAGACTTTGATATTAAGCCATAGTAATGCATAAATTGTTTCCAAATTACACAGGAATGCTAAATTTGAGAAAGCCCATGACCTCAAATTTTCCTCTAATTTATTACCAGTTTTACATAATAGATTGCTGATGGGGAAGTGAAGTCTTTTGCCTGCTGTTTTGGGAAAGAATTTCCTCTAGATGAGATTCATGACTAGTCTTATATGCATAATTAGATTAGAACTCATCTTAAAGGTGACCTTGATTTATTTAGCTGGTTAGTCAGTAGATACTTTATGGAGTTCAATATTCTAAAGATTGATCAAAAAAGGAAAGTTTTAATGTCCTTAATAGGGTCATTAGTGAAATCACTAGATGAAATTAAACTGAAGGACAATCTCAACAAACGTCTTTTTAGTACTAATAGCATACCCATGAGAACATTAATAGCTAGTGTAAATTGGTGTCTATTTCCTTTATCTCATTTTCTTTATCTGACTTAAGTAGATAACAGATGATTACACTGAATATAAATTAGAAGCATTCCTGTTTCCCAAACTTGCTCAATTGAAAATAAATGCAATGACCTTTAAAGATTCAAGGAGAACTTTTATGGAAACTCAATCATATTTTTAGAGGTTGGTGTTTTTATAGACAATAATAGAATTGTATTATTTTCAGTGTGGAAATATATCAGCAAATTTGTGAGTTAGCTATTTATTTTTGTTTTGATTTGTGAATAATTAGCCAATAGAAGAAACTTTTCCTCACAACGATGGTTTAAAATTCTCAAAGCTATGATAAAAGAAAGCACCAACCAGAGACAGTTCCTCCATTTAGAGCAATGTGTTAATTTCCATGCATCAGCTGTCCCACCATCCCCAGTAGACTTAGATACCATGGAAAAAATGCCAGAGTTGAGTCAGGATTGTTGTTTCTTACCTAGACTGTGACAGCATGTGAAGCATGATCTCCTGACTTGACTGCTTTTCTTTCAATAAAAGAATGATCAGTATGCCTTGACCTTTTGATGTAAGAATCAAATCAGATAAGAAGTGTGAAAGCAATCTAAAAATTACAAAATGCCACTTAGATAAAAGAGATTTGAGAGATAATACAATTTATTTTCAAGCTTGAATTTATATTGGTATCCTAAGCAGCATAAGCAATTGTTCATCATGAAGTAATTTTTTTCATGCTACATCACATGTAAGCAAACCTGGATTTAAATATCACTTCCAGCTATAATCTATGCCCTGAAATTATGCTTTGAATAGATTATAATAATTACTTTGATAAATTTTAAATTCAGAGACTATTCAATATAAATTCCTTGTAAAATAGTATTACAAGAGAAATATGGAACCATCAAACACCAACTAAGAACCTGAACATGTTTTCAAACGTCACAAGATACAAAACAGAGCTGTGAATGTTGCCTTGTAAATGTTAATATCCATTTCGACAGTTTAATGAAAATATGGCTAAAACAATAAAATATTTATAAGAAACTGTAGGTCTAAATTAATCAAGAGCTATCTTGATACTGCTAACCAAAAGCTTGGTTATGTTGATATACTAATTCTCCCAAAGTGGCCTGTGAATTTCAAAAGAATTCCAACCAAAACGCCTTAAGATATATGTGGGGGGGCGGGAGGGGAAAGATGAAATATTTATAGAGATAAATAATATTTAGAAAATATTTTAGAAAATATTTTCAATGCCATAAGTGCAACATGGTGGAAGCTTTAAGAATTTTTTTTCTTTTTCTTTTTTTTCGGAGCTGGGGACCAAACCCAGGGCCTTGCGTTTGCTAGGCAAGCGCTCTACCACGGAGCTAAATCCCCAACCCCAGCTTTAAGAAAATTATAAAGACATTGAAGAGGGTGGGACAAAAATTCTTTACCTTAGAGCATAGTCAGAAAATCTTTCCAAGAATTCTGACACAATAATTCCTTAAGGACATTCAGGGAGTCTAAAAGTGATGAATATAAAACTGAGGTGATTATTTGGTGATATCTATATCTATATCTATATCTATATCTATATCTATATCTATATCTATATCTATATCATCTATCTATCTATCTATCTATCTATCTATCTATCTATCTATCTATCTATCTACACACATATATCATTGATCCCCCTCAGTGATGTCAGATAAGGCAGTCCTCTGCTACACATCCAGCTGTAGCCCTGGGTCCCTCCATATGTACACTTTTGTTGATTGTTTAGTCTCTGGGGGTTTTGAGGGGACTGGTTACTTGATATTGTTATTTTCCTATGGGCTTAAAAATCCATTTAGCTTCTCCAATCCTTCCCCTACCTCCTCCATTGAGATCTCCATGCTCATTCAGATAGTTGGCTATGAGCCTCCAAATCTGTAATGGCCAGGCTCTGTCAGAGCTTCTCAGGGAACGAACAACTATTCCAGGCTCCTGTCTGCAAGTGATTTTTGGCATTGGCAATAGTGTCTGGGATTGGTGTCCACAGACAGAGTGGATCCCTAGGTGGGACAGTTTCTGGATGGCCTTTCCTTCAGACTCTGTTTGCTCTTTGTTTTCGCATTTCCTTTTGACAGAAAGTATTCTGGACTAATATTTTTGACGTTGGTATGTAAACCCATCCATCAACTAGGGGCCTTGCGTATCCACTCGATATGGTCTCTAGAGGTTCTATCTTGACTTGGATGGGTATTTCAGCTAATGTCCTCCCTCATGGGTCCTGGGAAACTCTTGGGTCAGTGGCATCTTTCTAGAGGCTATCACCAGGTCCCCCTCTCCCACTGCTACACACCTTCTTTAAAATTCCTGATCCTCTGCATTTGTTCGCCATCTCCTCCCATATCTGAACTGCCCTCCCTTTTCCCTCACCCTCTTTTTTCCCTCCCAGATCTCTCTCCTCTACTATTCAAGTTTATTTTCTCTCCCCTTCTGGATAGGACTGTAGCATCCACATTGTTGTGTTTTCCTTGTTCTTGTGTTTCATGAGGTCTGCAAATTACATCATGGGTATTCAGAGTTTTGTTTGTGTTTTTTGTTTTTCTTTTAATATCCACTTAGCAATGAGTACATACCATGTATATTCTTTTATGACTGGGTTACTTCACTCAGGATGATATTTTCAAGTTCCATCCATTTGCCTGCGAATTTCATGAAGTCGTTGTTTTTAATGCCTCAGTAGTACTCCATTGTGTAAATGTTCCTCATTTTCTGTATCCAAGATTTGGGTTGTTTCAAGCCTCTGTCTACTATAAATAAGACTGTTATGAACATAGTGAGGCATGTGTCCTTGTTATATGTTAGAGCATCACTTGAGTATATGCCCAAGAGTAGTACATCTGGATCCTCCAATACTCTGAGGAACTGCCTGACTGATTTTCAGAGTGGTTGTATCAGTTTGCAATGTCACCAGCAATGCAGGAGTGTTCCTCTTTCTACCCATCCTTGCCAATATCTGCTATCACCTGAGTTTTTGATCTTAGCATTTCTGACTGGTATGAAGTGGAATCTCAGTGTCATTTTGATTTGCATTTCCCTGATGACTAAGGATGATGAACATTCCTTTAGGAGATTCTCAGACATTTGAGATACCTCAGTAGAGAATTATTTCTTTAGCTCTTTATATCATTTTTTAATTGATGTAAGTTTTTTTTCTGTTACTTTATTTACTTTGTGTCATGATCACAGCTTCCCTTCCCTTTCCTCTTCCTAGTCCCTCACTTCTCACCTTTGCTTCCCTACCTTCTTTCCCTTTCTCCTCAGAGAAAGGAAAGATTTCCATGGATATTAATCAGCTTTGGCATATAAAATTGCACTGGGCACATCTCCTATTGAGGCTAGACAAGGCAACTCACTTATGTAAAAGGAATCCAAAAGCAGTCAACAGAGTCAGAGACAGTCCCTACTCCTGCTGTTAGGAGTTCCACATGAAGACCAAGCTGCACATCTTTTACATATATGTAGAGAGCCCAGGTCTATCCTGTATGTGTGCTCTGGTTGGTAGTTTAGTCTCTGTGACCCCCAATTGGTCCAGGTTAGTTATTTCTGTAGATTTTATTGATCTCTCTAGCTTATTCAACATTACCACCTCCTCTTCCACAGCATTCCTAGAGCTCCACTTAATGTTTGGCTGTGGGTCTCAACATCTGCTTTTGTTGGTGAAGCCTCTCAGGGGACAGTTTTGCTAGGCTCATGTCTGTAAGTATAGCAGCATATCTTTAGTGCTCTCAGGGGTAGGCTCTCTCTCATTGCATGAGTCTCAAGTTAATCCCATCATTGGTTGTCCATTCCCTCAATTTCTGCCTCATCTTTATCTCTGCATACTTTGTGGGCAGGAAAATTTTTAGGTCAAAGTTTTTGTGGTGTCCCTATCCGTCCACTGACAGGCTTGCCTGGTTACAGGAGATTACCACTTCAGGTTCTATATCTCCTATTGCTAAGACTCTTAGCTAGGATCATCCTCATAGATTCCTGGGAGTTTCTATTATCCTAGATTTCTAGCTATTCCCAGGTATGTCTTCCCCCATTCCAGTTATCTCTCCTGATTTTCTCTCCTTCCATCTTCCCCACACTTGACCCCACCTTCTCTTCTATTAGACTCGATGTATCTGGTTTTATGTGGAGGTACTAGATCCATGTGGACTTGAGTTTTGTACAAGAAGATAAGAATGGGTCAATTTTCATTCTTCTACATATTGACTACATGGTAAGCTAGCATTATTGTTTGGAAATGCTGTTTTCCCCCCCACTGGATGATTTTGGCTTCTTTGTCAAAGATCAAGTGACCTTAGTTTGTGTGTTTGTTTCTGGGTCTTCAATTCTATTCTATTGATCTACCTGTCTGTCTCTGTACCAATATCGTGTGATTTTTATGACTATTGCTCTGTAGTAGAGTTTGAGATCAGTGATGGTGAATCCCCAACAAGTTCTTTTATTGTTGACAATGTTTTTTGCTATCCTGGTTTTGTTGTTGTTGTTGTTGTTGTTGTTGTGTTTTTTGTTGTTGTTATTTCAGATAAATTTGTGAATTGCTCTTTCTATCTCTGTGCAAATTTGAGTTGGAATGTTGATGGCCTTTGCATTAAACCTGTAGATGTCTTTTGGTAAGATGGCCATTTTGATTATTTTAACCCTGGCAGTCCATAAGCATGGGGAAGTTTACCATCTTCTGAAGTCTTTTTTGATTTCTTTCTTCAGAGACTTGAAGTTCTTGTCATACAGTTCATCTACTTGCTTATTTAGAATCACACCATTATTTGTCACTATTGTGAGTTGTTTTGTTGCCCTAATTTCAACCCATTTATACTTTCAATAGTGGACAGCTACATATTTGTTAGAATTAATTTTATATCCAGCCATTTTGCTGAAGTTGTTTGTCAGGTGTAGGAGTTATCTCAGGAATTTTTTTTGGTCACTTATGTATAGTATCATATCCTCCACAAATATTTATATATTGACTTCCTCCTTCCCAATTTGTATTGCTTTGATTTCCCTTTGCTGTCTAATTGCTCTGGCTAGAGCTTCAAATACTATAGTGATTAGATAGGGGAGAGTGGGCATCCTTGTCTTGTCCCTGATTTTAGTAAGATTGCTTCAAATTGTTCCCCATTTAGTTTGATGTTGGCTATTGGTTTGCTGTATATAATTTTTATTATGTTTAAATATGGACCTTGAATTCCATATCAAAAGCTATAATGAAAGGATAAACATAATACTTTACATAATTGAAATTTATGATATATGTATATGTCTTAAAATTGGTAAGTAACAAAGGGTCAAGTGTTCCCCCAAATTGATTCATTGTTCATATCTTTAGCATTTTAAGTTGTCTTTGCAGATAATTCTCTATTCACTTCCATAGAAACATGCATCAATATAAAACCAAATTGGAAATTTATTTTCTTTTCTTTTGGCATAAATTGTTGTTTCTAACCAATCTGTCAAACATACTTTACACAGGATTTATGATACTTGACAGCTCTCTTCACTACAAAACCTTAAGTCTTCAATGTAGTCAGAGTACCCTCGCCGTGGTAGAACAGCTACAAAAGAATGTTATAGGAGAGTTGAAATTTAGTGAGATAACTGTAGCTTACAAAATGATTAATCTATATGAAAGTAGATTTAACAAAAATAATCTATTCTCAGAGTTTAATGGATATCTAGTTATAAGTAATAGTGATGATATAAATATAGAAACATCAAAAAGTAGAGAATGTATTACTCTGATGTATTTTGTATCACAACATGATTATTGGAAAACTTTAAGATATGGTGGAATTCTAAGACAATTGACTTACTCTTTCCTTGGAGAAGTAAAAACCTGTATATCTCTCTATATAACGATTCCTAATCATGGCACTCTAGGTACCACACTAAAGTAAATATCAGTATAAAAATTTGAGTTTCCAGAATAGAATATGACATTGTTGTATCCAATTTCAAGTGTTCATATAATTTCAGCAATATATTTCAGAATCTAATTTCAGCAATTTTACCATATGTGAAACTTTGAAGAGCTAATGTGTACTCAAAAATTAGTCAGCACAACTCTAAAGCTTATGATTGAATTGTCACTGGACATGTAAAAATATGAAAATGTGAAGGCTCAAAAAGTTTTAGACAATTTGGAAGCATGAGTCACACCTACAAAGGAAATTGGTTGACTATTAATGTCTTGAACACGCAACTCCAGTGCTGATTGTCCTGACTCAGCAGGTAAGTACTCTGACAAAAAAAATCCTTTTTTTTCACCATTTAATGAGTTGATCATCTGTCATTTTTAAGTATTTTTTAATAGTGTGCATTATGTTGATGGATTTTTATATATTGAACCATCCCTGTATCCCAGGGATAAAGCCTAGCTGGTCATATTGGATGTTGTTTTTGAGGGTTGCTTGGATTTAGTTTGCAGGTATTTTATTGAGTATATTTGCATCCATGTTCATGAGAGAAATTATCTCGATGCTCTCTTTCTTTGTTGAGACTTTGCTTGGTTTAGATACCAGGGAGACTATGGCTTGATGGAATGAGTTTGGCAATGTTCCTTCTGTTTCTATTTTGTAGAACACTCCAAGGAATATTGGTATGAGCACTTTTTGGAATGTCCTCTGGAATTCTACACTAAAGCCAGTCGGCCCCAATCTTTCATTTGTTGGGAGACTTTCAATGAGTGCTTATATTTCTACAGGGATTATAGGGCTGCTTAAATAGTTTACCTCATCTTGATTTAACTTTGGTAAGTGTACCTGTCTAGAATATTGTCCATTTCTTTATGATTTTTTCCCCAATTTTGTGAAGTATCTGCTTTTGAAGTAAGACCTAAAGTTTTTTTTTTAATTTCCTCAGCGTTTGCTGTTATGTATTTCTTTCAATTATTGATTATGTTTATTTGGATAATATCTCTCTGACTTCAGTTAGTTTTGCAAAAAGCCTGTCTATTTTGTGAATTTTCTCCAAGAACCAGCACTTAGTTTCCTTCATTCTTTGTATTATTTTCTTTGTTTCCAATTGTTAAATTTCTACTTTGGTGGTCGGATAAGATACAAGGGAATATTTCACTTTTCTTGTACCTGTTGATGCTTGTTTTTTGACCAACTATGTAGGGCAGCTCTTTGAATTAGAGGATAGGGGGTTCATCCTCAGGGAAGTTGTATATTACTGCCACAGCTCCCCTCTCCCACCATCTGTAATATCGTGGAGGGTTCTGCTATGGGCCCTTTTGAGATTAGGTGCACCCATGGCAAGAGAGGGAGGGCAGAGGCCCATTTTCATCAGGATAACAGTTGTCAATTTGCCCTAGGAATCCTATTAAACTGAGAGCAAAGTGGGAGTGATTTTTGATTATCCACTGAATGTCCGAGAGGGAAAAGACAAAGTTCTTTCCTCAGGGTTTGCAGGGCTCTATCCCTGCCATTCGTAATCATACCAGAAAGTGCATCTACCCCATTTAAAATTCAGGGTGCATGAGCCATCAGGGTGTGGAACCTTTTCAGCACCCCTTGAGTAATGGGCTCCTACAAGTGTAGAGGAGGAGTTAAAGATAAGGAGCTGTATGGGTATTGTTGGGTCATACCTAGCAAGAGCCATATCTTTTAGGGTTGCATTAACAGAATTTAGAGCTTAGATTGCTTCTGGGAACAATGTTCTTGGGTAGGAGAGCTTTTTGTCTCCTTTCAGGAGGTTGAAGAGGTGTTGAAAGGTTCTTGTGGAAAGGGGAAGCCAGGGTCAAAGTCAACTGAAGTTGCCCAAAAAGTTCTGAAGGGAAGTGAGAGTTATTCTTTGAGGGAAGGAAAGGGTGGATTTGAAGGGACATATTGAGGTAAGGGAGATTTCTGCTCCTAAAAATGCAATGGGCAAAATAAGTTTGATTTTTTGAGGGGCTATTTTGAATCCTAGGGCAGATAGAGAAGGCATTAGTTGTTCTTTTAGCTGGGGGGTGGGGGTTAGGTGGAAGTGTCTTTCATTTTAATATATCATCCATATAGTGGTATATATAGAGTCTTTTGTCTGAACAGGGTTTTTCTTTTTCCATGTGGAGAGGTTTAATGAGAGAAGAAAAGTAGAAGGGAGGAACAAAGGAGGCCAGACATAGGCAGGTGGAGAGAAGAGGGGTTGGGGAAAGAAGGGACAGGGACAGAGCAGTAGAGAGCAGAGAAGCAAGAACAAGAACCTGAATAGTGTTTTAATGCAGTAGCTACACAAATGGTTGAATTGTTAGTCATTCCCTCTGGGAGGACAGTCCAGCCATATTGTGAGGCTGGGACAGAGATGTTAATGAGGGTACTGAGAACTCAAAGCGTTTACAGTTTCAGGGGTAGAGTGGGTTGGAGAAAAGCAGTCATTTATGTCTATTGCTAATAGGGGAACATTGGCATGGATGGCTGAGATGTGTGATAACTCTCTTTGTGGGGAGTCCCGGACTCGCATGGTTTTGTTAATTGCCCTCAAATCTTGTAATAATCTCCATCACTCTGAGCTCTTTTTTATAATGAACACAGGGGTATTCCATGTACTATGGGGGAGGCGGATGTGTTACAGTACCAGCTGTTTTTATACCAAGTGTGTGAGGGCTCTAAGCTTTTCCCTTGATAGAGGCCACTGTGGGACCCAGATGACTTCACTAGAGAGTCAATCAAGGCAGCGAGTATTAAATTTAACAGTGGCCCCTAGAATTGGGGGTGATTTGAAGGAGGGTTTTTAGGGTCTCCTTGGGTGTTACCTTCCTTACAGGTAATATCCTCTATCTTAATGTGGTCTCGTTCTGGTGGGTGGTAAGAACTACCTCTAAGGCTTGTAAGATCTCTCTCCCTAGAAAATTGGTGTCTACTTGAGCCCTGGGAGGTGGGTGGGAGCATGAGTCCAGTAACTCCGTCTGGTTCTTCCCACCTATAGGCCTTTTTAGTAATGAATGCATGGGAGGTACCACCTATGCCTAGGAGATACAGCCCAGGGATCAGTTGCCAGTCACTTGGGATCTTTTGCTGTCTTAAAATTGTCCTGTCTGCTCCAGTATCAATGAGACACTAGAATGGTTTATTGTAGGATGATGTCGTTATGCAGGTGAAGGCAGGTACAAGATAGAATGAGACCTCTCATTGGATGAGAAAGATGGTTGGGCAGGAGAAAAGTTTTAGAGAGGAGGAGGAGGAGACTGGAGCTAGGAGAAGAGGAAGCAGCGAAGAAGAGGAGAAGAGAGAACATGGAGGCAGATGTTAACATTTCTCTTTACATGTTTACAGGTTGTTATGAATATTCTTAAGGGATGGATATGTACAGGGCTTTGTATATGTAGGTGGGCAATTACATTATCAATTGGATCAGAGGTTGTTGTGTTGTGTGTTCTTCATGTGGCAATTTAATTGAATTCAAGAGTGTGTGGTGACTGGAAACACTGGGCTGCCAGGGAATTGTGATGTGTATGTCTGGCATGGTGGCAACCTGCCTTGGGAACTAGACAGGTAGAGAGATTGTTGAAAGACTCAGAGAGTAGCCACTGGCAGTGTGATATGGGAAGGAGCAAAGTGGGCCAGATGCTTTGCTGACTGTTGTGAAGATATCTAACAGATGTCTTGGGGCACTATGGTGGTGGACCTAGAGGGATAAGAGGCAACATTATTTTAATTTTCCTGCAACAGTTTTTTATCGATTTTCATGTTTAACTTTGGGTGGGAGCTTTCTAAGATGCTGGATACCCATAAAACTTCTATGGGAGTAGCTGTCCCTGGAAGTTTAAAGGCTCCAGTGGCTTACCATCCTTATCAAATACAGTGATACTGTATCTCCTCCAGTGGAAACCTTTTCTACAGCTAGGACAAATTCTCTTAGGGAGTATTAGGATCTGTTATGGGGAGAGAGTTTTGTGGGCATTCATTCTTCCAATGTCCTGTCTTTCCATATTTGAAGCAGATTGCTTCTGTTGCTACTGCTGCTACAAATGCCTGAGCCACGGATGTCATCTGGTGTGACATTATTCCTATATCCCTGGTTGCCCTGATCCACCCATTGTAATGCTCTTCCCGGAGACCCTGGCAAACTAATCCAGATTCAGAAGTCATGCCTTCCCATACAATATTTTTAAGAAGGAGGTTTCTGGCTGAGGGGTTGGGAATTTTTCTTTCTAGTCTTATTTTAGTTCTGAGAATAAAATCAGATCAGGTTTCTCTAGGCTTTTGATGAAGACACAGCATGGAGGAGGTAGGGTCTTGTGACCCCGAGGGTGGGATGAACCTGTCCAAAACTTGAGTTGCACAGAGGTGGACCTGGTCATAGTCCCCTGATGGCTGAGTTGCCTGCTGTGTTCTGGTAGAACAGTCTTGGCCCAAGAGTTCAATAAAACCCCAGGATGTATCACCTCAGTCCCTATTTTGCCTGATTTGTTGAAAGCATTTGTCTCAAAACAAGCCTTCCCATTCCAAAAACATCAGGCTAGGCAGAGAAGAACAGCAAATATCTCTCCAACCTTGCAGGGCTGTTTATGTTGGCAATATGGCTCTGTTGGAGAGATTTTGTCCAGGGTACATGGACGCCATCTTTCTTCACTGCCTGCCTGAGTTCCTTTTTTTTTTTTTTTTTTTTCGGAGCTGGGGACTGAACCCAGGGCCTTGCGCTTGCTAGGCAAGCACTCTACCACTGAGCTAAAATCTCCAACCCCTGTCTGAGTTCTTTTAAGTCTGAGGCTTGCAATGGGTACCAGTTGAGTGGTTTAGTTCAACTGGAGTTGATATTAACAATGAATACTCAAGCACTTGGGGCTTCTAGTTTCTTATTAGATTGGGGAGAAGCAGATGGAAGCTCTTTTGTTCTTTTGAGGGAACCCTGTTTTTGGGTGGGAGAGGGATGGGCAGGAGAAGGACACCATTTATTTAGTGTCTCCTCCGAAGCATAAGGAGGCAGCAGTGGGTAGATGGATTTTATTGCCCCTATTAGTTGGGTAAGGGCTGTGAGATCTGAAATAGGGTGGTTTTTAGGCCCTTGATCTTTGAGCTCATCTGACAGAGGGAGGTCAGGAGCTGTGTTGCTGCCAGACTGTCGTATTTTAGATGGCGCTGTGCATTGCTGAATTGTGGCAAAGATCAGCAAACATTCACTAGAAGGTGGTTTTCCTTCTTGGGCGTCTCTGTTTTTGAAGAGAGAAGCTACTCGGGTGTATTGAGCCTGGGCTATAAATATTATCATTGCCAATGCTTGGCATTAGCTGAAGGACTTCCCTCCAAAATAAGGAGGCTCGTTTTCTTTGGTTACTTTTATTCCATGGGATTTTAGTAAGACACATTTTGTCCCTAGCCTGAGGGATTATTTTTATATGATGATACATTGCCCATGACAGAAAGAGGAGAAATGCTTTGTCCAATGGGAATATTCCCCTGGCCTATCAGCTTTGGGGAATTTCACAGAGATCTAAAACGCTAAGCCTTCCCACAGATTTAAGAACTGTCAACTGCCCTGTGGCTTTAAAGTGAGTGCTGTTACCAGGTTTTCTTTCTGTTTTCAGAAGTTAGGGAGTCTTTGCCAATGCCCTTTGTGGGGTGTTGGGATTAAGAAAGATACTAGAGGGACCTTGTGCCAACACTAGAGATTAAGTCTGGTCAGGAGGCTTCAGTTGCCTCTTCAGCTTGTTTAAATCCAGGTGATGGCTCTGACTGGAAGCACAGCAGGGAAGGATAGGTTGCTTATCCCAAGAGTTGGAAGAGCCAGGCTCACCTTCCTATAGTATCTGTTCTTGCAGTTGTGTCACTGTTCAAGCCCCATACGGTCGCCACATTTGGTGACCTTTGTACTGGAGGCTTCCATGGAGATCTCTGGTCCAGCCTGGTGCAAGGATTCAGGTGAAGGGGAGAGAACTCAATCAGGGATGGGGAATTGTCTTCACTGCTTACTCTGCTGTGGCTGCTCCACCTCTGTCTCCACCACTGCTGCTTCAGTTGCTCCAAGACCATGGCTGGGCTGAGCCAGCAGAAAGGCTGGCTGGCTAGCTAGCTAGGGGTGGAGAGAGCTTCTGGCATTGATTTCAGGAGAACAGACCTCTTCCCCAAGCAGCAGTGTTATACTTATGACAGAAGCTCTCAGATGAGGGAGTGGTTCTCGCATACCTTTAATCCTTCTGCATAAGATTCTTATATACAGGTTTAGGGTAGGTCAGGGTCTGAAAGCAGTTACTTCCTATTGGCTTGGTCTGAGAGCTCAGGAAGACCTTATCTACATGTGAAAGATTACGGTCCTGCTTCTATGTGACTGATAGCCACAAACCTTTCTACAGTGGGATCTGGGGGGCTGTTAGCTCTGTAAGAGGGACTTGGCCTACTGGGAGTTTAGGGAAATGCCTACTATCTTTTAGGGTCACTGGGGTTTCAAACTAATCTTGATCTGGAACCAGCCCACCACCCCATATAACAATATGGTCAACTTTGGAAAAGGATCCATCTTGTGTGGAGAAGAAAGCATATTCTTTTGTGATTGGATGAATTATTCTATAGATGGCCTTTAGCTCTATTTGATTCATAGTGTTTGTTAGTTGTGTTATATCTCCTTTTAGCTTTTGTCTGGATGACCAGTCAATGGTGAGATTGCAGTGTTGATGTCTACCATTATTTTTTTTTTGGTTCTTTTTTTTTTTTTCGGAGCTGGGGACCGAACCCAGGGCCTTGCGCTTCCTAGGCAAGCGCTCTACCACTGAGCTAAATCCCCAACCCCCAGATGTCTACCATTATTAATGTGTGGGGTTTGATATGCAATTTAAGCTTTAGCAATATTACTTTTAAATGTTGTTGGCCTGTGTTTTGGCATCGATGTTCAGAATTGAGATATCATCATGGCAGATTTTTCCTTTAATGAGTGTGAAGTGTCCTTCCCTGTCTCTTTTGATTAATTTTGGTTGAAAGTCTATTTTATTAGACATAAGAAGGACTACTTGTGCTTGTTTCTTGGGTCTTCTTGCTTAGAAAACTATTTTATTCCAAGCTCTTTACTCTGATTAATGACTACCTTTATTGTTGAGGTTTGTTTCTTGTGTTCAGGAGAATAATGGGTCCTGTCTTTTTATTGGGGAAATGAGTCCATTGATGTTGACAGATATTAATGATCAGTGATTGCTAGTTCCTGTTATTTTAATGTTGCTGGTGTCTTTGTGTGTGTGTGTGTGTGTGTGTGTGTGTGTGTGTGTACACATGCACACATGTGCATGTGTGCACACACAAGTGCATGTGCGTGTGTGCTCCCTTAGTGCATGCTGGTATAGAATTTAATATTTCCTGTGGTTTCTTGAATGTAATTATCCTTCTTTTGTTGGAGTTTTCCTTCTAGTATTATCTATAGTGTTGCATTTGTGGATAGATATTGTTTGAATTTGGATTTCATTTAAAATATGTTTTCTCCATCTATGGTGATTGAGAGTTTTGTTGTGTATAGTAATCTGTGTTTTTTTTTTTTTAGGTTGAAATATATCTGTGCAGGCACTTCTAGCTTTGACAATCTCTGTTGAAAACTTGGGAGTAATTATGATAGGTCTGCTTTGTCTATTACCTGACCTTTTGTCCTTGCTGCTTTTAATAGTCTTTCCTTATTCTGTAGATTTTGTATTTTTATTATTGTTTGGAATAATATTATTTCTATGTATTATTTTTTCTGAAAATTATAGTCTATATGCTTCTGATGATAAAAACCAAATTTAAGGAGTATCTATATACAAATTGAAAACACAGAATACACTAGAAAAAAATGCTAGCCCAAACTTGTTAATGGTTCCTAAGAAAATAAAAGAAAAATAATGACAAAACAAATCAAAATAAGGGAAAATCTCAACACATAAATAGAAACCATATCACACAGGAAATCAACAAACACTGCCCATACTTAACACTCAATATCAGTGATCTTGATTTCCCAATAAAAAAGACACAGACAAGCAAAATAGATTCAAGATCAGAATTCATTCTTTTACTCTCCAAGAAAACAGCTTTCAATCAAGGATAGATGTCAACTCACTTAAAAAGACAGGAAAAGGTATTCTAAAGAAATGGTCTCGTGAAGCAAATAGACATAGTAATTTTAATATTCAACAAAATAGACTTTAAACTTAATCAGTAGAGAAAGGGAAGGACATGATATAACCAACAAAGGGAAAATCCACCAAAAAGAAATTGCTATAAGCATCCATTTACTACACACAAAGACAGCTAAGTTCTAAAAAAAAAGAAAAAAAAAAGAAGAAAACACAAACACTCCTACACCCATCTCATACTCATTCAGTGATAGTGGATAACTACACTATTCCCCTAACCACAAGAAACAGGTCATCAAGACAAGAACAAGAGAGAAAATTCTGGAGTTAATTAATGGTTTAACATATACACATACAGTGTATTTCACCCAATCATAAAAGAACATATACAATGTTCTTGACAGCTCATGACAGCTCTTGACAGCTCATGACACTTTCTCCAAAATTGACCACATACTTGAATACAAATCAAGTCTTAACAAAAGATGCAAAAATTAAAATAACACCCAGCATACTATTTGATTACCATGAAACAAACATTGATAAGAACAACATAAATAAGAGAAAGTACACTTGTTCATGAAAACTGAACAACTCTCCATGAATTAAAAATAGAAGTAACAGAAATTAATGAGGAAATCAAAAGCTTTTGAAATTTAATGAAAATTAAAACAAAATATACCCAAATCTATGGGAACATATAAAGATACTTCTAAGGTATGTGCTCATACATAGCACTGATGATGATCTCATATTACTAATTTAATGGCCCAACTATAAGCTTTAGATAAAAAGAATAAAAACACCCAATAATTGTTGATGGAAAGAAATAATAAAGCTAATGACTGAAATTAATAAAGTGTATTCACCAACTACAGGAAATACAAAGAATAAATAAAATAAATATGTTTTCATTGACAGAAATCGATAAGTTTGATAAACCTTTAGCCAAACTAATTAAAAGACTAGGTGATAAGAGCCAAACTTAAAATAAAATACAGATGAAAAATGGGAGAGATAGAGGCTAAGGCCAGGTGGCTATGAGAATGAGTAAACTATGCAGAGGAAAAGAGGGCAGGACTGGAGGACACATTGTAGGAGGAGGGATGAGGAGGAGAGACAGCGATTGTAATGTAAAGTGAAAATAAAAGCCCATACTTTAAAAATCTGTCCTCCACCAAACATGAAAATCTAAAAGAAAGAAATTAATTTCTTAATATTTGTGATGTACAATGTTAAATCAGGATTATATAAACAAGTTAAAAAGACTCATGAATTATAGCTGAGCAGAAGTCAAAATTAAAAATCTCCAATATAATATTTTTCGACTAGGGGAAAATAGAGGCTGATCCTCCTCTTTTCCAAACCCAGTCCCTCAATTTGTGTCATTCTGTATCAAACCAGTAGATGATATCTCATTTTCTTCTTTCCCCTCTGCCATCTCCAGATGATTTTAAATTCTCTCTCTTGAATTAATTGTCTTATCCCAGCCTTCATTTCCAAAACACATTCCCGGGAATGTTCCAAGTTCAATCAAGCTCTGTAGCAGACCAACTGCTCTGACTTCTCATTGCTTCCATTCCCAAGGAGCTAAGTAGATCCTGGTGGAACTTCTTGCTTCATCCCTTCAATAGACTCCATCAGCATCTCTTCTAAACTATCCTCATTTCTAAGTATCAGCTCATAAGTATCAGAAAACAAGGAACAAGACACATATCCAAGAAATATTATACCAGTTATGACCACCTAGAACTATAATCTTACAAAGCCCAAATTAATAGGTGGAATCTAAAAACACAACAAAATGCATCCAAGAGAGTATGTTTCTCTTAGCGTCAACCAACTCCACTGAACAGGCCCAAGTATCTGAACAAAGCTGAAAACAAAAGACCTTTCTTAGTCTTCCTGAATTTGATAGGTGTCCTCGAAGAGCAAAGAACCTTAAAGAACACTATAAACACACACACACACACACACACACACACACACACACACACACACACACACACACAAAATTGGGGAAATGAATTAAACAGTTCAAGCAATGAAAGTGAAAATAGAATGAATTTAAGAAAACTCAAATCTAAAAAAGTCAGGAATGAAAATTTCTGGAATATGAACAAAAATCACTAAGTCAAACATCAACAGAATACAAGAGATTGGGGAAAAAGTCTGATTCATTGAACACAAAATTTTAAAAAATGTCTGCCAAAGAAAATATTAATATGAAAAACTAATTAAAAAATCCAGAAAGCCTTGGGTACTATTAAAGGACTAAATCTAAGAATAATATCAACAGAAGAAGGAGAAGAAACACATGTCAAAACACACAAAATATTCTACACAAAAATATAGAAGAAAATTTATCTTACATAAAAAGTAAATTTAAGTAGCATTTAAGGTTAAAGAAGTATCATTCCACCAAATATACTGGAATAGAAAAAAAGTCTACATAGTACGCATTAAAATGCTGAACTTTATAAAAAAATAGATATAAAACTTCAAGGGAAAAAGACCAAGTTGCATATAAAGGCTGACCTCATGGCCTAGTAGATGAACACCTGATTGTTCAGTTGTGGTTCTAAAACTCAGAAGGTTAGACAGATTTTCTATAGACTGTAATATACCACAGGCTCCAGCTCAGAATACTATGCCTAACCAAACTTTCAATAAAAACAGATGGAGAAAGAATTAGATTATAGGTTAAAATAAAATTTAAACTATATATTTACAAATATGTTTCTATAGAAACCATTAGAAGACCTCGTACCAATATTATCTAAACTATTCAACAAAATTGATACAGATGGAGCACTACCGAATTCCTTCTATGAAGCCACAATTACTCTTATACCTAAACCACACAAAGACCGAACAAAGAAAGAGAACTTCAGACCAATTTCCCTTATAAATATCGACGCAAAAATACTCAATAAAATTCTGGCAAACCGAATCCAAGAGCACATCAAAACAATCATCCACCATGATCAAGTAGGCTTCATCCCAGGCATGCAGGGATGGTTTAATATACAGAAAACCATCAACGTGATCCATTATATAAACAAACTGAAAGAACAAAACCACATGATCATTTCATTAGATGCTGAGAAAGCATTTGACAAAATTCAACACCCCTTCATGATAAAAGTCCTGGAAAGAATAGGATTTCAAGGCCCATACCTAAACATAGTAAAAGCCATATACAGCAACCCAGTTGCTAACATTAAACTAAATGGAGAGAAACTTGAAGCAATCCCACTAAAATCAGGGACTAGACAAGGCTGCCCACTCTCTCCCTACTTATTCAATATAGTTCTTGAAGTTCTAGCCAGAGCAATCAGACAACAAAAGGAGGTCAAGGGGATACAGATCGGAAAAGAAGAAGTCAAAATATCACTATTTGCAGATGATATGATAGTATATTTAAGTGATCCCAAAAGTTCCACCAGAGAACTACTAAAGCTGATAAACAACTTCAGCAAAGTGGCTGGGTATAAAATTAACTCAAATAAATCAGTAGCCTTCCTCTATACAAAAGAGAAACAAGCCGAGAAAGAAATTAGGGAAATGACAGCCTTCATAATAGACCCAAATAATGGAAAGTACCTCGGTGTGACTTTAACCAAGTAAGTAAAAGATTTGTACAATAAGAACTTCAAGACTATGAAGAAAGAAATTTTAGAAGTCCTCAGAAGTTGGAAAGATCTCCCATGCTCATGGTTCGGCAGGATTAATATAGTAAAAGTGGCCATTTACCAAAAGCGATCTACAGATTCAATGCAATCCCCATCAAAATACCAATCCAATTCTTCAAAGAGATAGACGGAACAATTTGCAAATTCATCTGGAATAACAAAAAACCCAGGATAGCTAAAGCTATCCTCAACAATAAAAGGACTTCAGGGGGAATCACTATCCCTGAACTCAAGCAGTATTACAGAGCAATAGTGATAAAAACTGCATGGTATTGGTACAGAGACAGACAGATAGACCAATGGAATAGAATTGAAGACCCAGAAATGAACCCAGACACCTATGGTCACTTGATTTTTGACAAAGGAGCCAAAACCATCCAATGGAAAAAAAAATAGCATTTTCAGCAAATGGTGCTGGTTCAACTGGAGGTCAACATGTAGAAGAATGCAGATCGATCCATGCTTATCTCCCTGTACAAAGCTTAAGTCCAAGTGGATAAAGGACCTCCACATCAAACCAGATACACTCAAACTAATAGAAGAAAAACTAGGGAAGCATCTGGAACACATGGGCACTGGAAAAAATTTCCTGAACAAAACACCAATGGCTTATGCTCTAAGATCAAGAATCGACAAATGGGATCTCATAAAACTGCAAAGCTTCTGTAAGGCAAAGGACACTGTGGTTAGGACAAAACGGCAACCAAGAGATTGGGAAAAGATCTTTACCAATCCTACAACAGATAAAGACCTTATATCCAAAATATACAAAGAACTCAAGAAGTTAGACTGCAGGGAGACAAATAACCCTATTAAAAATGGGGTTCAGAGCTAAACAAAGCATTCACAGCTGAGGAATGCCAAATGGCTGAGAAACACCTAAAGAAATGTTCAACATCTTTAGTCATAAGGGAAATGCAAATCATAACAACCCTGAGATTTCACCTCACACCAGTAAGAATGGCTAAGATCAAAAACTCAGGTGACAGCAGATGCTGGTGAGGATGCGGAGAAAGAGGAACACTCCTCCATTGTTGGTGGGATTTCAGAGTGGTACAACCATTCTGGAAATCAGTCTGGAGGTTCCTCAGAAAATTGGACATTGAACTGCCTGAGGATCCAGCTATACCTCTCTTGGGCATATACCCAAAAGATGCCCCAACATATAAAAAAGACACGTGCTCCACTATGTTCACTGCAGCCTTATTTATAATAGCCAGAAGCTGGAAACAACCCAGATGTTCTTCAACAGAGGAATGGATACAGAAAATGTGGTACATATACACAATGGATACACTCAGCTATCAAAAACAATGACTTTATGAAATTCGTAGGCAAATGGTCGGAACTGGAAAATATCATCCTGAATGAGGTAACCCAATCACAAAAAAACACACATGGTATGAACTCAACCCAAATGCTTGAATATCTTAGATGCCTAGAACAAATGAAACTCAAGACGGATGATCAAAATGTGAATGCTTCACTCCTTCTTTAAAAGGGGAACAAGAATACCCTTGGCAGGGAATAGAGAGGCAAAGATTAAAACAGACACAGAAGGAACACCCATTCAAAGCCTGCCCCACATGTGGCCCATGCATATACAGCCATCCAATTAGACAAGATGGATGAAGCAAAGAAGTGCAGGCTGACAGGAGCCAGATATAGATCTCTCCCGAGAGACACAGCCAGAATACAGCAAATACAGAGGCGAATGCCAGCAGCAAACCACTGAACTGAGAATAGGACCCCAGGTGAAGGAATCAGAGAAAGAACTGGAAGAGCTTGAAGGGGCTCGAGACCCCATATGTACAACAATGCCAAGCAACCAGAGCTTGCAGGGGCTCGAGACCCCATATGTACAACAATGCCAAGCAACCAGAGCTTCCAGGGACTAAGCCACTACCTAAAGACTATACATGGACTGACCCTGGACTCTGACCTCATAGGTAGCAATGAATATCCTAGTAAGAGCACCAGTGGAAGGGGAAGCCCTGGGTCCTGCTAAGACTGAACCCACAGTGAACTAGATTGTTGGGGGGAGGGCGGCAAGGGGGGAAGGGTGGGGAGGGGAACACCCATAAGGAAGGGGAGGGAGGAAGGTGGTGTTTGCCTGGAAACCAGGAAGGGGAATAATACTCGAAATGTATATAAGAAATACTCAAGTTAATAAAAAAAGAAAAAGAAAGAAAGACAATGTTGTCTACTGTACACATTCTAAGAATATAATTTAGAAAAAATTTGTCAGTGTTTGGTAGATCCAATACATAAAAAGACTAGAAAAATGAAATTGTCTAACAAAAATATTAAATATTTGCCTTTTTATTTTTGAAAAAAAAGAAGGAAAACTCCAACCAAAAGAGGTTAAAACAATATGGTTCAAAAATGAATATCATTCATTTACATCTCCCAAAATCAATCGTTATCAATTCCTGTGATAATGTGAAAACATGGTCGGTCATTTTGCTCATTCAAGAAACATACCTTAATATCAAGGATAGACATCCTTTCAAGGTAAAAGAGTGGAAAAAAGATATTCCAAGAAAATGGACCAAAAAAGCAAGCTAGTATAGGCATTTTAATACTTCACAAACCAGACTTCAATGAAAGCTAGTCAGAAGAGATAAGCAAGGACACTAAATATTCATCAACTGCAGAATCCCAGAAGTCATTGCAATCTGTTCGCCAAACATGAGTGTTCCCAAGGTCATTAAAGAACTATAACTACAGGTTAAACCACATATTGTTCTTCACACAAGTATAGCAGGTAACTTTAATAACACTTTACCTTGACAGAAACTAAACAGAGAACTGCTAGAGTGAAGTGATATAATAAACCAATTGTATTTAACAATTATTTATAAAATATTTTACTAAAGAACAAAATAATATACATTCTTCTCAGTACCTCATGGGATATTCACAATTGAAAAAATACTTGGACACAAAGCTATTCTCAACAGATAGTAGAAAACAAAAATAATAACCTCCATCCTATCCAACTTAAGTTCATTTTTACTGAAGTTATAAATAAACAAAAAAGACTTACAAAAATATCTGAAAGAAATGAATAATTTCTTCAGTAGGTAAATCAAGATCACATAAGTAATTCAAATAACAGATAATACCTATTACAACAGAAGCAATAATTAAAAGTTTTCCCAAAGTGCAGATGATTCACTCCTTCTTAAATGGGGAAAAAATACTCACAGGGGGGCATATGGAGGCAAAGTTTGGAGCAGAGACTGAAGGAATGGCCATTCAGAGCCTGCCCCACATGTGGCCCATACATGTATATACAGCCACCAAAACTAGATAAGATTGATTAAGCTAAAAAGTACATGCTGGCAGGAGCAGAATATAGATGTCTCCTGAGAGACACAGCCAGAGTATGTCAAATACAGAGGTGAATGCTGGCAGTAAACCATTGAACTGAAAATGGGACCTTCTTGGGAGGAATTAGAGAAAGGATTGAAAGAGCTGAAGGGGTTTATAACCCCATAAGCACAACAAGGACAATCAACCAGAGCTCCCAGGGACTAAACCACTACTCAAAGACTAATCATGGACTCACCCAGGGTTCTAGATGCATATGTAGCAGAGGAAGGTTTTGTTGGGCACCAATGGAAGGAGAAGTCCTTGGTCCTTCTAAGTTTGGAACCCCTGTACAGGGGAATGACAGGGAGGGCAGGAAGGGGATGAATGGGGAGGGGAACACCCTTATAGAAGAAGAGGAGGGGGATGGGATAGGGAGACTATGTCTGGGAAACCAGGAAATGGAATAACATTTGAAGTGTAAAAAAAAATAACCAATAAAAATTTTTTCCCCAACCATATACATCGTCCGAGATCAGACAGATTTATCACAGAAGTTTATGAGACACTCAAAGATAAGTAAATACCAATACTCTTCAAAGTATTGTAGAACATGGAACCAGAAAGATCATTGTCCTATTAATTTAGAGGCCATATTTATTCTGATACCTAAACTAATTAAAGTTCCATTATAAAGAATTTACAGACAAATTTTCCTTATTAATATAGGTACAAAAGTAATCTATAGTATTCTCACAAATCAAATCCAAGCACAATCAAAAAGTATCATCTATTATGATATAGTAGGATTTCTCCCAAAGATGCAAAATATATTAAGCAATTAATGGAGTCTACAAACTCAAAGACAAAAACCATGCAATACTCTCATTAGTAGAGGAAAAGACATTTGAGAAAATTGAATACATCATTATAAAATTACTAAAAAAATCTTAGGAATACAAATGACATACCTCGACATAATAAAGGTTGTTTTCAATTAGTTCATAGATGACATCAACTTAAATTCAGAGAAATTCAAAAGAGAGCTACTTAAATTATGATTAACAACAGGTTGCCTACTCCTATTTAATATAGAAGATAACGTCTTAGGTAGAGCTACAATGCAACTAGAGAACTCAAAATATACACATTGGAATAGAAGAAGTCAAGGTATTTTTATTGGCAGATAATATGATTATATAGTCCATTTTTTTACCAGAAAATTCCTACATCTGAAAAATACTTTGAGCAAAGTGGCTGAATACAAGACTAACTACAACAGCAGCAGCAACAACAACAACGTGGCTTTGCTGTATACAAATGACATAAAGACTGAGAAAGAAATCAGGGAATCAACATCTCTCAAAATAGCCTCAAATAATATCAAATATCTTAGGGTAACTCTAAGCAAAGTGAAAGTCCTACATGATTACAAACTTCAAGTCTCAGAAAAAATACAGGGAAGAGTGCATAAAATGGAGAAATTTCAAAAGCTCACGAATCAGTAAGATTAAATTAGTAATAATGGCCATAATAAAAAGAGGTATCTACAAGTTCAATGCAATCTCATTCAAAATCTCAAGGCAATTCTTTATATACCTTGAAGTAACAATTCTCAGCTCTCTATTAAAACACACACACACACACACACACACACACACACACACACACACACACACTGAACAGAATGGAAACGGATACTTGGATGGATGGCTATTATACAAAATATATAAATACTCAAAATACTAGGTATCAAGAAAATAAATGACCTAATTAAAAACTGGAGAATAGATAGGAGTAGAGAATTCTTACCAGAGAGAACTCAAATGACTCAGCAATACTCAAAGAAATGTTCAGCATCATTAGCAACCAGGGAAATACAAATCAAATCTACTTAGAGATAGCATTCTACACAAGTCAGAACTCTTAAAAACAAATTTTTTTTTTAAAAAAGTGACAGTTTATACTGAAAAGGATGTGAATGTGACCACTCAGCCAGAAAAGTGTCCGGGTATAAAATTAACTCAAACAAATCAGTTACTTTCCTCCAATCAAAGGATAAAGAGGCTGAGAAAGAAATTAAGGAAATGACACCCTTCACAATAGTCCCAAATAATATAAAATATCTTGGTGTGTCTTTAACCAAGTAAGTGACAGACCTGTACGACAAGAACTTCAAGTCTCTGAAGAAAGAAATTGAGGAAGATCTCAGAAGATGCAACGATTTTCTATGCTCATGGATTGGCAGGATTAATATAGTAAAGATGGACATTTTGCCAAAAGCAATCTACAGATTCAATGCAATCCCCATCAAAATTCCTACTCAATTCTTTATAGAGATAGAAAGAGCAATTTGCAAATTCATTTGGAATAACAAAAAACCTAGGATAACGAAAACTATATTCAACAATAAAAGAACTTCTGGAGGAATCACCATCCCTGACTTCAAGCAGTATTACAGAGCAATAGTCATAAAAACTGTATGGTATTGGTACAGAGACAGGCAGATAGATCAGTGGGACAGAATTGGAAACCAGAAATGAACCCACAAACCTATAGTCACTTGATCTTCCACATAGGAACTAAAACCATCCAATGGAAGAAAGATAGCATTTTCAACAAATGATGCTGTGATGGTTCAACTGAAGGTCAGCATGTAGAAGAATGCAAATCGATCCATTCTTATAACCATGTACAAAGCTTAAGTAGAAGTGGATCAAGGACCTCCACATCAAACGAGATACAATCAAACTAATAGAAGAAAAGTGGGGAAGAGTCTCGAACACATGGGCACTGGGGAAAATTTCCTGAACAAAACACCGATGACTTATGCTTTAATATCAAGAATTGACAAATGGGACCTCATAAAACTGCAAAGCTTTTATAAAGCAAAAGACACTGTCATTAGGACAAAATGGCAGCCAACAGATTGGGAAAAGATCTTTCCCAATCCTACATCTGATAGACGGCTAATATCCAAAATGTACAAAGAACTTAAGAAGTTAGACTCTAGAGAGCCAAATAACCCTATTAAAAATGGAGTACAGAGCTAAACCAACCATTCTCAGATGAGAATTTTCGAATGGCCAAAAAGCACCTAAAGAAATGTCCAACATCCTTAGTCATCAGGGAAATGCAAATCAAAACAACCCTGAGATTCTACCTCACACCAGTCAGAATGGCTAAGATAAAAAATTCAGGTGACAGCAGATGCTTGTGAAGATGTGGAGAAAGAGGAACAGTCCCCCATTTTTGGTGGGATTACAAACTGGTACAACAACTCTGGAAATCAGTCGGGAGGTTTCTCAGAATATTGGACATTCCACTACCTGAGGACCCAGCTATATCACTCCTGGACATACACCCAAAAGATGCTCCAACATACAACAAGGGCACATACTCCACTATGTTCACAGCAGCCTTTTTTTTACAGCTTCCAGAAGCTGGAAACACAATCCAGATGTTGTTCAACAGAGAAATGGATACAGAAAATGTGGTACATTTACACAATGGAGTACTAGTCAGCTATTAAAAACAATGCCTTCAGGAACGTCTTAGGCAAATGGATGGAACTAGAAAATATCCTGAATGAGGTAACCCAATCACAAAAACACACATGGTATGCACTTGCTGATAAATGGATCTTAGCTCAAAAGATCATAATATCCAATATACAATTTACAGAGCATATGAAGCTGAAGAAGGAAGACCAATGTGTGGATGCTTCAGTGCTTCTTAGAAGGGGAAACAACATACTCACAGGAGGAAATACAGAAACAAAATGTGGAGCCGTGGCTGAAGAAAAGGACATCCAGAGACTAACACACATGGGGATCCATCGCACATGCAATCACCAAATCCAGTTACTATTGGGGATGCTAAGAAGTACATGCTGACAGGAGCCTGATATAGCTGTCTCCTGAGAGGCTGTGCGAGTCTGACACATACAGAGGCAGATGCTCGCAGGCAACCATTGGACAGTGAATGGAGTCCCCAGTGGAGAAGTAAGTGAAAGAACTGAGGTAGCTGAGGGGCTTTGCAACCCCATAGGAAGAACAACAATATCTACTAACCAGACATCCTAGAGCTCCTAGGGACTAAACCACCAATCAAAAACTACACAAGGAGTGAACCATGGCTCCAGCAGCATATGTAGCATAGGATGACTTTGTTGAGCATCATTGAGAGGAGAGGCCCTTGGTCTTGTGAAGGGTTGATGCTTCATTGTAGGGGAATGCCAGAGTGGATAGGTGAGAAGGAGTGGACGGTGGTTAGGGGAGAACTCTCATAGTGGCAGAGTGTGGGGGGATGTGATAAGGTGGGTTCAGAGGGGAAGCCAGGAAAGGGGATAATATTTGAAATGTAGATAAAGAAAATATCCAATTAAAAATGAAAGGAGAAAAAATAACATATCACAAAAAAGAGTACAAACTTATACAAACATTACGTAAATAAGTGTGGTTTTCCTTCAGGAAGTCAGAAATCCATCTGCCACAAGATCTAGCTATACCACTAGAGGACACGTACCAACCACAAAGGTACTTGTTCAACTATGTTTGCTCTACTCTATTCATAACAGGGATTGACAACAACTTAGATGTCATTCTGCAGTACAATGGGTAAAAAAATGTAGAAACTTCTTGAAATCATATATACATATATATGTATAAATATATAGAGATCATATGCATATAGATCATAGACATTTGCATACACATACATATATATATATATGAAGGAAATCTAAACGTAGCATCTAAATAATTTGGGGAGATAAAACCTCAACTAGGCATCTCTCACCACCAAACATACACTCAGTGCCAAGAATTGGTTTTATATAATTAAGTTGCTGGACAACAGGGCCGACAAAAGCATGCAAACAACTCATATTATTGTTGAGGCTATTGGGTGCTCTCCTAATATGTGGTGGGGTTGCATTCTTGATAACAACATTTACATATCTCACTGAAAATGGAGAGATTGAGCTGTTGCCTTACTCAAGCTTTTATGACTATCTGACTAGTGTTTATGGTACTGTAAAATGCTGTTCTTGCAACCAGATGAGAAAGGAAACCACACTCCAGAATACATACCCTCAGTCTACAATGTTGGCCTACCTGTTTGATAAAATGGTGAAATTGTGGCATAAGCATTGTCGTTATAACCAAACACTATTTTATAGGTTTGAAGGCCCACTTCATAAGGTGATACCTATGTCTAAAACTGTTTGGGTGGTCAAGTTTCCTAGCTAAGATATGCCAATGACTTTGAGGAAAACAAAATTCTACTGTTCTGCTAAGAGTACACAACAATTTGACCCCTAAAGATATTCTGCTATACCCCTGGATTAGAAGCTTACCAAAGAAGCATCTTACTAGAAGAGATAAGAACAAATGCAGAGAATGACAAATGGACAATATGATTTTACAGAGTTTGAGATGTCAAAACACTTAATTGTTAATGGAATTTCTTCACAAATAGCCTCCCTTCAGAGTACAGGGATGTATGTGATATAGAAGGCAGAAAAAACAGAAGAGCCAGAGGACATGGATGACACCATGAAAATATTGTCTTCCGTATCCTACAGGACTACTGCCCATATAAATTCATAGAGACAATGGCAGCCTGCACAAAGCCTACAAGCCTGTTCAAGCTAGATGGGGTCCTAGCACTGAGAGGGGGAGTGGACAATCTCTCACTTCTAATGAAGAAGTTATTTCCAATTTTCAACTACTGCGAATGAAAAATCATTTTTATCCAATTGAGTCTCATTGGATATACAAATTACATGATCTGTCTGGTCTCACAGGCTAGCAACAGATAACCAAAACAAAATGAACTCAATGATGTTTTTATGAGTTTTTCTTTCTTGTATTAATTAGTTTGTTCTTATAGATCTTTTGCTTGCATATTGTGGATTTTATTTTGAATTTTATGGGTTTTCTGTATTTTAAATTTTTTTTGTACTTTGCAGCTAATTTTTTTTAGTTCTGTTTTTTGGTTTTTGTTGCTGTTGTTGTTGCAGTTGTTGTTGTTGTTGTTGTTGTTTTTATTTCTCTGTTCATTTTCTAAAAAGAAAAAGAAGGGGTAGAGTTTGATGGGTCAGAATTTGGGCAGGAGTTGGAAGAAGGTGGTAAGGAAAAATATAATCATAATATATTATATAAATTTTCAATTTAAAATGGTTTAAAATACCATGTTTATAAATTTAAATAAAGGATTTCTTTAAAACATGGAAAGAATCTAAATGATGTAAGGTTAAACAAGAAAGACTTGATGAAAGAAGAGATTATGTTATCCGTAGGATACGTTTGGAAAGGTACAGGTAAATAGTTTTCTGAAGATTCATTGTCCATTGCAGATATAGTCAGCACATGTAGAAAAAGCAGTAGTTGGGTGTCCAGAAAACCTTGTACAGCATTACTACAGGACAGAGTTTACTCATGATAGGCTGTGAGTATTCTGATGTCTTTGTATTATTTGTACCTTATTTCATTCCATTATCAAAAAAAATTTGTTAGGTAGCAAGTTAAATATTTCTGGATATTGTTCATTTTGATAGTGTACCACCCAATGCAATCTTGGTTTCTACCATCAAATACTAAATGACGGTTATTGCTGAAAAGAATGGGATCTGAGTCAAGTATCTGCCACTGGATGAAGGCATGACATTATGAACTGGCAGTAAAAACTTTTAGACAATGGTCTAAACTTTATGATCTCTAGCTTCTTAGCATCATTTTTGTTAAAGAAAGATCACAATCTATTGTTTCTTTTAAGTAGATTCAATACAGGTGACTCTCTGATTTATGTGCACAGAAAAAAAACAATAAAAAAGAAAAACAAAAAACAAAACCTTCAGTAAAATATGACTGACCAAGATACTCCAGAATTAATGTAATGCCTATCTCAATTGTAGATTACAAAATGTTTCTTTTGTTCATCATCTACTACGTTTGAGAGTACTTCTCTTTAATCCCTGAAAAATTCTAATTTCTACACTGCTCTCTTTATCTTTGGTAATTCCTTTCATGAAGATGAAAAGGACAAGAGAGTTGAAGGTTGGGACCCAACAACTTTAATTCACAGACTACATTTTAGGATTCCCAACACTTGGCAGGACCTACTTCTGCTTTCCAAGACGGCAAAAAATGAGTGTGCTGGTAATGTATGTGCATAGCTTGGAGGCCATGTTTGGAGTCTTGATCTGCAGCTTGAGTAGGGAACAACTTAGGTACTTACAATAGCGGAGAAGTGAGATGTTTGTGTTTAGGGATCCTACTGTTCACTGAGGAAAGCTAGTATTGCCAGAGGAAGAGTTAGTCATTAGTGTTTGTCTAATTTTTATATATGTTCCTAGTATAATAGTGATGCAATACTATAAAATAACAAGAAAAAAATGAGACTTTAAAAAACAACAGTAAATGAATGTATTTAAAGGAACAATGACTTTTCTTTTGCCTTACAAAATGAATGATATGTCGTCTAAACAGAACCCTAAAACTTCTGCTTTTGTGTCCCCTTTAGCTTGTAAGCACTGACACTGACCTTCCCAAATTACAAAGCTCAGGGATTGTATCAAATGATTTTGTTGAACACTTGGTTTGTTATGCAATAAAAAAGTGCTTAAATCTGCCAAATATCTGTGAAAGAGAACGTGATTTAATATTAGGATTGCAGTTATACAGTGTAGCATCTGTTACACAAATAGCTCTGATCTCTTAAAAAATTCACTAACAATAATACCAGTCTCTCTCAAGGACTCTATCAGACAGCTGAGTGGATGAAATAGAGCCAATTGACTCGCTTTTAAATCAATATTTAAATCAAATAAATTATAATGATCAGTAATATACTTTATATTTAATGAGAGTATTAATATTTCAGTGGAATTGTAGAAATAAGATAGTTTCAATTAGTTAATAATATGTAAGACAATATTCACATGTCATCCAATTTTATAACTTTATTGGCATAGGAATATAATTAATTTAATGATAAAATAACTGGCTCATTCTGGTTCAATAACTCCTCCAGACATACTCCAGTATCACATAGGAAAAACAAACTACAATCAAAAAGATTATCTACTATAATCTTTCAAACCCCAAATAGTCATAACTTTCACACCTTGTTGCTATTTCCAATGAATACCAATATTATTCTATCTTCCCATCAGTCAACAGAAATACAATTCCAATTAAAAAATGCAAGAAAACAAATGTGTTCCACTAAATGGATTGTCATTTTGTTTCCATTAGAGCATGTTTGTTTTAGTGAAATGAAAACTAAGAACCATAGAGTTCTAGAAGAAACAGAGTTACTGATGATGTTGATTTGGTTTAAAGGACATAAAACTAATTCTGTAATTAAAATTGCATGAAAATAATAATTTATTAAGAATTGTTTATAATAAATCAAGACCGAAGGTGTTTTATTGAGTACATGCAGATACAAATCTCGACACTGTTGCGATTACGTATTAGTTAAGGAAAAAAAAAAAACAGAGGTATGGAACTTTCCCCTTTAAAGAATTTAGAGAAAAACAAAAGCAAGAACAGACATCCAACTGTTTAAAATTACCCTCCTAATACTAAAGACATACATGAATATTTAAGTCAATACCGTGCATGTTTCTTACAGTAAGAGCCAATGAGGCTTCTCAATGCATCGTTTTGCTCATAACTGCTTGTTAGTTTTCATTTCCTATAAATGGAATAACAATATGCTCTACCTGTGCAAATCAGAAAACTCCTACTGCCTTACCCTCTGTTCTGAAAATCATTTCAAAGAGAAGCGCATATCTAAACAGGAATGACCTTGGAAGTGAAAATGAAAATTTCACTATGTACTCTGAATGTGACAATACAACAGATATTCAAAGGAGTTAGAAGACAAATCTGATGTTAGTTCATAGCTTGTGTTTTTTTTTTCTTTCATAGTTAGCTTTCTTTGTCGATGGCAAAGAGTGGAGTATCAGATTTTTATTTGTATCAAGATATATTCATGGGTAACGTTTTAGTGTAGATGGTATTAGGTAGTTTTCCATTTCTTTTCATAACTGAATGTATTCAATGTGCTTTACAAAGTACATAAAAATGAAATTTAATAAAAATTAAACTAAGTAAGTTGTTTTATTTTGATTAGTTCTATGTTAAAAATTATTTACTTAACATCATAATTTTAAATATAGTGAGTCTAAATTTCTTCAACAGAACTTCTGTAACTATTGCCTTATTTTTGAATAAAATGTTCCATGCACAGAACATATTCCATATTTAAGACATATAGTGGTCATATAATTTTCATTATTAGTCTAAAAATATTGGGAAATATTGTTCAACCATAATAACAATAGGATAAACAGTCACAGTGCTAGATCTTAAAATAAATTATATATTACATGGGAACATTAGAAGAAACAAAAAGACACATACCTGGTTACATGATATTTTCTAAATTCCTTGCCTTTCAAACTACAATGCTCAAATTACGATAATATATAGAAGAAATGTGATCTGGGCAATTTTATGAGCATTAATTTAAATACTGTGAAAAATGTTTACTAAGCTATGTCCAGCACCTTCTATCTATAAATAATTATGCCATGTTTTCTCAGAATTATTTTCTTTGTATTCCTCTAGGAAGAAATTACAAGTTCTTCAAATCAATGCAGTGAGGTGCCTCCATTTGTGAAGGAGAAACATATTCGTTGGGATTCCCATTTTTTTTTTTGTTGTTGTTGTTTTTGGGTTTTTGTTTGTTTGTTTGTTTGTTTTCCTCGCTGGATCTTTTGAGGCAAGACATACTCTAATTCAATGATATTAAAAATATGACTGACTGCTTAAGTACATCAAGTTATAAACATTTGAGCTTCAAGGACATTTTGGCTGATGTTGCTTTTAATGGTCATTGTGTATTTCTGTATGCTACTTTGGGAATTCTCCCTGTTATACTAAGTAATGCACTAGTGTGCCCAGGCCAACATTTGGCCTCTTTATGAGTTAGATTGGTGTGGATAGCACATATGTGTCACAAGAATGTGGCATGACATAGACAGTAGCTAGAAATGTTCAAGGATTGACAGTGAAAGATAACTTTTTTGAGGTTGAGTTCTGGTATTATAATCTGGTTATTTTTTTTTTTTTTGCATGGTGTACTGAAGTTATATGAATTTAGCTCTCTTTTGATAGGACTCCATTGTGGATCATATTTCCTGAACCATATGTAGGAGATATACTGACTAACTCTTAATGTAAAAGATTTAAATAATATTGATATATAGAAATCTAAATAAAACCTTCTACTTAATCTCTTTCTATCTCTCTAAAAGACACACACACACACAAACACACAAACACACATACACACACACACACACACACACACAAAGAGAGAGAGAGAGAGAGAGAGAGAGAGAGAGAGAGAGAGAGAGAGATTAGTTTGTTTGCTTTATCAAGTTGTGACCATATTCAGTCTTGGTCAAAATATTTGAAACTTTCTATAACTATAGTCATCATAAGCCAAACTGTTTTTTCATAATTGTAAGTAGTAAAATAATGAGATACTGACTAGTAGCCTAAGCAGAACCTATATTTTTTTTTCATTTTTTCTTGGATATTTCTTATTTACATTTCAAATGTTATTCCCCTTCCCAGTTTCCTCTGCATAAGCCCCCTATCTCATTCACCCTACCCATTCTTCTATAAGGGGTTCCCCTTCCCCAAACACTCCTTTTCCTGCCTCCCTGCCCAGACATTCTCCTACACTGGGGGTCCAGCCTTGGAACGACTGAGGGCTTCTCCTCTCATTGGTGCCCAACAATTCCATCGTCTGCTAAATATGTACCTGGACTCATGGGACTGTCCATGTGTACTCTTTGGATGGTGGTTTATTCCTTGGAGCTCTGGTTGGTTGGTATTGTTGTTCATATGGGGTTGCAACCCCCTTGAGCTCCTTCAGTCCTTTCTCTAACTCCTCCAAAGGAGACCACATTCGTAGTTCAATGATTTGCTGCTAGTGTTCGCCTCTGTATTTGTCACGCTATGACTGGGCCTCTCAGGACACAGCTATATCAGGCTGTTCTCAGGGTGCATTTCTTGGTTTCATCAACATTGTCTAGGTTTGGTGGCTGTATATATACATACATATGCAGGATGGATACCCAGCTGGGGCAAGTGCTGAATGGCCATTCTTTCAGGCTCTTCTCCAAACTTTGTGTCTATATCTCCTCCTATGAATGTTTTTGTTCCCACTTCTAAGAAGGACTGAAACAACTGCAATTGGTTGTCATTCTTCTTGAGCTCTATGTGGTCTGTGGATTGTGTCTTGGGTAATTGAAGGTTTTATGCTAATATCCACTAATCAGTGAGTGTATACCACGTGGATACCTCACTCAGGTTGATATTACCTAGTTGAATCCATTTGCCTATGAATTTCATGAAGTCATGGTTTTTGACAGATGAGTTGATACACCACTGTGCAGATATACCACATTTTCTGTATCCATTCCTCTGTTGAAGGACATCTGGGTTCTTTCTAGCTTCTGACTAGTATAAAAAAGGTTTCTATGAACAGAGTGGACCATGTGTCCTTGTTATATGTTAGAGCATCATTTGTGTATATGCCCAGGAGTCGTATAGCTGGGTTCAGGTAGTACAATGTCCAATTTTCTGAGGAAACTACAGACGGATTACCAGAATGAGTGTAGGAGCTTGCAACCCCACCAACCATGGAGGAGTGTTCTTCTTTCTCCACATTCTCAACAGCATCTGTTAGTGCCTTAGTTTTTGACCTTATCTATTCTGACTGGTGTGAGGTGAAATCTCAGCGTCCTTTTGATTTGCATTTCCCTAATGACTAAGGATGTCGAACATTCCTTTAGTTACTTCTTAGTCATTCAATATTCCTCAGCTGAGAATTTTTTGTTTAGCTCTGTATCCCATTTTTAAATAGGGTTATTTGCCTATTTGTAGTCTAACTTCGTGAGTCCTTTGTATATGTTGGATATTAGCCTGCTATCAGATGTAGGATTGGTAAAGAAAGATCTTTTCCCAATCTGATGGTTGCCATCTTGTCCTAATGACGGTGTCCTTTTGCTTTAAAGTGCCTGCTCTGTAGTTTTATGAGGTCCCATTTGACGATTCTTGATCTTAGAGCATAAGCCATTGATGTTTTGTTAAGGAAATTTTACCCAGTGTACATATGATTGAGGTTCTTCCCCACTGTTTCTTCTATTAGATAGAGTGTATCTGGTTTGATGTGGAGGTCCTTGATCCACTTGGACTTAAGCTTTGTACATGGTGGTAAGAATGGTTCGATTTGCATATTCTACCTGCTGACCTCCAGTTGAACCAGCACCATTTGTTGAAAATGCTATCTTTGTTTCCACTGGATGATTTTAGCTCCTTTGTCAAAGACCAAGTGACCATAGTTGTGTGGGATCATTTCTGAGTCTTTATTTTTATTCCATTGATATAGGTACCCGTCTCAGTACAAATAACATACAGTTTTTATCACTATTGCTTTGCAATACAACTTGAGATCAGAAATTGTGATTCCCCCAGAAGGTTTTTTAATGTTTAGGATAGTTTTCACTATCCTTGTTTTTTTTTTGTTATTCCAAATGAATTTGCAAATTGCTTTTTCTAACTCTATGAAGAAGAGAAGTATTTTATGTTATTTATGACTCTTGTGAAAGGTGTCATTTCACTAATTTCTTTCTCATCTTGTTTAACCTTTGGGTAGAGGAAGGCTACAGATTTTTTGAGATAATTTTATATCCAGCCACTTTGCTGAAATTGTTTATCAGGCTTAGTAGTACTCTGGCAGAACTTTAAGGGTCACTCAGCTATACCATCTTGTCATCTGCAAATAGTGATATTTTGCTTTCCAAATTGAATCCCTTTGACCTTCTATTGTTGCCTGATTTCTCTGGGTAAGATTGCAAGTACTATATTCAATAAGTAGGTAGAGCATGAGCAACCTTGTCTAGTCCCTGATTTAGTGGGATTGCTTCAAGTTTCTCTCCATTTAGACTGATGTTGGTTAATGTTTTGGTGTACACTGCTTTCATTATGTTTAGGTATGGGCCTTTCTCAGCATCTAATAAGATGATCATGTGTTAATTTTTTTCTTTAAGTTTTTTTACATACTGGATTACATTGATGGATTTCTTTATATTGAACCATCCCTGCATCCTTCGGATGAAGCTTATTTGATCATGATGGATGATCCTTTGGATGTGTTCTTGTATTGGTTTGCAAGAATTTTATTGAGTGTTTTTTCCATGGATATTCATAAGAGAAATTAGTCTGAAGTTCTCTTTATTTGTTGGGTTTTTGTGGGCTTTAGGTATAAGCATAATTGTGGCTTCATAAAAGGAATTGGGTAGTGTTCCTTCTGCTTCTATTTTGTGGAATAGTTTGGACAGTATTGGTATTAAGTCTCTTATGAAGGTCTGATAGAATTCACCACTACACCCATTTGGTCCTGACCATTTTTTGTTTGGAAGACTTTTAATAACTGCTTCTATTTATTGCAGAGTTATGGGAATATTTAGATTATCTGATACTGATTTTTAGTTCCTGGTATCTGTCTAGAAAATTGTAAATTTCATCCAGATTTTCCAGTTTTGTTGATTATAGGCTTTTGTAGTAGGATCTGATGATTTTTTGAATTTCCTCAGATTCTGTTGTTATGTCTTTCCTTTCATTTCTGATTTTGTTAATTTGATATGCTTTCTGTGCCTTCTGGGTAGTCTAGCTAAGGTTTTATCTATGTTGCTGATTTTCTCAAAGAACCAGCTCCTGATTTTCTTGATTCTTTGTGTAGTCCTTTTTGTTCCTGCTCTGTTAATTTCAGATCTGAGTTTGATTATTTCCTGCCTTCTACTCCTCTTGGGTGTATTTGCTTCTTTTTGTTTTAGAGCTTTTAGGTGTGCTATCGAGCACTGCTTTTATTGTGTCCCATAAGTTTGTGTTTGTTGTGCCTTCATTTTCATTAAATTCTAAAAAGTCTTGTATTTATTCCTTTATTTCTTCTATGACCAAGTTATTATTCAGTAGAGGGCTGTTTAGCTTCCATGTGTATCTGGGCATTGTCTCTTTTTTGTTGTTATTAAAGACTGGCCTTAGTCTGTGGTGATCTTATAGGATGCATGGGATTATTTCAATCTTCTTGTAATTGTTGAAGCCCGTTTTGTGGCTGATTATATGGTCAATTTTGGAGAAGGTACCATGAGTTGTTGAGAAGAAGGTATATTCTTTTGTTTCAGGATGAAATGTTCTATAAATATCTGTTAAATCCATTTGGTTCATAACTTCTGTTAGTTTTTCTGTGTTTCTGTTTTGTTTCTGTTTTCATAATCTGTCCATTGATGAGAGTGGGCTGTTGAAATATCCAGCTATTATTTTTTGACGTGCAATGGCTACTTTGAGCTTTAGTAAGGAAGGTTTCTTTTATGAATGTACGTACTCTTGCATTTGGAGCATAGACATGTAGGTTTGAGAGTTCATCTTGGTGGATTTTTCCTTTGATGAGTATGAAGAGTCCTTCCTTATGTTTTTTGATAACTTTTGGTTGAAAGTAGATTTTATTCCATAGTAGAATGGCTTTTCTTGCTTGTTTCCTGGGACCATTTGCTTGGAAAATTATTTTCCAGCCTTTTACTCTGAGGTAGTATCTGTCTTTGTGTCTGAGGTGTGTTTCCTATATACAGCAAAATGCTGGGTCCTCTTTACATATCTAGTGTGTTAATCTATATCTTTTTATTGGGGAATTGAATTCATAGATATTAAGAGGTATTAAGGAATAGTGATTGTTGTTTCCTGTTATTTTTTGTTGTTATAGGTGGGATTATGTTTGTGTGTCTCTCTTCCTTTGGGTTCATTGCAAGCAGATTACTTTCTTCCTTTCTCTGGGGTATAGTTTCCCTCCTTGTGTTGGAGTTTTCCATCTGTTATCCTTTATAGGGCTGGATTTGTGCAAAGATATTGTGTGAATTTGGATTTTTCATGGAATATCTTGGTTTTTCCATCTATGTTATTTAAGAGTTTTGCTGTATATAGTAGCTTAGGCTGGCATTTGTGTTCTCTTAGGGTCTGTATGCCATCTGTCCAGGATCTTCTGGCTTTTATAGTCCCTGGTGAGAAATCAGGTGTAATTTTGATAGGTTTGCCTTTGACCTTTTTCCCTTACTGCTTTTAATATTTTTTTATTTGTTTTGTACGTTTGATGTTTTGACTATTATGTGACAGGAGGAATTTCTTTTCTGGTCCAATCTATTTGGAGTTCTGTAGGCTTCCTGTTTGTTTATGGGCATCTCGTTTTTTAGGCTAGGAAAGTTTTTTTTTCCTTCTATAATTTTGTTGATGATATTTACTGGCCTTTTAATTTGAGAGACTTTGCTCTCTTCTATATCTATTATCCTTAGATTTTTTTTCTTCTCATTGTGTCTTGGATTTCTTGGATGTTTTGGGTGAGGGGCTTTTTGTATTTTACATTTTCTTTGACATTTGTTTCAATGTTTTCTATGGTGTTTTCTGTCCTTGAAATTCTCTCTTCATTCTTGTGTATTCTGTTGTTGATGCTTGCATCTATGACTCCTAATCTCTTTCCTAGGTTTTTCTCTCTTCATGGTTGTTTCATTTTGTGATTTCTTTATTGTTCCTATTTACATTTTTAAATCCTGAATGGTTTTCTTCAATTCCTTCAACAGTTTGGTTGTGTTTTTCTGTAATTCTTTAAGGGATTTTTGTGTTTCCTCTTTAATGGCTTCTACTTGTTTACCTTCATTGTCCTGTATTTTTTTTAAGGAGTTACCTTTTACTTCTTAAAGTCCTCTATCATTATCATGAGATGTGATTTTAAATCCAAATTTTGTTTTTCTGGTGTGCTTGGATATCTAGTATTTGTTTTGGTGGAAAAACTGGGCTCTGTTTATGCCAAGTGTCTTGGTTTCTGTTGCTTAGCTTCCTGCTCTTGCCTCTCACCATAAGGTTGTCTCTGCTGTTAGCTTGTCTTGCTGTCTCTGGTAGTGGCTTGAGCCTCCTATATGCCTCTGTATCAGCTTTCTATATACCTATTTTCTTTTAGCTGGATCTTTGTAAAGAAAGCAGTGGGACCATTTCAGCTCCAGCTTCAGGCAGAAACTAGAATAGTCCTGCCCCTGACTGCTCCTAGGTTCCTGCATCCAGAGGGCACTAGGCAGGCCTCTGGGGCCAAGAATATGAGCAGAAGTTGCCATCACCCCTGGATTCTCAGGATTGTCCACATTTCTGAGAATCCAGCTCCCCACCTCATGGGATTTGGGTACAGAGCAGAATGTATAATGTTATTTCTTTCTTTATAACAAATTAAGTATCACTGGCTAATTAATTTACACATAATAAAACACATTAAATAATAAAATAGGCCTAAATATAGAAATGAAGTAATTCATGCTTTAAAAAATTTTGAAGCACATTGTTAGATACTCAGAATCACGTGATAAAACATTTTAAATACCTAGTTTCCCTTCAGTGAGATAAGTAAGTTTAGGTGGTAGGAATGGAGACAGACAACTGGTACTCTTGGCCGCCTAAGGGAATAAAGAGTTGTAAGAGCTTTCTGAACAGCTCCAAAGTATCACATATTTCATGAGAGACACATACATTGTCTCATTTGCAAATTAGCTGACAATGGTTGTCTTTCTACATATTTCTACAAGTGCGTTGATAGATTTTATAATAATTAAACTCAAACCATTTCATATTTTTATATTGCCAGAATAAAAATTCTTCTCAACAGATTAACTGATAGAATATTGCATGGCAATCATATGTGCAATTCTGTGTAAAATTTAAAATGAAGGTGAGGATCATGATCTGTAATAAAAATAATTGTTCATCTTTTTAATATAGTAAAACTATTATAAAGTCTCTGAACATATCATAATTCTTACTTATGTTATAGTACAAATATAAGCTTGTTACCAGGTAGGGTAATAATTATGATTATGATGAAGATGACAATGAAGAAAATGATGATGATGGTGATGATGATTTTGTGATTAAAATGTGTACATGAGTCCAGGCACATATTCCCATGACATTCACTTCAAGATTAGGGGACAACCGTGTGGAGTTACTTCTTTCTTTATACCTGTAGGTGAGTTTTAAGAATTGAGCCTAGGTCATGTGGTTAATGCAGCAAATTCCTTTCCACGATGATCTATGTCACCAACTCATGATTTCTTAAGACTACCTTCTATTTCTTTCTGCAATTTAAATACTTTCTGTCTAAAGGAAATATTTGATCAGAATTTATTTGAAGCCAAATTACTTCTCCATAACATACATAATAGATATTTAGCACAGTATTGGATTTTTTTCAAACAGGCATTATTTTGTGGAATTAAATAACACAAAACAGAAAGCCCACTAATTCTTCACACCTCAGAAGATGATTGTCACCTAGGTATAAGCAGCATGATGCTTTCACAGGTTCAGGCCTCTCAAAATAGCACTGAGTGAAAAATAGGTGCAGGGAACCACCAACTGTGTCGTTAACAATTTAATCTTTTCTAGCTTTACTCCATTAAGTAACATAACCCCATCAGAAGGAATATGTTCAAGCATTTATCTTCTCATAAACTCTATTCATGAAGTGGTTATTGAGTCCATTGTGAAATATACCATTTCATAAACCGGCAAACACATTAGAAGAATAACTTGTGTTTTCTGATAAGTGCTATTATAGAACTTAAATTAGGTAATAGGAAGTTTTAAAAATAAATTTAAAAGATAATAAATATTTCAAAAGAGGTCAGTTGGATCTGTTAATATTAATTTTGCTGTCTTGACAGAATTTTGTAATTTGTATGAAGTATTTTGCTATGTATTATGTTCATATGTTATAAGTGGTACTTCTTTGCTGTCCCTTTTCCTTTATTTGTAATCTCCTGTTATCATCTCATAACAGAACCAATGCATTTCCTATTTGAGCATCCATTACTTCTTTGTTTATCTCTCTACAAACTTTTAAATTCCATATGAAGAATTCCTTAAATCAAATATCAGTTTATCCCATAAATAATTAAACCAGCAATTAGTGTCAAAGCAAGTTTCCTTTGATGCTCAAAAGTTATGGATTTTCTCAGAAATGAATAATAAGCTGGTACTGATTCCTAGTCTACTAACCTAAAAATACTTTTAGAAAATATTTATTCGAATGTTTTCTTAACTACAGTAAACATTAGATATTAATACTCTTACATAAATATAATAATAAACAAAACATGCTTTAAGTCTGAAAATGTAGAAGCAAAAGCATTCCTTTAACAAAGAAATGTTTCATTTATAGCTTGCAACCTACAAAATACAGTGTGATGTACATTTTGATATGAAATGAATCTACAGGAGCAAAACTAAAGCGTATAGACATATTTGTCTATACACCATTAGGTAAAATAATATCAGTTTAAGTCTTACAGTGAATTGCAAGACAACATGTCTACTGGAAATGAGACTATTTGAGTTCATCTTTTCAAACAAAATGATTTACCAATTTGCTTCTTTATATACCTTTTAAACATATTTGCTTATTTTCTACATCTAATGGGGCTAGCTCTTTGTTTTAACCCTACATGCTGCATAAATTTGTCAAAAATTTTAAGGTATTATGCTTTAGTGTTCATATGTTTATTTATATATGTTTTTATTCATGGAAACTGAGGCAGCATCATATGAATTGATCATTTATGGAGGTTCATGAAATGCAGCCAACTTTGTAAAGAATTTCAATGGAGACAGAGGAGGGTCCTAATTGCTTATGAAAATTAAAATATATGAAAGATTTTATTATAAAGTGAACTCAAAATAATAGACACTAAATAATAGCATTACCAATATATACACTAAGACACTACCAACTTCATAAAAATCACAAGAACATTAATTAATTTAAGAAAATTAGACACTAACTTAAGTAAAATGAAACAATCATGTAAGATGTTGAGTTACAATAGGAATATTTATTATTTCATGTGGACTACATTCACTGATTTATTCTGCACTGATGTTTCATATGCAGTAGCATGAAATTAACAAACTATTTTCTACCCAGTTTATTGAATTATTATATTCAGATTATTTCCAATTTGTAACTGGTTTGATGCCAACTAATAAAATTCGCATGCACATGTAAATGAAGAAAGCAGTTTCGAGTAGTAAAATTGCAATGCACTTAAACAGGTAAATATCATAGAATAAATCAACATCTAAGGTTATTATGTGATTACGACACTATTTAGGTTTATTAATATATATTTTTGTTCTATGACAAAGATATTTGTTGTGTTATAAAGTACAGTTTCAGCTCTACACACAGTTCAATAGAAAGAGTAGAATGGTATGGCTAAAAATATCGAAAAGACGGAAGAGGAAACAATTTGCAAGTAGAACTCATTGTGTAACAAAAACCCAGTGACAGAAACCTAGCTCATTAGATATAAATGAAGACACTGTAGTCATGGTTTTTTTTTTCAGCAAATGCTAAGTAAAATTGGTAAGGCAACATCTCAATTTAATATACATTATTTTAAATGCCATAAAATTGTAACAATTATGGGGAGAAAATTCACCCACCATATGTAACACCTGGAAATCATGCCTCATGAGGTGTCCCAAAAATGTGTCCATAAACAAGAGAACTGGACCTCAAAGGCACACCTGGTCGACCTTATAACCATGAGTAGATACAGAGGGTGAAGACCATGCTAGAATGCTGGGACCACAGGTTCCTTCAGCCCTAGGATCCAAATTATAATCCCCAGGGGGAAAAGGGGACTTCTGGAAGAAGCTAATGCTCTGAAGCTCCACAGAGGCCAGGCAGGTCCAGTTCTGCTGGGCCACAGCATTCTCTTAGGCTCAGAAATTCAGAGCCCTGTCTCTAGGGACTGAGGAACACGTTGAGGAAAACAAAAAGGTTCTGAAACTCCACGGAGAATAGGCCAAGACATATTGGCTTGGAAGCTAGGGCCACAACATCCTCTGAGTCTCAGAAATCCATCACCCTGGACCTGAGGACCGAGGGACTCACAGAGGAAAAAAAAGACTCTGATGTTCCACAGATACCAGGTTGGACCACGCTGGCTTCAAAGGTGAGAACAAATTATTCCCTCGGCCTCAGAAATCCAGAGCCCCAGAAACTGGGGGCAAGGAGAAAAGGCAAGTGTTAGGGGGGATAAAACCCACTCAGGAGTCTTTTCATTGATCTGATGAAACCACCACCAATCCTATATCTTGTGCCCATAGGGCACACAGCAACTCCGATTTCTCCTATAGATCTCCCTGTACAACCTCCTAGTTAGAGAAAGATCTCAAACATGAAAATATCTCAAACATGTACCTGCCTGTTTCCTGGGATTTCTATAACCCTGGCTGGCTCACAGTAAGCACTTAACCTTTCTTATCCTTTCTGAGGAACACGAGCATTGCTGAATATTGCCATCAATAGGTGTCACCTATAGACCCTCTGTAACATCCAAGGAACCAATAGAGTGCTCACATCCCCCACACACTCTCTTTTCTGGAGACTCATCCTAACAGGGGTAAACCTGCACTTCCAGAGCTGTGCACAGTACCTCCATTTCTACGTAGTAGAAAAAACTGTGGCCATATTTCCTCCCAAATATAGTGAATAAAGCTGAAACCCCTAAGGCCCCCAAAACAAAATTTGACAGGGAGCTCTGATCAGAGCAAAACCAATCCCTAAAAGGGAGGTTTAAGTGAAAGTATTTGACTAACAAACTGGTTAGTGGGGCAAGAAACATGCACAACTAGGGGAAGGAAGGATCCAAACACGGTGTGAGGGGAGGGAGTTGTTGAGATAAATTTCATTCCATTTTGGTCTCATTTTAAAAACATTCCACCACTGGGATTTTGCTGATGCTTTTTGATCACTACTGCCACAACATCTGTAGACTCTCCCATCCCCACCCACACCCTTTTAAAAGATTTTTTACTGAGTTACAACAAATTAAAGGAGCAGTTAATGGTTACACAAACAAACAAACAAAACCCCCAATAAATAAATAAATAAATAAATAAATAAATAAATAAATGCCATAAAATACAGTAAGCTTCAGACACTGAATAATACAAAAATTTGGGAAGTTACAAGACATTTTAGATAAATATTAGTTCCTTATTTAACAGGAAAAAGAGGCATTTGAAACAAAGAGAAGAGAAAGGAATGTTCCTGAAATATAAATGTTAAGGAACTTCTAATGCTGGCTATAATTATTAAAAATTATCCCCAAGGCATGGACTTCCCTGGAGTCTTTCCAGTTGCCAGATGTCCATGCTTTAGTCCCACAAAAAGCTCTCATTTTACCCTAGAGAGGTCTAAGAGGCTGAAATTATAGAGTCTGCACTATATCCAGTTTGAAATTTTCATAAGTTATATTAGATAAACCTCTTTTGCTAGAATTTAATTGGTTTTCAGAGAAACTTCAGCTACCAGAACTCTTTCTAGTCTCCATAGTGATGATTTAAGTGGGGGAAATGTACAGTTATGATTTGTCTCTTTGTTTCTGGCACTATTTTTATGTAAGATACTATGTTTTACTAAATTTTCATCTTGGTGTAACCCATTTTAGTTATAAAGAAGTGCTACTGTTGATTGTCTACTGTGCATTCCTAATACCTTTCCTCAGTAGAAATAGATGCAAGTGTGTTAATATCTCAAAGCCCCGTGGGAGTCTGTACTGACAGAAGCATGTAAGGAGTACCATCACACCCCAAATCAAAAATATAGCAACACTGGGTACCTGGCTTGCTGGTGTTAGCAGATAGAGATGCTCATGAAGACTCTTTCCCTCATTGCCATCAGAATATCTGACATGCAAATCTGACAAATTAATCACTAACTTTCAATGCTAAAACACCCAAATCACTGGAATTCATGGTAAGCCCACCTATTTCGGAAAAAGAAAAACAGCAATCTATCTACAAAAAGTCCACCATAAAAGGAATACAGAGCCCACAGGACCATACCTACAATCACCCTTCTTCTACCACAGATAGGAACAATCTTGTGCATGTGCTCCCTGATATATATGTAAAAATAATTTTACACAAGTACTGACAAACATGCACAGTCATAATATTCATAGTGATATATTAGCAACCAGTACTTTTTAAAACATCTATCAATGAGTTTTAATTATGTATGTATATATAAATATATATAGTTATGATTGATAAAGTTATCTCAAAGCAAAATCATTATATGATAATTTTTTAAAATAAGAGCTCTAGAAAAACCACAAAGTAGAAAGTGATAAGCACTTTTGGTACCCCTAACTGCAAATTGCAAATCGTAGGCATTGATATTCAAAATATAATTTTTTAAAAGACAGTAGTTAATAAGACTTTTTAAATCTTTATCCTTGTGACCCTAATTGGAAAAAAAAAAAACCTACTTTTTCAGACAACTTGATTCATTTGTAAGTTAATGTGCTTTAACTTTGTTCATGAAAAAAGCAACCACAACCGGTGGAGGGAGGGAGGGGCTGGGGAGAAAAAGGGAATGGGGTTGTGGGAAAAGGGAAACATGATCTGGTAGTGGGTGGGGGAAAATGATTGAAGCTCTGAGGGCCAGTAGAAAGAATGGAAACAGACAATCTCTGGAGGCAGAAAGTGGGGACCCTCCAGGATGTACCAGAGACCAGGGAGGTGAGAGACTATCAGAACTCAAAGGGAGGAACCTTAGATGAAATGTACTACAGTGGGGAGAGGAACTATGTAGATCTCACAGCCAGTAGAAAGACAGGTAATTAAGTGAGGGGTGGAGTTGCTATCCCACAGTCAAAATTCTGACCCATAATTGTCACTCTCTGACAGACTTTCAGCTACAAAAACAGAGAATTGCCTGAGGAAAAGGAGGTCCAGTGACAGCCCCAAAGTAGGATCCAGCTCAAGGGGAGGCTCAATGGCCTGACACCATTACTGAGGCTATGGTAAGTTCACAAAACGGGACATATCATGACTACCCTCCAAAAGCCCCTACAAGCAGTCGAAAGAGTCAGATGCAGATGTGTGCAACCTACCAATGAACAGAACAGCTGTTGATCCCTGTGGTTGAATTCAGGAAAAGCTGGAGGCACCTGAAGAGGAGGGCAATCCTGTAGGAGGACCAGCAGTTTTAATTAACCTGGACCCCTAAGATCTTGTAAACACTGTATCACCAACCAGGAAGCCTACACCAGCTGAGGTGAGGCCTCCAACACATATGGAGCAGAGGATTCCCGGGTCTGGGTTCTGTCAGAGAAGATGAAACCTAATTCTCAAGAGACTGGAGTTCCCAGGAAGGTTGCCAGGGGCCAGCCCTGACATTAGACTTCTTCTGTTGGTTCTTCTTGAGGCAGTGGAGGGGGAAGAGCGTCTGCAGAGGGTAAGACTTTGTCTTACCAGATATTTAGGGTTGCTGTATAATAGTAAGTTTACTTATCTAAGTCTAAGTTACTTTGTTACTGTAGCTGATTTACTTATCTATGTCTAAGTCACTAGGCTCTGCTACTGTAACTGACCCACCTTCTGTGTTCCTCTGAGGCCAGAAACTGCAGTCTCTGGCATTTAGCACCTCATTCTAAAACAGCAGGAGAGAAAGTAGAGGATTACATGCTGGAGCCTTTTCCTTTTGTCCCTATGCCTCTTGCTTGTCAGACTAGGGGGAAGTTTGGAGCAATAAACTTCTATTGAACCAGGAGAAGTGAAGAGCACAATTAATGTGCATTTATACATTTCCACTCATTATCAGTTGGATCCACCTTATATACATTGTCACAATTATATTCTTACACACACACACATGCATACATTCTCACAATTACATACTTACACACATCCGTACTTACATATACATATGGAGGAAAAGACCAAGCTTCAGTGCAGAAAGAACTCACTCATTCTGGATGAAAGAGGAGCTCCAATCTTTATTACATAGAGAAAGAAATCACTTTTACCCTTTTATTACTAAGTGAATTAAACCCATGTTTGTAAGAGAAAAGGCTTGTTCCTTTTAATAAGACTAAGCCTGTTCCTGGTTGCTGCCGCTGCAGAGAGCCCGTGGGCAGCACCCCAAGAGCGAACTTGAGCCTCGGGACCACAGGTAAGACCAACTTTTCTGCTGCAAGAAAGCTGCCTGGTGAGCTTGGGATACACGGAAGCAGAATTACTCTAGGACCTGGCACGTTCTGTGTTTACCGGAAGTCCCACAACCGTGGATCCCGGCCCGCAGAAGCTCTCTACTCCCAGACCCCGTGAGAGAGAGAGACGCAACCGCCTGGTCAGGTGGGCATTCCTGAGGCTGCAGAGCGGAAGAGACCACCAACACTGCTCACCCCTGCCCACATCCCTGGCCCAAGAGGAAACTGTATAAGGCCTCTGGGCTCCCGTGGGGGAGGGCCCAGGAGCGGCAGGACCCCTGCCTGAGACACCGCTGGAACCTGAAGGAAACAGACCTGATAAACAGTTCTCTGCACCCAAATCCCGTGGGAGGGAGAGCTAAACATTCAGAGAGGCAGACAAGCCTGGGAAACCAGAAGAGACTGCTCTCTGCACACACATCTCGGACGCCAGAGGAAAAAGCCAAAGACCATCTGGAACCCTGGTGCACTGAAGCACCCGGAAGGGGCGGCACAGGTCTTCCTGGTTGCTGCCGCTGCAGGGAGCCCGTGGGCAGCACCCCAGGAGCGAACTTGAGCCTCGGGACTACAGGTAAGACCAAATTTTCTGCTGCAAGAAAGCTGCCTGGTGAACTCAAGACACAGGCCCACAGGAACAGCTGAAGAACTGTAGAGAGGAAAAACTACATGCCCGAAAGCAGAACACTCTGTCCCCATAACTGACTGAAAGAGAGGAAAACAGGTCTACAGCACTCCTGACACACAGGCATATAGGACAGTCTAGCCACTGTCAGAAATAGCAGAACAAAGTAACACTAGAGATAATCGGATGGCGAGAGGCAAGCGCAGGAACCCAAGCAACAGAAACCAAGACTACATGGCACCATCGGAGCCCAATTCTCCCATCAAAACAAACATGGAATATCCAAACACACCAGAAAAGCAAGATCTAGTTTCAAAATCATTTTTGATCATGATGCTGGAGGACTTCAAGAAAGACGTGAAGAACTCCCTTAGAGAACAAGTAGAAGCCTACAGAGAGGAATCGCAAAAATGCCTGAAAGAATTCCAGGAAAACATAAATAAACAAGTAGAAGCCCATAGAGAGGAGACACAAAAATCCCTGAAAGAATTCCAGGAAAACATAAATAAACAAGTAGAAGCCCATAGAGAGGAGACACAAAAATCCCTGAAAGAATTCCAGGAAAACACAATCAAACAGTTGAAGGAATTAAAAATGGAAATAGAAGCAATCAAGAAAGAACACATGGAAACAACCCTGGATATAGAAAACCAAAAGAAGAGACAAGGAGCTGTAGATACAAGCTTCACCAACAGAATATAAGAGATGGAAGAGAGAATCTCAGGAACAGAAGATTCCATAGAAATCAGACTCAACTGTCAAAGATAATGTAAAGCAGAAAAAGCTACTGGTCCAAAACATACAGGAAATCCAGGAGTCAATGAGAAGATCAAACCTAAGGATAATAGGTATAGAAGAGAGTGAAGACTCCCAGCTCAAAGGACCAGTAAATATCTTCAACAAAATCATAGAAGAAAACTTCCCTAACCTAAAAAAAGAGATACCCATAGACATACAAGAAGCCTACAGAACTCCAAATAGATTGGACCAGAAAAGAAACACCTCCCGTCACATAATTGTCAAAACACCAAACGCACAAAATAAAGAAAGAATATTAAAAGCAGTAAGGGAAAACGGTCAAGTAACATATAAAGGCAGACCTATCAGAATCACACCAGACTTCTCGCCAGAAACTATGAAGGCCAGAAGATCCTGGACTGATGTCATACAGACCCTAAGAGAACACAAATGCCAGCCCAGGTTACTGTATCCTGCAAAACTCTCAATTAACATAGATGGAGAAACCAAGATATTCCATGACAAAACCAAATTTACACAATATCTTTCTACAAATCCAGCACTACAAAGGATAATAAATGGTAAAGCCCAACATAAGGAGGCAAGCTATATCCTAGAAGAAGCAAGAAACTAATCGTCTTGGCAACAAAACAAAGAGAATGAAAGCACACAAACATAACCTCACTTCCAAATAGGAATATAACGGGAAGCAATAATCACTATTACTTAATATCTCTCAATATCAATGGCCTCAACTCCCCAATAAAAAGACAAAGATTAACAAACTGGATACTCAACGAGGACCCTGCATTCTGCTGCCTACAGGAAACACACCTCAGAGACAAAGACAGACACTACCTCAGAGTGAAAGGCTGGAAAACAACTTTCCAAGCAAATGGTCAGAAGAAGCAAGCTGGAGTAGCCATTCTAATATCAAATAAAATCAATTTTCAACTAAAAGTCATCAAAAAAGATAAGGAAGAACACTTCATATTCATCAAAGGAAAAATCCACCAAGATGAAGTCTCAATCCTAAATATCTATGCCCCAAATACAAGGGCACCTACATAGGTAAAAGAAACCTTACTAAAGCTCAAAACACACATTGCACCTCACACAATAATAGTGGGAGATTTCAACACCCAACTCTCATCAATGGACAGATCATGGAAACAGAAATTAAACAGAGATGTAGACAGACTAAGAGAAGTCATGAGCCAAATGGACTTAACGGATATTTATAGAACATTCTATCCTAAAGCAAAAGGATATACATTCTTCTCAGCTCCTCATGGTACTTTCTCCAAAATTGACCATATAATTGGTCAAAAAACGGGCCTCAACAGGTACAGAAAGATAGAAATAATCCCATGCGTGCTATCGGACCACCACTGCCTAAAACGGGTCTTCAATAACAATAAGGGAATAATGCCCACATATACGTGGAAATTGAACAATGCTCTACTCAATGATAACCTGGTCAACGAAGAAATAAAGAAAGAAATTAAAAACTTTTTAGAATTTAATGAAAATGAAGGTACAACATACCCAAACTTATGGGACACAATGAAAGCTGTGCTAAGAGGAAAACTCATAGCGCTGAGTGCCTGCAGAAAGAAACAGGAAAGAGCATATGTGAGCAGCTTGACAGCACACCTAAAAGCTCTAGAACAAAAAGAAGCAAATACACCCAGGAGGAGTAAAAGGCAGGAAATAATCAAACTCAGAGCTGAAATCAACCAAGTAGAAACAAAAAGGAACATAGAAAGAATCAACAGAACCAAAAGTTGGTTCTTTGAGAAAATCAACAAGATAGATAAACCCTTAGCCAGACTAACGAGAGGACACAGAGAGTGCGTCCAAATTAACAAAATCAGAAATGAAAAGGGAGACATAACTACAGATTCAGAAAATTCAAAAATCATCAGATCTTACTATAAAAACCTATATTCAACAAAACTTGAAAATCTTCATGAAATGGACAATTTCCTAGACAGATACCAGGTATCGAAGTTAAATCAGGAACAGATAAACCAGTTAAACAACCCCATAACTCCTAAGGAAATAGAAGCACTCATTAAAGGTCTACCAACCAAAAAGCACCCAGGTCCAGACGTGTTTAGTGCAGAATTCTATCAAACCTTCATAGAAGACCTCATACCAATATTATCCAAACTATTCCACAAAATTGAAACAGATGGAGCCCTACCGAATTCCTTCTACGAAGCCACAATTACTCTTATACCTAAACCACACAAAGACCCAACAAAGAAAGAGAACTTCAGACCAATTTCCCTTATGAATATCGACGCAAAAATACTCAATAAAATTCTGGCAAACCGAATTCAAGAGCACATCAAAACAATCATCCACCATGATCAAGTAGGCTTCATCCCAGGCATGCAGGGATGGTTTAATATACGGAAAACCATCAACGTGATCCATTATATAAACAAACTGAAAGAACAGAACCACATGATCATTTCATTAGATGCTGAGAAAGCATTTGACAAAATTCAACACCCCTTCATGATAAAAGTCCTGGAAAGAATAGGAATTCAAGGCCCATACCTAAACATAGTAAAAGCCATATACAGCAAACCAGTTGCTAACATTAAACTAAATGGAGAGAAACTTGAAGCAATCCCACTAAAATCCGTGACTAGACAAGGCTGCCCACTCTCTCCCTACTTATTCAATATAGTTCTTGAAGTTCTAGCCAGAGCAATCAGACAACAAAAGGAGATCAAGGGGATACAGATCGGAAAAGAAGAGGTCAAAATATCACTATTTGCAGACGACATGATAGTATATTTAAGTGATCCCAAAAGTTCCACCAGAGAACTACTAAAGCTGATAAACAACTTCAGCAAAGTGGCTGGGTATAAAATTAACTCAAATAAATCAGTAGCCTTCCTCTATACAAAAGAGAAACAAGCCGAGAAAGAAATTAGGGAAACGACACCCTTCATAATAGACCCAAATAATATAAAGTACCTCGGTGTGACTTTAACCAAGCAAGTAAAAGATCTGTACAATAAGAACTTCAAGACACTGAGGAAAGAAATTGAAGAAGACCTCAGAAGATGGAAAGATCTCCCATGCTCATGGATTGGCAGGATTAATATAGTAAAAATGGCCATTTTACCAAAAGCAATCTACAGATTCAATGCAATCCCCATCAAAATACCAATCCAATTCTTCAAAGAGTTAGACAGAATAATTTGCAAATTCATCTGGAATAACAAAAAACCCAGGATAGCTAAAGCTATCCTCAACAATAAAAGGACTTCAGGGGGAATCACTATCCCTGAACTCAAGCAGTATTACAGAGCAATAGTGATAAAAACTGCATGGTATTGGTACAGAGACAAACAGATAGACCAATGGAATAGAATTGAAGACCCAGAAATGAACCCACACACCTATGGTCACTTGATTTTTGACAAAGGAGCCAAAACCATCCAATGGAAAAAAGATAGCATTTTCAGCAAATGGTGCTGGTTCAACTAGAGGTCAACAGGTAGAAGAATGCAGATCGATCCATGCTTATCACCCTGTACAAAGCCTAAGTCCAATTGGATCAAGGACCTCCACATCAAACCAGACACACTCAAACTAATAGAAGAAAAACTAGGGAAACATCTGGAACACGTGGGCACTGGAAAAAATTTCCTGAACAAAACACCAATGGCTTATGCTCTAAGATCAAGAATTGACAAATGGGATCTCATAAAACTGCAAATCTTCTGTAAGGCAAAGGACACTGTGGTTAGGACAAAACGGCAACCAACAGATTGGGAAAAGATCTTTACCAATCCTACAACAGATAGAGGCCTTATATCCAAAATATACAAAGAACTCAAGAAGTTAGACCACAGGGAAACAAATAACCCTATTAAAAATGGGGTTCAGAGCTAAACAAAGAATTCACAGCTGAGGAATGCCGAATGGCTGAGAAACACCTAAAGAAATGTTCAACATCTTTAGTCATAAGGGAAATGCAAATCAAAACAACCCTGAGATTTCACCTCACACCAGTGAGAATGGCTAAGATCAAAAACTCAGGTGACAGCAGATGCTGGCGAGGATGTGGAGAAAGAGGAACACTCCTCCATTGTTGGTGGGATTGCAGACTGGTAAAACCATTCTGGAAATCAGTCTGGAGGTTCCTCAGAAAATGGGACATTGAACTGCCTGAGGATCCAGCTATACCTCTCTTGGGCATATACCCAAAAGATGCCTCAACATATAAAAGAGACACGTGCTCCACTATGTTCATCGCAGTCTTATTTATAATAGCCAGAAACTGGAAAGAACCCAGATCCCCTTCAACAGAGGAATGGATACAGAAAATGTGGTACATCTACACAATGGAATATTACTCAGCTATCAAAAACAACGAGTTTATGAAATTCGTAGGCAAATGGTTGGAACTGGAAAATATCATCCTGAGTGAGCTAACCCAATCACAGAAAGACATACATGGTATGCACTCATTGATAAGTGGCTATTAGCCCAAATGCTTGAATTACCCTAGATCCCTAGAACAAACGAAACTCAAGACGGATGATCAAAATGTGAATGCTTCACTCCTTCTTTAAATGAGGAAAAAGAATACCCTTGGCAGGGAAGGGAGAGGCAAAGATTAAAACAGAGACTGAAGGAACACCCATTCAGAGCCTGCCCCACATGTGTCCCATACATATACAGCCACCCAATTAGACAAGATGGATGAAGCAAAGAAGTGCAGACCGACAGGAGCCGGATGTAGATCGCTCCTGAGAGACACAGCGAGAATACAGCAAATACAGAGGTGAATGCCAGCAGCAAACCACTGAACTGAAAATAGGTCCCCCGCTGAAGGAATCAGAGAAAGAACTGGAAGAGCTTGAAGGTGCTCGAGACCCCAAAAGTACAACACTGTCAAGCAACCAGATCTTCCAGGGACTAAGCCACTACCTAAAGACTATACATGGACTGACCCTGGACTCTGACCCCACAGGTAGCAATGAATATCCTAGGAAGAGCACCAGTGGAAGGGGAAGCCCTGGGTCCTGCTAAGACTGAACCCCCAGTGAACTAGACTATGGGGGGAGGGCGGCAATGGGGGGAGGGTTGGGAGGGGAATGTCCATAAGGAAGGGGAGGGGGAGGGGGATGTTTGTCCGGAAACCGGGAAAGGGAATAACACTTGAAATGTATATAAGAAATACTCAAGTTAATAAAAAAAAAGTCCTAGAAAAAATTAGGAATACATGGGACGTACCCAACCATAATAAAATCAGTTTGCAATAAGCCCATAGCTCCTACAACACATTTCATAATATAAAATATCTTCGGTAACTCTAACCAAGCAAGTGAAAGACATATATGATAAAAACTTCAAGTCTTTGAAATAAGAAATTGAAGAAGATATCAGAATATGGAACAATCTCTCATGCTCATGGTTTGATAGGATTTAATCTTACAAAAAAATCTATCTATAGATTCAATTTTATCACCATCAAAATTACACAGACCTTGAAATTACAATTCTTAACTTTATATGGAAAAGAAAAAAAGACCCCCCCAAAAAAACCAGGGTAATTAAAACAATCCTCAATGATAAAAGAACTATGGGAGGTATTGCCTTTCTTCATCTCAGGTTTTACTACAGAGCTATAGTTATAAAGACAGAATGGCATTGGCATAAAAAAGACACACTTATTAATGGAACTGAATTAAAGACCTAGACATAAATCCACACACCTATGGACACACAGTTTTTGATAAAGAAGCTGGATAAAATATACACTGGAAAAAAGGTAGCATCTTCAATAAATGATGTTGGCCATACTAGATGTCTGAATGTAGGAGAATACAAAGAGATCCAGATCTATTACTCTGTACGAAATTCAACTCTAAATGGATCAAGGACCTCAACATAAAACCAGGTACACTGAACCTGATTAAAGAGAAAGTGGGGAATAGCTTCGAACTCACTGGCATAGGAAAAGACTTTGTGATCAGAATACCTTTGGCACAGGCACTAAGATCAACAGTTAATAATTTGGACCTCATGAAACTAAAAAAGTTTCTGTAAGGCAAAGACCATTATCAACAGGACAAAACTGCAATCTATAGAATGGGAAAAGAATTTTTTAGCAAGTCCAAAAGAGGGAATATGTATGTGTGTGTGTGTGTGTGTGTGTGTGTGTGTGTGTGTGTATGTATGTGTATATATATATATGTATATATATGTGTGTATATATATATTCTCTTGATATATATATCAAGAGACTCAGTCTCGGAAAACAAATAATCCAATGTTAAAAAATGGGATATAGATGCAAACAGAGAATTATCAATAGTGGAAACTCAAATAGCCAAGAAACACTTAAAGAAATGCTTTACATTTAACCATTAAAGTAATGCAAATCAAAATGACTTTGAGATTTCTCTTACACCCATCAGAATGGCTAAGATCAATAAAATCAGTGAAATCTCATGCTGGCAAGAATGTGGAGTAAGGGGACCACACATCCTTGGCTGATGGGAACATAAACTTGTACAGCCACTATAGAAATCAGTATGATGGTTCCTCAGAAAGTTGGGATTTGAGGTACCTCATGATGCAGCTTTATCATTCTTAGGTATATGCCTATAGGATGCTCATCCCACCACAGAGACATTTACTCAGCCGTGCTCATTGTTTCTCTATTCATTATATCTAGAAATTGAAAACAACCTAGATGTCCTTCAACAGATTAATAAATAAAGAATATGGTAACACGCAAAAAAAAAAAAGACTAAGCCTGCCTTACTAATGAGAAATTGATTGTTCTGTCCAATGGTAAGGAAAATCCTGCCTGCTCCTTCTGCTCTCTCCAGCTTCTTCTTTTTCCTCTTTTCCTCTGCATTCTGCACATTGCTCTCTTATGTTATCTATAGTCTCTAAGTTATTCCTCTCTGCATTTCTTCTCAGCCCAGATCTATTTAGCTTAGTTCTACTTAGCTCAGTTCTCCTTAGCTCACTCTCCAGCTCAGTCCCTCTCTAGCTCTGTCCGTGTTCTGTCTTTCTGTTTGTGTCCTTCTGTCTCAGTCCTTCTGTGTTTCTCTGTGTCCTCTGCACTTAAACATCTTTCAGAGTACATAATCACATGTTACAAAGTTCATCACAAGTTCATATGAAAGATCAAATCATAAATTGAAATAGAAGTTTACAGCAGAGAATGTTTACATGCATACCCATTAGGAGTAATTATCTGGCTAAACACCCATCACCTGTCACAGCCCCACAGGTTCACTGAAGGTTTAAAACTACAACTAAGTTATAAGTGAAGTTTTGTATAGAAAAACCCAGTCAATATTTTATGCTCTGTCCTATAATAAATTGTTTATTCCCTTTTTATGACCATTGCTTAATTGTTTTACAACCTCTTGGAAAGTTTTCTGAGTAGGAGAAAGTCTGGTTACCATCTAAGAGCAATTAACTAGTGACACTTGGGAGACTGGCAGAGTTCTCATTGCAGTTTTGACTTCAGGAAAAGACTTAATAGCAGTCCCACTATTAAAGAGCTTAATAATCATTGATATAATTTAAGGAATTCTTATAGGATCATCATTAAGACTAAAGAAGTCATTTATTTGTCTATGTAGCATCACTATGAGACAGTATATCTTCGTAGGTCTGCAGAGATCTGCTCCAAAGAGGGGTGCTATTACTTAATGATTATAATATATGTGTAACAATAACAACAGGTAGAGTATTTTAATAGCAGGAATCTTTCCTAAAATGAATCCCTTACAGCCTTGCTTAATAAGGGTGAACCAGTCGCAGACTATATAATAATCCGAGGCTGGCCATCTCAGGATGATCACCTGCTAGTTATTAGCTTATCCTGTTATGGCTCCCGACAGAAGGTTATAGCTCTGGTGGGGTGGGTGGGGTGGCGACATCTTGTGGAGACTGGGGGGAGTTGTGGGTAGGATGTATGGGTTGTGGAGTAGTTGGAGCAGGGGGTGGACCAGAAGGAGAATAAAATCTGGAGTATAAAAACAAACAAACAAACCATCAAATTTTGTCCATGTAATGTTTATCACTTTCTAAGTGATTTGAGTGACCATTCTGTAGATTGAATTCAGCCATTTTCTGAGAAATTTCTCCATGAGTTTTCTATTTTAGTTATTTCCCAAAAATATTACATGTTCTTGGCAATACATCTACATTTATGAAAGCAACAAATTGTTGAGGTTTAATACCATGGAGCTCTGCTTATAAAGGAAGTGGTTCGTTTTATTTCTTTATTAACTTGAGTATTTATTTACATTTCAATTGTTATTCCCTTTCCCAGTTTCTGAGCGAACATCCCCCTAATCCCTCCCCCTCCCCTTCTTTATGGGTGTTCCCTTCCCCATCCTCCCCCCATTACCACCCTCCCCCCAACAATCTAGCTCACTGGGGGTTCAGTCTTAGCAGGACCCAGGGCTTCCCCTTCCACTGGTGCTCTTACTAGGATATTCATTGCTACCTATGAGGTCAGAGTCCAGGGTCAGTCCATGTATAGTCTTTAGGTAGTGGCTTAGTCCCTGGAAGCTCTGGTTGCTTGGCATTGTTGTTCATATGGGGTCTCGAGCCCCTTCAAGCTCTTCCAGTCCTTTCTCTGATTCCTTCAATGGGGGTCCCATTCTTAGTTCAGTGGTTTGCTGCTGGCATTCGCCTATGTATTTGCTGTATTCTGGCTGTGTCTCTCAGGAGAGATGTACATCTGGTTCCTGTCAGCTTGTACTTCTTTGCTTCATCCATCTTGTCTAATTGGGTGGTTGTATATGTATGGGCCATATGTGTGTGTGTGTGTGTGTGTGTGTGTGTGTGTGTGTGTGTGTGTGAACTTTCAGGCCCATGGTTACATTTCAACAGATTGGATAAAATCTTGATTCTTGTTGAATGCAATTCTATTCCAAACCAGTTGCAGTTTCCTGTGCCTAATCTGACTGAAACTTTTCAACTGACCTCAGCACAGTATGAAGAAGATAAAGAGAAAAGATGAACAGTAAAATTTGTTCAAGCAAATTTGAAGAACTCCAAACATATCTGAGAAGAGCTAACTATCTAAGAGAAGTGTTTCTGTTGACCTTGTGCTGTAACAGGCCATAGAGTCAGGAAGAAGTCTTGTAGGTGGCCATGCAGTTGTTGTGTGGATCTCAGCTGTGTGGAGCCCGATTCAAATTCTGTCATCACCACAAGACTCTTCAAAGGAAACCTATGTTATTTTGAACCAGGTAATATTAAACTCTGGAAGGAAATGGTGAGTAGAGATGGCTGATAATGCTTTTCTAACAACATGCTAGGCTATTTTTATTATGAAAAAGATGGGGAATGGCATCCTGACCATACTCCAGTACTAAATTATAAAAGCTTGCTTTCACATCTAGATGGGCTACAGTTCACAACAGGCAGAATCTCATTTGGGACTCACTAATTACTAAATACAATTCTACTTCACACCAAATGTATTTCAGATCAGTCAAGCCATATTCTGTCTTTTCACCCATCTGTTTTGTTTGGATCATTTGACTCTATAACTTTCTTCTGCATGGAATGATACATAAAGTCCCAAAAAGCAGGGTACAAAGTAATTGCAATTATTTTAGGGGGTGCTATTTTTATTTCTGAGGAATTCGCTGTTTCATAGAGCCATGGAAGAGCAATATTATGTTTCTGAACCATCATCTAGTGTTACATCTGCTTCTTTTTTTTTTTTTTTGGTGTCTTGAAAGAGGGGACCATATTGTTCATGTCTAACACCAATATGGTATACGTTCCTAAAATAACTCACTATGTGGTGACACAGACTAGAACACAGAACATTTTCCACATTATGATTCATGCTGCTTTTAGTCACTAATCACTTTGGACCTGCTTTTTCATCTTAAAACTAAAAGTACAAAAAATGTTTTCTCATTGAAATTAAGCGAAAAATAATAATTCTAGTATTTTAGACACCAAAACACTCGGATAAGCAATTATTATTAACAGTTTATTCTAAGATGAGCTGTCCATCTTGGAACATTGGAAGAATCTTATTAACAATGCAGAATGTCGAATAGGAAGTGAAACAACATGCCTGGGACACATAAAACAGGGAAGGGATATTCTTCAAGTTCAAGAGGTCAGTAACTCTGTAGCTACAGAAAATCCATGAACCTGACCACGTTCATTTATAACCTCCATCTCCCAGTAGATTTGACCTGAAAAGACTCCTGTTCAATATCTCTGTGCGTGCATGGGACTGAAGGGGGAGGGGGCAGTAAAGGTGGGTGGATGGGGAGGGGAACACCCTTATAGAAGAAAGGGAGGGGAGAGGATAGGGGGCTTATGGACAGGAAACCAGGAAAGGGAATAACATTTGAAATGTAAGTAAAGAAATATATCCAATAAATAAATAAGAAAAAGAATATCTCTGTGAAATGGAAGTGCATGAAGATGGGGATTAATGAAAACATCAATGCTGAGTCCTTTACAGTTTCTCACTCTCTTCACATTGTCCAGCTACTGTATTTGGTTTTAATTCCTACATACTGAGGAAGCCTCTGAGATGAGTGAGGTGATCTATGGGCCTACCAATATGTCACTAGCAATTTTTTATTGATTTTTTTTATTTACATTTCAAATGTTATACCCTCTCCCGGTTTCCCATCCATAACCCCCTATCCTAACTCCCCTTACCCTTTTTCTATGAGGGTTTTCCCCCAACCAACCTCCCAGCCCTGACATTCCCCTACACTCGGGGTCCAGCCTTGGAAGGACCAAGGGCTTCTCCTCCCTTGGTGCACAACCAGGTCACCCTCTGCTACATATACAGCTAGAGCCATGGGTTTGTCCATGTGTACTTTATATATGGTGGTTTAGTCCCTGGGAGCTCAGATTGGTTGGCATTGTTGTTCTTATGGGGTTGCAAACCCCTTCAGCTCCTTCAATCCTTCCTTTAATTCCTCCAGTGGGGACCCCATTCTTAGTTCAATGGTTGGCTGCAAACATTCGCCTCTGTGTTTGTCATGTTCTAGCAGAACCTTTCAGGAAACATCTATATCAGTCTCCAGTCAGCATGTACTTCTTGGCATCAGCAATACTGTATTGGTTTGGTGGGTGTATGTATATGAGCTGGATCCCCAGGTTGGGCAGTCTCTGAATGGCCCTTCCTTTGATCCCTGCTCCAAATTTTGTCTCTCTATCACTTCCTATCAATATTTTTTGTTCCTCTTTCTAAAGACTGAAGCATCTGCACTTTGGTCATCCTTTGTTGAGCTTCATGTGGTCTGTGGATTGTATCCTGGGTAATTTGAGCTTTTGGGCTAATACCCACTTACCAGTGTACATACCATGTGTGTGTATGTGTGGTTTTTATACTTATGTATGTATGTATTTATTTATTTATGTATTTATTCGTTTATTTTTTCTGATTGGGTTACCTTACTCAGGATATTTTCTAGTTCCTTCCATTTGTTTATGAATTTCATGAAATCATTGTTTATAATAGCTGAATACTCCACTGTGTAAATGTACCACATATTCTGTATCCATTCCTCTGTTAAAGGATATCTGAGTTCTTTCCACCTTCTGGCTACTATAATTAGCAAACATTTTATTGCTTTGTTCCTTTCGAAGATTAAGAGTAGTAGGTTGTCCCTTAGGCTTATTGAATATCTAGTTTTCGGGTTATTGGCCACTTTAGAAATGTTAAATATACACTTTATCTAATGGAATACTTTTAAATTCAATCAAAAGAGTAGCTTGTTACTTCCATAATGTTTGTGTCACTACTATACCAGTATATATATGAGAGTCATGTCTCTGCTCTACGTAGCAGAGTTTGTAGTTGATGCCATTAATGATTACCATTCTTCACCAAAAGCACCTCCAAGTAACATCCAGCACCACCAATGCTTATCAGTAGGAGTGTATCTTTCACTTGTATCCCAGCTCAATTTTTGTATGACTAATGACACAGTGTTTTAATTACTGTAATAAAATACTTATATGAAACAATGTAAATGTGCTTTAATAGGCCTTAAATTTTAAGGTCGTATTTAATTAAAATGCCCTTTCATTTTATTTTGAAAATTATGGTTTATTAAAACCTTTCATACAGTGAATATTTTTGTACTGAATATTAGTATAGAAACAAAATTATTAAGTTGTAAATAAATAAATAAATATGTATCCCTTAAGTGATCAGTCAATATTCTTCAAAACAAAATGATAGTTTGATCTCTATTTTCATATTATTAAAGCAGTCAAAAGTTTTAAAACCTGACAAGATGCTCTTAAGATGGATGACAAATGCCTGCCTCTCCTAAGTATAGCTTCTAAAAATGCAGATATGATTGGCCACAGCTATCCCTTCTTAATAACACATCATAGCACATAAATAGATACCTCTTATTGGATGAATCTGCAATTTTACTGTCCATGTTTGTGTCAAGACACTACTTCCAGGACGTGACATTGCTTACAAATCTAATTTTCATCCTCACAATCATAAAATGTTGGCAAAATACTGAATTCAAGATTTCTTTTATGCATTATGCTCATGAACTATAAGAGATTTTCTGGCCTCACAACTTATTTTCAACAACATAATTCAAATGTCAATATTTGGCGGTTACCCTAATAGTTCTTTTTATGTGCAGTGTTTCTTTTTTCTTTTTTAAAATCTGGATGACTTGTCAATCAATGTCTTGCTCTGTTTATGATTGTTACTTACTGTCAGTTTTACCGTTTTTAAGACAGAATGTTTGTTATGTGTCTTTCTAATTATTTCAGCATCTCTGTTCCTTAGTATTGAATATGATTGTGTCAATAATGTTTGTGAAATTTTCATGTTCATCATATGTCAAATTTTTAATCAGTTTCCCATACTCTTGGATGGATTTCCACTACTTTGAAAAACTCAACCTGGAGTTGAAGATGTGACTCCATGGTACCAAGTAAGTTTTAGTCTTGTGAAGAACTTGAATTCCTTTCCAAATATCTCTGTCAGGTGACTCATCAATACTTGTAACTTTAGCTCAAAGGAATCCAACAGCCTTTTCTGGCTTCAACAGGCATGTGGACTCACATACACATACCCACATATAGACACATACATATAGACACATAATTAAAACTAGAAATAAATATTGATATTGAATATTAAAATAATCTTCCAGTAAATCTTTACCTTTGTAAGAAACTTAGGCCTTGAAAATAAATGTTTTTTGCCTTGAGGATTCATTACTATTAATTTCTTGTTATTAGTATTTACAAATTCAGGATGTACAATTAGTAATGCCATTACATTCTTAGAAAAATAGAACACAGAATTTAAAATATATAGTAATCTCTTTGTTTATATGCTGATGACTCATATGGATGAACTTATCATTAGTTCACATTTCTTTAACATTTTTGATTGTGTTCATTAAAATTTTTTATAATTCAATTATGAGAGAATAGAATATGTGTGTGTATGTATGTGTGTGTATGTGTGTGTGTGTGTGTGTGTGTGTGTGTGTGTATTGATACATATATTGATTGACATTTTGACGAAATTACATTTTTGGGTTGTCTTCAATGCAGTTTTTCTACATTCCACTGTAGCAAAATTAGTTCCTTAATGTCAGAATAAAGCCATCTTCTAAATCTTCCAGTAGCTGTTCACCCTACTTCAGCAATGGAGAGTTTATTAAATGTTGAATCCACTTATAAATGAAATTTATTTCATAGTACAGCAACAGGGAGTTGCCATACAGGGTCTACTGTGAGGGAAAATAGAAACTGTATTTGGGGCTTCCTTAATGCTTCTACACTTGACTGACAAAAATTTTATTTCCAATGCTATTAAAAATAAAATAAATTATCATAAAGAAAATACAATGATAAATTTCAAGTTATCCACCATGAAACAAATGAAAAAAGTAACAGAAACACTTTCTACATTACAAGTGTTTGGCAACATTCATTATACTGTTTGCTTTCCATTTCTTTAAATTCTGGCAATCATAAGAAGTGGTTTTAGGTTGTTTATTGTGAAGTGATTACACTATAACTATTGAAATATGTTGCTCTGCTGAAGTATATAAGAAGTAACAGATGGATATCAATTATAGAGAACAATTTTGCTTTCCTGTAAATGTGCTTATTGTAAAGAAAGAAACAAAGTTTTAAACATACATGAGTAAAGTGTTTCTCAGAAGAGTATTTTTAAAAATTTATCCATTAAACATCAAATGTTCTGTTTTGTTTTATTTCTTCAGAACATTAAACATTATGTTTTATGTATCTCCAGATGAAATTTTCATGTGGAATTTATTACTTCTTATAAGCAATCCTTCAGATCACTTTGTGAAACTTGCTTAGAGATTAATAAAGAGGTCAAACACTGGAAGTGTTTTGCCCACAGCATAACCACCTCTTCATATTAATTGTAGGAAACAAGTTTAAAGAAAAAACATTAGGCTCAGAGCTTTCCCTCATCTTATATTAATTCTCCTCTTTATTTAAAAGGTGCATTGATTTCATGGGTCTCAGGTGCTTGGTACCACACTCGGGGCATTTTTCTATATACACTTAATTCTTTACAAACTTTGGCTTATATTTTCTTATCTCCATTTCAATGTTTACTGTACTGTAAAGAAAAGAAGAAAAACCTCACCAGACTGTCCCAAGATTATAGATGTCCTTGTTCCCTTACAGGATATAATTGAAGCTGCACCTTGCTCATGAAAATGGAGAATTTGAAAAGGAAATTTAAAATAATCTTTGATTCGTATTAAAACATAACAGAATTGTAATAATGCATTTTTTGCCATGCAAGGAATTTACAGTGCTGTGATTTTGCCCAGCTAAAACCAAGCATCAAATCATAGCCATATAGGGAAAGAACTGAGAAGGAGTATGAGCTTACACTCAATCCCAAACTGAAAAAAACTGCTCAATATTCATAACTCTACCCAAGTCATACCACTTCCTATTAGGAGACAGACTCATTATTTTGTCACGTCAGCCCTGACTTTACTCCGTGACTCACTTTGCTCGGTGATATTCAACAGAACAGATGAGGTATACGTTTCATGCATGCACAATGGAGACTACCAAGCTTGTTTATTTATATCTTGAGATTCCAGCCTATCCAAAGGACCAGTATCAGAAGTCAGAATGTGATGTCTGACCTTGATTATCAGCTGGAATGACTCGGAAATCTAAAGAAGATGCATTGTGCACCTGTAAGTGTTGGGCTTTTTCAAGCTATTTCAAATGGGAAGATATAGCTTAACTATGGGTGACACAGTTTGGTACCAGCTCGATAAAAGGATGCTTGAAAACAAGCCACTTTTGGTCCCTTTATTTCTACCCCTTGATGGTAAGTTAATTTATTCAGTTAATATCATTTGCCAAATCCTCCAGTAACATGATACTGAATACCAGGACAGATATTGAAGATACCTGTTTACTTACAGAACATAAGTAACTAAAATACTGTAAGCATTCATTTATTTCTGAATGGCATCTTAATCTATACAGTTTTATGTGATTTGTTAATGACTACTGGAGATGCATACATAATGCTTCTTGTTAAAATTTGGGAAAAGGTTTTATAAGAAACAGAAGTATGAAGATGACATATTTTGAAGAGATATGCCAATGGTGATAAAGTCTATGAAGGGAAGAAATTGAAAGAGCTAAAGAGCAGGTCTTAACCCAACATGTTTTCTGAAGTTGCTTATCTGTCATAGGGATATGACTGCTTAAGTGTATAATATTGTTGATCTAGGCAAGAGTAGGCTTTAGGGAGGAAGGGAGGGAAGGAGGGAGGAAGAGAAGGAGGGAGAGAGAGAGAAAGTTTTACTAAAATGTGAGGGGAAAAAGGAAAGGATTTTAGCCAAAAATTAAAGAATTTGTGATTTGCAAAAGGAGCTGAACCTGTGTAAATTATTAGTCAATATAGGGATAATTGTATGGAGTTGAAATAAAAACCATATCCTTTATATTCAAGTTGATTCAAATAACACACGAATTATTCCAGCCAATCAGGTTATAGATATACAACTGAAGACTCAAAGCTCTGATCCAGGACTTGAGATGTTAACAAGGTAGCAAAAAAAAAAAAAAAAAAAAAAAAAAAAAAAAAAAAAAAAAAAAGAAAAAGGAAAAACCCACAGTCCAAAATGAGGGCTTATAAAATTGGAAGAATATTCAACTAGAAATAAACCACATAGAAACTAATGAAAATAGTCATGATGGCAATAAAACTTTCATAAACACTTAATAAACCAGACCACAGACTGTTTAGCTTGCACACACACACACACACACACACACACACACATACAGAGGCATGTAAAACTGTTAATTGAAAATAATTTGCAAAACAAACTGTGTTGTTAAAAATATTTTCACCAATCACCGAGTCCAGTATTTCTATTTATAACCTATACATTGTCTTCTAGAAGCCAAAGAAGAGGAAGACACATAAAGTATAAAAAGAGGGAGGATTATTCTCCATGTGCCAAAATAGTGAGGTATACCTGGTCCAGAGTCAGATTATGTAATGGAAGGCACTTTCTGTCTCTACAAGATTTATAATGTGTTCACCCTCAATGTTTCTATTCCTAAACTAATATAGCTAATGGAAGCCAAACAGCACTCTGAATTAACATGCTTAGAGCAGTGCACATACCAAGCATTCCATAAACAGCAGTTTGCTACTCCATGCAAGATAGCCACTTAATTAAAAATACATCTCGTATCATTAAGCTCTCCATAGGTTAAGAGCATTAGTAAGTGGTAGAAAGAATTATTTGAAGTAAATGCAGCAAACCACATGAAAGTGGTTTTTTGTGAATCACAGCTGGAAAAATCACATGAATGTCACAGCATAGACAGCTGTAAAACACATGCTATAGAAGTCAGTTGAAGGATAGCTCCCTACTTATAAAATGGTTGTATAAAGATGATTGAAATAAAACTAAAATGTTATGGGTGTCCACAAAAGGATGGGGAATTCTGTGATCTTAGAAAGAAAAATAAAATCCCAAAACCAAAATCAAAAATTATTGACTATAAGCCTAAAGTAGTGTCTAGGAAGAAATTGTCACAGTCATTCATGTTGAGAAGAATCAAGAGAGAACCAGTGAATCCCCCCAAGTTGGGCTGGAACATTCAATATACTAAATAAGGGGATGTGGAATCAAAGCACACTTGATAGTAAAAAGAAAAAAATACAAAAAAGAAAGAAAAGAAAGAACAGCAGTCTCTTCACACAGTCTCTCTCTCCTCTCCCTTTATTATCTTATACCCATAACATGACTTTTCTACTTGGAGGAGAGAAACCTGATGATTTTTCTCCTCTGCTTTCAATATTATTATCAATCCATTCACCCCATACATACATAAACTTTTTATTCAGATCTGAGTTTGCATATAGGATGTCAGAGAAAAGAAACCCCCCTTGGAGCCATGTGTCAGTTGGGTTTCTTCATTGTTGTTTTATAGCTTAATGAATCTTTGATCCAGTTAATACTCCTCTGTGTTTCCCTCATGGCTTTTCTCATTCTCCTGAATTATTCTGGGAGCATAATCATGGGTTTTCAATTGAAAGCATGAGCAATGGCTGAAAAAGAACATGTGTTTTCTTTGAATGGCTGAATAACTGAGGGAATTAGTCGTTTAAGTGCATGTCTGATAATGTTATTTACAATTCTATTTTGTTTCCTAAGCAGTTGAAAGGAGTAAGTTTAAGTGAATTGTAGGTTGGATCTGTAATATAAACTTGCCTTGCTCAAAGTAAAGCTGGTGTTTTGACTCCCAAGAGTCTCCTTGGTAACTGCATATCTCTGACTTTCAAATGGACCTCTATTTGAATTTCCTCCAAGATGTTAGGCTGTATTGCTCATCAAGATAGGTGTTCATTACAATCACAGTGTGTCTAGATCCAAGGGGGGAGGAGAGTGGCACTTCTCTGGGTAACAGCTGTGAAGATGAACAGATGCTGTTGATTAGCTGTGCGGTGTTGCTGATTCTAAGTAATTGTTATGAGTATTGAAATGTGGCTGAAATGATATGCTTGGCAATATCAATTTCTGTAGTATCTCATTCCTATTCATCACATTTGTAATTCTCATGTTTACCCAGTTCATGGGAATTTTCTTTTTATGACTATTTAGATTCCATTAGTCATCCCTTCTACTAACATACTGAGCTTTGGGTATGGTTGTTAGTAAATGGTCATGAAGAAGACATAGGAAAGGATATCCGCTTATAAAACTGAAGAGTCAAAGATGAAATTCTTTGTATCCTATCCATGTAAGACTTGAACTGAAATCCATCTAAGTGGCAACGTGATAACATCAACTTTATGACATTCAAGCATCACTTACTCTAGGGACAAGAGGTCACAATATTACTAAGGTATATGAGAAGGTGTGAGATTCAGTCTATGAGTAAGCCAAGCAGTTTGAACCCATTTGTTTTTTGTCAACTAAACTGCGTCTGCTACTTAATTGATATGCTCATGTTTTTCCTGTTAGAAGAGGGTATGAAGATATGATTGAGCACATACAGACAGTGGCAGTGCAGCCTTGTTGCAAGAGTCCATGGAGACTTATCTCTGACTAGAAAAAAATTCATTATACTGCCTTTGTAATGCACTTATATAAAAGCCAATGTATCTAATGTCAGGAATTACTTTCAGACCCCTGGCAAAGCTCCACATAAAAGGATATGGTATATGTGACCTTCATGTTCATGTTTCTTCTGATGGCCACCTTCAATACATTTAATAAACATTTTACTGTTTAATTTCAAGGCAGCAAAAAGGCAATATGAAGGACTTGATAGACTTTGGGTTTTAGATCCTGATAGTTACTGAACTGAAATACATTTCATAGAGACAGTGGATAAATACTCTGATTTTATAGGTTAATAATTAAATTAATGCCTTTTATATCAATCTGAAGATGCTTGCATCCTATGATGTGGGTTGTTTATCATATAATTCTATGATGTTATTTCTATTTTATACAATTCTTAAATTTGTAACATGAAATATTAATAAGAATAATCCCAATGAGAGGATGAAATATCTTTGTTTAAAGTAATCCAAAGAGAAGTTTATAAATTTACATGATCAAAGTAGTTCAGAAAATAGAAAATTAAAAACTTTCCCTTTTAGAAATTGGAATGTGTTAAGGGAAATGTCAATTTGGTGGGATAAAAACAGGAGTGAGTTAACTGAAACAGGTCAAATTGAACCTGAGTCTGGGAGGACCTTTGTTACTTTATTTACTCTACAATAGTTGTATCATGGTGAATATCTGAGTTATGTTTGCTGTTCACACATAGTCAATGCTCATAAAATATTAAAACTTATGGGCCTTACTGTGTGGTGCCTGCAACATTAAGTGTTTATGAAGTACTCTTTTATTTTCTTTTATTTAAGCCTATAAAAATAAATCCTGAAGTTGGAATGAAGAAAGTTGAGCCATAGTCTAAGCTGTGAGGACAGCTCAGAGGAAAGACTGAATTTTCAGAACACAGACATGGAGTCAAATGCGCGTAAAAGACATGTTTCTATAAAAAAGTGCATCTTTTATCAACAATTAGGAAATATACAAAAAAATGATGAGGTGAAGTTAAATAACAGGATCCCGGAATAGCTGAAAGGCTCTGCCAGAGCTGGATCATTACAGATGCAGACATACATAAGCAAACATTGTACTGAGTCCAAAAACGCTATTGGGGAAGTTTGGGCAAGGGCTGTAGGAGCTGAAGGGATTTACAACATCACAGGAAGAACAACAATGTCAACTAACCAGACCCACAAAGTTCCTAGGGTCTAAACCATCAACCAAAGAGTACATAGGAGATACCAATGGCTCCCTCTGGATAGGAGGCTGAGGATGGCCTTATCTAGCATCACTGGGAGGGGAGCCCTTTGATCCTATAGAGGCTTAATGACCCAGGATAGGGAAATGCTAGGCCACTGAAGCAGGAGTGGGTGGGTAGATGGGTGGGTGAGCACCTTCATAGCTGCAGGGAGAGGTAGGAGGGGATAGGGAGCTTTAGGAGGGAAAACTGGAAAGGGGGTAACATTTGAAATATAAACAGATAAAATAACCAAAGCAAAGATTAAAAAATAATAGACAATTCAAAAAAAAAAACTTGTATCTCTTTGAATATTCATGTCTTGGAAGATAGTGATGTCCCATTGAACACTCCTCCCCCCAAATCCCACCAGATGAATCCACTGATTTATATGAATTAAACTTGAGTAGTACGTAACTTTTTACTCCAAATGTTGCAAGACATTTAAAAACATGTTTCTATTATTTTTTGTTGTTAGTGGTGGAATTATTTTTGTATGGCTATCTTCTTTGGGTTTTCTTGCAAGAAGATTATTTTCTTGCTACAAAGAGTGGCCCAGGGACTGAAGAAAAGGTCATCCAGAGACTGCCCCACCTGTGGATCCATCCCATCTGCAGCCAGCAAACACAGTGACTTTTGCTGATGCCAAGAATTGCTTGCTGACAGGAGCCAGATAGGGGTGTCTCCTGAGACTCTTTGTCAGAGCCCTACTAATATAGATGAAGATGCTTGCAGCTAACCATCTGACTTAGCAAGGGAACCCCAATGGAGGAGTTAGAGAAAAGACTAAAGGAGCTAGAGGGGTTTGCAACACCCTAGGAATAGCAACAATACCAACCAACCAGACCCCACCAGAGCTCTCAGGGACTAAACCGCCAACCAATAAGTACACATGGCAGGACCCATGACTCCAGCCACTTATGTAGCAGAGAATGGCATTGTCCAGAACCAATAGGAGGAAAAGCTCTTGGTCCCGTGAAGGCTTTTTCCCTCAATTTAGGGGAATGCCAGGGTGTGCAGGTAGGAGTCGGTAGGTAGGAGGGGGAGCATCCTAATAGAAGCAGGGTGAGAGGGGAGAGGGGTATGGAAGAGGGAGTAAAGAGGATAGCATTTGAAGATATAAAATATCCAACAAAAATAAAATTTAAAAAATAAAGTGCGTGCCACTTTAAGCCAAAAATATATCTACATTTTGTGCAACATAACTGTAATTACGTGAACACAGCTTCTTTTAGACTCATTTAACTTTGATCTTCTCCTAAAAGTCATATTCTACCAAAAAATGCTAGGATGAACAGAAATAGTCTTCCGCCATCTTAACACTCCTAGTAACAAGCCCAGCACCTCGAGGATGCTGCTTACCGCTCTAGAGATTTGATAATTGTTTGGCTTGTGATCATAATTTTTATTCACTTTAAAAAATTGACTTGTAAAATTCACACTGCCATATATAATTTATCAGTTCATCTGAATGACAGAGATATTGTATTTGCTTAGTTAAAGCTTCTGATACAGGAAAAGCTAAGGATTTCAGTTATCAATAAGATACAGAATTTTTTCAGTTATGAAAATCATCACTTAGTACATAGAAGAAATTAAGTTTGAAAGTCTTAGTCCTTGTTTAAACTTGAATTGAATGGAGCTGGTAACTCCTGCATTCAAAAATTTATGGAAGAAAGCCTTGGAAACAAAACAGATTATTAGACAAAAATATAACTAAAATTCTGTCTACCATAAATAGCTACATGACAATAATAATAATAATAATAATAATAATATGAAGCTAGTCTTCAGAATTCTGAAATTTGCATTGAAATCACACAGGTTATGAACAATTCACTATATAGCAAACCTAGACCAGAGATAGCATTCTTCCTAAAACTTGAACAGCTTAGCCAATTTAGAATATTAAAGCCAAAATTCATTCTTAATTGCTGTAAGAAACAAACACATATATTTATACAATCAAAAGTGATGAACAATAATTATCTGTGTTCATAAAATTTGTTCTTTGAGATGATTTCATAAAGTAAGGGATATCGCACTTGACTTCAAATAGTAAGATTCCCATAAAAATATACCATACTTAATTTAGTGATTCATATCTCTTTAAAAATTAATGTATTCTTTCTTAACACAAGTATAATTTTTCTTGAAATCTGGGTGAAAGAAGAAAAGTGAACCATACTGTAATGTGTGGTGACTACCAGATGAGAGACCACATAGTCAGCCACGGAAAGGTCAGCCAGATGCCCATAAAAGGGGTGTTTCTATTGTGAAATATACAATGAAATGATGAGGAAAACAAAGTTAAATGCTGGTGAAAAATTAAAAGAAACTCCCATGATTTCCTCACTTAGCACTTTCATATCTTTAGAAATATAATAATGTTTTACCACACAAAAAGGCGGCAAGTACTAAAGTTTTGTAATTATTATATTTCAACCTAGCCTCGTGGCCTTTAAATCATTGGTGACGAACAACAATAATGTCACTTTTAAAGCAAATGTTTTCTTCAATCTGAAATTGAAAACAAAGTAACTGTTGCAATGTATTCTGCCTTGTGGAACTAGAGTCAGGGAGGGACTAAATTCCCTCCGTATCAGAGGAAATATACTACCTGGGGAAGTCAACATTTATGTATTCCTGTTTGAGGCAGTACTACAGAATATATCAGTACCAAATACTTATAGAATGGTTGTAAATGCCATTCTGACAGGAGAATCAGTTAATTAAGATCAAAGTTAATTATCCGGCAATAATAACAACTGGGCATAGCACTACTGCCATTTCAGGATGATTCTAGATGTGAGAAAAATAATATATGTCATTTAGACCAAATTGAAAATATATGACCAAGAAATGTGTCACATTAACATACTGACATATATATATATATATATATATATATATATATATATATATATATATCTGTAGCTTTTTTCATAGCTTTCAAGAATGACTAGCTGCTACAAGGATGCTTATATGCTGATTGATATCTAGTCAATCATTACACTTTCTCAATTTTTAAAATAAATTATTATCCTTTGAGTATATAACTCAATGCTCCCAAAGAATGTCCAGAACACAGAGAATGATATACCTTTACCTACAGCCCAGGAATACCCAGAGGTAAGAGAAGGAGTCATCAGAACACTACCTGCTCAGATAGGAAAGAGGCTCAGGCACTATGAGTTTGATGTGTCTGGATGCAAAGCACACATTTTCAGGCTCTATAATTAATGTCATCCCACCACCTCATATTTGCAATGTATAAATGTTGCTAGTCATACATTGTGATTACACCTTCATAAAATTTAAATATACAAAAATTATTTAATCAGAAGAAATATAGTAAAATATCTTCAATTTTTCTCAGCTTTTCAACATAATTTTTTTTGGTTTTAAACATTAGCACTTTATTTATATTTTTCTACCTCCAATCTGTTAAACTCCTTTCACATCCTATCCATTCCATCTCGAATTAATTGTGGAATTCATGACCTGTTCCTGTTTAATCACTGTTATTACATTTAAATATGTAACCAAAGAGTCAAGAGGCCTCCTGGTAGCCTGTACTTTCTAGCTATGACAGGAAAGTTATCCCATGGAATCACAATTGCAGGTCTCACTAAACAGGACCTGAAATTTATCAACGACCTTTGAAATCCCAACCTAGAAGAGGATAATCTCATGGGGCTTCACTCCTTGTCACTCCTTGATGAAGAACTACAAGTAATTAACAATGGGAGAGAGAGAGAGAGAGAGAGAGAGAGAGAGAGAGAGAGAGAGAGAGAGAAGATACTAACCTGGTTGTATACCTCTCTCTCTCTCTCTCTCTCTCTCTCTCTCTCTCTCTCCCTCTCCCTCTCCCTCTCCCTCTCCCTCTCCCTCTCCCTCTCCCTCTCCAGATAGACAACAGACAGACAGATAGATTTGTTAAAGTGATTTACATGCAGTGTCCAGCTTGACCAACAATAGCTATCTTACAACTGGAAGTCCAGGAATATAGTAGTTCATTCTATGATGCTGGACATCTCAGCTAGCTTTTAGAATATTCTAGAAACCAAAAAGAATTAGACTCTAATATCAGTGAAAAGATAAACATGACAGGAAGAGCAAGCAGATACACAACAAATACTTAATTGTTCAATGCCCTTTATACTGGCTCCTACTAGAAGGTATGGCCCAGATTCATGGTAGATCTTCCCATCTTAAATGATCAGAATGTACAGTGTGTCTTCCCACTTCAAATAATTCAGTGAAGAAAAATCTATCACAGAAATTTTAGTTAATTCCACATGTAGTCAAATTGACAACCAGAAATAGCCATTAAAACATATACAACTCTATGGAGGAACCGTATTAACTACCTGGAACCCCCATAGCTCCGAAAGATAGAACCACCAACCAAAAAGTATACATGGAGGAATCCATGCCTCCAGACAGACACATATGCAGCAGAGGATGGATTTATCTGACATCAATGGGAGAGGAGGCCATTGGTCCTGTGGAGATTTGATGCCCCAGAGTAGGGGGAAGCTAGAGTCACAGGAATAGAATAGAAGGAATAGAATAGAACAGGCAGGAATAGAAGACTGAGTGGAGGAGTTCTCTCATAGAGGCAAAGGGAAAGCGTGAGATGGAGATGGGATGTGAGGGCTGTGGATGGGTAACTCAGAAGAGAAATATCACTTGAAATATAAAACCAAAAGATTAATAAAAAATTAAAAACAAAAGTAGCCGATATAACTTTCTCAAGCATTTCTCTCATAATTTTTTAGTGCAAAAGTGAGTCAATAAATAGTTTGTGATAAATTATAAACTAAAAGGCAGAAGTGGAATGAGGCATGTATGAACCGTGTTGGAGTGAGCAAGAAGCTGCTCTCAGGCATTTTCTCAGAGTTTCACTCTTCAGCGCACCAGGAAGCTGACATTGTGAAGTCATTTCTTCTGGTATGGCACGGCTTATGGTTGATCACGTTTGTGAGCCTATAGTGTTTCGACGTTTTATTTATTCTTATTTTATTTATGTATTTGCTTACTCTAGGATGTATATGCATGCTATGACGGTTGGTATATGCATGCTATGACGGTTTGTGTGTGCTCCACCTGTACCATGCCTGCCTGGATGCTGTCATGTTCTTGTCTTGACGATAATGGACTGAATAAGTCAGTCCCAATTGAGGGTTGCCTTGGTTGTAGTGTCTGTTCACAGCAGTAAAACCTTAACTAAGACAGAAGTTGGTACTAGGGACTGGGGTATCGCTGTGATAGGCCTGTCCATGCTTTTGCTTGGAATAATAAGGATTTTGGGACTTTGGATTTGGAAAGCAGTGAAGTGCATTAAATGGGACTTAATGGGCCATACTAGTAGGAATATGGAAGATTCTTTTGCTGAGATTTCAACATTGTCATCTGAGGCTGCTAGTGGAAGACTTGCTTCCACATCCCCACAGTAACACACCTACTTCAACAAGTTCACACTTCCAGCTAGCGCCCCTCCATGGTCCAAGCATGTACAAACCATCACACACCTTTATTAGAGATGCTATTTGTATAAATTAGGGTGAGATATCCCTCACAGCTTGAGATATAGCTATGGGGATTGTGATTTGTCTACGTGGTGAGTGGAACAAGAAAAGAAGAAGCTACTGAGGAAAACAAACATGTGCTCTTAACCAGTGACCCATCTCTCCAGCCCCTAGAGATTGTTTTCAAAGCCAAAGTGTCCGTTCTTTTCCCCTAACACCCTTCCATCTCCTTAGCCACTCTGCACTGATCTAATTCCTATCAGATTTGAATATTGTACCTTAATTTGCTTATTCTGTTTTTCTCAAGGCAACAGAGTATATGCGGAAGACACTAGCGTTCTGATCTCACAAGTGCACTTCTGTGCAAGCGAATGAAGCTGTTCACAGCATAGTTGCTCTCTACTACTAAATGACTATGGTAGTAATATGTAAAGAGAGGATGATAGTTCCTCAGGTTGAAGTACTCACATCCCCGTTATCTGCTTCTAAATCAGCCCTCTCTAGGTATACCCCTCTCTAGGTAGCACCCTTGGCAATTAGTAGTCTGGTGGCTCTGTCTTTCCATAAGCAAAAGAAGAAATCATCTCTGTGTAACTCCTTCAGAGAGGCACTGACAGCATCCTGGATTCTCCACTTCTTAGACATTCATTACATGAGGTGAGTTGTGTAACTTAAGAAAGAAAACAGGACAGGATTAAATACCAAGTTACTTCATGAAAGCAAATCACAGTGCCAAGTCTCCCTAGAATTTGTGTAGTGCCTAGGAAGTGCCTGTCACACTTCTCACCACTCTGAACCAAGAACTAACAGCCGCAGCAGGATGTCCTGATTCCACGGCCAATGTGTTCTTCTTGTGGTATCACACAGCTCAGAATTTTAGAAACATCTTCAGGGGTGGCAATTTAGATAGAAGACTGAAATAAAGTCACACTACATTGAGAGTCTTTGCATTAAATGACTAAGAGGAATACTGTATCCTTAGCCTTGAAATGTTAATCTTCTGAGTCCTAATTGTCTAAATTCTTCTGACTTTACCCACAGTTTTTTTAATGAGAAACATCCTCTTGATGTGAGCACATAGTGTGTCATTTCTTATTCGTCTTCTGACATGCCCTGTGCAGAGGCACACAGCTGCCATATCACAGATAATTTACAGGACCCTCATTGCTGCTGACAGTGCACTCAAGAGAGGCTGGAAAGTTTAGTCCTAGACCTGTGGCTTCTCCAACACTTCATATCTCTCAGTTTCTCTTATCCCTTCATATCTCTCATATCTCTCTTAATCTCTTATTTCTTTATATATGGATTGCTCCTTATGTTTGAACACAGCTCTGCAATTAAGTTACACTTTTATTTCCTTTTTTCTGTGTTTGCAGATTCTCGTATTGACAGATAGACTGAATTATTTTGCCTCAAAATGGTTACTGCAATATTTTGAAAATACCCACTCTATATTAGCAGAATATGTATACATAGGTTATATGTGTGTGTGATCATGTGTGTGTTTGTGTATCTGTGAATAAAGTGAATGAAACATTTTTCATATATTTGTTTGAGCAAACCCCAAAAATATCTTTCAGATTTATTGTGTCTGCCATTTTAAAATGCTAATGAAGTTCCCAAGAACCCAGAGATGAATATTTTTGTATACAGGACATGTTGAAGGTACATTTATGGAGGCCCACACTAAAGAATGGGATTCTGTTGTCCCTTCTTTCCTTCTTGTTTCTTATATTTCACATTGTTTATTCCTTACAAGCTAGCCATGGTCCATAATTGTGTAAGAACAGTGGAACCATAGGCAACAAACAGGTTTAGGAATCTAATCTATACTCAGATTTCAGTGGAAAGCAGTATATTCTGTTTCAAAAACAAATTAAAAAATAAACTAATAAATTAATGAAATATATAATTTTATGTAAAACATCCTAAAAAGCAAGTTTATTATTACATATATTTTGGCTAGACAATCATGAGAAAAATCATGGTAGAAAATATAAAGCTCAAATAGTTACCAGCTAGCTAGGGTAGTAATTTTTCTCAAAGATATTATATTCTTAACCTCCTAGAAAAACATGTTGATTTTGTTTGGATTACAAATACAGACCAGAAAAGTTTTCTTTCTTTTGTCATTTTCATATTAGCAGAGATAATTTGTCTTCCTGAGGACAATCAGTGATGGAATAGTGAGTAATTAACCTCTTGCATTACTTATGATTGGCTCAAAGGAGAGCAGATGGTTCACTGCCTTATAATTCACTTCTACCAAGGAGAGTTCTGTTCTATGCTGTAGTCTTGGTGGTTCTGTAATGTGGACGGCAGATAACAGGAGCAAATGATATGGGCCATGAGTGATATTGTATTTCTTCTTTTAATATTGTGACAAGAACTAACTTTATTTCCTGACATTTCTTGAGATTAAAAAAATAAAAATATCTGGTATATAGATGCAAATTGCCTCACATCAGCTGTCCAGATTGCATTATATATAACTAGTTAGATGATAGATAGATAGATAGATAGATAGATAGATAGATTGATAGATTGATAGATGGATGATAGATGATAGAAAAGCAGGTAAACATAATAATAAAACAGCTCAAATAGGTCACTGTTATATTTGGTTAACAATTATAGTATGAAGATAATTAAATTACAATTTTATAGACAATGCAAATGTGTCTATATAAGTTTGTATTCTAAGAAACGAAGCAATAGTATTGGGTGAACTTGGCCAGACCCAGTGGAGAAAAGCATGCAACAAGTTCCTTCTGCATTTACTTTAAGATTTATTTCCAAATCTTCTACAATTTGTAAATCCACCATCAACATAGTAAGGATATTTCAAATATATACACTTTCTCCTGTATTTGGGAAAGTTTTAAATCCATTTTAACATACCATTTTTTCTAATTTCTTTTAGAATACATGAAAATTTAAATAGTGAGTTGTAGACATAATTTTTACGTATGTAGGTGCCCTTTATTTGGGGCATAGATATTTAGGATTGAGAGTTCATATTGGTGGATTTTTCCTTTGATGAATATGAAGTGTCCTTCCTTATCTTTTTTGATGAATTTTAGTTGAAAATTGATTTTATTTGATATTAGAATGGCTACTCCAGCTTGCTTCTTCTGACCATTTGCTTGGAAAGTTGCTTTCCAGCCTTTCACTCTGAGGTAGTGTCTGTCTTTGTCTCTGAGGTGACATAATTATCTTGGAACAAAAGAATATAAAAATATTAAAAATTTGTTTAAAATATTATGGATTGTCTGCAATGCTATTGTGCAATTATGCATATTACACAAGTTTTTCCCTCATTCTTACATTCTGAATCAGCTCTTTTTGAATAAGAAAACTTACTCTGCAATTATGACCACAATAATTGTCTAATATTATTTAAATCATTCTGGTAAGATTTGTTCAGTCTTCACATTTATGGATCACTATTTCTTTGCAAGAAATTAGAATATATTATAGGAAAATGGTGTTCGATGCAAAATAAACTGTTACCTTTGCATAATGTTGAATATTATTCTATATTGGAACAAAAGAATCAAGTAACAGGTAAAAACCCAGGTTTTATAACCCTAAATTACAAATAGAGTCCATGTTAACCAAATTATTCAGAATGAACACATTGCTAATCACTTGGTGTAGGATCTTTGTTTTTACCTCTCAGGGTAAATTCAATGTTTACTGTGTAAATAATGTCCTATGACTCTGAGAAATAATGATGGCAAAACAGGACCTGATTTTGCATCAAACTGGGAAATGTATCTGAAAAGATTTGAACAGATCTGTTATTGCTGCAAATATCAACAAGTTCATATTTTTAAAGTCAGTTTTTATGCTAAAATTTAATTACCTGTGCAAAGTGGATCCCAATAAACCATAATATAAACATACAATTTGAATATGTATTCTTCTTGTCACCTTTCAAGATCAGATTAATTTTTTGATTGGACATTTTTATTTACATTTCAAATGTTATTCCCTTTCCCAGTTTCCTGTCTATAAGCTCCCTATCCTATCCCCCTGCCGTTTCTTCTATCAGAGTGTTACCCCTCAGAAACCACCCCCTCTTCCTGCCTCCTTGCCCTAACATTCCCCTACATTGGGGGTCCAGCCTTGGGGATCTCCTTATCTCCTACTATGAATACTTTTGTTCCCCCTTTTAAGGACTGAAGCATGTACACTATGGTCCTCCTTTTTCTTGTGCTTCATGTGGTCTGTGGATTATGTCTTTGGTAATCCAAGCTTTTGGGCTGTTAGGCACTTATCAGTGAGTGCATACCAGGTGTGGTTTTTGTGATCGGGTTACCTCACACAGGATATTTTCTAGTTCCATCCATTTGCCTATGTTTTTCATGAAGTAACTATTTTTAATATCTGAGTATTACTTCATTGTGTAAATGTACCACATTTTCTGTGTCCATTCCTCTGTTGAGGAAAATCTGGGTTCTTTCCATGTTCTGGCTATTATAAATAAGCCTTCTGTGAACGTAGTGGAGCAGATGTCTTTGTTGTATGTTGAAGCGTCAGTTGGGTATATGCCAAGGAGTGGTATAGCTGGGTACACAGAGTACAATATCCAATTTTCTGAGGAACCTCCAAGTTGTTTTCCAGAGTGGTTGTATGAGCTTTTAATTGTATCAACAATGTAGGAGTGTTCCTCTTTCTCCACATTCTTGCCAGCATCTCTTGTCACCCGAGTTTTTGATCTGGGACATTCTGACTGGTGTGAAGTGGAATCTCAGTGATGTTCTGATTTCCATTTCCCTGATGACTAAGGATGTTGGACATTTCTTTAGGTACTTCTCAGACATTCAATATTGCTCAGCTGAAAATTCTTTTTCTAGGTCTATACCACATTTTTAATAGGTTTATTTGGCTCTATGAAGTCTAACTTCTCATGTTTCTTGTATATATTGGACATTAGACCTCTATTGAATGTAGGATTGGTAGAGATTTTTCCCAATCTGCTGGTTGCTGTTTTTCCTAATGGCAGTGTCCTTTCCCCTACAGAAGCTTTGCAGTTTTATAAGGTCTCATTTGTTGATTCTTGATCTTAGAGCATAAGCCATTGGTGTTTGGTTCAGGAAATTTTTCCCAGTGGCCATATGTTTGAGACTTTTCTCCTCTTTTTCTTCTACTAGTTTGAATGAATATTGTTTATGTGCAGGTCTTGATCCACTTGTTCTTAAGCTTTGGACAGGGTGATAAGAATGGATTGATCTGCATTCCTCTACATGCTGACTGCCAGTTGAACCAGCACCATTTGTTGTTGAAAGTGCTATCTTTTATCCATTGGATGGTTTTAGCTCATTTGTCAAAGATGAAGTGACCATAGGTTTATGGGTTCATTTCTGGGTCTTCAATTCTATTCCACCAATTTACTTCCCTGTATCTGTATCAATAACATACAGTTTTTTTTTTATCACTATTGCTCTGTAATACTGCTTGAGGTCAGGGATGGTGATTCCCCCAGAAGTTCTTTTATTGTTGAGTGTAGCTTTCGCTATCCTAGATTTTTTGTTATTCCAGATGAATTTGCAAATTGCTCTTTCTAACTCTATGAAGAATTGGGTTAGAATTTAGATGGAGATTGTATTGAATCTGTAGATTGCTTTTAGCAAAATGGCCATTTTTACTATATTAATCTTCCCGATCCATGAGTATGGGAGATGGTTCTATCTTCTGAGATCTTCTTCAATTTCATTCTTCAGAGACTTGAAGTTCTTCATATACATATCTTTCAATTGATTGGTTAGAGCCATACCACGGTACTTTAAGTAATTTGTCACTATTTTGAAGGGTGTCATTTCCCTAGTTTCTTTCTCAATCAGTTTATCCTTGGAGTAGAGGAAGGCTACTGAACTGTTTGAGTTAATTTTATACCCAGCTACTTTGCTGAAGTTGGTTATCAGGCTTAGTATTTCTCTGGTGGAAATTTTGGAGTAACTTAAGTATATTATCATATCATCTGCAAATAATGATATTTTGACATCTTCCTTTTAAATTTGTATCACTTTGACCTTTTGTTGTTTGATTGCTTTGGCTAGGAATTTGGATAATATATTGAGTAAATAGTGAAATAGTGGGCAGCTTTGTCTAGTCCCTGATTTTAGTGGGATTGCTTCAAGTTTCTCTCTGTTTGGTTTGATGTTGGCTACCGGTTTGCTCTATATTGCTTCCACTGTGTTTAGGTATGGACCTTGAATTCCTGATCGTTCCAAGACAATTTGTGTTAAATTCTGTCAAAGGCTTCCTCAGCTTCTAATGAGATGATCATGTGGCTTTTTCTTTGAGTTTGTTACATAGTGGATTACATTGATGGATTCCCATATATTGAAGCATTCCTGCATCCCTGGCATGAAGCCTACTTGATCATGATGGATGACCTTCTTGATGTGTTTTTGGATTCAGTTTGCAAGAATTTTATTGACTATCTTTCTATCAGTATTCACAAGCAAAATTGGTATGAAGTTCCCTTTCTTTGTTGGGTCTTTGTATGGTTTTGTTATAAGCACAACTGTGATTCCATAGAGCCAATTGAGTAGTGCTCCTTCTGTTTCTACTTTGTGGAATAGTTTGGACAGTATTGGTATTAAGTCTCTTATGAAGGTCTGATAGAATTTGCTACTAAACCTAGCATTACCTGTGATTTACTTGGCTGGGAGATTTTAATAACTGATTCTATTTCTTTAGGAGTCATGGGACTGTTTAGATGCTTTATCTGATCCTGACTTAACTTTGGTACCTTGGATCTGTCTAGAAAATGGTCCATTTCATCCAGATTTCCCATTTTTTTAATATAGGCTTTTGTAGTAGGATCTGATGTTTTTTTAATTTCCTCAGATTCTGTTTTCTATTTCTTCCTTTTCATTTCTGATTTTATTAATTTAGATAAACTCTCTGTGACCTCAGGTTAGTCTAGCTAAGGATTTATCTATCTTGTTGATTTCCTCAAAAGTCAGCTGATTTTGTTGATTCATTGTATAGTTCATTTTTGTTTCTAGTTGGTTGATTTCAGTCCTGTGTTTGATTATTTCCTGCTTCTTTTTGCTCTAGAGCTTTGAGGTGTGCTGTCAAACCTCTAACTCCTGTTTCTCTTTGCAGGCACTCACAGCGATGAGTTTTCCTCTTAGCAGTGCTTTCATTGTGTCCCATAAATGTGGGTATGCTGTGCCTTATTGTCGTTTAAATTCTAAAACAACTTTAATTTCTTTCTTTATTACTTCCTTGACCAAATTAACATTGAGTAGAACATTGTTCAGTTTCCAGGTGTATGTGAGTTTTCTGTTATTATTTGTTGTTATTGAAGACCAGCCTTAGACTGCAGTGATCTGATAGGATTTATGGGATTAGAGACACAAGCATTACCAATAGTACTCAAGAGATAAAAGAGAGAATTTGAGGGGCAGAAGATACCATAGAAAACATTGATAGAGCTATCAAAGATAATGTAAAATACAAATAGCTCTTTAACCAAAACATCCAGGAAATCTAGAACACAATTAGAATATCAAACCTAAGGATAAGGTATAGAAAAGAGTGAGGACTCCCAACTTAAAAGCCAGTATATATCTTCAACAAACTTATAAAAGAAAATGTCCCAAACATAAAGAAATAAATGCCCATAAGCTTACAAGAATCCTAGAGCATTCCAAATAGATTGGACCAGAAAAGAAATTCATCCTATCATATACTAGTCAAAACACTAAAAGGACAAAACAAAGAAAGAATATTAAGAGCAGTAAGGGGGCTTCCTGGTTGCTGCCGCCTCAGAAAGCCCTTGGGCAGCACCCCGCGAGCAAACTTGAGCCTCGGGACCACAGGTAAGACCAACTTGTCTGCTGCAAGAGAGCTGCCTGGTGAGATCGGGACACACAGAGGCAGAGTTCATCTAGGACCGGACACGTCCTGTGTTTGCCGGAGGTCCCACGCCTGCAGATCCCGGCCCGCAGCAGCTCTCTGCTCCCAGACCCTGTGGGAAAGAGACCCAACCACCTGGTCAGGTGGGCACTCCTGAGGCTGCAGAGCGGAAGAGACCACCAACACTGCCCACCCCTGCCCACATCCCTGGCCCAAGAGGAAACTGTGTAAGGCCTCTGGGCTCCCGTGGGGGAGAGCCCAGGAGCAGCAGGACCCCTGCCTGAGACACCGCCGGAACCTGAGGGAAACAGACCGGATAAACAGTTCTCTGCACCCAAATCCCGTGGGAGGGAGAGCTGAACCTTCAGAGAGGCAGACAAGCCTGGGAAACCAGAAGAGACTGCTCTCTGTACATACATCTCGGACGCCAGAGGAAAACACCAAAGGCCATCTGGAACCCTGGTGCACTGAAGCTCCCGGAAGGGGCGGCACAGGTCTTCCTGGTTGCTGCCACCGCAGAGAGCCCTTGGGCAGCACCCTGCGAGCAAACTTGAGCCTCGGGACCACAGGTAAGACCAACTTGTCTGCTGCAAGAAAGCTGCCTGGTGAACTCAAGACACAGGCCCACAGGAACAGCTGAAGACCTGTAGAGAGGAAAAACTACACGCCCGAAAGCAGAACACTCTGTCCCCATAACTGACGGAAAGAGAGGAAAACAGGTCTACAGCACTCCTGACACACAGGCTTATAGGACAGTCTAGCCACTGTCAGAAATAGCAGAACAAAGAAACACTAGAGATAATCTGATGGCGAGAGGCAAGCACACGAACCCAAGCAACAGAAACCAGGACTACATGGCATCATCGGAGCCCAATTCTCCCACCAAAACAAACATGGAATATCCAAACACACCAGAAAAGCAAGATCTAGTTTCAAAATCATATTTGATCATGATGCTGGAGGACTTCAAGAAAGACATGAACACACTTAGGGAAACACAGGAAAACATTAATAAACAAGTAGAAGCCTACAGAGAAGAATCGCAAAAATCCCTGAAAGAATTCGAGGAAAACACAATCAAACAGTTGAAGGAATTAAAAATGGAAATAGAAGCAATCAAGAAAGAACATATGGAAACAACCCTGGATATAGAAAACCAAAAGAAGAGACAAGGAGCTGTAGATACAAGCCTCACCAACAGAATTCAAGAGATGGAAGAGAGAATCTCAGGAGCAGAAGATTCCATAGAAATCATTGACTCAACTGTCAAAGATAATGTAAAGCAGAAAAAGCTACTGGTCCAAAACATACAGGAAATCTAGGACTCAATGAGAAGATCAAACCTAAGGATAATAGGTATAGAAGAGAGTGAAGACTCCCAGCTCAAAGGACCAGTAAATATCTTCAACAAAATCATAGAAGAAAACTTCCCTAACCTAAAAAAAGAGATACCCATAGACATACAAGAAGCCTACAGAACTCCAAACAGATTGGACCAGAAAAGAAACACCTCACGTCACATAATAGTCAAAGCACTAAATGGACAAAATAAAGAAAGAATATTAAAAGCAGTAAGGGAAAACGGTCAAGTAACATATAAAGGCAGACCTAACAGAATCACACAAGACTTCTCGCCAGAAACTATGAAGGCCAGAAGATCCTGGACTGATGTCATCCAGACCCTAAGAGAACACAAATGCCAGCCCAGGTTACTGTATCCTGCAAAACTCTCAATTAACATAGATGGAGAAACCAAGATATTCCATGACAAAACCAAATTTACACAATATCTTTCTACAAATCCAGCACTACAAAGGATAATAAATTTTAAAGCCCAACATAAGGAGGCAAGCTATACCCTAGAAGAAGCAAAAAACTAATCTTCTTGGCAACAAAACAAAGAGAATGAAAGCACACAAACATAACCTCACATCCAAATATGAATATAACGGGAAGCAATAACCACTATTCCTTAATATCTCTCAACATCAATGGCCTCAACTCCCCAATAAAAAGAAATAGATTAACACACTGGATACGCAACGAGGACCCTGCATTCTGCTGCCTACAGGAAACACACCTCAGAGACAAAGACAGACACTACCTCAGAGTGAAAGGCTGGAAAACAACTTTCCAAGCAAATGGTCAGAAGAAGCAAGCTGGAGTAGCCATTCTAATATCAAATAACATCAATTTCCAACTAAAAGTCATCAAAAAAGATAAGGAAGGACACTTCATATTCATCAAAGGAAAAATCCACCAAGATGAACTCTCAATCCTAAATATCTATGCCCCAAATACAAGGGCAACTACATATGTAAAAGAAACCTTACTAAAGCTCAAAACACACATTGCACCTCACACAATAATAGTGGGAGATTTCAACACCCCACTCTCATCAATGGACAGATCATGGAAACAGAAATTAAACAGAGATGTAGACAGACTAAGAGAAGTCATGAGCCAAATGGACCTAACGGATATTTATAGAACAGTCTATCCTAAAGCAAAAGGATATACCTTCTTCTCAGCTCCTCATGGTACTTTCTCCAAAATTGACCATATAATGGGTCAAAAAACGGGCCTCAACAGGTACAGAAAGATAGAAATAATCCCATACGTGCTATCGGACCACCACGGCCTAAAACTGGTCTTCAATAACAATAAGGGAAGAATGCCCACATATACTTGGAAATTGAACAATGCTCTACTCAATGATAACCTGGTCAACGAAGAAATAAAGAAAGAAATTAAAAACTTTTTAGAATTTAATGAAAATGAAGGTACAACATACCCAAACTTATGGGACACAATGAAAGCTGTGCTAAGAGGAAAACTCATAGCTCTGAGTGCCTGCAGAAAGAAACAGGAAATAGCATATGTCAGCAGCTTGACAGCACACCTAAAAGATCTAGAACAAAAAGAAGCAAATACACCCAGGAGGAGTAGAAGGCAGGAAATAATCAAACTCAGAGCTGAAATCAACCAAGTAGAAACAAAAAGGACCATAGAAAGAATTAACAGAACCAAAAGTTGGTTCTTTGAGAAAATCAACAAGATAGATAAACCCTTAGCCAGACTAACGGAGGACACAGAGAGTGCGTCCAAATTAACAAAATCAGAAATGAAAAGGGAGACATAACAACAGATTCAGAGGAAATTCAAAAAATCATCAGATCTTACTACAAAAACCTATATTCAACAAAACTTGAAAATCTTCAGGAAATGGACAATTTCCTAGACAGATACCAGGTACCGAAGTTAAATCAGGAACAGATAAACCAGTTAAACAACCCCATAACTCCTAAGGAAATAGAAGCAGTCATTAAAGGTCTCCCAACCAAAAAGAGCCCAGGTCCAGACGGGTTTAGTGCAGAATTCTATCAAACCTTCATAGAAGACCTCATACCAATATTATCCAAACTATTCCACAAAATTGAAACAGATGGATCACTATCGAATACCTTCTACGAAGCCACAATTACTCTTATACCTAAACCACACAAAGACACAACAAAGAAAGAGAAATTCAGACCAATTTCCCTTATGAATATTGATGCAAAAATACTCAACAAAATTCTGGCAAACCGAATCCAAGAGCACATCAAAACAATCATCCACCATGATCAAGTAGGCTTCATCCCAGGCATGCAGGGATGGTTTAATATACGGAAAACCATCAACGTGATCCATTATATAAACAAACTGAAAGAACAAAACCACATGATCATTTCATTAGATGCTGAGAAAGCATTTGACAAAATTCAACACCCCTTCATGATAAAAGTCCTGGAAAGAATAGGAATTCAAGGCCCATACCTGAACATGGTAAAAGCCATATACAGCAAACCAGTTGCTAACATTAAACTAAATGGAGAGAAACTTGAAGCAATCCCACTAAAATCAGGGACTAGACAAGGCTGCCCACTCTCTCCCTACTTATTCAATATAGTTCTTGAAGTTCTAGCCAGAACAATCAGACAACAACAGGATGTCAAGAGGATGAGATCGGAAAAGAAGAGGTCAAAATATCACTATTTGCAGATGATATGATAGTATATTTAAGTGATCCCAAAAGTTCCACCAGAGAACTTCTAAAGCTGATAAACAACTTCAGCAAAGTGGCTGGGTATAAAATTAACTCAAATAAATCAGTTGCCTTCCTCTATACAAAAGAGAAACAAGCCGAGAAAGAAATTAGGGAAACGACACCCTTCATAATAGACCCAAATAATATAAAGTACCTCGGTGTGACTTTAACAAAGCAAGTAAATGATCTGTACAATAAGAACTTCAAGACACTGAAGAAGGAAATTGAAGAAGACCTCAGAAGATGGAAAGATCTCCCATGCTCATGGATTGGCAGGATTAATATAGTAAAAATGGCCATTTTACCAAAAGCAATCTACAGATTCAATGCAATCCCCATCAAAATACCAGTCCAATTCTTCAAAGAGTTAGACAGAACAATTTGCAAATTCATCTGGAATAACAAAAAACCCAGGATAGCTAAAGCTATCCTCAACAATGAAAGGACTTCAGGGGGATCACTATCCCTGAACTCAAGCAGTATTACAGAGCACTAGTGATAAAAACTGCATGGTATTGGTACAGAGACAGACAGATAGACCAATGGAATAGAATTGAAGACCCAGAAATGAACCCACACACATATGGTCACTTGATTTTTGACAAAGGAGCCAAAACCATCAAATGGAAAAAAGATAGCATTTTCAGCAAATGGTGCTGGTTCAACTGGAGGGCAACATGTAGAAGAATGCAGATCGATCCATGCTTATCACCCTGTACAAAGCTTAAGTCCAAGTGGATCAAGGACCTCCACATCAAACCAGACACACTCAAACTAATGGAAGAAAAACTAGGGAAGCATCTGGAACACATGGGCACTGGAAAAAATTTCCTGAACAAAACACCAATGGCTTACGCTCTAAGATCAAGAATTGACAAATGGGATCTCATAAAACTGCAAAGCTTCTGTAAGGCAAAGGACACTGTGGTTAGGACAAAACGGCAGCCAACAGATTGGGAAAAGATCTTTACCAATCCTACAACAGATAGAGGCCTTATATCCAAAATATACAAAGAACTCAAGAAGTTAGACCACAGGGAAACAAATAACCCTATTAAAAAATGGGGCTCAGAGCTAAACAAAGAATTCACAGCTGAGGAATGCTGAATGGCAGAGAAACACCTAAAGAAATGTTCAACATCTTTAGTCATAAGAGAAATGCAAATCAAAACAACCCTGAGATTTCACCTCACACCAGTGAGAATGGCTAAGATCAAAAACTCAGGGGACAACAGATGCTGGCGAGGATGTGGAGAAAGAGGAACACTCCTCCATTGTTGGTGGGATTGCAAACTGGTACAACCATTCTGGAAATCGGTCTGGAGGATCCTCAGAAAATTGGACATTGAACTGCCTGAGGATCCAGCTATACCTCTCTTGGGCATATACCCAAAAGATGCCCCAACATATAAAAAAGACACGTGCTCCACTATGTTCATTGCAGCCTTATTTATAATAGCCAGAAGCTGGAAAGAACCCAGATGCCCTTCAACAGAGGAATGGATACAGAAAATGTGGTACATCTACACAATGGAATATTACTCAGCTATCAAAAACAACGACTTTATGAAATTGGTAGGCAAATGGCTGGAACTGGAAAATATCATCCTGAGTGAGCTAACCCAATCACAGAAAGACATACATGGTATGCACTCACTGATAAGTGGCTATTAGCCCAAATGCTTGAATTACCCTAAATGCCTAGAACAAATGAAACTCAAGACAGATGATCAAAATGTGAATGGTTCACTCCTTCTTTAAAAGGGGAACAAGAATACCCTTGGCAGGGAAGAGAGAGGCAAAGATTAAAACAGAGACTGAAGGAACACCCAGTCAGAGTCTGCCCCACATGTGGCCCATGCATATACAGCCATCCAATTAGACAAGATTGATGAAGCAAAGAAGTGCAGACCGACAGGAGCTGGATGTAGATCGCTCCTGAGAGACACAGCCAGAATACAGCAAATACAGAGGCGAATACCAGCAGCAAACCACTGAACTGAGAATAGGACCCCCGTTGAAGGAATCAGAGAAAGAACTGGAAGAGCTTGAAGGGGCTCGAGACCCCATATGTACAACAATGCCAAGCAACCAGAGCTTCCAGGGACTAAGCCACTACCTAAAGACTACACATGGACTGACCCTGGACTCTGACCTCATAGGTAGCAATGAATATCCTAGTAAAGCACCAGTGGAAGGGGAAGCCCTGGGTCCTGCTAAGACTGAAGCCCCAGTGAACTAGACTGTTGGGGGGAGGGGGACAATGGGGGCAGGGTGGGGAGGGGAACACCCATAAGGAAGGGGAGGGGGGAGGGGGATGCTTGCCCGGAAACCGGGAAAGGGAATAACAATTGAAATGTATATAAGAAATACTCAAGTTAATAAAAAAAAAAAGAGCAGTAAGGGGAAAAGGTCAAGTAACATATAAAAACAGACTTATCAAAATTATACCAGATTTCTTTCCAGAGACTGTGAAAGTCAGAAGATCCTGGGCAGATATCATACAGACACTAACAGAACACAAATTCCAGCCCCGGCTACTGTATCCAGCAAATTTCTCAATTAACATAGATGGAGAAACCAAGATATTCCATGACAAATCCAAATTTACACAATGTTTTTCCACAACTCCAGCCCTACAAAAGATAATAATTGGGTAACTCCAACACAATGGGGAAACTACACCCTAGAAAAAGCAATAAAGTAATGTTCTTGCCAGGAAGAGAGCCACACAAACATAATTCCACCTGTAACAACAAAAATAACAGGAAAAAACAATCACTATTCCTTAATACCTCTTAAAATCAATGGACTCAATTCCCTAAAAAAAAGATATAGAATAACAAACTGGATATAGAAAGAGCACCCAGCACTTCACAGCACACAGGAAACACACCTCAGTGACAAAGACAGACACTACCTCAGAGTAAAATACTAGAAAACAATTTTCCAAACAAATGGTCCAAAGAAACAAGCTGGAGTAGCCATCCTAATATCCAATAAAATAGACTTTCAACCAAAAGGGAAAGAACACTTCATACTCATCAGAGGAAAATCCACCAAGAGAAAGTCTCAATTCTGAATATCAATGCCCTAGACACAAGAGCACCTGCATTCATAAAAGAAACTATTTTACTAAAGCTCAAAGCACACATTGCAACTCACACATAATAGTGGGAGATTTCAACACCCTACTCTCATCAGTGGACAGTTGACTGAAACAGTGACATAAATACTGACAGAAATTATGAACCAAATGGGTTTAATGGATATTTATAGAACATTTCATCCTAAAACAAAAGAATATACCTTCTTCTCAGCACCTCATGATACCTTCTCTAAAATTGACCATGTCATCGGTCACAAAACAGGCCTCAACAGATATGAGAGGATTGAAATAATCATGAGTTCAGATTCTTGAACACCATTCCTTCTGCGTGTTCCTAAGTGCAGAAGCATTACATCGCAGTGACCTTCAGCTTTATCAGGGAATTCACGGGGGAAAAAAAATCTCTCTTTTGTTCATAACATTGATCATTTTGTGACTCATGCTGTGACTTGCTGAGAAGGTTCTCTTTTATGAAATGTTCTGTTCTTTCTCCCAAACCTCCATTTTGTATTTTATGGGACCTGAGTCCCATAGAAATAAACAAAAAGAAAAAAGAAAGAAAATACCTAATTTGTTTGTTTTGTTACTTTTTTGTTTTTACTTTGTTACTACTTCCCTATCTATAAACACTTGCAAATCTCTTCATAAACCCTTTTCAATTCATTGACTCTAACACCATATTTCTTATGGAAAAGCATCTGACTCTTTCATTAATCTAAATAAATTAATATTAAAATTCTCTTAATGCACTTTAAATTAGGGTGGGGCAGTTTGATTCTAGAGTGTGTGCTTGCAGTTGTAGCTTCCGCTAGAGAAGGGAACCAGGGAAGAGAGGATCTTCATTCTAGATTTATTAAATTGAAGAAGACTGAGCTCTGGGGAATCAGACATAGATGACATTTAGACACCAGAGCACAGGGAAGTAACTGGTCCTAGACTATGCATTTGTGATAAAGTAATGTTTATATTTTATTTTAAGCCATTGAAATACATGAGAAACGGCAGAAGCATGTGGCTCAAGAAAGGACATCAGTAAAAAAACAAATGGGTGTGTCTATTAAATTATTTTCTGTTCCTTTTATAATTTTTACTATCCTCATTAGGGACATAACTTAATTGGAAAAAAGTAAGATCATCTTCTTTTACTGTTAAAAACATGGTTTCGGCTTGCCATTCACCTGGGGAATGCAGTCACTGTTAAACAATATCCTCATCTTAATTTAAGCTCATCAGAATGTTCCTGCATAAGATTTGCCTGACTTCATTGCCTTTTCTGTGGATTCATCATTGTCAAAATTTTATTTTCAACTTTTTATAGCAAATACTCCTCTTAACTAGATGATGAACCTTTCATCATTGTAAAATATCACAAAAATAATGTGTGGGTGCACATGTATGTGCATGATTTCATATTTGTGTGTGTGTGTGTGTGTGTGTGTGTGTGTGTGTGTGTGTGTGTGTGTGTGTGTGTAAACTTTTTCTTACATATAAGATTTGGAGTTGAAAGCTTCAAACTGGGTCCTGCTCTTTGCCAACTGATTTGGTCTCAGCGCCCTCGTTATATATGTAAAGCTAGGAAGCAGGTATGCTTGAGGGCTTATTTCAACTTCTCAATAGAATTCATTCTCGTATGGCAAGGCATATTCAAACATGATTCTGTGAAATCATCAAAACATACTTAGTAAGTATGAAAATACGCGTCAGTCGTGCTTTTCCCTCTAATTTCCTCTACCGATAAGATTTCAAATTTCTACTTCGAAACTTTCTGGGAAAGACAATCCTGAAAATCAAAACATGAATTCCCACTATGGAAAAGTTGAAGTTTACATTTGTGTAATAGAGAACGAGAGACTTAAAAGCCCCAAAATTATGAAAATTGGTACTTGGAAAAGACTAAGTTCTTCTTCCAGTAGATAAGATCTTAGAACATTAAAAATAATTCCCTGTATGGAAATTCCTGATTGTAATCATTTGGTCACATTTTTAGTAAGTTTTCTGCAGATTCTTGGAGTATTAACATACTAATGTCAATCTGTTGAGCTTTTTTTTTTTTTAATGTAGCACACATTTCGTCTCTTTCACGAGGATGCGTACCTAAGGGTGTTGGAGACTGTCAATAAATACATTTAAAAGAGAAAGACAATATGAGCAGAAAGGAACACTGAAGTACTATTATGTCATAGTTCAAGCCAAATATTAAGTAAAATCAGATTATTATCAGAGAAGGTGAGGAAAACTATAGCAAATATGGCAAAGGAATATAAGTCACTGTTAAACCTGCCTAGTGACCTGTGACCTGTTTGAATTAAGGTATTGCAACTACTTTTGTCTTTATAGTTAATGTATAAAATAATTTATTTTGAACATATCATACATAATTTATTCGTAATTTTTTTCATACAAAAGGAACTATAAGATTGATAGTTAATTCCAGATGTTTATAATATAGATATACTTATGCTTAATTTATATCTGACCAAATAGGCATGTGTATGGAAGTAAAGTATTTACAGAATGCCATGAACAGTGTTTTATAGATATCTTTAAAGTATTTGTTTTTAATATTATCACAAAACAGAGTTCCTATATTGATTTGCAGCTAAGACATGCCCAAAAGTTTAGGTTCAAGCAATTGTGCCTGTTTTACCTTCTTTAAAATTACACTTCACTTTTTATTTTACTTTCTATATTAGTTGTCTTTGTATTGCTATGATGGAATGTGTTGAACTTAGGAAAACCAAGTCAGGCACTTAAGGCAGGGACCTGGAGGCAGAACTAAATCAGACTAAGAAGGAGTGCTGCCTACTAGTGTCTGCTCTGCATGTCTTGGTTGGCTTGATTTATTTAGGACCAACTGACAAGGGCATTGGACCACCCATAGTAGATGGGCATACCAGTCAAGAAAATGCCATACAGACTTATGTACATGTCAGTCTGATTAATGAGAAAAAATAACCAACTCATTCCTATACCAAGCAACTGGAAAAGGAATGTACAGTTATTTTTGCTCACTGTTAATTTCCTGATGAGATACTCGGAGTTCCAGAATTACCAGACACAGTAGTCTGCCTTGTTTATAGTGCTGTCTCAGGCAAGGATTTCCTTGCAAAGAGAACGCACTGAAAGTTAACTGGAAAACTTTTTATCCTGCCATTTAATTATACTTTTCAAATTTAATAATGTTTCTGAATATATTTGTTGTGTAACTTTTAATCGAGAAAACTGGTTTTTATTTATACCTGTGAATAGCTAATAAACTTGGGGATAGTAATGAATTTAAGGTCAGATTTTTCCACATTAATACTCATATTTAAGAGAAAAATTATAAAACTAATAAACTAAAACTGTAAAATATAATCTTTAAAACTAACTTAATTTAAAAGAAAGATAAAAGTTGATGGAAGATCTGCAATGACTGACAGTTGAAGAAATTTAAAGAAAGAATCTCAGAAGTGACAGAAAATTAGAAAAGATCTACATGTTAAGAAAAAGAAATTGCAAACTGTTATTAAGGTAGAGTATTCTTTGCATGTTCAATTATAAAATTACCTGGAGCATATATTCTATAGTTAAGTAAGTGCTGAAATATACCAGTCAATTAGGAGCAAAAACAAGCCCAAGGAATGTGATTTATACATACTAAATTAAGCTTTGAGAAACATTACCATGACAATGATGGGGAGGATTGAATTTAAGAGAAAAGTAGACGTGGGGAATTTATTTGTAAATAGTTGTGTTATTTGAACAAGTGAGCCTGGCCTGAACTATAGCATTATAAAACTAAGTAACCTTTATACAAACAGGATATCTGGTTCTTAATCTATTATAAGGAAGGGTTTGGAAGACATTTTATGTAGACTCTCCATTATTCTAATGAAAAATGTGAGAAATAAGGACAAATGAATAAAGGAACTTCTTTGGGCATTTGGGAGTGTAGCTAAACTTTATTGAAGTTAAAGAAGACTGCTACAATTTCTGAGTCTCCCGAGTGAAAACACTTCATAAATTTAGTGTTTTATATAACAGATGGCCAAGGGTATTTTAAGCTATTATAAATGCCTCTGATGAGTGCCAAGACTAAGTGTTGTTTTTATCTAACATTGGTTTCTTTGTAGGTTCTTTTTTCTTCATTAACAAAGGTGAGGTAAGACACAAGGCTTATAAAAATATCATAAAACAAGTTACTTTATGCACACCATTCTTGACAGGGCAAGAATAATGAGTAGCCAATTTAGGATTGGCTGGATTAAATACATTTAGCTCCTAATCTGTGACACAGATAACCCTAGTTTGGGACATGTAGCTTTGAATGCCAGAGTTAAAATTCCCAATGAAAGGAAACATGGGTAAATTACTCTGGTTTAGGTCTTTGGTATATGAAGAAAAACGCTTAAGGATTTAGAATTACCTAAAAATGTGTTCACTTTGCACAACATAGTCCATGACTAAGGAGCTATTTCCAGCTGTTCAGACTCTAGGTCTGGGTTAACAGAAGAGCCAACACCCGGGATACTATCATCCTAGTACAAATATGTTTTCTCAAGATCTAGACTAAGCACAAACAAGTTTTCTTCAGCAAAACAGTGGAATGTATTTCTGAGCTTGTCAAGGTCCAGGAATTCTCAGGAGCTGGCATTTTCTCGTTTAAAATGTGAAATGGACTAAAGAGCCCACCTCGTAGGTTATGTGCATATTGGTCATGTTAAAGAAAATGATCCACTAGACGTTACATTCCATGGTTAGAAGGACAAAGACTACTGGTTAGCTTGGGGTGAAAGTCATTATTACAAAGAGCAAAAATAATAAAGGCAATGGAAACTTTGTGCAAGAACTTTCCACTAGTAACCATCCATGAGATTCTTTTCTGCTAATCAAGCGGTCATATCCCCGTCCCTACACAATCTAAGATAGGTTCTAAAACAGAGTTTTATTTAACTCACATTTTTGGAAGTTCCTGAGCAGAATCCAGTGGCCTTATGTTTCTTTAATGAGTATGTCGGACGGTACTGTCAGTCATCATAGATTACAGCAAACCTGCCAGTCTAGAATAAAAAAGAAGAAGAAGAAGAAAAAGAAGCGATGTTAGAGTAATAGAATCTCCTTCGGTACTAATAGAATTTTCTTCAGTCCATGCTCCAATGACCTAATGATCTTTGACAAGCTCCTTCCACATAAGAGCAGTACTACCCCTTAAATCTGTAGCTCATGGACTTTTGAGGGGATTATCAAAACCAGAATAGTGCACAAGGAACATATCTTCATTTAACATCAGTGTTTCTGTACTGGGATGCATAGTACTGGTTCTGAACTGGGGCCTATTGGTACTGTACCATTGGGATCATGGTCTCAAAACAAGGAATCTTAAATGGGTACACATGAGGTTTGCTGGAAGTATAGTATCTGGTATGTAGGGACAGAGAAATGAGGAGGACAAGTTTGAGACCAGCTTGTAATGCACAGAAAGACACTGTATAAAAATGAAAACCAGGCAGAGCCTGTCAAATACAGAGGTGAATGCTAGCTGCAAACCACTGAACTGAGAACAGGACCCATATTGGAGGAATTAGAGAAAGGATTGAAAGAACTTAAGGGGCTTGCAAACCCATAAGAACAACAATGCCAAACAACCAGAGTTTCCTGGGAATAAATCACTACCCAAAGATTATATATACATGGACTGACTAGTGGCTCCAGCTGCATTTGTGGCAGAGGATGGCCATGTTGGGCACCAATGGAATAAGAAGCCCTTGGTCCTGCCAAAGTTGGACCCCAGTGTAAGGAAATGTCAGGGCAGGGTACTGTAAGGGGGGTGGATGGGGAGGGCAACACCCTTATAGAACTTCTTCTATAAGGGGGGACAGGGGGATTATGGACAGGAAACTGGTAAAGGGAATAACATTTGAAATGTAAATAAAGAAATATCCAATTAACAAAAATTAAAAAAAGAAAAGAAAAACAGGAAAGTTGGATTTCACTTTGATAGTACAGATATATCCTATCCCGTGATAGAAAATAACAATTCACTAATGAGCAGAACCTCTTATTTGCCTATCAACCACATCGCACTGGTTTCCAATATAGCAGTTATGTTAGGCACTTTAATCCTAATACACATATACCTCTAGCAGCAGTAATGCAGGGTTTTGTTTTTTTTTTTGTTTTCTATTTTTTTTTTAATGCTCACGGACCACCTAGGCACCACATCCCCAAATCATCAGGTAGGTTCTCCTCACCTTCAGAATGGTTGTTAATGGCTGGCTGAGATGCTCAAGCCTACATCTCCCACAGCTGATACTCATTTTTTAAAACTGCATTTTAATTCATTAATTTTACAGCAGATTATAACAGGGTACTTCACAAAGTTACCAAAGGACAGAGCAGAGTTAAAAATTTGATTAAATATTTTTTTAAAATGTCTTGACAACCTATCACGTTATTGAATATTTTTTTGAAATTTTCTTTTTAAAGTCAACTTTATTTCACCAAGACATTCTGTACTACCTTTCAAATAGGAAGTTATGAAGAGGGTAGTAAATTCTCACCTTTGATACAGCAGTTTCCTTTGGAAAGATATGGGATCATATTAAAATTATTGATTTCATAATGAATAGAATATTTCTACCTAAGAATAGATTTTTAAATTCTGGATGGTCAATTTCTCTTACCCCACTTATCCATGTAAAAATCAAGCTAAAATTTAAATATACCAATGAATTTCTACCTCAAGAATACTTTCTACTTATAGGTTATAGTAACAAAGCCATCAAAATTCAATAAAAGAAAATATTCACTATACATTATGGATTGAAGGCTATGACCCTACGACATGGTAAGATGGATGAAGTAAAGAAGTGCAGGCTGACAGGAACCGGATGTAGATCTCTCCTGAGAGACACAACCAGAGTAGGGCAAATACATAGGCGAATGCCAGCAGCAAACCACTGAACGGAGAAAGGGACCCACATTGAAGGAATTAAAGAAAGGAGTGAAAGAGCTTGAAAGGGCTCGAGACCCCATATGTACAACAATGCCAAGCAACCAGAGCTTCCAGGGACTAAGCCACTACCTAAAGACTATACATGGACTGACCCTGGACTCTGACCTCATAGGTAGCAATGAATATCCTAGTAAGATCACCAGTGGAAGGGGAAGCCCTGGGTCCTGCCAAGACTGAACCCTCAGTGAACGGGATTGTTGGGGGGAGGTCAGTAATGGGGGGAGGATGGGGATGGGAACACCCATATAGAAGGGGAAGGAGAGGGGTTAGCGGAATGTTGGCCTGGGAACCGGGAAAGGGAATAACAATTGAAATGTAAATAAGAAATACCCAATTTAATGAAGATCGAGAAGAAAAGGACCCCAAATATCTAGAAGGATATGAACAATTATGATTATAGCATAAGAAAGCATATCTACAAGTAGGAAAAGGAAATACTGTTTGAAATGATTTATAGTATTCTGCAATAGAATATGCCAAGACACAGCCATATAATGCCATTGTCTTCTTTGTCAGAGTTGATAGACATATCATACTCCTTAGAGTTATTCGCTTGCTGGTATCTGAACAATCCATGTTACTCCAGTAATGCAAAAAGAGGAATGGAAACGTCAGCAAAGCCTTCTGATGCTGGACTGTGTTCTCTCAGTCATGACAATGTTTTCTTTGTACTTTCAGAGATTGTATGTCCTATTTTATTTCTATCAAACGAAAAACAGAGTGTTTCCATAGTACATTATTTTTAGACCTACAAAATGAAACCATGGTTTCTTTTTGAAAACAGTGTCGTTTACCCTGCTGGTCATAGGAATTTACAGGAGGCATAGCTTTATAATACCCAGGAAAGTTTGGTTAACAAACCTGGGGTATTGGCTAGATTCCCCTCCCCTGTGGATCTCTGCATTGGAAATATCAAACACTCAATATATTTTTGCAGGTGCTTTTAGGTATACAGTAACTTTGAGGAAATCAAATTTAAAAAGTACATTCTGTTTATACCTTGTGATTTTCTGGCTTTAAAGTTCTTATCATGATCTGAATTAGACCAAATATTTCTAGTTTTTTTTTTCCTTATGAAACTGTTGCTACATTAGCTCTTTCCTTTAGTGGTTAGGATATAAATATCTTAATTCAGGTATTTTAATGGGTGATAAAACTGCCCCTGCATGTTATAGAGCAGTCAGCTTCATTAATGCTACAGTTAAAATGCACATGATAATTTTATTGCAGCTATTGGAACTGATGAAGTTAAAAGAGACAGACCTATCATACTGCTAGTAGGTGAGGAATTTTCCAAATATCTTAGAGCCCAGCAATTTTTCTTACTGAAAATTGGTCTTGTCTCCACTCCCTTTTTTTAACATATTTCTTCAAATTTAGACATCAAACAAAATTGAACCCCTGTCCCTGTATCCCTGTAGCATACAGAATCGTGCTGAGCCGGGTTCCCTGAGCTGTGCTACAAGCCCTGAATTTTACCTCAGGTTTACAACAAGCTATTATAAACTCACAGTTATAATGGAGAATAGTGGCACATGAAAAGTACTGAACAATATCTGATTTTACTCTATATATCTATATCTGTATATGTGTATATGTGTGTATGTGTGTGTGTTACTAACTTACTTATACATGAGTTAACTTAGATAAACACATGACAACACATTATATATCTATCTGAATATATCCTGAGGTGTTTTATAGTTGGCAAATATGAGTGATCAATCACATTTCTGACTTTAATTACAGTGTCACTCTTATTATACGTAAAAAACAATTTCTCAGTGCTTCTGAACCTACGGGTCATGGTCCTTTGGTGGTCTAATATTACATTCACAGAGATCACATATCATACATTCTGCATATAAGATATTTACATTCAAATTCATAATAGCAGTAAATTTTCAGTGATGTAGTAGCAGCAAAAATAATTTTATGGTTGGGGGTGACTACAATGTGAGAAAATGAATTAAAGAGTCACAGCATTAGGTGGTGGACAAATACTGCTTACGCATTCAGAAATAAAATAAGCTGTATACATATGTCAGAAAATGATTATAAGCCAAGTTGCTAACTCAGGATAGTCATATACCTATGGTCAACTCAAAGGCCTGTGTAAGCAACTGTAATTTTACAAATTTCTGGATTGACTTTTTTTGTCGCCAAATACATAGCCACTTTGCATAACTACTGTGTTATCTACTTGATGTGTTTTCAATACAGACTTTAGAAAATGGTAGCCATGTTCTCTATTCATGACATTCTTCAGGTTCAGCCCACTCCTTAAAACCAAATGCTACATCTCTGATTGCAGTAATTATGGCCTTCATATTCGTCAACAGACACAGTAATACATGATATAATATATCCACTTATAAACTTTCACTGTCCTTTACAGAATTCACACAGTTGTGGTAGCCAGTAGCTCAGTTGATATACCCTATAGGGAAAGAATGAACAGCATATAAACAAATATTTCTAGATACACCCAAATAAGCATTTGCTCTATGCACTCCTTACAAAATGCATACAGGGTTATGCAAATAGTATTTTTCATGAAAATAGCCTGCATTGCATGCTACATTCTCTTCTTAAGACAAGTCATCTATTATCCTAAATTTCTTAGAAACTCAAATATAATTAATTACATTATTTTTACACTTCTTCCTTCCCTTCCAATCCTTCCTATTTATGTCCTTTAATATCTCTCAGGTGTATATATACATATATATATATATATATATATATATGTAGTGTGTGTTTTCCAAATATATAAAACAATAATAAAAGAACAATATACAACTTGTTCAGTCCAATAATGCTACTTTCATATATCATTTCAGGGCTGACCACTTCGTATTAAGTAACTAATCTGGGGTCACTTGCATGCAAAAGAATATTTCTCCCTCTCTTAGCATAACTTTGTTGCCTATACTTATTTTTCTCTGGCTGAACCACATAAGGTCTTACATATGTACATATGTATATATTCTTGAATGTATATACATATATATATATACATAAATACATACATATATACATACACACATACATACATACATCATATGCTGTGACATATGATTCTGGAAAAGCTCTGTCAGGGTAAAGAGTATATATAGGCATAAATGATAACTTCATGTATAATGCCAAGGAAAACACTCTGAGAACCTGGGCCATTGGAGATCTATTTAGGAAATTTTCTCTTGTGCCTATGTTTTCAAGGCTTTTTCCCAATTTCTCTTTCACTAGATTCAGTTTTTTGGTTTTATGTGGATCTGCTTGAACCTGAGTTCTGTACAAGAAGATAACAATGGGTCAATGTGCATTCTTCTACATGCTGACTGCTGCTTAAGCTAGCACCATTTGTTGAAAATGCTGTCTTTTTTCCACTGGATGGTTTTATTTTCTTTGCCAAAGTTCAAGTGATTATAGGCGTTTGGGTTCATTTCTTGGCCTTGAATTCTATTCCATTGATATACCTGTCTGTTTCTGTACCAGTAATATATGGAGTTTATCACTATTGCTCTGTAATAGACCTTGAGGTCAGGATGGTGATTTCCCCCAGAAGTTCTCATACTGTTGAGAATAGTTTTTGCTATTCTGTGTTTTTTGTTGTTCCAAAAAGAATTTGTGACTTGCTTTTTCTATCTCTGTGAGCAATTGAGTTGGACTTTTAATAGGGGTTGCATTGAATCTGTAGATTACTTTTCATATAATTTTTACAATGTTAATCCTGATGAGCCATGAGCATGGGAGATCGTTCAATCTTATGAGGTGTTATTCAATTTCTTTCTTCAGAGACTTGAAGTTCTTGTCATACAGTTCTTTCACTTGCTTGATTAGAATCAGCTCTAGATATTTTATATTACTTGGGACTGTTGTAAAGGGTATCATTTCCCTAATTTCTTTGTCAGCTAGTTTGTACTTTGAATAGAGGAAGTCTACTAATTTATTTGAGTTAACTTTATATCCAGCCACTTTATAAGCTCTTGGAGTTCCCTGGTGGAATTTTTGGGATAACTTAATTATAATATCATATCATCTGCAAACAGTAATATTTTTATTTCTTCCTTTCCAATTTATATTTCCTTGACCTCTTTTTGTTGTCTAATTGCTCTGCCTAGGACTTCAAGTACTGTATTGAATAGATAGGGAGAGAGTGAGTAACCTTGTCTAGTCCCTGATTTTAATGGGTGTGCTTCAATTTTTCTCCATCTGGTTTCATTTTGGTGACTGGTGTGCTGCATATTGCTATTACTATGTTTAGGTATGAACCTTGAATTCTCATTCTTTCCAATACTGTTAACATGATGGGGAGTTGAATTTTGTAAGTGCTTTTTCAGCACCTAATGAGATGGCCTTGTTGGTTTTTTTTTCTTTTATTTTGTTCATATAGTGGATTACATTGGTGTATTTTCATATATTGAACCATCCCTGCATTCCTGGAATTAAGCCTACTTGATCATGTTGAATGATCGTATTTTTTGTGTTATTGGATTTGGTTTGAGAGAATTTTATTGAGCATTTTTGCATTGATATTCATAAGGAAAATTGATTTGAAGTTATCTTTTTTGTGTGTCAAGATCATATTCATTTATTGTATCACCCACAGATTCTGACTCTTATATTCTTTCTATCCCCCATTCAAAAAGAATCCCAAACATTTAGAGAAGGTATGACATATAGGTTCTCTTTCTTTTTGGGCGTCTTTGTGTGGTTTTGGTATCAGTATAACTATGTCTTCATGGGATGAATTAGGTAGTATTCCTTCTGTTCCTATTTTGTGGAATATTTTTAAGAGTATTGGAATTAGAGTTTCTTTGAAAGTCTGATAGAATTCTGCATCAAACCCATCTGTTCCAGGCCTTATTCTGGTTGGGAGACTTTTTATGACTGATTCTATTTCATTAGGGGTTTGGGACTGTTTTGATCATTTATCTGATCCTGAATTAACTTTTGTACCCAGAAATAGAAGCTGAAGAAATTTTTAAAAATTAGCAGATCATACTACAAAAGCCTCCATCCCATTTCTTAAAGGACTCATGGGTTCTCTGGAGCTGCACCGTCTGATGGCGGGCGTTCTAAAAACATTCAGAACAGATAACGTTACTTTGGTGATATGGTTTTAACCTGGCTCATTTTAGGTGTTTTCTATTCTCTCTGACTTGTGCTTGCATGTGAATTTAGTTTTGTTTCTATTTGCCAGTGTTGGTGTTAGAAGGTTACCATATAGGTTTACTTTAAACTCTATTTCCATGTCTCAATTCCAGAGTACTAAAACTGCAGACATTCACTTCCACGTCTAATGTTGGGTTTCGTTTTAGTCATTTTAGAATCTATTCCTTTAGTTTCTTCTCTCAGGAATTCTTTTTGATTTGGGTCATCATTTTTTTCTTGCATTGCTTTGTATTAATGGCATTCTGCATTTCCATTAGAATACACAGTAGAAGATTTGGGGATATAGTGACAAATGATGTATCACGAGAGGTAAACTTACTGGTAAGTACTTAGAGGTGGAAGATAAAGAATGGAATTTCAGCATATTAAACTATGAAACTCTTTGAAAATCTATGGTAGCATTTGTTAAACTATAAGTAAATTATATTCTGACTGAATGATTTGGGAAAAAATAAAGATTTGAGTGTCATGGTTATTTTAAAACATTATTGTAGTCTCAATGTAGTATATGTAATGAATAAAATCATATAAAGGAACCAAGGTAGACATCAACTTCCTTCCCAATATGTCACTAATTGGTCTAGAATGCAGAAAGTAGATTCCAGAATAAAACAGAGGGATGCTCAGACTGAAATCAACTCACTTCCTGAAATTCAATTTAATTCAATATTAAACACTGACAAGCTTGCTGAAATTAGCAAAAATAATGAATGTATTAGCTAATATAGTAATTAGCTAATATAATAGTTAGTTAATGTCTGAGGATCAGAAGACATAGAATGAATACAGATCCGTAGAGATCTAGTACACTGGCTTTACATGGCACAGTTTAGGAAACAAAACAATGACTGTTTTTCATGTAAAGGTAGCAGCTCCTTAGTCCAGATGACTTTGGATTTCTGTTTTTTTTATGTATTTAAGAGAATTTTAATTAATATAACCCAATCATTTAAAAATTTTTCTTCATTGCTAAATTATACTATGTTACAATAACATTTCATTGTGAAACTAGCTTTTGAATTGGTCCTGAATCTTTATGTCTTATGAAATTATTACTCTTAATAAATAATTCGCATTGCTACCTATAAAACTTTTTTTGCCTTTCTTTTTTTTCCATCTTTATTAAATTGGGTATTTCTTATTTACATTTGAAGTGTTATAACCTTTCTCGGTTTCCAGGCCAACATCCCCCTAACACCTCCCCTCCCCTTCTATATGCCCCTTCCCTATCCTCCCCCCATTACCGCCCTCCCCCAAAGAATTCTATTAACTTAGGGTCCAACCTTGACAGGACCAAGGACTTCCCCTCCACGGGTATACTTACTAGGCTATTCATTGCTACCTATGGAGTTGGAGCCCAGGATCAGTCTATGTATAGTCTTTGGGTAGTGGCTTAGTCCCTGAAAGCTCTGGTTGGTTGGCATTGTTGTTCATATGGGGTCTCAAGCCCCTTCAGCTCTTTCAGTCCTTTCTCTGATTCCTTCAATGGGGGTCCCGTTCTCAGTTCAGTGGTTTGCTGCTGGCATTCGCCTCTGTATTTGCCTTATTCTGGCTGTGTCTCTCAGGAGGGATCTATATCCGGTTCCTGCCAGCCGGCACTTCTTTGCTTCATCCATCTTATCTAGTTTGGTGGCTGTGTATGTATGGGCCACATGTGGGGCAGGCTCTGAATGGGTGTTCCTTCAGCCTCTGTTCTAAACTTTGGTCCCTATTCCCTCCAGAGTGTATTCTTGTTCCCCTTTTAAAGAAGGAGTGAAGCATTCACATTTGGTCATCCTTCTTGAGTTTCATGTGTTCTGTGCATCTTGGATAATACGAGCATTTGGGCTAATAGCCACTTATCAATGAGTGCATACCATGTGTGTTTTTCTGTGATTGTGTTACATCACTCAGGATGACATTTTCCAGTCCCATTCATTTTCCTATGAACTTCATAAAGTCATTGTTTTTGATAGCTGATTAGTATTCCATTGTGTAGATGTACCACTTTTTCTGGATCCACTCCTCTATTGAAGGGCATCTGGGTTCCTTCTAGCTTTTATAAATAAGGCTGCTATGAACATAGTGGAGCATGTGTCTTTGTTATATGTTGGAGCATCTTTTGGGTATATGCCCAAGAGAGGCATAGCTGGATCCTCAGGTAGTGCAATGTCCAATTATCTGAGAAAACTCTGGACTGATTTCCAGAACGGTTGTACCAGTCTGCAATCCTACCAACAATGGAGGAGTGTTCTGCTTTCTGCATCCTCGCCAGCATCTGCTGTTACTGGATTTTTTGATCTTAGCCATTCTGACTGGTGTGAGGTGGAATCTCAGGGTTGTTTTGATTTGCATTTCCCTTATGACTAAAGATCTTGAACATTTCTTTAGGTGCTTCTCAGTCATTCGACATTCCTCAGCTGTGAATTCTTTTTTTAACTCTGAACCCCATTTTTAATAGGGTTATTTGTCTCCCTGCAGTCTAACTTCTTGAGTTCTTTGTATATTTTGGATATTATCCCTCCATCAGTTGTAGGACTGGTAAAGATCTTTTCCCAATCTGTTGGTTTCTGTTTTGTCCTAACAACAATGTCTTTTGCCTTACAGAAGCTTTGTAGGTTTATGAGATCCCATTTGTCAATCCTTAATCATAGAGCATAAGCCTATGATGTTTTGTTCAGGAAATTTTCTCCAGTGCCCATGTGTTCGAGATGATGCCCTAGTTTTTCTTCTATTAGTTTGAGTGTATCTGGTTTGATGTGGAGGTCCTTGATCCACTTGGACTTAAGCTTTGTACAGAGTGATAAGCATGGATCAATCTGCATTCTTCTACATGCTGAGCTCCAGTTGAACCAGCACCATTTGCTGAAAATGCTATCTTTTTTCCAACGAATGGTTTTGGCTCTTTTGTCAAAAATCAAGTGACCATAGGTGTTTGTTTGTTTATTTCTGGGTCTTCAATTCTATTCCACTGGTCTATCTGCCTGTCTCTGTACCAGTACCATACAATTTTTTTTTTCACTATTGCTCTGTAATACCGCTTGAGTTCAGGGATAGTGATTCCCCCTGAAGTCCTTTTATTGTTGAGGATAGTTTTAGCTATCCTGGGTTTTTTGTTATTCCAGCTGAATTTGGAAATTGTTCTGTCTAACTCTCTGAAGAATTGGATTGGAATATTGATGGGGATTGCATTGAATCTGTAGATCGCTTTTGGTAAAATGGTCATTTTTACTATATTAATCCTGCCATTCCATGAGCATGGGAGATCTTTCCATCCTCTGAGATCTTTAATTTCTTTCTTCAGAGGCTTGAAATTCTTATCATACAGATCTTTCACTTGCTTGGTTAAAGTCACACCGAGGTATTTTATATTATTTGGGACTATTATGAAGGGTGTTGTTTCCTTAATTTCTTTCTCAGCTTGTTTCTCTTTTGTGTAATGGAAGGCTACCGATTTATTAGAGTTATTTTTATACCCAGCCATTTTGCTGAAGGTGTTTATCAGTGAATGTGTGTGTGGTGTCTATCTTGGTCTTTATATAGTTTTTACCATTTTCGATAGATTTTAGTCATGTTGATATCTTTAAACAAATGAATAAATTCCTTACTGCTCTACAACCTTGCTGGATACTCTCAATGAAAATATGAGACACATTTTTGGAAATGATTTGTCATCTCTTGAATAGTAATATTAATCCCTGCTTCATGTGGATGATATTTACTTGCTTGTGCTCCTGTTAGAAGTCACAGGTTAATTATGATACAGGATATCATTCTATAGGAATAAATGGTCTAAATATGTGTAAAAGGTGATACTAATATTAGTTCCCTCTAGTTAAGGTGTGAATAAATATTAGCCTAAATTGATCTCAAAAAACAACATTGGAAATATCAAACCAGGTATCTTTGAGAGTTATAAAATCCAGTGAATTCACCAAAAGTCATTGATTCAGTCATTTACGCTGTTATGTTATGTATAACAAATGCCATGTTATTTGTGTAATTCAATTTAAATGTAAATATGAGCACATAAATTTTAAAAATGATAAGCATTTTTCTTTGTTCTATACATATAATATTTTGATTATTATGTGAAGAGAAGATTTTCTTTTATGGTCCAATCTATTTGGTGTTCTGTAGGCTCCTTGTACATTTGTGGCCATATTTTTTCTTTAGGGTAAAGAAGTTTTATTCCATAATTTTGTTGAAGATGTTTTCTCACACTTTGAGCAAGGATTCTTCACCCTCTTCTATTCCTATTATTCTTAGGTTGATACTTTTTCATTGTGTCTTGAATTTCCTGGATATTTTGGATTAGGAGCTTTCTACACTTTTTATTTCTTTGAAAGATGTTTAAATATTTTCTATGGTATCTTCTATACCTGAGATTCTCTCTTGTATTTCTTGTATTCTGTTGGTGATGCTTGCATCTGTACCTCCTGATCTCTTTCCTAAGTTGTCTATCCTGAGCGTTGCCTCTCTTTGTGCTTTCTTCATTGTTTCTATTTCTATTTTAAGTTCTCTGATGATTTTGTTCAATTACTTCCCCTGCTTGATTGTATTTTCCTGTATTTCTTTAAGGGGTTTACTTGTTTTCTCTCTAAGTGTTTCTACCTGTTTACCTGTATTTTCCTGCATTTCTTTGAGGGAGTTATTTTTTTATCTTCCTTAAAGGGCTCTATCATCTTCATGATATGGGATTTTAGGTCATTATCTTGCTTTTCATGTGTGTTGAGATATCTAGGACTTGCTGTGGTGGTAGAACTGGGTACTAGTGGTGCCAAATTGTAATAGTTTCTGTCACTATCATCTTGATCTTGCTTTTAGCCATATGATTATCTCTGGTGTTAGCAAGCCTGGGTGTCTCTGACTGGAACTGACCTAATTGGAGGGATGTAGAGCTAATCTCCTTGACTGCTTGGATGCAGGCAGCCCTGTTTCTGTTTTGGTTGGGCCTCTAGAGTCTCTGGTTAGAGCAGACCTCCCTTTCCCTGGTTTCCCTGGGTTCTGCTGAACTCCTGTTAACCTCCTGTTTTACCTCCTGGGAGTCAGGCAGTTACCCTGGTTACTTAGGACCTCCTAGGAGTCAAACAGTCTGTAGGTGTGGGATGATATCAGGCAGCTGAACTTTCCTAGGTAGGAAGCAGCTGGAAGAAAGATGGAGCTTGGAGGGGGAGAATCTAGGAGTATGGTAGTCATATAAAACCCCCTTCTATTCCATGTGTTCTATTTTATAAACAAAAAATTCAAAAAGGAGATAGCATGCAATGATGTACAGCAAACCAGGAGGTGCTGTCTAAATTCCCATTAACTCTAGGAAATAGATCCTTAATCTCCATAGTGATCAGGGAAATGGGAATTAGAATATATTAAAAGCAATCATGTGCAGCTGTAGCACTTCTCAGGTAACTGGAACCAGTGCAAATCTAAGATGCTCATACAGCTAGACAGTGAATTTGTTTTCCTTTCCTGATGGCTGTGAGCTATCAAGTGAGGGTCTCTCAACACTCATTTATGTACCTGGATCACATTTCTCAAGCATGTTCTTCTATTGTGTTCAACCAAAAAAAATGGATTTATAAAACGTTCCAAATACTTGGGACTATAACTAACATTTCGTCTCCTAGAAAGAATCAGGGTTAAGTTCTCTCTGTGGCATGGATCTCAAGCCATACCAGTCATTGATTAGCCACTCCCAAATTTCTGTTCCATCGGTACCCCAACACATCATGCTGGAAATAGGGAAGTATGCATTGTAGTTTGAAGGTGTTGTATAATTTGTGCAAGGAAATAAATTTAGAAAAGGAATAAAAGTGAGACAAATGAATGCAAAAATATTCACATACTGATTATAGTAAATTATGAAAGTGAAATTTATTCATAAAATCGATAACATCCAGGAAACATCTAATGCAGAGTCCAGTATGATCTTGAGGGGTTAGAATAACATGGTTCCTGCTGCTGGAATAGGGACAGCTAGTATTGATGGCTTATGTGGGAGTAGAGCTTGTTTGTAATATAATTTGCGTATTTTGCATTCCTCTTTCAAGGAATGTCTTCACTGTTAACTTTAATCACTCCCTAATAATCAGAGACAGCATGAGTAGAGGTATGCCTAATGTCTCAGCAAAATGATAAACTCTGGGACTTTCAGGACATAGCCCTTAAGGCTGTGGAAAAACTCTAAAAACATAAGCTCAAAAATATGAAATTTTTCAATAAAAATAGGATACAATATGAATTTTAGGAAGAAATCTAAAGGAACAAATGCAGCTGCATTGTGATCCAACTCGTCAAAAAGAAACTAAGGATAAAGAGGCATTGGAGTGGTGATCAATCCCAGGAGATCCTACCCAGCTAAGATTTTTTTTTTATGTTTATGCTGACAAAGGCAGATAAATTCCTGAGTTCAGGGTCAGCCTGGGACAAAAAAGTTAGGTCCAGGTGGAGTAGTAATGCTAATTTCAGGATGGGATGCCACCCAGTTATTTTATTGTCTGTGATTAACAAAGGCAGGGAAATCACTTAATTCTTTTGCAATGTAAATAGAAAATGTATATTTATTGTCTCCTAAGAATTAAAGGTCTGGGTCACCAAATACTGATTCCGAGGATATTCAAAAGGGAACACGATGCAAATTACAGGATTGATATGTAAAATAAAAGACTGGGTTTATGATCTTCAAGAGATGTACTATACAGAGAATTTCTTAGAAGCAAAAGAGAACTACTTGAACAAAAAGAGAGAAAGCAGATCAGAGAGAAAGCAGGCTGGAAAAATGTCTCCAGCAGGAAAAGGACTGCCAGTTTTGACCCATGATTTGTCTTCAAGTGGTTTGTTTTTGCCACTCAGAGACAATCTTTCCTTAGAACTTCTCTCCAAAATGAGGCTGGTGCTTGATACTATATGAAATGCAAGTTTGAGACTATTATCATTTCTATAATTTTTGAATAGAAAACTGTAGAAGTTAAATGTTAATGCCAAAAGCCTATGTCCATTTTGTACTTAAAATGAACAAGGTCCCAGTTGGGATTTTTATCATGTCTTCTTCATTTTATTGATAGTAAAAGAGACAGAAATTTGAGAGTGAGAGACAACAGTGGACTTTGTGATAAGTAACAATTAATAAACATGCCCTTATTATTAAAGGTGACCAAGTTGATTTTCATATTGATACAGTTCTGGTTAAATGTGTTTTCGGCAGCTTCAAGATAACAGAATGTTATGTTTTTGTCCCAGCTTTCCAGAAGGTAATTGGTCTTTACTATAACCTTCCTACTACATTTACTCTTTGAAATGTGAATTTATTAGAACAATTAATTTCTAAGTTACCTTCTCACATATATTTGTTTTCTAGACTGCTGTAAATTTTTCCTGTCCAAAAATATAAAGTTTTAATACTAATATATGCATATTTCAAAGCTTTTATTCACATAAATAACAAGTGATAGTGTGTACAATTATTAGGAATCTCCCTGGAGACATTAGTTATAGTGGTAATTGGCATTTCAACTGCATTGCCTTGGTTATTATGTAAATTATTAAATGACTTGCTAACATTGTCATAATTTATATCCCAAGATATCTTCTTCCAAGATATATTAAAATAATCTTTCTGAATGATGTGAACTCACCCTCCATTTTATTATGGTGTACGAATTTCTATGGCAGCATAGGATTTTATGTGAATAGCCCTAAAATTAAATTAATTGACAATATTTTGATCTTTGATTTATCATTTAATGAGAGAAATGTTATTCTCTACGAATATGAATTCTTAAAAACACACTACTTTACAATCTCATTTTTCATCTTACTTTTGTTTTATTATTTCCTGTCCTATTTAGTTCACACTACAACTAGTAAGTCTAGCATATGATGTTGACAAAGAATTTGAAGGATATCTGTGGGAGCCATGCCTTCCCATTGTTATCCAGCAAAATAAAGTTAGAGCAAAGTCCACAATTAACAATGAAAGACTGAGTAGTAACTTAGAACTGTAAAAGCTGTGTCTCTGCAAATAGTTGGATGCTTGAAAAGATTTATGCCCACAATTTTGAACCCACTTAGCCTTTTTCTATGTACATGACTTCATTGACTGTCTTAAGTATCACTGTGTATATAGTCTCATTTGTAATAAAGGAGATAATCTGATGCATGTGGAACAATTCACATATAACGACATTGTGACACCTAAAATTATTAGCAGTCATTACTACTAGAGACCTATTTTTCAGAGTCAAAAAGGTAAAAATCTACAAGGTACACACAATCCCGGAAAGTTTTCAGAATTCATGATATCATTTAGAAGTGACTTTTTTTCATAGTTAATTTAGATTTTTTTTTTGAGAAGGTTCCATGTTGTTGATTAAAAGTCTCATTTTGTTATCCAATCAAGTGAAACAACTTAGGTGAACACTTTCTAATATAGCTGTCCAATCAACACTTTGTCCATTCATCCATCCATTTGCCCATCCACCATCCACACAAGGTATAGAATAGACAACTTTATTTTTGAATGATCACATGTTGGTGAGAAATCAAATTAAAATAACAAAATTTCAATGGCTGTCTTAACAATCTCCATAATAGCCAATCAAGGATCTTTCTAGCTCGGAAGGCAGCACTTAGTGATGGGCCAGTGATAATAATAAAGGGAAAAAAACCATTTTATCCATTTTAAGCAAGGGAAAAAGGTATTAGCACACACCAAAATCTCAGAGAGTTGATAAAATAGGCAAAACCTACAAGAGATAAACAAATGCCTTACCTCCATTTTCTTGAATTAATACAGTTTCTGGCAAAGAAGGAAGGGGCTCTCGAAACTGCATGGCCTGAGAAGCTCAGAGCATTCTAAGACTCAGAATATTGTATAAGCAGCAACATTATTTTTGAGCGAACAAAATTTCCTTCCTGATAAGCTGCCTGAAACTTTTAGGAAGCTTGAATGATGCAGCTTTGCAAGTCATCGCTCATACTACGGTGGGCATTTTAATGATGCAGCTGCCTTTAGTTGCCACAATTCTCTAAGTGGCCCCCCAAAACTCCCTTGTCTACTAAACTAGACATGGTTAGAATCATCTTTGATCTTTCCATGGTGCCTTATTTGTAATGAGGAGATATTTGCTTACATATCCCAAGGAAAATTCACACAACCTAATTGATCCCCAAACAGAGAATGACAAGAACAAATTTGAGTTTGGAAAAATATATTTCATGTACTTTGTTTAGTAGATGGATATGTACAGCTTAGGCTCATTTTCTTAGCATAGAATATTCTTGAACTAAGTCTAAAAGTGTGTGTCTTGCTTTGTGGTATATAAGAAGGTACATATTCTATTGGTGGCTGTGTGCTTACTGTGATGGTAATAAGACAAGCAAACCTTAAGACAGAAATTTATAGCCTGAGGCATTCCAGGAAAATCTGTATCTCATATACTGAGTTATATGAGCTGAGAGAGAACCTTACATATCCCTAGATTAGTTCTGTTTGTACTTCAAGTATAGAATCACAGATATTATTTGGGAAATTGTTCCTGTAATAGAGAGTTGGATGGCTATTTAACCAATCCAGACCAGACAATAGTCACAAGGTAACTAAGGAAGAGATTAATTTACCAGAGACATCTTCCTGAAATATCCAGTGAACACAGTCCTGTTTGGCCTGGTGAACTTTAGTGGTTTTATTACATTCATGAATCTAGCAAAGATTTATGTTGTAGGAGGGGTTCTATCAAATTGTATCACAATGACAGGCATGTAAATAGAGTTCATAAAGAGCTAAGGTAATGTAAAAGAGATGAGACAAGAGAAAGATGGCAAAGTCAGCTGATTATGTTACTTAGAGGCAAATGTAACAAGATTTGTGTCAAGTTGTAATTATGTTGAAAGTTAACAGAAGGCTAAGTCTTCTGTAAGTGATATTCTGAAAGTTTTTAAAATTTCACCAAAACTTCACTGAAAACAAGAATAATAAAACAGATCAAGAATAACAATTAAGCTTGTCTTAGGAGAAGGCAATTATACTTGAAGAGTACACTCTATACCTATGACCATACAAAAAATGACCTAGAAGTGGAGAGTATTTATGCAGAGTACGTAGGTCCATGTTGTGTCCATAAGTGACTGTTAAAACACAAGGGCCTGTGTACTGGCATAGATCTTGGCAGAACTACGAAGGCATTTTCTGAAGAATTGAAAGCCAGTGCTACAATCAACTGACTCCATCAGGTAGGAAGCTATGAAGTCATCTTCTTACGGAATGTCCTTTCCAGGATAAGAAATCCAAATGAAGGAGTGAAGCATTCACATTTTGATCATCCGTCTTGAGTTTCATTTGTTCTAGGCATCTAGGGTAATTCAAGCATTTGGGCTAATAGCCACTTATCAATGATTGCATACCATGTGTGTTTTTCTATGATTGGGTTATGTCACTCCTTCTTTAAAAGGGGAACAAGAATACCCTTGGCAGGGAATAGAGAGGCAAAGATTAAAACAGACACAGAAGGAACACCCATTCAGAGCCTGCCCCACATGTGGCCCATACATATACAGCCATCCAATTAGACAAGATGGATGAAGCAAAGAAGTGCAGGCCGACAGGAGCCAGATGTAGATCTCTCCTGAGAGACACAGCCAGAATACAGCAAATACAGAGGCAAATGCCAGCAGCAAACCAGTGAACTGAGAATAGGACCCCCGTTGAAGGAATCAGAGAAAGAACTGGAAGAGCTTGAAGGGTCTCGAGACCCCATATGTACAACAATGCCAAGCAACCAGAGCTTCCAGGGACTAAGCCACTACCTAAAGACTATACATGGACTGACCCTGGACTCTGACCTCATAGGTAGCAATGAATATCCTAGTAAGAGCACCAGTGGAAGGGGAAGCCCTGGGTCCTGCTAAGACTGAACCCCCAGTGAACTAGATTGTTGGGGGGAGGGCGGCAATGGGGGGAGGGTGGGGAGGGGAACACCCATAAAGAAGGGGAGGGGGAGGGATTAGGGGGATGTTTGCCCGGAAACCGGGAAAGGGAATAACACTCGAAATGTATATAAGAAATACTCAAGTTAATAAAAAAAAAAAAAGAAAAAAAAAAAGAAATCCAAATGATTCTGAGAGTGACCAGGGATTTTGGAGGACTCGATGTAGTTGTGCACTATGCATACAGCTGCTCCAAAATAGCACTTTAAAGCAAATACTTTTTATTATAAATTCAATTTCTGATGATTTGTGCTCAACTCTTTATATCTGTGACTAGCAAATAATTCAAGGGTACAGTTACAACTTGAGTTCTACAGAGTTTAAATGTTAGCTGATACTTTTAGATGAGTTATGAGACATGAGGAAAGCAATATGAAAGTGGCATTTGTCAGTATTATTTTCATTTTCCCTTTATTTTTACTTCCTGGAAAACTAAATGCTTTATTTCTACTTTTAGATGCATTTTTATTTATTTCTTTATTTTTTGAAGCATAGAGTATTATATGATTTCAACATTGCTTTTATAAAAGAAACAATTGATACAGATGATGAGATCTTTCAAGTTCCATTAAACTTACAAATATTAACTCTCCCCACTTTGGTATCCCTTAGCTATTCAAGACTAATTATATTAGCTAGAATCCCATACCTGTGAGCCTTCTGAATTCTTGGTCACCTTTTGTAAAAAAAAAAAAATCATCGTTCATATAGAGGATTACTTGGGTGTCTTTGCAAATAAATTTTTAAAGAGGCTGGAACAATGGCAGAAATAAGAGTCAAGGATTTTAAACAAAGATATCCCTCCAGGAAATGACAGAGTATTCCTAGAGGGTATAAGTTTCTTTATTGAACATCCCAGGATCAGGAATGGGTTGCTCCTATATGTGCTGTTGACATGGGAACCCTCCGGTACTCCCCAAACAATGAAGCTTATTGCTACTGCTACTTATTGCAGGCCCTAACTATGTAAAAGTTTGCTTTGCCAAAGATATTTCACCCTTTTACCACAGTTTACCAAAAAAAAAATTGGGTGGAAATATAAACTCCCTGTTTTCTGACTCTGTATTGTAATAATTGATTATGCATACTATAATAGGAGAATTTTAACTCATGTTCCTGTTCAAGTATGAAATGTGTACACTACACTAATATGCCAGGCAAGAGTCAGTCACTAATATATTAGTAACTATTTCAGGAACTTCCTAAATGATTTGTGGTTAATTACAAAGAAGAATACTTATATAAAGTAGTATAAGCTAAGCCATAAAAGAACTATTTGACTTAGTGGGTCATAGATCTCTGAAAGGACACCAATTCTTTGCTTTAATATATGTATATATTATTAACATATAATGTGAATATTAATATATTCATATATGTTGATCATAATATTCCTGGAGTTACATCTGTAGTCATGAATCAGCTCTGAGCATGTGGAAATATATCTACTCATGTAATTCATCACTTAGGACAAGTACTTGGGTCTTGATTCTTGCTCTAAAACTTGGGAGTTACTGATTCTTAGCTACTGAACTTGTTTATGTCTGAGTGTTCCCTTTGGCAGGATGAAAATGAGAACAATACTGTATAAATTGACAACATGACGGACCATTCCATGATTCTTATTGTTTCTTATTGTCGGTATGAAAGAGAGAACAGACAGAGGCATCTGGAAGAATCTAGAGCAGAGAAAGTAAGAAACTGAGCATATCCAGCAAACTAGTAGAAGCAGAAGAGAAAGATAGATGATAGATAGATAGATAGATAGATAGATAGATAGATAGATAGATAGATAGATATGGAGAGAGCGAGAGGGAGGGAGAGAGAGAGAGAGAGAGAGAGAGAGAGAGAGCAGGAAGAGAGAAAGAGGGGAAAATAGGAAAAGAGTGTGGGGAGAGAACAAGAGACACATAGAGATAGATGAAACAGAGAGAAGACAAAACAGGTGAGCATGTCTAAAATAACAGTATTGTAAGGAGACTATATATCGCTGTGGGATGAAAATTCCATGAGCTGGAGAAGTTTAAGGTAGAAGAAGAGATGAGAAGAGATAGGAAGCTAATGTGAACTCTGAAATGTTGAAGAGGTACTTGTAGTATTGAGAATGCCTGGAGACAGCACGTGCTTTGGTGTACTAATAAAAACCACAGATAAGTCACTTGTCCCATCTGCCGGTCATAAGGGAAATGGCTTATTTTGGAAGAGGTAAACTGTCTTTTAATTTCCTGAAGAATGTTGGCTTTTGTCCAACCATAAAAACTTGGGTGGGGGTGGGCGTGGATATGGAGATCCCTTTGGGCATTTTGAAATAGTGTTGCAGTCAGTTTAAAATAAGTAGAAATCAATACAGTTATTTCAAAACATAATACAGAAATTTGGCCATGAAAATGATATGCAAAACTTGAATAAGCATGTAGTAAGCACATTCTGAAATGAGCTAGAGATTAATAATTTTAGAACCATAAAATCTCAATTTGGCAAACCCCAACAGTAAATTTTCTAGAACCCTGAAGGTTGCCAGTTGACATACCCCACCAGAGAGTTAATAGGCTAGAGAGTATGTGTATCTACTCCCTAGGACTGGTGAGAGACCTGAATGAACTCATTAACACATAAGATTTACAGGAAATTCTGGAAGCAAGATAAACAAAATAGCTGTTGGCTGGTTATATTATTACATAATTACCTTAAGTCCAAGGCTCTCATTATCTCTTTATTTTCTTCATGTTAAATTACAAATCCGTATAATGAGCTAAAGAAAGAAAAATGACACAACGAAAGCTGCAAGATGAGGTCACTTTTTGTCAAAACATGATTAAAAGTCACTAAATCAATCCTGTTTATTTTTCTTGTGCACGCTCCCCACTAAACAGTATTTAACAAACCACCTCCATTATAAACTTCTCCCAATATCTCTGTGGGTTATATACATCCCTTTTGCAGAAAAGTACATTATTCTTGACTGACTTTCAAATAATAGTATATGTGACAATAATCATCATTGGTTGCTAGGAAGCAGATCTGTGGAAAGCATGAGAAATGATAAAAAATAAAATGATCTAAGGTTTTAATAATGGTTGATAACATGACCTATGAGAGTAAGGATTATCATTTTAAAGCTCTCATCAACCCCTGATTTGTGATAAATATATATATATATATATATTACTTTGAATTTTTTTACAATCTGACTGTGTGAATAATACAACCTAAAACTTGAGTGAAGAATTGGAATCCTTTGAAATGATTTATGTAAAAAAAACAGTGATAAAGTTCTGTGGGGATAACAGGACAGGCAGGTAGAATAATAAGTGCTTCATAGAGTTCTGAGGGAAAAATAGCATATACCAAAAATTATTCCTTCAGGAAAGAAAAACCCTTATTTCATTGGGACCAGAATTTTCACATACTTTAATTCATGTTTATGCTGAAATTTTTACTTTTAACACAGAAATTCTTATCATATTTATGATAATCTAATCAAACAAGTAGATGCCATGATTTCACGACTAGTGTCTCATAAAATGCCTTGATAGTTTTTATATCTCCAAAAATACTTACCAATATGCTCCATAACATATTACTATTTCTGATTATTTATGCATTTTTGTAATAATAGTACTGCTTGGTAAGTTGTATTTTATTTAACTAGAATAAAAGTGATCAGATGTCTATCTTATTAAGTGGATGATAAAAATTCTACAAGTAAATTCTGAACAGTTCCTTTAGATCACACTGCAGCATAGTGTTGATCCAAATTGCCTATTTCAACTTACTGTAATACATTTCCACACTTACTGGCTCAAAATACGAAATATTCATTAGCAATATTTAATAAGCAAAATTCTTAGGACTTGAGATAGGTTGAGAAGGGATGACTGATTCTGAATTCTTAATTCACTACTTTTGGGAGCTTAAGGTTTCTGAATGTAGTCTTGGAATGCAAAATAAATAATATAAATATTTAAAGAATAATGTTGAATGACACCATAAAGTTCTTACTTAAAAGATTATTGGCCTGGTTCATTGGGAGTTAAAGTAAAAAAGAATCTTTTTTAAAATCACTCTATGAATTGAAAACGAATATGCTAAGTACCTGTCAGTACTCTGCCCCTGGACCTACTGACAAAACCAGACAACCAAAACAGAACCAATAATAATAATAATAATAATAATAATAATAATAATAATAATAATAATAATGTAAAAAATCAAATCAACCAAATGAAAAACAAAATGAATCAAAGACCAAATCAATAAACCAACTGAACAACAAGAAAAAATAACTATTATTTCAAATGAGCACACCAAACGTAGAGGTGTAAAGGAGGATGAGCAGGTCAGTTGATTTTTGCTCCAGTTTCATTCTCTAGTTCTGGAAAGGTGGTAAAAAGTCAGAGCACATTCAAACCTGTGAGAAATGAATGGGGATGGGAACAAACAGGGCAACCCAGACCTGCTTGTAGGAGGTGTGATATATCTTCCCATACCACATCCTTCAGGTTGGGCCAAGAATGAATGAGATCCACTAGCTTGGAAAAATGAAAGTACTGAGTAAAGCAAAGCTATAAATAAATAAATAAATAAATAAATAAATAAATAAATAAATAAATCAATCAATCAATCAATCAATCAATCTATCACTCAATCAATCAAAGATAAGTGCTGCCATATGTTGCAGTACCACCTGTTTGCCTGTTTGTCTGTCTGTTTACTTGAGCTTTATACCCCTTGACATTTCAACCTTAGTTTGTGTTATCTACAATCTTGCATCAGAAGTTTTCTGTTCTCCAACAGTTCAGGTGGAAAGTTCTAGGCCATTTTTCCAGATACTCGATAAATTGGTTTGTTGTTGGTTTTGATACTTTGGTTTGGTTTGGTTTGGTTTAGTTTGGTAAAGTTTGGGTTTAGTTTGATTTGCGTTTTGCCAATACATATCTGTTTGGAACACCAGAAACACAGAGAGAATTTCTAAAATTCCATGCAACTGACAGCAACCTTCTTGTTTTTTTTTTTTTTTTTTTAATATTAACTTGAGTATTTCTTATTTACATTTCGAGTGTTATTCCCTTTCCCGGTTTCCGGGCAAACATCCCCCTAATCCCTCCCCCTCCTCCCCCTATTGCCGCCCTCCCCCCAACAATCTAGTTCACTGGGGGTTCAGTCTTAGCAGGACCCAGGGCTTCCCCTTCCACTGGTGCTCTTACTAGGATATTCATTGCTACCTATGAGGTCAGAGTCCACGGTCAGTCCATGTATAGTCTTTAGGTAGTGGCTTAGTCCCTGGAAGCTCTGGTTGCTTGGCATTGTTGTTCATAAGGGGTCTCGAGCCCCTTCAAGCTCTTCCAGTTCTTTCTCTGATTCCTTCAACAGGGGTCCTATTCTCAGTTCAGTGGTTTGCTGCTGGCATTCAACTCTGTATTTGCTGTATTCTGGCTGTGTCTCTCAGGAGCGATCTACATCTGGCTCCTCTCAGCCTGCACTTCTTTGCTTCATCCATCTTGTCTAATTGGGTGGCTGTATATGTATGGGCCACATGTGGGGCAGGCTCTGAATGGGTGTTCCTTCTGTGTCTGTTTTAATCTTTGCCTCTCTATTCCCTGCCAAGGGTATTCTTGTTCCCCCTTTAAAGAAGGAGTGAAGCATTCACATTTTGATCATCCGTCTTGAGTTTCATTTGTTCTAGGCATCCAGGGTAATTCAAGCATTTAGGCTAATAGCCACTTATCAATGAGTGCATACCATGTGTCTTTTTCTGTGATTGGGTTACCTCACTCAGGATGATATTTTCCAGTTCCGACCATTTGCCTACAAATTTCATAAAGTCATTGTTTTTTGTAATATTCCATTGTGTAGATGTACCATATTTTCTGTATCCATTCCTCTGTTGAAGGGCATCTGGGTTCTTTCCAGCCTCTGGCTATTATAAATAAGGCTGCGATGAACATAGTGGAGCACGTGACTTTTTTATATGTTGGGGCATCTTTTGGGTATATGCCCAAGAGAGGTATAGCTGGATCCTCAGGCAGTTCAATGTCCAATTTCTGAGGAACCTCCAGACTGATTTCCAGAATGGTTGTACCAGTCTGCAATCCCACCAACAATGGAGGAGTGTTCCTCTTTCTCCGCATCCTCGCCAGCATTTGCTGTCACCTGAGTTTTTGATCTTAGCCATTCTCACGGTGTGAGGTGAAATCTCAGGGTTGTTTTGATTTGCATTTTCCTTATGACTAAAGATGTTGAACATTTCTTTAGGTGTTTCTCAGCCATTCGGCATTCCTCAGCTGTGAATTCTTTGTTTAGCTCTGAACCCCATTTTTAATAGGGTTATTTGTCTCCCTGCGGTCTAACTTCTTGAGTTCTTTGTATATTTTGGATATAAGGCCTCTATCTGTTGTAGGATTGGTAAAGATCTTTTCCCAATCTGTTGGTTGCCGTTTTGTCCTAACCACAGTGTCCTTTGCCTTACAAAAGCTTTGCAGTTTTATGAGATCCCATTTGTTGATTCTTGATCTTAGAGCATAAGCCATTGGTGTTTTGTTCAGGAAATTTTTTCCAGTGCCCATGTGTTCCAGATGCTTCCCTAGTTTTTCTTCTATTAGTTTGAGTGTGTCCGGTTTGATGTGGAAGTCCTTGATCCACTTGGACTTAAGGACAGCAACCTTCTTATAAGAAAACTATGAACTCAAGCTCTCTGATCAAAGGTCCATCTCCGTTGAACACTCTGCAAACACACTGATTCAAACTCTGACTATGAAGAACCAATGTGATCTAGTTTGAAGATCAAAATTACCTTAGGCTATGTTTAGCCTCTGTGACCTCCAGTTTTTATCAGCTACTGTATCAGTTCTGACATCCTTGTGACAGTTAGATTGTAGCTTTAGAATGTCTTCCCTTAATAAAACACTAACTTCTATCAACCCAAAAGCCTCAGAACGTCATCAGGCAGAATCTCAAATGGAGAGTTAGATGTTCTCATTTGCTATAACCTGCCGGACTTATGGACTTGAAAATCTGTCTAGTAAAATCATTTACTTATTTTTTCTTTTGTTTTGTCACTATAAAAGCCCTACAGCGAACATGTCATTCCAGCCAACCTGATCTATGTCATTCAAACATTCATATCAGTCTCGTAATAAATTATTTCTTATTGCCATTGCTCCTTTGTTTTGTATGGACAGAGGATATATCAGAAATCAGAGACAGATACCTATAAAATGGTCCATCTTTCCTTCAAATAGTTGAACCTCATAATCACTAATAATTTATATTAAAATAATGTAAACATTAGACAAGATAATATAAGGAAGATTATTCTCTAAAATCACAGAAAATACATCCTTGGTAGAGATGGAACTAACCATTGATTAAAAAAGAAAATAAAATTCAGTTGGTATACAAAGACTAAAACTACAGACAGCTTAGCATCGAACTGTAAAGATGCTGAGGATGTTATTTTAAAAAAATGAGGAAAACTTGGTTGCCTTTGTTAGTTTCCCGCTGTTGGACATTTCATTTAAGGTCCCTCCCTTTGAGTCCTAAGAATCTCTCACCTCCTATGAGGCAGGTACATTCAACAGCTCCTGCCCCCCACAACTCCCACCTGTGGAGGCTGCATATTTCCATTCATTCTGCTGGCCCTCCAGGTTTAAATCAGGTTCAGACCCCCAATGCCTGATTATGTCCCCCTTTCTCCTCCCCTTCTCTCTTCCACCCAGATCCCTCCCTCCTTTTGCCTCCCCCCACACCCCATCATTGCTTTCTTCTCCCTCCCAAGTGGGATTGAAGCATCCTCACTTGGGCCCTTCAGTTTGTTAACCGTCTTGAGTTCTGTGGATTATATCCTGGGCATTTTGTATATTTTGGCTAATATCCACTTATTAGTGAGTATGAAACATGCATGTCCTTTTGAGTCTAAGCTACTTCACTCAGGTTGGTGTTTTCTAGTTCCATCCATTTGTCTGCAAAATTCATGATGTTCTCATTCTTTTTTTTTTTTGCAGGTTTTTCATAATTTTTATTGGATATTTTATTTATTTATATTACAAATGTTGTCCCCTTTCCCGGTTCCTTCCTCCCCCATCACCCTCCCCAATTCTATGAGGATGCTCCCCCTCCTTTCCACCCACTCCCACCTCACCACCCTGGCATTCACCTACCCTGGGGAAATGACCCTTCACAGGACAAAGGGCTTCTCCTATTGATGTCATACATTGCCATCCTCTGCTACATATGCAGCTGGAGCTATGGATCCTTCCATATGTGTCCCTCTTTTATGTGGGATAGTATTCTGCTGTGCAAATGAACTGCATTTTCTGTTTCTATCCTTCTGTTGTGGGATGCCTAGATTGTTTCCAGTTTCTGTCTATCACAAATAAGGCCTGTATGAACAGAGTGGAACATGTGTCCCTGTGGCATGATGAGGTATCTTTCGGTTATATGCCCAAAAGTGGTATAGCTGGGTTTTCAGGTTGATATATTTCCAATTACTGAAAAACCTCCAGACTTATTTCCAGACTGGTTGTACCAGTTTGTAATTCCACCACCAGTGGAGGAGGGAAAGATGGGACATCAACTGGAGGGATGGGGTTGCCATACTACAGTCAAAACTCTGACCCAGAATAGTTTCTGTCTAAAAAATCTCCTGAGACAAAATGGAGATGAGACTAAGGGATAGCTGGTCCAATGACTGGCCCAGATTAGGATCTATATCAAGAGGAAGCTCTAAGGTATGATACCATTACTGAGGCTACAGTATGCTTACAGACAGGAACCTCTCATGGCTGTCCTCTGAGAGGTCCAACCAGCAGCTGACTTAGATAGATGCAGATACTAACAGCCAATCAATGGACTGAAGTTGTGGACCCCTGTGGTTGAATTAGAGAAGGGCTGGAAGATGTTGAGGAGAAGGGCAACCAGGTAGGAAGACCTTCAGTTTCACCTAACCCAAACCCCAGAGATCTCTCAGACATTGAACCACCAATCAGTTGGTATGAGGCTCCTGACACATACAGAGCAGAGAACACCCTGGTTTGGCTTCAGTGAGAGAAGATGTGCCTAACCCTCAAGAGACTTAAAGCCTCAGGGTGGTAGGGTGGGTGGGCGGGTGGCAAACATCCTCTTGGAGACAAAGGGAAGAGAATGCAATGAGGAACTGTGAGAGGGTAGATAGGGAGGGGAATAATGGTGAGACATTAAAATAGATTAAAGATAGATATTTTTTAAAAATGTGGAGAAATCATTTAGTGTTGCTCTTACATGCTGGGACAATCTCTAGGGTTTAACTAACCTATCATATTTGTTTCTCCACAATACTGATTCTCCTACTCCTAACCATTAGTCTAGCTGTTTTTCTAGAGGTGAATCCCCATGAGAATTACTCCATCACCATTTACATAGCAACTTTTATATTATTCTAGTCTTGTTTAGTCAACCACCCTGTTGAAATTTCCTTGCTGCAGCTTCCGTGTAGAAGGGTGGTTTTCAATTGTGCTATTTCTTTTTTTTTTTTTTTTGGTGTACATATAATTTTATAATCTATTAAAAATTAGAGAAAATCTGCATACTAATGAGGCAGACCCAATTGCTTATTTTTTCTTTTTTTTAATTTATTTAATACTTAATAATAATTCTTTGGTTTCCGGGCAAACATCCCCCTCCCCCTTCCCCTTCCTTATGGGTGTTCCCCTCCCAACCCTCCCCCCATTGCCGCCCTCCCCCCAACAGTCTATGAGACTTTAATATAGTTCCTCATGTGATGGTAAAACCCAACTATAAAATTAATTTTGTTTTTACTTCATAGCTTTTTCTACTGTTATAAATCACAATGTAAATCTTTATGTTTTACAATAATCATAAAACATCCCTGTGAAAGAGTCTTTCAGCCCTCAACAGGGTCACAGCACAGTTTGAGAGCCACTGTTCTTAGAAGATACTACCACACCACAGATGCCTCCTCTCTAGGTCATGTAGCGCCTATAATCTTTCTGTCCATCTCTTCATCAATGTTCTAAGAGTTGTAGTCATAGGGGTATTATTATAGATATTTTTATGAATATTTGGAATCCTGCTGTCAATTGTTATCTACATTATGAGCAGTTGTGGTTTTGTATAATGCATTTCATTGGATACAAAAAGAACCTTCTTTGATGAAGAATGAGAACTGCACTTCTCTGTGGATAGAAAAATGTAAATTTTCAGAATTCAGTTAGAAATGACCCTAGCTTAGGAACATGACAGTATTAGATAGTTCTCACCAGCCATGGTTGTTAGGCTAGGTTTAAATTAGTAGGCAAAGATTCACTCATGTTCAGGATTCAAAGCATGTTAGACTTCTGTCAATTACTCTCAGAATAAAAGTTCTACTCTTTTTTTTTTAATTTTTATTTTTTTTATTTTTATTTTTTTATTAACTTGAGTATTTCTTATATACATTTCGAGTGTTATTCCCTTTCCCGGTTTCCGGGCAAACATCCCCCTCCCCCCTCCCCTTCCTTATGGGTGTTCCCCTCCCAACCCTCCCCCCATTGCCGCCCTCCCCCCATAGACTAGTTCACTGGGGGTTCAGTCTTAGCAGGACCCAGGGCTTCCCCTTCCACTGGTGCTCTTACTAGGATATTCATTGCTACCTATGGGGTCAGAGTCCAGGGTCAGTCCATGTATAGTCTTTAGGTAGTGGCTTAGTCCCTGGAAGCTCTGATTGCTTGGCATTGTTGTACTTTTGGGGTCTCGAGCCCCTCCAAGCTCTTCCAGTTCTTTCTCTGATTCCTTCAATAGGGGACCTATTCTCAGTTCAGTGGTTTGCTGCTGGCATTCGCCTCTGTATTTGCTGTATTCTGGCTGTGTCTCTCAGGAGAGATCTACATCCGGCTCCTGTCGGTCTGCACTTCTTTGCTTCATCCATCTTGTCTAATTGGGTGGCTGTATATGTATGGGCCACATGTGGGGCAGGCTCTGAATGGGTGTTCCTTCAGTCTCTGTTTTAATCTTTGCCTCTCCCTTCCCTGCCAAGGGTATTCTTTTTCCTCATTTAAAGAAGGAGTGAAGCATTCACAAGCCTTCCAGGCTCTCTTGTCATTTTGACCATTGTCACTGCTTATAGGCATTACTACTAGGTAGAACTGACTGATTTTCTCTTCTGTCATCTTCATATCCTGTTTTAGAACTGTGAGAAAGATTGCTCAGAGACAAGGCTTTCAAGTCAGTTCCAGCTCATTTCCTTCAAATACTATGTCTAATTGTATGCATTCTTATGAAGATATCTTTAATCAGGTTGAATAGTTCAATAACGTAGGATTTTCAAATTCTATTTTATCAAATAATTCATAATACCTTTATATGTGATTTTGGATTCCTACCTTTGCATCTTCAGATTTTTGTTTAAGTTTTTGAGTATTAGGTGGTAGTGCACTGTCTTTAATTAAATTGTCTGCGGTTAGTGGGGCAGGTAGTACTATCCCCATAGGTACATAACTTCCAATATTGTTACATCTTATGAATTTGCAAGTATGCCTCTGAATATTTTATTTTATATGCTTTAATTAAAATATAGTTACATCACTTCCTATTCCTCCCTCTTGACGCCCCAAATTATCTTCCCTTCAACTCCTTAAACATCCACCAACCACACTCAAATTGACAGCCTATTTTTCCATGTTTGTTATTGCTACACACATACACTCAATGCACATGCACACAGATACCACACAACTGCATACACATATGCATATACAGCACACACACACACACACACACAGTAAGTACACACACATATGCAGAGAAATATATATATATATACATACATACATATATATATATATAATATATATATATTATATATATATATATATATATATGTTGGGTTTATATAGGTTCAGGTCTCTTCATTTTGACTTGTATAACCAATTTTGAGACTTATCCCTGGAAGAGGCTTTATTTTCCCCCAGCAATTATTACTTATCTCTAGTTCTTTAACCAGAGGTTTGACCCTGGAAAATTTCCTATTTTACATTAGCTTGTCTATTGACATTGCCATTCTTCAGCTCTCATTTATTCAGCCCTTTCTATGAAAAACTTTTTACAACACATTTCTTAGTGTTCTGCCTCATAATCTTTCCACCCTCTTTACCACTGTGCTCACTGATCCATGTATATAGGAGCTGTGAAATAGATACATGTGTTGTAGTTGGTTTCTCAAGGATTTGTTAATGTCTGCATGATTTCTAGTTGTAGTTTTCTGTGTTGGAGCTTCTGTGAGGAAGGGTTGTAGCTACACATATCAGTAGGCAAAAAGCAAAACGTTATAGCAAGGAATTATGCTTGCATAGCCATGTTGTAGTAGTACATTTTTGTCTAACATCCATGACCTTTAGTTCACATTCAACTAGGCAACTATTGCTTACTATTATGTGAGACATGTGTGTGTGTGTATGCACAGTGGTCATTGTTGTGGTTCACAGATGTCGTAACAACTGGGTATGAGTATTGTTTCCATAACTTGTCAGCTTACATACTATTTTCTTATACATGGAAGGTAGATCATATAAAGAAACTTTCAGGTCAAATCTAGCAGAAATAAACCAAGTCCTGTATGCAAATGTGTAATATTTCCATAAACTGAGACTTTTCTTCAAGCTGAGAGACACAAACTAGTTCAACAATCACAATGTATTATTTTAGTAGTCATTGGGACTATCCCGATCAACTATTCTAACAGAGATTTTTACATGTCTGATACTGAGCTTTTGTTTCTTGTGGTGAGCATTATCAATATTGGGACATATCTTCATTTAAAATACATAATACATACATACCTAAACACGTATTTATGTGTGTTATATACGTGTATGTATATACAATTACATCTATATAGATTTAGATATAGATATGTTACTTTAGGTAAAGGTAATATATTATTCCCTGAGGCTTTATCAAGCAACCCTGGTTATATGTATTCACTTTCCTCCTCCTCCACTTAGCTTGGGAACCTTTCTCATTTTCTGTTCCTTTGATATTTTTCTCTCAATATTTCTATGGCCATAAAATTTAATGGTACCTTATTAATTATAAGATTTATAAATCATGTTTAAACACAGAGATGCATCCTTTTGAGCATACATGAATCACAGAAAATATTTTTTGAGGACATTTCCAAATAAGCTTTTCTTAAAAGCGTCATTTGACATGACATTGCCAAGCACCAAGCAGGCTCTTCATTTCTTAAGAGCACAATTAGGGGACCCTGATCCACCATTATGTTGAAGTCTAAGTTAACTGCTTTGCAGTTGATTATTTCCATTTGAGATCAGAATCAAATATCATCTTTACTTTATTGCTTGAAACCCTTAGTAGCACTTACAATTGTTCAGCTATTATCTATTATCTGCACCTACCATAAAGAAGAGGAAGAACTGAAAATTCCTGTCCTTTTAAAGTCATTTTTCGAAGAGGCATTTTGCCTATCCAATGAAGGAACTCACACTATTATGTTGCAGAAATTACTACATTGTCCCTAAAGGGGATTGGGATCTGATAAATATTCATTTAAAACCCCACCTTTTCTGCCAAGGCTGGACCCCCAGTGAACCCTATTCTTGGGGAGAGGGTGGCAATAGGGGGAGGATTGGGAGGGGAACACCGATATAGAAGGGGAGGAAGAGGTGTTAGGGGATGTTGGCACAGAAACCAGGAAAGGGAATATCATTTGAAATGTAAATAAGAAATGCCCAATTTAATAAAGATGGAAAAAAATAAAACCCCACCTTTGGCTCAGCTTTAGAGTAACTTGAAACATCCTACCCCTAGCTGTCCTACCATGGTTGGGACAATACAGGAAACAAGGTGCAGAATAGGAGTGGATGCTAAGTCTCTCTCACCATCTGTCCACTCCTACTGCCTGTCATAGGCCAGAGTTTCCAGAGCTCTAAATATCGAAGTCAGTATTATAGTCCTCATTGTAAGACTCCACATTGTTACCTTTAACACTAGCAAGACGGAACCCCAGACACACTTCCTTAGCCTTTTCCTGTCTCAAAAGCACTAAGAGTACTACTACACCAATTTTATTGCAAGCTGAGGCCTGAGAAACCCTATGAGATTAATGAAGCTTATTTGGAGTAATATAGTAATACGATATAACCATAAGCATATGTACCTATACAAATGCTTTTCAATTAGAAAAGACAAATTATTAATCCATTGTATTGTAAGTATACATATGAATACCACTATTAACTTGGCTTCAATCCAAGATGATTAAGGTTGTTTCCATGGAGTCTACTGAAAATGATAACATTTTGTAAATGAACATCCAACAGTTAGAAAAAGAATTTTAAAGAATCGTTTTATTGGACATTGGTTTTAAATTTTTTATTAATATTTTACGTTCATATGTGTATATGAGTTTGCTGTAAGTGTAGGTACCTGTGGAGGCCAGAATAAGGTGTCAGATTGGCTTGAGCTAAAATTACAGGTAGGTATGAGTTCCCCAAGTTTTGTACTGCAAATCATATCTACCACTATAAGAGCAACAATTTCATTAAATTATACAGTCATTGCTCTTTCCCATAAGTGCAAATCCTTAGCCCAAAAGTAAAATAAAATAAGTTTATTCTTCCAATTATTAAAAATGTAAATTTTAATATTAAAAGTCACGTAATAATTTTCCATGAAAAATGTTTATTCTAGATAGTTACTGATTTCTGTAGTCATTGTATAAATATTATTTCAACATCTAGTTGAAACATCTGTTTGCCAGATGAATGTTAGAGGAAATATTTAGAATACTCTGTTTAATATTATGCTACTAAGACAAGTTTTTTGCATAAATATTTCATAATATTTGCTTAGCTCAATAGGTAATAGACTATTTTTCTCATGTCTACAAAAAACATAAGGTAAAAACTATTATTATCAGTAGAGAGTTATTCAATATATTGCAATAGCTTTTAAACTATAAGATCATAGTTTAATATAACTTGGCTTAGCTATGTAACACTTGATGGCCACTCAACATCTTTAATGTTGAATGTTGCTAGCTGAGAAGGAGGCCAGATACACAGATATGAGAAACCTACAGCTCTGGAGAGGCTATCAAAGCCTTCAAAAGCTTTCCAACATCATCTGACATAGACTGAGACTTGCTTATCAGCGCTCTCTCCACTGTCATCATTACCCTTCCCTTGAGAATCTTCTGTACTCTTATTTCCAGAAACAAATATTAAAACCCTTGTTAAATTCAGTAACAAAGAATTATAAGATGGTAGAGAATATATTGTAATAGAGTGCATTGTGGCCATTTATGACAAAAGACATAGTGCTCTTCCAAGAGGATGAGCAAAGACTAAGATAAAACACCAGAAGCAGGAGTTCTGGGTAAACAAGCAAGATACTTAGTGAAGGCATTCAAAGTTGATCAGATATCACACGAGCCTAGGAGAAAATTTTGAGACCAGATTAGAAGGGCCATCAGATGTTGACGTTGTATGTTCTTTCTTATCAACTTCATTAGAGTCTTACTTAAACCGAATATTGTAGACTTACAGAGACAGACAGACAGACAGATGCACATGCACATGCACATGCATATGCACACACACACACACACACACACACACACACACACACACACACACACATACACACACACATCAAAAGACCAATCAAGATCCTGAGTAAAATTAAATCAAAGTGCATTTTCATTTCTCAGTCAGAATTGTATTTACTAACTTGACACCTAGGTTACTTTCTGAATTATCCTTTAACAAATTGCCAAAGACAGTGTGTCTTAAACAACAGAATTGGCTTTCATATGTGTAGAGTGACGTAGACACAAATATCAGTGTTAGCAGGGTCAAATCTCTTCTGTCACCCCTGGACCGGCTCTGGACTCTCTGGCTTCCCTTCATACACTGTTTATCAGGAGTTTTACATACATGATTTGCCAGGATCTTTTCTCTATGTCTCCAAACTCCATGGTTCAGTTCTAAAGACAGAGGCACAGGATTTGGCCTAACCCCACTGTATTTTCTTTCAAGGTTTAAAACAGAACTGAGAAACTGATTCTTTCTGAGCTACACCTTTTCCATTTTGAAATGATTTATCAAGACTTAAAAATAATCTCCATTGTGGGAAATGTTTTAACATATTTAAAGACAATTCATACCATCCAATGACAAATGGTTAAATATAAGTAATTTACTAAATCTTACATGCTATGTATATACATATATTTAATACCCATCTAGTCAATTATTTCACATAATACTTCATATTTAAAAAGCCCAGAACTTTCAAAAATTTCAGTTTCAACTTTTTCAACAATTATCCACTACAAGCCATTTTAGGTTTCTCCTTCTTGTTATATAGACTGTCTAAAGAACTGCTGATCATGATGGAAACTGAAAGACACTTAAATAGATTTAATTGTGTCAACAAATTTATTTAGAGATATTTTGATTAGAAACTTTCTTTGATACAGATTCCCAAAGTCTTCAACTACTTCAAATGACAAGTCTCCTTCAGATAATTCTGGGAACTTTTACATCATCCTTCTTTCTGGATTCTTCCTTACATTATTTTCTTTTCTGAAATGCTGTAGGAACATTATTGCTTATTTGTAGGAACAAAAAGTAAACACATATGAGGAACTCCAAAGAGTCTACTATGTCTCTAGCCTCTCTGGTTTCATGTCAATTCATTCATCAATGAGATGGGGAATCACCTGATATCTAATTCACAGATAAGTGGTTTGTAAGGATTTATTTTTTAATTCAAAATGTATCTGTAGCCCAAGAAAGATTTCAGTCACAAACTTGCTGACTCCAAAGGAGTGTCCACTTTAATCTGTGACACATGATGTTATACCTAAATATTTCTACATTCGACTCAAAATGTAAACAAATTGCTTTATTCCTTGTAAGAAATATGTCTTCAACAAAATGGCACAAGAATCAACTGTTTATCTATACAGTGTGTGTATATATGTATATATATATATGATATAGATGGATATAGATATAGATATAGATATAGATACAGATACAGATACAGGTATAGATGTAGATGTAGATGTAGATATAGATATAGATATAGATATAGATATAGATATAGATATAGATATAGACACATGAGCAACAGTTGCTCCAAAAAATACAAAACAAAAATTAACAAATCAACAAAAAACCTATGGCATTATTAACTTCAAAAGGATTGTTTTATCCATAGTGTATGCAATCAGAGGGACAACAATGAAAAATGTTAAAATTTTATAATGAGCAACAACATCAATATGCAACAAAGTAAAGTTTATAAGAAACAATTGATAAATGACTCAAAATCAGTATCCATGTCAAAAATACACAGTCAGAATGTGTACTGGTTGAAAAGGGGAAAACTTAAAGAGCGTGTTCTTCAATTACTGAGTCGTGGAGTCTGATAGAGAAGTAGAGAGCTGTCCCCAGGGGTTAACAAGAACATAAGATGATGTAAATTCTGGTCCTAAACTTGGAGATTCTGGCATGTTCTCACACTTCTGTCCAATTTTAATTCTTATAAAATAAATAAAACAAGTTATTGACAAACCTCCCATCTCATGTTTGCTTATCAAGGGACATGCGTGGTATTTCAATATTTATTTATTGCACCCTAGGCTGGATATAATTTCATTGCTTTCTCACTTCTGTTAATCAAAGACATAGATGACAGGTGTATGTTACCACGTCCAGATATATTACTCTTAGAAAAGAAATGTGAGTGATACCACGGAGTTTTATTGCTGTGAAGAAGCACCATGACCATAGCAATTCTTACAAAGACAAACATTTAACTGGGTGCTTGCTTACAGTTTTATAGATTTAGTTCATTAGCATTTCCCAGCAGAGATGATGCTAGAATAGGAACGGATAGTTCTATATCTGTCTAGGCAGGCAGTAGGGAGAGAACAAGATTGAGTTTCTGAGACCTCAAAGCCCAGCCTTTAGTGATATCCTTCCCATATAAAAGGAAACCTACTCTAACAAAGTAACACCCCTAATAGGGCCACTCCCTATGGATTAAGTAATCAAACCCATGAGTCTATTGCATCCACTCCTGTTCCAACCAAAACAGGTAGCAAGTTACTTAAGGAAACATATTTGCTAATAATAATCCCATAGAACTGTGCTGATTGCTCAGTGGTTACGAGCACTGACTGCTTTTCTAGAGGTCCTGAGTTGAATTCCTGGCAACCACATGCTGGCTCACAACCCTCAGTCACGGAATCTGACATCCTCTTCTGGTATGTCTCAAGACAATGACAGTGTACTTAAATAAAACAAATGAATGAATTAAAAAACAAAAAGAATCCCATGTGCAGCCACCAAACCCAGTCACTATTGCTGATGCTTACAAGTGCTTGCTGACAGGATCCAGACATGGGTGTCCCCTGAGAGACTGCCAGAGCCCTGCTGATACAGATGAAACTGTTTGCAGCTAACCATTGGACTGAACAAGGCTACCCCAATGGAGGAGATAGAGAAAAGACTGAAGGAGCTGAAGGGGTTCACAACACGATAGGAGGAACATCAGTATCAGCGAACTATATCCCACCAGAGTGCCCAGGGACTAAATCATCAACCAATGAGGAGTACACATGTAGAGACCCATGACTCCAGCCACGTATGAAGCAGAGGATGGCATTGTCCAGCATCATTAGGAGGAAAAGCCCTTGGTTCTGTGAAAGCTCGTTTCCCCAATGTAGAGGAAATGCCAGGGTGTTGAGGTGGGAGTAGGTGGGTGGGACTGGGAGCATCCTCATAGAAGCATGGGGAGGGATTTGGGGTATGGGAGGAGGAGGATAACATTTGAAATGTAAATACTTAAAATATCCAAGAAAATAAAATGAAAACATATTTAACAAAGGGATAAAAATTATAATGTGTACAGCTAAACTTTCTATTGAGCTAGCTGATTTGTATGAAGGTCATCCATAACAGATAATATACACCGAATCCAGAAGACTCTAATGAGTGATGACTGTAGAAAATAACAGCAGTGAAGAATTCTGAAAAGGCTGACCTTGAATCTAATTCAGATGATAGATACAATAATGAATTCTCATAATTGCTACAATTAAAGAAACCCTAGAAATGGCATCCCTGTGACACTGCAGCTGTCGAAGCCAGCTTTGCTGCAATAAATGAAAATAAATGTATAGGTGTGCATAGGTGTGTGTGTGTGTTCATAAAAGATTCAAATGACAGACCAATAAAAACTCACATAGATATGTATGCCTAAACTCTCATAGATTCTTCCTTTAAATTGTGAAGAAAACATCAGATGAATACAGCCATCAGCAAGTTTCAGTGATATTTGTTGTGAGTCAGACCTGCTACATTCAGCTGAGGTGCATGTTACATCCCAGTGCAGACGTGGTCTCCAGATACTCTGGACATGGCTTTCTTGAGGGGCATGGCTGGCTTACCCCCACCTGTTTCCTGTACTTCCAGTTTGGGGGCTGAGCTTCCTCTCCCCTGGAGGTCCTTCGATATATAATCCACACATTTTGGTTCTGCCATTGATGTTGAGAGATATTAAGGAATAGTGGTTATTGCTTCCCGTTATATTCATATTTGGATGTGAGGTTATGTTTGTGTGCTTTCATTCTCTTTGTTTTGTTGCCAAGACGATTAGTTTCTTGCTTCTTCTAGGGTATAGCTTGCCTCCTTATGTTGGGCTTTACCATTTATTATCCTTTGTAGTGCTGGATTTGTAGAAAGATATTGTGTAAATTTGGTTTTGTCATGGAATATCTTGGTTTCTCCATCTATGTTAATTGAGAGTTTTGCAGGATACAGTAACCTGGGCTGGCATTTGTGTTCTCTTAGGGTCTGTATGACATCAGTCCAGGATCTTCTGGCCTTCATAGTTTCTGGCGAAAAGTCTGGTGTGAATCTGATAGGTCTGCCTTTATATGTTACTTGACCTTTTTCCCTTACTGCTTTTAATATTCTTTCTTTATTTTGTGCATTTGGTGTTTTGACTATTATGTGACGGGAGGTGTTTCTTTTCTGGTCCAATCTATTTGGAGTTCTGTAGGCTTCTTGTATGCCTATGGGTATCTCTTTTTTTTTTTTGGTTCTGCTTTCTTGTCTCCCCCTCTCTCATTTCCTCTCACTCTCAGTGCATCTTCCTTCTCTCTCTGTGGTGCACATCCTCAATTTCTCTCCTACTTCCTCTGTTTACCTCTGCATGTCAATCCGTCCTGTAGAGTCACTGAAGTCCTCAAGAGCTGTCTACAATAAACCTGCCTTTTTACTTTAATTTGGTTCGAATTGGCTTATTTCATCAACAGAGAAAACTTAACAATAGTAGCATTTCTTTGTTATGGAGTGCACATATATTTCAGTCATGTAAAAAGTAAATAGTATTCTCAATTACCTTTGGAAGACTTTACTGAGAAAACTACTTGGTGCTTGAGTGAAAATAACCCAGCAGTATTAAAAGGCTTTGAGGAGAAGAGCCTCATTAAAATTGTTTATGATTTGTGGTTATAAAATCATGGCAGATTAATATGGGTGTCAGTTATAAGTAGTTGATATATTTCTTAATAAAGACTTTTCAAAAGGCTATTCAAAAGTAGATGACAATTTTGCACCAATTTGAATGAAGAATCTTAAATATTGAAATCATATAATTTATTATAATTTAGTTTCTCACAGTTATAACTTTCTTATTTTGATACATCCTTTTTATGAAACTATTTTAAATTACTTAGGTTAAAATTTATAAAATCGTAACACTTTTCCAGTTATTACCTTGGAGTTGAATTATATTACATAATTAACATAACAGTACAAGTGTCACAACACATTTGGGAATAAATATAGCTGACTTTTAATGTGTGGCCAGCTCAGATGCTAAAAATTATGTGGAGAATTTACATGATATTCCATTAGTCAATTTCTTCCTAGGTATTAGTATGATGTCCAGAAGAGATAAATATTGTAATTCTTGGAAAATTGATCCAATATAAAATATTAACATTATTCTTCACAATATATCAATAAAACTACCTGACACATCTTTCTGCAAATACATCAGAGGAAAACATAACCCAAGCCACCTGTTATAATGACAAGAGTTTCTGGAGAGAGAGCAGCAGTTAAGAACACGTACTACTGTTGCAGAGAAGGGGGCTTTTATTTCTCGCACTTATCTGGTGGCCCAGTACTGCCTATACCTCCAGTTTCAAAGAATCCATTCCATACTTCTGGCTTGGTGGATACTACCTTTTCTTCGTGCATATACACAAATGCAGTAAATCATATACATAGTATTGTTTTAACAAATAACAAGAGGAAATAACAGTAATGTACATATAATATGCAATGCTTTTAAATACTTTTAATCATGCAAACTTTTATTGTGGATGTTCCCTTTGCTTCAGTATCATGGTATGCATGCCATATAGAGTACTCATGATGTATATCGCTCTGTTACAGAGTCCTGGTTTTCTATTGACACAATAATTTATGAACAAATTCCAATGTATCAGCAGGAGAACTCTTCTTTGATGCCTTTTTGGGCCGATACTAGACTTTATATTATTAACTTTCTAAATCACATGTCACTATTTCTTTAAGATTCTTTAAAACTTCCAGATTCCTATATCAATTATAAATCATATAAATCACAGAAAAGTTGTAAACCATAGTTCAATTTAGCATTTTTGTAACATTAATCCTGTCTATCAGTAATATCATTCATTATTTTTATAACTGCCCACCGCTAATAGTCTTGTGTGGAATATTTCTCTGGATGTCTACACTACTTTTACCTTCTAATCTGTTTCTATTTTCCATTCCTGTCAGTTACCTGTTCTTGGCCAACCACGGAAATTCACAAACATCAGTGTGGGCTCATTTGTATTCCTGTTTCCAAACATCAAATAAAGTCATCCATAAATTAATTTTATGATCAATTAAGTTCTTCCAAGTCAATACCTTCTAAATTGATTTCTCTTTTACAATCAAGACACAGTTTATATTCATTTTATGTTTTTAGGCATGCACATCAATTCCTTTGCAGTTCTCTTTTAGATTGTAACTTTTTTTCTAAATGTTTATCCTAGCTGTTGGAATTCTGTCTGTCTTGCAGCACAGAGTTCCATTGGTTGTTGACTAAAACTAGGCTGAAAATGGGCTAAATTCAAATTAGATGTGCTTTGAATCTATTTGCTGAAGAAGAGGAGAAATCCTCTGTCAACATACTGTCCCGGCAGCATGTTCCAAAGCTGAGAAGTAACAAATAAAATACACGAGAAAGGGAGACATATGGAGACACATCAGCAAATGTCACTATGTACTGTAAAATCCATAGCTACGGAATGAAAGTGTGGGGTTATGACACTCACATATTCTTGGTGACTCATTTTCCAATATTCTACTGTAACAAAATACCTTTGATTTGGGGATTTCAAAATAAGTAAAATGTATTACTCAGAGTTCTGAAAGCGATAAAGACCAGGAACTGTGATGTCTGATGCATTTGCAGTTCCCGTGAATGGAACTGGCAGATTCCCTTCATGCTTCAAAGGCAGGAAGGCAAAAGAGCAATCATTTGCTTTAGGCAATTTCTAAAGGAAAGAACATCATCTGTGAGGAGTCACTCTAGTCGCAAAGCCTGGTGCATCTGTAGAGCTCCATGCCTAAATGCTGAGAAAGAGGCTGCAATGCTCCCAATTTGAATTACTTAAACAAAGGAAAGCACATCCTGTTTATCTTACACACTCTCTTACTTAAGGTAGAGTCCTGGCCCATGCTATACGGAGGTGCTGCCCATACAACTTGAAATTCCCCAGACATTTATAGCTAATGAATATCAGAAAGTTGTGGGCCTGAAAAATGACCAATTAGCACAACATATTCATGTTAATTTGAAAAGCTGGAAGATGTAAAATATCCCATTTAAAGTTTAAAATTATTTCATGAAGAAATTATACTACTTGGAATATTTTGTTATGACTTGAACTGAAATCACTTTTACTTGTGACTCTTGTATTTTCTAAATGTACACATAAGAAGAAAATATGGATGAATTGATGTCAAGAAAGATATTTGTCAGTTAAAGGTGCACTAGAACTCTTTCCGTCCTTTGGGGTGTTAAAGAATTGTCACAGTCTACCATAAGATTTCAGCATTTGTACATGATTATAGCTGCCCCAGTGTTCACAAGAGCACAACAGTTTTATCAGTGCATCTAGACTCCCATGCTTTGCATCTAGTTTTCAGGAGGTTTTCGGGTAAGGAATGAGTATAATTCAGAAGCTTACCTGGAGAGAAGCTATTCCATTTCAACAGGAGCAGTTCAGGATGTTCTATTTCAATCTCGGCAGGAGCTCTTGCATATACCCTTCTCTAACAGAAATTATTATATTTAATTCTCAAAGCACTATTTGGGTCTTTATACTACAACTCTCACTTTATATATTCAAAGTATATATTTTGCATTTTAATAACTTTTACCCAGTTCCAATGAAGGGAGAAAGAGAGAGATTGAGAGATTGAGAGAGAGAGAGAGAGAGAGAGAGAGAGAGAGGTTCTTAAAAAGTATGGAAAAGGACTCTCTAGAAAAGGACTAACTTCATGTGTTCATTTATTTTGGTTTCAAATTATCTTGATGCAAAGTTTGATCAAGATGTACTAATGAATCAAAAAATTTTAGTCAACTTTTCATCTAAAAGAAATTTGGGACTCCTAGTAGGTATCTGTGTATAGTCTCTATATGAGAGTGTTTGCCTTTTCTTATGGCATCTTGTGTTGTCCTGTTTGGGTGTTGTCTCTTGGAGGCCTATTCCTTTCTGAAGAGAAACAGAAGAATTGTTAACTCCGACCTCATAGGTAGCAATGAATATCCTAGTAAGAGCACCAGTGAAAGGGGAAGCCCTGGGTCCTGCCAAGACTGAACCCCCAGTGAACGTGATTGTTGGGGGGAGGGCGGTAATGGGGGGAGGATGGGGAGGGGAACACCCATAGAGAAGGGGAGGGAGAGGGATTAAGGGGATGTTGGCCTGGAAACCTGGAAGGGGAATAACAATTGAAATGTAAATAGTAAATACTTGTTAATAAAGATGAAAAAATAAAAAGAAAAGAAAGAGAAGGGAGTTTGAGGAGCTGGGAAGGGTAGAGGGAAAAAATATGTGATCTCTCTTTTTTAATTTAAATATTTATCTTTTTTAATTGATAGTATTTTATTGGATATTTTTTTTTCCTTTTCTTTTTTTTCGGAGCTGGGGACCGAACCCAGGGCCTTGCGCTTGCTAGGCAAGCGCCCTACCACTGAGCTAAATCCCCAACCCCTTATTGGATATTTTTATTTACATTTCAAATGTTAATCCCTTTCTGGTTTCCCATCCCCCTGATTCTATGAAGGTGTTCTCCCACCCACTCACCCATGCCTTCCCACCATTCCACCCAGGCATTCCCCTACACTGGGGCATCAAGCATTTCATTAGTGCCAAACAAGTCTATCCTCTGTTACATCTGTACCTGGAGCCATGGGTCTGTCCATGTGTACTCTTTGGATAGTAGTTTAGTCCGTGGGAGCTCTGGTAGTTGGTATTGTTGTTCTTATGGGGTTGCATCCTTCGATCCTTTCTCTACCTCATCCAGTGGAGACCCTGTTATTAGTTCAATGGTTGGCTGTGAGCATCCTCCTCTGTATTTGTTATGCTCTGGAAGAGCCTCTCAGGAGACAACTATATTGGACTCTGTCAGCATGCACTTCATGGCATCAGCAACATTGCCTGGGATTAGTGTCTGTATATGGGCTGGATTCCCAATTGGGCAGTCTCTGGATGGCCTTTCCTTCAGTCCCTGATCTAAACATTTTCTCAATAATTCCTCCTGTGAATATTTTTGCTCCCTCTTCTAAGAAGGACTGGAGCATCCATACTTTGGTTTTCCTTCTTCTTGAGCTTCATGTAGTCTGTGGATTGTATTTTGGGTAATCGGAGCTTTTGGGCTAATATCCACATATCAGTGAGTGCATACCATGTGTGTTTTTCTGAGATTGGGTTACCTCACTCAGGATGATATTTTCTATTTCAATCCATTTGCCTATGAATTTCATCAAGACATTCTTTTGATTGTTGAATAGCACTCCCTTGTTTAGATATACCACATTTTCTGTATCCATTCCTCTGTGGATGGGCATCTGGGTTCTTTCCACTTCTGGCTATTATAAATAAGAGTGCTATGAACATAGTGGACCATGTGTTCTTGTTATATGTTTGTGCATCTTTTGGGTATATGCCCAGGAGTGATATAGCTGGATCCTCAGATAGTATTATGTCCAATTTTCTGAGGAACCTCCAGACTGCTGTCCAGAACAGTTGTACCAGCTTGCAATCCCTCCAACAATGGAGGAGTGTTCCTCTTTCCCCAAATCCTCCACCAGCATTTGTTCTCACCTGAGTTTTTGATTATAACCATTCTGACTGGTGTGAGGTGGACTCTCAGGGTTGTTTTGATTTGCATTTCCCTGATGACTAGGGATGTTGAACATTTTTTTTTATTTATTATTTATTTATTTATTTTTATTCATTCATTCTTTTTTTATTATTAACTTGAGTATTTCTTATATACATTTCGAGTGTTATTCCCTTTCCCGGTTTCCGGGCAAACATCCCCCTCCCCCCTCCCCCTCCCCTTTTTTATGGGTGGTCCCCTCCCCATCCTCCCCCCCTTGTTGCCCTCCCGACAACAATCTAGTTCACTGGGGGTTCAGTCTTAGCAGGACCCAGGGCTTCCCCTTCCACTGGTGCTCTTACTAGGATATTCATTGCTACCTATGAGGTCAGAGTCCAGGGTCAGTCCATGTATAGTCTTTAGGTAGTGGCTTAGTCCCTGGAAGCTCTGGTTGCTTGGCATTGTTGTACATATGGGGTCTCGAGCCCCTTCAAACTCTTCCAGTTCTTTCTCTGATTCCTTCAACGGGGGTTCTATTCTCAGTTCAGTGGTTTGCTGCTGGCATTCGCCTCTGTGTTTGCTGTATTCTGGCTGTGTCTCTCGGGAGAGATCTACATCCGGCTCCTGTCGGCCTGCACTTCTTTGCTTCATCCATCTTGTCTAATTGGATGGCTGTATATGTATGGACCACATGTGGGGCAGTCTCTGAATGGGTGTTCCTTCTGTGTCTGTTTTAATCTTTGCCTCTCTATTCCCTGCCAAGGGTATTCTTGTTCCCCTTTTAAAGAAGGAGTGAAGCATTCACATTTTGATCATCCATCTTGAGTTCCATTTGTTCTAGGCATCTAGGGTAATTCAAGCATTTGGGCTAATAGCCACTTATCAATGAGTGCATACCATGTGTGTTTTTCTGTGATTGGGTTACCTCACTCAGGATGATATTTTCCAGTTCCGACCATTTGCCTACGAATTTCATAAAGTCATTGTTTTTGATAGCTGAGTAATATTCCATTGTGTAGATGTACCACATTTTTTGTATCCATTCCTCTGTTGAAGGGCATCTGGGTTCTTTCCAGATTCTGGCTATTATAAATAAGGCTGCGATGAACATAGTGGAGCACGTGACTTTTTTATATGTTGGGGCATCTTTTGGGTATATGCCCAAGAGTGGTATAGCTGGATCCTCAGGCAGTTCAATGTCCAATTTTCTGAGGAACCTCCAGACTGATTTCCAGAATGGTTGTACCAGTCTGCAATCCCACCAACAATGGAGGAGTGTTCCTCTTTCTCCACATCCTCGCCAGCATCTGCTGTCACCTGAGTTTTTGACCTTAGCCATTCTCACTGGTGTGAGGTGAAATCTCAGGGTTGTTTTGATTTGCATTTCCCTTATGACTAAAGATGTTGAACATTTCTTTAGGTGTTTCTCAGCCATTCGGCATTCCTCAGCTGTGAATTCTTTGTTTAGCTCTGAACCCCATTTTTTAATAGGGTTATTTGTCTCCCTGCGGTCTAACTTCTTGAGTTGTTTGTATACTTTGGATATAAGGCCTCTACCTGTTGTAGGATTGGTAAAGATCTTTTCTCAATCTGTTGGTTGTCGTTTTGTCCTAACCACAGTGTCCTTTGCCTTACAGAAGCTTTGCAGTTTTATGAGATCCCATTTGTCGATTCTTGATCTTAGATCTTAGATGGCTTATGCTCTAAGATCTAGAATTGAACATTTCTTTAGTTGCTTCTCAGACATTTGCTATTCCTCAGCTGAGAATTCTTTGTTTAGCTCTGTACCCCATTTCTCATAGGGTTATGTGATTCTCTGGAGTCTTAACTTCTTGAGTTCTTTGTATATACTGGATATTAGCCCTCTATCAGATGTATGATTGGCAAAGATCTTTTCCCAATCTGTTGGCTGCCATTTTGTCCTAATGATAGTATCTTTTGCCTTACAGGAGCTTGCAATTTTATGAGTTCCCATTTGTTGATTCTTGATCTTAGAGTGTAAGCCATTGGTGTTCTGTTCAGGAAAATTTCCCCAATACCCATGTGTTAGAGGGTCTTCCCCATTTTTTCTTCTATTAGTTTGAGTGTATCTGGTTTTATGTGGAGGTCCTTTTTCCACTTGGAATTGAGCCTTGTACAGGGCTGACTATAAGAATGGTTAGTTTTGCATTCTTCTACATGCTGACCTCCAGTCAAACCAGCACCATTTGTTGATAATGCTATCTTTTTACCACTAGATGGTTTTAGCTCCTTTGTCAAAGTTCATGTGACCATAGATGTTTGGGTTCATTTCTGGGTCTTCAATCTATTCCATTGGTATACCTTCATGTCTCTGTACCAATACCATACTTTTTTTTTTTTTATCGCTATTCCCCTGTAATACAGCTTGAAGTAAGGAATGGTGATTCCCCGAAAAGTTCTTTCATTGTTGAGAACAGTTTCGTTATCCCATGCTTTTGTTATTCTAAATGAATTTGCAAATTGCTCTTTTTAACTCTATGAAGAATTGAATACTGTGATAGAATGAGAATATTTTTGACTGAGAGCCTACCCAGATTAGACACACATAGGAACGGTCTCTATAAGCCCCTATGATTCTCGTATATTGATTCTGTGGGACATACATAGTCTTATGTTTTCAATTAAAAAACAAATCATGCATTTAGAACAAATCTTAGTCAAATGTAATAAATAATTTTACTTCAAATTCTATAATGTGAGTACTTATATCCCACTGTTTTTTTTTACTCCTTCAGTATTCATTAAATTATTGCTTCTTAAGCATTAAGAAAACAGTGACCATAGGGTCCTTCAAAGCTTTACCAAAAGTAACTATACTGGATTTCTTTTTAAAAATTAAAATGAGAGTATTAAAGAATTAGAGAATTGGTTTGATCAAGGGCTAGAGAACTATATATTATAATTTTCCAAGTAGCGTAGTCAAAAGATCACTGTGCAAGGATGGGTGCATTTTGAAACACTTGTTATTACAACATAAACTTCCTTGTGTATTGCCTTTTGATTTTTTATCTTTAAAAAAAGCATTATGTGGCAGAGTAATAAAATAATTAGTACATACATGAAATGTAAATTGCTTTGCTCCTATTTTCTATACATTTATTTCAGTTAGTAACTTCAAGCGTGGTTCAAAGCTTCAAAATAGAATAAAAACAATGGTTCTACCCAGCCTAGGCTGTACCTCTGTAGCCAGTAAAAAATAGCAATATGTCATTCAATTTTAAACAAAAATCATCAGGGTTCACATATTCTTAAAGATGTTGTTAATATTTAGGAATGATGTAACACATGACCTGAGACTTTGTTTATTTGAATTATTTCACAAACTGCCCATTTATTCTCAAGTAATTTATGCCAAAACCAAAATGAAGGAGCTGTGGTTGGTGGTATATGACTGACACCACAGTTTACAAATTGCTGCAACTGAGAATTTCTTTCCAGCCTTGATACTATCTATCCCTACACTAGCCATATGTGAAAATGTAGAAAGTGGTATGAGGAATAGAAGAAGTAGCTACCAGGACAAAGGACAGAAGACCACACAGTATATCAGGGAAGTTAAGGAGCTATAAGGACAGTTGGGCAGCAAGAGACCCAGGCATTAGGCAAATGGCCAGTGGATGACCCAAGTGTTAGGGACATTCTTTCCAAAGGGTGCCACTTGAGAAAAATTCAGCACTATCATTTTAGCAATAAAACATCTATGATTTAACAATTTTAATGTTTCTTACTAAACATTCAAACCTGCTTATACAAATGTTTATCGGGAATCTAGACGCCATTAAAGTTTAAACAGTTGGATTTTGTGGAGCAGAACAAATGTCAAAGACCAATGTATAGGCAGGCTCTCAGACAAAATAATCTTCTCACTCTATGACAGTATTCAGAGTTTTACCAGAAAAGAAACAATGGCTGTCTAGCAAGTGTTTTGGTGAATCTGTCAACACAAGAAGTAAAAATAGCTTAAATGTATTTGAGCAGCTATACTTGTGTCAGCATTTACTGTATCATAAACTGTAGCTCTAGTGTTCTTATGTCTTTATGTCATTATTACAATAGTTATACAAAAGAGGTCATTGAAGCTACAATATAAAGTGAGGAAATGACTCTTTTTTTTTTTTTTTATTAACTTGAGTATTTCTTATATACATTTCGAGTGTTATTCCCTTTCCCGGTTTCCGGGCAAACATCCCCCTCCCCCCTCCCCTTCCTTATGGGTGTTCCCCTCCCAACCCTCCCACCATTGCCGCCCTCCCCCCATAGACTAGTTCACTGGGGGTTCAGTCTTAGCAGGACCCAGGGCTTCCCCTTCCACTGGTGCTCTTACTAGGATATTCATTGCTACCTATGGGGTCAGAGTCCAGGGTCAGTCCATGTATAGTCTTTAGGTAGTGGCTTAGTCCCTGGAAGCTCTGGTTGCTTGGCATTGTTGTACTTTTGGGGTCTCGAGCCCCTTCAAGCTCTTCCAGTTCTTTCTCTGATTCCTTCAATAGGGGACCTATTCTCAGTTCAGTGGTTTGCTGCTGGCATTCGCCTCTGTATTTGCTGTATTCTGGCTGTGTCTCTCAGGAGCGATCTACAGCCTCTCCCTTCCCTGCCAAGGGTATTCTTTTTCCTCATTTAAAGAAGGAGTGAAGCATTCACATTTTGATCATCCGTCTTGAGTTTCGTTTGTTCTAGGGATCTAGGGTAATTCAAGCATTTGGGCTAATAGCCACTTATCAATGAGTGCATACCATGTATGTCTTTCTGTGATTGGGTTAGTTCACTCAGGATGATATTTTCCAGTTCCAACCATTTGCCTACGAATTTCATAAACTCGTTGTTTTTGATAGCTGAGTAGTATTCCATTGTGTAGATGTACCACATTTTCTGTATCCATTCCTCTGTTGAAGGGCATCTGGGTTCTTTCCATTTTCTGGCTATTATAAATAAGGCTGCGATGAACATAGTGGAGCACGTGTCTCTTTTATATGTTGAGGCATCTTTTGGGTATATGCCTAAGAGAGGTATAGCTGGATCCTCAGGCAGTTCAATGTCCAATTTTCTGAGGAACCTCCAGACTGATTTCCAGAATGGTTTTACCAGTCTGCAATCCCACCAACAATGGAGGAGTGTTCCTCTTTCTCCACAACCTCGCCAGCATCTGCTGTCACCTGAGTTTTTGATCTTAGCCAATCGCACTGGTGTGAGGTGAAATCTCAGGGTTGTTTTGATTTGCATTTCCCTTATGACTCTTAAGAACATACATGCTGAGTTGAATTGAATTTATTTACTGCCATTCTATGATCTGGTTCAATGGGCTCCCACCAATGGAAAGCAGGAACTGCTAATTCTCGATGCTCCTCCCTTGAAGTAAATTGGAAAATGTATCCATATGTAGGGAAAGCCAACTGTTCCCCCTTGCCAGTTATGAGATATGCTGAGATGTTATAGTAGTTTACGCAAGTGTTCCTATTTCAGGTCAGGGATTTACACACCACATTATCTTCATTTTGATAGTCTTTGATTGTCCTTCAGCTCAGCAGTCTAGCCAAACTGCACTGAAAATCCAGTGAGCCCTGGGGATAATCTTTTCTCCATTAGCCAGTGTTTGGATTACAATGCCACTATATCTTGCTTATTTAAAGGGGAGTAAGAATGAAGCTCAGTTATACATGCTTACGTAGTGAGCAGTTTCCTGCCTGACCTTCCTCTCCAACCTGGAAAATAAAATCTTAATGTAAGAAAGTTTTTAATATTTTACACTTTGATTAATCACTTATATGTATTTATGATTTTTATCTCAGATTCAAATCAACTGTGCTCGCTGTGCATTTTATGGTGGAGTTCTCACCTCTTTGGCCATGTTAGCTGCTTCATTCTTTATATTTTTCTAGTTCCCTCCTGTTTAAAGTAAGTATCAATGAAGAGAGTTTCACTGTGTGACTGCTTGCTCCTGTTTCCATATTGTCTTCCTCTTGTTTCATCCATTCCCTTGATGTCCTATTTGTGTTTTGTCAGCTTCTTATTGATTAACTAATTGATCTCTCTCTCTCTCTCTCTCTCTCTCTCTCTCTCTCTCTCTCTCTCTCTCTCTCTGTGTGTGTGTGTGTGTGTGTGTGTATCTGTGTGTGACAGAGAAAGAGATATTGAATGTGAGTATAACATTAAATGGTATTTTTGTGTGATTATCACAGTAACTCCATTGTTCCTATCTTCACAAGAAATTGTGTGTGCTGGCAGTATTTTTTGTAGAAGAGAACTACACAATGGTGATTCATTGTCCTCACATATCATAAGTTGCACCACCAATTGCAACCATTTAAACTGTGTATATAATTAACTGTATTAGTATTTACTTTTAAGATTTTTGAATTTTGGGGCTGGGGATTTAGCTCAGTGGTAGAGCGCTTACCTAGGAAGCACAAGGCCCTGGATTCGGTCCCCAGCTCCGAAAAAAAGAACCCCCCAAAAAAAGATTTTTGAATTTTAACTTTATGCTGTCATTATATTCAATTGATCAACATCGTTACAGTAATGCACTTTGTAAAATGTTTTCTACATAATTATCCTTTCAATGAATCCTATCCAGCCTTATGCTTCTGTGTCACTGTTCAGCATGATTTCATCTCCACTTGAAATTTTCCCTTTTCTGTTTCTTCTAAGGAAGAATATAAAGGCAATAAATTCCCTTTCCTTTTGTTTGCCTGAGAAAATATCTTGCTTTTCGTTTTGAAGGACAAATGTATTTATTCTTTTCTACAAGTAGTTGGTATTAATTTCCCCTGCCTTGTGAAATATTGATACATGGCTTTTACTTTCCTATATTTTATTAAGTTAACATGACATGAGGTGACGTGGCAGGAAAGCTGATCCAGAGGTCATCAGAGTGGGATAGTTGGCCCTCCCCATCACCTACAGCAATACTTGAGAGAATAGAACCTGAACCTCCCATGAGCTGCACAGTAAAAGTAAATCTGGACATAGAGGTTGCTGGTGAGCCAGTTCCAATTATGTGAATATTCCTCTTGTTTGCTAGGAAGTAGTACAAATAAAGAAGAGTTGCCTTCCTCCCCTCAGTCATCTCTAACCATCTATGTAGGATTGAAAATGTGTCCCCTAAGATCATGAGCATTTGAGAGATGTACTTACCAGACACAATATTCAAGAGACTGGGACCTCCACCTGGCTTGAGCAGCAAGCTAGAGATGGCCCTGTTTATGGGATTTATGAGTGAGCAAGCCAGGAGAGCAGGAGAGTCAGGTTATGACCAGCTAGGTCCAGATCGAGACCGCTGAATTGGCCCACCCCAACATCTATCCAGTCAACTTCTGGAATGTAAGAAGGGACAGTTTAAAAGATCAAAAAACAATGGGTCTTCAGCACACAGGACAACAACAGACTATTCAAGTGGAGCCCAATGAACTTCCAGAATTGATCACATAGCAGAAGCTAGAGGCCTTGTATCAGTCAAATGAGTCATTGTAGCAAACATTTATAAGCAAAGAAGTATGCCCAATAGGTATACTATGAATGACAGAACAAATTCCACAGCATTTATCCATTTATTGAGAGACTGCAAGTATGTACGTTGAGTATGAGGGAAGTGAAAGGTGAGTGGGATTGGGATATATGATGTGACATTCATAAAAACCCAATAAAATTAAAAAAAGAATGGAAGGAAGAAAGGGAGAAAGAAAACAGAGGGGAGGGAAGGGAGGGAGGGAGGAAGAAAGGAAAGAAAGAGAGAGGGGGAAGAAAGAAAGAAAGAAAGGAAGGAAGGAAGGAAGGAAGAAAGAAAGAAAGAAAGAAAGAAAGAAAGAAAGAAAGAAAGAAAGAAAGAAAGAAAGAAAGGAGGAGAATGAAAACAATCTGAGGTCCACTCATCTTCACACTCAGGAGTCTCAAAAAATTGTGATGGTTTGAATATGCTTGGCACCACTAGGATACGTGGACTTGGAGTAGGTATCTCCTTGTTAGAGGAAGTAGATCATCATGGGCCTTCATCCTAGCTCCCTCGAAGCCAGTCTTCTCTTAGTGGCCTGCAGATGAAAGTGTAGAGCTCTCAGCTCCTACTGCATCATGCCTGCCTGGATGTTCATGTGCTTCTACTTTGATGATAATGGATAATGGATAATGCATGGTTACTAAAGTTTACTCTAAAAAAAGCATTTTAATGAAAAGGAGCAAGCTGAGAAATGAAAAATGCCAAAATATATTTTGCAAGCTCAAGTATTAAAAGGACACCAAGAAGTAGAAAGGAGCTAAATCCCATGTTCCAGGAGTTAAGCAAATAGGGGAGGGGAATTTTGTTGCAAGATCCCACCCAGCCAAATGTAAGTCCAGGCATTCCACACTTCATCCCAGGTGATCAAACCAAGCACATCTTTGAGTTCAAGGCCACCCTGGGACAGATAAAGTTCTAGGTAAAGAAAAGTTTGTCCAATCATGGGGCTACATGCCTTTAATCCCAGGGGACAGAACCATGCAGATCTCTGTTCAAGGTCGATCTACAGAGCCTGTTCCAGGACAGCCAAGCTTCCACAGTGAGGGAGTTGAAAACAAAGCTGGTAATAGTATAAGGGGGTCCATGTTCCAGCCCTAGCAAGCAGCCAAACGTGGTAGCTTTGGACACATGACTCTGGCTTTAAAGGCCAGAAGAAAAGGGACTATTGGGATAATTGATGCTAGTAAGCTGGAGCTAGAAAATTAGTAGTGATTAAGGAGAGGGACAAGCATGACTGAGATAAAAATCCGAGAGCACAAAGAAACTGTGTTACAGAGATAGCCAAGGTTCTACTTCATACTACCCTGGTGGTATTATTTTTTAAGGTATGAAGAGGTCATGGAGAACAGCTGAGACTTGCTACTATGAGAGGCTGGGGAAGGCTGTTGGTGAAGGTGGAGCCTCAGTTGCAGTTGATATCCCAGGCCTAAAAAGGTCTTGTAAAGTAGGTGAGCCTCAGCACCATGAAGAGAGCCTACGAGAGGATATTGCTGAGGCCTAGTTGCAGTGAAAGACCCCAGTGTATTGGAAATGTAGTACAATTGGATGATGATCATGAACCACAGAAGCAATGGAGGTCTCAAAGGCAGCTTCAACATTACAGTGTGTTTTTCCAACGATTGTGATCCAAATATGATCTTTAGGGCTCCTTCAAAGGGGTTGGATCACTTCTGTAGCTCTACCCTCTGTAGCATTCTAGGATCAAGTTGACTCCATTGCTTACTTGATATCCAGATTTTTGAATTTTGTATATATTTTAGATATTTTCCATCGATCACAAGTGTAATTGGTGGATATCGACTTATTCTATAACCTTTCACTGCCTGAATGATAATGTCCTTTTTCACACAGAGGCTTTGGAGATTCAAGAGGTCCCAATTGTTAGTTGTTTTGATTACTTTCTATGCTATCTGTGATCTACTCAAAAAGTCTTCCTGAGTTCAAGACTATTCCCTATTTTGCTTCTGTAAGGTTCAGTGTTTCTCTGAATGCTGATGCCTTTGATATATTTGCAGTTGAGTTTTGTTTGTGATGATAAGAACAGATCTTTATGCATTCATCTTCATACACCCATCTATTTTGATAAGCACAGTTTGTTGAAGATGCTTTTTCCATTATTCATTTCTGGCTTTTAAAAAAAGCTCATGTATCCATTGATTAAATACTGATGTCTCAGGTTTGAGTTCAATTTCAATAATCAATGTCTAGTTTTATGCAAATGCCATGTTGCATTTATTACTATAGCTCAATAAAAGAGTTTATGTCATGGATGATGATCACTACAGCAATTCTTTTATTATTCCTAATTGTTTTAGATATCCTGAGATTTTTGTTCTTAGTGGAAATTGTCATTTTTCAGTTCTGTGAAGAATTGAAATTTTGAAGGTGATTGCATTGAGTGTGTACATTGCTTTTGGTAAGATGGCCCCCTTTTATATATTGATCCTATAAATCTATGAAAATAGATGATCTTTCCATGTTTTGAGATCTTCTTCCATGTATTTTCAATGTCTTGTATGTCTTTACATGTGTGGTTTCAATTACTCAAGGAATCTTATGTTATTAGAAACTATTTTGAACATTATTGTGTCCTGATTTCTTTCTCAATCTGTCACTAGTTTTTTCAGTTACTTTTGTGTGCAATTAATTTGCTAAATGTGGCTTTCATCTCTGTGTTTTGGTGGATGTTTTGGGGTAATATGTGTGCTATAATCATATGTTTTGGAAATATAGATATGTTTACTACTTCCCTTCCTATTTGAATTCCCATAATCTAACTAAATTGTGATATTGATCTAAATTGTGATAAGATCCTGGTATTCAATTGAAAAAAAATACAGAGAGAATAGACAATGTGCCCTTGTTACTAATTTTAGAGGAAATGTTTATGCTTGTATTTGGTTAGGTAAATATGCTGTCGGGTTGTTATAAATCATGTCTGTGATGTTTGGGTTTGTTGATTGTGTCACAATCTCTAGGACCTTTATCATGAATGGGTATTAGACTTTGCCAAGGTCCTTAGCTATATATGATGAGATGATCATGTGAGTTTAGTCTTTCGATCTGTTTATAATGCTACATTACACTTACCAGTTTACATATCTTGAACCAATCTTGTAATTGTGTGATGAAATCTACTTACCATAGTGAATGATAGTTTTATATGTTCCTGGACTCAGTGGGCAAGTATTTTAGAGAGAATTTTTGCATCTTCATTATTAAGGCAAATAGGTCTCTAAATCTCATTATTTTGGGGTCAATATGTGGTTTATGTATTAGGGAAACAGTGGGCTTATAAAAATGAATAATGTTCCATTTACTCTTATTTTGTAGAATTAAGTTCAGACAATTTGGTAGCACTCTTCAGTAAAACCAACCATCCCTGGGATTTTTTTGACTTGGAAACTTAACTATTGCTTCTGTTTCATTAAGGGTTATCGGTATATGCAAATTGCTTATCAATCCTTGATTTAACTTTTGTAGGTGGTATAAATTGAAAATGTGTTCCCTGCCTATCTGCATCTCCAGGCAAACTGAGCAGTGACAAGTTCTACCCTTCTCCAGCTGCACTTCAGTCTCCAGGACACAGCATTGACTACATATCTGAAGGACCAGTGCCACGGGTGACAAAATGGTAAGATGTCCATGCCCCAATTCCCTGCCAGCTTGGCTACAGAGTAACCCAAGCAGTCATGAGTTCTCCATTCCCTATGCCACAGCAATGCCTGAAACCCTGGAGGCCTGTTGCCACACTAGACAACCAGTTCCCTAAGGCCCAATCCCCTGCTTACGGGTTTCCCTGGTAATCCCAGCAGCCCTAAGGTCTGCTCAATCACCTCTGTCCTCCATTTTCTGCTACACACTTCTAACTGCAATCCCAGAACCTTGTAGCCATGATGGGTCACCAACTCTGTTTGCATCTCTGGAGGCCTGCTGCCACCAAGGACAAACAGAGTCTTAGCCCTCAGGGATTGCAAGTTCTGTCCCCATCCCCAGAGACCCATCGCTACTTGGGATAACCAGATCTATCTGCAATCCCAGAAGCCTGGTGCCATCAGGGACCATCAGGCCTGCCAATTCCAGGAACTTACAAATGGCTAAAAATTAACATAAGAACACAGTCAACAAAAGTCTGTGCGATATCAGAACCCAGCTACACTACAACAGGAAGCCCTGGCTATCCTAACCCACCTAAAGTGCAGTAAAAGTACCTTATATCTAATTTTACAATAATGATTGAGACCTTTAAAGAGAATGTGAATGAATCCCTTAATGAAACTCAGGAAAACACAATCAAGCAGGTAGAGGCCCTTAAAGAGAAAATGAAAAATATAGATATACATCAAAATACAATGAAACCGGTGAAGGAAACCAGTAAAACTGTTCAAGACCTAAAATGGAAATAGAAGGAGTTAAGTCATCACAAATTCTAGAGAAGGAAAACCTAGAAAACAGGAAAGGAATTCCAGATGTAAGCATCAAGAACAGAGTGCAACAGATGGAGGAGAGAATCTCTGGCATAGAAGGTACTATAGAAAAAGTTGATACATTACCTAAAGGACATGATAAATCAAAAAGGTTTCTAACACAAAACATTGAGGAAGTTTGTAACAGCATGGAAAGACCAAATCTAAGAATAATAGGATTTAAAGAAGATTCCCAGCCCAAAGGCACAGAAAATATCATCAACAAAATCATAGAAGAAAATTTTGCTAAGCTAAAGAAATAGATGTCTGTAACTATACAAGAAGCCTAGAGAACAACAGATTTAAAAGATAAGAAAATCCACATAATAATCAAAACACTAACTCTACAGAACAAAGAAATAAATCTGTGAGGGAAAATGGCCAAGTAACATTTAAAAGCAGTTCTATCAGAATTATACCTGACTTCTCAACAGATACTAGCAGCTACAAGGGCACAGGCAGATATCTTGCAGACCCTGACAGACCACAGATTTCAGCACAGACTACTACAATTAGAAGAATATTCAATCAACATATATGGAGACACAAATATTCCATGAAAAACAACAAATTTAACAAATTTAAATAATATCTTTCCAATAATCCTGAACTAAAGGTGATACTAGAAACAAAACTCCTACTCAAGGAAAGTTAACACCCATGGAAACAGGAAACAAATAAACCAACAACAGTATTATCAACAGATTAGAAACACACACACACACACACCACACACACACACACACACAAATACCACAAATACCAAAATCACAGGAAATAACAATGTTTGGTCATTAATATCTTTTTTACAGTATAAGCATGGATCCATTTTTAAACTATGTGTCAGTCTGTGATTTTTTTATTAGAAAATTGAGATCATGAATGTTGAATGTTAACAATAAGTAGTGTTTTTTTTAAGATTTATTTATTTGTTATATATAAGCACACTGTAGCTGCCTTCAGACACAACAGAAGAGGGCATCAGATCTCATTACAGATGGTTGAGAGCCACCATGTGGTTGCTGGGAATTGAACTCAGGACCTCTGGTAGAGCAGTCAGTGCTCTTAACCGCTGAGCCATCTCTCCAGCCCCCATAAGTAGTGTTTTTGATTGGTATTATTTGGTTGTGGTACTACTGTGTCCCTCTCTTCTGATTTGCTTGTTTGTGATTATTTTTTTGCTCATGTTTATTGGGTGTGGTTAAACTCTTCAGGCTGAATTTTTCCTACTAGAACCTTCAGTAAGGCTGAATTTGTACAAAGATACTGCTTAAACTTTGTTTTATCATAGAATATCTTTCTATCCTCATTTATTGTGACTGAATATTTTACTAGGTGTAGTAGTCTGGGCTGGCATCTGTAGTCCATTAGTGTTTGTAGAGCATCTCACCTAGATTTTCTGACTTTTGGAATCTACATTGAGAAACACACACACACACACACACACACACACACACACACACACACACACCCCTAGGACAGCTCCAGAGAAGCAACCTCTAGAAGCTCCAACCATCTCTCACAGACAGCAATGCTTCTACTAGACCTCTGCCTTCTGATCTATCCACAGGTGGTTCCACAAACCCTGTATAGCAAGGAAGCAGCCAATTCTCCTAAGACTAAACCAACACCTCCTTCCTCTTTCCAAGGTTCCTTAGAGATATATCTCCCCAAAGTGAGCAGAAAGTAAAGAACACAGTGACCCTATTCCTGATTCACTACTACCTCATTCTAACTTTTTCTTTTTTAATTAAACCAAAATGGGGGAATGTTAGCATTTTGTCTATGCTACATCCTATAGTTACCTGGCAAGAGCCAGGAATGCCTGATTCAGTATAAAAGGGCTACTTGCCCTCTCTCTCCTCACTCTAATGCCTTCTTGATCCCACTCTCTTGCCATTACATTACCCCCTTTCTCTCAGTTCCCTTTCCCCCTCTCTCTCCATGTACTTGTGTCTGGCCTCTAATTCTCTACTTCCTCTGTCTGACATTCTCTGCTTCTCAACTCCCCTCCCGTGCCTTGAATAAACTCTCTTCTATACTATACAGTCCTGTGGCTGGTCCCTCTGCGGGATGGGATGCCTCAGCCTGGACCCACCAACATACCCGGTACCCCACACCTCACCATACCTCAACTAAAACATACTCCCCTCTCTCTTTTATAAACACAGTAATATGTCTGCATTTTTATGTTTCCTTATTTATTTTTCCCTTGCATCTTTTAATATTCTTTCTTTTTTCTGTAATATAGTGTCTTGACTCTTATGTGCTGAGTGGAATTTCATTTATGGTCTAGTTTATTTGCTTTTCTGCATGGTTCTTGTACCATTATAGTTATCTTCTTAAGAACAGATGAATTTTCTGCTGTAATTTTGCTGGGAATATTTTCTGTTCCTTTGACCTGGAATTCCTGTCCTTTCTCTATTTTTGTTATTCATATATTTGTTTTTTCAATGGTTTTCCAGATTTCCTGGATGCTTTGTGCATAGATATTTTATGTTTAATGTTTTATTTGACTGAAGTTTCCCTTTCTTTTACCTTATATTTAGTGTCTGAAATTCCTTCTTCTACACAGTGTATTTTATCTTTGATGATTGCTTATGAGGGTCTTGTTTTCTATAATTTTCATCTTCAATTTTATAACAGGTTCAAGTTTCTTTATTGATTCCTTTTCAGTTTTGTGTCTTGAACAGTTTTACTCACTTCATTATGCTGTTTGTATTTTCATAAATCCCATTAATGTACATATTCATAACCTATTTAATGACATCAAGAATATTAATAACAGCTATTTTAAAGTATTCTTTTTCTATTTCAGCTACATTGGTTTTCTCCAGGCATACTACATTAAGGTTGTTGTGGGTCTAGTGCAGACATATTTTCCTGGCTGCCTTTTTATTGTGTTTTTATGCTGGTATTGAGACATCTAGGTTTGGGGATGATTATAATTCTAGGCGTTCATATCTGATCTTGTCTTTGTTGGGTGATTATTCTGTTTCTTTAATTTTTTATGCTCTGTGGTTCATAGGTGAGTATGGGAGCTGTAAATTGCCTGGTAAGGAATGCTCCGAAGATGCGGCTAGTTCTGTCTACTAGGGCTGCTAACTAGAATGTGTTTCTGAGTCCTGACAGTAATTCACTTTCAAGTATTAGGCAGAGCGTTTCCTGGAGGTGCATATAAAGAGTTCATGTCTATAATGGCCATATTTCTAAAGGAAAGGAAGAGGGTGTTATTATACTGGAATATTTTCAGGACTGTACTTCTAGTTTCCCAGGATCATGTTTTAGAAGCGATTTGGACCAAGCGATTTAGACTTACTCAGGAGACTTTCTAAAACAACAGAAGCTTGCAGAACTATCTAAAGGCCATGATAGCAAATTCTATAATAGGAGAAGTTGAATATTTCCTACTCTATAGACCATGATTTCTACAATGTTATATCAGGTTTCCATTCACCTACAGAGAGAAGTCAAAATAAAACATATTATTTGTACAGCATAAAAATATATTTATTACTAAGTAAAAAAAATGACAACAGAAATCAAGCAAAGAAATAAAGCAAACAATCTTGAGATCTACCGTATATAATGGTGGAAGAAGAGAACTGACCTCACAAACAACTTTTTCATCTTTTACATGAAAATGTGACACATTTTGCCATTCCTTTAAATGCATCATGTACACATGTATAAACAGTAAATCAAATATTTAGAATGGAATCTCTTTTTATGACATCTTTAGTTATTTCAACATGCCTTTTATACTGAATTATTTTTGGAAGCATTTAGTTTAAGGATACTTAAAAAATAAAGTAAAACATTTTACTATTTTAAACATATTTTAAAACACTTTTGTAGTTTCCATGGTACCAGCTATTGTATACATTTAAAGCAATCTCTAGGTTACATTAGCCTTTATAGTGTCAATTTTATACTTGTGTTGATTTTTGAAAAATTGTAAGCCAAAGACAAAATAGGTATACTGTCTCTTACTTGAAAAGAAATGGGAGAGAATTAATAATTTGGTTTTATAAATAAACATTTATTTGATTTCTCATTGAGTAATTTTCATACTATGTTATTTATTTAAAAATAGCTAAGGTAAGTGATAAAAGTTCTCCCTTTTAAATTCAAAAGTTCTAGAATCATCACAATAAAGTGCTATATTCATAATAATTACAATAAAGAATTTGATGTTATTTTATAAAAAGAATGTGCACTGTAATGTGTATACTGGGTCAATTATGCCCATCTCTAATTTGTTTATTGAAACACCACTCAAGCTAAACTGATTAGAAAATGGGACCTCATCCCCCTTTCATGTGGGACTAAAGCATTTACACCTTGGCCTTCCTTCTTGTTAAGGTCCATATGGCCTGTGGGTTGTATCAATGAAGTTTTAAACTTTTGGGCTAATATCCACTTATCAGTGAGTACATACCATGTATGCCCTTTGGGGTCACGTCACTCAGGATGATATTTTCTAGTTCTATCTATTGGCCTGAAAAATTCATGAAGCCATCCTATTTAATCACTGGTAACTGTACATTTTTTGCATTCATTCTTTCTTTGAGAGATATCTGGGTTGTTTCCAGCTTCTGGCTATTATAAATAAGTCTGCAATGAATGTGATTGAGCACATGTTCTGTGATATGATGGTATATGGCCAGTAGTAGTAGTAGTAGTAGTAGTAGTAGTAGTAGTAGTAGTAGTAGTAAAGCTGGATCTTCAGGTAGAACTATTTCCAATTTTCTGAGGAGCCACCAAATTGATTTGCAAAGTGGTTGTACAAGCTCACTACCCCACTAGCAATGGAGGAGTGTTCCTCTTTCTCTACATCCTCTACAGCAGCTGTGTCTCCTGAGCTTTTGATCTTAGTAATTCTAATAGGTGTAAGGTGGTGTCTTGGGGTTGTTTTGACTTGCATTTCCCTGATGATTAAGGATGTTGAACATCTCTTTAGGTGCTTCTCAGCAATTCAAAATTCCTCAGTTGAGGAATTTTGTTTAGCTCTGTACCACATTTTTTAATATGATTATTGGGAAGCAAAGGTAGGAAGGGACTTGGGTGGGGAGGGAAAAGGGGGTCCCGATTGGATATGGGAAAAGACTGGAGAAGTCCAGAAGGTCAGGAGAACGAATAATATATATATATATATATATATATATATATATGGGTTGGGAGAATCAGTATATAGTTCCAGATACCAGGGTTGAGAGGCTCACAGGATTCAAAGGGATAACAGGAGAAATTATCCAAGACAGGACAGGATAGAACCTGAGGAGGCCAACTTCCATGGATACATAGGGCCTCCAGTTTAGGGAAGGGACCATACACCCATCTCAAAATTTGTAAACCAGAATTGTTTTTGTCTAAAGGAAACACAAAACAAAAACAGAGCAGAGACTAAAGGAAAGACCACATAGAGACCACCCTACCTTGGGATCCATCATATCTGAACACATCAAATCCTGATACTATCGCTGATACCAAGAAGTGCTGGCAGACAGGAGGCTGGTATGGCTGTCTTCTAAGAGGCTGTGCTAATACTTGACTAAGACAGAAGCAGATACTGATAGTCAACCATTGGACTGTGCCCAGGGACCCCAGTGGAAGAAAGAAGGGCAGTGCTGAAGGAGTTAAAGGGGATTGCAACTTCACAGGAGGAACAATATCAACTAAGCAGATCCCTCAGAGCTCCGAAGGAATAAACAACTCATGAGTACACATGAGTTGGTCCATGAATCCTGTTACATATGTAGTAGAGGACCGCCTTATCTGGTGGCATCAATGGAAGAGGAGGCTCGTTGCCCCAGCAAAGAAGTATTCTAGAGGGGTAAGGAGGGAGTGGGTAGATGGATGGGCACCCTCTCAGAGGCAAAGAGGAGGGGGGACAACAGGCTGGGTTGCTTGCAGAGGGGAAACTAGGAAGGGGCATGACATTTAGAATGTATATAAATAAAATAATTACAAAATTAAATTAGATCCATAGGCAACTGCAGTAATAAAGGAGGAAAAGAAAAAGACTATTGAATTTGTAGTTCATAAATATTTATTATTATTCCCAACTGGAAGATGGTATTTCCTTTGGGGGTATGTGACAGATGTTAAGCTCTTACCTCTAGAGGATTATAATAGAATCAGGACAATACTCATGAAATTGCACACATTCATTTTTTAGAGGATAAAAACCTATACATAGTTTACTAACTATATTTTTAGAAAGATTTTTAAACCTTATTTCATGTATGTGATTTCATGTTAAACATTATTTCATGTTTACTGATATGTATATGCTCACCACATGCATGCAGGGTCCACAGAGACAGAAGAGAGCATGGGATCTCCTAGAACTAGAGGAACAGATGGCTGTAAGCCATTATGTGGTGCTTGGAACTGGACTCGGGTCCTCTGCAAAAGCAGAAATGTTGCTTAACCCTGTAGCCACCTCTCCAACACTACCTCTAGAATCTCTAACTGAAAAAGTGTTTAAAGAGAGCAGGATAAAATCCAAATTCCTGAAAGAACTATTTTATAAAATAATCATATATTATTACATAATACTTCATTGTGAATAAAATACCAAAAGTTGATGAGATGGCTAGGTGGGTAAAGGCATTTGACCCAAAGTACAATGGTATGATTTTGATCACACCATTAGAAGGAGAGAACTGATTCCCACGAGTTGTCCTCAGTCATCCACACATGCAATAAGGCATGTGTGCAATCCCATAAACATGCACACTAAATGAAATATATATGAAAACACAATTATTTAAAAGTATAGTAATAAAGGACAGATGATTACTCATACCTATATGATATACACAAATTAATTTTCTAAGTGAAAAATTTATCAAATGAGTATCTGCCTGTCTATAAAATTTTTGACATCATGCTGAGTAATATTTTACAATATGTTTTTTAAAAGAAAGAAAGCGTGGTCTCTAGAAAGTGACTGAAGTAGACTATTAAAGTTTATCTAGGCAATGGGATTAGTGCCAAACGGAGAAACTCAGATAGCTTTCTTGACTGTTCTGCCATGTGAAAATAGCCCATGGCATGCTTACTCTGAGAAACCGGCTTTCAGAATACTGAGAACTGCTTTCTTAGCATTGTCACGAGTCTATCCACCACATTCAACCTACCCTTGATCATTGATAGCTTCTTGATTAGAAGATGCCTAGCCTAACATGTTCAGAGTTCCTCCGTTGTTTTTATAGCACTGAAATTTTATAAAATTTATCTGTCTACAATTACCTTAGATAAATAGAGTTGAACATTTGCTAGTAGAGATAAGACTGATTTTATTCAGGCCAAGCTAGTAGGGGTAAGTATATTCAATATAAAGTAAGCTCAGATCCACTGAAGCATCTATCGTATATAAAAAAAAAAGTACTGGCGGGCATTTAGCAGTTAAGGGGGAAAGATACGTACTCTGGCTGATTGGATTTTTAAGTCATGTTACTCTTTCATATACAGGTCTGTGTGGAATAGGTCCTTTCCTTCATGACACCAATCCAAGGTCTTCGATCTGCAAGGTCTTTCCTGTCCTGTCAAAGAAGTTACTAGAGTTTAGCCTTTATAATCAAGGGACATAAATCTCTAAGTGCATGTCATATAATGTAAAATATTCTGGAAAGAAAAGGCTATTCATCTATGGGTTTATTTGGCTGGACTGAACAGTCAGTTCTTTGGGTAGGATTGACCTTCTCTAAGCCAGGTTTTAAAGGGCACACAGATCTTTCTAGAATGTATCCTGTAGAGATAGATACATAACAGAATTGGACAGTTTATTCCTGTACGGCAGTGAGATGCTGTGATTTAACTTGAAACCTCAGTTCTCAGTGACAAAAGACTAACCCAAATCACATAATGTACTCATTCATTTGACACACTTTTTAAAAAGTGTACATTTCAAAGAATAAATAATGGAAATGTGCAAATAACATCATCCAGTCAAACGTGGCTAAAACAAATAACTATGTCATCAGAGGTAGAAGAGAAATGACATCTTCATATTGATTTCTGAAGCAAGGACATTTTGTCAAGAGTGATTCAATATTAGACACAATCTGCCTAAAGATTTTCTCATGTATGAATCTGTTATATGTAGGAGGTGAAATTTACTAATCCATGGGAATCATTATATCATTTCCACACCAGAGTTTTAGAAGAAAATTTTAATATCAGATAATGATTATTTAAACTTATTATGTTTTAAGTTAATTGCTTTTTCTTTGCTCATATGAGTATATCTGATAATCTAAATCAGGTTACTTTAGAACATATGGTTGGAAAATAGAGTGCAAAGTAATCAACACAGAAAATATCTGGTTTAATCAGTAAGTAGTATTATACTTATAGTTTTAAGTAAGTTTATTAATTAAAATTAAAATTTCCTTAAAACATTTCAAAATTGATTTTATTTTTATTTATAACCTTGAACTATTTTTCAACGAGACTATAGAAAATATGTGTTGGATCAAAACAAACAAGATTAGAAATAGCACCCAAATAAAAGAAAGACAAAAGAGTATCACCAGTGTTAATGATTTATAGTAAATGTAAATTTTACATCTGGAAATGTAGCTACCTCAGGAATCTGTCTGTCCTCAGTCTCTCAGAAATCCATTGTTGTCTCAGCAATGAGATCTAATTGAGTTCCACAGGATATATATGATGTGGCCTCTGACACCTTTAATTTTGTAGTAAATTATAATTTTCTCCGCAAAATACATGGAGGAAATAGAATAGGTGAAGGTTAAATCAGAGGGAATAGAAAGGGCCCCTTTGTTTTCCAGATGGGCTCATTCCTACCACCCATGGTTTTCCACCCCTCTTATCTATTTCCATATTCCTGGAAGTTGCGAGAATATCCAAGCTGACTAACTTGCTTTACTGTGAAACTTTCATAAAATTTTCCTGGACTTTTCCTTTGAATCTGGTTTTTAATGCTTTCATAACTGTGACTGACAAGCTAGAAAAGAATTCTGATTTTCCCCCATAACAGTATGAAATGAATTGCAGAAACGTGTTCCCCTGACAGAAATACATATGCTGGCATAGGGCACTGGGTTTCTAATCTTGATGAATTTTTGGAAAAAGAGAAGACTTTCTGGTAAGACCCTATTTTAGAAAGGGACTCTTAGCTTCTCTGTCACTGCTATCCTTCCAGATCCATGACGTCATCTGTAATCAGAGGCTCCCTGTCTCAAAGATGGAGATTTTACAGAAAAGAAAAAGAAAAAAAAAAACTAACTAATCAGGACCAGCTTTGAAGAAGTCAATTCTATACATGCTAAAGTTCTGTCTCTCACATGTTAGGAGAGAGAATGAGCAGGAAGGACCACAGATTGCAGGAATAATGGTGGCTTAAATTTGATTCCTCTTATTTCTACTTTTTTTGAAGTAGTATTGCTATAGAGCCCCAGGAATTAGGGCCACCATAGAAAATGACATTGGCTAAAGAAACACACTGTACCATCACTCAAGATGGGTGAGTCCTGGACTCTAACATCAGCAGATATAACTCCCTTTGTCTATGATTGGGACAGTAAAATCCACACAAACATACTTCTTCAATTTCTTTTTATCCTTTTTAGTTGTTGTAACATTGTTATGTGCATACAAGTGTAAATGAACTCGTTTTCTCACTTAATTTAATAATTACCTTCCTTCTGACTGGGCCCTGACTGGGCCAGACCATGGGACCTAGGGCTCAATCAATACTGCTAAGTATTTCCAACGTCCATCCCACACAGTGTGGGGGCTCAGACAGACAACCAGGATTTGCATAAATATTATTATAAACTATAATCTGAAGATATCTGAGATTTGATAAATGAACAAAGAATCAGTCTTTTTATTGCTTGCCTTACTTGAATCCAAAGAGCAATGGCTGGGAAAGAAGTCTGCCATGCATTCCTTCTTTGGACCAAGGTCCCCTCAACAGAAATATTACGTGGGGATCTATCTGGATTAGCATCTCTTCCAAGATGTTTCATAGCCATGAAGACATAAGACCCAGCACAAGTGCGAACAGAAATATCATGCATAAATTCCTGTCCTTTCTTCACGGATCTTTTTTTTTTAAATTAAGAAACTGTCTTATTTTCTGGTTATCTTCCCTTTACATCTCTCTAAGTTAACTAGAGATAAGGACACTTGACGAGGACACACGCTAATTCATCCCATGTTTGTCCATGTTTAAGAAAACACAATGTTGTTTTCATTTATTTAACATTTTAGTCTAAAGTCTGTTGTAGCTCAGCTTGGACTTTGGCTGATTCTGGGCCCCTGATCCTCCTGCATCTATCATAAGAGTTTGGGGATTATTGCCCGAGCCACAGTGTACAATGCCTGCCTCAATTAGCTTTTGTGATTTGTTTCTGCTGCTGCCGTTTTATTTTGTAAGTCTGTCCTCTACAAATTTAATATGTATGCCTACTTGTTACATGCCCATTTTCAGTTTCCTTCCCAGATCACAGGATCCTGCATTTTTACTATTTGGATTTGACTTTTATTCGTTTTTGTTTTTTTTTAATTTCTTTTCTTGAGAAGGGAGATGTGGATTGTTGTCTTCAAGCAGGTGCAGGTGAGGGCTGGCACAGGGCAGGGCAGGGCCTGTGATTAGACAATGATTTACCACAACAGGGAGAGGCTTTTGTTTTATATGTGTGATTTGTATTAAGTAGATCATTTCTATCTCACAGCAAGTCCTAAACAGAAAAGAAGACATGATTTTCAGCTGAAGTATTGAGAAAAATTAAGATATATGTCAAGAAATGTATTTTCTTTCCTTTATAGGAGTTTAAATATAAATAGTTTTCTAGGAAATGTGTTTGGAGATAATTTTTCACTCTGGATTTTGGAATGTACACAAAAGTACAAGAGTCATACTCACTCAGACTTCTTAAGCATTGGTTAATTCATCATAAGGCGTATAAATAAGTTTTCCAATAATAGATAAAAGATCGTCTCTAGTTGAATTCAATTCAGTCATGAGTAACAATTTAAAAACTCTGGTCAAAGAGGTGGAAAGATGGCTCTCTATTGTTCAAAGCACTTGGTGCTCTTCCAGGGGACCCTGGTTCATTTCCGAGCACCCAAATGACAGCTCAAGGCTGTCTATAAAACCAGTTCCTGTTGACATCTGTGGACTTTTGGCTTCCAAAGGCACCGCATTCATGTACGTTTTCAGACATGCAGGCAGGTATCACATTCAACACCCACATTAAAATAATCACAGTAGTCAAACCCACACTGCTTGGTAGAACAATAAAATGATCATAGTACAGTCTCCTCTTCATATTAGTTTCTTGATCTATGACATATGACTTTATGTGTAAATAACATTTATCATATCCAGCAACAAACCTTTTTTTTTTTGATGTTGTTGTTGCTGTTTTAGGAAACTTCCTCGCAAGCAGGACTCTGAGCCAAAGAGCATCCCTCTGGAGTCTGGTCAGGGAAGCGTTGTTTACACTGACCATCTTACCACCTAGAGCACCATAAACTTCAGTTTCTCAGTAGTATCCCTGTGTTGATGACTGCCTACTATATTTTTACCCCGTATGGAAATGTCATTCAGTGTTCAAACAGAAATCATGGAGCATGTTCCTTAAGCTTCATTCATAACCTACAAATGGTATATTATGAATTCCTGAGTTGTTGTTGAAAGTCACCATGAATAGTTTTCAATTTCCTTCTCTTCCTATCTTTATAAACACAAAGCAGTCTGATAACTCACATATACAGATCGTAAAGTACCACTTTCCAATGAAAGTGCCCTGAACCAGGGGTTTCTTTTCATGGTGGCCTAATCTTTCCATTTTTAGTAACTAATAAGTTTTGGTAATAACTTTAATAATATTGGTTATACCCCTAATATCACCATATTTTAATTTGCTGTCATATATCTTACTCTCTTAGCATTTCCTCATGTTTTCACTTTTATTTTATTTTTTATATTAATCATTTTATTTATTTACATTTCAAATGATACCACTCTTCCAAGTTACTGCTCCACCAATCCCCATCCAATCTCTCCCCTCTCCCCTTTGACTCTGTGAGGGTGCATCTCCAGCCATTGGACCACTCCTGTCTCATCCCTTTAGCATCTCCCTATGCTGGGGCATCAAGTCTCTCTCCCCTCCCACTAATGTCAGATAAGATCATCCTCTGCTCCATATATATCTGAACACTGTCAAATACCATGGTCTTTCAATCACATGCATTTCCTCATTTTCAAGACACAATTTTATATAAGCAAATTACCAATTAACTGAACATCAGCTAAATTCCACACTTTTTATTCTAATTAACACCATTTTAAAACACAGTATACATTCCAATCAGCATAGTTATTTGTTTTATCTACAAATTAATTTAGTATTTTTTCCATTTTTCATTGCTATACAATTTCATTTATTGATGCATTTGATTTAAAGTTTCCCGGCACCATGTTAAAAACAATATTCAGTATAGGGGGTGTTTACTGAAATGTGGCTATTTAGTTTTCATCATAGTTTACTTTGAAAACATTTCAATATTCCCATGTTGTTTCACCAACAAATATTTCATATCATACAATATAGATACAAAATAAAATTTATATGTTGATAATCGGCGGTCTTTACTTCATTCATAACTTTCTATTTGTGAAGTAGATGTATTTTTACACAGTATAGAGCAAATTGCTCTAGAAAATATATTCCAATTTCTCATATTCCATACTTGGATACAGGTATTTTACTTTGTTAAATACTGCTACTGGTTTGAAATATTACTGACTTATGCTAGAAAATATATGTTTAATGCATTTTCAACATTTTATTAGCACTCATGAAATATGTTCATACATGTACAAATTTATGCATAGACACACACCTACACATACATTATTTCATCCACTTTCAAATGTTTTTATAATAGATTATGTAATAGTTAACTTCCTTTTCATTGTAACCAAGAAGAGAAAGATTTGAAGGAACAATTGTTTTGTTTTGTTTTGTTTTGTTTTGTTTCTTGGATCAAAGTTTGATATAATGTAGTCTATATTGGCAAAAAAGATATGGAGGCTGAAACAAAGCAAAAACATTCAGACAGAAGATTATTAACAGTAAAATTGTAGCATCAGGTAAGAACTATTATGCTCCAGAGATTTTTATGGGATTGAGGCCAGCCCATAATCATTAGGACCTGACTTTTGGCAACTCACGTCTTCCATATGGCCTCAGTTCAATCCATGAGAACCATATGAAATATGACAGAACAGACCTACCCAAGTTGTCTTTTGACCACCATGTATATGTTGTGTTTAGTATAGATGTAAACACACACACACACACACACACACACACACTCACAAAATCAATACTTAGAAGACCTTAATGACATTCCTAATAAGACAAATGTTTTGTTAAGAAATAAAAGATAAAATCAATACCCAAGAACCTCGCCATTGTAGTAATAGGCCAAAAATTCTAATTAATATAGAAAAGATCTTTTCTTACTTCCAAAGTTTACTCCAAAACCCCATGTGTCTATTGAATTCATCTTTGAAAAAACACTACAAATTCCATAGACAGGAAGATGTCACTTAGTTTTGCCATTGGGGACACTAATGTTTTAGTAGACAATATGTTTATAATTCATCTTTTCAAAACTTTCGGTTTTAGTTTTTTAGAATTGTTTGAGCACTATAAACATTTCATTTGGTAAATGCAAGAGGGAAAAGCTCACAGCAGTCACAAACTTATAACATGTATCTCCATCTGAGAAGAAGGAAGAGACATTGCCTTAGTAGTACTTCTAGAATGATGTACGTTTGAATAGAGCCAATCAACTGGAAAAGACCGCTATAACTGTACCACAGCTCAACTGTGGCTCTATGCATCATAAAACAAGAAAAATATTTATCACACTGTTTTTCTTCTTTTCTTCTCCTTCTCCTTCCCCTTCCCTTTCCCCTTCCTTCCCTTTCCCTTTCCCCTTTCCCCTTTCCCCTTCGTCCCCTTTCCCCTTCCTTCCCTTTCCCCTTTCCCCTTCCTTCCCTTTCCACTTTCCCCCTTTTCCCCTTACCCCTTTCCCCTTTCCCCTTTCCTCTTTCCCCTTCTTTCCCCTTTTCCCTTCTTTCCCCTTCCCCTTCCCCTTCTTCCCCTTCTTCCCCTTCTTCCCCTTCTTCCCCTTCCTCCTCCTCCTCCTCTCCTCCTCCTCCTCCTCCTCTTCCTCCTCCTTCTCCTCCTATTCTTCTTCTTCTTCTTCTTCTTCTTCTTCTTCTTCTTCTTCTTCTTCTTCTTCTTCTTCTTCTTCTTCTTCTTCTTCTTCTTCTTCTTCTTGCTCTAGTAGTGCTTAATCTAAAATGTTTTTTGAATTCTGAAACCCCCACCTTGCTTCAGATTTTAGCTTTTCCTTGAGATTACCTGTTTCTATACTGCTTCTATGTGATGACATAGCTCAATCATTCTGCTGCTATGTCCAAGTTTAGCTGTGCTTTCAGGTACTTAAGGAAAAAATGAGCACTTGGCTTATTTTTATGTAAATCCTTCGTTGATTTTATTATTATTTTTCATTTGGTGTATTCCAATTAATAAATAATTGTTATTGAGGCATAGGTATTATTTTTAATTTATGTTTTATTTTTATTTTATTTTTGTGTGTATGGGTGGTTTGTCTATGTATATGTCTGTGTAGTAGCATGTGTATAACATTGTCTGAAGCAGCCAGAAGAGGCCAATCCCCTGGAATTGGGTGTTACAAATGTCTCTTAGCTTCCATATGGATGCAGGGAATAAAACCTAAGTCCTCTAGAAGAGCAGTCAGTGTTACTAACTACTGAACAAAGTCTCTAGCCACCACAGATACTATTTTCAGTATTTAATATTTTTATTAAGTTTCAAAACACTAACTGTCAGGTCTGTGTCATCCTAAGTTCACCTTTTAACTCACTGGTTGCAGGGTTTGTATCAAAATCTCTGATTTTGGGTTTTGTTTGCAAATTTCACTAAACTCGTTATTTTTCAAAAATCATTACTTTGGGTTAAGATCTAGCAAAATGTAGAAATCATGTTATTAGGCAAATGTTAAATGGAAGACATAGAAAATATCTCATTGTTCTTTAAACTTTTTGCTGTACATATTTCTCCTTTAACTAAAACATACCACCAATAGGTTTTAGGTCTGTCTGTGCATTCATGGCAGGTGCCAATTGTGCAAAGCTTGTGTTAACTGTAGCATTTAGGTTTGAAGATATAGTCATTCAAATATTTTTTAAGATGTATGCTTATAGGTATTACTGATTTTTTGTAGGCCTGTAAGCTCAACAGATATGTGACTAGTACCCTCGGGGGCCAACTGTAGTTGGAGTTACAAATGTTTGTGAGCTATTTTAATGGTGGCTGTGACCTGAACCTGGATTCCCTGAAAGAATAGAACCTCTTTTAAAGTCCTCTAAGTAATTTTTCAGACCCCTGGTTCAAAATGTTAAGTTCTTTATTTCAAAAAAAGCAAAACAAACAAACAAACAAAAATAAAACCCACAAAAAATTGAGTAAAACTAATCCCAGTAGCAATTACTTGGCTTATCTGCAAAGGCTAATAATAAAACTAAATTACAGAACAGAGTTGCCTTGTGGCATTGATGAGAATGATTATACATAGTAGTCATGAGTAACATCTATACAGCCAAGTTTTAGTGTGCAAGTTAGATGTGGTCCAGGCCCAGTCTCATCTGTATAACTACTGCACTTTCCTGTGAGATGCCTCAAGACCTAGAGTACAAAGAGAAGATGGATACTTTTTCATTTCAAGAAGAGAATGTTCAGTTTTTGTTTCTCATCATCAATGGCTTTTTATTCATTAAACAATAAATTTTTCTATAGGAGATCATAGCTAATGTCTCTGATGCCTTGGACAAAATTGTCCATGAAAATCTAAAAGACCCTTTCGAGTTGGGCAATGGTAAACAGCTGAAAATTGACATCATTCCCAACTCTCCAGAGCACACCCTGACTTTGATAGACAGAGGCACTGGTATGACCAAGGCTGACCTCATTGTGAGTCATTGATCAACCTAGCGCAAAAGCAGTCATTGAAGCTCTCTAGCCTGGCACAGGCATTTCAATCATCAGGTCATTTGATAGAGTATTCTATTTTGCTTATCTAGTGGCAGAGAAAGTGATTGTGATTACAAAGCATGATGATGATTAATATGCAGGGGAGTCTTCTACTGGTCAATCATTCACAGTTTGTGCAGACTGTGAAGATCCCATTTGTCTAGGTACCAAAGTGATCTTTCATCTCAAAGAAAACCAGACAAAAATCCTTAAAGGAGAGGAGGGCGAGGAAGTAGGAAGTAGTTTACAAAAATTCATATTTCCTAGGCTATCCCATCACCTTCTAATTGGAGAAGAGATAAGAAAAGGACATCTTTGATGATAAGGTAGAGGAAGATAAAGGTGAGAAAGAAAAGAAAGGTAAAGATGATATGAATCCTAAGATATAAAATGTGAGATCAGATGAGGAAGATGACAGTGGCATAGTTACAACAAAGAAATCCAAGAAGATTAAAGAAATATACATTGATCAGGAAGAGTGAAAAAAGACTAAGGATACTTGTTCTAGAAACCCTGATGACATCATTCATGAGGAATATGGTGAAAGTTAAAATAGCCTCCCCAATGATTTTACAAAATAAAGAAAATGTAATTTGAAAAAAATAGTATTCATACAAGAATAGCTTTTCATCTGATGTCTCACTGAACCATATCTTGTAATATAACAGAAGTGGAGAATGGAGGTTATCTCTAGCCTCATATTATCCTAATACCTTAATGATTCTTATTAACATGTCCTAATTCCTGTTGAACAATTGGCTTCATTTAGAGTTTAGTTGCCCCTCTGAGCAACCAGAAAATTTCTATTTCCTCAAATGTGAACTAGTTGCTTTCTAATTCTGTGAGAGACAGCTATGACCAAGTATAAAATATAGACAAAATTATTTACTTTAGTGTTTCACCAAAGCACAGGCCATCATCGTTGAGAAAGACATGGCAGCAGAAACTGAAGGATAAGTTCACAACAAACTTGAAACAAAGAGCATGACCTAGAACTGTGAAGAGTGCAATAAATTCTCAAGTCCTGGTATCAGAGATGCATTTGCTCCATCCAAGCTACACCTCCTTCAAGTTTACAACATCCCACAAAACGTCAACACCCACGTACCACCGTTTCAAATACTCTATCCTTTAGTAGATACTCCACATTTAACCGATTAACACAATTTTCTAATTTTTTATGAAGCTTATTAATTACATTTATAGGCTAAATGAAGGTTTATCCTACAAAATTCTGGGAATACAATAGGAATGTGAGACTTTTTCCACAGTGAGATTTGTTAGGAGGAGAAGTCTGAACTTGACATCTTGTTATCAGCTGAGGAAGAGGCTGACTATATAGATAGAATGAATTGATTTCCAATAATATGCATGTGAATGCAGTGCGATTTCTAAAAGCATTAATAGCAAGATTTACACACTGAAGTCTGTGATCGGTCAACTGGGCCACAAGGCTGAAAGTGGAAGAAATATAACTTCTCAAATGAGACAAGTGTTCATGTCTTTGAAAGACTTTTTGGTGGCTTTAGAAAAAGGAAATCCTCATAGGATCAATACTATAATAAAAATTTCAAGTGAAAAGTATATATTAAGTTATTTTACCCTCATGTATTAAGGTTTCTTTAACTATATTGTATTCTTTTGTATTTACTAAGTTTTTTTTTAAATAAACCTATAATTAGCATGTGCTATAGGAGTACATATTAGAGTTGACAGTAATTAAACTGAATAACTGGTTGCCTTTCCCAAGATTCTTTCAGAGTATGTCAGAAACACTGCTGGAAGAGCTAGAAATAGATAAAACTTCAGAACAAATAGGTTCTTTGTTTTTAGGCTACATACACTACAATAAAACAAGTGTAATGGAGTTGTCAATGGTTTGGCCATTGAACCAACCTCAAAATGGGGTAGTAGAACATTGGGAGAGACCTAGCTGAAAAATAGTAGGTCATCAGTAATGATTATTTGTAATAAATTTATTTTATATGATTTTGGGGAGGTAGCACCAATTTTCTAGGTTTATAATATCCATTTTATCTTGGGAATATAATTAGTTAAATTAATAACTTGATGATTATTCAAGAAGAGATAAAAGTTGGAACTAAAATTGAAATAAAATTTGAAACTGTGAGAAATATTTGATGCAGCCTATTTGATAAATCCATGTTTGTTTCATTTTGTTCACGTGTCAAGAGAGTAGAATATATAGGTACAAAAACAACTGGATTTTGTGCATCCCTCAGTGCGTTTTGATCACTGAAACAGGCTACTTCATCTGGCTTCATGTAGTTCAATATCTTCTAGGCTTTAGTGTAGGAGAAAAGTGAACCTTAGCCTTCAGAAAGACACTGTACTCTGTTCACATTATCCATTCTATGTAGCTAAAATCCGAACTTTGGGAGGACCATATGCTCTGATAGTTGAATACACCTGCACATGCTTGGCCTTTAGTTAAGCCAACAAGGCTGCAGGTTTGATTCTGTATCAGTTTTCAAGATTGTTATTTCATTGAGCAAAATTGCAAGTAAGAATGTAAAAGTAACAAAGACGAGGCTGTTTCACCAGATGGTATAGTAGGTGTTTCCGTTTCATTGTTCCTATACAGAAATACTGTTCAGTGTATACCCAAGATAAGCCTTAGTGTGACAGGTGTGGAATCAGAACCAACATGAACATCCTACCTGGGTAGCGCCACATCTTCCAGATGTGGCTATTAATTTTGACACTGGAATCTGAATATTTGTCTGGAATCTGAATATTTGTCTGGAAAGAACATAACTTCACATTTCTTCTAATTTTATTTATTCTAAGAAGGCATTACAATTTGCATACCAGGCTGAACTCAAGCTCACACCTTTCAGGATTAATCTGTAATCTTGGTACTCTGATGGCCAGCATGCACTACCATACAAGGTAAGATGTGTCTTTAAAAGAGAAAGAGAGGGCCAGTTGTAAAGGTTGACAAGAAAGTGTTAAGGCACAGATAGTTTTCTGTGTAGTTTAACTGTCTAACCGCAGGTGCAGCTGTAAAGTTTTCAGGCCTACATATTGAAAGATAAAAGCCTTCATCTAATGACCATGTCATGCTACTGCTTTTGCTTAATGTAAAATCCTTTAAGATGAAGTGCTGAGAACACAGCTGAGCGCTAACAACAGCTTTAAACAGAGCACTTCAAATGGCTTTATTTTAGAGTTAGGGATTTAGCAACCTTAAAAAGCTCTTCAGAAAACGGTTTAAGCATCCTCTACAAATCTATTTAAAATCCATATAAACCATGTGCAGACTGATACGTTTAATGTATCAGTCTGAGCAGGAAAGAAATGTTAGACTAGTTAAGGAATACACTATAAAAATATAATGATACAACTCAAGTATTTATTATTATGAAATTACAAGACAATCTAATGTCTAAATGGCATGTGCAACATCAGTACATCAATTACTTTTCTTGAATGGTCTGTGGCATCTCAGTGCTGTGACTCAAAAGAAGCAAGACTGGCTGGTCTTTTTTGTTTGTTTTCTGTATATTAGAACATAAGCATTTAACTTGCCTTCTACCAGTAAAATTTTTACTAAATGCACAATAAAAGTTCTACTGACAACTTGATATGTCATCTGACCTCCTACTAAAATTGCAGCAGTCTTTAAATGTTTATGAAGCTGACTCAGAGATTCATTCTTGTCTTCCAGTACCTTCTTGACGCCCAGTCCTCTCAGGAACACTCTTTTTTTTTTACCTTTTTTTAAAATTAACTTGAGTATTTCTTATTTACATTTCGAATGTTATTCCCTTTCCTGGTTTCCTGGCAAACATCCCCCTTATCCCTCCCCCTCCCCTTCCTTATGCGTGTTCCCCTCCCCACCCTCCTTCCATTGCCGCCCTCCCCCCAACAATCTAGTTCACTGGGGGTTCAGTCTTGGCAGGGCCAAGGGCTTCCCCTTACGCTGGTGATCTTACTAGGCTATTCATTGCTACCTATGAGGTCAGAGTCCAGGGTCAGTCCATGTATAGTCTTTAGGTAGTGGCTTAGTCCCTGGAAGCTCTGGTTGCTTGGCATTGTTGTTCATAAGGGGTCTCGAGCCCCTTCAAGCTCTTCCAGTTCTTTCTCTGATTCCTTCAACGGGGGTCCTATTCTCAGTTCAGTGGTTTGCTGCTGGCATTCGCCTCTGTATTTGCTGTATTCTGGCTGTGTCTCTCAGGAGAGATCTACATCCGGCTCCTGTCGGTCTGCACTTCTTTGCTTCATCCATCTTGTCTAATTGGGTGACTGTATATGTATGGGCCACATGTGGGGCAGGCTCTGAATGGGTGTTCCTTCTGTCTCTGTTTTAATCTTTGCCTCTCTATTCCCTGCCAAGGGTATTCTTGTTCCCCCTTTTAAAGAAGGAGTGAAGCATTCACATTTTGATCATCCTTCTTGAGTTTCATGTGTTCTAAGGAACACTCTTTTTAAGAGAAAAATCTTTCTTACATAGTTGCAGAGTTTTCACCCTGGACCTAGCAATGGATAGGTGCAGTTACCTTCACTTTCCTCACACTGTCTCAGTGCAAATTCCTCAGGTTTACTTTAATGGCACTGATCTATTCAACACTTATCCGTGCTTTGACCATGCAATCTTCCCTGTATCTTAAATTCTTCGATCCTTCCTTTCACCATCACATTGAATCCACGTCTGTGAAGTATTCTCTAGATCCAACTATAATTCTCAAGAAAAGCTTGAAGGAGCAGTCTTGCTATGGCCCTACCTCATCATCTAAATTATCCTTCATGCTATAAGTGAGTCCTGTAATTTTAAATTGCATGTGAGTCAAATTTTCTGATATGTGTCAAATTTAACCAGACTCTTTCAAATGTTCCACAAATTACCACTAGGCCAATATTCTTTTTTTGTCCATTTTTATTAAATTGGGTATTTCTTATTTACTTTTTGTCATTCCTTTTCATAATTACATTATGCCATTCCTTTTCCCGGTTTCCTGTCCATCAGATCCTTAACCACTCCCCATCCCCTTCTACATCCCTCTATTACTGCCCCCCCAACAATCCCTTACACTGGGTGTGCAACCTCGGCAGGACCAAAGGCTTCCCCTTCCACTAGGGCCCCAACAAGGCTATTCACTGCTACATATGAAGGTGGAGCCCAGGTCCATCCATGTATAGTCTGGGTAGTGGTTTAGTCCCTGGAAGGTCTGGTTGATTGGCATTGTTCTTATGGGGTTGTAAGCCCCTTTAGCTCCTTCAGACCATTCTCTAATTCCTCCAAAGGGGGTCCCATTCTCAGTTTAGTGGTTTGCTGCTGGCATTGACATGTTCTGGCTGTGTCTCTCTGGAGAGATCTATATCCGGTTCCTGTCAGCATGCACTTCTTAGCTTTATCCATCTTATCTAGTTTTGGTGGCTACATGTGGACACATGTAGGGCAGGCTCTGAATGGCCGTTCCCTCAGTCTCTGCTCCAATCTTTGCCTCCCTATACCCTCCTATGGATATTTTTGTTCCCCTCTTAAAGAAGGAGTGAAGCATCCGCATTTTGGTCATCCTTCTTCTTGAGTTTCATGTGGTCTGTGCATTGCATCTTGGGTAATTCGAGCAATTGGGCTAATATCCACTTATCAATGAATGCATACCATGTGTGTTTTCCTGTGATTGGGTTACCTCACTCAGGATGATATCTTCTAGTTCCATTCATTTGCCTATGAATTTCACCAAGTCATTGTTTTTGATACCTGAGTAGTACGGCATAGACTGATATTCTTTTGAGTCTTTGTTCCTTGCTGAAACATTATGTTCATCATATTTACTGTGTGTTTCTTTTGGCATTCTGGACTTCTCAACTCCATACAAAACTCATGTTCCTTTATTTGCCCCTAAACTGGTCTGTAGTTTCTTCTGTTCTTATCTCAAGCAGTTTCTTAATCTGAACAACCAGATCTGAAGGAGCCTATTCACATTGCAAAGTTTACTATAGCAACACGAGCCTGTACTGACATTTTAAATCAAGCATCACCCCATGTACAGAAAAAATATGAAATGAACTTTGTAACAGTCAAGTAAACTCTCTTCTCACAAAGTCAGAATTTCTTTCAGTAATTGCGAAATAATAAACACAGAGCAAACGCTAAAAGTAAAAAATTCATATGGAGGAGTTTTTCAGAGACTTTTCCCATAATTTATGTAATTTTCTGTAATTTTGCCTTTCTTGTTTTCAGTTAAGTACTAAAATGTTGTGCCAACCTGGTAGTAATTGGCAAGTTTGATACAAATGAAATATCTCTAAACTGAAGTAATTATATGTTAACTAACAATACAATTGAGGCTCCTCAATGGCTTATTAGTTGAATGCACTGTTTCAATGGGAGCAAGTTTAGTTGTATACAGAATCGTTTGACATCATTATTACATAGCTTTGATAGGTTCTTGAAAAGTATGTTGCCAACCTACTTCTTGACATAACTAAATATTAACAACAAACAGTTTTACACAGAGATATAACTATTTCAAGAAAACTTTGATTCAGGATGAGAAGATATCTTTGGAGGTTTTATGCATCTAAATATCTAAAGTAAATTTAAATATCTAAATTTAAATATCTAAATTAGAAAGTCATCTGTAACTAATACATCCAGTTTTCTGCAAAACTGGATTTAATTAAGGAAAGTTTCTTCTTAAATTTTACATCCTTAAAAGCCACTGTGCCAAATACTATTATTTTTATTAATTTGCCTTATCTTCTCTTTTTTAAAATTAAAAATAGAATGTATTTCTTTTATTGCTGAATTCATATATCAGCCTCAATGGCCATTACAATGTTTTTTATTTAGAGTGTATTGTATATTAATGATACATACACTAGATAGAATCCACAATCTTTCTTTTTTTCCTGAAAGTAAAATTGTTTTTAAGAGAAACATGTTTCCTACTGTATTAACAGTGTATGATATCATTGAATACCATACTTCTTATAAGGCATATCTTTCAAATATTTGAATTGTATTATTAATTCATTCTTACTGCTCAGAGGCAGAGTTTAAATTTATATGCAAATGTCACAACTTCTAAAGGTCTGAATTTATCTCCTTTGCTACAGTGTGACTTTGCTTCACGGAGCATGCATATCCCACAGGAATCAGGATGACTTTATTCAGTTATGTTTATCATAATAATGGAATAGGAGCATTTGAATAATTATTAACATGTAAGATCAGCTTTACGCCCCACACATGTTTCACACAAGGCCTCTTTATATCATGTATTATTCACTTGCAAGTTGATGTTAGAGTAAACCAGATAAATATCTCTTTATATTTTTTACCAAGCACTAACAAAATTGAAATGATGAAATTTACAGAGAATACAGTACTGGGAAGAAGACTGTCATCACCCAGTCTAAAGAGGGAAAAACAATTATACACAAATTGATGCATTTTATGTTGAAATAGCTCCAGAAATAATAATTGTGTACCCGATATTAACCTATTATTTTAGTAGCAACTATTTATAGAAACATATTCTTCTGATAGTGGCTTAATAGCCTTTTTATGTCGTTGGAAAGACTGAAAGCACTTTAATGCCCTGCCTTGCTAACCTTTCTTTGATCACAGATTGTTACTAAATCATCCCTAATGGATCTGTTTCTCAAGCTAAGTGTGCCCAGATCCTTTTGCTAATTTTTTTCCCTTGTAGGTCAAACACCTCAACCACTAGGGTATGAAGCTACCCCAGGTTGTATTTGTCATCACCATCTCTTATCTCACATATAACTCTCTACTTTTACAGTATGTATCACATATAGTTCTCTAGCTCTCTTATTTTGTAGTATGTATTTAATGAAGGTGTGTAGAGTGAAATTTTACAAACCAGCATCAATTCACTTCTCAGCTGCTAGTGTGCATCGGGAAGAATATTAGAATAAACACAATTTAATGAGGCATTTACAGAAGAAGGATTTCCGACGCAGGTAAGGATTATTATTTACAATATGACCAGTTAAACAATAGAAAAAAAGTTTTGTTAATGGAGTCATACTAAGGAATTTCAAGAAAGGAAATTGCAGGATTTAGTAGGCTGGAAATATTACAGAGGTAATAAGGTCCCAGATACAAATAGTATAGACTGATATCCTTGGAAATCTGAAATCACTAGGAGATAATTAAGGGCAGATAAGAAGAAGATATGTTAACCTAGCTGGTCAGTTTTCCATACACCATACTTTCCACAATCCATTAATATTCTCATCACAATAAATGATAACTATATTTGCGTTAAATTTCTGTCTCTTTGTCTCTGTATCTCTGTATCTGTGTCTGTGTCTGTGTCTGTGTCTGTGTCTGTGTCTGTGTCTGTCTGTGTGTGTTCCTTCCACTGGGTTTGACACATATTGAGGTCAGAGAATAGCCTGAAGAACAGCCTGCCTCTGATTTTACACCATTTTACACCAGTTTGTTTAAGATCTCAAAAGCACAAGTTGGCTTGACAGCCTCTGGAGACACTTAGCTTCACTTTTTTCTCTCACACAGTACATTGGAATAATAGACACTTGAGTTATTTAACCTGGATTTTATGAGAGTTCTGGATATCTCAACTAAGAATTTAAATGGCTCGAACTTTTACCTGTTGAGCCATTTTCCATTCCTAAATTAAAATTCTTGTGTGTTTCTTTCTCCGTGTTTGTATTGAATCCATTTGTGTGTTAATTCTTAGGCTAATTCCTTCAGATTTATAATTGATGATATTGGAAGTGGGACATCTTTATTCTGATTTTAATAGAGATTTCTGAGTGAAAATTTATGATGTAGACTTATTTTGTTTTTGTTTTTAGATTTGTTGAGGTAAATGAAATATCTTCTATTTATGCAGAAGGAGAGTCTATACTAGGTAATTTGGATTCTGCAACTCAGAATCAGACCCAGCTAAAATCAAATGTTAAAAAATTTAATATTGCTTGGTGTAAAACTGCTTGGCTGTTCTCTCCGTACTTATAATTTCTCGTGTAGAACTGATCTCAAAAGGGATGCTGTACTCTGTATCCTGTGCTGAGTTGTGAAGCCACAATTAGCATGTGATACTTAGGAACAAAAGTACACATCTGCCTTTGGAGGACAGAAGGATCAGCAGTAGGAGTCTAGACTACAGGAGAGGAATGGCTGAAGGAAATAATTTATTTTAATTTGCTTTCTGGGTTAAAACAATTCCTAGAGACAGAAATGGCAAAATGAATATTGACGGTGTCTGTGCCAACCTGAGGAACTCAGATGCTTGACAATATGAATCTTTTCTGTATAGATATTGAAGGGCTCCCCTGTGGGGAGACACTTTTTCTGACATGTGAAATAATTATTTTCCAACAATCTGTAATAACCAGTAAGTTCAGGAAATAATAGTAAGGAAAATGGGGAAGGGAGAACTAGAGGGAGTCTGTTATGATGAGAAGAAGAATTTGAAGTTTAGTATGCCGTTACCTGAACATTTTATACTGCCTCATGTTAGATGCTATGAACATATTGAAAAATAATCATTGGCATGACAGAACATGCTCTGAATTTAAAATGATATCTAGTTTGCTATAGCAAATCAGAGTCCTATAATAGGACATAGTGATGTAAGTATGCCCTGAGACACAACAGGGTAGAACTCGGCAATGGAGTTATTAAGTGGCATGCATAGGATTTGAGTTCAATCTCCAGCAAGAAAGCCAAAAATAGTAAATTGGATTTTGCATCAAATACATTAATATTATAATTTATTGATATTTTCCTGACATTCATTTTCTTTCAAGCCATCTGAAAATGTAAGAGGATATTACCATAGCCTCTTTCCACATTCTCCTTATGTACTCAGACAAATAATTCAAATATTAAAAAATCCTTAACTTTATTCTAATGTCTTTCCACATTATTCATTCTTTCTTTGGAATTGGAAATTAAGCAGTATCAGTAGAGATTTTTAGTTTGCTCTTTTCTTTGGTGACAGAGCTCACTGAAGTACATTCTCCTTTACAACTCCTAGGCTGGTCGAGAAGTCTTGGGTGAGTTTATTGTATTTAGAACCTGTAAATAAGTGGGTCATGTCTTCTGATTCACCTTTAGACTTTTCAAGAGCTTCCATCTAGTAATATGTCTAGGAGGAAAGAAAGGTGGTAAGGGTGGGTCTTAAAGAGAATCACAGTTAACCTAAAATATGAATCTGGGGTGAGCTAGTATAAACTCTGAAACTAAGGTTCGTCTCAGAAATAGGTTGATTGTATCTTCTGGTATGTAAGACTCAGAATTTATAGGACTACTCCCCTAACTCCGTTCCTTTAAATAATATCTCCATTTAAGTTTTTACATTCTATTTCCTTCACTTGTAAAGTCTCTACTTTTAAAGACAACAGAGAGGATACAAAATTTATTTTCACTGTAACTGTTTCCCATAGAATAATATTCTGGGTATATTTTTAATCCTTTAGCTCTAAGGATTAGAGCTTCCCCCAACCACCCCTCTTCCCACCCTGACATTCTCCTAACTGGGGGTCTAGCCCAACAAGGCCATCCCCTGCTACATATGCACCTGGAGCCATGAGTATGTCCGTTTGCCATTAGTCCTTGGAGCTCTGGTTGATTGGCATTGTTGTTCTTATGGGATTGCAAGCCCCTTCAGCTTCTTTAAAACCTTTCTCTAGCTCCCCAAAGGGGACCTCATTCTCAGTTCAATGGTTTGCTGCTAACATTCGCCTCTGTATTTGTCATACTCTGGCTGAGCCTCTCAAGAAATAGCATTATCAGAATCCTCTCAGTATGCATTTCTTGGCTTCATTAATATTGCCTAAGTTTGGTGGCTAATATATAGGTTGTACTATATCCAGTTTTCAGAGGAATCTCCAGAACGACTTCCAGAGTGGTTGTACCAGCTAGCAATCCCAGCAACAATGGAGGAGTGTTTGTCTTTCTCCACATCCTCGCCAGCATCTGCTGTCACCTGAGTTTTTGTTTGTAGCCATCTGACTGCTGTCTGGTAGAATCTCAGAGTTGTTTTGATTTGCAGTTCCCTGATAACTACAGATGTTGAGCATTTCTTTAGGTACTTCTCAGCCATTCTATATTCCTCAGCTGAGAATTCTTTGTTTAGCTCTGTATCCCATTTTAGTAGGATTATTTAGCTCTCTGCAGTCGAACTTCTTAAGTTCCTAGTATTTTTTGCATACCAGCCCTCTATCAGATGTAGGATTGGCAAAGTTCTTTTCCCAATCTGTTGGTTTCCATTTTGTCCTAATGACAGTGTCCCTTGCCTTGCAGAAACTTTACAATTTTATGAGGTCCTATTTATTGATTTTTGATCTTAGAGCAGAAGCCACTGATGTTCTGTTCAGGAAAGTTTCCCCAGTGCCCATGTGGTCTAGGATCTTCCCCACTTTTTCTTCTATTAGTTTGAGTATCTCTGGTTTGATGTGGAGGTCCTTGATCCACTTACACTTAAGCTTTGTACAGGGTGATAAGAATGGATCAATTTGCATTCTTCTATGTGCTGACCTCCAGTTGAACCAGCACCATTTGTCGAAAATGCTATCTTTTTTCAACTGGGTGGTTTTAGCTCCTTTGTCAAAGATCAAGTGACCATAAAAGCGTAAGTTCATTTCTGGGTCTTCAATTCTATTCCATTATCTACCTGCCTATATCTGTACCAATACCATACAGTTTTTATTACTATTGCTCTGCAATGACCAGGATGGTGATTCCCCCAGAAGTTCTTTTATTGTTGAGTTTTCAGTATCTTGAGTTTTTTGTTATTCCAGTTGAATTTGCAAATTGCTTTTTCTTCCTCTATAAAGAATCAACTTGGAATTTTGATGGGGATTGAATTGAATCTATAGATTGTTTTTGGTAAAATGGCCATATTTACTATATTATTACTTGTAATCCATGAGCATGGGAGATCTTTCTATCTTCTGAGATCTTTGTGAATTTCTTTCTTCAGAGACTTGAAGTTCTTGTCATACAGAACTGTCACTGCTTGGTTAGAGTCACACCGAGGTATTTTATGTTACTTGTGACTATTGTGAAGTGTGTTATTTCCCTAATTTCTTACTCATCCTGTTTGTCCTTTGAGTAGAGGAAGTCTACTGATAAATTTGAGTTTTTTATATCCAGCTACTTTTCTGAAGTTGTTTTTCAGGGTTAGGAGTTCTCTGGTAGAACTTTTGGGGTCACTTAACTATACTATCATATCCTCTGTAAATAGTGATATTTTTTACTTCTTCCTTTTCAATTTATAATCCTTTGACCTCCTTTCATTGTCTGATTGATCTGGGTAGGAATTTGAGTACTATATTGAATAAGTAGGGAGAGAATTGGCAGCCTTGTCTAGTCCCTGATTTTTCAAGTTTCTCTCCATTTAGTTTGAAGTTGGCTAGTGGTTTGCTATATATTGCTTTTACTTTGTTAGGTATGGGCCCTGACTTCCTGATCTTTCCAAGACTTTTAATATGAGGGAGTGTTAAATTTTGTCAAATGCTTCCTCAGCATCTAATGAGATGATAATATGGTTTTTTCTTTGAGTTTGCTTGCATAGTGGATTACATTGATGGATTTCCATATATTGAACCATTCTTGCATTCCTTGGGTGAAGCCTACTTCATCATGATGAATAATCACTTTGATGTATTCTTGGATTTGTTTTGTGAGAATTTTATTCAGTATTTTTGCATTGATATTTATAAGGGAATTTGGTCTGATTTTCTCTTTCTTTGTTGGGTCTTTGTGTGGTTTATGTATAAGTGTAATTGTGGCTTCAAATAAGGAATTGGTTAATGTTCCTTCTGTTTCTATTTTGTGGAATAGTTTGGACAGTATTGGTAATAGGTCTTTTATTAGGGTCTGATAGAATTCTGCATTAAACCTAACTGGTCCTGGGTTTTGTCTGTTTTGTTTGTTTTGTTTTGTTTTGTTTTTGTTGTTGTTGTTGTTTTTTTTTTTTTTGGTTGGGATACTTTTAATATATTGTTCTATCTCTTTAGAAGTTTTGGGACAGTTTAGATGTTTTATCAGATCCTGATTTAAACTTGATAACAGATATCTGTCTAGAAAATTGTCCATTGCATCCAGATTCTCTAGTTTTGTTGAATATAGGCTTTTGTAGTAGTATCTGATGATTTTTTAATTTCCTCAGACTCTGTTTTTATGTCTCCAATTTCCTTTCTGATTTTGATAATTTGGATACATACTCTGAGCCCTCTGGTTAGTCAGCTAAGTGTTTATTTATCTTGTTGGTTTTCTCAACAATCCAGCTCCTGGTTTTGTTGATTCTTCGTATAGTTCTTTCTGTTTCTACTTGTTTGGTTTTAACCTGAGTTTGATTATTTCCTGCCATCTATTCCTCTTGGGTATATTTGCTTCTTTTCCCTACAGCTAGTTCTTACAACTTTATTTCAAGATATTATTTTTACCTCAGTGTGTGTGAGTGTTTGTTTGATGTATGCCCCATTAACACCGGAATATTCCCTCGTCTCTTATTCTGTTTTGTTAAACACAGTAGAGTATCTCTCTGTTAATTGCCACCTACTGAAAAAAAGAAAAAGAAACCGTTATCTGATGAAAGTTACAGTGATCTATGGTGATAAATCATAGAGTCATTTAAACATCTCTATTTAGCATAACTATTGCATGAGGTTCCCCTGTAGGGTTTATGACCTGTCTAGTTACAGGTTCTTGCTCATTTAATGGTTTGAGTTATTAGGTTCCGTCTCCTGCATTTGAGCTCATATCCAATCAGAAGTCATTTAATTACCCCACATATTATCACTGCCTCTATTATCCAACATGAGTATCTTGAAGGCAGATCATTGCTGTACCATTCAGGAGTTATTAATAGAAGAATGATGGTGATTTTTTTTCTACTCTGGTAAAAAGGATAGGACCTTACAGCGGTCTGAAAACTAACCAATAAGGATGAAGCAATCAAATCAGTACCAGCTTGGATTCTTTTGTCAAGGTTTAAGTGTTTGCAGAAAGATTCTTGGTGCCAAATTTTGGAGGGTCAACCAGAATCATTATCCTGAGTTGTTTGTAGGTCGATTATACATAATCCACTTCTGGTACTGGGATCTTATTTGTTAAGGTGTTGCATATACTTGGAATATTGTTCCCCCTGTTATGTAAACTTCCTTTAAATGTCGATATAAATATCTTTTCAAGAGATTCTTAATAGTTCACCATATGACTTTTAAAGGGCTTTGGATATCAGTTATCTCTTCACTACTCTCTCCCCTCTCCTTTGCATCTGCCACCTTATTTAGTCAATCTTTTTCTACTACTTGCATTCTCCAATTTTATCAGTATATTCATTATTTTCTTTCTTGAATATTCATCTCATTCCAAAAATCTTCTTACTAGACAGAATGAAGAAGTGTGGATTTAAGTTGGTGGGAAATGGTGGAAATCTTTGAGGAATTATGTAGAAAATAACCTATTTTAAGTTAAAGGTAAGACAGAATCAAAATGTAACCTCATACAGAAGATATTTGCCATTTAACATGGAAGACGCCACTCTAATAACAATCACTGGAGACTGCAAATACAGGAATTAATCTGCATAGTTTGTTTGTTTGCTTGCTTGCTTTTTTATCCTGTTTCTATTTGTGTTTGTCTTTTTGTATGGGATTTTGAGACAGTGTCTCACCATGTTCCCTAGACTAGCCAGGAACTCAATATATAGGTGAGGCTAGCCATTGAAGTTATTGAGATGTGTCTGTCTGTGCTTCGAGAATGAGAATGTTGGCATTAAAACCTGTACCACCCTAGCCAGATTTAAGATTTTGGTTTAATTTTTTCTTATTCAAATATGTGATACATGGGTGTTTTGACAGCACATATGCCTGTGTTCAATGTGCATGACTAGGGCATACCGGATCCCTAAGAACCATAGCTACGGATGATTGTGGAGCTTCGTGTGGTGGTGTTAAGTAAGTATCAACGTAGGCACTCTGGTACAACTGGTTTTTGACTGAAGACCAAAGCAACTAAAAGAATAAAGATACTCATTTAGAATGTAGCTTAGAGTAAGCATCTACAGGCAAAAAAAAAATCATCTTATCCCAGAAAACACAAGACTCATCACAAGGTTAAAATAAATATATAGAAAATGTTTAGTTTATAAAACTCTGAGAGAAACAGTCTGTAGAAGAAAATCTGGGTATTAGTTTAGACTGTTAGTTTATCAGCCCTGTACCAAAATTATTAAGTGATAATCATGTAAAAGTGATATATTTTTGGATTTCATCAAAATTTCATTGTTCTTCTGTGCATAATTCTGTCGTGAAGATTAAAAACAAGCAGTTAACTGGGAGAAGGTGTTATCAAACTACTCACGTGACAAGTGGTAAGAGTCTAGAACACACGAAGAGATCACAAAGCAAAACAGAACTGTAAAAGGATAAGACACATAATTGGCATTTTATTGAAACCGTCATGGAATATCACCAAAGTACATGCGAAGATATTCAGGTCCAAAGCAATAAGGAAAAACAGTGAAAAAAATGAAATACTATTGGTGCTACAGAGAAACGCACTCGCACTCTGGTCCTGGTGGTGAGAATAAAAGCGGCTAAATTTGTTTCTGGAAAATATTTTAGTAATTCTTGAAAAACTGTTGGGGTCGTTCACTCACAGACATGTTTTAAGACCTGTGCCTATATTCCCAATTTTTAAATGCTGTGCCTGCTAACAAATGTCAATGTTTGCTTCCTCCTCACCTGCCCAAAAAGAAAGGCAGGTTGCCATAGAGAAGGTGACATAGTCCTCAATGTCAACTGGATGCATAAAAAGTGTGGCTTTTTTCATGATAAAGGACTAGTGATAGGAACTGGGGGCTTACCCAGTTACTCACATAACTACAGAAGCAGAGACACATAAAGCAGAGGAATACAGAGCAGGAGGCAGAACAGAGAGAGAACCACAGGGAACAATGTAAGGGCAGAGAAGTTGTGTTAAGTTATAGGATACCTGAGCGCCTACCCCAAGAAAACACCAATAGCCTTATATTATACTAATATCTCCATTTCTCTACGATTTAACCCCAAGTTGGAAACCTGAAACCCCTGCAGTGCTAATCATATAATCACTGTGAGTTACAGAAACTTCACTCCTGAATTTGTATTACATAAACAGAAATCATTTACAGAAAATATATGTACATAAATGATCATAGAAACACAATAGCCCAAAAAAATAGAAATAATGAACACATCTATCAACTGTTGAATAATTGAACAGACTATGGTATGTTTATGCTTTAAAACAGTAATTAGATATAGAAGTAACATGTTACTGATACATACAACTTCAGTCGGTCTCTAAAGAATCATCCTGAATTAAAAAAAAAAAAGGAAAAACCTATTACAAAATGTCATAGACTCCAACGATTCTATTTATGGAACATTCTGGAAATGTCAAATCCAGGAGAAGATTAACAGGGTCAGATGTGGGATGGGGAAGAAAAGTGTAGTCTTAAACATGAAGAGGGATCCCCATGTGGTGAAAATGTTCTCTGTATTCATGATACCAAAGGGATGTTATTATGTGACATTGTTTGATAGTCTTGCAATATTCTACTTTTAGAAGAAAAACAGCAAATACTAAACGAAAGCCTATGTTGTCTTTAAATTGGTTCAAGATCTGTAATTTCTAAAAGTTTAAAGAATTCCAGTACTCAGGTTCATAAATGTTTTATTCTGAGACATTCTACTTGCAGAAACAACATAGCCATATGTTCTTCGGATCCAATCGAAGACACATTGCCATTTGCCAGTGCTGATTTGTGGATAAAGTTTCCTGCTAGAAGTTTTTTTGTTCCCCTGAATTCCATTTTGTGGTTCACTGGCTCTGAGAACTACAACAGTTTTGAGTATTCCTCTTTAAAAATTCAACATGTAGAAGATTAAACAGATTTGTGTGCCATTTATCTAAATACACAATGGAGCTAAATAATCCACTATGGAACACAAGCCAGTTAAGAAGCAAAACATTATTTCTCCTCCCAGTAATTTAACTTAGGACTTCTGACTCCTTAGTTTCATTATCTTGGTCTCCTTTTTAAAAGCAAAGCTGAGCAGTTTGTCAGACATTAATAGGAGACAGTAATAATTATCACATAGAACTATGGACAGCCATGTAATTGACACTGCATTCTTTACATGAGAAATAAAGATGTTATAGACATTTATAAAGTATAAATAATAACCATATGTTAATTACCTATAATTAAATGCCTATATTGTCTTTCAAAATTAGCAGAAGGATAGACAGAATTATTATACTACAGATAGATATGGCCGCTTGAGGTGAGTGAGGGTGTAAATATTTTGGGGTCTTTTTTATTTTTCTCCCTGGATCAGAGTTCATATTTATGTAAAAAATAAAATATTTCATTTAAAAATGTATATTATTGTATTCTGTCTTCAACCTATCTAATTAGATCAATCCTTCCTGCATTAAGAAAGGTCAACCTATTTCCTCAAGGTTCACCTTTCTGTGATTATAATTGAACTATAAACCAATCATTTAAATTCAAAGAGAAAAAACTGCAAATGAGATTCTTAGGAGATGGCTTGATGGATCAAGTGCCTTTCATGCCAGCACAGCAATTTGAATTCTGACCTATAGATTCGATCCACAAAGGCTCAGTGACAGTGTACCCTTTTGATGTCAGTACAGGAGAGTTGAGACATGCAGATCCGTGAAGCTGTTTTGTCAACCCCCAGCCAAATGGATTAGCTTTAGCTTAGTAAGTGATTCCATTTTGAAAAATATTGCTCCATGTAGGACAGATACCCAACAATGCTGACTGGGGTTTCTATACTCTCACAAAGAAGTATTCGGCACACACACACACACACACACACACACACACACACACACACACACACAGAGAGAGAGAGAGAGAGAGAGAGAGAGAGAGAGAGAGAGAGAGACTGACTTAGACACACACAGAGAGAGAGAGAGAGAGAGAGAGAGAGACTGACTTAGACACACACACACACACACACACAAATAACACCACACACACACACACACACACAAATAACACCTTAGCAACTTTTAAATTAAACATTATTCTTTATTCAGTCCACTGGTCACAAAATTTACTAAGGAAATGTAAAACAAATATAAAGACTAAGTTTAGATTTATTTATACCCTTGTCAAAATTATTCTCATACCCCTGTGGGTCTCCTTGTGGGATATTTGTTCTATTTTGATACTCTTTATGTCTTTCTCTGTACCAATCTGTTTACTGCATTGTTATATCTTGAAATAACATGGGTTATTTCTCTAGCCTTACCTTAAAAAAGTTATATAACTTTTGATTTTACATATACCTTTAAATATTGTGCTAAGAACATATGCAAAATTTTTGAATAAAAATCGCAACGAGGCAAATTATCAATTTAGAGAAGGAATTCTATCTTTCCTATTTTGTTTTTTTTTTCAACCTACAGCCACAATATGCCTTTCTATTTATTTATACATTTTACATTTTTATTTTAGTGCTTTAGCACTCAGACATTATATGTTTCATTAAGTTGACAGCTGCATACTTTATTCTCTTTGAAGTAATTATGAATTTCAAGGTATTTTAAAATTTTATGGCTGTGTTCATATTGATTATTTCAGTATAGATCTAGACATTTTTCTTTTTATCAGTGTTTTAAAAATTTTCAGCTAAAATCCAGATTGTTGTATGACAAAGTTCTCCATTTCTTTTTTCATTCTTTTTATTTACAATTTAAATGTTATCTATCCCATTTCCTGGTTTCCCTTTTAGAAACGTGGCATCCCATTTCCCCACCCCACCCCACCCCCACTGCTTCTATGAGACTGTCCCTCACCCAACCACCCACTCACTTGTACCTCCCTGCCCTGAATTCCCATTTCTTTTCTAGTTATGTACATCTCTTTCTGATTTTTTAATTAAAAGGTTCTTATGAACCTTATGAAACTTATAGTCAATGGATGCCTTCAAAAAAAAAAAAAAAAAGAAATGGCAACCTACATATTTGGAAAAGATTCTCACCAACTCTATATCCAACAGAGGGCTAATATCCAAATAAGATACCAACCAACTAAATAATCCAATTTAAAATTGATAAACAGAACTAAACAAAGAATTCCAAACAGAGGAATCTTGAGTGGCTAAGAAATACTTAAAGCCTTACTGACACCGATGAGAATGCTTGCAACTATCGATTGGACTGAGCACAGGAACTCCAATGGAGGAGTTAAAGGACTGAAGGAGCTGAAGGGTTGACAGTCCCATAGGAAGAACAGCAATATCAACCGTCCAAACCCCCCAGAGCTCCCAGGGACTAAACCATCAACAAAAGAGTACACATGTCGCAACACATGGCTCCAGCTCTCTATGTAGCAGAGGATGGACTTATCTGGCATCAATGGGAGTAGGGGAGAGGTCCTTCCTTGGTCCTGTGAAGGCCCAATGCCCCAGTTTAAGGGAATGCCAGGGCACTGAGGTGTGAGTTGGGGATGTATCCTCATAGAAGAAGGGGGAGGGAGATGGGATAGGGAGTTTGCAAAGGGATCAGACAGAGGAATAACATTTGAAATGTAAATATATAAAATATGCCATATAAATGCAAAAAAACAAAAGAAATGTTCAACAGCCATAGTCATCAGCGAAATATTAATTAAACTGACTCTGATATTCTGTCTTACAACCAACAGAATGGCTAAGACCAAAACGCAAGATAACACATGCTAGTGAAGATGTGGCGTAAGGGGAACACTCCTCCATTGCTGGTGTAATTGCAAATTTATACAAATACTTTACAAATCAATTGGGTGATATCTCACAAAATTGGGAATATATTTACCTTTATATCAACTATACTATTGCTCCTGGGCATATACCCAAACCAAACTTGAAGGGGAGATACTTTAATCTCACTGAGAAAAGGAGACATATTAGACATCAGGGGTTGTAGAAGGAGGGAATTGGCTGGAGAAATGAGTAGTGCTGGGGAAAAATACAGGATGATTTGGTGGAAGGACAGTGGGAGAGACAACTGGATTGAGTAAACGTTTGTGGGAGGAGGTATAAATCAAGACAATGGAAACACCTAGGGATCTATGTGAGTGATCTTCACTAATTCTCCTAGCAATGGGGAAAATGGAGCCTGAACTAGCCATCTCCTGTAACCAGACAAGAATTCCAATGGAGGATTTGGGACACCAACCCAGCCACAATACTTTAGACCCATGATTTGTCCTGCCTACATGATGAGCGGGGATTAAAGATGGAGCAGAATTTGAGGGAAGGTCCAACCAATGACTGACCCAACTTGCCACATGCAATGATAGGGAGCCCAGACAGAAACCTAGCATAAATATCATCAGAGGAGCTTCACTGAGCAACTGTTGGAAACTGATGCAGAGACCGCAAACATTGAGTTGAGCTTGGGAATCCTGTTGAAGAAGCAGAGGAAGAGTAGAGGGGAGCCAGAGGCATCAAGGAAACTATAAGGAAATCTACACAATCAAATAACCTGTGTCCCCGGGGGATCATGGAGACTGAACTGCCAACCAAAGAGCACGAATGGGAAGGATCTAGGACCTAGGTACATATGTAGCAGTTACACATCTGGGTCTTCATGTGAAAGTTTGAAAGTGAAGGCAGGGACTATCTGACAACACTGCCAGCCTTTAGATTCCTCTCCCATAACTCAGCTAGCTTGTCTAGACTCATTGATGAGGATGAGCCTAGTCTCATTGAGGCTTGGTATTCAGGGGCTGGTTCATGTTAATGGAAGGGCTCCCTTTTTCTGGGAAAAGGGGATGAGGGGATATCAGGAGACATTAGAAGGAGGGGAAGGGAGGACAAGGGGAAGTGAATACTGTGATTATTATGAAATGTGAATAAATTAGACAAATTCAAAAAGATTGGTTGTTATATTTTTCTGATTTCTTAATATAACAGCTTAGAGGCTGTATTATAATTTTTCCATTTCATTTTCCCCTAGATATATTGTGTTCTCTATATAAACATTTTCAGCCTAAGTGTTTCTTAACACCACTCACTTAACACCAATGGATTACTAAAACGTTGTTGTTTAATTTCTAAGCTTTTGAATATTTTTCTTTCTGGCTCTTTAGAATTGATTTATAGGTCAATTCCATTTTGGTCTAGAAAAATATCAAGTATTAAATTATTTCATTAAATTACCTTAAGATTTGCTTTACGGATTGGGCATTTCTATATTTTGTAACCTCCCCACACCAATGGTATTTGAAAGTATTCATTTTGTACTTAGGTATGTTATTTGTAGATTTTTGTCAGCTTAGCACAAACTAGAATCATCTGGAAAGAGTGAACATTAAATGAGAAAATGCCTCATCAGACTGTTGTGTAGGGAAGTCTGTGGACCACTTACTTGATTAATTGTTGATGTAGGTGAGTCCAGACAAGCTTGTGTAATGAAGCCATTTCTGGGAAGATGGTCCTAGGTTATACATACCCTCTTCATGGTTTCTGCTTCTGTTCGTTTTATACCTGAGTTCCTTCCCTGATGTGTCTTCATGACTGGAACAAGTAAAGCAAATAAACTCTTTCCTCTCCTAGTTGCTTTTGTCATAGTGATTATTCAGATAGATAACAGACTGATACAGGGTGCTTTCTGATTAATGATATCCTCCAGGTATCTAATGTTGATTTCCCTATTAGTTACATCATTTTTGGATGGGAGACTTTCTCATCTTTACATGTGGGACTTGTCTGTTTCTCCTTTGGGTTTTGACAGTTTTTATGTCCTCCGTGTTATGCGTTTTCTTTGTAGTGTATACAGTAGGATTACTATGTCACAAAGCTGGATCTTAATTAGATATATTTAATTGTCTCTAGTAATGTTCTCATTTTCCCTTTCTGTCCACTCTTCTACAGTATACATTCTTGCCACTCTACTCACCTTACCTATGCTATTGTCTTGAAGTTTATCTCATTGACATCATATTCTGGAATCTTACTAATCTTACAATCTATGCCACAACACATCCTCTCTTTTAAAAAAATTATTTTTTTATTTTTTTCTCCATCTTTATTAAATTGGGCATTTCTTATTTACATTTCAATTGTTATTACCTTTCCCGGTTTCCAGGCAAACATCCCCCTAACCCGTCCCCCTCCCCTTCTATATGGGTGTTCTGCTCCCCATCCTCCTCCCATTACCACCCTCCCCCCAACTATCCCAACATTCACTCTTTTTAAATTATGAGTGATGACAATTGATGACTGATATGTGCATACATGGGTCTGAGTTGATCCACTACTTTCTGTGTGTTTAATCTGCTTCTATTCCTTTGTCCGTTTTTAACCTCCTAAGACATTTGAGATTTATAAGATAATTTTTTAACAGTTTTCATGCTTTTAATTATTTCTTTTAATGGTTCTTTGGCATCAATTCTTAAGGCTGTTTACTTGTTTGGTTAATTAGTTAGTTTTTAGTCATGTTCTTGTTACATAAGCCAAACAGATATAGAGGTCATAATACTCCTATATCAAGCTCTAAGAGGTTGGAATTCCAGGTATATACCAGCAACCCTGACTCGGCCATTGTACATGTTTTAATGACCTTAAGTTATTTAGATATGCCATCCTAATCTATTAGTATTGATAATAATAGTTTGAGTAAATATAGGAAATTTTATCTTCTTAAAATTTAAAATACAAGTTTATTTCCCTAGTGTATATTAAATTCCCATCAAATGGTACAAAACATGCTTAACCTGCAATTACAATTACAATTAAAATGTATGATGATCTTGAAAAGATGGGACAATGTGTTTTATTTTCCTTAATTTTATTCACTCAAATACTGATTCCTTTTCAAATTTTATGTTTTTTTCCCCATGTTTTAATCTCCTTTCCACTTGAAGGTGTTTCTGAAGTTATCCTTTGATTAATCAAATCAAATAAATATTTAACACTTCTTGCATGTGCACATTATTTCATTTTTCATTCCTAAAACTGTTTTTCAGGTATGAAGTTCATATTTAACACCTTTATCCCGTCATTATGTAAAAGTGTTTTGTAACTTTTATTTTTGTATCTGTTTTTAGAATAGAAAAATCTGACATTTGAAATTGGGCTCTGCTTTAAATAATAAAACAGTTCTTTCTGTTTCTTCTGAAGATCCTGTATTTGCTTTTATCAGTTTAATTATCATGGGGCACGGTGAGAATTTCTGTCATATCCTCCTATTATGTTTTCTATGCTTTCTTGTTACTGTAGATTATAAGTTTAGAAAAGTTTAGGAATTTCAGCCACTGGTTAGATAATTTCAATGATGTTCTGCTTCCTGATTAAAGAACTCATCCCACACCCTTCCTCTCCTCCCTCCCATTTGCCTCCACATACTTGTCAGCATCTTCTGTCACCTGAGATTTCTTTCTCAGTTATTCTGACTGCTGTGAGATGCAATCGCAGCATCATTCTGATTTGTATTTCCCTGACGATGGAAGACTTTGAATGGTTCTCTATTTTTGTTATTTAGAAACGTTTTTTCTTTTCACTTTTATTGTATATTTTCTTTATTTACACACGTTCTATTGATATTGTCTTTAGTTGCCCCACAGGAGGATGGTCAGTTCATAATTCCGAAGGCATCAGGTACTTCAGAAATTGTCTCTTAAGATGGGACTGATCTTGATTCCAACTCTTCTTAAATACAAATGATAGACAGTAATATTGAAAACCTACAGTAGAAATTAATAATGGAAATTTCTAATAGAGGGAGGCAACCAACAGACTTTCAGTGCTATAATGAATATGAGGCACATCAAGGAACAGCATTGCATGATTACTATAAAGATGAAGTATTGGCAAATATATACTTTTTCTAACCTACATCTCATTAACTGGACTTAAGAGAACACTCAACTCAAAGGAAATCACTACTGGTATTGAAAAGCTCAGAACTAGTTACTGGCAATAGGGTTAAGGTTAGTGGAAGAAAATATACAAGGGCTAATTGATTAAAACATAATAATTCTTAGCATCAACCTAGAAATACTTGTTTTTGTGCCTGAAGATACATGTAGTCTTCATCTTTTATCAAGGAAACTTTTCTTTGCAACAGGTAAAGGGCAAACCGAAAACCAAAAACCAAATAGCATGTGTAGTTCCAGCAGATACATTTTCAGTATACTTCAACAGCTAAGGCTTAGGGAATACTGCAGAACATGGAGCCAAATGAAGGTAAGAGGCGGAGAATCAGGGCATTTGCTGGGCAATTGTTCCTACAGGAAGTATCAAATGTTATACAACGAAGCTGCCCAAACATGAGCTGAAAAAGGACACCACCAATGAACATGACAACAGGGCATATCCAATGAGACCTCAAGCCTACACAACGAACTATATGGAACCAAGGGCAGCTGAGAGAGAGGAGGAGGGAGGGGAAGAGGGAAAGGAATGAGAGAGGGAGAGGAAGAGACAGAGAGACAGAGGGACAAAGAGAAAGAGTTAGAATCTTCCTCAGGTAAGAACAAACCAATTTCTTATCCACTGCTAAATAACTATCCCTTAAAGCATACATACAATTAGCATTATACAGACTGAGCTGGGTATACTTAGAAATATGTTTACACATATGCATATATGCATATAATGCCAATTGATGAAAACAGATATCCTGAATTTGAAGAAGAATAAGGAGGGGTATATGGAAGAGTTTTAAAAAAGGAAAAGGGGGAAATAACTATTGTAATTATATTATAATTACAAAAATGAAAATATAATTTTCTCAATAAAACCCTACATTAGATAAAATGAAAATTAATTAATTTCATTTTAGACTATATTTTTCTTGGATCTTTGTTATATATTGCTGAGACTAACATATTATTCATTTGTTTTATGATAATTTGTGATAAAATAGGAAAACTCTTTGTGAGCGTTTCCTTAAAAATCTTCCTTGGCAAGATAATAGAGGAGACTCATAGATCTCCCCGGGCAAGGGAAATAGAATAAATTTTATGGGAGGGTGGGGGATTGGAATGGGAGGATCAGTTGGGGAGGGCAAGGAGAGGTCATATTGTGGTACAGAATGAAAGGAAAACAGCTAGAATTGAGAAGTATATGAGGGATGGTATGGAAACCTGGTTGTCTTAGTTAGGGTTTTACTGCTGTGAACAGACACCATGACTAAGGCAAGTCTTATAAAGGACAACATTTAATTGTGGCTGGCTTACAGATTCAGAAGTTCAGTCCATTATCATCAAGGCAGGAACATGGCAGCATCCACACAGGCATGTGCAGGAAGAGAGTTCTACATAGTCATCTCAAGACTTCTAGCAGAATATTAGTTTCCAGCCAGCTAGGATGAAGGTCTTAAAGCCCACATCCACAGTGTCACACCCACTCCAACAGGGCCAAAACTTCTAAGAGTGCTACTCTCTGGGTAGAGCATTAACAAACCATCAAAACTTGTGCTGTGGAAACTTGCAGAAATATGTGAAGATTGTCCTAATTAAGTCTTCAAATAGTGAAGGACGCAAAGTCCTACCACATCTTGTCACCAAATGAAGATTCCAGTACTGTGGCTGGGTTACATCCAATTAAGCTGTTGGCAAAGGGGCCTTGTGGAAATCCCTAGAGAACCCAGTCTTTTATCAAAACATTAATATTTTTTCTACAGGCTGACATTAATACTAAAGACAATGCTTGTACAAATATTGAACATGGAGAGGTCGAGTTGGTACCTACATAGAACCTTCATCCCTACATTGTAGTGTCTTTAGTTTGAGAAAATACTCTGCTGACTATCAAACGAGAAATGTAAACACCAAAACAGCCACAAAACCTTTGAGCTACAATCTATCCTGCCGCCAGAACATGGTAGGGAAATGATGACATACAGCTTGTGGGAGTAACTAAACAAGGCCTGATTTGACTTAATATCCACTCCACGCATGGAACCCATACTGGCACTGTTTATGTGATCAAGAACAAAGTGACCTAGGATCAAACAAAATATTAATGCTCAAAAAATAGGAAAAACAAAAGAACTCTTAAAAGATATTATGGTATACTCACAAATTGATGTCTTATTCAGCCATTACCAGAGAGGCTTTCTCATGCACCACATGGGGACAAATACAGAGATTCACAGTTAGACATGAGGAGAGAGAGAGAGAGAGAGAGAGAGAGAGAGAGAGAGAGAGAGAGAGAGAGATATCATGGAACACAGTGAGCTAAATTCAATGTTTCAATCAAATCCCTCCTTACAGAGCACTGGAGACCCCAGAGAAGAAAACACAAAAATTATAGAAGGTACACAGAATGAAGCCCACAAAAAGAACAATACCATCTAACTGACCAGTATCCATAAAACCTCACAGAGCATGGTACGGTAGCACATGTCCCGTACAGATCTGCATCATTATATTATACCTTTCAGTTTAGTATTTTTATGGGAGTCCTGGGGTGTAAACAATTGATAGAGAGTAGACAGGCAGATAGAATGAAAAAATGTGGAAAAAGGAAAGTAAGAAAAAGGACAGAAAGGAGGGAAGGAAGATGACTTACGTGCTGTGGTTCAGCTAATCCAAAAATGATTGCAGATAAATGAATATCCAAGAATCCAGTATTCTGAAAATGTCAGCTAGAAAGTCCAAGAACGTATCAAGAATGTATTAGTAGTTCACTCCTTGAGGCTTAATTGGTCTTGGGTATATTCTGGAATCATAAAGAATTTAGCCATATGTCAGTGAAGGAATGGACTTACAAGGCAAAAGCAAACAAACAAATGCCAAAAACTTACCTTCTTCCACCTCTTTATATGTGCTTCTATTAAAAGGCATGGCCCAGAATAGTGATGCGTTTTTCTTACATAAAAATACCTGAAAGTACCTTAACAAATGGCCTTGGTCTAGCTGGATAACTGCCTCTAGAAGAATCTAGTAGATCCGTATTTATAAACCTATACAAAATTCAAGTTCAAGTATATTAAAGATATCAACACAAAACCAGATACACTACATTAAATGTAGGAGAAAGGAGGAAATAACCCTGAATGCATTGATACAGGAAATGACTTCCTGAACAAGAACACCAATAGCTCAATTACTAAGAGAAATAATTAATGAATGGTACCTCATTTATCTGAAACGATCCTCAAAGGCAAAGAACACATTCAATAAGACATTCAATAAGACAAAATGGGAGCCTACTGAGTGGGTAAAAATCTTCACTTACATTTGACATGTGCATAATATCCAAAATATATAAAGGTCTCAAGAAGATAGACACCAACAAACCAAATAACACAATTCACAAAAAACAGAATTCTCAACAGAGAATTATCTAATGTGTGAAAAGCACATAAAATGTTCAATGTCCTTAGTCAGGGAAATGAAAATCAAAAGGTCTCTGAGATTATATCTTACAGCCTCCAGAATCACTAACATAAAACATCAAGCAAATTAATATGTTGATGAGAATATGGACATAAAGGGGAACAACCCTCCATTGATGGTGGGAGGGCAAACTTGTACAACAACTCTGAAAATCAATCTGGAGGTTTCTAAGAAAATTGTGATTAGTTTTACATCAAGACACTCCTGGACATATACCCAAGAGATGCTCCACCACATCACAAGGATATGTGCTGCACTGTGTTTATTTTAGCTTTAGTTATAACAACCAGAAACTGGAAACAACCCAGATGACCTCAATTGAAGAATGAAAAACACATACGGTGTGCACTCACTGATAAGTGGGTATTAGCCCAAAAGCTCGAATTACCCAAGATAAAATCCACAGACTATGAAGCTCAAGAAGAAGGATGACCAAAATGTGGATGCTTTACTCCTTTTAAAATGGGGAACAAAAATATTCATAGGAGGGGATACGGAGGCAAAGCTTGGAGCAGAGACTAAGCAATGGCCACTCAGAGCCTGTCCCACATGTGGACAAACTATATATATATATACCGCCACCAAAACTAGATAAGATGGATGAAGCTAAAGAGTACATGCTGATGGGAAGCGGATATAGATTTCTCCTGAGAGACACAGCCAGAGGATGTCAAATACAGAGGTGAATGCTAGCAGCAAACCACTGAACTGAGAATGGGACCCCTGTTGGAGGAAGAAGAGAAAGGATTGAAAGAGCTGAGGAGGCTTGCAACCCCATGAGAACAACAATGCCAACCAACCAGAGCTCCCAGGGACTAAACCATTACCCAAAGACTGTACATGGACTAAACCATGGCTCCAATTGCATAGGTAGCAGAGGATGGCCTTGTTAGGCACCAATGGAAGAAGAAGCCTTTGGTCCTGCTACAGTTGCAACCCCAGTGTAGGAGAAAGTCTGGAGGGGAGGAGCAAGAGGAGGTGTATAGGGAGGGGAACACCCTTATAGAAAAAGGGGATGGGGATGAGATAGGGGGCTTATGTCTGGGAAGCAGAGAAGGGGAATTACATTTGAAATGTAAATTAAAAATTATCCAATTTAAAAAAGTCAATAGGATTAAAAGGTTTGTGTAACTTTAACCCCTGGTCTTGGAATTTTAGAAGGTGCAGAAATAACTTTCCATTGTTTAAACCATTTTTTAAAAAAGAAAATATTTGTTCTCTCTCTTTCTCTCTCTCTTTCTCTCCCTCCCTCCCTCCGTCTCTCTCTCTCTCTCTCTCTCTCTCTCTCTCTCTCTCTCTCTCTCTCTCTCTCTCTCTCTCGATAGCCTGTTTGTGGATTGTCTTGTCTTCCTCTCAAATCTGTTCCAAAATAGAAGAATAGAGGCTTTCCTGCTTAGGATATAGAGAAGTAACAGATGCCAATAAGTTTTGACATTATTTTATACCCTTCTGATAAGTTGCCATGCTGTCTCTGGCTGAAGGAGAAAGAGACAGGTTAAGAAGAGATGTATTTATCACGTCACGACAGAAGTTAGTGTTTGAAATGGAGCTTTAGAAATAAAATGGTAAATATGCAGGTACATCTAATTTTTGGTTCTTTTGAAGAGACTTTTATCAGCCCTTGTATTGCTTTCCCAATTTTTCAGTTTAAGTGTCAAAAATAAAATAGTGTTTTTTTTAATGTCTCTGGAATTCATTGATATTTTGGCTCCTCTGAGATGAATCTAGAGATACTTAAGATTTTTACTGAGTCTTTTAATCCCTAACAAAAGAGAATTTTACAGGTACCTGTAGTTTATTCTCTGTGAATTCTGTACCATAACTGGCTGTACAGTAATTGGTCTTTTAAACTTAATATTTATTGCCAACATGTAAATAATCTTTGGCTATTGTAACTTATTTTTAAAAGTAACTATTTAGCAGTTTGCTCCTGGTTGAAATCCCTTCAATTGGCCTCTTCAGGAAAACACACGTGGCAAACTGCCATGCAATTTTTTTTGTTTACCTTATTAGCATAAACCGTGATCATTCTTTGGCAGTTTGATAGGCAGAGTAGGAATTCATCAATGGTGACTGCTTCGTGTTTTCTTTCTTCCATGTCCTTCCTTATTTTGCATGTTTTATTGAAAAAATTGCTAATACATGCAAAATCAGTTATATTTAGTTTCAATAGTTCCCAAATCTGAAAATGTACTCTTTCATTTGAAATCTAAAATATTATGACTTTTCTAACTTTTTTATCATGAATAGGGGACAGCATTAATAATGGAAACTAGGTTTCTTTATTTCTATTGTTTGTTTCATGTGTGTGTGTGTGTGTGTGTGTGTGTGTGTGTGTGTGTGTGTGTGTGTGTGCGTGTATCTGTCTGTGACAGTATCCTCACTATGAAGTCTAGGATGACATGAAATTTTTAATCCTCCTCTCTCGGTTTTCAAAGAGATGATGTTCTTGGCATGGATCTTTGTTCTCGAGCAAATGCATTTCCATTACTAAGGTACATTTTCAACTTTACCGTTCACTTTTATTTAGCAATTTCCTTATTTCGTAAGAGTTAACATTTCATTGTTTCAAAAGAAATTTTACTGTGAATTTAATTTCCACTTTTCTAAAATAGTTTTCTATTCTGTCTTGGAAGTTTTCTTTCCTTTGAATTTGTAAATATACATTTTATTAATATATCCCTTTTTAATTATTCCCACAAGAATAATCTTGGTTGTATTACATCTACAAAACAAACTTCTGATCAATATATTCATTCTACCTTTCTTTTTTTCCCAACAGATTTATACAGATGAGGAGTATCCGGACTTTGACTTTTTCTTCACCATGACTCACAATGTTCATCTGTAAGTCTTTGACCATCTGAGATGATGAAAAACGTTGGTGTTTATACCACTTTTGATGAAATGCTATTGTTTCGTAGATGGCACATAGGTTGAACTTACGAACTTTGAAGTATGAAATGTTCCTTGTGACACACTTCCTGTGGTATTTATATGAATCAAATTCGTAGTTAAACAACTCCACAGCCTCATAAGTTGTATCTGCCATACATACCCTCATCTGAATTATGTATACAAACTATACAAACTTTGTGGCATCCTTTTTGTATACAGATGAACATAAACCCTGATTGAATGGAATACTGCTTTAGACTCATCAGAATTTTAAACAAGAGTATGACTATCCCACAAGTCTTTCTCTGACACTCACTAAGCCTCTTGATGTTTACACATTTGCAATATTTCATTTCAATTCCTGGATTACGGGGAGGAGATATGTAATCAAGTGCATATAGTGGAATCCATTAAATCCACTCACAAAACTGCTTAGGCTCAGGCTTGTCCTAAGAGCTGTTGCTTGTCTGTTGGATGTCTTCTTCTAGCTGGGCTGCCTTATCTGGCCTCAGTGGAAGAAGATGCCCCTAGCCCCACAGAGACTTGTTTTGCCATGGTACGGAGATATCCAAGGGAGCTTTACCTCCTCAGATGCAAAGAGGGGAAGGTTTGTCGGAGGAGGAGATCAGGAGGAAGTCAGTGAGCAGAATGTAAAGTGAAATATTAAAAAAATAAATTAAAGGCAAACAAACAAAACAAAACAAAATAAAATTGGCTCAGGCCACTCTAACTACTTTAGCATTCAACTGTGCACTAGATACGTAAAACGAAGAAAAAAATAAAAAATTAAATGATTAAATTCTGTTTTGGTTACAAAAATATTTTCATATCTCTAGAAATTAGATCAAATTATGATCAGCATTCATTCAGTGATGAAATTAAACTGTATGATACTTATTATGTGAATTAATATGTCAATAATGACTCATAAGGCAAGGAAAAGAAAATAAAACAACCCATATTGAAGACTATGATATACTTTATTGAAGATGAGAATGTGAAGCCCATCTTTGGTCAAGGATACGTGCTAATAGACAACTTATTGCTAATAAAAAGGAATTTAAATATTCAGAATTAATTAAATATTCATGCCTGTTAACAAAAATTATATGGTCAATATGTCTTTTGAAGTCCTCAGAATAGCAAAAGTAAAGATTTCTGACACAGATATCTAATAACTATTATGGAATACTATGGAAGCAAAGATAAATGATCATGTTAGGACACGAAGTTAAGTAACACAAAATTTTGTATGATGAGAAAATTTATATTCATACGAGTTGCATTCTTTCCAAAATATTTTAAAATGAAGTCAAAAGCTTGGCTAAAATATTTTTCTGATAACTTTAACAGCTAAACTGATTAATTTCGAAGATAAATAAAGTAAAATATAAAACATTCCAAGGAAACATTACCTCTGATGGTGAGACCAGGAACATAAAATAGCATTGACTTTGATGGAGAAATGAACCGTTTTTCATGTTGACAATAAAATCTGGACATAACCCATTAATAGGTAAATTCAGGAAATTAATGAATGGTTTAAGCATGCCTATCTATCTATCTATCTATCTATCTATCTATCTATCTATCTACGTCTATCTATACATACATATATACATAGATAGATAGACGTAGATAGATAGATAGATGATAGATAGATAGATATGTATATGTATATATACATATATATATATCAACTAGTAACATACAACCTTAGAATTTATGTTGCAGATTTTGAAAAAAAATATATTCTAAACTTTGATCCTTTTAGTTGAGAATTATTTCATCAAAACTAAAGAAAAACACAAAATATAAATTTGTATCATTACAAAATATAAACTAAACATTTTGTACTTTGAAATACTTTTGAATAATCTAAATACTATGATGAATTCCTCAGTAACATCAGTATTTATTCACACATTAGAAAGTGTTGTTGAGCCCTTTTTGCTATAATATATTTCTGGTCCATTACTCCTTCAGAATTTGATCTTAACATAGCATTTGGTCCTCAAATTATTGTGGTTAACACTCTTATCAAAGCTGCCACAAAACGACAATTGAAGTTCAAGCATGAAAAATCTCTATAATTACATAAATCTAACTGGAGTAATAGTCTGGATTGATATTTATTAAAACACCTATTATTAAAGCTTGACCAAACTTTAAAAATAAATTATAAAAATAAATACAGGTTAAATATTAAATCCATGTGCTTTTTTCCTGCAGATCTTTGTAAACAGACTCAAAGTTTAAATCTCTTTCTCAGTGGGCTCTTGTGTGCAGTGAAGGCTATTGCCACCTTTTTCAGTCAAATCTCATCACAATTTCTGCAGGTATAAACACTGGGCACGTGTCACACAGACAAGTTATGATTGGTAGGAGTTTTGTCATAACATTGCCATTCAACCCCAGTCACATGACAATGTGACTGTGGCCTAATATCAATTATTATTGTGACCAATCTCATAACTTTCAGGTTGATTAGTGCCTTTTTTAAGTCATTGGAAAGAGAGAAAGGAAGGAAGGGAGGAAGGGAGGAAGGAAGGAAGGAAGGAAGGAAGGAAGGAAGGAAGGAAGGGAGGGAGGAAGGAACAAATTCTGCTATGTGTCATTGTAACTGGGAAACCATTGACCAAGACACACCTGACATTACCAGATATTTTCTGAAGGAAAGACAAGACAGCAAAACATAGATACTTTGGGAAAAACTCTTTCATGAATATCTATAAGTCTGCTCTTATGGAAACAAGGAGGAAAGGAAAGAATGAATGGAAGGAAGAAAAGAAGAAAAACTGAGCAAGAAGAGATGAAGGCATAGAGAAAGTCTATCATGTCCTGAACAAAGAGTATAAATCACTTCCCAGAGGAAAAAGAATGGCCAACCACAAAGCTTAGCACACGTGCTATATATTGTCTTATATGTTCAGAAAATTAATAGAAAATCCAAAGATAATCAGAATCCTGGAGAAACATGTTTAGTTGTTCCTTTGTTTTAACTGTTATAAATAAAATCATGAAGTACTGATTAATTTAGTTATTTTCCATAGAAATAATAATTTAGAATTAATAATTTAGAATTATTAAAATTTAATGCAGACTGCATTGTCCCATTAGATTTCAGTGCATTGTCATAATTATATATTTTAATACCATAGTGGCCACCATGCTTATATTTCAAATTGTCATGCAAATCAAATGTAAAGTATATAGTCAAATTTTCACTAGCCATAAAGAGTATAGAAATTGAACAGAAATCTCTAATCTAAGAAACATATGAGAAGGATTAGCACACATAAACCCCTGAGGCATAGAATATAGTGATACTAGAAACCCATATCAGAAGAGAAGATGGGTTGCCTGACAAATGACAGTTCTTACTTTATCTGTGGTTTACAAACTTTTTTTCCAAAAGTGAGGAAAAAAAATCAAGTCAAGATTATTACATATACTAGACCTGAGAAAATAAAACTACTAAAGAAAAGCACCCGGTGATTTTTATTTGTGTGACTAAGAGGAAGTAGGTGTGTCTAACATTAGCTCTTTGGTGAATTGAATGCTATAAGCCCCTGTAATAGCTAGTGTGGGTTGTTAATTGAACACACCTTTGAAGAGAAACTCAGCGGTAGAATCACTTTCATCAGTCTGGCCTATAGGAGTGTCATTGGAATATTTTAGTGATTGCTAATAAATGTAAGAAATAAAAAAGAAAAGCAAACCCCATCTGCACAGTGCCTTCCTTAGGCAGATAAGAACAGTATAAGAAAGGTGGGTGCAAGTGAGTCTGTGAGTAAGTCAGTAAGTATGGTTCATCATGGCTATTGCCTCTGTTCTTGTACTGATTCCCCTCCGCAATGGGCTGTATATTATATGATGAAATACAGTCTCCTGCTCAAAGAGCTTTTGGGCATAGAGCTTACCTTAGCAACAGAAACTGAACTAGAGCGCAATCCTTTTATGCATAAGGAAGGGAAGCCATTCTCATAAAGATGGAAATAAAAATCCATAAACACAAATGAACTGATGGTTCACAAATTTACAGTTTAGTCACTCTGCAATTTTACTGAAGGAAGTGGGATATATCGCTTATACCTTCTATCAGCTGGGCTCCTTGGTGACAAGAATAGGATGCACATGTGTCCAGGAAGCAATCATGCACATCACCGCTGGAGCTGGGTACTGCTGATATTATTGAGAAGCACCTCTTCACTTCCTCCACACTCATTGGCCACCTCTAGATGTCATAAAACACAGAAGACAAAGAATGGGAAAACACTGTTTGGGTACTACCCAAGGTTATATTAAAGAGAAAAAAAGGCTCCTGACGCCTGGCATCTTTTGATGAGTTACTATTTACAGAAAGGATTCCGTTGGTTGAAATTACTCCTCAGATGATATAATAAATGAAGACCCAAGCATGCAAGATGTCACAGGCATGCACTTCAATATCATGTAAGGATGTGGGTGAATCACAGAACTACATGATATATTGAGATATATTATTTCTTGAAAATTTCACTGTGCCATACCTTAAGATATGTTAAATTCTTAAATTGAATTTAGTCTATATGTTACATGTATCCATAAATTTCATTGGTATCACAATACATAAGGATTTTTAAAATACTCATTCTTCCTGTAATAGTTTTTTGCTTATGCAAAAGTGCTTAAAATTAATTTACATGTCATTTAACAACACAGACTGATATAACTAGGAAAATGTATATATCATTTTTATTTATTTTGAGTTTTATGGGAGTGATGACTCCTCTATTTATGATTCAATCTACTTGGGTAGAAAGTTTAGTTTAGAAACATCTCCATGCTATATGCTGGCACCGGAACACACACACACACACACACACACACACGCACGCACACACACACACACACACACACACACACACACAGAGTTTATAGATGGTAACAGTGTTTAGATCCTGGTGAAAAAAAACAATAGCTATATCTTTTAATTACTTTGCATGATATTCTGAATAGTTGTCCTATTTGAGAGAGAAATTGTAAATTTACAAAAATATATATTGTTGAGTGTTGACTCTCAGGAGAAAGCATCAGATGTCATAGCAGTAGGAGATATGTTCCAAGTATAATTGAGAAGCAAAGCTAACGTAAACCCATAGGAACTGAGTGTCGACCAAGCTCTTTATGCAAACAAGAGAGCAGAAAGGAAGAAGGAACAGACTGGCTTCAAATTAAATGCAAGTTAAATATAGTTTCCAATTTTCTCCTAGTGATGTTTTCCCTTTGTGATAAATGAGGTAATTGAGTTGAAGAACAATATCATATATATGTGATATACATATGTATATTATATGTAAATATACAGCAAAAATATGTATTATATATTATAGATCTGCAAAGCTGCTAGTATATTAGATACTGCAAACACAGGACACAATTTAGACACTTAATAATGACAATTGTATTCATTCAATTATGCTAGTTGCATCTTTAGAAATTTTTTATCACCTATGACTTACCAAAAGTCATAAAATAGTATGAATCTTTGAAATTATTGAAATTGTTATATATATTTTTTGTAGAGAAACTCAATGTCTTGAAAGCATACACCAGCACCATGAAAAAAATCTGGATTGCCTCTTGAGGCAATCTGTTTTCAGCTTTCAAAAAAACTTAGAATCATATCAGAAATGCCCTGAAGATATGAGGGTGATCTTGAAAAGTTTATTTATTCAAGAATTATCAACCCTGAGTTGATGAGATGATGTTGATAAGGAAACATCATCTCATCAGCTGTGGTAACAGATAAATTAAATAGGAAAATAATTAAGATAAAAATTAACAGCGTCTTCTTGGTGGACTCCCCCTAGCACTTCATAGCCCTATTTCTGACACTTCTCCGTCAACCTAGACCATGCTTTCAGGCTGTCAGTCAATATGAGTAACTTTCCATTACTTATCTTCTTTCATCAGTAATTCTATCAGGGCGACGAGAAAAGGAATTCATATTAAAAGATAAAGTTTGGCTACTAATAAAAGACAAGAGTTTAGATTTTATAGTTAGTTAATCTAAATTAACTTCATCCGAGAATGTATAGAAACACTTTTGAAGAAAAATAATAGAGTTCATAGTCTTGTTTATATTCACAAATTGTTAATATTCATTACACAATATGAATTATTAGAAAATAAATAACTCTATAAAAAGTTTCACTTTTCAAAAGAACATTCAAAAGAAACAAAATGCCAGACAATTCAGATGCTAATGTAAAAGAACACAGTAAAAATCCGGTAGTGAAAAGTAGCTGATGAAAATACACAGCTCATTTAGAGATTTTTCTAGAGATTCAGCATCCTACTGGGAAAGAAGGAAGGAATCTTAGTATGAACAAATATTCTTGTTAATAAATCCTGAAAAGAAATTGGAAACAACTGATCTGCGCAAGGATTCCAAGTGACAAAGTAACTTAAAACCATGTACCCAAAATTGAAGTCCTAAACAACTGAGAAAGAAAAGGTAGCCAGTAAAATTGAGGTAATTATGGAAGACAGTCTCTAAAGCACATTGAATGGGTTCAAAATAGAGACTAAACTATCTCAACAATTTTTCAAAATGATAAATTGATCATTACCTATTTGTTACACATATCAGAATGATGAAGTATCTAGTGGTCTATGTCAATTTGACTGAATTTGGAAAGCTAAAACAATACTATTATTAGATAAGTCTTAAGGGTGTTTCTAGAACTATCATTAGATTTAGGAAACTTGAAACTACTCTGTGATCAATGAGTTCCAAAACACACTACCCTTTATGCTGGTGGTTAGAACAAAAATCAGAGAAATTCTGAGTTTATTACTCATGTTATGTGATGACATTCACTTCATGTTGCATAAAATAAACATTGATAGCCATGAGTGTTTTAAATATATTTTATGAATAAAAATTATAAATATGTGTGCTATTACACTAGGAAAAATAAAATATGATCATCCGTAATTTCTGGATAGCAAATAATTGATCAAAAAGATTATATATGGTGAGCTACACAAAGTTCCCTGCGTTCCAGAGAAAATACTGGGAAATGAGCTAACAGATGATTGTGGTAACTTAAGAATGTCTTCTGCAGCAATCAAAGCAGAATTATAATTTATAAACAAAAACATCTATGTGTATAAAGTATGATAAGCCAAAGAAAGTACTAGCAATGACCATGAGCAGTAAGGCCTTTAATGTCAACTCCAAATATCATGGCACTATTTAGTAAAAGCTTGACCTTAGATATGACGAACAAAACCAAAACAATACTATAAAGAATTAATTGAAAATATATGGTCAAAAACGCCATGCTATATCCAAAATAAAATGAAAATATACAAAAGCAAATGACTTTTTACTAGAATCTATTTAAAGGTGAAAATTATAATACACTTTTATTGCATGAAAAGAGGAAGTATTCTAAAATTCTGTAGTGAACAAGAATGTTTAAATTTAAAAGATAAGTTTTCATACACCGAAATAACAGCAAAAACTTCATTACCAGTGGAGGAAAAAAAAGGAAGATCACCAATTAAGGTACATACAGATTACCAGAAATGTATGAATATTGATAAAAAAAACTGTGAGTAATTATTTACAGAATTTTTGTGGGTTTCTGTTTCTTCCTACTAAGATAAATCACAATTACGGTAATAGCATGAGTCTATCCTATTAATGGATCAACAGAATCATGTTGTTTTCTCTAAATTTTATTGAAGACTGCTTTCTTACAGTTTCTAGACTCTCCAATATGTTGTCATTCCTCTGCACTCTGTTAATATCAAAAATAACAAAACAAGATTTTCACTCACCCAGTAAACTAATCATTGCACTCCTGCCTCCCTCCTAACAGGACATTTCTTGCTATTGGGGGTCACCCTGATAATTTAATTTCTTCTTTAGATAGCTTTAAAATAACCCATGTAGAAACAATTTTATTATGTAAGATGACATATTCACAAACTATAGCAGTGTCTTGCTTACGTTTTCACTGTGAGCAAACTCCATTTCCAAGGCAAATACAGAAGGTAGCATTTCATTTTAATTTTGGAGAGATGGTAGTCATTATAGCCACGGCAGGAAGCAAGGCAGCAGGGGGAAGCATTTAAGAGGTCACATTCTTGCCCATTGAAAGAATAGAGAGAACACATTGTGGGAAGCTTTTGAAATCTTAAGGCTCTCTGAATAAGATACAACTCCTAATCCCTTCCAAACCGTGGGCAACTGGGAACCAAGTATTCAATTGCCCTCTCTTTATGGAGAACATCCCACTCAAACCACCAGAGTTGTGTTGTACAAGTCTTTTCAAAGATATTATCTCACCTACCTCATTATTTGAATAATCTGCTTTAAATATGAGTAATTCTCTAAATGAAAGCAATGGCAATGCATTATGATGCTCATTATATATTTAGGATTAAATTGAGTGACAAAGAGATATTGAAGGAGATCTTAAAATGTTCACCCTAAATGAAATATACTAATCCATAGGATAGTGTACCCTAATATTCACATACCTAGTAAACATCTTCCATACAACAAAAGTCAAACCTGCAATGATAGACAAGAAATCAATGCACTCAGTTTAAGAGCTATACATTTCAAAACTGACCTTTAAACAAATAATTAAATTAATAGGAAAATATCTACAAAGTTTGATGAAGTGTCTATTAAACTGTGACCAACTAGGATACCCTGACTAAAACTTATTGAACACTCCAGCTGAAAATAGAAGGGGACCTGTACTAATTGAGGATGCCTGGAACATTCTCCAAAGTAAAATACAATTTGATCATAAACCTCAGATTTAAATTCTTTAATATGTAATTTCTCAATAGTATAAATAATAGAAATGTCTTTAAATACATTAGCACAAGGTATGTAATTAACAAATTTCTAAATAATCTATTGAGAAAAAAAATTTCAAAGTTCATATGAGAAAAATTTGACTTGAGAACAAATCACTAGAGAAATTAACCAAAACTTACAGATTATAATTCGTTCTATTTCCAGCAAGATATATCTAGTTGCAAATGATTCTAAAATGAAACAAAGTAAAAATAATTGTATGTTCAATTTCAATAAATTAGAAGAGGAAAACTATGAACAATGAAGGAAACTAAACTCAAGAAAGCAGACAGGATCTAATGTACAGCAAAGTAGAATTTAATGTGTTTAGAATAAAAACCGAAAGAAATAACAGAAAAATGATTGGAAATAATTATGTTTGTTTGTAAAAAATGAGCAAATTGATGACTAATATTTAATCATATTTAAAATGAACACGTAAAATTAAGTATATGAGTAATGAAAGATTAATAATACACTACTCAAATTAATAAAACTATAAAGGAATACTATGAATGAAAATATGACTACATTTCATGAAACTAAAATATTCCTTGGAAATAAGAGCTGTCATAATTTTGCCAGAAACAGTGTAAGCAATTATTCAGGACCACGTTGGTACCTTGATTCTATTCAGCAGGTAAGGAAGATAATCATACATTCTGCATGGGTGAAGCATGGTGATTTACTTTGAATAATGCTTTGCTCTGGTAGAAATGCCTGACTGACACTACTCATTGATGTTAACTACAAACTCTAGCCTTCCATCCCTCATGAAAAATCAGCAAACCCAATCCTGCAAAGATTGTGAACTCTTTTAAATTTGTGTTTTGCCAGGAATTATGAAGATGCTTGAACAGTAAAATATTCTATGTTAATTAAAGAAAGCATTATACAATCTCATTAATAATGTCAGATTATAAGCATTTGTCATAAAAAAATAACCAGGACACCCCCTTATAAGTCCGAATACTTCTCTATTGAAGTCCGTTTTGTCAAAATAAGCTGCTTGTTCACTTCCAGTAGCTTGAACTGTCTGCATTTATGCAGAACATATTCATGTAATGTCTACTATGTCTAAATTAACATATTTATAGAGAATATATCTATTACTGAAGGATATATCTCATCCCCTCAATTGTCTAACAATAGGTAATTTTCAAGAATATCTATATGAATATTTCATACAATTACATTAAAATTAAAGTAAGAATACTCATTGTAAACCTTAGACCAGAGCTTGAAAACTGCCGTCAAAGGAAAAGAAATCACCCACTTTGGTCCATGCTCTAGTTCCTTGTTGCCATTGGCTCCTGGTTTGAACTCTTATGATTTTGATGAATTATTACCAAATCATTGTACACTGAGGTAAACAAAAAGGTTCTAAACATAGTTTCTGTGTGTAGTGTGCTCTTCTCAGCACAGCAGGGAGGAACCTCTACTCTCTATTCAAGGCTAAAGAGCTGCTTTAAGTTTTATTTCATGTCCCAAAGGATTTAAAATATTGCCATAACCAGGGAGCCTAACACTCAAAACATAAGCACCTAGAGGCATTGGCTAGAACATGATAAATGTTTTTTCTACTATATTTAATTTAATGGCCAAAATATACCTGATATCACAAATGCTACACTGATTGCATTATAGAACTTCTTCATTATGAAATTAATTCATAAATTTAAGTAGAGTTTTCCAAGAGTTGCAGCAGAGGTGATGTATTTCAGAATGTAACATTTCATTTGCAAAAGTATTACATGTTAAATATGGAAAAATTTTAAAGTATATAGAGAGAAAAATAGAAAATTGATAAGAAAAGTAAAATTTGCCAATAATTCTGCCAGTTTTTTTTTACACTTAACATTTTGTCTAGTTTCCTCTGTTATACATTTCCCAAAGTTGTCAGCATTCTTTAGGCTACATAAAAAGAGATATGAACATTTCCTTTGGAAGAAACCTACAATTCCATAAATTAGGAAATTATAGCCCTATTTTATATATAACGAATCTCTTTAAAATATTGGCATTTGAAAATTTCTTTACTGATTATTTTAAGCGATTGTATTGATAAAAACGGGAGTAAATAGTGCTCTTTAAAAGTGAAATTTGACAGGGGCCTAATTAAGAATGTATTATATCAGATAAGACATGACATTACCCTGTTTATGTAATATGGAGCCTGAATGACATAGAAGGAAGTCTTTGGAACAATACTGTTTGATCAGAAAGCAAAAATGATTTATTTCTTTGATGGGTTTTGATATTCAGTATAAACAGAGTGAAATAGGAAATAAAATAGAAAACCATCAAAGAAACAAGCAAAGAAAACAAAAGAAAAAAGAAAAAAGAAAACCTAACCAAACCAAACCAAACCAAAAATAAAAATCCTCAAGCCTCCTTCTTGTTCCTAATCTTTTAACAATCTTCTTACTATAAATCATTGCTTTAATTAGAGTTTTACTGCTGTGAACAAACACCATGACCCAGCTAACTCTTAGACAACATTTAATTGGGGATAGCCTACAGGTTCAGAGGTTCAGTCCATTATCATCAAGGTGGGAGCAAGGCAACATCCAGGGAGGCATGGGGCAGGAGTAGTTGAGAATTCTACATCTTCATTGGAAGGATGCTAGTGGAAGCCTGGCTTTCAGGCAACCGCGTGTAGGTTCTTAAAGGTCATGCCCACAGTGACACACCTACTCCAACAAGGCCACACCTACTCTAACAGGGCCACACCTTAAACAGTGCCACTCCCTGGGCCAATCATTACATTCATTATAAATAGAAACATTCATTTCAAAATGCAAAAGATAAAGATACATCCATGAAAAATGGTTAATAAACACTGAGACATGGTCAAATGTTGAAAAAAGAAGAAAGAGAAACAGAAAGAAGAAAGAAAGAAAGAAAGAAAGAAAGAAAGAAAGAAAGAAGAAAGAAAGAAAGAAACAAAGAAAGAAACAAAGAAAGAAACAAAGAAAGAAACAAAGAAAGAAAGTAAGAAAGAAAGAAAGAAGGGAGGGAGGGGGGAGGGAGGGAAGGAGGGAGGGAAGAAAGTTTCTGAGCCTGACACATAGTATAGTCATCTCTACAGACTGACCAGACATTTTTGACCTGATTTTCCATAAAAATTCAAAACAGAACAGTTAAGAATTTAGACATTGTTAGAATACATCAAGTAAAAGAAAGAATGCCATTGTTTGAACAAAAGGTAGAGGAACTCTATCATGTAATGCAAGAAAATGACAAAGTAAGTGCTAGCATGACAATTTGTGGGTAAAAGTTTTCATGTCCAAGTCTGAGGAGTTGAGTTTCTGGGACTTGGGTGCTATAGGTAGATAATAGTCATATCCAAGTTGGTTCTTCAACTTTTCATGCATTTGACACCTCTTGTGTGTAAATAGTCACACACACACCACCAAAAATATCAATCATTCAATGCTAAATGTCTTAAAAATATAAATTTATATAAAGGTGAATGTAACATGAAGGATTTTTGAGACCCAGGGAAGGACGAAATAATTACATACGTTAGAGTTTCAAAGAGATGAGAGTATTTCCTCTGGAATGAGCAGCTAATTATTTTAGGGTCTTGGTGGTGGTAGGATGCTGGGAAGATAGGGAAGAGGGACTTCCTGTGCAGCAAGGAGACACAGAAAGCTACTAGCAAAGGAGGAAAAAGATGAGAACTTTCTCAGAGCAGGTCCTTAGCTGGAAGCATTAGAGTACTTAGGGAGGGGAAGAAGAACCAGTTTTGTTTTGTTTTGAGTTTTAAAAATCCTCTTACTTGTAATTAGTCAAAAGCTAGAAAATGTGAATGTATTCTCAGCAAAGAAATAATTTTGTTTATTCAGCTGCCCACAAAATCCTGCTGAGACTGTCTTCCTTCTACAAGAAAACAAACTCTCCCTTCACATTTTATTCAACAATGCTGTACCAAAGGTGAGGAAGCATTTTACATAGCGCAACTCTCCACTGACTTAATCTGCTATAATTGTGGATAATCACTCACTAAAGTGGATACATTACAAAACAAATCAATTAACCCAACTTCTAAACCCACAGGATTATATACACACAGTTACAAAGGATAAGTAGGCATATTGTGTTAAATGAATGATGTGCGTAAGCAATCAATGGATCCGATCTAGAGGATAATCACGAATTAGGCAATTGAAGACTTGGAGTTTAATTATAAAGTAAGTACTCATAGTTCCTTAAGACCAAACAAAAGTATATGGATGGAAATGAAACATCCCAAAAAAGAAACACAAGCACACAGCCCTCACTAACAATATGGTTGCCACAGTAATGAGTAGACTTTCCACTCGCTGCCTTTCTTGTTACCTGCTTGCAGTGTTGCTGCTGCACAGCTGTGGGAGCATGCTACTCACTCTTCAACATGAATGCAGGGCTTGCCCTCTATGCCTGCCGGGAAAGAAGCCTTTACTAGTAAGCTCCTTGCACTCTCACCAATAGTAATTTTATAACTTAACTTCAAGGTCTCTTTCCAAGACCTCACAACTCAAGATTTAACTGGTAAATATTGCCACATGTTTAACTAGTCCCCGTGCTTTCCACCCCCTGCTTGCTCTTTATTTTCCATTGCTCAATGTTGTGTTGAAAGTTCGCTGTAAACTTTGATCTCTGTGCCCCATGTTCATGTATTTAGATCTAGAAACTGTACTAAGCAGAGGATGACGTTTTAACTATATTCACCGTCCATGTGATGCTTTTGAGTACTTGGACTTTATGATTGCCGTGCTTTGTAGTCAAGTGATTCACTGAAGATTTTCTATATTCTTTAACTCACAGAGGCCATCATGATTTGGATTTTACTTCAGATAGAGGAAGGTCTTGCTTCTATTTGTCCTAATTGTAGACCATACAACCAGGAAAAAGTCTCTGTGTATTTTACTAAAAATAATGTGTGAACAAATCTCCATAAATCAATATCAGTCTAAGGGCTGGTTTTCACCCATCAAATTAACATCTATTATGTCTCAGCCTTCTGAGACATTTCTCTGATATCCTCAAACCCAACATGCTCTTACCATCTCTCCACCTCCTCTTTCTCAGAGTTCCCAAAGTCTTGGGAGAAAAGCTTTAATGAAGATATCCCACTTAGGATTGATTTTCCGAGGTCATTCATTTTCTGCATGTTTGAGTCCTTGTAGTTTTGTTGTTGTTGTTTTTGTTGTTATTGTTGTTGTTTTTGTTGTTGTTGTTGTTTTATTTTTATTTTTTTCCATCTGCTGCAGGAAGAAACTTCTCTGATGATGGCTGAGAAAAATACTGCTCTATGAGTATAGCAGAAAGTTTTTAGGAGTCATTTTATTGATATATTCCTTTATCAGAAAAGTGCCATCTGATTACCCCTAGATCCTTAGTCTATTTAGCTTCATGTTCTTGGTAACTCAAGCAGCACTTAATATTGGATCCATCCCATTGAGTCACTTGAGGTTACATAACATATTGATTGGTTAACCTCACAAGATGGTGCCATAGTTACATAGCCTTATCTTTCAGGCCAGTCTCCAGTGTAGATCACAGGGTTTATAACTGGGTTGGTGTTTACCTTCTCCTTTTGGATCATTCTAATTATCTTGTAGTACACTGCACACGACTCAGTAGAGGGGAAAGCTCCAGGTAAGCCACAGCTTGATTCTCCATGTTCAATGAGCTACATAAGTGTTTCCATCAACAAGGCCCTTACCACCAGCATTGAATATTGTGAGTTGTTTGGAGGATTCCGTGGTGCCCTTTTGTTGAACAAGTCAATTAGATATAGTCCATTCCCTGAACTGCAGGCTTTAGGACACCTTGCCCTACTTACCATACAGTCTCCAGGGAGTCTTCAGACTGTGGTGTCTGTTACCCAGTGGCCTTCATTTCGTGGTGTCCTTGGTGCAGTGGATCTCCTGGGATATCTCTGGTTGTGTTGTCAGATGTCCTGGGTGCAGCAGATTTCCCGAGATGCCTCAGGATATGGTATCAAATGCTATGAGTTCAGTCGTTCTTCTGTTATACCTCAGGATATGGTGTCTTCTGGGGAGCAGCTAGAGGTCTGTCCCAAAAGAAAGGACTGGATGGAAGGAGTGTGGTATTTGGTATTCGGCAGGGGCTTGGGGGTGGGGTTGGAGGATGGTGGGTTTCCAAGTCCAGTGGACACCCAATGGCAGCTATGGATCTTTGGGAGGATTTTTACTAACTGCTGAGTGCAGCAGATCCTCTGGTATCCATCTTTCACTGTTTTGAGTAACCTTTGTTTAGATAAGTATCCCATTTACATGTTTTTTCTTGTTATCAAGATTTTCCATCTCTTTATATATTTTATATATCAGTCTTCTATTAAATGTGTACTTAATAAAAAATTCATTTCCCATTATAGAGCATGCTATTTTGTCTAAATTATGGTGTTTTGTGCCATACAAAAGCTTTTCAGTTTCATCTGGTCTCGTTTATTATTATTATAAATGCCTGTGTTAATTCTGTTCACTATGTCTATTCTTATACATGTGAGTTCAAGGTATTGTTCTATCAGTCAGGGTAACTGACCTTATGATGAGGTCCTTTATACATTTGGAGTTGAACTTTATGCATGGTAATAATTATGGATATATTAGCATTCTTCTACCTGCAGCCAACCACTTTGACCAACACTAATTATTGAAGACACTGCTTATTATTCAAATGTATATTTCTGGCTTACTTATTAAAGAAAATATGCATCTCTAAATTGGTAGACTTATGTGTGGGAATTCAATTCAATTTGCTAATTAACATGTCCTGTTCATGCTAATACCAAAGTGTTTTGATTACTATAGCTCTATAATGTCAGATTACTGAATTCAGAAATATTGAGACCTCCAGCAGTTCTTTTATTACTCAATGCTTTTTAAGGTCTCTTAGTTTTTGTTTTGTTTTTTTTTTTTTGTTTTTAGATATTCAGCTGGAAAATTTATTTCAAGGTCTTTGAAAAGCATGTGTAAATATTTTAATAAGATTTTAATAGTGTATAGATTGCTTTAGTTAGGTTGGTCATTTTTATTGTATTATGTGATTCCATAAGCCTGTGAGATATCTCTATCTTATGATATATTATTCAATTTCTTCCTTTCCATCATAAGGACTTTATTTTACAAGACTTTATTTGCTTGGCTATAATTATCCCTACCATTTTATTACTTTTTGAGCCATTGCAGAAGGTACTTTCTAATTTCTTTCTCAATCCATTTATTATTTGTATATAGAAGGTCACATAGCATTTATTCTTTAAGAATATCATTCATGTCTGCAATGTATTTTGATTATACATATTTCTCCTTTTCTTCCTTCCATCTTCGTCATACTCCCACACAAAATCATCCCACTACTTGTGTCCTTCAGTTTTCATTTTTTGTTTAATATTTCACTGAGCCCAGTCAGTGCTGCCCATGCTATCAATGTATTCTCTCCCCATAGAAAATGAGTTCAGCCAGGAGCTAGCAGTTGCCCATAGCTCTTTTGTTAACATGAACCTTCAAGAACTCTTCCTCTCATGTACTATTGAATTTGTTTTGATCTTGTGCAATCCTAGTACAGGTAACCACAAGTAGTGGGAGGCTATGAATGGCATATCCATACCATGGCAAGATAATAGCATTTCTTTCAACTTCTCACAAATTCTCTTGAGCTTTTATTTGGGAGTAAAGACTGATATAGATGCTTTATTATGAATGAGTATGTTCAGTCAAATATTCTCATTGCTACAGACAGTTATGAGCCTCTGAATTGACCACTTTTCATTGCAGAAAGAACCTCTGATCAAGGTTAAAAGTATCCTAAGTCTATAGGTGTAAGCACAAATGTTTAGTTGGCGGCTTGACAGCATGACTTTTTAACTGAATAACCACAGTAACTTCCCCTCTAGTTCTTTCAACATCTTCAACATAGGCTGTGCGGTGTAGTTGAATGTACCAGGCATCAATTCCCTCGTGTGATCAGGCTTCAAATTAAATTACAAAGGAGTTGTTTATTGTTAAAAAACCTCAACTATTGCATCGGTGAGCACATCTTTTGCAGTATATAAACCCTGTATCTTGCAAGGTTCAGCATTGTATAAGATCTTTAAGGCCTTTTCTTCTTCATTGGATGGTGTATCTCCTAATGGCAATATTAAATCAATCCAGCAGGGACAGATTGTTCTGGTCAGTCCAAAATTTGATTTCTCTCTGTCTTATGAGGAAACTATTATGTCTTCAGCAAAAAGATATAATTATGATATTCTTCTAAAAGCAATGAAAAGATTGTGTATTGTTTGGTGATTAATCAAGTTTCCCAGACAAATAACAAATATAATGGTATCCCAGGACTGATATTCAAACTTTCACTTAATAAACTTATTTCTGAGGGTGACATTGTCCACTGTTACAGACTACCTCCATTCTATCTCTTTCATTTAGGCCTTGATCTCATGAAGGTAAGGGCAAGGGACAGCAAAAGCACTGTCTCATTGATTAATATTTACTTTGATTACTTTATTTGCTTTAAATTGTTTTATTTATCAAAACGAGTATGGTTTTGACCTGGATAGTTATATTGTAATTCCTCTAGGAGAGAGGTCAAGCTGAACATTTAGTGATTTATAGATATTGGATCAAAAACTTGGTATTTTGGAAGAGAGGTTTTGTATTTCTGTTGACCAAAAAGGAGAAGAGGCTTTGATCAGAGACATATTTGATCAGAGATGTATTTGTTCTAGAGACATATTTGATCCAGAGATATATGGGTGATATATGACAGGGGGAAACACCTTGAAGAACTAGAAAATATTCAAGGGAATCAAACAAGACAGGTAAAGATTCTTCATGCCATCCTTCACATGGCCAGAAGAGAGACATTGTAATTGAATTGGTTATTAATAAAATTAACTTAAAAAAAGACACATATGTATCTTTCACCTGCCCAAACAAGGAATAAAATTTTATCCTTAATTGATCTGTACACTCTACAGAATCCATATAAATATCTTAATGGTACTAAAATGTTGATTGTTAGATTAATATATTACAAAATGTACAGCTTTAGTGAGATTTATCCTTAGAGATACTGAACTCACCTACTTGGCATCTTCTCCGATTGCTCCCAAAAACAGCTTCAGGAATTGCTGCTGATTCCAGACCATCGCGCCTCAACTAAGCTTTCAGAAGGATCCAGTTAGAATTTCAATTGAGCTCCAAAACTTCCAAATATGTGGAGAATAGGTAACAGGTGCTAAAGCTAGCTTTCTTAAGTCTAACTAAATTTTAAAATTTTCCTACCCCTCCCTACTTCTTTAATGACTTTTTTATCACCTTATTCAACAGGAAGAAGTTATGGAGAATCATCCCTGTTCCTTTGGTTTGGGGGTCTCCTTTTGTTATTTTACACATTTTAGAAAGGTTGTCATTTTAAGTAATAATACTGAAATGGTCATAATTTTGCAAGAAGAAAACAGGTGGTATAGATTTCTAAATTTTGTCCTTAAGCAAAATATTAATCCATGATATATAGCCATAATCTTAATTGGTAAATCTGTATAATTGATACAAAATTGAAGTTATAGTTTCTTGCACTGGTGAATTCATATACTGATATAAAATTAAGATTTTCATTGACATAAAAGTGTTATGCTGATATAATCTTTGAAATTAATATTGTTACTTTACATACAAATTGTACTTATACAACTCATTTAAAGATACAAAGCTTAGATTCAGTGCTTCTAATAACTGTTATTAGATGTTAAACTGTTTTTAGATGATAAAGCAACACAAGATAAGGGCCAGATAGCAAACTCCTGGTTATTTTAGTTCCTGATTTAATTATAATAAGATGATTTCAATATTATTCTATTAGAAATAGCTAAGAGTAGTCAAGGTTTAACAATTCAGATATACCTTATATGTATAGATGGTCTTCAAAGAATCCAAATCCACAAAGTATGACATTTAATGTTGTTTCATTATTAAAAAGCATTTGACAATGAGACCTGTCTGATCCAGACAGTTTCCCCATTCCTCTTCAAAAATAATTGAATATCTTTACCTACAAACAAGGTTATTTATTTTGGCAAGATAGACATGGGGCAAAAATTGCCTATATCATCTATAGACAAAATACTGTCCAATAAAGGACACACTATGGAAAATTGTTGACTGATAGCTTTGCCAAAACAGGATAAACAGCCCTTCACAAAGCTGCTTTGTAAAGGTTTCTCAGAAGATCCCAGGTCAAGGGCTAAAAACAGATGCTCCACTGTTATAAGAAATTAAGGGGCTGTCCTAGTAGTCACCTCTTTCTACAGTTGTCTATGTTTAAGAAGCTATGTTTGGTGATTCCTATATACCCAGGTAATATTTAAGTCATCTTAGGATTTCTGGTGGTGTTAAAGAGTATTTATAGTTTCATAATCAAATCCAAGTTGTTTAACATTGAAAGAGATGTTATAGAGTAAAAGACGTGGTTTTTAGATGAGCTTACAGGCTAAAGTGTAAGCATAATTCAAGTATAAAATTATAACATCTGTAAGATAAAAAAAGATGGTAAAGTAATCTAATTGACAAATATATTAGACTAGATGTTAATTATATATCGTGTTTTAAATTTACATGATCGTTATGGTTTTTTTCAATTTATGTCTGAGAGAAGAGTCTGGTTTTTTTTCTTTGTTTTGTTTTTTGACAAGAAATGTGAAATGTAGGGGATGGGTCTGATACTAATATCCTATTCCCCAGTTGGTTCTTGATCCATCAATAAAAATCCTAGCAGCCAATGAGCTAGATGAAATAGGTGAACTTCCAGGTCTACACAGGCAAATTAGCAGATGCAGGAGAGAGGACAGGAGTTTTTGCCATGCTTCAGAAGTATAAAATCCAACATGCCACATGAAATCACCAAGAGAGTGACTATAGACTGCTTCTTCAGGCAGGAGGTTGGGATAATAAGCTGGGACTAAAGGTTACTAAAGAAATAAAAGTAGGAGAGGTTGAGGGAGTGATGAACTAAGAGTATTTGGAAGGGCAGGCAAGCCATAGGAGTTAGTACTGTTCAGCAATTGAGCCAATAATGTAGGTTGAAATTGAGCAAACCATATATCAGTATTTTCATCTGTCGATCCAATATTCTCTGGGCAGGGTCTGGTAGCACAGCCCGTTGCTGAAACTTAGGTGGGGTAGCAAAGCTACATACAACACGTGGGTTACATATTAATGGTTTTCCCTAAAGCCTTTTCAAATTCCCTTTATATTATTTGAAGAGGTTGTTAGATTCTCTCCTGTGTTTTTAAGCACAATATTTTCTCTGAATCCTTCTTTCATTTCACATGTGATCTATGATCCCTCCAATTAGATTTTTGTTTACAAGGTTATACATTTCCCTATAGATTTTTTTGATACAACTACATTTTTGTTATTCCTCCCTCTTATTTTTCACATTCTTTAGTTTCCTTATTGATTAAATCTCTGGGTCCTAAGGATTCTCTTTTTCTATTTCTATTACCTGAATTTTTCTACATATTTTTCTTATACACATCACCCAATGGCTCTTTTCTAATTTCCTAACTTCCACATGTATTGCAAGTTAAATACCCAAAACAAACAATTTGAAGCTAGAAATTCATATGAGAGAGGTCATATAATATTTGTCTTTCTGGGTCTATGTTCCCTCACTTAGCATATTAATAATGTCCCGCTTCATTTATTTGTAGATTTTATGATTTTGTTTTTCATTATAGCCAAATAAAATTCAACTATGTATTCAACCACAGTTTCCTTATCCATTCATCAACTGAAAGATATCTAGGTTGATTCCATTTCCTATATATTGGGGCTAGAGTAGCAATGAATATGAATGTATAGCTATATTGACAGCAGAATTTAAAGACTTTTGGTTATGTATTAAGGAATAGGATGTGATGCTTCTATCTCTAGTGTTTTTTTTTAAACTTTCACACTGAATTTAAAAGTACTTCTAGTAATTTATTCTCTCACCAACATCATCAAAGTGTCCTCTTTCTTTCACAGCCATTCAAGCATGTGTAATTTGTAGTAATTATAATGGGCAATTAAACTGGTACAAAATAGTATCATAAATAGTTTTGTTGCTGTTGTTGTTGTTATTGTTGTTGTTGATGATGATGATGATGATGATGACATTCTATGTAGATTCAAGATGTTATAGGTATTAAACCTCTACTGAATGTATATCTGACAAAGACTTATCCCACTCTGTGTGATACCATTTCAAATGATTGACAACTTTCTTTGCTGTACAAAATTTTTATGCTTTGATGAAATCCTGTGTGTTGATTGTTGCTCTCACTTTTTTCATAACTTATTCAGAAAGTTCTTAATTGTCCTTATTAGTTGAAGTATATCCCCTACTTTTTCCTAGAGAAGATATAATTCTTGATGTCATAATTATCATCTGTTTAGAGTTGAGTTGGGTATATGGTAAGAAAGAAGGATCTATTTTTTATTTTCTAAGTGTTTAAATTTATGTTAAACATTATATTATTGAAGAGGCTATTTTTCTCCAATGTATATGTTTTACATCTTTGAAAAAAATAGGGAGCTAACATCAGGTTTGTGGGACATGACAGGTAGATTGACCCGTCCAGCAGGTCCAGTTATTCAGGGTCCCGAAGAGGCGCTACCTGAGGGTCAAGTGGGGGAGAGAAGAAGGAGACCAAGCAAGGTTCTGTTGTCAAGGTCTCATTTACTGAGAGGAATGTTTAGCATTTAAAGCTCTGAAGCAGGAATTGAAGCAGGAACTGAAGCTTAGGGCAGGGGAGTACTGGGAAGTGCCCAAGGACATAAGGTGAATCATTAAACTGCAAGATATTCTCCTTAGACAAGGAGGCAACAGTCTTCCGGGGACATGTTCTTTGAAAAGATCAAGCCCTTCTCAGGGATCTGCTCAGGGCAGGGCTCTAGCTTTGCTTAGTTCGGACGTCCGGTCCCCGACAGTAGATCTGTGTGAATTTAATACATGCATTGCTTGTGTAGCTAGTACTGGACCATTAGATTTATACAGAGAGAGCTTTTCTTTTTTAATTTAATTTAATTTAATTTGTTTTATTGGATATATTTCCTTATTTACATTTCAAATGTTATTCCCTTTTCCAGTTTCCTTTCTATAAGCCCCCTATCGCCTTTCCCTCCCCCATAAAGGTGTTAACCCCATCTACTCCCCTCGACATTCCCCTGCACTTGGGTCAACTTTGACAGGACCAAGAACTTCCCCTTCCACTGGTACAGCAACATGACTATTCACTGCTACATATGCAGTTGGAGTCCTGGGGTCCTGGGTCAGTCCATGTATAGTCTTCGGGTAGCAGTTTAGTCCCTGGAAGCTCTGGTTGATTGCCTTTGTTGTTCTTATGGAGTTGCCATCCTCTTCAGTTTTTTCAATTCTTCCTCTAATCCCCCTACAGGGGGTCCTGTTCTCAGTTCAGTGGTCTGCTGCTAGCATTCAACTCTGCATTTAACGTGATCTGGTTGTGTCTCTCAGGAGAGATCTATATCTGGTGCCTTGCAGCATGAACTTCTAAGCTTCATCAATCTTATCTAGTTTTGGTGACTCTGTGTGTGTGTGTGTGTGTGTGTGTGTGTGTGTGTGTGTGTGTGTGTGTGTGTGATGTGGGACAGGCTCTGAATGTTCTTTTCTTCAGCTCTAACCTCTGCCTCCATATCCCCTCCTATGGATATTTTTGTTCCCCCTTCTAAGAAGAGTGTGAGCATCCACATTTTGTTCATCCTTCTTCTTGAGCTTCCTGTCGTTTGTGAATTGCATCTTGGGTAATTCGAGTCTTTGGGCTAATATACAAATATCAATGAGTGCATACCATATATGTTTTTCTGTGATTAGGTTACCTCACTCAGGATGATATTTTCTAGTGCATTCCATTTGCCTATGGATTTCATGACGTCATTGTTTTTGATTGCTGAGTAGTATTCCATTGTGTAGATGTACCACGTTTTCTGTATCCATTCCTCTGTTGAAGGGCATCTGGGTTCTTTCCAGCTTCTGGCTATTATAAATAAGGCTGTTATGAAAATAATGGAGCATGTGTCTTTATTGTATGTTGGAGCATCCTATGGGTATATGCCCAGGATAGGTATAGCTGGGTCCTCAGGTAGTGGAATGTCCAATTTTCTGAGGAACCTCCAGACTGATGTCCAGAATGGTTGTACCAGCTTGCAATCCCTCCAACAATGGAGGAGTGTTCCTCTTTCCCCACATCCTCCGCCAGCATCTGTTGTCACCTGAGTTTTTTATTATAACCTTTCTGACTGGTGTGGGGTGGACTCTCAGGGTTGTTTTGATTTGCATTTCCCTGATGACTAAGGATGTTGAACATTTCTTTAGGTACTTCTCTGCATTCGATATTCCTCAGCTGAGAATATTTTGTTTAGCTCTGTAGCCCATTTTCAAAAAGGGTTATTTGGCTCTCTGGAGTCTAACTTCTTGAGTTCTTTGTATATTTTGGATATTAGCCCTCTATCAGATATAGGATTGGTAAATATCTTTTCCCAATCCACTGGTTGCCGTTTTGTGTTAATGACAGTGTCCTCAGCATTACAGAAGCTTTCCATTTCTATGAGATCCCATTTGTTGATTCTTGATCTTAGAGCATGAGCCATTGGTGTTTTGTTCAGGAGATGTTCCCCGGTGCCCATGTGTTCAAGACTCTTCCCAACTTTTTTCTTCTATTAGTTTGAGTGTATCTGGTTTGATGTGCAGGTCCTTGATTCGCTTGGACTTAAGCTTTGTACATAGTGATAAGAATGGATCAATTGCATTCTTCTACATGCTGACCTTCAGTTGAACCAGCACCATTGGTTGAAAATGCTATCTTTCTTCCATTGGATGGTTTTGGCTCCTTTGTCAAAGATCAAGTGACCATAGGTGTGTGGGTTCATTTCTGGGTCTTCAATTCTATTCCACTGATCTAACTGCCTGTCTCTGTACCAATACCATACACATTTTATGACTATTGCTCTGTAATACTGCTTGAGAACTTTTCTAAACACAAAATTACAAACATAGAGGAGGTATAAGTTTTGCAGACCAATGTCTGGGTCTTGATTTTTAATTTATTAATTTATATGTCTGTTTTCAGAACAGAATTCTGCAGTTTTTGAATGCTATGGCTAGATGTCAATTTCACAGTAATTTCAAAGTTCATTTGCTGCTCTTGTACTTCATGATTCTATATAATTTTTTCCTGTTTGTAAGAATGGAATATGTATTAAAATAGCGTTGAACAAATGTATTTCCAGTTATATAATGGCCCATTTCACAAAATTTTTTTTTCTGATTCAAGAGCCCAAGATGTATCTATATATTTTAAGCTTCTTCACTTTCTTACTTCTATTTCTTCAAAGGTTCATTATGAAGCTCTTTCATTTATGAATTTGTTTAATTCTAGTTGTTTTCTGTTATTCATTGTGAATGGGAATGTTTTCCTTGATCTAATTTACTCTGTGTTTATAATAGGTTTATTAGTAAACTATACTAATTTTTAATCGGTAAATAATATATTTTTATCTTAAATATATTTTTATCTTAAATATATTTTTATCAGAAAATTATCTGCCCTTAGTACTTTTGGGATATATATATATATACATATATATATATTTGTGATGCATAATCATATTATCTGCAAATAGGTATACTTTCAATTTCTTCTTCTTTATACACTTTTTTTGTCATAGTTTTCTAGCCAAGACAACTGCTCTACTGAGAGAAGAGAGTGATCATATTTGTCTTTTTTCCTGAGCTTAGTGTACAGTATTTGAGGTTTCTTTCATTTAATTTGATGTTGGCTATATATTTTTTGTATTTAGAATGTATTGTCTTAAAATATGTTCACCTGATTCCCAGACTTTCTACAATTTTTATTCCAAAGTGGTGTTGGGGCATTAGTGTTTTGGTTTTTGTTTGTTTGTTTGTTTGTTTGTTTTGTTTTTGTTTTCTTTTGTTTTGTTTTACCTTTTAAAATGATTTTTGATTTTTTGCTTTTCATTTACTATAGTGAAAAATTTTATTGAATGTATTACATACATTGATCCCTGCGTTATACAAATGAAGCCAAATTGGTCATGAGGATTCATGCTCTTGTTTCATTGATGTTATTTTTTAGTGTGTTTTTGAGTTTTATTGGCAGATGCAATTTTTTTTCAGAATTGTAAAATTTGCATTCATCAGAACGGCTAGTCTTGTCTGTCATTGTCTTTTAATACTAACTTTACAAAAAAAAAGTTTTGATAGTGCTCCTTTCATTTCTGATTTGCAAAATTTTGCAGTGGATCCAACCTATTTTAACATTAGAATGATCTGGATGATTAAAATGAATTAAAAATAGTAATATTTTTCTCTTACAGTAGAATGCTATTTGGAAACTGGAATGAAAATCCATAATTACACACAGCAACATGCTTTTTTTTAAAATTTCACAACCACTTTTTAAAAAATTGGTTAGTTTAGGTATTTATAATTCAAATGGTATCCTCTTTTCCAATTCCTCCCTCTCCTATCCCCCCTGCCCTGCTTCTATGAGGATTGCCCCTCCAACCCAACCACCCCCACCACAATACACTGGCATCCCCTTATACTGGTGAAATAAGCCTTCACAGGACCAAGGACTTCTTCACCTATTGATGCCAGACAATGCCACCCTTTGCTACATATATGGCTAGAGCCATGGGTCCATTGGTCCTCCCATGTATACTCTTTGGTTGGTGGTTTAGTCCCTGGGAGCTCTGAGGGGGTTGAGGGGTCTAGTTGATTGATATTGCTATTCTTCTTATGGGGATGCAAACCCTTTCAGCTCCTTCAGTCCTTTCTCTAATTCCTCCATTGGGGTCCCTGTGCTCAGTCTGTTGGTTGGCTTCAAGCATCTTAATCCATATTAGTAAGGCTCTGGCAGAGCACCTCATGAGACATCAATATCAGGCTCCTTCAGCAAGCACTTCTTGGCATCAGCAATAGTGACAGGGTTTGGTGGCTGCATATGGGATGAATCCTTAGGTGAGGCAGTCTCTGGATGGCCTTTCCTTCAGTCTCTGTTCCATTCTTTTACCCTGTATTTCCTTTGTTTTTTGTTTGTTTGTTTTTCTGAGAAACTTCCTGTTTCATTCCTGTTGGTATGCTGAAGTAATTTATTTCAACTAAGTTCCATTTTTTGCATATCATATTTACTTATTAATTCTTCCATTTACTTTGTATAATACAACTTATGAAAATAAAGGTTTTTAAGCCATGCTATTATGTACTTTTGAGTTTCATTATTATCTATCTTAATGTCTCCCTTCTGATTTCTACATTTGCTAAATTGTGTCTTCCATTTATTTTTGCCAATTTTTCTGGGGTTAATTTTATTTTTCTTTTCCATGAACCATATTTTTGTCTTGGGATAGCTCTGACATCCTTGCTCAGTCCACAGATTCTGCTGAGTTATAGAACTTTGGTGTCTGGGTGCCTTGCTAGGGGCAGTGGTCACTTCTAGTGACTTATAAACTACTCACTAGAATCAAAACATTGTCTGATTCCTAAAATATAAATTGCGAGTACTTTGCCATGGATAAGCTAAATCCCTTCCCTAAGTCATATTTTCTTAATAAACTCTTTAGTTCTTGTTAGCTTTCTTTTGAATGATATACAATGTTAAATTATTACAATTATTTTTTTAAAGTTACTTAAAAAGAGAAATTATTTTTGAACCCAGATACTCACTTGTTTATAATTATTTAACCATCCTTAATTTTCAACTGGCTTTGAATGCTTTCATGATCATATTCTAATTGTCTGCTTGAGGCCTGTTTGCAGGTTCCAAGTATTTATTATTGCATCACGACCCAGTACATACTGTTTTAATTATAATGTGAATACCTGTTAAAAAAGATTTCGTTATGCTATTCAGTTTTAAAATTCATATCATCTATTCTTGCACCCATAGCATATTATTATTTCTCAATTATTGCTGTTTAATACATTTGCATTTGAATTCAACAAGTTTGTGTCCAGCAATTTTTTTTAATTTTACCTTTTCTATTGCATTAAAATTTCCTGCATAAATGCTTATATCATTTGAATAGAGGCAAATATTTTTCTATTGCTTCACGATAACTATACAAATCATGAGATATAGCTGCTTAGTTACGTTACAATGATAAATGTTTTACATTTCTCTTCTATTCCAGTGTATTATTTGAGGATACCTCTTAGGTTCTTGAAGAATTACAAGTTATCTAAGTTAATGGCCATCCTTTTTACCCTAAACTTCAGGGTTCATTGCCATGTATAGCTATACATATGGGATGGCCTCCTAAAGTCAGTCTCCTATACTCACCAACAGGTGTCGTGTGTCTCGTTTCCTCAGGATTGAACAACAATATTTATGTGCTAAGTCAGCACATCTGTTCTGCCATCATTTGGTCCTCATATGGCTCATCTTATTAGCATTCTTAAAGAGTGAGAAAGGTCATAAGGCCCCTGTATACCCTGAAAACACATACATGTTAAAGAATTGGGCACTGGGAGGTACACAGAGTTTGTGTAGCTCACATCTTGCTCATGTTCCTTTCAGTTACCTCTAACTGCTAATATAAGTTGCCTTTCTAATACTCTCATATAAGTAATGTCTACAATCTTATTAACTAAGATGAATTTGGGTAGAATCATAACTTTTCTGCTGTTACCATGTCAAGGCAGGGTGAATAGTATCTATTTAAATCTTATGGCATTTAATATGTTGAATCATATCTCTTTTTAAAAAGAGGCAAGTTTTATTGGTTATTTTATTTAATTACATTTCAAATGTTATTCCCCTTTCTGGTTTCCCCTCTGCAAACCTCCCTTTCAGATCCCTGCCTCCCTCTGCCTCCCCTAATTATTTTTTTCCTACTTCTGTTAAGTAAGATGACATATGAAGTTTTAATAGTGTCAGAAAAGTAAATAATTGCCATAAAGGAGGTGTGGAATTTACATGTATTGTGGAAGTAATGTCACTACTCTTCAATCTCTAAAGTTCAGCTAAAGAAAACAGGTATTTTGGCAGTGTTTAGTTTTCTCAGGCTAACAGTTGCCCGAGACTATATTTGTACAAGAAGGAGATCGTACTCCCAAGAAATTATTGTAATGGGCATTCTGTATTAAAGATGAGAAGGAATGCAAACCTGGTGAGTTTTGACCAAATAGACAGTAATTTCATATTGCTGACTTTGCTGTGCTTCTTAGTTTTCTAACATCAAAACCTTTCTCCTCTGTTCTTTTTCTGAGTTTCATAACTTATCAAGACAGAGAGCGGGGTTGGGGATTTAGCTCAGTGGTAGAGTGCTTGCCTAGCAAGTGCAAGGCCCTGTGTTCGGTCCCCAGCTCCGAAAAAAAAATAAATAAAAAGGATATACAGAGAGGTAATAGACATACAACACTCTAGTTAATAGACATATGACACTATGGTTTCACATTCATGTAAACCTAAGTGACTGTGCTTGAAATCCTTTGAATTTATACATCCAATAAAATAACCTGTTCAGAATTAGACAGAATACTATTATTCCAAAAGTCATTTCAATGTGTTTTTTTTTTTCAGGAACTGGAAGGTACATTGTACTATAGGATCTATGTAGTCTAGCCTAAAAAAACAAACAAACAAAAAAACAACAACAAAAAACCTAAGATACATAACTCTCAAGGCAGCTAGGCCAGGCCAACTCCATGCAAATTACAGCTGAAATAACCAAGACATCTTACAGAAAGAAGAATTTATTTGACCTTTGGGATTCATAAGAGGAGTACATACTGGAGTATGAGGCATGATGGCAGGAAAGATCTGAGAAAACACATTTCAACCTCAAACTGGAAGCATAGGTAAAAAAGAGTTTGGAGTAAGAATTTTTACTCAAGCTACTGAAGTCTTGTTTAAATAAACCTACTCTAAAAGAAAAAAATGCATAAATCAGAGATGCACTTTAAATTACAAGAAACCCACCATAAAAGATGCTAATGTAAAATGAATCAACAGAAGTCAGTGACAATTTGTGTGTGTGTACATGTATACTCATCTATATATCTAGCTTTTTTCTGTCTAAGCCTTTGACTACAGTGAAGTCATTCCCATTACAGAGGGTGATATACTCATTCTGATTTCCATATTAATATATCCATAATCAGTCTGACAGAAACACTATCAAAAAGGTTTAACCAATTATTTTGAAACTGTGGCCCAACAGAACTGAAACAAAAAATAATTAATACAGTTAATAATATTCTGCCTTATGTTTCCCAATTAACTTTAAATACAGCCTCATGGAGCCATTAAACTTGTGAACTTTCTGCCCCAGTCAGCCAAGTCTTGGGTTCACATGCAGGAATCATCATACTGGAATTAATTTTACTAATATTTAGGTTTCAGATGTTTAATGTTATTAATAAAGTACTTATCATAAAGGATTTTTAAGACATATTTAAAACTTTAGTTTAACCTCATACTTCATTGACAGTATTGTCATATTTGTATTTATGTTTCTCATTATCTCTTACATAAAACGTGTTCCATTTCTTCTTGAAAATTTAGTTTTCAATTTAATGAACTAAATATTTTTAATAATTACATGAATGTTGAATTAACATCATATCCATCTAATTCTCCTCCTGCCAAAAACATTCTAAAAGTTCTATCTTAAATTCATGGTTTCCTATTCTTATTTCCCTAATCTATTTATTATAGCTCATCTGTATAGGTGTCTCTGGCTGACCTGTTGTTATTTGACCTATCAGGTCTTCATTTCTAGAATATATTGATTCTCCATCTCTTATTAACAATTAATTGCTTATATCTCTTAGTCTCGAGTAGCACTTCACAATCTGTAGTTTTTGATCCATTTCAGGGGTTGTGCCTCTTCACTGGGACCATCTAAAACAATGAAAAACACTGATATTTATATTACAATTCATAACAGTAGTAGAATTACAGTTAACATGTACCAATAAATATGATTTCATGGTTGGGTATCACCACTACATGAATAATTGTATGAAGGGGTTATAGGTTTAGGAAGATGAAAAGCACTGTTATGGAGGAAAGGCCTGTGAGATTTCCCCCATACAAATTTATGTTTCAACTGATATTGCCCCTTTTCACATTTTACTTAAACTCCCATGCTGTGGGGTTCATAAGGGAAGTTCTCTATCATATGGAGAGGCACTATCTTAGAGTTGTCTTCCTGACACTATGCCTCTTACCTGGATAATCCCTTTACAATGATGTTGTGATGATGTTTTCTAAGCCTTAGTTACAGTGGTTGTGTTGTAGATATATCAGTTAATTAGTCCTGGCTACTGTATGGTCAACTGTTATTTTCATCTGCACCAGTTGTGGCTTTCTATAGTGGTCTCTGTTGCAAAAAGAAGCTTTTCTTGATGAGGAGTGTAAGTTCTATATATCTGTGTGTATAAATTATAAGTATTTACAATGCAGGTAGATATTATAATGGTTTAGGCAATTTACAATAGTTAGTTATTCTCTGAGGACCATACTCTAACAATCATGGGCAGGAGACTAGGTTTATGCTGGCTGGCACAAATTTTCTCACATTGAGTGGGCATTAAATCTAATTTGGGAAACTGCCAGACTGATTTCCAGAGTGCTTGTACGAACTTTCAATCCCACCAGCCACAAAGGAGTGTTCCTCTTTCTCCACATCCTCGCCAGCATATATTGTCATCTGAGTTTTTACCTTAGCCATTCTGACTGGTATGAGGCAATATCTTAGGATGGTTTTGATTTGCATTTCCCTGATGACTAAGGATGTTGAAAATTCCTTTAGGTGCTTCAGGACCATTCAGTATTTCTCATTTGAGAATTCTTTATTTAGCTCTGTACCCCATTTTTTAAATAGGATTATTTGATTCTCTGGAGTCTAACTTCTTGAGTTCTTAGTATATATTAGATATTAGCCATCTATTGAATATAGGATTGGTAAAGACCTTTTCCCAATCTATTGGTTGGTGTTCTTTCCTACTGACAGTGTCCTTTACCTTACGGAAGCTTTGCAATTTCATGAGGTCCCATATATCGACTTGTGATCTTAGAAGATAAGCCACTGGTGTTCTGTTCAGGAAATTGTCCCCTGTACCCATGTGTTCAAGGCTCTTCCCCTCTTTCTCTTCTATTAGTTTTAGTGTATCTGGTTTTATGTGGAGGTCTTTGATTCACTTGGACTTGAATTTTGTACAAGAAGATAAAGATGGGTCAATTGCAGTCTTCTACATGCCTACCTCCAGTTGAATAGGTGTGTGGGTTCATTTCTGGGTCTTCAATTCTATTCCATTGTTCTACCTACTTGTCTCTGTACCAAAACCATGTAGCTTTTTTATCATAATTGCTCTGTAATACAGCTTGAGATCAAGGATGGTGATTCCCACAGAACCCAGATGTTCTTCAACAGAGAAGTGGATACGGAAAATGTGGTACATTTACACAGTGAAGTACTACTCAGCTATTCAAAACAATGACTGCATGAAATTCTTAGACAAATGGAAGGAACAAGAAAATATCCTGAGTAAGGTAACCCAGTCTTAAAGAACAGACATGGTTTTAAGTCACTGAAAAATGTATCTTAGACCAAAAGCTTGGAATAACTAATAAAAATTCACAGATCATATGAAGCTCAAGAAGAAGGAAGTCAAAATGCTTCATTTCTTCTTAGAAGGGAGAAAAACATACTCATGGGAGGAAATTCAGGGGCAAAGAGTATTGCAGGGTCTAAGGAAAAGGACATTCAGAGACTACACCACATGGGGATCCATCCCATATGCAGCCACCAAACCCAGTCACTATTGCTGATGCTGATAATTGCTTGCTGACAGTCAGATATGGGTGTCTCATGAGAGGCTCTGCCAGAGTCCTACTGATACAGATGTGGATGGTAGCACTTAATGATTGGATTGAAGAGGGGACCCCAATGGAGTACTTAAAGAAAAGACTAAAAGAGCTGAAGGGGTTTGCAACCCCACAGGTAGAACAATATGAACCAATCAAACTGCACCAGAGCTTCCAGGGACTAAACCACCAACCAATGACTGCACATGGAGCGACCCATTACTATAGCCACATATGTAACAGAGAATGGCATTGTCCAGCATCAATAGGCAGAAACCTTTTGTTTCCTGTGACAACTTGTGACACTTGTTTCCCCCAATGTAGTGTAATTACAGGGCATTTAGATTAGAGTCGGGGAGGGAGTATCCTCATAGAAGCACATGGAAGAGGGGAATATTAGAAGAGGGTGGAAATGGAATAACATTAGAAATGTAAATAAAAAATCCAAAACAAAATTTAAAAAATTAATTGGATTGTTGGTTACACCTAGAATGTAAGTGCCATCATCATACCCTATTGAATAACTTCCCATTCTGGCTAATGTTTTGGATCATTGATGGGTAGGACTATTAATTGCTTTTTTCCACCGCAGCTTGAATATTGGTCTGGAACTATTTAACCTGGTCCCCAGGGAGGAATCTTCTTGGCCAATTACATCTAATTTCCCCCAAGCCTTTTATCCAAAACGTATGGTGTCTTCAACAATAAGATCTTGCTTTCAATTTCTTGGGATCAACCTAAGGCAATATCCATGGCCTATATATTTTGGCAAGTCTCTTAGACTTCTTTGTCCGGCATGTTGATCAAAGTTTTTCTATGCTTGGTACCAACAAATGCTATATATTCCATATTATTTTTACATATAATCTTTACATATTTAGTTAGAAGTATATTACCCAAGTTTACAGCACATATCAGGAAATTTTGTTAAAATAAAGCACGTGTCATGAGTTGGGGGAAAGAATGAAATAGGAATACATAAGATTTATGGGAGAAAATGACAACAATGGGAAAATACAGGCACGAAAGGAGGAAGGTGAGATAAACGATACTTACAAATATATGAAAAGGCCATAGAAAATATATTATTTTAGATTTACTTAACATTATACATATACATATATAGATGTGTATGTGTTTGTGTCTGTTTCATGTATACATACATGCATGCATATACATGTATATATGTCTATTTATATGGTAGCTACATGTTACAAGTAGTGCACCAAGAAGCCAAGGAATGAAGAAACAACTCAAGGGCTAAGCACTAGAGAACTTCACATAGATCTCTTTTTTATTGTATATTTCTTTATTTACATTTCAAAGTTATTCCCTTTCCTGATTTCCTGTTCATAAGTCCCCAATCCCTTCCAACTCCCCTTCTTCTATAAGGGTGTTCCCCTCCCTATCCAACCCCCTTTCCCATGACCCCTGATATTCCCACAGATGTCTTATTAATGTGAACTAAACTTAATGTGGAAACATGCTTGGTATTTACTTAGAAGCTAAGACATGGTTAGTTTAATAAGATATAAGAAAATGATGGAACTTTTGGAGTCTCTTCAGTATACTACCCGATCATCCATCTGTAATTAGTGATATTTTGACTTCTTTTCCAATTCGGTTCCTTGTGATCTCTATTTTGTTATCTAATTACTCTCATTAGGACTTCAAGTTCTGTATTGAAAAGATAAGAAGAAAGTGGTCAGCCTTGTCTAGTCTCTGATTTTAGTGATTGCTTCAAGTTTTTCTCCATTTAATTTGATGTTGGCTACTGGTTGCTGTAGGTGGCTTTTACTATGTATAGATATGGGCCTCGATTTCCTGATATTTCCGAGACTTTTATCATGAAAGGGTATTGAATTTTGTCAAATTCTTTCTCAGCATCTAATGAAATGATCATGTGAGATATTTTTCTTTTATTCGTTTATGTAGGTGAGAACATTGATGGATTTCCACATATTGGACCATCCCTGCATCCTTCAGATAAAGCCTATTTGACTATGATGTCTGACTATTTTGTGTGTTCTAGAATTCCATTTGCAAGAATTATTGAGTGTTTTTACATCAATACTCATAGAGGAAATTGGTTTGAGGTTCTCTTTCTTTGTTGGGGCTTTGTGTGGTTTAGCTATTAGCATAAATGTGGGTTAATAGAATAAATTGAGTAGTATTCCTTCTGTTTCTATTTTGTAGAATAGTTTGAAGAGTATTGGTATTAGGTTTTCATTGAAAGTCTGATAGAATTCTACACTAAACCCATCTAGTCCTGGGCTTTTTTTGATTGTGAGACTTTCAATGATTGCTTCTATTTCTTTAGGGTTTATTGAACTGTTTGTATGGTTTATCTGATCCTTATTTAACTTTGGTACCTGGTATCCGTAAATAAAACAAATAATAAAAAACAAAAAATAAATATATAAAAGTCTTTTATACAAAACAAACAAATGAATAACCATGGAATGAGGCCATAAAATTGTTCCATTTCTTTTCCCAATGTACTTTTCTGGTTTATTAGAAAAAGGGACAGTACATGTATTCTAAAATACTATAAACATGTGATCCCAGTACTCTTTTGGATTGGCTGTGACTCAGCTTTACTACTCTAATGTCAAGATAATATAAGAAACTGTTTGTCTCTACAAATGTCTTTGTTTTCTGATTTATTCTGTAAGGTCAATACAATACAGTTTCATGTGCATAGCACAATGCTGCTATTGCCAGCAATGTCTTTTCTGTATACACACGCTCAGTAATATACATTTCCTCTCATCTATCTGAGAACAGTAATAGAGATACTCCTTTACCCCTTGGGCATATTTTCTCAGCCAACTAATCAAATCCTACTTGTTTCTGTTAGCTGTTTAATTATTTTTATTGCTGGGTTTCCTTTTCCCTCCAATTTATTTTTGCCCATTTAAAGAAGGAAAATTAACCAGTGCATTCTGCCTGCATTAACGTTTGCCAGCATCATCTGGATGAAACACCTAGCTTGGCCAATATCACTGAGAAGTACTTTATTTTACTTTGTTTGATATTTAATAGGACATGAGCTTTAAATAATCATAAAATCTGTACTGCCAGACAATCTCCCCTGTAAAGTGGTTACATCAGGTAAAATACTTTGATGACACTGCACTGCCCATAGCAGTTTTGTAGATCTTACAGCAATTGGCCTAAGAGCCAGTTTCCAGATTGAATAACAAAGTAAGTCTCTCCTTAATGAGAAGTCACAATTCAAATCAATAAGTACAGAAACCATAGCATGCAAATATGTCAATTATAGATATTTTTCTTTTATAACAATTTAATCTTATTTTAAGAATTTCTATTTATCACACAAATATTTTAAATAATGCTTTCATCTTAAAATTTTAGAAGCTTCCTTCTTTCTTCTGGTGACAAAAAACAGGAGCTGTACTTGTTCTTCGGGCCCATAAATTTTTACATATTTATAATGCCAGCACTGATGAGACTGCCGCAAAGAGACTACAGTGACTTTAAGACCAGCAATGGCTACACATTGAGTTTGAGACAATCATATTTTAGGCAAACATATTATGAAAAACAAAATGAACAATAATAATTGATGATGATGATGATAAAGATAATGTGAATATACCTCTTACTCTTGATCCTTACTTACTTATCCTCTTACTACTGTTGATCCTCACCTTATGGACACTGGTACTGTTACTGGTTCTTTAGTAAATAATTATTATGTTCTTTTTGCCAGGTTGCTGATATTGGTGTTGAGAACAAATGGTGAGGTATGTTTATGAGAGACCTTGAACATTCTCTTTGATGTATCAGTATAGTCCATAGCAAGCTGAATACAGTTCACAATGCTTGGAAAACACATTAGACAAAATAGCACACAAAACCGTTGAAGGCAGAACTCAGAAACCCATAATTACATGTAGTCTAAGCATTATCAAATCACATCAGGTTTCACCAGATTAAAAAATATGGATTCTTCTTTGTTATTCTTTTGTAAAGGAGATATTTAAAAATATATTTTGTTATCTCATTTATAATTTAAATGAGTAATTTGAACTCTCTTATAAAGATATTATGTCATAGAACAAGAACGGAAACCTTAATGTTCGTCGGAGATTCTTTGCAATACTTAGGGGGACATTTTATGTAGACTTTGATCCTATGCCATTGTTTGTTGGCACAGGTGTGAAATGCTATTAGTGAAGCAGATCTTTAGTAACAGAGAAAAATATGGAGACAGTACTATCTCTGGGACTTTTTCAGGAGTAACCGAGTGAGTATAGTGCCCCATTCTTGCATGTATAAAAATGGAATATGCTTCCTGTTTGTTTTGAGAGTGATGAGATTCAACAGTGCTGCTTCAGGAAATATCAAACTAAACCAGTCATAAATGTTCAAGGACTAATGAGCAGGAAGCAGCTGTATGTTCAGGATTTGCAGTTAAAGATCATTGCTGCAAGTATAAGTTTGAGAATCATTAGCAAATGTTGGAATTAAAAGCCACATGGTAAAATTGCCCAGGATATTATGGAAATAAGACAAAGTGAACAAGAATGAGGAAACAGATATTATAGTTTGAAGAAGTAAGAACTAGTAGAGGGGGTTGTAAGTCAGTGATGAGAACAAAATGACTGACAAAGGAGAGCTGGGAAATTTATAAAAAATATTATTGGAAGAGCGGTGAAATTAATAATGTTATCCTTTAAGTAATACAAGCATTTTACTATTAGTTTTTCAAACCTGTTTGTTTCAAATGAGATAAAGAAAGAGGAGTGGGAATTTTGGGGGTAGGGTAGATGGAGAAAATCTAGAAGGAGTTGTGGGAGGGGAAACCATAATCAGAATATATTGCATGAAAAATGTTTTCAATAAAAAAAATGAGGTGACAATGGGCTCGAGTTTGAAAGAATTCATCCAGTCTCATTAAAGACACAGCCAGAATATGTCAAATACAGAGGTGAATGCCAGCAGCAGTCCACTGAACTGAGAACAGGATCCCCATTGGAGGAATTAGGGAAAGGACTGAAAGAGCTGAAGGGGCTTGAGACCCCATAAGAACAACAATGCCAACCAACTAGAGCTTCCAGGGACTAAACCACTATCCAAAGACTATACATGAACTGACCCTGGACTCCAAATTCATAGGTAACAATGAATAGCCTTGTAGGGGCACCAGTGGAAGGGGAAGCCCTTGGTCCTGCCAAGGCTGGACCCCCAGTTTACGTGATTGTTGGGGGGGGCGGTAATGGGGGAGGAGGAGGGGTTAGGGGGCTGATGTACTGGAAACCAGGAAAGAGGATAACATTTGAGATGTAAATAAGAAATACCCAATTTAATAAAAAATGGAAGAAAAAAAGAGATGTTCAAATCTTGTGAGTCTGAAAAAGAGAAACATAAATTTGTAATTGATGAAGATTGAGCAGCTGGATAAATGAGAGGTTCATATAGTTATATTATTCTGAACATTATTTTTATAGAGAAAAATAATACTGATGAATATAAGAAAATTGGAAAACCAAATATAACTTAGATTGGTAGGAAATAAAAGAAACATGCCATGTACTAACCTGCCTCTTAATTCAATGTATTTATTCTCGAGTCAAAAGCATCCTTTCTGACTGCTAGGAAAGTATGAGAGTGATAAATTAAAACTACACACATAGCATCTCATAATACCAACAAGAGAGGCAAAAGGCATACACAAGTCTTTTTGGGAAATGCTAGAGATGACATTTATTGTACTTTTCTGTATATTGCAAGCTATGAAGCAGTAGAGAGAATGGTAATCATGGTCTTCTGAGACTAAGACATCCTGGCTGAGACTGCAACTTTGCTGGTGGTCATTTTCTTAGGTGTGTTATGTGAAATAAGTCAGGGACAACCACAAATGTTGTAAAAACTCAGTTTTTGGTAAAACTCACAGCAGTCAAAGACATGGTTTTCAGAAGAAAGTCTGGAGGAGTGTACCTACTGGCCAAGGGTGTGGTCTGACTTACATAGCTAAAATAAATTTACTGCCCTACCATAGTCATTAATAACAATATATTGTACATTTCAGAATTGACTTTAAAACATTCTAAATGATCTCTCTATTTAAAAAATATGGATATGAGACAAGGAGAATTAATGGTAGTTGCTTGGTCCAGTCATTTCAAAATACAAATTCCTGATTTTTTTCTCCTACCTCTCTAATGACTGAATTTTTAATATTAATGTTATAGTGCACAGGACTGAGAGAAGTTTGCAGGAACTGGATGAAGGTTAGTCTGGAGTCATTGTCCCCCATAAAACAGTACCAGTGTGGGTCTGAAGTCACCAAGGAATCTACAGAACTTGCTAGCAGACACTTCACAAGTGAATAGAACTTGCCCTTAGACTGGAGCTCTACAGTCTAGCATGGACAGATGAAGATACAACATACATAGAAGGAAACACATACCATGACTATTTCCATAGCATTCTATTTCAAAAGAAACCCACTTCTCTAGACCTCAGGAATGAGGAAAATAACAACAAAGTATAAATATACAGTACAATCAAGTTTTCTGGTTCTTGCTTTTTTTTGAATGAGGATAGAGTTATTTTAAGTGTTGAATAAAAATAATTAGCATTTTCTCTATACTATGAGAATATAATAAAATGTTGCTGAGTTCAGCATAACTTTTGTTGGTGATGGACTGATATGGGTCCCACCCCTGAGCCAGTGACAACACTGCATTGGTCTCCATCAGTGTTGATGGCTGCTATGGACATAAGGCCTGTTTCTATAAAACTACAAATTTTTACAGTCCTCTTTCACTGCTATGTTTAATGACTCCATTATAATCACGCACAACCCAAGTCCAGGAGGCAAAGGTGTTGCTAATGTTTCAGCAAAATTGTAAATGCTGAGAGCTTCAGACACACTTAAGACTGTGGAACTCTCAAACATGAGTTTGAAAATATGTAGTATCTTTAAGGATGCAATATGAATTGTATAAGGAGCTTCACCAATCTAAAGGAACACAGACAGTTGCATTATGAGGCAGCATGTCAGAAGGATAAGGATGGCGATAAAGAGATTTAGGAAGTGATGAAAAGAGGAGATCCAATCCCGCTAAGTTCTTTATGCTTAGAAATGTCTAAAGATTCTTCAGTCCAGGTTAGGCAGCACAGAGCAAGGATAGGCCCAGGTGTTAGAGAAATGGCAATTTCATGGCAGAGTCCCACATAGCTAGCCTATTGTTTGTACTTATCAGAGCAGGCAGATATCTGAATTCATTTACAATGATAGAAGAAAATGTGTACTTACTGTCTCCTAAGAATGAAGGGGCTGGAGTTTAGGGTTGCTGACTCATAGGAAAATCAAAATGCAAGATGTAGTAAATGACTGCACTGAAATATAAAATAAGCTGGGTTTATGATTTACAAGTGATCCAGAGATCTGAGGATTTTTTTTTGTTTTTCTTCTTCTTCTTCTTCTTCTTCTTCTTCTTCTTCTTCTTCTTCTTCTTCTTCTTCTTCTTCTTCTTCTTCTTCTTCTTCTTCTTCTTCTTCTTCATCATCATCATTATTTTGTAGAATAGCAAGAGACAACCTGAACTATCATTGTCATAAGTAGAACATGGAGAGAGAGAGAGAACTGTCTGAAGATCTCCAGAGAAAGTAGAATATAGAAAGAAAGTATCTGAAAAGCTGTTTTGAGCAGAACATAGTAGACCAGCTTGAACCCACAGTTTGACTTCAAGTCATTTGTTCACCTCTCTCAGATACCACTTCTCTCAGAACCTCTCTTTAAGCTGAGGCTTGTCACTGGCAAAATGTAGCTAAAATAGGTAAGGATCTTATATATTTATACTTAAGCAGAAAAGGCTAGAAAATATGAAAAGCACAAATAAACAGAACCTGTGGTTTTGAGTGAATATTGTCAACCCATGTGACTCTGTGTATGTGCTTGTGTGTGTGCATGTGTGTATGTGTGTGTGCATTTATGAAAAACTCACATATATGTAAATGCATGTATGTATGTTATATTGTGTTAAAGAAGCACACACATGTATGTATATGTGAGTACGTATGTATACATATACGTATGTATACTATTCTTCATGTTCCTTTCTTCCACACTCCTAGCTTGGCCTTATAGTGTGAATGTTACAGAACTCTATTTCTTGTATATTCTTTTTTGTGAGGTAAGATGTGGCCATCCTTACCTAGTAATGATAATTACACAGTCATTACTTTTGTCCTGAGAATTTTGCTCTATATATTAGTTTGTATTTTTATTATTCTCTTTGCTGTTACTGAAATTTATAAAACATAGGAAGCTCAAGGACATGGCTTAAGTGTTTGCTTTGATTAGGGGCATGATATTACCCTGCTAAACATGAAAGAAGCCAAAGAAACTAGGGAGTAAAATACATTTTAAATACCGCAGTTGTAAGAATAAAGAACTTTCTGAAATGTTAACTTTAGGAAAAAATGAGGTTTGAATCCCTGTGATCCTAATAACCTCAAGTAGGCTACACTTCCATTTTTGCCCTGAAAATTGAATTTGCAGTGTTTTGGTGTGCACCTGTATACACACACACACACACACACACGCACACACACACACACGCACACACACACACGCACACACACACACAGAGTTACAGAAGACACATTCAAATTTGGGGAAATTTATTTGAAAATTTGATTTCAATGTTGTTTTCATTCCCACTCCTTATCTTCCTTTCTCCTGCCCTTTATCTTTTCTCTGCTCTTGTGCTCCCCTCCTTTCCTTTCTTCCTAGCTCATTACCCTCCACCAATATTGTCTCCACCTAACTTTTCCCTCCTGCTCTTACTCTCTAAAAGACCTTTGTAAAGCCGGCATCCCACCCAGTTATTCTGTCTGTGGGGGTTTGAATCTGTAATGTGAATGACTATTGTTTTTGTTTTTATAATGCTCCATTATATGTGTATATATATTTTAACATATTCAATAAATTATTGACCTTGGGGTCATGTCAAACTGATGTTAAATATGCGGGGAGAAAGTTTTGTAGAGTATATGTGTTTATTACCCTTATATGCTACCAGAAGACAGAATAGGACAAGCAGCCTTGATCTCTTTGAAGCAACATTTAACTAGACATACTTATTTACATCTTCAAAGGAAGAATGGAAATGAAATGTTTTTTTAAGCAACAATGTATGAAACACTCACCTTTGAGAATGTTTGAAGTACCTTGCCATCTGAGAGGATCATAAGGCATAATTCACAGGTTTGCGTACAGACCATAGTTTGGAAAAAATGAAAATAAGTAAAATATCTTATCAGTTGAAGTTTAATTGTGAAATTCTTAGATGACCCCTATTACAGATGTGGCTCAATTAAAATCGAAGCCATATATACTTAATTCAACTTTGCTATCCCTCACTTCCTCGAACTTTGTTCTTTGTAGTACTTGGAAAATTAACTTTTGGATTACTCCCCTTTCAACGAATTCAAAGGGAGACAAAAACAGCAAAATAACCTGAACTGGAGAAAACCAAGAATCATTTCTGGCTGTGTTCTGGGAAAACGGACTCATTAGCATAACCTGTGTGACACGAATGTAGTCTACCTCCCTCTAAACACAACACCACTCACAGACAGTCATTGTTGGTGTGCAATCAATGTAACTTTTAAGCAACAAATAGTGTGAACACTATACATAGTATATACCTGGTCACTTAAAATTAATTGTGGATGTAAGACTATAGTATCTAGAAATGTGTGAAATTGAAAGGAAGAAAAAAAATCCTTTCCTAATATAACGAAAGAACACATTTAATTATAGATTGCTGAATATTTAAAGCAGAAAATACCTACAATAGAATGTTCTCCCGAAGGTAATAAAAACAAGTGACCTTTCTTCAAGTTCTATTTGTCACCTGACAATTGTCCTCCTATTTCTTCCATAAAAAGGTTCTAAATTATGGGGAAAATAAACATAAAAATTACGGAATAGAATCAGCATATGCATGTCAAAATGCTTTTATTTTTGTCTGAAACACCATTTTAATAATTTCTTATCCCTAATATAGCTGAACTAACTCTTTGTCAGCAAATGCACTTCACTTCACATCAATAAACCCTCAAGGCGGTCATGAAATCCGACAGTGATGTTAGTAGCAAGCTACTATCTCTTTCCAGCATGTCTGTTCTAGAGTATTAATCGCACTGCTGGTATTTAAAGGGTTGCAATGAACATTCCCATTGGTATTCTATGGCAATTTAATCACAATCCCAGTCATCAGTAAGTGTTGCCCTGTGGATAATATCATTCATCATAAGGCTGATATTATGATACACTTGGGGTCTGACAGCTTTATTTTCATTAGCCAACTTATGTGGTGACTTGTACCATTAAATGTCACAAGTGACCCCCTAATTGCCCAACCCGCTGGCCTCTTTTAGAGTCCTCACGTCAATTCTTCTTTCTTTAATATTTGACCCTGTTAAAAGCTGCATACTTATTAAACTGCTCTCTCTCTCTCTCTCTCTCTCTCTCTCTCTCTCTCTCTGCCTCTCTCTCTTTCTCTGTGTATGTGTGTGTGTGTGTGTGTGTGTGTGTGTGTGTGTGTGTGTGTGTATGTGTGTGCATTATGGTATTCTGGGATTTATACTTGTTTGGTTTTTCAAAATGTCAATGTTTGGCTTTCTTTAAGAACTTTATTTCATTCTTATTATTAATTAGGTTATCACATAATTTATTTGAAGGCGATTTAAATTTTAACAGACACATGTACATTGTATTTAATTACATGGTACCTTGTATACAATGTTCACAGCACCTTTTTGAACCACTCTTAGCGAGTACCTCTTCTGTGGATTTCTTTGGTTTCTGAGAGCTAACTCTTTTTTCCTTTGCACCAAATTATGTTTTCAATTTCCCAGTAAAGGTAGTTGTGTTTCTAGAGAGAAGAGTAAAGAAAAAAATTAAACTGTACTGACAGTTTATTCCTAAGTTAACTCATGTCCTATATTTCAGGTCCAGTACAATAATTAAGGATTGGTATATTGTACCACAAAGATTTTAATAGATATCTGTCAAACTCCCTTAGCATTGTATCCTAACTATATATTTGTGTAGAAAAAACAACTGATCTTCCGATCAAAATACCAAAATATGCTTCATTGTAATATAAGGAGCTATTTTTAGATTTATCAATGTTATTCTCTATGAAGAACTTTGAGTGCTATGGGAATATAGCCTGCTAGCAAGCAAATAATTTAATTTGGTAGACATTGATGGTTGCTAGAAGAAATGAGCATTCTGAGGTAGAACAAAGAGAACGGTGGTACTCGGAGCAATTGCAATGGCTGAAATATGAGCACTTATTTCTAGTCAATACTAGCTCCAAATGTTGTAATAGTATAAAAGGGGTTACAAGAAGGTCTAAATGTATGTTGGGTTCTGTTAAAAGAGTAGTCAAATCTATTAGAGTTGAAACTATCCTCCACCATTGGAAGGTTTCATCTTCATTGTACTGTACAGTAAACAAATTCAGTTGTTCTTCTGGTGTACAATAGTTCAGGCATGGGAGAAGGCACAATCTCTAACCTCATTTAGTGTCTAAAAGTCTTTGAATTCCAGTGTGAAACATTGCAGACACTAGAAACGGTTACTTTCTAAGACACATAGAAGCTAATACTGTGATATTACTGTTTTAAAAATTGAATTCCATTGATAGCTGCTAACAAGGACTTCAGAAATTTTATATATATATAATATATCATATATCATATACATATATATGATATATAATATATGTGCCCTCTGTCTTGTACCTCCTCAAAGAAGCTTGTAAGGGCTTTTGGACACTTTTAGCTTAAGTGTTTCAGGATTTTCATTGTTTTAGTCCAATGTTTGATTCTATAGCCAATATCCTTGACTGATGATTATATATGTTCTACTCCCTGTTATGAATATAAATTCCTACTGATTGAAGCATTTTACTTTTTTCTAGCTTAGAACCATCAGTAGATTTTGGAGTATCTCACAAAACATAGTGCCATCTACAAAGTGGGTGAAAATTTGCTCCATTGAGGTAAGAGTTTAGTCCCATTCTGATTTAGATGGAAAGGAGAAGGTAGAGGCTCTACTGAGAGAAATAAAATCACACAAAGTCTCGGCTACTAAGATGAACTTAGAGTCCAGTGACTGTTAGAAATTGTCAACACTGTGTCTGTCCTCCATGGAATCTAGAAGACAGAATCAAGTTCTTGAGAGAAGCTTCTATGTTGCAAAAGAACACACTGGTGAACCTGCTTTAGTAAATCCCAACTAAAATAAAGGCATGTTCAGTATGGCCTTGGTTTCGTGACCACTCCCTGTAGGTACAGACACTTATCTTATGGATAGTGACTTATCTTATGGATATCTATCCCTTATTTCCATGTCTTTTAGACTCTGATAAACTTCTCATGAATTCACCAATTCTTTGGCAATTCTACTTAACCTGACAATGAAAATTTAGCACCAAGTTTATTTAATGTATCCAGATATTCTTTAATTAATATGATTACTACTTTTCACAGGATACCAAGATGAAGATTGAGTGTCTGTAGTTAAACTGTGTTATATTGGGCAATAGAGTCTAAACCAATAATTATAGTAAGTAAATAAAAATAACCTGCATTATTTTGAAAAACTTGAAATTCCCCATGGCCAATATTGTGTAAGAAAGTATCCCATGTCCTATACAGTTATTTTAATTTAATTATCCATTTCTTCTGAAAACAACATTGTACACCCATATAGGCTAATTCCATTATTACTTTTTTAAAATCTGTTTGGTTGTTGTTGGTGGTGGTCATTGTACTTGTTTTTTTTTTTTTTTATTTTAATTGGCTTACCAACTTGAGGGTTTCCATTAGATCTATTCTTAGAGTCTTAGTTTGAGTTAACCCCTTTACTATTCGACTTCTTTCTTCATGTCAAGTTCTACTATTATTTCAGTTGTTTTACTTAAAATTGGGTTGAAAGTTAGTAGGCTTCCATGAAGCTTTTAATACCCCCTCCATTTTTTGTTAGCCCTCTCTTGCTTGCCCTCATTAATACTTTCAGGGGAAGGAAGGGAGGGCTAATAAAAAGAAACTATAACATTGAACATACCCTAAGATCAAGGAATTTCCCTTTCCCTACACCATCATTTTGTTCATCTTGCCCATTATGACTGGGATAAGACAAAGTTTCTAGGTAATTTTCATTTACAGTTTCATGACGTTTAAGGATGTTGAACATTTCCTGAATTGATTCTCAGTTGATATAATACCAAGATGTTTTCATCTTTTAACAATTCTCTGTTTATTTGAACTACATTACTTTCTTTTCTTTTCTTCTTTTTTTACACTCCAGATTTTATCCCCTCACATTCCGTCCTCCGACTGTTCCACATCCCATACTCCTCCGTGCCACCCCTGTCTACACAAGGATGTCCGACCCCAACCACCTCACCCCGAACCGCCTCACCAGATCTCTAAACTCCCCGGAGCCTCCAGTTTCTTGAGGGTTAGGCACATCTTCTCTGACTGAACCAAAACCTGGCGGTCCTCTGCTGTATATGTGTTGAAGGCCTCATATTAGCTGGTGTATTCTGCCTGGTTGGTGATCCAGTGTCTGTTAGCTATCGGGGGTCCAGATAAGTGAGACTGCAGGTCCTCCTACAGGGTTGCCGTCCTTCTCAGCTTCTTCCAACTTTTCCTACTTCAACCACAGGGGTCAGAAGCTTCTGTTCATTGGTTGGGTGCAAATATCTGCATCTAAATCTTTCAGCTGCTTGTTGGGTTTTTCAGAGAGACGTCATAATAGGTCCCCTTTTTGAGCATTCCATTGCCTTAGTGTTAGGCCCTGGGGATCCCTCTTTGGACCTGCCACTAAACCTCCTTTTGTTCAGGTTCTTTCTCCATTTCCATCCCTGGAATTTTTTCAGATAGGAACAAATATGAGTCAGAGTTTTGACTACGGGATACAATCCCATCCCTCACTTGATGCACTGTTTTTTGCAGAAGGTGGGCTCTATAAGTTCCTTCTCCCTACTGTAGGGAATTTCATCTGGGACTCCCTTTGAGTTCTGACAGTCTCTCACCTTCCAGGTATCTGATACATTCTGGAGGATCCTCCTAACTTCCCACCTATGGAGGTTGCCAGTTTCCATTCTCTCTGCTAGCCCTCAGGGCTTCAGTCTTCTGCTTACACATAACAAATATTCCCCTCTCCCACTTCCCATCCCCTTTCGCTCCCTCCCTCCCCACTGTGGTTGCTTTCTTCTCCCTCCCAGGTGGGACTGAGGTGTCCTCACTTGGGCTTTTAAGCTTGTTGATATTTTTGAGTTCTGTGGACTATATCTTGGGTATTTTGGGGGGGGGGGGTAAATATCCACTTATTAGTGAGTACCTACCATGCATGTACTTTTAGGTCTGAGTTACCTATATCCGGATGATAGTTTTTAGTTCCATCGATTTGCCTAAAATACGCAGGATATCCTTGTTCTTAATAGCTGAGTAGTATTGTGTTGTGCTAATGAACCACATTTTCTGTATCCATTCTTCCATCCTGGGGATATGTGGGTTGTTTCCAGCTTCTGGCTATCAAAAACAAAGCCACTATGAACATAATGGAACATGTGACCCTGTCACAAGGTGGGACACCAAGAGTGGTATTGCTGGGACTTCAGGTGGATGTATTTCCAATTTTCTGTCTAACCTCCTAATTGATTTTCAGAATGGTTGTAGCAGTTTGCAATCCCACTAGCAATTGAGGAGTGTTTCTTTTCTTCCACATTCTAGCCAACACGTGTTGTTATCTGAGGTTTTGACTTTAGCTATTCAGATTGATATAAGATAGAATTCCAGGGTAATTTGATTAGCATTCCTTTGATCACTAAGGAGTTTTAACATTTCTTTAGGTGCTTCTCAGCCATTTGAGATTCCTCTATTTTGAATTCTCCAGTTTAGTTATATACCCCACTTTTTGGTTGGGTATTTTAGATTTTGTGGTTAGCTTCTTGAGTTTTTACATATTTTGTATATTAGCCTTCTATTAGATATTGGCTTAGTGAAGACTCTTTCCAAATATGTAGGTTGTTGCTTTGTCTTATTGACTATGTCATTTGCCTTACAGAAACTTTCCAGTTTCGTGAGGTCCAATTTATCAATTCTTGATCTTAGAGTATGAGCCACTGGAGTTTTGTTTAGGAAATTTTCCCCTGTGCCAGCAGATGATATGATAGTATACATAAGCAACCCCAAAAATTACCAGATATCTTCTCCAGCTGATAAACATCTTCAGCAAAGTGTCCAGATATAAAATTAACTCAAATAAACCAGTAGCCTTCCTTTATACAAATGAAAATCAGGCTGAGAAAGAAACTAAGGAAACAACTCCCTTCAAAATAGCCACAAATAATGTAACCTATCATGGGGTAACTCTAACCAAACAAATGAATTCTGTATGACAATAACTTCAAGATTCTCAAAAAGAAATCTAAGATTTCAGAAAATGGAGAGATTTCCCATGCTCATGGATTGGTGGAATTAACATAGTAAAAATGGCCATCCTACCAAATGTGATCAATGCAATCCCATCAAAATCTCCACACAAAATTTCAAAGACATGGGAAAAGCAATTCTCAAATTCATCTGGAAAGGCAAAAACCCAGAAACGGGAAAACAATTCTTATCAATAAAAGAATGGCTGAGGGAATCACCATCCCTGACCTCAAGCTTGACTACAGAACAATTTTGATTTTAAAAAAACTGCATGGTTTTGGTACAGAAAGACAAGTTGATCAATGAAATAAAATTGATGACCCAGAAATAAAACTGCACACTTACATATACTTGATCTTTGACAAAGAAGCCAAAAATATACAATAGAAAAAGGAAAGCATCTTCAATTAATTGTGCAGGTCTAACTGGATTTCTGTATGTAAAAAACTGAAAATCGACCCACATTTTCACCTTGCACAAAGTTCAAGTCCATGTGGACCAAGGACCTCAACTTAAAACCAGGTACTTAATCTAATAGAAGAGAAAATGGGAAAGAGCTTTGTACTGCATTTTTAACTGTTTTTTTCCTTTGTTTTCTAGAGTTTGTGTTGTTCTTTATGACATAGGATAGTGATTCTATGTCAGATACATAATTGGTAAAGACATTTTCCATCTCAAAGACTGACACTGAAATACAGAATCATTTCAGCTTCATGAGGTTCCATTTATTAATTTTTAGTCTTAGAGTTGATTTATATGTTACAGGAAAAGAAAAGTAACCATCAATATCAGTCAGCTAGAAAACTGTGAACTACAACTAAGACTTGCCTGAAAGATATATTTATGTACTTGCCTCACAAATCTTATGAAATATAATCAATAATGTTTGGACTCAAATTAGTGTCTACCCCATAAATTGAAATGTATACCTTACCATATTAGGTTGTAAAGAACCTGCAGTACTCATTTAAGTAAAAACATACTACTACTATTCTTCTAAGGGGACATAACAAGAAAATGAATTCAAATAAAAATTTGCTTTACCCACATATAAGTGCATCAGTCAACCTTCATCAGAGGAGTGTCCTCATGCAGCAGATGTTAATTAAGATAGAGATACACAATTGAACAAAGTATATAGTGTGAGAGTCTTTGAAACACTTGTTCTTAACTAGGATGTATTGGCCAAAATCTTCACTTTGAGATTCAGAGGTCCATCTAAAGGAGAATACAGAAAGGTGGTAGGAGTCAGGTGTGGAACGTGACTCCATAAATGGAATGTTTTTCTTTTTTTTTTTCTTTTTTTTCTTTTTTTTTTCGGAGCTGGGGACCGAACCCAGGGCCTTGCGCTTGCTAGGCAAGTGCTCTACCGCTGAGCTAAATCCCCAACCCCTGGAATGTTTTTCTGACTCTTTTTTCTGTTTATGGGAAATATTTCCTACTACTGTTACTTTGTTAGTCTTGATATGAGGCGATATGCCTAATTTTATTGCACCTTATTATGTCGAGTTCAACTGGTATCCCTGGGAGGATAAAGTAGGCCTCCCACGTAGGGGAATTTGGAGAAGGAGGAAGGGGTGGCTAAAGTTGGAATATATTATATGAGAGATTATTAAATACATTTAATTTAATTTAAAAAGAAAAAATAAGTATGCCCAATGAACTCCCATAAACTGTGGCAGCATGAAAAAGGCCTGTACAGCATCAAGGCAAGCAAGAATCCCAACACTGAGAATCAGAAATGAATGTAAAGGTCTACTCCTACCCAAAAATCTATTTACTCTTGAAATCCAAGAAAGAATGAGAAAAGCCATTTTTTCCCAATGGAGTACCACTGTGTATTGCAAACACATTTAGCAAGGTTCATGTTAAAGCATAATTAAGACAAAATAATTTCTATTGCTTTATTTATGGACAGCGTTTTATTTTATTTTGGTTTGGTGTTTTTGTCTTCATTTGTTTTTATTTTGTTTGCTTGTTTTCGTTTTTAAGACACTGAGCAAGCTATGATGCTGAATGTTGAGTGCCAGGTACAAATGGACCACATTATCTATAAACCTAGTCTTCCTTATACTATATTTCACTCACTAAATCGTCAAGATTGTAACTTGCTTTGCAGTCAAGCCTACTTGAATTTGTAGTCTTCCCATGTCAGATACCCATGTCAGATACTTGAATAGTTGGTATCTCTGGCCTGTGTCATCAAGTCCAGTTACCATGCTAGATAACAAAACTTGTGCATTTTAATAATGCTATTTATTCTTCCAACAATCTCCATTGAATAACAAAAATTGAATAAAGTTGGACTCATTTTATTAGAAGAGTCCAAAGTCCTGGGAGAACTAGATAATCTATTTCTGGAATTTTCATAACAGAGAAGGGCTATTTATCACACATTTGAAATATAAAGCATAGGTTTATTTGAATATTATGGAAAGCAAGATAAGGAATGCAATGTATACTACACATAGTATAACTCATGGGTACATATGCTACTCCAAGAAAGAGAATGTTAACTATTGCTCAGGCTGACAAATCAGGACTGATTAGTCAGGTACATGAAGCTACACCATAGCTTCACAGACAACTAATTCATAGTGCCAAGCAAATATTCAACTACTCATGCCTTCCTAATATACAGATATTCCACAAAGAAGTACTTCTTCTGTTTACTCGTAGGTAAAGTTTATGAGCATGAACACCATTCATTTCCATGAAGAATTCTCATGTCTCCCAAACAAGGAGGGCCTCATCCTTCTTATTGTGTTAAAATGTAGTCATAATCCCATTCTTTCCCAGGTTCGGACTAGATAGAACCTTTCATAAGTAGATTTCAAGTTTTACTCTGCAGGAGGATCTTCTATTTGTTATTCTGTGCAAAAGCATAGGCGTAAGTAGCAACTGTCTCTGTATCCTGGGTACACAACAACTAATGTCAACAGACAGAATTTTCACTACAGGATTAGAATTTAAAGTACGAAACCTTAAAGATAGTTGAACAAATAAAAAGACATCTATTTTGAAGATTATTTTCCTGATTTTGAGGCAAGTAGTAAGTGGAGAGGAAACCAAGTGGTCTCTCCTGGCACTGTAGGTGGTGATCCTCTCTGTAGGCATAAACTTGAAGACATGGTATAAAGACTCAGTTTTAAGTGAGTTAACTAAACATGACTTCTCGTTTTCTAAAGAGTGGGACTTTGACTGGGAATTACACGATTGCTCATGTTGACAACTTCTTTTAAATAGAGCAACAGTAAACAAATGATTTCTACTTAGATATGATCACTCTTCCTCATATTTTGTTCCTTGCATGGGTCCATTTATTTTGTCCTTGATAATTTGCCCCAGTGCACTATATTCCTTTCCTTTGGAAAAGCAGACATTCAATTGCATCAACACATATATAATTCCATTATAAATTCTGAGCCATAAACCACAGTGATATTTTTAACATGGATTATACTTCTACTGTATTTAGGAATGTAGAGGTGACAGATTTATAGTCTGTTGTTATTAATTTTTTTCAGAAAGAAACCTTTAACAGGTTCGTAAAATAATTGCTAAATAATATATTAGTGATTTTCTTAGAATTATAAATGATCTTTTGTTGTTTATTATATCAGTTTAATGACAAAAGAGAGGTCAGATATGGAAAGGAAATTGGCAATGACATTACTGAGGTGAATAAGCATTCAGTGAGCCTTCAGTACCAGCAGACAAAACAAAATGGTGTACCCTCTGAACATATAATTTATCTGCTAGACCACTTACCTCTATTTGAACTGAGTTTGAGTCCATAGTAAAAGTTTTACCAGATCCTGAATAGGACCTTCTTCTAACTTTGATGTGGCCAACACTGATTGTATTGTCATTGTGAGATAATTGTATCCCTTGGGTTATCTTTTAATAATTCACATATCTCAAGAGAGTTACTATTAAATAAGGCTGAATTAAACCAAGCTGGTTGTTCATGTATAATCCAGGAAGTCTCAGATAATAACGACTGAATACAGACATGTTGAGAGGAGGTTGCCCTGGATCAAATATGCATGTCCAGACAAATCTCAAAGTTAGGATCAGTGGTCTTGTAGAAAGTCATACCGGGAATGGAGAATAAAAGAAGCAACTCTGCAATGAGGTGGAAAAATGGCCAATAGTAGAGGAATGAGAGCAACCATTAGTAATGTCAGAAGGCCAGGCTGTCTCAAGGATCTTCAGAGAGATAGTGGTTCTTCTCCTACAGCAATCATATTCAAAACGTTCCAATTTGAACATTGCACTTTCAGAACAATGAAGAAAAATTGCTGGTATTGTTTGTAGTGATCCATTACAACAACACTAGAAACGTGATATACTGCTTTGAAAATATGTGATAAACTCAATGTGAATTGTTATTTATTTATTTATTTATTTATTTATTCATTAATTCATTCATTTATTTATTTATTTACTTATGTGGAATATAAGGAAAATTAAATAGCTGTAAAATGACTTTGTGTCTTGTGATTTTACTAAAACCATACTTAGGTCCACTGCTTTGTTATTAGTTAAACATTCACTTCATGTATAGCTTAAATATTGCCATAAATAATTTCATTATCTTAGATGTATCTGTGTCCTTGGACTAAAATATTTTTAAAAGTAAAGGAAAATATGAAATTTTTGGAATACATAAAGCTTTATTATTTACAAGGCAAGAGCGAAGGCCCAACGTCTGATAAGAGAATGCTTATTTCAAATGTCAAAAAAAAATTAAAAAAGCAAAAATTCTGAAGACTTGACATGGATCAAAAGTTATTGACACTGATCAACACTTGATAGGTTCTTTCCTATCTCCCATCCAGGGTAAATAAGCAGGGATGCTATTGCTTCCAAGCAAATATTATTGTACTTTTCATTTTGATAAACATGCTCATAATGGCCTAATATACATTTTATAAATATGTAACTTATCTTTTGACCTATATGAATTGAAAAAATACTTTATTGTAAACTATAAAACTATTAAAATATGAACTATTCACAGTGATTTTTAATTTTTTGAGATTATGATATAATTGCAACATTTCTCCATTCTCTTTCTTCCTTTCAAACTCCTTCGAGTTTATGGTCTCTCCCTTTTTTTACTTAACACACACACACACACACACACACACACACACACACAAACACACACACACACACATGCATGCACGCACGCACGCACGCACACACAGGAGCACACACACACACACACTCACTCCTAAATGTAATTTGTGTAGTATGTGTATATGTTACTAATATGTTCTCAGAGCTCACTGCTTAACAGAGACCACATTTCCTGCTTCTAGCTTTCCTCAGAGGCCAAAATTTCTTCCAGTATGGTGTAAGCCTGGATGGCTTTCCCCAAACGCTTTGGCATATTCCCATGGATATGTTCTTTAGCTCATATTTAGGAGGTCATGTTGGTAATACTTTATAGCTTTGAATACTAAAGGAGACACCATCACACAGCAAAATCACTGATTCTCCAATTCCTACAAAATTTTAGCCACCTCTTCCACCATGTGTCATGAGCCTTTGATTTTTGTGGATGTCTCATTTTAGATGATGTCCCATAGCTGATTTTTGATTGGTTCTAGTTTCCTGTAGTGGTCTTTCTTGCAAAGACATTTTTTTGATGAGTGCTGAATACTATATTTATCTTTATATAGTGATCTCAGCTGATAGATTATAACTTGACAGAGTTAGTTTTCTAACACTGTATTATTTAGAATCAACAGTTGTGAAAAATGCTACATTTCAATACACCATATAAAATTATCCCATAAATGGCATTCTACTGCATTAAGTATTTGGCATCAACTAAATAATTTGTATTATTAGTGTATCCTAGCTACATATATTTACATACATCTCGCAAATTCTCAATAAATATCTCCCCCCAGAGGTAAATTATCTTTATTTATACAACCAAAAATATCAGACAGAGCAAGTCAGGTGAGCTAAATGTTGCTTCACAGTTTCGTAGCCTTAAGACTGGGGAGGCTGGGTAGGGACAATTGTCTTTTTTTAAAAGATTTATTTAGTTTTAGTTATGTGAATACACCATTGCTATCTTCAGACACATCAGAAGTGGGCATCAGATCCCATTAGAGATGGTTGTGAGTCACCATGTGGTTGCTGGGAATTGAACTCAGGACCTCTGGAAGAGCAGTCAGTGCTCTTAACCTCTGAGTCATCTCTCCAGCCTCGGACAATTGTCTTAATCTTTCTCTCTTTCTTATTAGGTAGAAAGAGGTAGCCTTCAGTCTTCACACCTGGCTTAATAGCTTGACAGTTCAATATAGACTCGTAGCCATCCTGGGAAGTAGTGTGTATCCTACTTTGCTTATTTTCAATGTTAAAGTGTTCACTTTTATGCCAGGATCCAGAAAATGTGCAGATGGTGATAAATACTGCAGTTTTAGACAGGTCTTCCTTCTCTGTTGCTCTGCTATCTTCAGGATTGAAGATATGCAGAGGTATCCCAGCTTTGCATCACAGAAAGGAGGAGTTTGTTGAGCTCAGATTTCATCACGTAGGTGGAAGGTGGCAGGATCTTTGTTCTTCCATTAGATCTCTACTTAGAACTGTAAAGTGCATCTCCAGAAACTCCTGTCCCCCTGAGAATGGATGGGGAGCATATAGCCCCGAGCTTCTATTTGCTGACACTAGTGACTGAAAATTTCTATGTAGAGCTCTTCTTTGTTCTTAAGAAACCAGGGTAGGACTGGGGTCAGGTCTCTGGGAAACTTGCAAGTGAGCAACATGTCCTTTTGCTCCTCTAGATGGTGGAAATGAGACTTAGCCACCAGGTTCAATCTACAGGGAAAGAGGGAGGCTGGATGGGGGGGCTTCAGGGCAATGTGGCGGGTCCTTTGAAGAGGAGCCAATGCCGTTGTTGAGTTCACAGGGTGTTAGTACTGACCATGCTGAGGGTGTGGACAGCAGGGCTGCTAAGATCCTTTTTTTTTTTTTTTTGGACTTTTCAGCTTCTACTCTTGGACTTGGGGAGAGACCCCATTTGGAAAGAGGAGCAAAAGCAGGGGTTCCTGAGAAGACTAAGGTATGAAAAGAGTAAGTTTGGCTATGCACTAGAGATGCCTGATTACTGAGCAGGAACTTAGCACATAATCTTTATTAGCTAAATTATATTTTTCATTTAATATTAGAAAATCTTTTTGTGGTCACAGAAAAATTCAAGGAGGAATGTAAAATGTTAATTCTGATAAAGTGTTAATTCTGTTTTATAGAATCTTGGGGGGGGAAACTAGTCATGTAATTTTCACATTTAAATATGTGTGTAGAATATTAAAAAGTAATGACTATGTGAAATTCTTAGGCAAATGGATGGAACTAGAAAATATCCTCAGTGAATGCTCTTTTGTTGCTTGGTTACCTCACTCAGGATATTTTCAAGTTCCATCCACTCGCCTAAGAATTCCATGAAGTCATTGTTTTTAATAGTACTCCATTGTGTAGATGTACCACATTTTCTGTATTCATTCTTCTGTTGAAGGACACCTGGGTTCTTTCTTGCTTCTGGCTATTATAAATAAGGCTGCACTCATTGATAAGTGGATATTAGCCCACAAGCCCAGAATACCAAAGAAACAATTCACAAATCATATGAAGCTCAAGAAGGAAGACCGCAACATGTATGCTTCAGTCCTTCTTAGAAGAGAGAACACAATACTCACAGGAGGAAATACAGGGACAAAGAGTGGAGCTGGGACTGAATAAAAGGCCATCCAGACACTGCTCCACCTGGGGATTCATCCTATATGAAGCCACCAAATATAGTCACTATTGCTGAAGCCAAAAAGTGCTTGCTGACAGGAGCCAGATATAGATGTCTCCTGAGAGGCTCTGCCAGAGCTTTAGTGATACAGATGAGGATGCTTGCAGCTAACCAATGGACTGAGCACTGGGACCCCAGTGAAGGGGTTAGAGGAAGGACTGACAGGGTTGAAGGGGTTTGCATCCCCATAGGAAGAACAACAATATCAATCAACCAGAATCCACCGGATCTCGCAGGCACTAAACACCTGAGTACTCATGGAGGGATCCATGATTTCAGCTACATATGTAGCAAAGGATGGCATTGTTTAGCATCAGTAGGAGGAAAAGCCCTTGGTTTCATGAAGGATCATTTCCCCAATAGCAGGAAATGTCAGGACATTGAGGTGGAAGTGGGTGGGTAGGAATGGGAGCATCCTCATAGAAGTAGGGGGAAAGGGGAAGGGTTGATGGGATGGGAGGTAATGTAAATATATAAAATATCCAAGAAAAATAAAATTGAAAATAAAAGATAACAATAAGTGATAATAACAGATAAATGAAAAAAATTGACAAAGTTGATATGACCCTTACATAGTTTTTCAGTTTGAACAGCAACAACAACAAAAACCAAAAAAATCCCAAAAAACAACAACAACAACAACAACAACAACAACAACAAAGAAACAAAAACAAAAGAGAGAAGAACTAAACAGTTTTCAACAACGTCTTGCCTTCCCTGGAGTTCTGATGGTAGGGTTCCTGCATATTCCTTAATATAATTCAGCTAACTTCTTGTAAGGAATACATTCCTAGGATTTGGTCCCTGTCACTCACCTGATTTGCAAGAGTCTCCTACTTATTGATTTTGAATTTATGTGCAAAACTTTTATTGCTACTTAGATTTTCTCTAAAGAATATGATTTATAGAGGAGACTAGTAGCCAGTTCCTTTGAAGTTGGACCCATTTCAAGTGCTGCCTGTCTACGTTGGTACCAATGGAGTAGCAATTTTAGCACAACATCTCAGCAATGATTGATGGCGAAGGAGCAAATGGTCTACTGGAAGCTTCTTTCCAATTGTCAAGTGAAGAAGAGAGAGAGGTACAGGGGTTTTCGATGCAAAGTGCACAAAGGGGATATAATAAATTGAATACACAAATATTCAGATGGATCCCAAGCCAGGTTGCAGTATCTGATGTTTTCAGTCACAAACCACCAGGCGATATATCATGAGTCCAGTGACAAATGTTTTCTTTTGAAACAGGCTCAGAAGTTTGTACATGATCACAGTGTTTGGGGTGTTAACTAAAATGTACCCACATTTTTTCAGAAACTGAGTGTTGTAAAAGAGAAGCACCACATGTTTGAATAAAATCACTAATAGAGCCTAATTGATAAATGCATTACTCATGAACATAATAGAGTTAAGTATTTTCACAAAGATAATGAAAACATTGATTGCCGTGCCTGATTTTTATTTTTATACATTGTTTAATAGTCTGACTGTTGACTGTAGACAAGGACGGCCTCAAATTTACAATCTACAGCCATAGCCCTTGTAAATGCTAAGATCATACCATTGTGACACAACACAAGTTGGGCTCTTGTTTGTAAATGTGGTCCTGTGAGTTCTTGGTAAGATTAGAACATTTTCATAAAATAGGTATTTTATCAGGTAGTAAAAGCAACATCAAATAGTCTGTTTTAGTTTTAAAATCATTGTGAAATGTTTTTTGAATTGGATTTACTTAAAAATTATGACCAGCAAGACAAGAACAAATGTAATTCCTCAGGAGGATCATTTGACAGAACTGTTGAAGTGTCACAGTATACAAATTATTTACCAAATATGTCTTTTTAATCTTAGCAATGGTAAGCTGAGAACTATTATAAAGGAAAATGTTAATGCACGAAAACATAACTAAGTTAATTAAATAATAAATAAATTTTGTATAAATAAGTTAAAATACATCGAGGTGTCCTGGCATAGTGAAGAATTTCAGTAAAATGGAAAAACATTCTACTACTGGCTAGGAATCTTGACTGCTATAAATAGAGCAACTTTTTTTAAATTAATGCATAGATATAAAATAATTTATATCATTTCTAAACTTTTATATTTTAACTCTTCAAAATTTTAATATCTGAAGGCCTTATCACATTAAGCCATAGACCAAGGATTTAGTTCATATCTAACTATAAAAATTATTAAAACTTAATTGAATATATTTTAAATTTATCATTATCTGCTTTAACTTAAATTAGATCACATGAATATTTTTATGTTCCTAATAAATGAGAAATTTAAGATTTATCAGTATTTATACCTTCAGTGTAGTTTACTGTTAAGAATGGCATTGCAAAAAACTTTTGTGCCAAGATTCATTTTATTCAGATAACTTTCTAGGCCACAAATTGAGTATAAAAAAAACATTTATTTCAGCATACTTATTTTTATTTTAAAAATATATGTTAATTTACAATATTCCCAGTTAAAGAATGAAAGATTTCAGTGTCTTACATTTGCCAAACTGTTTTATAATTGTTCTCGACATTATCATTTTGATACAGGACATTATGTATTTTTAAAATACATAATGCTAAGATATGGCTTGTTTGGATATGAAGTACGTATTTCTTTTTTTTTTTTTATTAACTTGAGTATTTCTTATATACATTTCGAGTGTTATTCCCTTTCCCGGTTTCCGGGCAAACATCCCCCTCCCCCTCCCCTTCCTTATGGGTGTTTCCCTCCCCACCCTCCCCCCATTGCCGCCCTCCCCCCAACAGTCTAGTTCACTGGGGGTTCAGTCTTAGCAGGACCCAGGGCTTCCCCTTCCACTGGTGCTCTTACTAGGATATTCATTGCTACCTATGAGGTCAGAGTCCAGGGTCAGTCCATGTATAGTCTTTAGGTAGTGGCTTAGTCCCTGGAAGCTCTGGTTGCTTGGCATTGTTGTACATATGGAGAAGTATGTATTTCTTGTAAAGTTTAATATGATGCTTTCGATATTTACAGTTTTCACTATAGGAGTCTATAGTCTTTTAACACATAGAGAAATGGAATACCTAAATATATGATAGATCTATTTCTACATTTCTAAGGAACCTTCATATTTTTTATGTAGAGACTGCACTGGTTTGTACTAATCCCAGCAGTGAGTAAGTGTTCTGCTTAAACATTCCCATGTGTATTTGCTGTTATTTTGTTTGATTAGATCACATTAACCATTCTATTGGATTTAAATTGAAATATCAAAGAGTTTTAATTTGCAATTCTGTGATAACAAGGAATTTTGAAGACTTTTAAATTGATTTCAACAATTTTTATTTTCTCTTATGAGACATGCACACTTTTAGATTGAATTTTGTTTTTAATATTTTTGCTTTTTAGGTTATTTGCATACTTTATAGATATTAAACTTGTTACCAGTGTATAGTTGGCAAGGAATTTTTCCAATGCGGCAGACCACATCTTTACTTGAATGATGAGTCCTTTGTTGGAAAGGATTATTTTACATAGCAATAAATTGACTCCTGATGCTATATGCAGAGATACGTGCCTTAGTCAGTCATCATTAGAGAATCTTCCTCATGCAGAAGATGGGAACAGATACAGACAGACATGATGCCATGGAACAGTCAGACCTTAGTGGGATACATTTTTCAAAACCTCCCCTTAGGGCTCAGGAAACACCATTAGCCTAGGAGGATGAAAAAGTGTAGTAGCCTGAGGGCATGTAGGACACTAAGATTCTTGGCAGACTTAGTCTTTGACCCTGTTGCGTTCTTTTCTAGTCTTTTTCTTCTTTGCTTCTCTTTGTCCGATTTCAATTTGATAGCTTTTGTTTTATCTTGTTTTATTATATTATTACAATGCAGAATCATTATAGTTTTATGAAGCCAAATTATTAATTGTTGGTTTTAAATCTTATGCTATCAAAGTCCTATTCAGAATGTCTTCTCTTGTGTGAGGAGTTCAACAACATTTCTTACATTCTCTTTTACCAGATAAAGGGTTTCTGGTCTAATGCTGAGATCCTTTAAACCATATGGAGTTGAGTTTTGCGAACAGTAAGAGATAAAAGTCTAGATTTATTGTTCTATATGGAGCTATTGGGATTACAATATGTCAAAAACGCTATCTTTTCTCCAGTGCATATTTTTCCTTCATTTTCAAATCAGGTGGCCATAGAAACATGGCCTTATATTGTCATCCTCAGTTCTATTCCAGTGATTAACATTGCTGTATTGGGTCAGTCCTCTGTGCTTTTATTCCTATATCTCTGTAATATAAACTATTTTTAAAATTCTTAATATCTAAAATCTGTGATTTTCTTTACACATTCACTTATTATATAGCAGTATTTTTAAATTCACTTATATTTCATCAATTTTTAAAATTGTATTTATTCACTTTATGTATATGAATACACTGTCACTGTCTTTAGACACACCAGAGGAGTGCACGGGATTATACATGGTTATGAGCCACCATGTAGTTGCTGGGAACTGAACTCAGGAAGAGCATGTAATCCTCTTTACAACTGAGCCATCTCTCCAGCCCCATACCTTGTCAATTATACAACTGTATAATTCTCAATAGTCATACTTATCGAACTCCTGTTTTGTTCCCCTTCCTACCTATACATTCTACTTTAGATAGATAGATAGATAGATAGATAGATAGATAGATAGATAGATAGTAGATATTTTTTGACCAATGAGATTAAATAAAGTTCCACGCATATACACAGTGGGGAAATCCCTATTGCAGCATGGGAACTTATTATTGGCTATACCACTGAAGACAATGACTGTCCTTTCCCCAGAAGCTGCCAAATACTTTTAACTTCCAGTGTGAATCTGGGCTCCACAAATCTATCCTCTACTCATTACTTAATGTTGTTCTTTCTAGTCTTGTGTAGGACCTGTGTAGGTGATCATTGTGTTGGAAATTCCAAAATGCAAGGATCATGTCACGGCTAGACTGTTTCATATGGCTCCTATGCTCTTTCTGATTGCTTTCCCACCATAGCATCAGATGGAGTATTATAGATCTTTTATATGTGGCTGAGCCCTCAACAGTCATGTAGTCTCATCAGCATGATCAACCACAATTGGCTGCAATAGGATGTTTCACTGCCCAACACTGATAACTGCACTACTCTATAGGTATTATATTAAATGTTTAATTGCCATTTTGGAAAACAAAATTAGCAGTTCACCCTAAGTCCTATGATGTCCTGAGCCACTGTTTTTGACCATGTTCACAGTTTTAGGCACAAAATACATCTTAAGGATTGTACCTTAGATCTAATTACAGATTGTAAGTCATGACTGTCTCCTAGAACTTGATAAGATACGATTACTGAAGTTACCATGCATTTTGGATGCAAAATAAAGGGCAATCAAGCTTTGTGTGTGTGTGTGTGTCTGTGTCTGTGTCTGTGTGTGAGTGTGGGTATAGAATTTCTGTATAAACTTTGATTTGCATCTTTATAATTTGTTTTAAAGCTTACAGCAGCAGATATCTAATTGCATGTTTTATAAAATTAACTATTTACCTATACATTTCAAATATTAAACATTCCTTATTATTTCCTAAATAATTATTTATTTTTGCTTTTATATTGGTATAATTCTTATAACATAATATTTTAGGTGCCCATATATATGTATTCTTTATTTGTTCCATTTAGTAGCTGATTAGTTTGATTTTTTTATTGGGATTTTATAATTTAGAAATAAAAATCCTTTTTTCATAATTTTAAGGAGAGGTTAAAATTTTCACATATCTATCTTTATAAGTGTGCTATAATGTGGTTTTAACTCAAAGGAAAAGTAAAGCATATGAAAATATTCAAGTTACATATATATTCATATAAAATAAAACATTTTCTTTCCAAGAAGTTATATATTACATCATATGATCAAATCTTCTTTAAAAATAAACATTTTAGTAAATATATTTGCACCTCATTAATTTTTATTACAACAAATATATAGCATGGCTGAGTGTCTATAACAGTTCAACTGGGATGGTTCTGTTTCTTGGCTTTCCCTCATAATTGCATATGATATTTTATAAAAAGGACTGCAAAAATCACACTTCCCAGGGTATTCAATGCTACACCTTGGTCTTTCTTCCCTCCAGAAGCAATTCTTATCTCCATCTCCTGGAACCGGGACATGTGTGGGTCTCTGCTAACTGATGACTATGGTATGAATAAGGATGCCATGCTCTCAGAGTCCTTAGTAAGAAGAACAACTCGTTTCCATAAGGCCATCCTGCCCTGTGACTTTATAAGCTGTACCTGAGATGCCCAGGCTACTCATTCTAACCACCATCTCCTAACTGATTGTTTATGTATTATTTGTTGTAGCAATAAGCTACAACATAGTTCGTTACAGGGAATATAGAGAACTTCATTTTTTAATATATTTTTATGCCTTTTGAAAAGTATTAAATGATATCAGTAATAAATACTGCCGTTATTTTGTCCTGACTCAGGGCTAATAAAAAAAGTATTATAATGATAATCCTGACAGGATAATGGGATTGAATGGTTTAAAAACTTGCAGACATTTTCAGAATTCAATATTCGTTTTGAGAGAGACCAGCAAGCCTGTCTCTACAGAGGAACACAAACACATATGACACTGTCTGTAAATATGAACAGTGAGTAAGTAAATCCTCTTGCTGAGTAGGTACTGTACAGTAAATATAAAATGAATTTCACACACATTCATAACAACAAAGCTACCTATTGATGAATGCAAGGGCTTATCAGTTCATAAGTTTGAGGTCCTAGAATCCATGTCAATTTGATATCAGGAGATCTTTTATACTGAACTACTGGATAATGTGTTTATTAATTCACAAAAACAATAGTTTATGATCCGTCTTGTTAATTTCCTTAAGTTTTTCAAAGTCTATTACCATAGAGCATACAAAACTATCCTCAATATTATAATGCAGAGCACAAAATTTTCAGTTCCCGGAGTTCAAGATGTAAGCAGAAAACAGTAAAATTAAAGAAAGAAAGAAAACAGCTTGTACAAACTGACCTTGAATGTGTAAGACCATCACACAAAAGCAAATGGTACTGGGTCATTAAACATAGCCACAGGGAACAAAATTAACTCCGCCTTGATGAGGAATGTGACTTGAGGTTGCCTCAGAAGAGAAGTTAATTAGTGCAATCTAACCAGAATGTGTTCTGATCTAAATGAATTCCACAGTACCAGTATCCATCCAATTACATCTAATTATTCATTTATTTTTATAATTTACCTTGTAACAAAAAGTGATTTCCAAATATAAATATGAGTAATCAAATAAACTTTAATAGAATTATAAAAATGGAGAATCAGTAGGCTTACATAAAAACAAATAAAAAATTAAGTCAACAATGACATGAATCTAATTCTAAAAGCCCTGTATCGCTTCTTAGCTATATTTATAGTATATCTAAATAACTCCGGTATTGCAACTATTTCTGTTGCCAAATATGCCCATGATTTTGAGATGCAAATATGCCTATATATAAGAGAAGGTTGCTGTGTAATTTTCTTTTCTCAGTCTTTGAGTAGTTCAGATATCAGGATAATATTTATCTTCATAGAAATAATTTCTAAAGAACTTCTTGATTTATATTTTGTAAAGCAACTTGAGGTATGTTGGAATTAATTATTCTTTGAAGTTCTGATTATATTCGGTTATTTCTTCCCATCTACTCACTTTGGCTTAATATTCAAATTTTCTCTGATTTTCTAAGAAGTTCAAGTATATCATGAAGTTATTATGAGATCTGTGCAGCTTTTTGATGTAGGTACTTAGTGCTATGAATGTTCTTTGCAGAAAAACTGATTTCATTTTGTCCCATTGATTTTTCATGCATAATGGTTTCAGGGTGATTCTAAGTTTATGGAGGAAATTACATTTTTTGTACTATAACAAACAACTTGAGAAATATCAATCAGAGTTCCTATTTGAGGAATATCTATCAATGTTTCTTTTTAAAGGTCTTTTAGAATACTATACTGAATTCAACTGGTTCTATAAATTTTACAGTTGGGAAATATTTTTGCCAATTTTTTAATGTTCTTATTTTTCAGGATTTCACAATATATATTAATAATTACTCAGAATATATTCATTTAATATTTATTTAATATTTAATTATATTTTTCCCGACCTGACCTAATCCTCCATCCTCTTTGCCCATTTTGAAGTCATGGTCTGTCTCTTACTTAGAAATCAAAATAAATCTTGAAAACAAAACAAAGCAAAAGCCAAAAAACAACCTAGAGTCCAATTTGACTTGACTTCCCATTCTTTTTTTATTATTATTATGATATCTTTATTAACTTGAGTATTTCTTATTTACATTTCGATTGTCATTCCCCTTCCCGGTTTCTGGGCCAACATCCCCCTAACCCCTCTCCCTCCCCTTCTATATGGGTGTTCCCCTCCCCATCCTCCCCCATTACTGCCCTCCCCACAACAATCACGTTCACTGGGGTTCAGTCTTGACAGGACCCAGGGCTTCCCCTTCCACTGGTGATCTTACTAGGATATTCATTGCTACCTATGAGGTTGGAGCCCAGGGTCAGTCCGTGTATAGTCTTTGGGTAGTGGCTTAGTCCCTGGAAGCTCTTTTGACTTCCCATTCTTCAGCAAGTGACATGCTTTGGAATTTGCTTGTTATACTCAGTGTCACTCCATTGGAGAAACTATTTTCCCTCTCCTAGATGGTATCAATTGAAATAGTTTCTTGGGTACATTGGGGCATGGTGTCCAATTCCTATCTTCTGTACTTAGATTTTATATCACTTGAACCTACACAGATTACATTCATAATGAGGTAACCTACTCCAAATCATGTATATCACCTAAAAGCTTACCAAACCTGAGTAAAGACTTCTAAACACTTGTTAAGGTTTGACTCTTCGTTGTATATTGTAATGTTAAGTATAGGCCCTCAAGACATGATTGACTCAGAGATGAGTGAATCCACACATAGTCCCAAGTGACAATAGTGAACTGCCCTCAAGCTATGCTGATTGGTAAATAAAAGTGCCAGCAACCAATAACTGGGCAGAAGAGACATAAGCTTAGAGTTCCCAAGGTTGGGGAATCCGAGGAAAACCAAAACAAAGAGAAGGTGAAGGAGGGGAGAGAGATACCATGGCATAGAAGTTAAGAAAATGGCGCAGGGAGGTGGGAGTGGGTGGTTGGGTAGGGGAGTACCCTCATAGAAGTAGGAGGAAGGAGGATGGAATAGGGGGTTTCCAGAGGGGAAACAGGGAAACAAGGTAACATTTGAAATGTAAATAAGTAAAATATCCAGTATGAAAAAAGAGAAAAACATGGCTGGCCAATTGGAGTTAAGAACAGTTCATATGAAACAGTAAGTAATAACACCATAAAGGGTAGACATCTGTCCAGTTTTAATGCTGTTAAAAGGTTATTGTAAATATAAAGGTTGTGTGTATCTTCTATCTGGGAAATAAGTAGTCAAAGGTAAGATAGAAATGCCACATCAGGATTAAAATTTTCTACAACATTTTGGTACAGCATTTTGGTACCTGAAAATGTTGTAGCAGCTGACTGATACAGATGTAGATACTTAAAGTCAACTAATGGACTGAGGACAGGAACCCCTATGAAAGAGGGGAAGGATTGGAAAAGCTGAAAGGATGGCATCTCCATAGGAAGAACAAGAGTATCAAAATAACCCAGGCTCCTTTGAGCTCCCAGAAACTAAATCCAGAATCCAAGAGCATTCATGGGTTGGTCCCTGGCCACCAGCACATATGTAACAGCAGACGGTCTTATCATGCTTCAGTGGGAGAGGATGCACCTAGTCTTGCAGAGACTTGATTGATACCCCAAGGAAGGGATGAGTTGAGAGTGGGTGAGTGGATAAGGGGAATCTGTGACTGGGGGTAAGGGGTAGTTTGCACCCTCTCTGAGGCAAAGGAGAGAAAGATAAGGTGAAGAACTCTTGGAGAGGGGATCATGAAGTGAGGGCAACATTTGAAATGTCAGGAACTAAAAGAACTTTTAAAAGGATCTGGCAAAAAAAAAAACTCACTTAAAAACTTAATTTCAGATTCCTGAATGGAAAACATATGCTCTCCCTTTAAGATTAGGAGGTGCTCACAATTGGTTTCTTAGCAAAGCATGTGGTTTTCCTCAAGGCATGCAAGGTTCAAAAGTAGGGCAAAAATTGATTTTGGCATACCTTATTCTGGAATTCATGGCATAAGCTAAGACATAGTTTTGCTCCCCAAAACAAACCATGCAGCATGCCAAGCAGTCATCCCAGATGATGCTCTACCCTGCTATGAGATGCAGCTCAATCACACGGATGATAAAAGCTCCTGGTGTAGAGTGAAGCAGGCAAAGTCCTGTTACGCAGAGAGCAGAAAGCAAGGCTGCAGGTGTTCCACAGGCAAAAAGGTATTCAAAATAAAATACATCGAGATGTCACTGCTACCTTAGTCAACTGGTTTCTTTCAATGTGGGCTCCAGAGGAATGATGGGACTGCTTAGACTAGCATATGACACATTTATGTTGGCTTGAGAATAGGCATGAACAGTAAATTAAAGAGAATTTAAATGAGGTTAAATATAGAAAAGGATATTAATTTAATTAATATAAAGAAAATGGGATATAAGAATATTAATACAGAGAGCTATCAGTCTCCAAAGAAGGGAGAATTAAATGGAAATTTATATACATCTTTTTAAGGGTAGAAGGCAGACAGAAAAGGAAATTGGCATAAATGTTTAAAGGATACATGGGTGAATGAATAAACTCAGGCCTTTTATCTCATTGCATTGGAGTGAAAGGCAAGACCAATTAGGCTTCTTGTGATTCTGAAACCAACCTAATATATAAACAAATTTAGGCCAGCTCAGCCTAAACAGATAAGACCTACCTTAACAAATGATTAGAATTGTTTTAAATTGTTTTAATTATCAAAATGAAGGTTGTTATAAGTTTGATGGACATAATGGTATTGTAAATCCTCTATAAAAGAGTTCAAAGTAAAGCAGACATAAATAAAAAAAGAGACTACTAAATTGAATTAATCTATACTTTTGATGACTTGAGATTCCTGGACCCAGGACATGCTATTTTGGAAGAGAATCTCTATATTTGTGTTAAATACAGAGAAAAAGAAAGAAAAAGAAAAGAAAAAAGTGGTTTGACACCTTCCAAAGTAGTGGGAGTCAAATTTGAGAGAGTAAGACCCCATGAAGATCTTGGCTAAAGACAGGGAAAAAATCAAGAAGAACAAACAGAGTAGGTAACATGATTTGCTAATCACTGTACATTGGAACAACCCTGAAACTGGCTGAGACAAAAATTTTTCTTGCCAGAACTTCAACTATATATAGCCAATGAACCTTAATGGATACTGAATCCTAAAAATTCCTCATCCCATCCTTTCGTGTGGCATGAATGAAGACTTTTATTACCATTTCGTTATTGATCTAACTAACTCATAAAGAGTTGTCTTTTACCTGCTCAAAAAAGGAGCAAACCCTCATCCTTAACTGGTCTTTGTACATGGTATATTCCATACAGATATCTTTATAAAACTAAATATGCATTGCAAGGTTTATATATCAAGAGTGTAGCCCAGACGAGATCCCCCCTAAGGGATGCTGAAATGACTTGCTATTTTAACACCTTATCTGACCCTTTCTCAACTGATGCTAGTTCCAGAGATTTGCTTCAAGAACAACTTCAAAAATGTGCTCTTAATCCCTCCTTCCTTCAGTTTATCTGGCCTTTTAGATGGTTCCATTCTTTTAGAATGTCAGTTAAGTCATGAACTTTTTCAGTATATAAAGACTGGACAAAAAAATGATGCCACCTAGCTTTATTTTGATTTAACCAGTTTTCTATTTTCTTTTTGGGCTACCAAATAGTAATTCTTCAATCCACTTCAACAGTACAAAAACATCAGAAGGCTGTTTTCCCAATCCCTTATACTGGGATTATACTAGAGAGGTTTATGTATTTTATAAATTATAGATATGTTGTCATTTTAAGGAATGATTTACAAATAATTATGTTTTGGATGGGGATGAAACCAACTATATGACATAGGCTCAGGGATATCTACCTTTCATTTCTTCTTCTCTAATATTTCTAAGGTAAAAGGAAAGGGGTTAAAAGAACAAAAGAGTAGCTATACTAATATTTTAAGAAATTAGACTGGTCTCCATCTGCACCCAGAGCCAGGACTGTTCTACAGTGCTCAGGCACAAAACTTGATGGCAGAGACCTGGTCTTCCAGGAGCACTCTGCCACATAACCCACAGCCCACAAAAGATATGCAACTTTCTCCCCATCGAATGTCCAAGGAGAGACACATTGGGAGCACACCGAGAGTAGGAGCCACAGGGCAACTTAGGACAGGATCCTTTCGGACTCCACTTGCACCCAGAGCAGGGGCTGTCCTACAGCTCTTGGACCCAAAACCTACTGACAAAGAGCTGGACTGGCAGGAGGGCTTTCACTCTAATGATCACAGGCTTACAGGCCCATAGGAGAGAGAAGCTCCAGTCAGAGACAGCAAGACCAAATAACACCAGAGCTAACCAGATAGTGAGAGGCAAGTACAGGAAACTAAGCAACAGAAACAACTAGGAATCATCAGAACACAGTTCTCCCACCACAGTAAAATATCCCAACACATGGGAAAACCAAGATTTGGATTTAAAATCTCGTCTTATGATGATGATAGAGGACTTTAAGGACATAAATAAATTCTCTTAAAGAAATACAGGACAACACAGGTAAATGAGTAGACGTCCTTAAAAAGGAAATAAAAAAAATCCCTTAAAGAATTACAGAAAAAACACAACTCAACAGGTGAAGGAAATGAAGGAAGCCACCCAGGATTTAAAACTGGAAATAGAAATAATAAAGAAATCACAAAGAAAGAGAACTCTGGTGATAGAAAAATTAGGAAAGAGATCAGGAGTCATAGATGCAAGCATCACCAACCAAATACAAGAGAATGAAGAGACAATCTCACAGGTCAAAGGTTCCATAGAAAACATTGACAAAATAGTCAAAGAAAATTCAAAAAGCAAAAAGTTCCTTACCCAAAACATCCAGGAAATACAGGATACAATGAGAAGACCAAACCCAAGAATAATGGGTATAGAAGAGAACAAAGATTCCAAACTTAAAGGACCAGTAAATACCTTCAAAAATTATAGAAGAAAACTTCCCTAACCTAAAAAAGGAGATGCCCATCAACATCCAAGGAGACTACAGAAGTCCAAACAGATAAACCAGAAAAGCAATCTTTCTGTCACAGAACAGTCAAAACACCAAATACACAAAACAAAGAAAGGATATTAAAAGTAGTAAGGGAAAAAGGCCAAGTAAAGGCAGACCTAGCAGAATTACACAAGACTTCTCAAAAGAGGCTAGGAAAGGTACAAGATCCTGGAGAGATGTCATATAGACCTTAAGAGAATACAAATTCCAGCCCAACCTACTACATCCAGCAAAACTCTCAACATAGGTGGAGAAACCAATATATTGAATGACAAAACAAAATTTACATAATATCTTTCTATATATCTAGGCCTACAAAGGATAATAGATGGAAAACTCCAATAAAAGGAGGGAAATTACACCCTAGTAAAAGCAACGAATTAATCTTACTGCAACAAACCACAAATAAGTTAGAAATACACACATAACTCCACTGCTAACAACAAAAATAATGGGCAATAATCATTGGTTCCTAATAGCTCTCAACATCAACAGACTCAATTAACCAATGAAAAGACAGAGACTAACAGACTGGATATGTAAGAAGGACCCAGGATTCTGCTGATTACAGAAAACACACGTCAGTGACAAAGATAGATACTACCTAAAAGTAAAATGCTGGGAAAAATTTTTCCAAGTAAATTGTCCCAAGAAACAAGCTGGGGTACCCATTCTAAAATCAAATAAAATAGACTGTCAAACAAAAGTTAGGAAAAAGTATAAGGAACAACACTTTCTATTCATCAAAGGAAAAGTCTACCAAGATGAACTCTCTATTCTGAACAGCTTTACTCCAAATGCACAGGCAACCACATTCATAAAAGAAACTTTACAAAAGCTCAAAGCCTACAGTACACCAGACACAATAATATTAGGAGGCTTCAACACCCCACTCTCAGCAATGGCCAGATCATAGAAACAGAAACTAAATGTAAACAGAGTGAAACAAACAGAAATTATGAACCAAATAGATTAAACAGATATCAATAGAAGGTTTCATCCTAAAAAAAGTATATATCTTCTTCTCAGCACCTCATGTGACCTTCTCAAAAATTGACCATAAAATTGGTGAAAAACAGGCATCAATAGATCCAAAGAGACTGAAATAATCTGATGCATCCTATGGGATCACCATAGAATAAAGCTTGGTCTTTAATAACAACAGAACAACAAAAAGGCCGACTACACATGGAAGCTGAACAATGTTCTACTCAATGATAACTTGATCAAGGAAGTAATAAAGAGAGATATTAAGGACTTTCTAGAATTTAATAAAAATGAAGGCATAGTATACCAAAACTTACAGGGCACAATAAAAGCAGTGCTAAGAGGAAAACATATCTCTGAGTGCCTTCAAAAAGAAATTGAAGGGAGCTTACAATAAGAGCTTGACACCATACCTGAAAGCTCTAATACTAAAAGAAGCAAACACACCCAAGAGGAGTATAGCAGAAAATAAGCTCAGAGCTGAAATCCACCAAGTAGAAACAAAAAATAATTATACAAAGAAAAAACAAAATCAGGAGCTGGTTCTTTGAGAAAATCAACAAGATAGATAAACCCTTAGCCAGACTAATCAGAGAGCATAGAATCAGTATCAAATTAAGAAAATCAGAAATGAAAAGGGAGACATGACAACAGAAACTGAGGAAATTCAAAAATTATCAGACCCTACTTCCAAAGCCTGTACTCAACAAAATTGGAAAATCTGGAGGAAATGGACAATTTACTAGATAGATACCAAGTACCAAAGTTAAAACAAGATCAAATAAATCATCTAAACAGTCCCATAAACCCTAAAGAAATAAAAGCTGTCATTAAATTCTACAATCCAAGGGCTGGAGAGATGGCTCAGTAGCTAAGAACACTGACTGCTCTTCCAGAGGTCCTGAGTTCAAATCTCAGCAACCACATGGTGGCTCACAATCATCTATAATGAGGTCTGATACCCTCTTCTGGTGTATCTGAAGACAGCTACAGTGTATTTATATATATAATAAATAAATAAATCTTTAAGTTCTCTAAACCACAAAATGTGCAGGACCAGATGTGTTTAGTGCAGAATTCTATAAAACCTTCAAAAAAGCCCTAATACCAATACTCGTCAAACTATTCTACAAAATAAAAAGAGAAGGAACACTACCCATATTCTTTGAAGCCACGATTATGGTTATACCTAAAGCTCACAAAAACTCTACAAAGAAAGAGAACTTCATACGAATTTCCATCATGAGTATCGATGCAAAAATATTTAATAAATTTCTTCCAAACTGAATCCAAGAACAAACCAAGGTGATCGTACATTATAATAAAGTAGACTTCATCCAAGGGATGCAGTGATGATTCAATATACAGAACCCCATCAATGTAATCCACTGTGTAATCAAACTCAATGTAAAGAAAAGAACCATAATCATTTCAATAGATGCTGAGAAAGCATTTGACAAAATTCTATACACCTTCATGTTAAAAGTCTTGGAAAGATAAGGAATTCAAGGCCCACACCTAAACAGAGTAAAAGCAACAGACAGCAAACAAATAGCCAACATCAAGCTAAAAGGAAGTAATATCACTAAAATCAGGGACTTGACAAGGGTGCTCACTCTCTCCCTACTTATTCAACATAGTACTTGAAGTACTAGCCAGAGCAATCAGACAACAAAAGGAGGTCAAAGGGATACAAATTGGAAGAGAAGAAATCAAAATATCACTTTTGCAGAAAATAAGATAGTCTACTTAAGCGGTCCCAAAAATTACACAAGAGAACTCCATCAGCTGATAATCAACTCCAGCAAAGTGGATGGATATAAAATTATCTCAAATAAATCAGTAGTCTTCCTCTACAAAGGATAAACAGGCTGGAAAAGGGAGATGACACCCTTCACAATAGCCACAAATAATATAAAATACTTTTGTGTGCCTCTATCCAAGCAGGTTACAATCTGTATGACAAGAACTTCAAGTCGCTAAAGAAAGAGTTTGAAGATCTCAGAACATGGAAACATCTCCCATGCTCATGGATTGTCAGGGTTAATATAGTAAAAATTGCCATCCTACTGAAAGCAATCTATGGTTTCAGTGGAATCCCCATCAAAATTCCAACTCAATTCTTCATAAAATTAGAAAGAGCAATTTGCAGACTCATTTGGAAAACCAAAAACCCAGGATAGCAAAAATTATTCTCAACAATAAAAGAACTTCTGGGGGGAATAACCATCCCTGATCTCAAGGTGTATTACAGAGCAAGAGTGATTAAAAAAAACTGCATTGTATTGATACAGAGAGGCAGGAAGCTCAACGGAATAGAACTGAAGACACAGAAATTATCTCATACACCTATCACCACTTGATCTTTGACAAAGAGCTAAAACTATCCATTGAATAAAGGACAGCATTTTCAAGAAATGGTGCTGGTTCAACTAGAGGTTAGAATGTAGAAGAATGCAAATTGATCCATTCTTACCTCCTGGTAAAAAGCTGAAGTACAACTCAATCTTGAACTTTCACATAAAACCAGATACACTGATACTAATAGAAGAGGAACAGGGGTGTGAGGGAGGTCAAATACATAGGCACTGTGGGAAATTTCCTGGAAAGAATACCAATGGTTTATGGTCTAAGATCAAGAATGTACCTCATAAAACTCCAAAACTTTTTAAAAGACACTGTCAATTGGACAAACCATCAACCAACAGATTTGGAAAAGGTCTTTACCAATCCTAAATCTGATAGAGGGCTAATATCTAATGTATGCAAAGGATTCAAGGAGTTAGATTCTAGAGAATCAAATCATCCTATTAAAAATGAGTTACAGAGCTAAACAAAAATTCTCAACTGAGGAATACCAAATGGCTGAGAAGCACCTAAAGAAATGTTCAACATCCATATTCATCAGGGAAATATAAATTAAAACCACCCTGAGATACCACCTCACACCAATCAGAATGGCTATGATCTAAAACTCAGGTGAGAGTAGATGCTGGAGAGGATGTGGAGAAAGAGAACACTTTTCCATTGTTGGTCAAAGTACAAGTTGGTAAAACCACTCTGGAAATCAGTCTGGTGATTCCTCAGAAAGTTGGATATATTAGACCTGAAGATCCAGCTATACCACTCCTGGGCATATACCCAAAAGATGCTCCAACATGTAAAAGGGACACATGCTCCACTATGTTCATAGTAGCCTTGTTTATAAACTGGAAAGTACACAGATGTTCCTCTACAGAAGAAGGGATACGGAAAATGTGGTGCATTTACACAGTGGGGTACTACACAGCTATTAAAAACAATGACTACATGAAATTCTTAGGCAAATGGATAAAACTAGAAAATATCATCCTGCCTGAGGTTACCTAGTTACCAAAGAGCACACATAGTATGCACTCACTGATAAGTGGATATTAGCCCCAAATGTGGAATACCTAAGAAAAAATTGACAGATCATATGAAGCCTAGAAGGAAGGCTAAATTGTGGATTCTTCATTCCTTCTTAGAAGGGAGAACAAAAGACTAATGGGAGGAATACAGGGACAAAGATTGGAGCAGGGACTGAAGAAATGGTCCAGAGACTGCCCCACCTGTGGTCCCACCCATAGGCAGCCACCAAATCCAATCACTATTGCCGATGCCAAGAAGTGCTTGCTGATAGGAGTCAGATATGGGTGTCTCCTGAGAGGCTTTCCAAAGGCCTACTGATACAGATGAGGATGGACTGAACAAGGTGACCCTAGTGGAGGAATTAGAGAAAAAGACTGAAAGAGTAGAAGGAATTGCATCACCATAGAAAAGACAACAATGTCAACTAACCAAATCCCACCAGAGGGGACTAAACTACCAACCAATGAATACACATGGATGGACCCATGACTCCAGCCACAAATGTAGTTGAGGATGGCATTGTCCAGCATCAATGGGAGGAAAATTTCTTGGTCCTGTGAAGGTTTGTTTCCCCAATGTAGTTTAATGCCACAGCGTTGAGGTTGGAGTGGGTGTGTAGGAATGGGAGCATCCTCATAGAAGCAGGAAGAGTAGAGAGAGGGGTATGGGAGAGGGGAGCAAGGGATAACATTTGAAATGCAAATACATAAAATATTCATGAAATAAAATTATTCAAAAGAAGAAAAAAGAAATTAGAAAAATATGGATGGATTATTAAATCTACTCATAAATAAAAACATTATATAGACATGCTCTTCATTTAATAGAGATCAAAATAATATTTTGATACAGAATTTATGTTATATTTTCTTACTTTGTTATGGATTTTATATATTGATAGAGGTTTAAGGTTTAATGTTTTCATTGGAATAATGATACAAAATTTAACATTAATTTTTTTTTTTACTTTGAGAGAGGCACTGGGTACCTATGTATCTCATTTAAAAGCACAAGGTTCTAGTTCTTTTAATAGCTGCTATTACAAACTGTGTAGGATAATTAAGTAATTTAAATTAACAGTCAATTAAACTCAAAATCATGTTATATATTATTCTTGCTTATTACAAAAATATACATCCTGTTTTGTACAGATAATGGATAGCTGGAAGCAGGCCATGTTTGCTTGCTTAGAGATGCTAAAAATAGATGTTCTTCAAAAACATCAGAGATCCATAGAATATGGCATTTTAAATCATTCCATAATTAAAAGATCTTTTGAATATGATAAAGTTGTTCTTAAAATAGTACCCACATTCTACTTCTAAGAAGATGATGAATATCAATTATCTCCATATAGAGTTGCTTCAATTGTGTCAAGCTAGCCATCAGGCAAGAACTGCCCTAACTTTATCAGAAGACAAAATACTGTACAAAAGAAGGACAAATAGAAATAGCAGGATAATTGACTGCTTAGATCTCCCAATACATGGTAAACTAGTCCTTCATAATTCGTGCTTCACTTATGTTCTGTCAAATGTTCTTGGCCAGAAAGCTGAAGATAAATGCTCCAATGTTATAAGGAATATTGTGACTGTCCAGGTGGTAAGCTATCTCTGTCATATCTATAACTTTGGTAGCTAAGTCCTTATGCTTCCTGCATATACAAATAATATATATTCCTTCTCAGATATCTATCAAGGATAAAGATTAGGTAGTTTCAGTCTCAAAACTAAACTTAAATTTTTAGCATTAATGAAAGTGTTCTAGATTTAAAACGTGACTTTAGGATGTTACTACATTTAAAATTGAATATGATATAGGAACAAAATTTTGAAATCACTAAGAGGATAGATGATAAAATATTCTATGTAAGATGCCAAATATGATGGACTTGGTGATATAAATGTACCTTATAATTTTCATAATCATTTTAATTGTATTTAATTTATATCTGAGAGAGAATAAGCATTTTATAGGACCAAAAGGGGAAATGTTGATATTTGGCTTTTGCTGTGCTTTGCAATATTAAGAGCAGTCCCTCAAGATCTGAAGAGGCACAGGTGGGGTTTAAGTTTTCCAGACTTAGATGGGGCCAGAAGAGAATCATAAAAGGGAAGAGAGGGTAAAAGGAGAGAGAGAGACCCCATGGATTATGAGTTAGGAAAACATGGTCCTGAGGTCTGGCTAATTGGAGTTAAGAATAGCCCAATGAAACCTTGTAAATAATAACATGGCGTTTTGTATAAGAAGGTAGATTCTAATAATATAGATGTTAGATATCTGCTCAGTTCTTGTATTTTTAAGGATTATTGTAAAAATATAAGTTGTTTGTGTCTTTGTCTGGGAACTAAATGGTGAAAGGTGGGGTAAAAACCCAGGATCAGGATTACAATTTTCTAAAACACTCAAATACTTACTTTCTCCACATACCTTGCAAGCATCTGAACAGATTCAATACTGTTCTTTATTGTAGTTCCCTACAGAATATTCTTTCCTCGTGTTTTTTTAACCAAACATGCTTTCTCTCACTTTCACATTCAACCCAATCATAAATAATAAAATGACTTCCAATAAGTGGTTTTTAAAACAGTTAACTAACCACACAAGAGTGTGTAGAATATCTTTTTCTTTTGATTAAATAATATTTGTCTTTTACCTTATTTTAAAACATGTTAGTAATTCTAGAAAGGTGTTCTAAAGAATCTTCTAAGTATCTTTTCTACCTGACAGGTTTTTTTCTAACTCTTAAGGTTCATGAGACATCCCTTTCCTTCTTTCCTTTCTTTCTGGTGTTCAAATGGAAATGATGATAAATCAGGCCGATGGGCTACTCATACTTTAGAACATGGTCATACACCCAAGAGTGCATGGGTATCACAAAGTGGAGTTGATGAATTAAAAAAGCAACAAAACAAACAAACAAAATAAAAACAACAAAGTGAAAAAAACAGAAAACAAACCCTGGGACCAAAGTTGAGTAGGTAGGAAAGGGATATATCTAGAAGGCGTTTTGTAGATATTATACAGAATTGTCATGAATTAATAAGAAAGGAAATGAAACAACATAGGAAAAATGACCATCAAGAAAATAATGTACACTATCTCAAAATCTTTAACCCAGAATTGTTCCTTTCTAAAGGAAATGCGGGGACAAAAAGTAGAGAAGAAGCTGAAGGAAAGGCCTCCAGAGACCACCACACATTAGGATCCACTACCTTCACACACACACACACCAAATGCTGACACCATTGTTGATTCCAAGAAGTGCTTTCAGACAGGATCCTGGTATAGCAGTCCTCTGTGAGTCTCTGCCAGCACCTGACAACAAAAGGAGATCAAGGGGATACAGATTGGAAAACAAGAAGTCAAAATATCACTATTTGTAGATGATATGATAGTATATTTAAGTGATCCCAAAGGTTCCACCAGAGAACTACTAAAGATGATAAACAACTTCAGCAAAGTGGCTGGGTATAAAATTAACTCAAATAAATCAGTAGCCTTCCTCTACACAAAAGAGAAACAAGCCGAGAAAGAAATTAGGGAAACGACACCCTTCATAATAGACCCAAATAATATAAAGTACCTCGGTGTGACTTTAACCAAGCAAGTAAAAGATCTGTACAATAAGAACTTCAAGACTCTGAAGAAAGAAATTGAAGAAGTCCTCAGAAGATGGAAAGATCTCCCATGCTCATGGATTGGCAGGATTAATATAGTAAAAATGGCCATTTTACCAAAAGCAATCTACAGATTCAATGCAATCCCCATCAAAATACCAATCCAATTCTTCAAAGAGTTAGACAGAACAATTTGCAAATTCATCTGGAATAACAAAAAACCCAGGATAGCTAAAGCTATCCTCAACAATAAAAGGACTTCAAGGGGAATCACTATCCCTGAACTCAAGCAGTATTACAGAGCAATAGTGATAAAAACTGCATGGTATTTGTACAGAGACAGACAGATAGACCAATGGAACAGAATTGAAGACCCAGAAATGAACCCACACACCTATGGGCACTTGATTTTTGACAAAGGAGCCAAAACCATCAAATGGAAAAAAAGATAGCATTTTCAGCAAATGGTGCTGGTTCAACTGGAGGTCAACATGTAGAAGAATGCAGATCGATCCATGCTTATCACCCTGTACAAAGCTTAAGTCCAAGTGGATCAAGGACCTCCACATCAAACCAGATACACTCAAACTAATAGAAGAAAAAGTGGGGAAGCAACTCGAACACATGGGCACTGGAGAAAATTTCCTGAACAAAACACCAATGGCTTATGCTCTAAGATCAAGAATCGACAAATGGGATCTCATAAAACTGCAAAGCTTCTGTAAAGTAAAGGACACTGTGGTTAGGACAAAATGGCAACCACCAGATTGGGAAAAGATCTTTACCAATCCTACAACAGATAGAGGCCTTATATCCAAAATATACAAAGAACTCAAGAAGTTAGACCGCAGGGAGTCAAATAACCCTATTAAAAATGCAGTTCAGGGGCTGGGGATTTAGCTCAGTGGTAGAGCGCTTACCTAGGAAGCACAAGGCCCTGGGTTCGGTCCCCAGCTCCGAAAAAAAAAAAAAAAGAACCAAAAAAAAAAAAAAAATGCAGTTCAGAGCTAAACAAAGAATTCACAGCACCTGACTAAGACAGATGCAGATACTCACTGTCAAACATTAGAAAAAGTCCCGGGGACCCCAAAGGAAGAGTTAGGGGAAGAACTAAAGGAACTGAAGGGGATTGCAACCCATAAAAAGATAAACACTAATGACTTCCCAGGACTAAATCACCAAGCAAAGAGTATACATGAATTAGTCCATGGCTCCAGCTACATATGTAACAGAGGACTGCCTCATCCCTCATGAATGGGAGGAGAGGAGCTTGATGCTGTGGAGGCTCCTTCCTTTAATGCAGGGGGAAGCTAGAGGAATGTGGAACAATTGGATGGATGGAGGAAGCACTCTCTTAGAGACAAAGGGAAGGGGGATGGTGTGGGAGGCATTTGGAGGGAAGACCTGCTTGTGGAGGGAAGACTGAAGGGGAACACCATTTTGAATGTAAATAAATAATATAATTAATAAAAATCAATAAAATAATGGGAAGTAAAAACAAATTCTAGGAAAAGAAGAATACACTTCTACACACTCTTTATTGATTAGTCAGTTGTGTGGCAGTCCACTCATTACCAGCCATTATTATTTTTTGGAGCAAATATAATGTGAAGTGTAAGAAAGGAACATATGTTGCAAATAAGTTGCAAAACAACAGGGCAGTGAAGGTCAGATTTCCTCAGTATTCTATGAAGGGATGAGTTCACAGCAGTCAAATGAAATGTGCCTTTCAGAAGGAATGTAGCAAGGAGAACACATAGAAGGTGTCAAAGAACACCAAACATTCATATCAACATGGCAATGACATGACCAGTAAGAAAAAAATGTCATTTTCTTATCAGTTCAAGACTTTGTTACATATGAGGTAAAATCTAATGAACCCCAGTTGCAATATATATCACAATGGGCCTTACAGAGACTCTAAAACTTGTGGATAAAATATTCCAATGGTGCTTTGTTATTTTTATTTTTCTCCTGTATATGTATTAGATTATAATATAATTATATAATCACTCTTTTATACTTGCTCCAAACCCTTCCATATATCCCTATTTGCTATTTTTTTTCAATGTGGGATATGGACATCAATGTGTAGAGTAAATGAAGGAGAACTGAACCTTCTATGCTAAAGACAAGGATCACAAAGAGGGAGACACTCCTCTATTCTTATCTCTTGTTGCCCCCCTTTCTAATGTCACTGGTTATTGCACACCAGGAACAATGTTTGGCCTCTTGAGTAACTGATCATAACTTCTACTGTTCACTTCACCTAAATGTCTGCCTACAGTTTCCTTCACATCATTGTGTAAATTGTACTGGTCAATAACCATTAACAGAATTTATTCTGTGTGGGTTTCACACTTTAGCACATTTTTCTTTGCTTCTCTGTTTATATCTTGTGGTAATTAATCTGGGAGAGAGGATTAAATCAAAGGGCACATAAATTGTTAAGGGATTAAAACCTAGAGAGGCTATATAAACCCACTCCAGTATAAGAGTAGGCATATATTTTTAGTTGGTATTTTTGCTTTTATCTTTAAAGAGTTGTTGAACTTTATACTGAATGATTACCTATACATGAAAGAGTTGTCTCATTGCAAGATGTAAAAAGAATTTAATTTTTCTTTCTCAAATGTTGTAGATCATTACCCATTTAATGATAATTGTTCTTCCATTATACATGAAGCCATCTGTTCAATTCCTGCAGAGATCACTAAAAATACTGCAATGATAATAAAAATCAAGCCCATTTTGATAACTCAGAAATACTGGAAGATTTTATTTATATTACATGTTATTATTTTTGTAATGCCACAAAAGTCTAAATATATAACCTTTTAGTATCTTATATACCTCTAGGCTCCTCATAATGAAAGTAAAAATCTGTGGGAATTATAGAAAAAAGAAGTTGATCAATGCCCAAGAATCTAAAAATCACTGTAAAAATTCTATGAACAATCCATTTGGTAGAAAACTGACTTTGACAAAAGTATCATTTTAAATGTGTATTGAAAATAGAATTTTATAACTACCTATCTCAGATTTCTCTAACCAGCCTATCCCAGTTATACTTCTTCCAACTCCTCCAATAACCTCCAACTTTCTAACTGATAGGCCCTTTTTTCTGATGATTATTATCACATGCATATGTATGTGTGCAAATATATTAATAAACCTGCTAAGTTTGTGCTGTTTTTTTGCATGTATATGGTTTGAAAGCAGAGTAGTGTTCATTGGACAATGAATAAAAAGCTCATCTCTGTGATAAGCCAATTCTCTTTTCCAGCACTCATTAGTTGCCTGAAGTTCTCTATCTTGGGTTAAGCTTCCAAGTTGCTTTGCAACTTCCATTGTAACCTGTTCATTGGTATTGTCATGAGATAGATCTCCTTTATGCGATAATTTCTAAAAATGAGTTTTTTATAGAAATCTTCCTGATATTTTGGATCTTACAGTTTCTGCCCCATGCTCAACAATGACCCATGAGACATAGTTGCAGGAGCTTTACTGTAGATGTAGACATTGCATCTGGGTTTGCCACAGTCTGTTGATTCCTACATTAAATTTAGTTGTGGTTTACTTTGATCATCTCCATTTGATGTAGAACATTGCTTTGGTGAAGATTGGTCACTATGCTTTTACTGAAGTAAAAGCAGCAAATAGCCTGAGACAGGCTGACTCCATGACAGGTTGCAAACTAGCAGTTCAAGAGACCAGGCCTGAGCTTCTATTTCCCAAATCTGGGCAAATCAGTTACTAGAACAACCACAGACTTATGTAAATGGGACTGTTCTCCAGCTTGTAAAGGACAATTCACCTAACCTGCTCCCAAGAGGTCAAGAAGAGCTACCCCTCTTTGGCATGAAATAAGAATAGTCATAGCATCACCCAGACCCCCAGAGATAGAATCTACCAATCATTATTTAGATCACCTACCCCTCCCTAATATGCCTCTTCTTGGCTTTAAAACCTAATCTGTGAATTCAGTCTGGGTCCTTTCATCCTGATGGAATTGCGAACCCCTAAATACAAGAATCTGTTCAATTAACACTCACTTCCATTATCAATGTATCTGGAGAAAGACATTTAGTACATTTCCATTTCCTGGCTAGTGTGAATAGGGAACAATAAACATTGTCTATAGAATAGAATAGCAAGTTTACTTGGGCGTAGGCCAATAAGTAGTATATCTTTTATCAATATTTTGTGTTAGGTTTTGTGAGGAATCACCATATGGCTATCCATAAGGCTGCACCAAAGTGCATTCTCGTCATCAGTACTTTTCATTTACCTAGTACCTCACCAGTTTTTTTTTTTTTTTCAGAGCTGAGGACCAAACCCAGGGCCTTGCGCTTGTTAGACAAGCACTCTACCACTGAGCTAAATCCCCGACCCCAGCATTTTTTGTTTGATGTTTTCTTGACCTTGCAACTCTAACTGGAGTAAGATTAAATTTTAAGCTGTTTAAGCATTATTTCCCCTATTGCTTAGGAAGATGAACATGTTTTGCTATTTTTTAACGACACATCTTTCTATTGTGACTTGACTTCTCAGATCTCTAGTCAATATTCTAACTTCATTGTATGTTTCTTTACTTTGTATTGGCCTGATTTTAGTTCTTTTATATGCTAGATATTAACCATCTGTCAATATATAATTGCAACCATTCTTTCCCAGTCTGTGTGCTTCTTCTTTACATGAGTAATTGTTTCTCTACAACATAGAAACATTTTACTTTTACGATATCCCAATTAGCAATTGTTTGCCTTAATTCCTCTGTAAAGCAAATTCTTTTCAGAAAGCCTCAGCCTATACCTATATCTTTTAGGTTACTCCATTTGTCTCCTAACAGTCTTTATAACTCAGATATCAAATTGATGTCTGTGAACCATGTGTATCTAATTTTGTTTTTGCAGAATAATAGATTACAGTATAGATTGTTCTCCTGCATGCAATTCCCTCAGAGCAGTTTATAGAATGATCCACTGTTTTTTATTTTTATTTTTGCTTTTTTGCTTCTTTTACAAATAACAGGAAGCTATACTTGCAAGCATTCATATTTTCACCTTCTATTTGACTTCATTGGCATACATGTTTGTTTTTGTGCCAGTAGCAAATTATTTTCATTAGTATAACTCTATAATACATCTTTAAGTCTGCAATGGCAACTAGTCCAGTATTTTACTTTATCATTTTATTTTATTTTACTTTTCTCAGAATTGATTTGGCAATTCATTTTTTTTATTTTTTGTTTTTTGTTTGGTGTGTGTGTGTGTGTGTGTGTGTGTGTGTGTGTGTGTGTTCCATGTAAATTTGGAGATGTTTTTCTACTTCTGTGAAGAATAAGATGGATATTTTGTTGAGGTTATGTGGAAGCTCTGATTTGACTTTGGTACGATGGACATTTTACAATATTGAGTCTATAGATCTATGAATATAAGAAATTTTTTCAATATTTGGTGTATTTCTCTATCTCTTTATTTGAATTTTTCATTGTAAAGATGTTTAACTTCCTTGGTTAGGGTTGTCTCAAGGTATATTATTGTGTTGGTTGCTACTGTAAATAGGGGTGAAGCCACGATATCTTTCTCAGTGTGCTTGTTGTTGATGTACAAAAATCTCCTGATGGTTTTCTACTCTGCTACATTGTTTAAATTACTGTTGGTCAAGTTTTCTGTTCAAATTTGTGGAATTGCTTATATTTAATAGGTCACGTACAAATAAGGATAATTTGACATTTATTATTTGCACCCTTTTAACTTCCTTCCCTTTTCTTATTATTCCAACTAATATAACTGACACTTCATTTGAAATGACTGGAAATAATGAACATTCCCATCTTGTTTCAGATTTTAATTGGAATTGCTTCAAGTTTTTTTTCCACTACAGATTTTATTACTGTCCCAGTCCTCCCATGACTGATTAACATCCCATTCCATCTTCCTGCACTCCCCACTCTCTACAAGAATGTCCTCACCCCACCCACCCCACCAGACCTCTAAACTTCTTGGGGCCTCCAGGCTCTTGAGAGTTAGGTGCATCTTCTCTGACTAACCCAGATGCAGGAGTCCTCTGCTGTATAGGTGTTGGAGGCATCATTTCAGCTGGTGTGTCTGAGAGACCTCGGGGTTCCAGTTTATCTCTGCTGGTTCTCCTACAAAGTTGCTCTCCTCTTCAGCTTCCTCCAGCTTTCCCCTAATTCAACCATAAGGGTCAGCAGCTTCTGTTCTTTGGTTGGGTGCACATATCTGCATCTGATTCTTTTAGGTCCTTTGTTGGGTGTTTTGCAGCGCAGTCATGATAGGCCCCTTTTTTGTGAGAGCTCCATAGCCTCAGTAATTATATCAGGTCTTGGGACCTCCCCTTGAGCTGGGTCTCACTTTGGGCCTTATACTTGATCTCCCTTTCCTCAGGCTCTTCTCCATTTCCATTCCTGCATTTCTTTCAGACCAGAAAACATGTGGGTCAGAGCTTTGACTGTAGGATAGCAACCCCATTCCTCACTTGATGCCCTGCCTTTCTGCTGGAGGTGGTTTCAATAAGTTCCCTCTCCTCATTGTAGGGCAATTCATCCAGCCTCCCGGCAACCCCCATTTTGAGTCCTGAGGGTCTGTCAAGTCCCAGGTCTCTGGTATATTCTAGTGTTGTCCAAAGCTCCTTCCTCTGGAGGTTGCCTGTTTCCATTCTTTCTGTTGGCCCTCAGGTCTTCAGTCCTTTTACACTACCAAATAACATATCATGTTCCCTTTCCCCTACCCTCATCCCCTTTTCCTCCCCTGGCCTTCCCTCCCCCTTGTGGTCACTTTCTTCTCTCTCTCACATGGGAATGAGGGGTTCTCACTTGGGCCCTTCAGCTTGTTGACCTTTATGAGTTCTGTGGGTAGTATCTTAGGTATTCTGTGTGTGTGTGTGTGTGTGTGTGTGTGTGTGTATGAAAAAAATATATATATTTGGCTAATATACACTATTAGTGAGAACATATCATGCATGTCTTTTGGGGTCTGAGTTACATCACTCAGGATGATATTTTCTAGTTCCATCCATTTGCCTGCAAAACTCAGGATGTTCTTGTTCTTAATAGCCAAGTCAATTGTGTAAATGAACCACATTTTCTGTATTCGTTTTTCTGTTCTGGAACATCTGGATTGTTTCCAGTTTCTAGCTATCACAATTAAGGCTACTATGGACATAGTGGAGGATGTACCTCTGTGGCATGTCGTGGCATCTTTTGGATATGTTACCAAGAGTGGTATTACAGGTCTTTAGGTAGGTATATTCCAATTTTCTGAGGAATCTCCAAATTGATTTCCAGAGTGATTGTACAAGTTTGCAATCCCACCCGCAATGAAGGAGTGTTCCTCTTTCTCCACATCCTTGCCAACATATGTTGTCATCTGAGGTTTTGATCTTAGCCAATCTGACTGGTATAAGGTGGAATCTCAGTGTCATTTTGATTTACATTTCTCTGATCACTAAGGACATTTCAACTTTTTTTAGGTGCTTCTTAACCATTTGAGTTTCCTCGATTATGAATTCTCAGGTTTAGTTCTATTCCCATTTTTTTGTTTGCAGTATTTAGCTTCTTGAGTTATTTACATATCTTGGTTATTAGCCCTCTATCAGATTTGGGCTGAGTGAAGATTTTTTTTCCAATCTGTAGGTTGCCAATTATTTAGCATATTAATGTTTATTAGTTTTTCATACATATCCTTTATTATGTTTTGGTATATTATGTCTATTCCTATTCCTTCTAGAGTCTTTATTCTAAAGACCTGGTGGAATTTATCAAAGGCTTATTATGCATATATTAAAATAATATATGCATAAGATTATAAATAGGTATAATCATTGACTTACATATATTGACTTTGCCCTGAATTTCGGGGATTAATCCAACTTCATTGTGATGCATGCTCCTATTTAGATGCGACTGTGTTCAGCTTGTTGGTTTTTTTTGAAAATTTAAAATGGTCAATTTAAATTCATTAAAGGTATTTGTCTATAGTTCATTCTGTTGTTGTGCCTTTATCTGATTTGAATATTAAACTTATACTAGCTTCAAAGAGTAAGTTTAGGTGTGATCCTTCTTCTCTTACTTTTTTATGTTTAATGGTCAGGATTAGTTCTGTTTAAAGTTCACATATACTTGTACTGTGAATCTACCCAGCCTGAACAATATTTTAGATGAATATCTTTTGATAACTCTTTCTTTCTCCTTTGTTTGCCATATAGGTTGTTGCTCTCTTCTTGTTTTAACTTTGCTAGTTTGGATGATTCAAAAATTCATTAATTTCTAATTTAGTAGAGGTTTAAAAAGTATTGTCTTATATTATTTTCAATTACATCTGTGTCTACTATCATGTCTCCTTGTTCATTTCTGGCTCTTCTTCTTCTGCTTCCTCCTCGTCCTCCTCTTCTTCTTCCTCCTCCTCCTCCCCCTCTTCCTCCTCCTCCTCTTCCTCCTCCTCCTCCTCTTTCTTCTTCTTTTTCTTCTTCTTCTTCTTCTTCTTCTTCTTCTTCTTCTTCTTCTTCTTCTTCTTCTTCTTCTTCTTCTTGTTCTTTTTCATCTTCAAAGGGTGAAATCCTCAGTATTCCTGGCTCTTCTAATGTGGTTTTCTAGTTTCTGAAGTGTTAGGTACATCCTTTTCCACTGTAGCCAGTCAAGGCAGCCTTATGTGCCAGCACCTTGGTCCAGACTGTGTATATTCATTGGTTGCTAGCTCAGTCTCTGAGAACTCCCATTTTTCTAGTAACTTGACTCCATTAGTCTTACTGTGGTCTTTCTATGCCTTTCATGGCCTTAATTCTACCCCTAACTCTTCAGTAAGAGTCCCTGATCTCTACTTAACATTTGGCGGTGAGTATGTGCATCTGTTTCACTCAGCTTGGGGTAAGGCATCCTGTTTGGAAGCATAACAGAGAGTTATTAATATTGTGAAGGAATTAGTATTTGACAAAGGGATGTGTCTCAACTTATGCCAGTTATTGGTTGGCTATGCCTTCAATCTCTGCTCCAAATTTGTCCATGCATTGCTTTTAAACAGGACAAATTTGAGATTGAATGTTTTGTGTGTGAGTTAGTGTCCTTACCCCTCCAGTGGAGGTCAGCCAAGTATAGGGAGGTAACCTCTTCTTGTTTCTTGTCTCTATTGTTATAAAGAGATCATACAAGAAGCTCAAAGAAAACCAAATAGAAAATAAAATCCTCCCACTACATAAAAATCAAAACATTAAATTACATAATAAAGACAGAACATTAAAAGCCTCAAGGGAAAAAGGCTGAGTAAAATATAAAGGCAGCCCTATCAAAATTACACCTGACTTCTCAACAAAGATTCTAAAAGCCAAAAGATCCTGGATACATGTCTTGCCAACTCAGATGCCAGCACAAACAATTATAGCCAGGCAAATTTTCAATCACAAGATATTCCATGGCAAAACCCAATTTAAACAAATTGATTCTGCTAGTCCAGTCATACTTAGGATAATGGAAAGGGAGGTAACTACACCCATAAAAACACAAGAAATTAATCACTCACAACAAAACTGAAAAAAGAGAAATACACCTGCTTATACACACACACACACACACACACACACACACACACACACACACACACAATGACAGTATCACCACCAACACCAAATAAAAGGAAACAATAATCATTGGTCATTAATATCTCTCAACATTAATTCACTCAGTTCCCAGTAAAAAGACTGAATAAATAAACATGATCCACCATTCGACTGCACACAAGAAATACACCTCAGAAACAAAGATAGATACTCAGAATAAAGGGTGGGAAAAATTTTTTCAAAGCAAACAGACCAAAGCAGAAAACTGGAGTCCTCATTCTAATATCTAATAAAATAGGCTTTTTAACAAAACAGATGGGGAAGGACACTTTATACTTATCAAAGGAAAAAATTTATAAAAATGATGTCTAAATACTGAACATCTATGTCTCAAAGGCAAATACACCAAAATTCACCAATATAACTTCACTAAAGATCAAATCACACATAGAGTCCCACATAATAATAGTGGGGGACTTTACCTCTCCACTCACCAATGGATAGGTCATTGAAACAGAAAGGAAACAGAGAAACAATAAAACTAACCAATGTTATGAAACAAATGTATCTAGCAGATATCTAGCAGTATATAGTTATTATTCTCAGCATCTCACAAAACCTTCTCACAAACTGACCATATAATCAGACACAAATCAAGCTTTGACAGACACAAGAAGATTGCATCTTAACAGATCATCCTGGATTAAGGCTGGACTTCAACAACAGAAACAACAGAAAGCCCACATACTCACAGAATCGGAATCGTTCTCTACTTCATGAACACTTTGTGACGGAAGAAATAAAGATGAATAATGAAATTGTAGACTTCCTAGAATTCAATTTTACATTTTTTGATACAGAGATATTTTAAGGCTATTGTAGAAAATGCAGAGAAATATAAAATGCAGATGTACATTTCTTCGTTCAAGTCTGTCTTTGACTTCATCTTATACTGATTGACTCATAAACATATAGATAAAAGATTACAAACTCTTTTTTTCTTTTTTTTCTTTTTTCCTTTTTTTTCTTTTTTTTTTTATTAACTTGAGTATTTCTTATATACATTTCGAGTGTTATTCCCTTTCCCGGTTTCCGGGCAAACATCCCCCTCCCCCCTCCCCTTCCTTATGGGTGTTCCCCTCCCACCCTCCCCCCATTGCCGCCCTCCCCCCAACAGTCTAGTTCACTGTGGGTTCAGTCTTAGCAGGACCCAGGGCTTCCCCTTCCACTGGTGCTCTTACTAGGATATTCATTGCTACCTATGAGGTCAGAGTCCAGGGTCAGTCCATGTATAGTCTTTAGGTAGTGGCTTAGTCCCTGGAAGCTCTGGTTGCTTGGCATTGTTGTACATATGGGGTCTCGAGCCCCTTCAAGCTCTTCCAGTTCTTTCTCTGATTCCTTCAACGGGGGTCCTATTCTCAGTTCAGTGGTTTGCTGCTGGCATTCGCCTCTGTATTTGCTGTATTCTGGCTGTGTCTCTCAGGAGCGATCTACATCCGGCTCCTGTCGGCCTGCACTTCTTTGCTTCATCCATCTTGTCTAATTGGGTGGCTGTATATGTATGGGCCACATGTGTGGCAGGCTCTGAATGGGTGTTCCTTCAGTCTCTGTTTTAATCTTTGCCTCTCCCTTCCCTGCCAAGGGTATTCTTATTCTCCTTTTAAAGAAGGAGTGAAGCATTCACATTTTGATCATCCATCTTGAGTTTCGTTTGTTCTATGCATCTAGGGTAATTCAAGCATTTGGGCTAATAGTCACTTATCAATGAGTGCATACCATGTGTGTTTTTCTGTGATTGGGTTACCTCACTCAGGATGATATTTTCCAGTTCCAACCATTTGCCTACGAATTTCATAAAGTCATTGTTTTTGATAGCTGAGTAATATTCCATTGTGTACATGTACCACATTTTCTGTATCCATTCCTCTGTTGAAGGGCATCTGGGTTCTTTCCAGCTTCTGGCTATTATAAATAAGACTGCGATGAAGGAGAGCTCCACTTGGTGATAATGAATTGTCCCTTGAAGACTAGAGGTAGAAAGTCAGGTAATGATCATAATGGAGAAAATGAGATCAACCATGAATAAAAAGTATTTGCCCTGCTCCTACTTCACACTGACATGTTAAGACCATTCTAATATTAGAGAGGTGGAGGGAGTACCTTTGCTCTGGGCCCTGTTTCTATCAATGATGTGAATCTCCTTGTATGGTTTGGTTTCATATAGATGCGGAAGAATGACCATTAGAGTACTGGCTGGGATAAGTCAAGGTGGTACCTGCACTTGGAAGGAAGTTTTTTGTCAAATTCCAAATTTTTCTGAAGCTATAAATTAATGCATATGCATACCAAAGGCAAAGTTATGGAAATGACAGGAACTGGCAACAGTATGAGGAACCTGAGCATGCTATAGAGATAGTACAGGTGATAAGTATAATTACATATATGGATCCTAGTTTTCATGGTACTTGAGGAAAATATAGTCTATTTAATCTAACTCTAATTTAAATAGAGTTATTCTGCATGGGTAATAATGCTTCTGATAGAGCTACACACTAACTAAAACAATACAGGAAATCTCCCTTCAAGCTGTTCATTAGTGTTGTCCAAAAGTTTCCCAAAATTATATAGGCTACTACCATTGTTTTTAGTCGCCTCCCAGAACTTGAAGATGAGGTCCAAATGCTGAAGAAAACAGATACTTTGGAGATGGGAATAGGAGAAATCAGACAAAAATTGAATTAGAAGTTCTAAAGAAGGCGACATATGAGAGTGATAGGGCTCAAAATTGCTATGGATATGCTAAAAGAGTAAAAAAATAAATAAACAACCCTACCCAGTTGTAAAGCCTATGGATAAAATAATAAGCAGCCTGGCAGGATATCTGTACACAATAATTGTTTTACTTAGATCTCGGGGGTAACAACAGTAATTTAAATGGCATTAAAACCTAGTAAAATAGGGAATTCTTGTGTAGTAGTGTAAACTTAGCCAAGTATCCATGTGTAGTGTGGTGCATTGAATATGCATAGCCCAGGGAATGGGACTATTTGGAGTCACAGTGTCCTTAGAATAGATGTGGCTTTGTTAGACTAGGCGCGCCACTGTGGGCATGGGCTTAATAAAACCCTCATTACGGCTGCCTAGAAACAGGGTATTTTCCTGCAGCCTTCTGATAAAGATGTAGAACTCTCAGCTCCTTCAATCCCATGTCTGCCTGTACTCTGCAATATCATCACCATGATGATAATGAACATCTAAACATGTAAGCCTCAATAAAATGTTGTCCTTTGTTGAATTGCTCTGGTCACAGTGTCTGTTAAACAACAGTGAAACCCCAACTAAGACAGAAGTTGTTATCAGGGACTAGGGTATTCTTGTGATAGTCCTGAACATGCTTTTGTTTGGAAGAGTGTGCATTTTGTGATTTTGGATTTGGAGAGCCATGGAATGAATCAAATGAGACTTACTAAGCCATCCGATTAGAAATATGAAAGAAGGTGGTTTTGAGGGTAATTTGAATTGTATGGATCTGCTAGCCCAAGAGGTTTCAATGGAGCAGAATGTTAGTATGTAGACTTCAAAGTTTTTCTATGACATTCTGTTGAAGATCATGGCTACATTTTGCCATTGTTCAAAGAATCTACCTGAAGCTAAGGTGAAGAGATTGAGATTAATTGCTTTGGCAAAAGAAGTCTCAAAACAGTATAAATTCTGTGTGTTTACTTAAGTTCACTCTTATGAAGAGGGTTTTAATGAAAAACCCTGAAAAGGAAAAATATAAAATGCATGGAACAAGTAATTATAGAGCACCAGGAAGTGAAATGGAGCTGAATTTTATGTGCAAGGAGATAAAAAGATTAAGGGAGTGGTGATATCAGGCAATATGCCACCCAGCTACGCTTGTCATTTGTGTTTCCAATTGAACAAGAAATAGTTTGGGCTTTTAATCTGGAATTACGTACTCTCCAGAAATAGAGAACAAACTTGTTATCCAGATCTTGAGGCTGTAAGGCACAGGCTTTTGATCCAGATCTTGAAGAACAGTAGCTATGAAAAGCTTAAGCCCATGCATTTTGGTACACGACTTTAATCTTAGGAGACAAAGTCAAGTAGAACTGTGAGTTCAAGGCCAACCTGGGACAAAGCAAGTTCAGGGTGAAGAAAAGCCCAAGTCCAGGTGTGGTGGTACATGCTGTTAATCGCAGCATTCCCTAGACTAAACAGAGCCATGCAAACCTCTGATTTCAAGGTAAACATACAGAGCAAGTTAAAAGACAGATAAGCTTAGGAAGTGAGGGAGTTGGAAAACAGAAAGTTTGTAGTAGAAAAAGGGGGGCATGATTCAGCCCCAGAAAGCACAAGAAATTAGTAGCTTCAGCTATGAGGCTTTGGCGTTACAGTAAAGACTAGAAAGGACTATTGGGAAAGTTGATGCTGGTTAGCTAGGAATATTAGTAGTAATTACGAAGCATCTCTGATATTGAGATGAAATCTTCTGGGAAGTGTTTTCTGAGATCACAAAGAAGCTGTGTTCTAGAGAGAGCCATGGTTGAACTCTTGCTGCTGTTGTAGTTAGTAATGTGAAGGAGTCACCCAGGTGATAATGGTTTGAAGATATGAAGGGGTCATGGAGAGCAAATGAAGCTTGGCACTGCTACAAGACCGGGAAGATCATGAGTGAAGGTGCAGCCTCAGCTTTAGTTGATGGCCCAGGACTGAAAAGGTCATGCAAAGAAATGACCTCTTAATGTGGCTTGACACCATTAAGAGAGCCTATAAGGCTATTGGAGAAGACCAGTTGTAGCAGAAGAGCCCACTGCATTGGAGATGACATCAAGAGGAGCATCATCAGTGGAGTGGAGTCAACCAGAGCCTAGAGTGCTACAGAGGGCTGGACAAGTGATGGAAGCCCTTTGGTGGAGCCCACAAGATCAGTGTTGATCTCAGACATTAGAAAAAGAAGCTGCGAAGCTGATTTGGAGACCCCAAAAAGTTAAAGATACCTAAACGGTGGAATACCTGCTGAGGAAAGCTGCTAATGGGAAGTGGAGACAGCTCAGGAGGAAGAAATTTGTTGCAGTCAGCAAAGATAAAATTAAGAGTTAGAGATCTGAAGACTGACTTGACATGAGACATGGAGATGAGACAGTTCAGAGTTTGCCCAGTTTGTTTCCTGTCTTGCTTTGAGGATTACAGTTAAGTGATTGGATGAATCTCAGAAGAGACATTAAACTTCAGACTTTTAAGACTGATATAGACTTTTCACAACGATTAAAACCTAAGACAGGTAGGTTGTTGTAGACTCTATAGGAGATCTACTACTACCAATTTTCTCAAAAATGTAAATTTAAAATTCATTCAAGAAAGTTATTTTGTATTAAAATAAGTGTAGCTTTCACCTCACATCAATGTGCATAAGATTAGCCACAATTAGATTCACTAGGTTACAAAAAAAAGGCTTTGAGTCTTAGGATGGTTTACAGGAAAGAGAGGGAAATGGTAAATGATGTGATGCTATTATAATTCACAATAACATAAGTGAGATGCAAAGTTGGAAGAATGTAGGATTAGAAGTAAAACATGGATGAGAAAGGTGGAAGAATGATATAAGTGGTAGGAAATAATAAGAATGTGTTATATACACATGCACGAGCTCATCAAATAATAAAATACTACCTTAAGCAAAAATGATACCTGTCTTCTATTATTCTCCTCTCTAGAGTCACTTCTTACCCCCATAATTATCTTCCTATGATGGTTGAAATGACAATAACTTCATTATTCTAAAAATGACTCTAAATTGTCATATTAGTTGATTGGTGTTTCTAGTCAATTTTCTTTGGTCTTGTTTGGAACTGATCTCTTTATTTATTTAGGATATAGTAGGGAGTCATATGTTATAAATTTAATTGTTGGTTGTTGGGTTTTCCTAATTCATATAAATTTATTGAACTTGGTTGTGAGGCATATACAAGTTATGTAGGAACATTTGACCATCTATATTATTACTTTTAGGATTTATTAAAAGGGCTGTATAAATGGCTCTATGATTGAGAGCGCTGCAAGAACTGAAGACCTATTTCAGTTCCAGGAGATCTGATATGTCTCCTGATTTCCACAGGCACCAGGCAAACACACATGATTGCCAGGAGAATGTTGCCATCACATTAAGACCTGATTTAGAATAGGGACCCTGGTATAAGGAGATGCTCCTACCTTCCCCCTTTGTACTAAAGGATCAACTAATAACTTACCTGTTCTCTCTGGGATTTAAAATTGCTCCTCACATGATCCATTTTATCCTGCCTACATTCCTAGGAGAGAAATTTTCCTTATGTCAATAACACTTCTCAAACCCGAACACTCCTTCCCTCACATTTTACTTCTTATCACCCTCCAGATATTTTTGAGTAAATATAAATAGTTTTGCTTCTAGCTCCACTTGCCTACAAGTTTCTCTTTGACTTCTTAAAAGGAAATAGATGTCATGAGGCAATCCAAGCTCTAAATTTTGTCAATATGGCTATAAAAGGCATGGCACTTAAACATGTCACTTGCCACTATCTATGCAGCTTCTCATCCAGGAAGAATTCCACCCTTATAATTGTAGAAGCCACATACCAGTCTCAGGGACTCCAAGAATGTCCATATACCCTATTTAGGTGTGTGCCTAGGATTCTGAGCAAGGTCAAGCACTGATCACCATAATAGAAATTAGCAGAAGCAGGGCACTGGAGACCTTAGGCAAAGAGCCAGATACCCTTACACTGCCCTCTCCTCCAATATTCAATGGCCATTGCAAATTCATTCCTGATTTGCTATCAGTCTAATAGAATTCTCAGAGCAGATTGATAATCATAACCATCGTTAAATGGATCTCTGCCTTGTCCCTGCTGTGATGGCTACAGCCACCCTGACTCTCCACCAAAAATTCTGCTAAATTCATCTGCGTTTTTCACACTTGCAGTCACTGACTGCAAATTAATGAAGCAGCCCCTACTCCTGGAAAGCCTTTCTTTCTACTGACAATATATACTGAACTCACCAAAACATAGAGATAAACTTAACTTTGACTTACACTTGTTTCTTAATTGAGGGACTTTATTTCCTACTTTGCAACACCATGTATGAAATCATCCATACTCTTTACTTAAATAATGCATAATATTTGACATAGAAAATTAATGTTTTCATAGAAAAAATTGCTTTGCAAAAAATGCTAACCAACAGTACTGGGGTTTAAATAAAACTTGCAATTTTGAGGTCTTTTTATAATTTTGCAATTTTAATACCATTTTAAGATAAAGATATGTGCTTACTTTGCTTTTAAACTTTGCTGGACAGCTTTGCATGCCATTTTAGAACATTGGTAAATTGACCAATCCACAGAGCCACAAAGTAGCATAGCTCCATCTCTTTCATAATAGGAAAGTGCTATGAACATCTTTATGAATGAACTTTTCATTACTTCTTGATAATTTTATTTAAAAAATAGTTTCAGAAGCAGGCTAAATGGACTACTACATATAAATATTTTTAGTGATCCACATGAGCATTACCACATTGCTTTCCTCAAATCTCCTATCAAAGTAAGCTTCTGCAATCATTGAGTACATGATCCTTCCTAGACATGTTGAGAATAACAAAAAAAAATTTAAGTAAACATATTTATGAGTATATACATATATTAATACATATAACTTATTTTATATAATTTAATTTCTATAGAGAAACTATGTTTATGTGAATTCAAATATCTTCTTTTATAAAATTTTCATTGTAACATTATACCATTTAATTATGAATGTACTCGAGTAGTTTGATTTTTCCAAGCTTATAATATATTTATAGATATGTCAAATTACCTTCTGAATTATGTCATATTGCTTCATTTAATGGTTCACAGTTTGGTTTAGTTTGCAATAATTTTAAAATTGCAGAAAAATCTAAGTATAGTACATCAAATAGTTAACTCAGATCTCCAACTTTCAGTGTTACTAATTTGGTTCCTTACCCATTTAGATAAATAGACATATTCAAATTAGAAATAGATTATGTATGTGACATGTTAAATAACAAAATGTGTTTTGAGTTCGTCCTACATTTACCTGGCACCTATGGTAGCCCTCGATATTTCAGTATGTGCTGTCATAAGCTTTCCATCTTTTCTTAAGTCTTTCATTCTACACACATTTAAAGCAGAGTCCAATTATTATGGAAATTGTCTCTAAACATGGGTTTCTCCTGTGTCCTAGGTGGAACAGATTCAGATTTACCTTAGTAAATTCTGGAGGCAATCTTATGTCCTCTTGATGCACTGAAGTACATAATATTTTAAAAATATAAATCACTATATCTGGGGTGGCGACCCTCATTTTAATCCTAGCACTAGCGAAGAAGATGCAAGTGGATCTCTATGAGTTTGAAGCCATCCTGGTTTACAGAGAAAGAGTTCCATGAGAGTCAGTGTTATATAGAAAAACCCTGTCTTGAAAAACAAAATATATCTATTTCTGGTTCTGGATTCTGCCTCTTCTCTTATGGTATCTATCCATTGCCATCACACCTACTAAGAGGAATTAATGAAGTCCAGAATGAATGGAGTCCATAGTCTCTTTTTCCCTCCTGAGCATTGACTGTTGCTAACTGTGAGGCCTGATGGTTGAACCAGAGTCCAGGAAAAACAGGATCCTGATCCTGCTGAGAGAAAGTGATACAGAGGTGAGAGAGAGTGAGAGAGAGAGAGAGAGAGAGAGAGAGAGAGAGAGAGAGAGAGACTTCTTGTAGGATCCTAGTGTTATACTAATTTTAGGTGAAGGGTTTCTGTGAAGGTCTTCAATGTAACAGGTCTCTGAAATTATCTTTCTTTGTGCATATACTTTTATTTGGGGTGGGCCAACATGTGTACTCTTTGTTGTTCAGGGTGAACCAAGGATTATATAGTTTTGGGGAAGGGAGAGTGAGAATATCCAGGGTCCGCAAAGAACATTCCTTGAAGGCTAAGGCTACATTAATAAGGGGAAGAATTCCAGGTACTTGATGGACTACATGACTGACTGCCTGTGATGTCCCGGTTGGGAGTTGCCTGGTTACATGCTCTAAAGCAGGCACACAAAGAGGGAGGGAGTTAATCCAGTGACTGCTGGACTCAGGATGAGCTTTTCAATTTCAGGTTTTGAGATTTCTGAGGTTTAAACATGCTCTACCTCGCTTGTTCAATGCCAGTTCCTCTGTTGACATGGCTCATATGCTCCAATGCATTCATTATCTAAACAAACAGAATTTCCTGTGCACACACTACCTATGTTCATCAAATAAATGTACAGAATTTCCTGTTGTTACAAGCTTTGTTCCCACAGCAGATGCTTGCATAAAAGAATATAAAAGCTTCAGTGAGCATGCCTCATGCACACTGTCAATCTTTAACTCAGTTTGAACACAGTACATATAAAAAAACTACAGCCATATTTAGTAAACATTCTGTGTAAGCCTAAATATGTGTCATTTGTCCAAACTTTTAATTATTATCCAAATAATTATACTTTGTTCAGGTTTTTATTTTCTAATTTATCTTTTATAAATCTAAAGCATTAGGATTAAGCTGGAAAAACATAAAGCTCTTTGCCTCCTATGTAGAATTAGCCCACTAAGTATTTGTCAGTCTGTTTATAGAACAATCCTGTCAGCTCTAGGATGTATAAGTAAACCATGCAGCACCCAGCATAGTTATTTCCTTTACTTATGTGATTTTGGTTCAGTCTGAGGTTATGGGAAACTTCAAGGCTCCAGGACAAGTATGTAAGAAACAACTCACATATATCTTACCCCCAATTTATCTCTTCATATACCCACTTTAAGGGTATTTATTTATTGTGGAAGTAAACCCCAATATGTTGCAAGAAGTGAGAGTATCTTTTTCCAGAGTGGGCTCAGAATCCTAAACATGCAGGCTTGCTCCTCAACATCCTGATCCCAGCATGTACAAAATGGAGGGTTCTCACATCCAACTGCACAGATCTTGGCCATAAATCTACATTCAATCAACACTTACTCTCAATTACTGGAGCAATATTTTTCCTGCTCAGTAATTTCATAAATAAAGTGGAAAAGCTCAATGTTTGGGATCAATAACTATTACATGATGAAGAGTAACCTGAATCAATGTCTATCTAGTCACTTCAGGCAGAACAATCTTCATATGTTGTCTGCTGATAGCTAAAATTGTCTGAATGTTTAAATCTGAAAAACAGGCTATATTAGGGCAGTTGAATGTATTTTGTAATCCTTGAATGGAGCCTCCATTGTATCAGGCACTTTGCTAAAATCTTAGTATTAAAAATCAATTCATAAAATCTCTGCATTACCCACTCCAACTCATCTAACTATGTTGCAGGGTTATGCGACAGGGTCTAAATCTGCCTTGTTCAGTAATTAGAAAAAGGACAACAGAAAGATTCTAACAATCATTGTCTAATTTGTACACTTAATCAGATGAGCTCGTTTGTAAAGCAAATGTAAAGAATCTCCTTTTTTAATATTATGGCAGCTTTATGGTTCTTCATTTCATATCTTGAGCTGCCTGTGTTAATGAAAGCACATTATATAGATTTTCTTCACATTAATACTGTCCATTAAGCAGAATGTTATTTCAGTCCACAATAGAGACCATTAAATGGATATACTTTCCATAATAATTTAATCACTAATTTGAGATTGTGCTATATGCAAAAAAATAATATTGAGCATAATTTTAAAAGCAGATATTGAATGTAGAAAACATTATTTGAAACATTTAGCATCTGATAATTAGCATTATACTAACATATATTTATTTCATGTGATAAATTTTCAATTATTTACTCCTGAGTGGTTTTCCCATTACATAGAATGTATTTCATGGTAAAGGAGTATATTTCTTGTTATTCTAATAATGTCAGTGATCTAAGCAAATCATGCCAGTCACATTGAAAATATTCAGAAAAAAATTCTCCCTTAAGTAAAAAGCTTTTCCTCTTTAAAAAACCTAGAGTTTTCATAATGAAGTTCTACACCAACTATATAAGTATGTTTATGGCAGGAAATAAATTACATTACACAAGTGATGAGCTTTGCTATAAGGGCTATTAGTTCACAGGATCTGTGAGGGATGCAAGCCAGTATGCAAAACTTATAAACCAAAATCTAGAGAAGCTCAAATCTCATATGTGTCATCAGACAGCATTTGCATATAGCCTATGCACATCTCCCTGTATGCATTAAAGTACCTCTCGATTAATACTTAAGTTTGATAATAAACCATCACTTGAAGAAATAGGATATAGAAGACTTCAGTATTTCTAACAGAATCTGCCTTGCAAATAAAATATACTTTTGTTTTTAAAGGGTTCTGAAATCATATAAATGTTTATATTTGGGACCACAAATCCAATTCTAATAACCTTGAGCGATTAAAAATGACAATCAGGTTAATTGAAAATGATGATTCAGAACAATAATACTGATTATGATTGTTGCTTGTATGGTTTTTATTGATAAATATATGTCACCAATGTATGTAATGCTAAATAAGATACATATAGATATAAGTAACCATCATAATCCAATGGACATAGGTTAGAGAGCTAGAACAGTACTTTTGTCGACTTGCCCACAGAGAGCTAGTCTGCCAGAAACACTCTCCCTCCTAAGCCAACAGATCACAGGTAAAACCCAATTTTCTCTCCATTGACTGTCAAGGAGAGACACCAGAAGCTCATTGGGTGCTGGAGACCCAGGGCGACCTAGAACAGGACCCTTCTGGTCTCCATCTTTGCCCAGAGCTGAGGCTGTCCCACACATCTTAGACCCAAATCTTGCCCTGAGACTTGGTCTCTCAGGAGCCCTCTCACTCCTAAAATCAGAGGTCCATAGGAGGGACAAGGAACAGTCAGAGACAGCAAGACCAACTAACATCAAAGATAACCAGATGGCAAACAGAAAACACAAGAAACTAACAAACAGAAATAAAGACAATTTGGCAGTATCAGAGCCTAGTTCTCTCACCACAGCAAATCCTGGGTATCCAAACATAGAGGAAAAGCAAGATTTTGATTTAAAACACAAGTCATAAAGATTATTTAGAACTTTAAGAAGGACATAAATGACACCCTTAAAGAAGTACAGGAAAATACAAGTAAACAAGTAGAGGCTCTTAAAGATGAAACACAAAAATCTTAAAAATTACAGTAAAACACAAAGAAACAGGTTAAGGAAATGAACAAAAGATCTAAAAATGGGAATAGAAAGAAGAAAAACGATCACAAATGGAGACAATCTTGGAGACAGAAAAACTCGGAAAGAAATCAGGACTCATAGAATTACAGAGACTGTGAAAGCTAGAAGGTCCTTTACAACTGTCATACAGACTCTAATAGAAAATAAATGCCAGCCCAGGCTATTATATCCAGCAAAACTCTCAATTACAATAGAAGGAGAAAACAAGATATTCCATGACAAAACCAAATTTACACAATATCTTTCCACACATCCAGCCCTACAAAGAATAATAGATGGAAAACTCCAATACAATGAGGGGAACTACTCCCTAGAAAGAGCAAGAAATTAATTTTCCTGCAACAAACCCAAAAGAGGTTAGCCACACAAACATAATTCCACCTCTAACAACAAAAATCACAAGAAACAATCACTATTCCACAATATCACTTAGCATCAAAGGACTAAATTCCCCAACAAAAAGACAAACTAACAGACTGAATATGTAAACAGGACCCAACATTATGCTGCATTCAGAAAACACATCTCCTGTCCCGCGCTACGTCTCGCCAGCAGGAACGATGTGGCACACACAGGATCCTACTGCAGAAAAGCTTTAATGCGTCTTGAGAGGGAGAGCATAAGCTTACAATGAGGAGACAGAGAGTGAGGAATAACCGTCCCTTATATAGGAAACTATCCTCGCCTAGGACGTGTCACTCTCTGACTGGTCGCTGCCAATTATGCCAGATGACGTACCAAAACGTACGTGTCCCTTTGAGTAGGGAAGTTACCAGGCGCCTGCGTATTGCCCTTTTTACTAGGTGCGTTCTGCCGGATGCCGGTGCCATCTTGTAATGGAGTTTGTGAGGACAGCTCCTCACATATGTGAGGACAGCTCCTCGGACAGCTCCTCACATCTCTGTGAGGACAGCTCCTCGGACAGCTCTTCACATCTCCCCCTTTTCTGTTTTTCTTTAAGCAAACAGGACACCCAGATATAGGAGGGTGAAGACAGAGGTCATATCCTCGTACAAAGTTGGCGAACCTGTACAAGAGAGATACCCTTAGGCTGTTGTTGGGACCCAGGGCACTCCCGACCCGTTGCACTGCCATTTTAGGAGGGAGGGAAAACTGGGGCAGAAACTCTCATGTAATATGACAAGCCTTCCAGGGAGCATATTTGGTAGAACTTCCCTGTGTGATGCTAAGCTCGTCACCCCTCATGGGCTGCTCAAGTCGGACACACTAATCCTGTGCAATGAACCGAGGTTCTAGGAGTGCAAGAGCTGTCCAGCCGGCGACCTGTTGCTTGAGCATGGTCAACCAGATATCGGCTGACGCTCCTTGTTCAAGGGCTACAAGCGCCTGGGCGATCACTACTTTGTCCTTTCTTGTTTGAGATCTCAATTTGCAAAGCAACCAGAGGAGTAACACTAATCCACAGCAGAGGATCACTCCAAAAAGTCCCACTCCCACCCATTCCTTGAAATAAGAGACTGCTGAGGTGATCCAGGACGACAATCCCTCTGTCAAAGACAGGTCCAGTCGGGTAGAATTTACTTGAATGATGGTCGCTCTTAGCTCCCAAAGTGTCTGTTCAAACTCCGAGGTCCAATTCTGTAACAGATGCTGTGAAAGACTCTTAGACAGATTAGCAGCTCGGGTAAATTTGTCATATTATATGGAGGTGACACAAAGGCCTGGGAGTTTTTGCTCACAGCCAAGCTGGGCCAGTTGCCATAGAATGTCTAATTGCTCTCAGACCAGATCTATACGTTGGTTGACAAGCATAAGGCCTCCCTATATCTGAGTATTGGCCGAGGCCTGTCTGTCCCGAGCCACAGAGATGGTGGCCGATAAATCATTGATAGTTTGGGTTGTCTGTACTGAATTTGACAAGGCCAATGCCGAGGCAGTAACCGAGGCAGCGACTACTGTCGTAGCAATAATGCCAGCAATAATTGCAGAAGTACCAAAATCTCTTTTTCCTCTAAATAAGGTCATGGTCCCCGAGGTATCAACAGGGATCGGGATAAAGCGAGGCATGCGGGTAACTACTGCGATATTTTATATGAGTAGCTGTCCAGACAGAGGCAGCAGGTTTGATGTTCCCTGTCCAGGAAAATGACAACCGTCCCTTTTCGCCCTTTCCTCCAAGTAGCATCGCCATGGGCATAAGATCAGTGCAGCTACCATTAACGCAATGTAAGGCCACCACCATAGAGAACTGTGGCGTTAGCCACAATGTCCTCCTCACCAGTTCCCCATGTGGCCTCCCTTAACCAAGCAGAAGATTGATTACATAACATAATGCAAGGGAGATCAAAAGATGTTTTGTTGAATATACCAAAACAAAGGCTGCCTTTAAGGGGAATAGTCCTATTTTCTTTTAGTCGTTCAACCTGTGGATCCTTAGGTAAATAGGCCAACCCTAAATCCCTGTTAGTCGTACATCACCGGCATCGGGAGTGGAAAGGTTGACATTATTCCCCATCGTAGCTCGCCCTGCACGGTTGCTGGCATCCATGGAAGAAGAGTGAGGAGGTGCAGGAGTCCCAGTCCCTTCTTGATCACTTGCTGTGATGCTCCGAGTAAGTCGAGTAAGTCGTCCTGGGATCCATATGGGATTTTCATTGTCCTGTGGAAAAACACAGACAGCTCCCCTGGATCTTATTAAAACAGGATCTGGGCCTTTCCATTCATTTGTTAATACATCCTTCCATTTGACTAATTCTTTTGTCCTCTTGGGCTCTGAGCAATGTCCTCAGCCGCTGTTTGTCCAGCTTCATCAAGATTTAAAAAATTTAAGGTAAAAAGGGCCAGAGCAGTGGCCACTCGGGGTGTTGGGGGGAGTTCTATCATAATTCCCCTTCTTTGTTTTATTAAATATGATTTGAGCGTCCGATGAGCACGCTCTAGGATTCCCTGTCCTTGAGGGTTGTAGGGCAGGCCCGTCAGGTGGGTAACCTGCATCTGAGCACAAAACTGACAGAATTTTTGAGATGTGTAGGCGGGGCCATTGTCAGTTTTTACACATTTTGGCTTTCCCCAAGCACTCCATGCTTCAAGGCAGTGCTGAATGACATGTGTTGTTTTTTCTCCTGTAAGTGGGGTGGCATGTAGAATGCCAGAACATGTGTCTATAGATACATGCACATACTGTAATTTTCCAAAAGTAGAATTATGAGTAACATCCATTTGCCAGATTTGCAATGGCTGTATTCCTCTCGGGTTGACCCCGATGTGAGGAACTGGGAGGAACTGGGAGGAACTGGCAGCACTGTTGGCATTGGGTGACTATATCACGTGCCTCTTTTCTAGTTATAGAGAAGCGGCGGCGTAAAGTTTCTGAGGTGACATGGAAATTGCCATGAAAGGCTTTAGCGGCCTCTAAAGGAGAGGCCAGGGCCACAGCTATCATTTTTGTGGCTTTGTCAGCCAAATCATTCTCTGAACTCATTGGGCCAGGGAGTCCAGAATGGGCCCGAATATGAGTAATGTATACAGGGAATCTTCTATTTAATAGGATAATTTGGATTTTTCGGAAAATATCTGCCACCTTACTAGTGGTTTTAATTATACCGGCGGTTTCAAGAATACTAACAGCATTAACCACATAGGAGGAATCTGAAACAATATTTAGAGGAACCTGGAATTTTTCAATGACCTCCATGACCACTAGGCATTCTACCACTTGGGGTGAGGTTTCAAAATATTGTCGTGAGAATACTTGGGAGTTTACCACATATGCTCCCACCCCTGTTTTTGACCCATCCGTATACACCGTTATCCCCTCCTTTAATGGTCTGTGGGATGTGACACGAGGGAAAACAATAGGTTGTGATCTTGCAAAACACAATAGGGGGTGTTTAGGATAATGATTATCTATCTTCCCTGTAAAGGATGTGAGCAGCACTGCCCAATCATCAGAGGTAGCGGCTAGAGTTTGGACCTGGTAGGGTGTATATGGGATAATCAAGGATTGGGGTGGAGTCTCAAAATGACAGATGGCAGCTTTTAGGCCCTTAATAGCCAGATGTGCTACTGCGGCTGGATACCAATCAATAATCTTCACAGGGGAAGCATGTGGATGGATCCATAACAATGGACCTTGTTGCCATAAAACAGCAGTGGGTAAATCCTTGGTATCTAGTACACAGAGTGAAAAAGGTAGAGACCAATCAATGCGTTGCAATTGGGCCTGTTTTATGGCATCTTCTACTTTTAGTAAGGCCTTGGTTGCAGCGAGAGTTAGCACACGAGGGGAGGTGATGTGCCTTCCAATATTTCGAACAAAGGTTTTAATTCCGCGGAAGGGATTTTCAAAAATGGTCTCAACCAGTTGATATCTCCCAAGAGCTTCTGAAAGTCATTAAGAGTATGGAGGTGGTCTCTACGGATTTCCAGTTTCTGGGGCATAATCTTATCAGGGAAAATAATGGATCCTAGAAAATGACCTGTGTCAGCAATTTGGACCTTTTCTGTAGCAATATGTAAGTCCCATTGTTTAAGGGTTTTTTGTAATAAGGAATAGGCTTGTTTGAGTAATTCTAAGTCTTTATGACACATCAATATATCATCCATGTAATGGATTAACAGTAAATTTGGATAGGTCTCCCTGACTGGTTTGAGGGCTTCCTGAACATATAACTGACACATCGTAGGGCTGTTGGCCATGCCCTGAGGTAGGACCTTCCACTGGTATCTTTTATCAGGTTCAGTATGATTAATTGATGGGACAGTAAAAGCAAACCTGGGCCTATCTGGGGGGTAAAGCAGAATAGAGAAAAAACAATCCTTGATATCTATTATTACCAAATTCCAATCTTTTTGTAGGGCTGAGAGTATAGGAAGGCCCCGCTGAATGGGTCCAAGGGATTCCATCTGATCGTTAATGGCCCTCAAGTCATGGAGTAGTCGCTATTTTCCTGATTTTTTTCTTATTACAAAAATTGGGGTGTTCCAAGGAGAGGTGGAGGGCTCCAAATGTCCCAATCTTAATTGTTCATCCACCAGTCCTGTAGCTGCCTGTAATTTCTCAGAGGTTAATGGCAATTGGGGAACCCACACCGTGTCCTCCGTCCTCCATGGTATGGGTCCTGCTGCCCCAATGGCGCATAGGAAAAACCCAGGCCTTGTTTATGGGGGTTGGCGATCGGTTCAATGGGCGTGAAACAACCCTGTTCTAATCGCCTTAGGCCTTTCCCTTCCTTATAGCCCATCCTTGACATCATGTGGGCCACTTGTGGGGGGTATTCATTAGATAAGGTCAGTCCCATGGTCTGCATAACATCCCTCCCCCAAAGATTAACAGGCAGGGGAAGTACATAAGGAATAAATTGTCCCTGCCGGCCATCGGCAGTTGTCCAAGTTAGAGTGGCAGAGCTGATCATAGGGCATGACTGGTAGCCTAATCCTTGTAGTGAGTGAGAAGATTTTGTGGTAGGCCATGATTGAGGCCACCATTTTGAGGAAATTATACTTTTATCAGCCCCAGTATCCAGTATGCCTTCGAATTTCTTTCCATTAATTTCTAAGCTCAATTTTGGGCAGTTGTTAAGGTGAACCACCAAGTATGCCGAATCATGACCAGTGGACCCCATGGGTCCCTTGGTATCCTGTATCGTGGCCTGGGAGCACGGAAGGAGTAATAACTGTGCTATTCTATCTCCTTTACTTATGGAAAAAACCCCATCGGGACTTGAACAAAGAATCTGAATATCAAGAGAGCGCTGAGCTTCAACAAGGCCTGGATGGACTATCAGTCCTTGTAGGGCGAGAGATCCTCTCCCAAGGACAAGGCCTATGGTTCCCGGGGGTAGAGGCCCCACAGACTGAGCAGGAATTGGCTGAATGCCCATCTGGGGCATTAGAAAGAAGTCTGAGGCGGCACGCAGGTCCAATTTTGTGTCGCCTCTTGGGGGACCTCCTCTGCCAGGGTCGTGGCCCTGTGAAAGCGGTTCCCATATCTTTGAGGGCCCTGGGACCGGGGGCCCACCAGCCCGTTTTTTGACATCTCATTAGGTCGAGTCTCCAAAGGAGGGAGTAGTTTGCCTTTAATGTCTCTCACTGATCGGCACTGGTCAGCCCTATGGTAGCCTTTGCCACATCGGACACAGAGGGTTGCAGACCCCCTGTCTCTTTTTGTCATCCTGCAGTCTCTTTTTAGATGGCCTGTTTTCCCACATTGAAAGCATGATCTTTTATCCGTCCCTTTAACAGGGCGTCGCTGGGACTGGAGAATGGCAGCCGCCAGGCCTGAGTTAGTAAGGGGCCCTCCAAGTTCCCTGCAAACTCTAAGCCAATCCTGTAGCCCTTAATTTCTTCGGGGGGCTATGGCTGTTCGGCACTCCTGGGTGGCTTGCTCGAAAACGAGCTGTTCTATTAGTGGTGCTGCTTGTTCAGGATCACCAAAGATTCGTCCTGCAGCCTCTGTCATTCTAGCTACAAAATCTGAGAAATTTTCCTGGGGTCCCTGAACGATTTTTGTAAGTTGATTATCAATCCCTCCTCTCCTGGACAGTGCCTTCCAGGCTCTAATAGCCGTGCTGGAGACCTGAGCATAGGCGCCCCAGTGGTAAGCAGACTGATCAGCTGCAAAGCGGCCCTGTCCTGTTAAGAGTTCGAAAGTCCATTCTTGTTGCTCAGGTATTAAGGCCGTAGCATTCGCTCTGGCCTGTGTTTGGGCTGCCTCATACCAGAGCGCTTTCCATTCCATGTATTGGCCCATGCTGGCAAGGGCTGCCTTAGCAATCATCTGCCAATCAGTTGGTGTCAATGCTGTCATGGCCAACCTGTCGAGTTGTGTTAGAGTAAAGTTGGCCGTGACTCCATACTTACTGATTCCGCTAATTCCTTAATCTGATTATATTCAACAGGGGCATGGACCTGTCCTCCCTCCGGAGTCTCAAAGATAGGAAATGTCATACTCAGCTTTCTTCTCACCCTCTCGGGGACTAGTGAGAAGGCGCGTGAGCGTGTCTCATATGGAGGAGGCGCCGTTGGTGGCGGCCGCGCTAGAAGGCTTCTATTACTTCCCCTACATTCATCGGGGTAATATCTTTCCTCCTCATATTTAGCTGCTTCCTCATCTAGCTCAGCCTCCTCCTCTGAGTCTAAGGTTTTATTTTCAGAGCTTTCAGAACTGTCGAGGTTCAGCGCTTCTAGCTCTTTCACAGGGTATAGGCTGGCTCCCCCTCCTGGTTTATGTGTAGAAGAGGAAGTGCTGGAATCTGAAAATTTCAACGCTCCCTTGTCTGCGGACTTACCGGGAGGGCACTTTTTCTTTCTTAGGACGTCTTTTTTCTTGCGCGCGCCCAACCTCTCACTACATTCGGTTTCTGACAGACTTTCCCGGACTACCTCGAGAGTGGCCTGTCCTTCTACTACTGCTGCCTTACACGTTTCATCCTTTAAACAATTCTTAACCAGCTTCCATATAGCTTTGGTCCCTAGGCGCAGATCCTCTTCCGCCAATTTTCTGTCAAGGTCTTTTCCAAGTTTGTTCCATGAGGCAATTGTAAACGAGCCTGAACAGGCAAACCAAGGCGCCACCCTCTCCACCTCCTTCACAAAGTTTTTAAGTGTTCCTCCTCCAATTTTGATGTTCCTCTGCTTTAACACTGTTTCCAAGGCCGTGACCACAGACTGTGAGGATCCCATGATGGGCCAGGAACGCCGGCAGCTTATCTCCGTCCATCTGACAAGGCGTGAGGTGAAAGGGTAGAGACGGACACGCTGCTCTCTTATGTACGGGAGTCTTACTCGCGCCTCCCCGGACGGTGCCGCTTATCTACGTCGGCCTTATCGCGTCCTTGTTTCTCAACAGTCAAAATCGAAGGTAAAAGGGAGCTGCGCGAAGCTCACTTATATACGAGAGACTGAGACGCGCCTTCAGCTGCTGTGATCGTCCTTTTAACAGCGAAAACGGTGAAAACAGAACATAAAGAGTAGGGTGGCTCCCAGGACAAATACTATAGCCTCAACAAATCCTTCCCAAGGCGGTGACAACCCCAGACCAAAGTCCAAGAGAGGGCTGCCTCTCCGAACGTATCTACCTGCAGTTCTGAATCCTCCTTGTCGCCAAGGGATCTCCGAAGGTGCTGACGATGGCGAGGTCTTTCCCGGGTTTTCGGCACCAGATGTCCCGCGCTACGTCTCGCCAGCAGGAACGACGCGGCACACACAGGATCCTACTGCAGAAAAGCTTTAATGCGTCTTGAGAGGGAGAGCATAAGCTTACAATGCAGAGACGCCGAGTGAGGAATAACCGTCCCTTATATAGGAAACTATCCTCGCCTAGGACGTGTCACTCTCTGACTGGTCGCTGCCAATTATGCCAGATGACGTACCAAAACGTACGTGTCCCTTTGAGTAGGGAAGTTACCAGGCGCCTGCGTATTGCCCTTTTTACTAGGTGCGTTCTGCTGGATGCCGGTGCCATCTTGTAATGGAGTTTGTGAGGACAGCTCCTCACATATGTGAGGACAGCTCCTCAGACAGCTCCTCACATCTCTGTGAGGACAGCTCCTCGGACAGCTCCTCACAATCTCCATAACAAGGACAGACACTACATAAGAGTAAAAGACTGGGATGAAATTTTCCAAGAAAATGATCCCAAGAAACAAGCTATAGTAGACACTCTAATATCAAATAAAATCGACTTTCAACCAAAAGTTACCAAAAATGATAAGGAAGGACACTTCATACTCATCGAAGGAAAAAGTGACCAAGATGAACTCTTAATTCTGAATAGCTATGCTCAAAATGCAAAAGCATCTATATTTCAAAAGAAACTTTAATAAAGCTCAAAGCATGCATTGCACCACACAGAAATAGTAGGAGACTTCAACACACTACTCTTATCAATGGACAGATCATGGAAACACAAACCAAACAGAGACACAGTGAAACTAAAAGAAGTCATGAGCCAAATGGATTTAAATTATATCTGTAGAACATTTCGTCTTAAAACAAAAGGATATACCTTCTTCTCAGCGCCTCATGGTAGCTTCTCAAAAATTGAACATACAATTGGTCACAAAACAGACCCCAATAGATAAAAGGAGATTGAAATAATTCTATGCATCCTATCACCATGGAATAAGGCTGGTCCTCAAAAACGAAAAAAACAACAGAAAGCCCAAACACAGATGGAAATGGAACAATGTTCTACTTGAAGATAAGTTGGTCAAGGAAGACACAAAGAAAGAAAATAAAGACTTTTGAGAATTTAATGAAGAAGACACAACATACCCAAATTTATGGGACACCATGAAAGAAGTTCTAAGAGTGCCTCCAAAAAGAAACATGGAGAGAGCATACGCTTACAGTTTGACAGCACACCTAAAAGCTCTAGAACATAAAGAAGCAAATATAGCCATAAGGAGTAGATGGCAGGAAATACTCAAACTCAGGACTGAAATCAACCAAGTAGTAACAGAAAGAACTATACAAAAAAAAAAAAATCAACAAAACCAGGAGCTGGTTCTTTGAGAAAATCAGTAAGATCGATAAACCCTTACACAAACTATCCAGAGGGCAAGGAGAGTTTTCAAATTAAAAAAATCAAAAATAAAAAGGGAGACATAACAACAGAAACTTGGGAAACTCAAAAAATATCAGATACTAGTACAAAAGCCTATACTCAGCAAAACTGGAAAATCTGTGGGAAATTAACAATTTTCTAGATGGATACCAAGTACCAAAGTTAAATCAGGATCAGATAAACCATCTAAACAGTCCCATAATTCCTAAAGTATTCAAAGTAGTCATTAAATGTCTCCCATTTAAAAAAAAAAGTCCAGGACCAGATATATTTAGAGCAGAATTCAGTCAGATCTTCAAAGAATACCTAATATCAATACTCTTCAAACTATTCCACAAAATAGAAACAGAAAGAACAATACCCAATTCTTGTTTTGACACCATAATTTTTCTCATATCTAAACCACACAAAGACCCTACAAAAAAGACAACTTCAGAGCAATTTACCTCATGAGTATTAATTTTATTAATACTCAATAAAATTCTCACAAATGGAATCCAAGAACACAACAAAATGATTATTCACCATGATCAAAGAGACTTCATCCCAGAAATATAAGGATGTTTCAATATGTGGAAATCCATCAACAAAATCCACTATATTAACAAACTCAAGGAAAAAAAACACATAAGTTTTTCATTAGATATGGAGAAAGCATCTGTCCAAATTCAACACCTCTTCATGATAAAAGTCTTGGAAAGATCCGGAATTCACAGCTCATACCTAAACATGATAAAAGCAATATTCAGCAAACCACTAGCCAACATCAAACTAAATGAAGAGAAACTTGAAGTAACCTACTAAAATCTGGGACTAGACAAGTCTGCCCACCCACTATCTATCGAATCAATATAGTGCGTGAAGTCCTAGACAGACTAATTAGACAACAAAAAATAGGGAAAGGGATACAAACTGGAAGGGAAGAAGTCAAAATATCACTTTTGGCAGATGATATGATAATATACATAAATGACCCCAAAAATACCACTGGAGAACTCCTAGAGCTGATAAACAACTTCAGCAATGTAACAAAATACAAAATTACCTCAAATAAATTAGTAGCCTTCCTCTGCTCAACGGTTGAGAAAGAAATTAGGGAAATGATACCATTCACAATAGTCACAAATAATATAAAATACCTGATGTAACTCTATCCAAGCAAGTGAAAATCTGTATGACAAGAACTTCAAATCTTTGAAGAAAGAAATCAAAGAAGGTCTCAGAAGATGTAAAGATCGCCCATGCTCATGGAATGGCTGTTTAATACAGTAAAAATTGCCATCTTGCCAAAAGCAATCTATAGATTCAATACAATCCCTTTCAAAATATCAACTCAATTCTTCATAGAATAAGAAAAAGCAGTTCTTAAAGTCATTGGAGTACTATTCAGCTATCAAAAACAATGACTTCATGAAATTCTTAGGCAAATGGAATGGACTAGAAAATATCCTGAGTGAGGTTACTCAATCACAGAAAAACCCACTTGGTATGTACTCATTGATAAATGTATATTAGTCAAAAAACTTGAATTACCTAAGATGCAATCCACAGTCCACAAGAAGATCAAGAAGAAGGATGAACAAATTGCGGGTGCTCCCATTCCTTAAAAGGGTGAAAAAAATATACCTAGGAGGGGATATGGAAACAAAGTTGAGAGCAGCGACTCAAGGAATTGCCATTCAGAGCCTGACCCACATGTGGCCCATATATATTATATATATTTATGTGTGTGTATGTGTATGTGTATGTGTATGTGTATGTGTATGTGTATGTGTATGTATATGTATAGATATACATATACATATACATATATATGTATATAAAATCTCCACCAAAGCTAGAAAATGCATGCTGGAAGGACCGGATATAGATCTCTTTTGAGAGACACATCCAGAGCATGTCCAATACAGACGTCAATGCTAGCAACAAACCACTGAACTGAGAACAGGACCCCCTTTGGGGGGAATTAGAGGAAGTATTGAAAGAATTGAAGGAACTTGCAACCTGATAAAAAGAGCAATGCCAACGAACCAGAGCTTCCAGGGACTAAACCACTACGGAAATACTATACATGGACTGAGCCAGGGATCCAACTGCATATGTAGCAGAGAATAGCCTTGTTGGGGCCCCAAGGGAAGGGGAAGCCCTTGGTCCTGACACGGGTGGACCCCCAGTGCAGAGGAATATGGTGGGAGGCAATAAGGAGGATGTATAGGGAGAATAACCGTATGAGGGAGGGGGAGAGCAAGGAATGCGGCTTATGGACAGGAAACCAGGAAGGAGAATAACGTTTGAAATATAAGTAAAGAAATATATCTAATAAAAAATTAAAAAATAAAATGTATAATTGAATTTATTTCATAAACTAGAAATTACCAAATTATACATATGTTAATAATTTAAGTTTTATATTTCAACCACAAAATACTCAAATATAACACAAATCTGCACTCAATAACTACAAAACATGAGTAAAACGTCTAGCTCCAAATTAGCAATATGCTAAATATTGCTAAATTACAGGCTAAACACGAGACGATCAACTTTATTAATTTTCAAAATGTTAAAAATATCATTAGCATACCAATTCAATTCAAATGTTAAATATTAGCAAAATTATTAATCTTTGTTAAAATCAAAATGAACTATAGCTTTAAAGCACCTAACAATATAGACAATTTTCCAGAAAAATACAAAAAGTAAAATATCTCTATAATGCATTCACCATTTACAAATTAATGAAAACAGAATGCCCAGTCAAACTCATCTCCACATTTTGCTTTGCAGTTTATTTATATTTTTGCTATGAATAATCTAACATTCTTTCTTCCTGAAAACTTACAGGCTTAATATTCTAAAATCGAAAACGTGAAAAGCTCTACAAATCTTTAGATGATAGAGCATGTCTTTCATCATGTCCTGTACATTATATAGTTAATCTATTCTATTGAAAAAATCTTTAGAAGACAAGTTTGAATACAGCATTTTATACTTCTAATATTAATTGGTATCTTCTCATTTGAGCATTTCAATGAGTTAATAATTAAACCAGTTACATCTGACTTTCTTATCTATCCCCATATTAATTATTAATTTTATACTATATCACAAATATTATAAATATATTGTTGGGTCCTTCGTTGCCCTTGGCAACCTGCTGACTGACGTAGATGTTTCTGTAAAATTTTGCTTCCTTGCTTGCCCTATACAAGTTATTTTATAATTATAATATAAATGTCTATCTTTTACTGAAAAATAAAAAGTGACACACCTACTCCAACATGGCTACATCTTCTAATAGTGCCACTTCCTAGGCCAAGCATATACACCCTGTCACATTCAATGCCCTGTCCCTCATAGGATTGTTCAAACGCATGAGTTTGAAAGATATAAGATTGTGTTACAGAAGTTAGTTAATGATGAAGTAGGAATTATTTTCAGGAGACATAACATGTCTTTAATAATTTATTAGGTTATATATATTTTTCTAATCTTGATGTCAAGAATATAGAGTTGAAATCTCCATGATAAAATACCTCATAAGGGGAAAAACATTGCCAGGATTTTAATTTTCAGTTCTCTTTTCTTATTCTTAATCATTCATAAATGATTACTAATACCACTTCAAAAGTGATATGTTGTCAGGTATGAGTTTGTATGCCTCCTGTGTGCTACCACAGTCTCTGTCAGTTTACATGTAGAGCAGTCCTGCTATGTCTGGATAAATTCTGTGCTTTGGTGCCATTGTACCATGTCTGGTTATTACAATCTTTCATTCTCCTTTTCCTCTAGAGTTCCTGAGACCTGAGAACAGGAGTGTGATAAAGGCAGCCCATTTTAAAAGGTATGTTGTAAATCACACCCTCTCCACCTTGTCTATTTGTGGGTCTCTTTGTTTATTGCCATCTATTATTACCATATTGCAAAAAGAACCTTCCTGGAAAAGGGTTGGTTTGTACACAGAGAACCTTGCCTTCCTTTATTTTAGGGGTTGGGGTTCTTTTTTCTTTTCTGAAAGGGAAAGAACATAAAGTTTTGTAGTCATAAAGGTGAAGATGATTTGTGAGAACCTGAAGAGGGGTACGGTCAAAACATATTGTATGAAAAGTTTTAAATAAGGATAATTTAGAGTATTATATTTAAAATATACAAATATTAACTTTAATGATTTTCTTGATTATTTTATTTTCAATTCTGAAATGATTTCTCTACTTACAATTTCACATTAGCTAAGAAGAAGGAAGTGGAAATAGGTGACTTCATTACTCTTACTTATACTTAGAAACAACAGCCTTCTTTTTCAGAGAATATTTGTTCTGTTGCCTGTGCATGACTTAATACTGGTATCTTACTTAAAGCAGCAAAATATTAACTGATATATTTAAATATTAGACTATTTTTGCTCCTCCATTCTGTAGTAAATGGCCATTTCCTGTAACAGAGCTGAGTTTATCAGAAAAACCAAATGATTATGGAAATTCAACTTAATATGTTGATTAATAGACACTTAACTTTGCTATGAAACATCATGAATTATGATTCAATATATATTCCCTAAAGTGCTGCATGGGAACAACATTATAAAAGAAAGTAGTAATGGATCATAGTAATACAGACAAAGAGAAAGTCCCCTTGGCTCTGGGAATAGTGCTGCCTGGGCCTTCCAAGGAGGCAGACCAGAACAGATTCTTTTTGCATTAGTTGAAACTAATATCTCACAGCAAAAAAGAATAATGGCTGTATGCTTTTCCCATTGAGAACAGATTGTGAAGTAATATATAATTTTTACTAAATATGTGAGGAATACAAACTTATGAATTTTCTTTTTAAGAATGTTGCTATATAAATATAGATGGGCATAATGAAAATGCTCAAAGGTCAAAGCTAGATAATTTTTCTCACATAATAAAAATGCAAAAGTCATGCTGTCAGCACTTATCAAAATGTCTTATTCTAAAGCAAAATCATTTGCGTTAAGTGTCATGAGTGAAGTAGCTTATATTTTAAAATCAATCATAGAATAAAAATATGTGGGTAGTTGTGTTGAACATTAAGTAAAGATCTACCTCAAGGAGCAGAAAGCTCACATTCATGATCTTTATTTAAAACAGTACATGCAAGAAGGCGGTATCCTATTTTATTATCTATATAAAGGTCATTTTATGAAAACAAATATGTCTTTTGGTTTATAAATGCCCATTATAGAACATTTAAAATGTCCCAATCAAAAGGAAAAAAAGTCCTAATATTTTTTCAGATTTTGAAAAATTCATTTTGAGTTTTTCAATAATGGTTCCCCTTCATCTATCTTTAGGTTCTTGCACCTTAACGCAATGCTAAATTAATTCTCCTCTTCCCCGTCCTCCCTATCCTCTTCCTCCTCCTACCCCTCCTCCTCCTCCTTCTCCTCTTCTTTCTTCTACTATGATGCATTAATTTTAATCACTGCTACCAATAGATGTGCTCCAGATCATCCATTGTAGTACGGAAAACTTACCAGTAGTCACTTCTTAAGTGGTTTGGTCCCAACTAGCCGTAAGCACCCCCAATAAAAGAGGGATTATTTGAACACTATCCATGCTAGAAACATAGCTTCCTTCATCATGTACAGATCTTCTTGTGTAGTTATTAGTTTATGTGGACTATTGCTATCCTCAATATACAAGTCTGAACCTCAGAAACACCACCCCAATATTCCAGCTCTTATATTGCTAATAAGACCTCATAAATAATATTCCCTGAGTCTAGGTGAAGAATTTGGTAAAGATATTCTTCTTAGGGATGAATATGAATAGTCATTTTTTAGCATGTTATTAAATTATCTGTCTCTGCATTCAGTAGTGCCTACTTCAAAAAGAAATGGATTTAAGCATGGTTGAGGGCAGCCTGTATCTGTGAACATATATATAAACATTCAGAAGTTAGTATGACAGTATGACCATTTAATAAAAAGGCAACAGTCAACTCTAACCTAGGACTTATTCCATCCATACCCATAAGATTTTGACCAACTTCCAAGCATGAATTCTCTCCTATACAGGATGCTTCAGATTCAGTCAGAAAGCCATTCCTTACTGACATCACAATAATGTCGTTATTCTACCAGTGTGACATTTCCTCTGGAGCATCATGAGTCCAGTGTTGGTGAGGGTATTAATGGCTTTTTTTCCCTTTTCATCTTGCATAAAACCTTCCACCACCTTTTTAATAGGTATGTTTTCATTTACATTTCAAATTTTATTCCTTTCCCTGGTTTCCTGTCCATAAGCCCCATATTTCCTCCCTCTCCCCTTCTTCTATAAGGGTTCCCCTCCCCCTCCACCTTCCACCACTTTAAAAAATGGAAATCAAACAGCAAATTCCCAAGATAGGTTAAAATTTCTTATGAATACCTTAAAGCAACATCAATACTCCAATTTTATTGAATAATTCTAGAGCTCTCTAATCAATATGTATCCCGTACTAGCAACACAGTTTTATTTACATGTCTTCAAGGAGAAACATTATCCAAACGTGCAGGATACCTTCATTTGAATTTCTCTTTATAATGTATTTTTCCTCCATCTTTATTGAATTGGCTATTTCTTATTTACACTTCAAATGTTATTACCTTTCCCAGTTTACAGGCCAACATCCCTCTAACCTGTTCCCCTCCCTTTCTATGTGGGTGAACCCCTCCCCATCCTCCCCCCATCACTACCCTCCCCCCAACAATCCTGTTCATGTGTTAACTATATGCTTAGCTCTGATAATCCTTCATGTAAATTAAAATAAATCCTTCAAACAGTCTCCGGAAAATTTATGTTATTGGATATGATACCCTGGTTCATGAAAGTTTGAAGATTTGGGACATTTTGCCTATTGTCTGCAGTAGCCAACAATTGTCTGGTGGGTACTGGATACATATAACCACAGCAATCAAGAACTTGAGGACAGAGATCATCAGTTCAAAGATCATAAGTTCACATATTCCTATGTCAGATGAATTTCACTGATGGTCTCAGATCTAGAGAGAATTCTGTATCCTTAACTTGAACAGAGAGACTGAAACTTTCAGTTTTAATGAGCTTTTCCAACATGTGGTTGAGTTTTCTAGTGATGTAGCTACTAGTGAGTTATTTTTGCCCCTGTAAGTATTACAACAGATTAACTGATTCATCAAGCTGCATTTGGGTAGTATTGTTTCTTTGGTCTTATGTCAGAGTCAGATCTGGGACATATGAAATTTATTCATGTCTCCAAAATGGGAAAAAAGCCATGCTAAAATCATGTAGATCTTTCTTTCCTTGTGGAGAAACCACAAACTTGAAAGTTTTCTCTGACTGCATCATCGTCACTGACAGAAATTACGATGAAAAGGTGTACTTAGATATTCTAGTGTTTTTTTTTTTTCTCTTTTCTTTTTTTTCGGAGCTGGGGATCGAACTCAGGGCTTTGCGCTCGATAGGCAAGCGCTCTACTGCTAAGCTAAATCCCCAACCCCGATATTCTAGTGTTTTAAGTGGGCAGTCCATGCTCATCCAGAGTACATGAGAATCTTTATTAGTTCCTAGACATCTTCTAAGGAGTATATGTGAGAACTAGTGTACACTTGGTACATTCATTAGGTACCCATGGCTGTCTTTTCTTTTCTTTTCTTTTCTTTTCTTTTCTTTTCTTTTCTTTTCTTTTCTTTTCTTCAGTCCAGACTTTATCCCCCTCCCAGTATAATTTCTGACTATTCTACCTCCCATACCCCTATCTCCACAAGGATGTCCCTATCACCCTAGCACCACCCCATCAGAGCTGTCCACTACTTGGGGCATCCAGTCTCTTGAGGGTCAGGTTCATCTTCTCTTACTGAGTCCAAACCCTGCAGTTGTCTGCTGTGTATGTGTTAGGGGCCTCATATCAACTGGTGTACGCTGTCTGGTCAGTGGCTGAGTGTCTGAGAGATCTCAGAGGTCCAGGTTAGATACGACTGCTGGTCTTCTTTTAGGCTGGCCCTCTTCCTCAGTTTCTTCCAGTTTTTTCATTACTCAAGCAAAGAGGTCAGAAATCCAATGGAATACTACTTAGCTATTAAGAATGAGGACATCGGGGTTGGGAATTTAGCTCAGTGGTAGAGCGCTTGCCTAGGAAGCGCAAGGCCCGCAAGGCCCTGGGTTCGGTCCCCAGATCCGGAAAAAAAAGAACCAAAAGAAAAAAAAAAAAGAATGAGGACATCATGAGTATTTCAGGCAAAAGGATGGAACTAAAAAATATCATCCTGAATGAGGTAACTCAAAGTCAAAATGGTACGTACTCACTAACAAGTGGATATTCGCCAAATTAAAAAAAAAACCTATAATTACCCAGGATACAAACCACAGAACTTAGAAAGGTTAACAAGCAGAAGGGCCCAAGTGAGGATATTTCAATCTCACTTGGGAAGGAGAAGAAAGCAATCAAAGGAGAAAGAAGGGAGGGAGGTGGTAGGGACAAGGAGGGGAAGAAAGTACCCATGGCTTTCTAAATTGTAGTGTTAGTAGCTCAAGAAGTCATTATTGTGCTACACAATTTTCACTATGTTCATTGCACTAAATTGTAACTTCTGAATTATGTCCTCTGACTTTTTTAAGCATGTAACAACTACAATTTAAAATTTTTTTTAAATCTAATATACAGTTAATAGGACTGTCACAGTAAAACCCGATGAACTTTCTATGTACTAAATAAATAAAGAAGTGAATTAATATATTAATTTAGATTGCATACGGAATTTATTTTATTGCCAGGATTGTTGTTCTTTTGCTTACAGAAATTTTTCCCCACATAAATTTTATGAGTATATGTGTTAATTTATCTTTATTTTGTGTTAATACATGGTAATAGCACATTCATAACCCTAAAGTTTGGCAAAGACCAATTATTCACGTTAAAATTGCCTAAACTAAAAAAAATAAACTAATTTGGAGTAAAATACCAGTTCAGAAGGATCAGATCATGATCAAAAACAGGTTATGGCTGTGTTACCTGATTTTCAACCACAACATTATCCCCATGCATTCATGGGCCAAAGAGATATAGAAAAGTATATAATTCTGCAATAAAAATAGGTACAGATGACAATAAAAATGAAGTTCAAATTTTTGAAGACAGGTACTGAGCCACATACATATATAAAATACATGTAATATTGCAAAAACCTCATGTTACAATTGTTCATGTATTCTCAAGTCTCGATAAATATGTAACTCCTCTTTGAACTGACATGGTATAAATGAGTTATTGATTGTTCTAGAAATCTCTGAATATCAATATCTTCATCATATAGCATCGCAGGGGCTAGTGAGAACAGAGAAAGCGATGTTACAGGGAAGGGATCTTCTTTAGTTAAAAACTCATTTTTACATGAAACTACATCTTGGGTCATTTTTAAAAGTTGTTGTTGCTGCATCTTTAGGTAGATCCATATCCAATTTTCTGAGGAACATCCCAATTGGTTTCCAGAGTGCTTGTACCGGTTTGCAATTCCACCATCAATGGAGGAGTGTTCCTCTTTCTCCACATCCTCGCCAGCATGCGTTGTCATCTGAGATTTCGATCTTAGCCATTCTAAGATTAGTGTAAGTGTAAGTGATTAGTGTAAGGTAGAATCTCAAGCTTGATTTGATTTGCATTTCTTTGATCACTAAGGACTAGGAAAATATCCTTAGGTGCTTCTCAGCCATTCTACAACTAAAGGATGCCCTACTATGCCACAGGGGCACATGTTCCACAATGTTCATACCAACCTTATTTGTGATAGCCAGAAGTTGGATACAACCCAGATGTCTCACTACAGAAGAATGGATACAGAAAATGTGGTTCATCTACAGGATGGAATAGTACTCAGCCATTAAGAGCAAGGACATCCTGAGTGTTACAGAGAAATGGAACTAGAAAATATCATCCTGAGTGAGGTAACTCAGACCCAAAAGGACATGCATGGTATGTACGGCTAATAAGTGGTTATTAGTAATAGGGGAAAAAAAGTACAAAATGCCCAAAATACAGTCCACAGAACCTAAAATAGTCAGCGAGATGAAGGGCCCAAGTGAGGATGTCTTAGTCCTACTTGGGAGTAAGAAGAAAGGAACCACAAGTGGGGAGGAAAGGAGGTACCTGGAAGGGGCGGGGAACGGGGAGAGGGGAGAGAGGGGAGAGGGGAGAGAGGGGAGAGGGGAGAGGGGAGAGGGGAGAGGGGAGAGGGGAGAGGGGAGAGGGGAGAGGGGAGAGGGGAGAGGGGAGAGGGGAGAGGGGAGAGGGGAGAGGGGAGAGGGGAACATGATCTGGTATTGGTTAGGGTAAAAGGAATGAAACCTTGAGGGCCACCAGAAAAAATGGAAACAGGCAACCTTGGGAGGTAGGATGTTGGCAGGACCCTCCAGAACATACCAGATACCTGGGAGGTGGGAGACTTTCAGGAAGGGGGGCCCCTAGATGAAATGCCCTACAATGTGGAGAGGGAACTTGTAGAACCCATCTCCAGCAGAAATATAGGGCATCAAGTTTGGGATGGGTTTGCCATCCCACAGTCAAAACTTTCACTCATAATTCTTCCTATCTGAAAGAACTGCAGGGATGGAAACTGAGAAGAGACTGAAAAAAAGAAAGTCCAGAGACAGACCCAAAGTGGGATTAACATAATAAGGGGAGTGACCGAGGTGTGACAATATTACTGAGGCTATGGAGTGCTCACAAAAGGTACCTATTATGACTGCTCCTGAAAAAACGAACAAGCATATGAAAGAGTCAGATGCAAATATTTGTACCCAACCAATGAACAGAAGCTGCTGACCCATGTGGCTGAATTAGGAAAAAGCTGGGAGAAACCGAGGAGAAAGGCAACACAGTAGGAGGACCAGCAGTCTCAATTAAAAATGAATCCCCGAGATCTCTCAGAGATTGGATCACCAACTAAGAAGCATACATACACCAGTGAATAGGAGATCCCCAACACATACACAGCAGAGGACTGCCTGGTCTGGGTCAATCAGAGAAGTTGTATGTAACCCTCAAGAGACTAGAGGCCCTAGGGAGTTTAGAGGTCTGGAGTGGGATGGGGATGGAGTGGGGACATCTTTGTAGAGACATGGGGTATGCAGGAGATATGGGATGTGGAGCAGTTAGAGAGTCGAACGGGAAAAAAATAAAAATTTGTATATATATACATACATACATACATACATATCTATATCTATCTATATCTATATGTGTTTGTGTTGATGTTTAGTATTTTTAATTCCTCAAATACAGACTAATAGTGTATCAAATAAAACTAACTGCCACATTTTGCTACCTATTGATAATAGTCAAAGAAAAGAGGCAAAATATTTTTATTGTATATTATTTGTATTTACATTTCAAATGTTATTCCCTTTCCTGGTTTCCTGGACAAAGGCCCCCTATCCTGCCCCTTCCCCTTCTTCTATAAAGGTGTTCCCCTCCCCATTTATGCCCCCTCTTGCACTCCTGATGTTCCCCTATTCTGGGGGTCCAACCATATATATATATATATATATATATATATATATAGAGAGAGAGAGAGAGAGAGAGATTTGGTGGCTGTAGGCTATGTGTGTGTGTGTGTGTGTGTGTGTGTGTGTGTGTGTGTAGGGCAGGCTCTGAATGGCTGTTTGTTCAGTCTCTGCTCCACACTTTGCCTCCATATATCCCCTCCTATGAATATTTTTGCTGCTTTTAACATGGAGTGAAACATCCACACTTTGGTCGTCCTTCTTCTTTTGCTTTATGTGGTCTGTGGATTGTATCTGGGTAATTCGAGCTTTTGGCTAATATCCACTTATCAGTGAGTGCATACTATATGTGTTTTCTGTGATTGGTTAACATGACTCAGGATGATATTTTCTAGTTCAATCCATTTGCCTATGAATTTCATGGTCATTATTTTGACATCTGAGCAGTACTCCATTGTGTAGATGTACCACATTTCTGTATCCATACTTCTGTTGAAGGGCATCTGGGTTCTTTCCAGCTTCTAGCTAACAAATATAAGGTTGCTATGAATATAGTAAGGCATGTGTCTTTGTTGTATGTTGGAGTATCCTTTAGGTATATGCCCAGGAGAGGTGTATCTGGGTCCTCAGGTAGTGCAAGGTCCAATTTTCTGAGGAACCTCCAGACTGATGTTGACAGTGATGAAAGTTTGCAATCTGACCAAATATGGAGGAATAATCCTCTTCCTCCACATCCATGAGAGCATCTATTGTCACCTGAGGTTTTGATCTTAGCCATTCTGACTTGTGTGAGGTTGAAACTCAGGATTGTTTTGATTTGTATTTCCCTGATGACTAAAGATTTAGAACATATCTTTAGGTGCTTCTCAGCCACTCAATATTCCTCAGTGGATAGTTCTTTGCTTAGCACTGTACCCCATGTTTGATAGGTTAATTAGGATCTCTGGAGTCTAACTTCTTAAGTTCTTTGTATGTTTTGGATATAAGCCTTCTATCAGATGTAGAATTGGTAAAGATCTTTTCCCAATCTGTGGGTTGCAGTTTTGTACTAATGACAGTGTCCTTTGTCTTACAGAAGTTTTGCAATTTTATAAGGTCCCATTTGTCAATTTTTGATCTTAGAGCATAAGCCATTAGTGTTTCATTCAGGAAATTGTCCACAGTGCCCATGTGGTCAAGACCATTCCCTACTTTTTCTTCTATTAGTTTGAGTGTAGCTGCTTTGATGTAGAGTTCCTTGATTCACCTGAACTTCAGTTATGTACAGGGTGATAAACATGCATTGATGTACATTCTTCTACATGCTGACCTCCAGTTGAACCATCATCATTTGTTGAAAATGCTTTTTTCCATTGGATGGTTTTAACTCCTTTGTCAAATCAAGAGACCATAGGTGTGTGGGTTCATTTCTGGTCTTCAATTCTATTTCATTGATATCTGCCTGTCTCTGTACCAATACCATATAGATTTTATCACTATTCCTCTGTAATACTGCTTGAAGTCAGAGATGGTGATTCCCCCAGAAGTTCTTTTATTGTTGAGGACAGTTTTCAATATTCTGGGTTTTTTGTTATTCTACATGAGTTTGCAAATTGCTCTTTCTAACTCTATGAAGAATTGAGTTGGAATTTTAATGGGAATTTCATTGAATCTGTAGATTGTTTTTGGCAAAATGGCCATTTTTCTATATTAATCCTGCCAGTCCATGAACATGGGAGGTCTTTCTATCTTCTGACGTCCTAAATTTCTTTCTTCAGTGATGTGAAGTTCTTGTCATACGGATCTTTCATTTGCTTGGTTAGAGTCACACCAATGTTATTTTATATTTTTGGGACTATTATGAAGAGTGTCATTTCACTAATTTCTTTCTCAGTATGTTTATAGTTTGAGTAGAGGAAGGCTACTGATTTGTTTGACTTAACTTTATACCACGCCACTTTGCTGAAGTTGTTTAACAGATGTAGTAGTTCTCTGTTGGAACTTTTGGGGTCACTTAAGTATACTATCATATCATCTCCAAATAGTGAAATTTTGACTTCTTTCTTTCCAATTTTATCCCTTTGATCTCTTTTTGTTGTCTGTTTGCTCTCACTAGGACTTTGAGAACTATATTAAATAAGTATGGAGAGAGTGAGCAGTCTTGTCTATTCCCTGATTTTAGTGAGATTGATTCAAGTTTCTCCACATTTAGTTTAATGTTAGTTACTGGTTTGCTGTATATTGCTTTTACTATGTTTATGTATGGGCTTTGAATTCCTGATCTTTCGAGGACTTTTACCATGAACGGGTGTTGAGATTTGTCAAGTGTTTTCTCAGTATCTAATGCAATGTTCAAGTGGGTTTTTAATTTGAGTTTGTTTATATAGTGGATTGTGTTGATAGATTTCCACTTATTCAATCATCGTTGCATGCCTGGGATGAAGCCTACTTAATCATGTTGGAAGATCATTTTGATGTGTTCTTGAATTTGGTTTATGAGAATTTTATTACGTACTTTTGAGTCAATATTCATAAGGGAAATTGGTCTGAAGTTCTCTTTCTTTGTTGGTATTTTTGAGGTTTAGGTATAAGTGTACTTGTGGCTTCATAGAAGGAATTTGGTAGTGTTCTGTCTGTTTAAATTTTGTGGAATAGTTTGGACAGTATTGGTGTGAGGTCTTATGTGAAGATCTCTTAGAATTCTGCATTGAATCATCTAGTCCTGGGCTCTTTTTTTGTGGAGAGACTTTCAATAAATGCTTCTATTTCTTTAGGAGTTATTGGGTTTTTTAGATGGTCTATCTTTTCCTAAATAAACTTTGGTACCTGGTATTTGTCTAGAAAATTGTCCATTTCCTCCAGATTTTCCAGTTTTGTGGAATATGGGGGTTTTGTAGTAGGATATAATGATTTTTTTTAATTTCTTCAGATTCTGTTGTTGTGTCTCCCTTTTCATTTCTGATTTTGTTAATTTATACACACCCTGTGCCCTCTGGTTAGTCTTGCTAAAGGTTTTTCTATCTTGTTGATTCTCTCAAGAACCAGCTACTGGTTTTGTTGATTCTTTGCATAGGCCTTCTGGTTTCTACTTAGTTGATTTCAGCCCTGAGTTTGATTAATTCCTCCCTTCTCCTCCTCTTGGGTGAATTTGCTTCTTTGTGTTCTAGAGCTTTTAGGTGTGCTGTCAATCTGTTAATGTATGCTCTCTCTTGTTTCTTTTTCCAGGCACTCAGAACTAGGAGATTTCCTCTTATCGCTGCTTTCATTGTGTCCCAAAAGTATGGGTATGTTATGCCTTCATTTTCATTAAATTCTAAAAAGTCTTTAATGTCATTCTTTATTTCTTCCTTGGCCAAGTAATCATTGAATAGAGCATTGTTCAGCTTCCATGTATATGTGGAATTTCTGTTCTTTTTTTGTTATTGAAGACCACCCTTAGTCTGTGGTTATCTGATAGGATGCAAGGGATTATTTCTATCTTCCTGTATCTATCGAGGCCTGTTTTGAGGCTTCTTATATGCTCAATTTTGGAGAAGGTATCATGAGGTGCTGAGAAGAAGGTATATCCTTCTGTTTTAGGATGAAATGTTCACTAAATATCTGTTAAGTCCATTAGGTTCATAACTTCTGTTAGTTTCTCTACGTCTCTGTTTAATTTCAGTTTCCATGATCTGTCCATTGATGAAGTGGTTTGTTGAAATCTCCTATTATTGTGTGAGGTACAATGTGTGATTTGAGCTTTAGTAAGGTTTCTTTCATGAATGTAGGTTCTCTTACCTTTGGAGCATAGATATGTAGGATTGAGAGTTCATCTTGGTGGATTTTTCCTTTGATGAATATGAAGTGTCGTTTCTTATCTTTTCTGATGACTTTTGGTTGAAAGTCAATTTGTTTGCTATTAGAATGGCTACTTCTTCTTGTTTCTTCAGACCATTTGCTTGGAAAGTTTTTTTTCTAAACTTTTACTCTGAGGTAGTGTCTGTCTTTTTCTCTGAAGTGTTTCCTGTATGCAGCAAAATGCTCAGTCCTCTTTACATGTCCAGTCTGTTAGCCTATATCTTTTTATTGGGGTATTGAGGCCATTACAAGATATTAAGGAATAGTGATTGTTGCTTCCTACTTTTTTTCATTGTTAGAGGTAGAATTATGTTTGTGTGTCTCTCTTCCTTGGTTTCATTGCAAGGAAATTACTTTCTTCCTTTTGCTAAGATGTAGGTTCCCTCCTTGCACGAAGTTTTGCATCTATTATCCCTTGTAGGACTGTATTTGTACAAAAATATTCTATAAAATTAGTTATCTCATGGAATATCTTGTTTTCTCTATCTTTTCTAATTGAGAGTTTTACTGGATAAAATAGCCTGGGCTGGCATTTGTGTTTTATTAGAGTCTGTATGAAATCTGCCCAGGATCTTCTGGCTTTCATAGTCTCTGGTGAGAAGTCTATTATAATTCTTATAGGTCTGCCTTTATATGTTACTTGACCTTTTCCCTTACTGCTTTTAATTCTTTCTTTGCTTTGTGCATTTGAAGTTTTGATTATTATGTGAAGAAAGGAATTTCTCTTCTGGTCTAATCTATTTGGATCTGTAGGCTTCTTTTATGTTTATGGGCATCTCTTTCTTTAGGTTAGGGAAGTTTTCTTCTATAATACTATTGAAGATATTTACTTACCCGTTAAGTTGTGACTCTTCACTTTCTTCTATACCTATTATCCTTAGGTTTGATCTTCTCATTGTGTCCTAGATTTCCTGGATGTTTTGTGCTAGGATCTTTTGGTGTTTTACATTATCTTTGATGGTTGTCTCGATGTTTTCTATGGTATCTTTGGCCCCTGAAATTGTCTTTTCCAGGTCTGTATTATATTGGTTATGCTTACATCTATGACTCCTGATCTCTTCCCCTGGTTTTCTATCACCAAGGTTCCCCCTCTTTGTACTTTCTTTATTGTTTCTATTTCCATTTTTTTAATCCTGAATGGTTTTGTTCAATTCCTTAACCAGTTTGTTTGTGTTTTTCTGTAATTCTTTAAGAAATTTTTGTGTTTCCTTTTTAAGGGCTTCTACTTGTTTACTTGAGTTGTCCAGTATTTCTTTTATATACATATATATATATTTTATTAACTTGAGTATTTCTTATATACATTTCGAGTGTTATTCCCTTTCCCAGTTTCCAGGCAAACATCCCCCTAATCCCTCCCCCTCCCCTTCTGTATGGATGTTCCCCTCCCCATCCTCCCCCCATTGCCGCCCTCCCCCCAACAATCTAGTTCACTGGGGGTTCAGTCTTAGCAGGACCAAGGGCTTCCCCTTCCACTGGTGAGCTTACTAGAATATTCATTGCTACCTATGAGGTCAGAGTCCAGGGTCAGTCCATGTATAGTCCTTAGGTAGTGGCTTAGTCCCTGGAAGCTCTGGTTGCTTGGCATTGTTGTTCATAAGGGGTCTCGAGCTCCTTCAAGCTCTTTGAGTTCTTTCTCTGATTCCTTCAACGGGGGTCCTGTTCTCAGTTCAATGGTTTGCTGCTGGCATTCGCCTCTGTATTTGCTGTATTCTGGCTGTGTCTCTCAGGAGCGATCTACATCCGGCTCCTGTCGGCCTGCACTTCTTTGCTTCATCTATCTTGTCTAATTGGATGGCTGTATATGGTTGGGCCAGATGTGGGGCAGGCTCTGAATGGGTGTTCCTTCTGTGTCTGTTTTAATCTTTGCCTCTCTATTCCCTGCCACGGGTATTCTTATTCCCCTTTTAAAGAAGGAGTGAAGCATTCACATTTTGATCATCTGTCTTGAGTTTCATTTGTTCTAGGCATCTAGGGTAATTCAAGCGTTTGGGCTAATAGCCACTTATCAATGAGTGTCCAGTATTTCTTTAAGGGAGCTATTTATGTCTTTCTTAAAGTTCTCCATCATCATCATAAAATGTGACTTTAAATCTAAATCTTGCTTTTCCGGTGTGTTTGGATATCCAGTATTTGCTTTTGTGGGAGAAGTGGGCTCTAATGATACCAAATAGCCTTGGTTTCTGTTGCTTAGTCTCCTGTACTTGTCTCTTGCCATCTTGTTGTCTCTGGTGTTAGTTTGTCTTGCTGTCTCTGATAGTAGCTTGTCCCTCCTGTTTGTCTGTGTAGCAGCACTCCTGCAGACCTGTTTTCTTTCAGCTGGATATGGGAACAGAGAGCTCTCAAGTGTGTAGGCACTCCTGGCTTATAGCTCTCAGCCCAGGCAGAAACCTGAAGGGTACTGCCCCTGACTGCTCCTAGGTGCTCCTGTGCCTGAGAGGTACAGTTGGTACTAGATGACTTCCTCTTGGGTTAGGAATGTAGGCAGACAGTAGTTTCCTTTGGGCTCTCAGGAGTGTCTGTACCTCTGAGGGTCCAGCTCTCTCTGCCATGGAATTTGGGTACAGGGAGCTATGTGACTGGTTCAGTTCAGTTCTGTACACAGGCAGGACCAGCAAGTTCCTGCCGCTGACTGCTCCTATATCCCTGTCTCCAGAAGCCACTCTGCAGTTTCCTCTTGGGCCAGGGATGTGTGCAGAAGTGAGCAGAAGTGGAAGTCGGTCCTGCGGTCTCAAGATTGTATGCAATTCTGAGAGTTTAGCTCTCTCCCCCAAGGAATTTGGGTGCAGCAAGCTGTGGGATTGGTTCAATTCAGTTCAGGGCACAGCCAGGGCACAGAAACCAGAAGTGTCTTCCTGTCATAGAGGAATTCTGCCGTTGTGTGTCCTGAGTCCATCAGGTAGGTTCCTTGGAGCAGAAAAGTTGGTCTTACCTCTGCTCTCAGATATGTAGGCACTCCTGGTGACTGGCTTTCAGCTTTATGTACAGGTTTCTGCCCCTGACTCCTCCTAGGTCCCTGATACCAAGGGACATGGATGTCACTGGGTGATTTCCCCTTGGGTCAGGGATATGGGCAGAAAGTAGTTGTTCCTCTGAGATCTCAGGAGTGTCCACACTTCTGAGGGACCAGCTCTCTTCCCCATGGGATTTGGGTGCAGGGAGTCATGTGATCGTTTGGGTTCAGTTCCAGGTGCAGGCTTGTTTATTTTTTTAATCTGTCTTTACAATGTCTTGTATCTTGTGGAACTTCCCTCCAACACAGAAGGCTTTGTGTCTGGAAAATACTGTGCAACATGTATCACCATACCTTCTTACTGCTAATATTTAGCTCTGTTGATGATATTTTGCAATTATGAATAGTGTTGTAATAATCTTAGGTACACAGTTGTCTCTTTGGTTAGATAACTTCATAAAATTTAGGTCTGTACTCTAAAGTGCAATCATTAAATTTAGTTAATAATTTTCATATTTTAGCTTGATTAGGTACCTCTACACTGCTTTCCATGGTGGCTGCACTAATTGTAATATCACTGTGTCCATTTTATTTTTACTCACTCTCACAACAATTTGGTATTCCTTTATTTCTTTTCTTTTCTTTCTTTTTTTTAATAATAGTAATTCTAACTGGAATGAGCTGGTAGTTAATTCATAGTTTCATTTTCATTTACCTGGTTAACACATGTTCTATTAAGTACTACATAGTATTTAATTATTTAGGCTTATTAAAAATTTATTCCACAAGTCCTCTGTCTAATTGACATTTAGGTTTTGCTAGCTTGCTTTTCCATAGTCACTTTTCTCAAATAAGGTCCAATGTCAATCCTCCAAAACAAAATGTGTCTTTATAAAGGCCTCTCTCTATGTGCATCTACATATTATGCATCATGAAGTTTAGTGGCTGAGTCAGGAATAATGAAATAGATAACAAATTTCTTCTTAAAATGTTAAGGTATTGAGTACTACTCATGAAGCTTTGTCAAAGCAGGCAACTGAAGGAAGCCATAGTGAAGGAAGGACTCTATAAACTAGAAACTTTTGAGATACAAAAGAGGTCTTCTCTTCTATGGTTAAACAAAGGATTTTCAGAGAATGAACTTGTTCCCACCCTCTTCTCTGGGGGAAGCTTCAACCCAAAGTAGTGACTGAAAATGTATGGCAGAATTACAAGAAAGAAAAAGTACTTCCCCAATATTGCTGTATCTAACTTTTTCTTTCAGCTATTGCATAATTCTTCTCCTTATATTTTAAGAATATGTTTGAAACTAATCATCCGATGTATAGCAATTTTTCTTCTATTAAATAAGTTGCATTCAGAGACTTAAGTTAATTTGGATTTAATGTTCTCTTGTATGTTTATAGAAGTAGGTTTGTTATGTTTTGTGAAAAATAATAGCAGTAAAACAAAATTTTGATACTAGTGAGACATAGACCATCTATGAATCATTAATAATTATTCTAAAATGGTTCAATATTGTTGGCCATTATAAAAATGTAATAATCTCTTTAATATTCCATTTCACTTCTGTCTGAATGGGTTTAATAAAAAATCAAATAACTACTATTGCTGAAAAGAATGTAAAGAAATAGGAACACATTTGATATCTGTGGGAGTTTAAAATGTTGAATCTGCTTTGGATGGCAGTCTGTAGGTTTCTTAAAACAATAAATTTAGGACTATAATTTGTCCCAGGTATGTTCTTCCCATGAATAAACTCAAAAGTCTCTGAAGGTCTACAAAGATGCTACTTTAAGCATGCTTGTGTTGCACGTCAGTTAACAGTAGCTAAGACTTGGAATCAGATTAGAAGTCCACCAAATGATGAATAGAGAAGGACAAGAGGCAGTTTATAACACAATTGAATTCTTATGGTATTTTTACTAACGTACAGAACAATTGATGCTCTGCTTACAGAATTGTACTGAGCTGTAAAGAAAACTGAACTATTGAAATCTGAAAGTAAATCAATAATATTATTAAAAAAATACTGAGTAAGGTAATTCAGGTTTAGACAGAGAAATGCTGCATTTTTACATGTAGGTTCTACCTTCCACTCTTTAGGGTTATGTGAAGGATTAGAAGTATTTTTAGAATTAATGAAAATAAAAAAAAGTTATTGGGATGTGATTATCTTAAGATAGGAGTGAGTCTACAGTAGAATATAGATGATATGCAAACAAATTAGTAGAAGTTTAAGGCTTAAAAATGAATAGTGGTGGGGCGATGGAGGGGGAAAGGCAACAAGGAGAAACAGTTAACCAAAGCTAAGCATACATGAAGCAATCATATGAAAAGTTAGTGTTTTGTAAGCCTGTTATAACAGAGTTAAGGGGAAGAATTTTTTTTTACATCTGAATTATACTGTTTCTAAAAAGCCCAAGTTATTAAACAAATTTCCAGTGTCATGTGTGAGATTCCTCCCATGGGTTGTAAGTCAATGATGCTCTAGAATTCCCTTGCCATTCTTTCTGTTTTCTGTAAGAAGCAATTTTCAAGACACTACTGCTGAAGTCATCACGCACCTTAAATGCATAAGCAAGTCATGCTTAAACTAGCAGGATCCTCCTCCCTACTGGCTAGATTTCATAACGCTGCAAGGTGCTATGTACTTCTATGAGAACAAAAGGTATCATGGGTGTCTTACCCTGCTGTGAATTCTATGCTTTACAATACCGTCATTCCAAGAGAGATATAACACCTAGCACTGCTGCTTCTCTGTGTGTATGTAACCACTTTCTTCTTGGATTTCATAGCTTGCACACTCAATAACATAAGCCTAGTTATAACCCATTTATCGGGAGATTCTAGGTTTTATGTTACTGCTCACTACTGTTGATTAGCTAAATTATGGTGACAAAATACCTTGCAAAATTATGTTTATACCATACACAAATTTTACTTTCAATGCAGTTAGAGAAGTTTCCCTTTTCAGTGACTAACAGAGAATGAAGAGACCCAGACGCTAAGAATACATTACACCTGAATACCACATCCAAAACAAGACATTTAATATGATCTCTAAGTCTTATTAATCATTGTAGAAGAAGGTACAGGAAAAATTTAGCAGCCAGAAGCTAAAGATACCCACTGAAATGCTAACTTCTGGGCACGGCAGAGAGAATTATGACCCCACAGAAGTGACTAAATAAATAAAGCTGTGCCAGTCAATAACAGATTAGGAAAGAGCCAATGAAACCCTACATTACCTGCTGAAGTATTAGACACTGATAGATTATAGGAAATGGACCACCATCTTTAGTTGTGTATGCACTGAAGTGCCCATCATGCTTTAATGAATATTTTCAAATCCATGGTCGCATAGGTGATCCTGGTTAAGTTTGATGGGCATAAAAAACAAAATGGTATGAATGCTTGCAAGGAAATTATAGCAAGGAGAGGAGTAAATAGGGAAAAGAGGGAGACAAGAGAAGGTAGCGATTACAGTAGATTGGAATTCACATTATACGGTATGAAAGCTTTTTAAAATGAAAATAATTATTTATGTGGGGTGTTTTGCCTGTATGTTGTGTAGCACATGCATTGCAATGGCACCCGAGGCCTTGGAACTGAAGAAGCAGACTGTTATGATCTCTTCAGATTAAACATAGATCCTCTAGAAGAACAGATAGCTCTTTTAACCACTGAACCATTTCTCCTGCTCCAAGCATAATAGTTTAAAGAATTAATTTAATCACTATTAAAAATATAAATAAAGGGAAAACATTATTTTGTGAGACTCAAATCTAATTTGGTTCGGGAATCCTAACATGGCAACACCAGAAATTCCATATTATAGCAGACAATGTCAATAAACAACAAGCAAACACTATTGAACAGATGAAATATAACATCATAAAATTTTGGTGATATTTTGCTAATCTTAAAATTATTAAAGTTGTTTAAGAACAATTTAATAAGTAACATCAGTTTTGTATTCTTTTTACAGCAGAGCCCTCAGTCAGGTTAAAGCCACAGGCTGTACATTACTTGGAGACATAAAGTAAGCACATATATTGATAATGTACCTTTTCAAACCAGCTCCTAGGACACCTCAAAGAAGAAAAAATATCTATGAAATTTAACTTTCCTTAATAAAAATCTCCTCACAATCTCTTTAGGAGCAGATTTACCTTCTAATATGTAACACAAAGATAAACTAATTATATTTATGTATAGATTTGTGATTTTTCTTTTAAAATATTAATGTTAGTATATTTGATCAGAACATAAAATCTATAAGATTCTTTAAAAAGTAAATAGACCAAAGAAACTCCTTAAATAAATCAAAGTAAAACCTTGTTAGTTATGAAATCAAATGTTCACCACAATAAAATCAATGAGCAGTGTATCTAAACTATTGAAATTACATCCACAGAAAAGGTAAAATAGAACATTTATAGTACTATAATGAGAAAGGTGACTCAAAAATGTAAGCACCTGCCACTATAAAACCATTAGCGACCAGGTCTGAGTCAGTGGTAAGGAAGCATGGAATCTGAGACTTCGGGCATGGTGAAGTTCTGCAGAAGGATTCCTAAAGTGTCTATGAACTTAAAAACCCCTACCAATGTTTATATAACCTAAACATGTTAAAATACAATGTTATTTTTATAAATTATCTATATTCTCTATTATAAAATGCTGTATCATTCAAGTAGTCACTTCTGGAATTGCTCTTTACTTTCTATAATGTCCTTCTTCCATTTGATAAATTATGATTGAATCATTTATAGCTGTAAACAAAATCCACAGTGGGAATGATCAATGAATCATTTGTTAATACAGTGCTAGCCTAGTAATTAAGTCATTCAATAAAAATATAGAGTTATTCCAGCTACAAAGGTGGTCATATGTGATGCTGAGATAGATAGATAGATAGATAGATAGATAGATAGATAGATAGATAGATAGATAGGGTTAATTGATATTCCTTTGTATAATATTCCACAATAATTATTTTCTAATAAAATGATTCCAAAGATTCATCAAGAATCAAAACATTAAAGGTAATTTTTACATTTCTTCTTTTGATTTTTGTTTTATTTATTTATTTATTTATTTATTTATTTATTTTTTGGTTCTTTTTTTCGGAGCTGGGGACCTTGGGCCCCCAGGGCCTTGCGCTTCCTAGGCAAGCGCTCTACCACTGAGCTAAATCCCTGATTTTTGTTTTACTATTTAGAGAATTCAATACATGTGTGTGCATTAATGAACACACACAGGTGCACATACTCACACACAAACATGTACAGACATAGTACTGTGATAACAATGCGGTGTGTATCAATAAGTGGTTCTTTAATCGTTGAACAAAATTGGTTATCCTACTGTTAAATATTCCACATATTATGCTCATATTATTGTGTCTAGCACTGATAGAATGGAAATTTATATATTTTTATATATTAAATATTTGTTATAATGTTTAATTTTTTCTTAGTATCTTATACTTTTGTCTTGGGTCATCTGGGATTGTACAAAAAAAGAGAACATGTTGTATGAACTGACCTTCCCAATTCATTTGCACATGTCAGTTTACTCTAACAGTTGGAACAGGGAATCTTTCAGAATACTTTTTTTTCAACTTGTCACTGAAATCTATGGTATTAAACCTGAATTATGTTGCTCACACTTGTGAAGTGGTTTATTTTTCAAAACATATGATGACAGAAGGTTCATACATGTTTTCTCACCAACATGGATGCCTACACATGACATGAACAGGGGTAGCACATGTTCACATGAAAGAGGGAGAGATCACAAAGATGCAACCCTTAACACATACACACATGCATACACATACATAAACACACTTGACAATGAATGGAAAAGAAAGCAAGAATTGGTTTACAGAGGTGGATTTGGAGGGAGGTAAGGAGAGAAGAAATGGTCCAATTATATTATAATCCCAAATAAGTTTCAAAGTTTGATGTTTAGAACTCTCAAATTACATTTAGATCATTGCATATCACAAGAGCATCTGTGCATCATTACCCTTATGAGGAGCGTAAATGGAGGAATCAATTAATTATTTCTGATTTTGCCATGTCTAGTCTACTCAGTAATACCTTGAGCTATATTCACTATTTAAGTTTTTCAAGAAGTTTCTTTTATTTTCTAAAACTTTCTAGTTCTAGGAGGTCTACTGAAATTTGAATACTTTTTTTTTCTTGTTGGAGGATAATGTTATATGTTTAAAGATACTGTTATTTAGAGGTAATTAAGTTGCTGATGTCAGTTTATTAAGTTCTGAGTTTAAATACAATAACAAGGAGTGCTCTATTCTTTATAGTGTTTTCAGGGTCTGCAAAATGCCATAAAATTGCTCATGACCACTACAAACCCCTTTATTCACCATTGTCTTTTCATACTTCTGTTCCAAGGCAAGTAAATCAATATAAGTCAATATATAGAGTAGAATGGTTTTATACATAGTGAAGTAAAGTGATTGGGGTAGGGGAGAGAGGCAAACATGGCCTGGTATTGGGTTGAGAAAAAGGACTGAAGCTCTGAAGGCCAGCAGAAAGAATGGAAACAGGCGACCTCAGAAGGAAGGAAATTGGGATGACCCTCTCGAATGTACCTGAGACCTGGGAAGTTAGAGATTCTTAGGACTCAAAGGGGGCTGTTGATGAAAGGCCCTACAGTGAGGAAAGGGAACTTGTTGAATCCACCTCCAGCAGAAAGACAGGGCATCAAGTGAGGGATGGGGTTGCCATCCCACAGCCAAAGCTCTGACCCATAATTCTTCCTGTCTGAAAGAAATTTCAGGACGGAAATGGAGAAGAGACTGAGGAAAAGAAGGTCCAGCGACAGAAACCCTGAGGGGGGTGTACTGGGAGGGACATAAAATCTTGGTGTAAAATTAATTAAGTAATTAATTAAAGGTTGCATTTCATTATGAATGTAAATGCACCTAAAAATTCCATGGAAAATGTTACGTAAGTGAAGGATGATTTGATATTATGTGGTATCACTCCTTTCATCTCTGACTACCTAAAGATATGCCTTAGGTTGTGGAGTTTTATCTTTGTCTGGGATCTTTCTGGTGTAATTTTACATCATAACAAAGGATTTGGAATGTATTTGTTAACAATCTTTTAGAATTTTCTTGTGTGATTGAAGAAGAGTCACAAGTCACAGCAAAGTTAAAATACTTAGTGCGTTTATTTTAAAGCAAGCCTAGAAAGTAGCATTGTTATTTTTCTTTAAACTATGTTTTTAATTATTGAAAATTGAAAGAAAACCATCCATACACACATGTACAAGTATACATACATACTTTTTCACAAAATAAACACTGATTTGTAGCAAAGTTTCATCAACCAAGAAAATAGTTTTAGAGAGGCACAGTGCCATTCTTTCAGGATGCTTTAAATGAAAATGCAACATCTTGTTTTGAACATCTTTGAGATCATAATCATTTCTGTTTTCTACTACCTGAAATATGAAAAATAATTCACTTTTCACTAATTATTTTTATTGTGTAATCAAATGGGAGCCAATGTGTGGTTATGTGCACAGTGCCTGTTGATATGCAAAGAGGCGAAAAGACTGTATCAAACTCCTTGGATCTAGAGTTTCATAGGATTACAAACATTTGATGTGTCATAACCACATTCATATCCTCCGTACATGCAACAAGTGGTCATAACTTGAAGTTATCTCTAGATTCTGAAAGTAAAATTGTATTGCTATAACTATGAGATAATTATAGATAATTATATATATGTAATATTTCAAATTTTATCAAATAGTCATATTCACAGTTAAAATTTATGTATAGCAAGCACATAAAAATTGTGAACGATAATAGTATTAAACCTGCCTCGTGTCTCATTGTCCAAAAAATGCTAAGTAAAACATAGCTATTCTAGTCAGACTCAGATATTAAGTTACATACCTTTAAAAATATATGTTGTAATAGAGACTATTGCATGAAAATAATCAATCAAAATGTGAAGTCCTGAGGCCAGTTGCCAATCCTACATCTATCTACAGGTCAAACCCTGCATCTAAAGATCCAGGATGATTGTGGAAGAGGGCTAGAAAGACTGTTACACAGAGAAATAGAACATTTACAGTGAGACTGAGTCACCTAGAAATGGGAGTAGCTATATCCACAGTCTTACCAACATGGCTACCTTACCAGGAACTGAACAGAGACAATACCAATAGAAGTGCTAAAACAGACAAGAAGAAGGTTACAAACCATCTAATGTTTGTAGTGCACTGTAGGCAACTGAAGAATGTTAAGAGCAGGAAAAAGTCTTTCCAGGGAAAAGCATACCAGTCTGTTATGATTATGCAATGCCAAGTGATCGACCCTGAAACACACACACACACACACACACACACACACACACACACACACACACACAAATGATATAAAAATATACTTAAGTATATTACACTAATTTAAAGTATTTCTTACTTTACTTAATTTTATTAAACACTTTTCTATTTTTCCTTATAGGAATTATTCATAATCTTCTTAAATATTAATATTTTTACTAATTAATGGTATTAAATGGTTTTTTAAATGATTTAAATGGAATAAATAAATGCATAGAAATATACCATATATGATTTATATAGTATATAGATTATATTGTCAGTAGCCATCATAGGACAAGCTAATAACTAGCAGGTAATCTTCCTAATATGACCACTTAGATTAAAATCAATGACGGAACTCTGATAGGCAAGGCCCAGGAGGAAATTATTTTAGCAAAGTTTCCTGCTACTAATAGGCCTTTCCTTTCATTATTACATATATAATTATCACTAGGTATTAACCTCTCCTTTTGAGCAGATATCTGCAGATCTGCAAAGACTCACTGTCTTGTAGCGATGCTATATAGACAAATAGATGGCTTCTTAACTCTTAATGATGATTCTATAAGAATTCCTAAAATTATATCAGTATTTACTAAGGTCTTGTATTGTGGGACTTCTACTAGGTCCTTTTCTGATGGTCAATACTGCAATGAGAACTCTGCCAGTTTCCTCCCTTGTTTCACAAATAATTGCTTCTAGAGAGTAACCAGGCATTCTACTACTCAAAACACATTCCAAGAAGTTGTAATGGTTATTAACCAAGGTCATAAAGAGGGAACTGATGATTTATATAGGTGCTAGGCAAGAAAACAAAATATTGACTGGGTTTAATCTATACAAAACTTCACTAATATCTTACTTACAGTTTTTAATTCCCAACTGGTGGAGCGGTGACAGGTGATGAATGTTTACCTAGATAATTATTCCTAATGGATACGCAGGTCAACATTCTCTGTTGTAAGCTTCTATTTCAATTTATGATTTAAAGTTATGTGCAAACTTTTGAAGATTTTTTTTTACTATGTGGTTATATATTCTGAAAGTTGTGTAAATGCTGAGGACAAACAGAGGGGTGCAAATTTTCACATACCCCACTTTTTCATTCATTTTGTGTCCCCCCTCCCCCCATTTTTAGAGAGCTTTCATAGGAAACATTTTACAACTAAGAAATAAACTCTAAAATCACTTTTCAAAGTGTCCTTTTTTTCTTCCTGCGACTCTTTGACTATCAGGCTGAAAGCTAGAGCTGCACAGTTCCTGCTGAGGTAGAACAAAAGCTATTTTACTTAATCCTCTGCCGCTCTAGGATGAGGTGAGGAGACTGTAGTCTCAGGCCCCAGAGGAACGCAGGTCAGCTACAGTAGCAAAGGAAATTAGACTTAGATAATTAAACTTTTAATAATTATACCACAACCCTAAACATCTGGTAAGATAAAGTCTTACCTTCTGCTCCTCCCCCTTTGTTGCCACAAGAAAAAAGAAGACACTGCTGGGGCTGACCCCTAGCAATATATGATATTATAATTACATAGACTCAACATACAATATATGATATTATAATTATGTAGACTCAACATACAATATATGATATAATTATATAGACTCAACATACAATATACAATATTATAATTACATAGACTCAACATACAATATATGATATTATAATTACATAGACTCAACATACAATATATGATATTATAATTATGTAGACTCAACATACAATATAAGATATTATAATTACATAGACTCAACAAACACACACACACACACATATATATATAAAATGTATGTGTATGCAAGTTTCAAGGTTGTATTTATAGCTTCATAACTCTTGAAAATCCCCATAAAACTGTAACAGATATAACAGTATGGGCTGTGTTGAGCTGAGATGTAAGTATGAATCTGCACTCAGGACTCTGAAGGTGATGACCTGGGTTCATTGTCTAAGGAGAGCAGAATTTCTGGTAGAGTAGCAGTATCATTTTCCTGCATGTGAATAAATAAATCAAACTGTATTATCTTAGACCACACGGTCAGTGAGACTGATGTGATCAAAAGTCAAGGATTATTTCTTTGTGTATGCCTATCTGCATATTAAGGACAAATGATATTTTAAAATATGCCATATTGATTTGTTTTGCTCTGATATCCTCTTGATTAGGATAGAGTTGAGTCTAGAGCTGTTAGGTGCTAAAGGACACAAGTTAAAAACAAATATTTCTTTTTTAATTTTCTCTTGATGTTTGTTTGATTCTAGCTCCTCAGATTAGACACGCATTCTATTGCTGAGCTGAGTCACCAGGTCTTAAACTCTAAAATGCCTCATTATGGCTAAACTTGGCCAGGAGAATATTCAAATGCTTCCCATTTACTGCAGGCTATAGGAGTTAATGGAATTATGTTCTCAGGGATTCTGGTCTTATACTTGTCTACATGCAGTGAAACAGTCAACACAGCTGATAGCTTCGAAGAACCGTTCCTGCTATCCCTCCCTCATTCTCATCTGGAATTTCCTCACAGTTTTCTTTCTTCTCTGATATTATCAAAGACTTTCTATCACATATTCACTCAGGTTGTTCCTCTGACTTTCTCACTCTCTAACAGTTTTCAGTTTTGAGAAGGCCTGAGGACCCTTCTTACTCAGTGATTTCTGATTTCAGTAGAAATTCCCTGAGTGTACATTTACAGGCCCCTGGCAGGTTGGGATGTTACCTAGTTATTGGAGTTGCAGACCTATTTTACTTAATTTTTGTTCCATTTGCTAGGTTCATACATGCTATCTTGTGTAATCTTTGTAATCTCTACATTACTCTCTGTATTTAAAATAGCTATAGAATAAACTTGAAAGCTTCAATAACCTGCACAAAGTAGGAGGCTCATGATTGTAACATGACATTTTAATCTGGGGGAGCCTGTCTCTGGGGAACTAAAATCATATCAGAGATTACCGTGAAAATACACACACACACACACACACACACACACACACACACACACGGGAGAGAGAGAGAGACAGAGAGACAGAGACAGAGAGAGAGACGGAGAGAAAGACAGAGAGACAGAGAGAGAGAAAGAGACAGAGAGAGACAGAGAGACAGAGAGACAGAGAATGAGAGAGAGAGAATTTTTGTGAACAAGATAAATCTATTGTTAATGGTATACAATATAAGAGGAATAACAATTTTTTCCTGAAAACGGGAATTTTGTAACTCTTTTTTTTGCTTTGTTTTGTTTTTTTCCTATTTATCTTGAGCAGATTTCAAACAGCAAAATGTCAGTTTTTTTCCTATCCTCTTGTATTCAAAGGTTAGTACTCTGCCCATTCAACCTATAATAGGAAAAGAGAGATAGAAACTCTACTCAGTAATCATAGCTTCATGTGAATACAGGCCCTAATGAGAAGGCATGAAACAATAAAATGAAATATGTCCATGGGCTCACATATCACATTTAGCATGGTTTATGTGTGGTGGAGTTGGAAAAATAGATTAGTCCTCTATTGTCCACAAAAAGTAGGCTGTAAACCTAAGGGAAGCTGAGAGAAAAAAGTTCTGTCTTGGTGGTCACTTCCCGTCTTCTTCCCAACACTAACACTCTTCTGAGATAACAGATTTATAACAGTCCTCAATTCTCAAACATTTTTACTTTCGTCACTTACAGGAAGCTCTGGGAAGATCCCTTTCACATTCATTGATTCTCAATTATCTTTAAGTCAATGTCATCAACATGCCAATATAGCATTGTTTGGTCTAACATATATTCATTCTCTCTAACCATAAAATTTTGAGAGATAACCTATCTCAGAAGATTGAATAGTTCAATAATTCATAGTGTACAAGCAACAGAACTTTCTTTGAGCATTTTCAATACAAATGAAAAGTAATCACATAGACATTATAAATGAATTCTCTAGTAATAGAAAAGAAAATGGAATCATAGATGAATGCTCTAGATGTAAAATATAAATCAATTTATACTTATCCTTATGTAAATTATTAGGGTATACTTACACTGCACATAGGTGTTACTATACTATATTTTCTGCATACTTCAAAAGTCTTCAGCAGTCCAATTCTTCATCAGCCTCTATATTAGCAAAAGTTGGCACATCTCGGATTCTGTAGTTTGTTTCCACTTTAGGACAATGCTTTATGATAGGATGATATTGTTTCTGAGGGAATTTAGTTCCCAATTCTTATTTAGGTTATGATATTAACCTGTCATTTGAGAGTAGAAGGTATGTAAAATAGTCCAGTGAAATATATTGCTCACTGAGCTTGTGAGGGAGTTTGTATCGGTACCAAAGTGCCCTTTAAGAGTGTATTGTTTTACACTGAAGTTTCTCAGCACTTTCCAGAAAATAGAAATTCCCTTGGTCTATTGAGAGGTATCAAGCACAATAAGGGCTATGAACTGTACTGAAGCAGTGGGTGGGTGATAAACCTGATGGGGAGAATAACGGATGAAATGCACAATGAAAACTGAAGTAAGATGGAGAAACAATTGAGGAAAGATAGTGATTGAGAGAAGACACAGAGGAACACGGGCTATTTGCATGACAAAGGTTTCTAGAGTTTAGCAGCTGAAAATCAACTGACAGCTCACTGTGTTATTCTTTTACTCACCTTTTCAACAATTATTTATCCAGTGAAAGGTACTGGGCATTTTGCCAAGTCTAATGTTAAACAAAACAAAAGTGGTCCCTGCTGTCAAAGTCTTTTTACATTTTAGTGAGAAAAGTTAGGTGTCAAGCGTCAGGGTATGCCTGAGAGTAGATTCTGTTTATGAGATAAAACAACTTCCCATGGCATCACAGCTGCTGGCAGAGGAGTTGAGGGCACAGCTCATAAATGAAAGACTTTGACAGCAAAGGCAACAGCTGGAACATCAGCTTGAGCCTGGTTTCCTGAATCCCAGCTCGCAAGATTTAGGAAGGTTAAATGCATACCTGGGAGTGAAATTCTGCAAGCACAATAGAGGAACTTGTTTATAATTAGCACTTAGTATGGTTGACAGGTAAAGGTTAGGGTGCTTATCTAAACAAATTGTCAATAGACAGTGGATAACTGTCATATTGTGTTACATCCTTCAGCTAAAATTCAAGTTTAGCTGAAACCTGCATCGTTTTGGTTGGTAAAACTGGTAACCACAGGTCAGTGTTACTGCTCTTCTTCTCCATATCCTTCTTTCCTCTTCTTTCTACAGATATCCTCTAAGCTTAGACTAAAATTAAGTCAGCCAACACATCTGATCAACGATTGTGCTGAAATGTAGAAAACTGGATAGTTGTCTCCTAATACTAATGTTTATTTAGATAGTATAAACACATATCATTTCAATTTTAAATAAGTGATATAAAGAAACTCATGGTATGCTGTTAGAAAACAAATATGAGCCCAGAATGGTAGCATAGGGTCTGTAATCCCAGTAGAAGTTCCCATGATTGAGGACTGACCAAGATACACAATAAAAAACTGTTTCAAAATAGCTAACAATCAAACAAACGAAAACAAAAACGCAATCCAGATATTCCCTAATGTTCTGGAAAATTTAAAGAAGCTAAAACTTCACAAGTAGTATGATCTTGTAGCCAGTTTCTAGTTCAAAGTTATTATGAATTTCAGAGGAGTAGATATTGTCAGGTTCCTTTGTAACAGTCTCATTCAGGTTGATGTCCTGCGATAAATATAAGGCTCATTCCACTCAATGACACTTTTCCGAGCAGGATAGCATTAAGAGCTTGTTCAAAGCATGCCTCCTCTTTAAGCATTTCCATTTGCTTTTCATACTGTCATATTGCTCTGTTTTCTGTATGGGTAATTTTTCTAAGGATAAACATCTTCGTATCACTATCCGAGTACATTGAGAGTTCTATCTCACCTTTGGGCTTGAACATGGATGCTGGAGATGAACGAGAAACTGTGGTCACTTTATTTGTGTTTAACAAACAAGATCTATTAGGCCATTAACTGTTGTGCTTGGATGTAACATGCACACAAATTTCAGCCTCAATATACATATTTGTGACTAGATGAGTATATTTTAAATCCCAATACATTTAGCACATCAAATACATAGCAATAAAATCTCCAGTTCAGTCTGCTCTGTTCGTTATATTTCTATTATTTTTAAATAATGCAAATGGTCTAAGTGACAATGAACCTTGAAGTTCCATTTTCTGAGGTCCTATAGGTCTTGAGTGGCTAATCCTTGTGGCCTCTTGGTTGTATGCACTACTTACAAATTATAGTTAATTTTTATCTCTTCACAAAAGCAAAAACTCACTACCTATAGAAGGAAGAATCAGAGGCATTGGATATTCAATTACCTTTATCCAATAATGTCATAGGGAAACTGCTTCTTAACAGCGATATTTCTTATTTACTAGTATCTTAATATACATTTACTTTTAGGATTAAGATTAATTAATTAAGACAATTATTGAGAACAATTGTGATATTATCAATAGAGGGGCAATTTGAATATTTCCTCCATGTATCTATTGTATCCTTCTCCAGTTTAGCTTGGTTATTTTGGTTTTGCTTTGTACATTAGACTGCCATGCAATTGGGAAAGGCAATCTTTTCTTTATTTCATTATTTTCATGCCATTCTGCATGAACACGCTCAGAACTGTAAGCATCTAGGTCCGAATGCCTTTGTAATGGAAGTCACAAATGCCTCCTGTTTTCTCTGTCATTGTTATGTTTGCAGACTTATTCATTACCTCGTTTCTCCACAGACAGTGGCCCCTGATGGGTACTTTATATCTTCTGAATAAAATAATAAAAATTGGATTTTTTTTTGTACTCCTGGATGCCTGTGACACCTGAGTCCTCATTTTAGTTTCTTCCATGGTGGTTCTTGTTCCTAAATCAATCCCTAACAGTCAGCATGATTTCTTTTCTGTGTCCCCCCTACTGCCATGTATTTCCTAAGATTCTACTAATTTAATTACATTTTTGAATTTATTTTCATTATAATTATAGCAGTAGGAAACGTTGTACCCTCAGGCATTGTATAGCACCAGAACAGCAATTGGTTCTGTGGAACAAGTATTTCAACAGGTGGATAGATACATCAAGTGTCTGTGGATTAAAATATGCCCATCATATTTTGAAAATTTGCTACTGCATAACAAATTTGTAATTGACTCATTTGGAAATAGAGCCGTTGTCATTTTAGGGGATTGCTATCATCTCATCCAATTTTATTTTCTATCATTTGCATGCTGTATGCGTAGATGTGATTTACCAAGGACCCAGTCTTGTAAGTAATAAATATCCATCCGAGACAATCCAAAGGAGTCAGAAAATGTACCTGTAGTTGAAAATGAGACAGATATAGAGAGCTCTATATGGTTTGCATCCGTAATCGGTAGGTTCTGTCTCTTTCCTGTCAGGTAACTCAGTCTCACTGGAAGCCAATTGTCCTGACTGCTCTTCCCATTGCACAACACGATTTACTTCACAAATGCTGCGCCAAATAAGTTCCCCGGGGAAGCTTATATTGGGGTGTTGTATATTGACTTACATATTTCTCAGTTGAATATTACAGATGAAAGCATAGTAAAATGAGGAAAAAAAACATTGTTCAGGGTAAAGAAGTAACAACTAATATTCTTTTCATTACTAATCACTCTAAATTAGTTGAAGCATTAGATACCAGAAATCACAAAAAGGGATCTGGATGCTCTGTAGTGATAGAGCATGTGCTTTCCTATGAAACGACTGCATCTAAGCTCTAGCACCCAAAAGGCAAATATTGGCTTAATGAAACCAAATTGGAAACATGAAACTCCAATCTGAGACAAAATAGATCTCATGTTATTCTTTCAGAAAAGTTCCAACTGAATGTAAAGTCATCCCATACAGCTCGGCAAAACTACAACTTTGTAGGACAGAAAACTAAAGGTTCTCCAGATGAGCAAGACACAAAGGTACATTTTACTATTAGAAATGCATTCAAAATTAAAATGATAGTTGGAATATTTAGCCTTAAGCAATTCTCTCTAGACCAGTATAACTTGAAAACTGAGGATAGGAAGTTTTTGCTCCACAGAGAAATATGGCCTAATCTATTCTTTTGTGTCCATAGAATCAAGAAGAGAGACAAATGTGATAACAGTGTGGAGGGACTTGCCTCATCAGACAGGCAGTTTCACAAGTATGCACACCTAGACATACACAGAATGCCCTCATACTATCTTTCACTTCTTCCATTCTCAGCAAAGAAATCATTAATTTTCACATGAACTTATGTATTTGAGTGGCAGTTCTAGAATAAATGAAAGAAACTGAAACAAAATGATTAATAAAAGTGAGGTCCTTAATTTGAAAGGACAAACAAAGGGTATATGGGTAAGTTTGAAGGAAAAGAAGGAAAGAAGAAAAATGTAATTATACTATACTCTCTGAAAGGTAAAAAACTAAAATATTTTGATAATGTATGAAGACACTGACTTAATTGTTGAATCTTTGGCAGATGCCAGAACATCTTGAACCTATGATATGCTTAATTTTACTAAGTCAAGTAGTCATGATAAAGTGACTGACTCATTTATAGCACAGCACAATAGTGCTGATATGCATAGCTTTTTAGAGAACTCAGAATTAAAGATCAGCCACGTTGTAATATCTTATGATGGGATTAATTTGTAATGAGCATATAACTAAAATGCCTTTGTGCTTAAATCATTTAATTGAGTTTGAAATTTAAAAGCATCACTTGTTTACTAGCTAATTTGTTTTTGTTTTGATGAACTTACTGCTTTGCATATCTTACTTTTAAGTGTATTTCTGAGATTATAATCTATATGTAACATTTCTCCCTTCTCTTTCCTCTGAGTTCTCTCATATATGCCCCTGCACTCTTTTTCAAATGCATGCCCTGTTTTATTCTCTAATTATTGTTGATTGTGTGTCTATGAACTGTACTGTATATGAATAAACAAATATATTTTATGTATAAGCTATTCTGTCTGTATGACTCCTGTATATCTGTATTTCCAAGGCTGACTATTTGGTAGTGGATGAAGAGTTAGGGTTAGGGTTAGGGTTAGGGTTAGGGTTAGGGTTAGGGTTAGGGTTAGGGTTAGGGTTAGGGTTAGGGTTCTTCTCACATTTAGGGTCTCCACCTTGCTCAGTTGCTCATTGTCCTTTCTGTTGGATTGAGACCTTATGGGGATTTTCCCCACCCACTTTGAAATGCTCATTGGTATCCACCTTTCTCAGTTCACATTTAAGCAGTCTCAATGGGCAGACTTTATGGCTATAACTTCTGGTATTCCTAGAACATACAATCTCACCAGCAAACTAATATCCTGGTCGTCTGATTTTCCTGTTCTCTCTTCTACAATGCTCCTTGAGACTTGGGTATAGGAGTGGTCTGTGTTCTTTCCTATCAGTTTGAAATGGACAGTAAAGATGCAATCATTATTATACTTAGTCTTGCTTTCTGTTATCTCAGAATGTGTAAAACCACAATTTCTCAAAAAACTTGAAACACAATCAAGAATACATAGATAAGTTAGGCCTTTTGACCTAACACTGTTATTTCTGCTACTTCAAAGGCTAAAGAAGAAACATCATAAGTTCAAGGTCTACTGTAACTACTGAGTGAGTTCCAGATCTCCTGCTCAATATAATGAAACTCTGTGCCAATTCAAAAGTCAAAATACACTCTCAACATAGCTGAATACTAGAGTACCCTGAAACTATACGTTCAAACCTTAGTTCTAAAAAAATTACAAAATAAAAAATTTATATTTCTGTAGGTGAATTAATATCTAGAAAAAGATTACTACATTTTGGGCCCTAAATTAATATTTTAATGAAAAACATAATAAATACATATTCTTTAAATTCACATTCAACAATGCTTAATAATGGTGATCATGCCAATAACATGCATATTAACACCCTAGAAATCATTATCATACAGATCAGTATTTCATAATTTTGATTATAAGGTAACTCACTATTAATTATTAAAAGGTGATTGAGCTGTTGGTGCCTAAGCATTAACTGACTGATTAGAAGCACTGGCAACTCTTTCAGAGGATGCTGGTTCAAATCCTAGCATGTACATGGTGTTCACAACTGTCTCTAACTCCAGTTCTAGGAAAATGATAACTTCTTTGTGTCCACCTGGGTACTGGGAGCACATGTTGTACATAGACAAACCTGAAGGAAAACACCCATACACATAAAATGTGTGTGTATGTGCATGTATGTATGTATGTATGTATGTATGTATGTATGTATGTGTAAGTGTGTGCTTGTGTGTTGGTGCACCATTATATCTCTTAAAGAAAGTAAAACACTAAATGTCAAACTCTACAATTTCATTTTGGCAATTTAAATAGTATAAACATTTGCCTAGCAGTATAGGCTTTGAGTATGGTAATTTCTGTATGTGACATATTTTTTAAATTTTCCAGCTTTGCAATAAGTATCATAAAAATGTGAATGACAAAACATATGGTTACTTTTGTAACAACTTTTAATGAAGAATGTTTTGTAAAATTTCAAACTTAGAATGGGTAAAAATATTCAAAATGAGACCTATAAACTAAAACCTACAGAAATTCGATAAAATAAATGTGCAAAATTCTAACACAGAAATATAATTTATCTACTCAACCATATAATTATTGGGACATTTTCGTTTCTAAATATAAATGTATTTAAATTACGAAAGAATAACTGATATTCAATTTTAAGCTCTTAATTAGGTATATGCAAAATTAGTGATGTATAACCTCAGAATATATCATTCAGCATATAGAGGTGATCAAGGCATAAAGATGGTCAAGTAATAGATGTCTTGCTATGAAAACATGAAATCCAGATTCCATATGCGTAGCACATACATAAAAAGCTGGTTATACTAGCATGTTAATATATTCCCAGTACTTGAATTGGAAACAGGTATATATTACAGACTCAATAAGCACTCCTAATTTAGTGAGAAATGCTAGCATCGATCTCTGTTTTTACATGTGCCCAGAAAGTCAATAATAGCCTTATATACATGAACACGCAGACACATACACACACACACACACACACACACACACACACACACACACACACACACAGAGAGAGAGAGAGAGAGAGAGAGAGAGAGAGAGAGAGACAGACAGACAGACAGACAGACAGACAGACAGACAGACAGACAGGGACAGACAGAGATGGAGACAGAGAGATGGACATAGCGAAAAAGCATAAATATTTCTTCAGTTCTGAAAATTCTACTTTCATTTCATTTCCAGTATCCTTATCTCTCATATGTGCTTTATGTCCCAAATAATAAGAATGACCTTGACATAGAGTTATACTGTAATTTATTCTCACATATTTTTCTTCATGTTATAACACTAAAGTAACTTTAAAGAACAAATTACCAGTAGTGAAATTTTATGAATATGTAAATCACCGACCTGGAAAATCCTGAAGAAAGCAACATCGATGTGGACTCACCAGGTTGAGCCTCTTTTCATGATAAAACCTTTCTCCATCCTTAAATTTTTAACACTGCTATTAACATCTATACTTTGAGACAATATTTTTCTACCCTAGCCAGAATTCAGTATATAAACCAATCCCAAGGATGACAAGGTGAAATAATGAGTGTCTTCAAGATAATTTCAGTAATGACTAGAAAGCACATGGCCTACAGTTTGTCATGTTTATGACTGACAAAGAGAAAATGAGAATGTGGTTTCTAGAATTACTCTCAAGTAGAAAGAGAATGAACAACGAACATCAGTAAGAGTCTGAAGCTTGCACTCACTGAGGAAAATTTTAGTTACAAACTTACTTATTCAAATGTCTACTAAGTCAGATTGTTTCCAAATCAATTAATATTTTATAGTTACCCAAGGACACTTGGAAATTAGCAAGTCACTCAGAATTCTCCAAATGAGTTCATGAGTAAATCTTTGAGGCTATTTAAGGAAATAATAAAAAAAAGAAGTTCTATGAGATTTTTTTTTGAAGTTTGACAAGTAATTATTAGATTTGTAAGTGTGAGAAGGATGCTGGGCTGATGTGTAGCACAGCAGAGGCTTGCTCTCTGAGCAGCACCTTATTAAAGCTGAAACATGGCTCCTTAGAGGTGGAGGTGAGCATAGACTCACAAAGACAAATCAGTCTGACAACACATCCATGGACAAGATTCAGTAAAGAATAAGAACATAATGATGGATTAGTGCTTGGTTGAACAGCCTATCCTAAAGAAGTGATTGATGGGTAGATTTCCATATATATAGATGTTTTCTGGTAGATGCTTACCAACTTTAACCTTCACTCTATTCTTTTCAACACCCCATCAAACAGTTTGAGCAATCCCACAAAAGGCATAGTTATCTCATTGATTGTGACTAGTATGTAAGTGGTACAACAATCTTATTAAGTGGTCCATCCTTAGAGTATTCAGAGAACTCTTTAAAAATAGGTTGGCGAAATGGCAGAAATCAGAGACACAATGGAGAAACAACTGAATGTAAACTTAGCAGAAAGGAAGAGTGCATGGTTACAAGCAAAGATTAGCAAGTATGTTCAATTTTATCATGACTATAGGATACTGGGATTTGTGGATCATAATGTAAAGAAAGTCAAGAACTGAAAGAGGCAAAAAACCAGAGAGAAATTCCAAAAATTATTATTGAAACAGACTTTGTAACTAAGTTTGTTTCAGACAATATAGTTGGCCCACGGTAAGGAAATAGCTTGCCTGACCAATTATGGGTTATAGTTGTTGTGTGGTGATATATGGGCAGGAAGAAAAGTTATTGCAGGGAACTATTGGAAAGTGTGTCTATTTTCTAGCAGGTGAGGAGTAGAAACAGAACTTGATTCCACAAGCTATAGGTCCCATTTATGTTTACGTTCAAACATAAGCTACATTGCTATTTGGGTCATGAGTGATATCCGTGGGGGACCTTAGATGCACATTTGATTTCTGGGGGCTTTTCATGTGTTATTTTCAGCAGCAACACCAGGTCACACATAAAACATGAAATATGAAAGCAGGGTGTCTGAGTTCTACTCGAAAGGAAAATATATGCTCCATTTCATGACATGCAATGTTGGAAAAACATTTCCTGCTTCTACTATAAGAGATTTGAGAAAACAAAATTTTGATAGAGTTTTATTTTCAATAGACATTACTTTGTATTGAAAAATTTGGACTATTCAGAACCTAAAAGACAGCACATGGAATACCACAGTTGAAAGAGTGAGAAAAACAGAGGTCTGTCTCACCCTAATAAACAAGGATATAAAAGAAGATATTTAAAGACATATACTTATCATCAAACTGTTAAAACAACAGTAATTTCATGTTGAAGAAGTTAAGATTTAAATTATAGTACGAATCAAAAGAGGAATTTCTTACTGATAGATATAACTCAAATAGTACTAGCAATTTATCAAAATGCCTTGCATAAAGCAGTCATAAAGCAGTGAGTCTGTTGTGGGTAGACAGTAGACCAAACCACACCTTGACCAGCCCTATGTATTTCTTGTATTAGCTTCAACCCTATATTTATGCCATTATCTAGAAAACAGACTTGGGGAAGACACTGGATCTTTTATTTGCTTTTCTTCCCAAATGTGTCTGTATTTATTACTATTTCTTGGCTCTCTCATTGGTATAGTGGGGATGGCAAGTGATACTAAGTTGTAAGGGCTGGTGGAGCCTAAACTTAAACATAAAACTTGTGGTCTCACAGGAGGGATGTCCTAGATCTGCTTTCATGGTTGTACTAAAACAAACTAAGCAAAAGCAAGTTTATTGGAGAAAATATTTACTTGGATGGCAATTCGAGGTTATAGGTAATCATTTCAGAGAAGACACATCAGGAAATCAAGCAGCTATCATATCATATCCACAGTCACGAGAGAGTAAAATAAATGTACGCATGACACGTGTTTAATGGCTTAGTACTCAGCCATCTTTTGCCACTGTTATACCTACCCCGTGAAATGGTGTTGGTCACATGCAGGGTGGGTCTACCCATGCCAACTATCAAGACAATCTCTGAAGAAAGCATAACTTGTCAACTTGATTTAGACCCTACTTCAATCAAGTTTCCCTTTTGAGATGAGTCTAAGTTATGGCTATTGACTTTAGTGGAGGGTTTTCCCTGCCCTGCTTAGGGAGGAGAGCATTAAAGAAGGAAAGAGCAACCTCTGCAAAATCAGATTCAGTCATAGGTTTGGGAAAGCTTTAGAAAGTTTAGAAAGGTCTTGTTTATTGCCCGTGTATGCAAGGACAGCACACTCTCTTCCCAACTTGAAGGTAGGAGTATCTCATGACTGAGTAATATGGAACATCAGCCTCTGGTTATTTCCAACTATCCTGTTTCCATGACCCTCTTGCATAGTTGTATTGTTCTATGTCTCCATGGAATAAAAAGATGAGGTGATTTTCAGGATGGCTTGTGTTTGTCTTTTCATTAAGTTGACACATCCTCAGAACAAGGGGAAAAGAACATGAGAGGGGATGTGGTTAAAACCTTCCACCTATATCCTCTGCATGGAGTGTGTGCAACTGGATTTAATGTCAGAAAGGCAGAGACACTAGTGTATTATCACATCAGAAGTATTATTTTCCTTCCGTGGAGGAACTATCCCCTGACCTCTCTTCCACTGATATCCAGTTAGTCTTGTGCCTTACTCTGATCAAGGGGAATAAAAGTTTTCGTCAAGAATGAAATTTCTCAAGATCTTTGGCACCTCCTATAGGTGGAGACTGCTTCCTAGCTGTAGACAATATGAGTTTGGAGCACAACTGTACTAGTCCGGTACAGTGGCAGTATGAGTCATAAAGTGGTGTGTAAACCATTTCTCTGTACCCATACACTCATAGATTTCAGATATAAGATACACCATCTGAAGCTTGTGAGATGGCTCAGTAGATAAGAATTTCTGTTGCACACATATGAGTACATGTAAATACCTAACATGGCCATACATCTTTAATCTAAACACTGTGTGATGCAGAGGCCAAGATTATGGGCTTTTGGCCAAACAGCTTATTTGAAAAAATACCATGTTCTAGGTTCACTAAGCAATCTCTCTCAAGGTAGTTAATTAGAAAGTGATGGAGCAGGGTTTTAACTTTCTCTTTGTCCTCATTAACATGAAGTGACAGATGCAGATGCACAGGCACATGTTACATACATAAACACAAGCTCACACATACATACATATACACACTGTATTACTCTGAGCAAATTATGAAGATGAATGCTTTATCTAACTCAGAATTCAAAGAATAGAGTAACTGAAATAATGTTCTAGTGAACTAAAGCCAAGTTCTTAAGTAACATTATGTTACATTTTCTACTGTAAGAAAAATATATCCACTGAGGTATTTTTACATACAAATTAAATTAATATGAATCACTGCTTATGCAATTCTTTCCATTAAAACTACAATTCCTTGTAGGATTATAAATTTTGATTTTGTGTGTAGTGGGTATTGGTAAAATAACACTTGAGAATACTATGAAGCAAAAATTTATATGGAAATAGACACAGTAAATTACATAATAAACTGAAGGGAGTTAGGATATTCAAAAGGTCAAAGATAAGATGTGTAAAACCTGAGCTAAGAAGAAATGGCTGAGCATTATGGCGATGGATACTCTCTACTACTAGGGTACCTCACACCAGCGATTGGTGTGAATCAAGGAGTGGTTAGTCAGAGAGCCAAAGACTTAAATATTGAGCCCTTAATGCTTTCCATACTATACAGTCTCTGTTCTACTTCAGATGTGTAGAAAAGGAACTTCACTACAATTAATTCTAGCTTATTTCATTCTCATGGATTACCTTAGAGCTTCCAAATCATTACATATAATTTGGCACATCACCATAGGCTATCCAATTATGATAGATTAAATCCTAGCAGTCTCCATCAAAATTGGAAGGTTATAATTAAATTTCAAACAAGTATTATGAAGATGAATTTATTCAAATCATAATTCTTAGGATAAGCAAGATCGTTTTGCAGTGAATGGAAGGTGAAGTCATCACTTTTATGTGTGTATGCTGAATAGTAGAAATGTCAAGTCAATGAAGATTTTAAACAACTTCTTTCTCTTCTGACATTGAGAACTTGTTGTTTATCCTTTGAACTCCATATTTATATCTGAAAAGACATG